>NC_050098.1:136358206-137608206 GCF_902167145.1 Zea mays | reverse complement strand
AAAGTGGATTGGCGCATGTGCGTCGACTATACTGATCTCAACAAACACTGTCCGAAGGATCCCTTCGGGCTCCCAAGGATAGATCAAGTGGTGGATTCCACCGCTGGATGTTCTGTGCTGTCTTTCTTAGATTGCTATTCCGGGTATCATCAGATAAGTTTGGCAAAAGAAGACGAGGAAAAAACGGCGTTCATCACCCCGTTTGGTGCTTTCTGTTATACCTCCATGCCGTTTGGCCTCAAAAACGCTGGAGCGACTTATCAGAGAGCCATTCAAACATGCTTAGCCGATCACTGGGGCAAGCGTGTGGAGGCTTACGTAGATGACGTGGTGATCAAAACAGAGAATTCGGAAAACTTCATCGAAGATTTACAGTTGGTTTTCAACAGCCTGAGAAGATATAGATGGAAGCTCAATCCTGAAAAATGTGTTTTCGGGGTACCAGCAGGAAAGTTGCTCGGATTTATCGTCAGCCACCGGGGAATTGAGGCTAGTCCAGATAAGATTGAAGCTATCATGAAGATGGAAGCTCCTCGGTCACAAAAGAAGGTTCAGCGGCTCACTGGATGTATGGCAGCTCTGAGCAGATTCATATCCAGGCTGGGAGAAAAAGGTTTGCCATTTTACAAGCTACTCAAGAAGGTGGATAAGTTTCAGTGGACTTCAGAAGCACAAGAAGCTCTAGACGCACTGAAGAAATTCTTGACAACACCACCAGTATTGAAACCACCCCGGCGAGCTACGCCGACTCAACCGGCTGAAGATTTGTTGTTGTATATCTCTTGCACGACTCACGTGGTAAGCATCGCGTTGGTAGTCGAGCGAGTAGAAGAAGGGCATGCCTATCCGGTACAACATCCTGTTTACTTCATCAGCGAAGTTCTAGGCCCCTCGAAGAAAAAGTATCCTCAGGTTCAGAAGCTATTATATGCAGTACTTCTAACTGCCCGCAAGCTGCGTCACTACTTTGACGACCACAAAGTCATAGTAGTTACTGGTTTTCCAATAGGGGACATTCTTCACAACAAGGAAGCCATTGGCCGAATAGCCAAGTGGGCTTGCGAGTTGGGATCCCACGATATCGAGTTCCGACCTCGCACTGCCATCAAAACTCAAGCACTGGTTGATTTCGTATCAGAGTGGACAGAACAGCAAGTTCCAGACAATCCAGAGACGGCAGAAGTATGGCGAATGTATTTTGATGGCTCGCTGAAGCTGCAGGGAGCAGGAGCAGGGATTCTCTTCACTGCACCTGGAGGCGAACACCTCAAGTATGCTCTCCAGTTGCTATTCCCGGCCTCTAACAACGCAGCCGAGTATGAAGCTTTGATACACGGATTAAACATCGCCATATCACTGGGCATCAAAAGACTGATGGTATATGGAGATTCTCTGGTAGTCATCAGCCAGATAAACAAGGAATGGGATTGTTCAAGTGATTCAATGGGAAAATACTGCGCCGCCGTCCGAAAGCTGGAAGATAAATTCGAGGCTCTGGAGTTTCATCATATAGAAAGAGATCGGAACACGGCGGCCGATGTACTGTCCAAGCTCGGATCCGGTCGGACTCAGGTCCCGCCCGGGGTCTTCGTGCAAGAAATTCTCCAGCCAAGTATCTCGATGGATCAAACAGAAGAGTGCAACATCATAGATCAACCCGAGTCAGACTCTGATGACTGGAGACGGCCGATTATTAAGTATATAAAGAATGAAGAAGAACCAGATGACAAGAACTCGGCAGAGCGAATTGCCAGACAATCAGCTCATTATACACTCATTGGGGAGGTATTATACAGGAGGGGCGCGTCAGGCGCCCTCATGAAGTGCGTTCTCCCGTCCACCGGGAAGCAACTTCTGGAGGAAGTCCATGCAGGGCAGTGTGGAGTACATGCAGCATCCAGAACACTAGTCGGGAAGGTTTTCAGGTCAGGATTCTATTGGCCGACGGCGAAGAACGATGCAGCTGAGTTAGTTCAGAGATGCGAAGCTTGCCAATACCTGTCAAAACAACAGCACATGCCAGCACAGCAGCTACAGACCATACCAGTAACTTGGCCTTTCGCATGCTGGGGACTGGATATGATTGGACCTTTCAAGAAAGCTCAAGGAGGATATACCCATGTATTGGTGGCAATTGACAAATTCACTAAATGGATAGAGTTCCAGCCCATTGCTTCTTTAACCTCTGCTAAAGCTGTGGAATTCATACAAAGCATAATATTCAGATTCGGGATACCAAACAGTATCATCACTGACTTGGGATCCAACTTCACCAGTTCAGAATTCTTTGACTTCTGCGAGCAAAAGAGCATTCAGATCAAGTACGCATTTGTAGCACATCCAAGAGCCAACGGGCAGGTTGAGCGAGCCAACGGAATGATATTGGAGGCACTCAGGAAAAGGGTCTTCGATAAGAATGAAAAATTCGCAGGAAAATGGATAAGAGAGCTGCCTTATGTTGTTTGGAGCCTGAGAACCCAACCTAGCCGAGCCCTGCATGGAAACACTCCTTTCTTCATGGTCTATGGGTCGGAGGCGGTGCTACCTACTGATCTCAAGTTTGGGGCACCAAGACTGATCTTCGAAAGCATAGCAGAAGCCGAGGCCACCAGGCTGGAGGATATTGATGTACTTGAGGAAGAACGACTGAATGCAGTAATCCAATCAGCACGGTACCAGCAGACTCTAAGGCGCTATCACGACAAGGCTGTGCGGCAACGTTTCTTTTCGATAGGAGACCTCGTCCTCCGCCGAATTCTAACGGGGGAGGGACGGCACAAGTTGTCACCCTTATGGGAAGGGCCTTTCATAGTAGCAGAGGTCACGCGGCCCGGATCGTATCGCCTCACCCAGATGGATGGCACAGAAGTTGGGAACTCCTGGAACATAGAGCACCTCAGAAAGTTTTACCCCTAGCTGTATTTCAAAACAGCTGGGGCGACCATGTATTCTGTAAAATGGAAATACGTCATCAATAAAGAGAGATTTCAAAGATACTCGGCTCGTTCATGGTTGACTTGCATTCTTACTTAACTCGGGGTGACCACTATGCCCTATTAATGGAGCAATCGACTTAAGTCGGCAACGACTTAAGGCGGTGCAACATGCTCACGCTTACTTAATTCGGGGTGACCACTATGCCCTACTAACGGAGCAATCGACTTAAGTCGGCAACGACTTAAGGCGGTGCAACATGCTCACGCTTACTTAATTCGGGTGACCACTATGCCCTACTAACGGAGCAATCGACTTAAGTCGGCAACGACTTAAGGCGGTGCAACATGCTCACGCCTACTTAATTCGGGGTGACCACTATGCCCTACCAACGGAGCAATCAACTTAAGTCGGCAACGACTTAAGGCGGTGCAACATGCTCACACTTACTTAATTCGGGGTGAACACTATGCCCTACAAACGGAGTTATCGGCTAAAGTCATTGATGGCTTAAGTCGGTACAGCATACTCGCGCTCATGCAATTCAGGGGATGACTTCCATATCCCGAACACAAACTTCATAATCATCACGCAGCGTTACCACAAGCTTGCGAATTAATTCTAATACAATAAGAGAGTGATCATATCATTCGAATGATAAGCTGATAACCCCTAACGAGTACTTGATCATGCTAACCGCGCGCTCATAGCACGCGAAATGTTTCTCTATTTTCCAATGTCTTTCTCAGGAGCGACTGACGAAGAAGGGCGATTCGAAGAATCGGGGGCAGCATTCACATCGGCTCTTATGTCGTCAGGGACAACTACGCCGGGTCTTCTCATCAAGATTCGTCCCGCCCGAATAGCCTTGTCCATGGCTTTATCACGCTGAGCTTTAAGAGTGACAGCAGTTTCCTCGACAACTTTAGCAGCCAGCTGAGCAGTTTCTAACTCCTGAGCAATGGATTTCTTAGAAGCTCGGAGTCCCTTGATGGTGGCATCCTTCGCCGATATCAGTTGCTTGAGGCGGGTCACTTCGTCCGCAGATTCTTGCAGCCGGCGACGCTGATTGTCCAGTTCTTCCATCGTAAAACGGTGGCTCCTCTCCAAGATGGTTAGCGAGTTGCTAGAGTCTCGATACAATCTGTCCAGATTGTCGCGAGAAGCAGCAAGGATGCGTTTTTCTTCCTACAAACAAAAATCAACTCATTCAGAATCCAAGCATGTAATAAGGCGAAGCACGGTTTTGTAAGTTACCTTTTCGGAGTCAAGCCGAGCGTGAAGGGAAGAACTCAGAGCGTTGGCGTCATCCAAAGCAGCGGAGACCTGATTCAGTTCAGTCTGGCTCTGAGAATACTTATCCTCGAAGTCAGCACACCGTTGAGCCATTTCAGCTTGATCTCGGGAATGTTTTTCCTCAAGGACTGCAATCTGCCGAGTCATTCCTATCAAGAGGTAATCAAACGAAATGAGGTCAGAAGGTAAAACAGTCCACGAACAAAGGCAAAGAAGAAGAAGAAGGGCACTAACCAGCATTAGTTGCCTCCAACTCGGATACACGACGATGAAGTGACACCGGGTTCCAACGCTCAAGAGATGAAGCCATTTCCGGGATGGAAGCACCATGCGATCTCAGCTGGCTGGCCATCCCATCCACCAAAGCCTGATGAGAAGAACGGATGAACATAATGACAAAAATTCGTGCAACGTAAAGATCAAGCTAAAAGTACAGCACAGTACCTGGAGATTGGAAAAGAACGAAGGGATCCCCAAATCAGGAGAAATCAGCTGATAATCAGATGCCAGACCATCACCCGGAACAGCTTGCAACAGACCAGTAGAAACAAGCTCAGTGCCTTCAACAGAACCAAACGCCAGACCAGTGGGGACGCTGCCCTCTAAAGCAACTCCCTAATCCAGAGTTTGGGCCACCACCATGCCGCCAGAGTGTGGAGGTGAACCCGCATGAACATCCATGGAAGTGCAGGAAGGAGACCTTGCTCGGACACCCTCGGGGGCTGGGTCACAGTTGGCACTGCCCACTTGAGCCGGATCATCCCCGGCAACACCCTCGGGGGCTGGGCAGTGGCTTATACTCTTCACCCGAGCTAAGTCTTCCCCAGCGACATCCTCGGGGGCTGGGCGCGTGTCGGCACTATTCAAGGGGTCCAAGCTCTCTGCCGTAACCACCTCTAAGGTTGACGGGCCTTCAGCTACTTCCATGGGACCAGGACAATCCAAGTCAGCATCCCGACCCTCGAGATCATGCTCTAAGGTCAACGAGGCACGGGATGACCTCAACCCAGCATCGGGCACGGCTGCACAAGTCTCTGTTGCATCAACATCCACAGGCTCTGACAACAAGTTCTCCGGGACCATATCCTCTAGAGTTTGATCAAAGTTGGCCATGGACAGTTCTTGCAGACCAATAAGGGCAGACAAAGCAGGAGAAGGAACTCCACTACTTCCACCGCTGGCGACGAACTGCCGACTGTTTTTCCGAGTTAATGGAGCTTCATTTTCTTCCTCCTCATCTTCCACAGTAACAGCGCAAGCAGCATCCTCATTGGGGTCAGCAGCAGGTGGAGCACACCCATTGGGATCAATGTCAACAAGACCAGTTGCAGTCATTTCTTCAGCAGCAGGAGCTAAGGTACTGGCGTCCTCATCAAAACTGGATACTCGCCGGAGGCGTCTTCTCTTCTTCTTTTGCTCATCAGCAGAAGGCTCGGGCTGACTAGTTCGGCTAGGGCGCCTCGGGCGAGCACTGACAGGTTTCGGGACATCCAAAGTTGTATCAACCTCTGGAAGGGGCACCACTGCCAATGTACCATCAGGAGCAGCATCAGATGAATCCTCAGCTAACAGATCAAGCATGTCATTTATGTCTGCATCACTAGGGTTCAGGGGCACTTCAAAATAAACCTGCCGTTCATCATCAGGAATCTCCCCGAGCGAAGCAACCAAAGTACAGACTTCTTCAGCAGATGGTCGCACTCTAAGACCCAAATTGCTATCAGTCACGGGCGGATTGGACACAAAAAGGGTGAAAGCTTTGGGAGGAGGTAGGTTCCAAGCCAAGTATGCCACTGGAGCACCAACATTTGAAACTTTACCCCTGAGGATCATTTCAAGTTGGCTTACCAAGTCAACAGAAGGAATTCTCCTATTGGTAACCCGAGTTGAGTCGGCCAGCCCTCGATACAGATATGCCGGATAGGCCCTGTCTTTCAGTGGCTGAATGTTCTTGAAAACAAAATCAGTGACCACAGCTTCGGCAGCCACTTCTGGAAGCGTCTATGTGATGTGCAAGTTATTCATCTACTATATCAAAAGAACTAGTTCAACAATCAGAGAAAGCGAGTCATTGAGATGGGGCCAACGACAGTTCTTCATTAAGGGGAAGTTAATAAGTTTACAAACCAACTCTTCGCGAGTTGGTGCTTCTCTACTTCTACTCTACATTACTACTACTACTAAACTACACTATACTACTCTACATTACTACTACATTATTCTAACTATACTAATATCTAAAGACCAGTGGCGTTTAGCCACTGGCCTTGCTGCTGCTGCTCTTGCCGCCGCCGCCCCTGGTGCTGCCCTTGCTGCTGCCGCCTCTGGTGCTGCCCGTACTGCTGCCGCCTCTGGTGCTGCCCTTGCCGCCGCTGCCCCCGCCGCCGTTGCTGCAGTCACCGTCGCCGTTGCCACCGTCGTCGTCGTCGTCACCGTCGTCGTCGTCGTCATCTTCGTCCTCGCCGCCGTCCGAGTCCTCCTCGTTCGAGGAGAACTCAGACTCATCCGAGCCCTCGAGCCCGGAGCGCTCGACGGCCCGGATGTACGTCCAGACCTCCGCGGCAATCCCCTGGGAGTCGTCTGAATCATCAGACGACGCCGGGGGAGAGACGGGAGCCGGAGATCCCTCGGACTCGGAGGAGAACTCCTCCTTCGAGTATTCCGAGTCACCGAAATCATCCGACGGAGGAGTCGGCTCGCGCTTGCGCTTGGTACCCTTGCCCATGGTGGAAGCAGACAGAAGGGAGGAGAAGAAGGCAGTAAAGAACAGCGAAGAGATGTGAAAAAAACCAGAGAAGCAAAGGCGTTATTTATAGAAGGGAAAGGTAACCGCTCACTTCCAACCGCGGTCACTGAACAGTCGCAAAGCATTCAATAAGCACTCCCACCCATCTGAAGACACGTCAGACGGCGGACGCCGTTTCATGCAGCACCACACCCATTGGGACTCCAGTCAACAGCGCAAAGTATATGATTACACTAGCCGTCCCATCACATTACTACTCAGAAGCAGCCGGCTAAAACACTCAGCGTACCAAGCCGTCCCTTGCCCACACCCATTGGGGGGGGACGCCCAGGAATTATCAGTATATTTTTCAAAACGGTCACATCTGTGCAGGGCACGCAGTAAAATACTTCAAGACAAAAATGAGATATCAGTAAGGATCAGAGGAAAGCCAAATATAGCCAGCAAAGTACAAGAGATGGCCGACAGAAGCGATGTGAGGACTAGACAGAGAACGTCCATCAAACGTCCAATCAAGTCGCAGAAGCAAATAAATTGCATCACCTAGCAAGATATGGATGGATTGCAAACTCGGCTGCTAGAGACAAAATATATGCTGACCTCGGCAGCAAAACCCGGATGACATAATGCTGACCTCCAAAGCATAATGCGAATAGCTTCATGCCAACTTTTACAAGCAAAAGGAAGACCTTCGAATGGATTATCCTTAAAAAATCTGTTTGAAGGTCGGGGGCTACACCCATTGGGTGCACCTTTGGTGCACCCCATGGATTATCATTCTAAACCGATATAGTGCCGACTTCTAAGGCGTGGGACAAGATTGAAAAGACCAATCCTCAACCGAGATGCAGGAGCGCGAATGGAGATAATCTTTGGGGAAGACCTTCGAGTAGATTATCTTCTAAAATCTACTCAAAGGTCGGGGGCTACACCCATTGGGTGCACCTCCAGTGCACCCAATGAAGTTCAGAATCCTACAATTCAAAATGCCGACCTCTAAGGCACAAGCACAAAACTAAACTTTGGTCGAACGAGTGATCGGAGCAAGATAAGACAGCAGGAAGTCATTTTTTGGACCTTGGATCTTTGAGTTGATTACCTCTAAATCAACCCAAAGATCGGGGGCTTGTGGGGGATAGATATCCCCTGGGTCCACTAAAGAAGTAAAAGACCTCACGAAAGGCCCAAGGACCCAATAATTCGTAAGGTCATTCTTTCGTGGGCCTGGGGAAAGACAATCAACAAAGAAGAGAAGACGTGAGACCGGATTGGTGCAAACCCGGACGGCCCACAACGTCGAACGAATGAATCGCAACAGAGACCCGACTTTCCCGCGCTGAAGCCCCCATGCAACGGAGCCATGCGAGGATAAGTCGGCGAGGGTTACGTAGGGATAAACTCAAGAGGTTCACTATCTTTTAGCCACTTGTTGTTATCATACCCACGTGTACTGCCCCACGGTCGAGTATATAAGGCCTAGGGGGCACCCCTTCAGATCGATCGACCCTACTTTACTTAGCCACCCACGTAAACTCTCTGTGCCTTCAATCCAGAGAGTCCTCTTGTAACCACACTCGAATACTCATCAGGACGTAGGGTATTACGCATCTCTAAGCGGCCCGAACCTGCAAATCTTGTCCATTGTCCCTCGTGCGATCGGCACGAACCATTTTGCTACAGTCGTCGACACCGTCCTACTCCTAAAAACACCTTGAGGGGCAATGTAACACCCCACTGATCCCACACAATGGATGATACCAAAAACAAACCTTCCTACATGACTTATGCAACACATAGAGAAAGAAAGTATTGCAAAATCCGGCAGCACCTCCCTTGAAAGTAGCATAACAAGGGAAGCATATAGTTTATACAGGATATAAAAGAAAGATAATTGACATAGTATAATCAAAATGCAACGGTAGGAAAGAACATTCATGACCAGACAAAAGATAGACATCACCGCCCACCAAACTAAACAGTTCAACTACCATGAAAGATTAGAATGTAATAATTCCCTAGACTTGACTCTTCCTGTTTAACATCATTATTAATCAGTAATTCCTTTATTTAAAAGTGTGGTGGCCGTGCTGCTACATCCCTTCCTTCCCAAAGCAAAGATCAGGTGCCTGCATCAGACAATGCAAGAGTGAGATGACACATCTCAGCAAGTAAAAAAAACAAACAACAGTTGGACAATGCAAGCCAACCGTGCATAAGCAACCACATGGTTCCCAACTTCTTCCTTAAATATTAATTTGCAGCAAGTAAGCAAGTAATCAATTACTCAATTCCAAGATGAATTACAAAGTAAAGATCCACCTTATCCACATCACCAAAATAGGTTCCACACTTCACCCATGCATGCACATGGCTACAGATGCAACATGACTTCTGCCTTCATACCTCTAAGGATATGAAGCTGCATCATACCCCTTCTCGGGAAACATATGATGCTCATTGTACCGGTACGGTTGGACCATAAGATCGCGACGAAAACTTCAATGCAACGGATGATGAATGCATTATGCATGTCAACAACATGAGTTCTTCCCAAATAAGATGTGCTAGACATATACTTCCACCCATTTCACATCAATAACCACATGGGTAACATGATCAAACCACACCCTCCACATGTATAATCAATAAAGCATGAATAATTTCAAACGATGGTACCCAATTAGGAATATGGATACAAACACAAATAGCACAAACATAATCAAGTATAAGACTCTTCAATCAAAGGACGGAATAACCATCACTGATTTACTTGCCTTTACCGAAGTTCGGGCAAAATCCCTAAGAACGATCCGGAAGTCCACCACCTGTTTTTGACACCCAACTTAGTGCACCAAATTCTCATGAAACAAAACTCAAAGACAACACCGCACCTACGCGCAATCTCAAACCCCGCCGCGGTAACAATTCTCCCCTCACTAACCAAACTGCAGCGGCGCTGCTTAGCAATTTCATAACTTAAAATTTAGGACAGCAGTGATGATAAACAAAAACTTCAGAGACAACTACATAAAATTCCCCACAAGTTTTGTATACAACTCATGATTGAATTCTAACATCTACTTACCTCTAAACGGTCCTCAAAATAAACCCTGCAATCTGTTTTTTTTCTGATTTGAGCAGCGACATACGCGGATTCAAACAGCGATAACTTTTAAAATATAATTCCGATTTGAGCGCATAAGTACTTGTTGGAAAGATAAGAAAAAGCCCTACATGATTCTCATACTGATTAACACTAATTACTCCCGAAACATCCCCAGAAACTGCTAACACTGCTGCTGTTCATCACTCTGAAAAATCTGTTTTCTGGACAGCCACATACCCGGATTCAAACGATGATAACTTTTAATTTACAACTCCAAATTGAGCGCATAAATACTCGTTGGAAAGATAAAACAAAGTTCTACAAGATTCCCAAATTGATCCCCATTAAATCTTCACGAAAAAAACCTAAAAACTGCTGGAACTACCGCTGTTCATCCACCACGCAAAATTCTGGACAGCCCCCCTCTATCTAATCGCAAACGCAACATCTAATCAATTGAATCGCAGCGCAAATGAACAAGGGATGAACACAAAAGAAAAATCACCTTGGGTTCTCCCCTTTTCCTTCCTCCCTTCTTCCTTCCCCCAAAACGATTGGAGATTCGCACCAAAAGACGATGATCCGAGCGACACGGAGTAGCACCTAGGGAGGAGGGGATTGGGGGAGGGCGGCTAGGGTTTTGGTGGCTGCAACAATGGAGGGAGGAGGAGGTGGGCAGGGGGGGCGGCGGCCAAGGGAAGAGGAGGAGTGGGGGGGCGGCTGCACATAGGGGGGGGGGGGTAGTTAGGAGAGTGGCGGCTAGGGTTTGGGAGGGCTAATGGGCCGAAACACCAATTGAGGCCCAACTAACCCACGCGACATCTCCCGACCGCAACGCAAACGTCAAATCAAATAAATTCTACTGCCCTAGTTGCGAATGTTGTTCACAAAATTCCAAATCCCCCAAAACAACAACTGGATGAGGGAAAAAAAACAAAAAGAACAACCCCCATCTTCTCTTCTTTGCAAACCGGGTATCACATTCTACCCCTCTTAAAAAGAATTCGACCTCGAATTCCGACGCTTCTATCGGAATGACACAAGAAAAGATTAGCGAATCAACAACACTTACCCACAACGAAAAGTTCCGGGTACTTCTGCCGCATCAACTCCTCAAGTTCCCACGTAGCCTCGCGCTCTGACTGATTAGACCATAAGACCTTGACATACTTAATTGATCTCTTCCTCAACACACGCTCCGAGAATTCCAATATACGCACCGGACGGCACTCCAGAGTCAGATCCTGCTGCACCGCAATTGGTTCCATCTCAATCTGATGGTCCGGATCCCGCAAGAACTTCCTCAACATAGAGACATGAAAAACCGGGTGTACCCCTGCCATAGAATCCGGCAGCAGCAAGCGATAAGCCAGGCTGCCCACTCGGGCCAAGATAGTGAACGGTCCAATGTATCTTGGGCTGAGCTTCCCAGAGACACCGAACCGAACAACTCCCTTAGTGGGTGATACCCTGAGAAGGACTTGGTCACCCACAGCAAATTCCAGATCCCGCCTCCTCACATCAGCATAACTCTTCTGACGACTCTGAGCTGCCAAAATATTCTGACGAATTTCCCGAACCTTTTCAGAAGTTTGCTGAACCCAATCAGGACCAACCAGGGATCTCTCTCCCAAAGTCTCCCAGCACAGAGGAGAGATACACCGCCTGCCATACAAAGCCTCAAATGGTGCCATCTTGATGCTAGCTTGGTTGCTGTTGTTATACGCAAACTCTGCTAGAGCAAGATGATCCTCCCAGCTACCCTTCCATGACAGAACACAAGCACGCAACATATCCTCCAAGGTTTGGATTGTTCGCTCTGACTGACCATCCGTCTGAGGGTGAAAAGCGACACTAAGCGAAAGCTTGGTGCCCAATGCACTGTGGAGACTCTCCCAGAATTTGGATACAAATTTGGAGTCTCGATCAGAAACAATAGACTTAGGTACCCCGTGAAGCCTGACTACTTCCTTCATATACAAGGGAACCAAATCTGAAGCTGAATTCGTGGTCTTCATGGGAATAAAATGCGCAGACTTAGTCAAGCGATCCACTACCACCCAAATAGCATCCCTGCCACGAGGGGAATGAGGTAGACCCACCACAAAATCCATGGTGATATGCTCCCATTTCCACTCTGGAATTTCCAATGGCTTCAGCAAACCTGCAGGCCGCTTATGTTCGGCCTTCACGCGCTGACATACTTCACAGGCGGCCACATACTTAGAAATGTCAACCTTCATCCGCTTCCACCAGAAGTTTTGCTTCAAATCTCGGTACATTTTGGTTTCGCCAGGATGGACGGTGTAAGGCGTTTTATGAGCTTCCCGCAGGATATCCAGCTTCACCTCTGATTTCTGAGGCACACAAAGACGGCCCCTGAAACGAACCAAATCATTCTCATCAATGGTGAACTCTCGCGGTTTACCATCACCAACCCTCCTTCGGGCTTCCTGCAAAAGACGATCCTGCTGCTGAGCCGCACGCACTCTCTCCATAAGAGAGGATTGAATAAGCATCTGAGTCTCCACGCTAGCGGTGCCGACATAACACAAAGCGATCCCCAAACGGTCCAGATCAGCAATCAACGGCACGGCCACCTTTGGAACCCCGGACCTGCTAAGGGCATCCGCCACCACATTAGCCTTCCCCGGGTGATAATGAATGGACACCTCATAATCTTTAATCAATTCTAGCCACCGACGCTGCCTCAAATTCAGCTCCTTCTGAGTAAAAATATACTTGAGGCTTTTGTGATCAGTGAAAATGTCACAAGCCTCGCCATAAAGGTAATGCCTCCACGACTTTAGAGCAAAAACCACCGCAGCCAATTCCAGATCATGAGTTGGATAATTCCCCTCATGCTTCCTCAACTGCCTTGAGCCATAAGCAATCACCCTGCCTTCCTGCATCAGCACACAGCCAAGACCAATACGCGAAGCATCCGTATAAACTGTGAAACGCTTACCGCTCTCAGGCAAAGCTAGGATAGGGGCGTCCACCAACTTGCTCTTCAATGACTGATAACTGATCTCACAATCGCCGGACCAGACGAAGGGAACACCCTTCCCCAAGAGCCTAGTCAAAGGCTTAGCAATGCTGGAAAAATTTGGTACGAAACGCCGATAATACCCAGCAAGCCCCAAGAAACTTCGGATTTCAGAGACACTAGAAGGTCTCTTCCACTCCACTACAGCCGCAACATTCTTGGGGTCAACCGCAATACCCTGCTGATTAATCACGTGCCCCAGGAAAGCCACTTCAGATAGCCAAAAGGCACACTTCTTCAACTTGCCATAGAATTGATTCTTCCTTAGGGCACCCAGAACGAGGCGGAGATGCTGATCATGCTCGGCCTCAGTCTTTGAATAAATCAAAATATCATCCAGGAATACGACCACAAAATCGTCCAAGAATTCATGCAGCATCCTATTCATTGCTTCCATAAACGCAGCAGGGGCATTAGTTAAGCCAAAGGACATGACTATGAACTCATAATGTCCATACCTGGTGCAGAAGGCAGTCTTCTCAATATCCTCCTCACGAATCCTCAATTGATGATAACCAGAGTTCAAATCAATTTTGGAGAACACCTGGGCACCCCTCAACTGCTCAAAGAGGACCTCAATTCGGGGAAGCGGATATTTATTCTTGATTGTCACTTGATTCAAAGCGCGATAATCCACACACAGCCGCTTGCTTTTATCCTTCTTCTCAACAAACAATACTGGGGAGGCCCATGGAGACCTGCTAGGCCTAATGAAGCCCTTAGCCAGCAGATCATCCAATTGCCGCTTTAATTCAATCTGCTCCTTTGGAGCCATTCGATACGGGGCCTTATGAATAGGCTGCGTACCCGGAATCAGCTTAGTCTCAAAAGCTGCATCGCGCTCCGGAGGAATGCCTGGAAGCTCTGCTGGAAACACGTCAGCAAAGTCACACACCACCCGGATGTCCTGCACCCGCAAGGCAGCCTCGCCCTCCACCACCATAGAGAAAAAGATCCCCGACTTCCTTGACCAGCGATCAGGAAGCAATTGCGCCAACAAGGATAATGTGAACTTCGGAGAACTTCCCAAGAATACCACCTCCTTACCCGACGGCGCCTGCAATAACACTGTCTTCCAGAAGCAGGATATAACCGCGCGATACTGGGATAACCAATCCATACCCAAGATAACATCGAATGCCCCCAAGGATATCACCACCAGATTAGCCGAAAAAACCTCATCAGCAAGGATGACGGAACACCCCTGACAAACTGAACAGCTACTAATGGAGCCATTAGCAGAACTGACCAAAATTGGGTGACCCAACCTCTGCACCGAAAGACCAGCCCGCGACACAAAATCCTCCGAAACAAACGAATAGCTAGCGCCAGAGTCAAAAAGAGCATGGGCTGCAAATGAATCAACTGAAATCGTACCTGTCACCACGTCTCCTTGCTCCCTGCCATCCGTAGCGGGTAGCACATAAGCTCCAGAAATACCCGCAGAAGAGGAAGCTCCCGGAGTGAAATTAACAGAAGAGCCCCACTGAGCCACCGGAGGAGGCTGGCGCGGAGCTCCAAACTGAGACAGCACAGGGGTAGACGACGCAGGAGTAGGCACAACCTGATACTGCGGAAAACCTTGCATCGGCGCGAACTGAGAAGTCCCGGGCACAAAAAGCTGCTGTGGGGGAAGAGGAACTGAAAACTGCTGCTCAGCACTTGACATCATATTGATAGTGCCCTGTGAAGAGGAGGAAGCTATCGGCTCCCATCTGAGCTTCCCATTGGGATTCCTCCTACACACCACATCCTTGTGGTCCTGACTGCAGATAGAACACCTGCCACTCCACTGACACTCTGCACGGCGATGCGCATCTCCACAGCGGAAACACACCAGCCCCAACCCGGGCTTAGGAACGGCCCGAAACCTCTGAGTACTTCCTCCTGAAGTACCTGAGTCAGAAGATTTGCCACGGTAGGGATGGTGGCGCTGATGCTGAGACTTGCCCCTCTTGTGAGCTGAACCCCCAGTGTTGCCCCTCCTCGTGTCCTGGCTACGAGGTTGATCAACACCCGAAGACTTCTGCGACTCCATGGTGTACTGGTGTTGCATCTCCACACCCAGCGCCTGCTCCACTGTGGTACGGAAGTCCACCAACGGAAAGGCCCCCAGAGCATGCCTGATAGAAGGCTTCAGACCCTGACGGAATTGGCTCGCCTTCTCCATCTCATTATAAGCCACATGAGGGACAAAGCGGACCATTTTGTTGAAGCCCACCTCATACTCTGTGACAGACTTCTTCTCCTGCTTGTAGGACTGCAAGTCAATCTTCATTTTCTCCAGAAAGGTGACCGGGTAGAATCTCCTTTCGAACTGCCTGATGAAAACATCCCATGATAGGACTCCTGGTGAGGAGGAGTGCGCTGCCTGCACGCCTCTCCACCAAATCTGCGCCTCACCCTTCAGCAGCTGAGTGCCAAAGCGAACCCGATCTTCATAAGCAATCTCGAAGACATTCATCTTATCCTCCACATAAGTCAGCCAATCTGCCGCCTCAACCGGAGTACCACTGCCATCAAAAGAATCCAACTTCATGCCCATCCACTGCATCAGAGAAAGACCACTGACTGGAAGAGGCACCCCGGCCCCACCACCAGGAACAGCACCCGCAGGGACAGCGCCCCCGGGCACTTCTCCACCTCCAACACCCTGAGCAGCACCTGCAGGGGCGACAGGAATGGCTTGCCTCAGAAGGGCCAACTCCTGCTGCATGGCCTGCATCGCGGCTAACATTGCCGCCGGACTCATCGAGTCCCCACTAGGAGCTTGCGGACTACCCCGAGCTCTACGAGGCGGCATAGCTGTAGCCACAGGGATGAGAATAATAAGTATATGAGATAATGTCAAAACTAGCACAGAGAATAACATAATCATATCAATAGCAAGACCGAAAACCCCTCCTACATGTGCAGTGTGTCAATTTATTACTACTCCACTTGCTAGGACCTACAGCCTATAGCCTCTGATACCAACTGTAACACCCCACTGATCCCACACAATGGATGATACCAAAAACAAACCTTCCTACATGACTTATGCAACACATAGAGAAAGAAAGTATTGCAAAATCCGGCAGCACCTCCCTTGAAAGTAGCATAACAAGGGAAGCATATAGTTTATACAGGATATAAAAGAAAGATAATTGACATAGTATAATCAAAATGCAACGGTAGGAAAGAACATTCATGACCAGACAAAAGATAGACATCACCGCCCACCAAACTAAACAGTTCAACTACCATGAAAGATTAGAATGTAATAATTCCCTAGACTTGACTCTTCCTGTTTAACATCATTATTAATCAGTAATTCCTTTATTTAAAAGTGTGGTGGCCGTGCTGCTACATCCCTTCCTTCCCAAAGCAAAGATCAGGTGCCTGCATCAGACAATGCAAGAGTGAGATGACACATCTCAGCAAGTAAAAAAAACAAACAACAGTTGGACAATGCAAGCCAACCGTGCATAAGCAACCACATGGTTCCCAACTTCTTCCTTAAATATTAATTTGCAGCAAGTAAGCAAGTAATCAATTACTCAATGCCAAGATGAATTACAAAGTAAAGATCCACCTTATCCACATCACCAAAATAGGTTCCACACTTCACCCATGCATGCACATGGCTACAGATGCAACATGACTTCTGCCTTCATACCTCTAAGGATATGAAGCTGCATCATACCCCTTCTCGGGAAACATATGATGCTCATTGTACCGGTACGGTCGGACCATAAGATCGCGACGAAAACTTCAATGCAACGGATGATGAATGCATTATGCATGTCAACAACATGAGTTCTTCCCAAATAAGATGTGCTAGACATATACTTCCACCCATTTCACATCAATAACCACATGGGTAACATGATCAAACCACACCCTCCACATGTATAATCAATAAAGCATGAATAATTTCAAACGATGGTACCCAATTAGGAATATGGATACAAACACAAATAGCACAAACATAATCAAGTATAAGACTCTTCAATCAAAGGACGGAATAACCATCACTGATTTACTTGCCTTTACCGAAGTTCGGGCAAAATCCCTAAGAACGATCCGGAAGTCCACCACCTGTTTTTGACACCCAACTTAGTGCACCAAATTCTCATGAAACAAAACTCAAAGACAACACCGCACCTACGCGCAATCTCAAACCCCGCCGCGGTAACAATTCTCCCCTCACTAACCAAACTGCAGCGGCGCTGCTTAGCAATTTCATAACTTAAAATTTAGGACAGCAGTGATGATAAACAAAAACTTCAGAGACAACTACATAAAATTCCCCACAAGTTTTGTATACAACTCATGATTGAATTCTAACATCTACTTACCTCTAAACGGTCCTCAAAATAAACCCTGCAATCTGTTTTTTTTCTGATTTGAGCAGCGACATACGCGGATTCAAACAGCGATAACTTTTAAAATATAATTCCGATTTGAGCGCATAAGTACTTGTTGGAAAGATAAGAAAAAGCCCTACATGATTCTCATACTGATTAACACTAATTACTCCCGAAACATCCCCAGAAACTGCTAACACTGCTGCTGTTCATCACTCTGAAAAATCTGTTTTCTGGACAGCCACATACCCGGATTCAAACGATGATAACTTTTAATTTACAACTCCAAATTGAGCGCATAAATACTCGTTGGAAAGATAAAACAAAGTTCTACAAGATTACCAAATTGATCCCCATTAAATCTTCACGAAAAAAACCTAAAAACTGCTGGAACTACCGCTGTTCATCCACCACGCAAAATTCTGGACAGCCCCCCTCTATCTAATCGCAAACGCAACATCTAATCAATTGAATCGCAGCGCAAATGAACAAGGGATGAACACAAAAGAAAAATCACCTTGGGTTCTCCCCTTTTCCTTCCTCCCTTCTTCCTTCCCCCAAAACGATTGGAGATTCGCACCAAAAGACGATGATCCGAGCGACACGGAGTAGCACCTAGGGAGGAGGGGATTGGGGGAGGGCGGCTAGGGTTTTGGTGGCTGCAACAATGGAGGGAGGAGGAGGTGGGCAGGGGGGGGGGGCGGCGGCCAAGGGAAGAGGAGGAGTGGGGGGCGGCTGCACATAGGGGGGGTAGTTAGGAGAGTGGCGGCTAGGGTTTGGGAGGGCTAATGGGCCGAAACACCAATTGAGGCCCAACTAACCCACGCGACATCTCCCGACCGCAACGCAAACGTCAAATCAAATAAATTCTATTGCCCTAGTTGCGAATGTTGTTCACAAAATTCCAAATCCCCCAAAACAACAACTGGATGAGGGAAAAAAACAAAAAGAACAACCCCCATCTTCTCTTCTTTGCAAACCGGGTATCACAGGCAACCCCGGGTGTGCGGTCGGACCCAAAACACCGACAATCTGAAGAAGAGATTTTTGAAGCTAAACACTATGCCCGAGAACTGAAGTATCCGAAGGGGGCCTTAGTGTTCAATGGCACAGACAAAGATGACTTCTTATACTGTCTCCCAGACAACAAAGAATTATCTGTCTGCCGAGAGATGGCCAGAAGTATGGGGTTCCCGAAGCTTGAAGCTGGCCTCTGCGCCATGACGAAGGACGATCTTGCAGATAGCCTCGCATATAACTGTGGCGGAACTGCCCGAATTATTCCAACTTAAGTGCCTAAGCCCCGCCTTAGAGGCTGGACCACACTTAAATGGGAATAACCCGTCAATCCCTCGGATCTAGTCCGACACGGCCACTGACAGGATCAAGTACCACAATCTCACTCGAAGGTGAGTCATTGAGCAAATACAATAAAGCATAAAACCATACATGTCAGAGTATTAAATTATTACATCACCAGCATCATCATTGGAGTTTTTGCAAAAGTAACCATCATTGTTCGAAGTGCAGCGGAAATAAACTAACGGTAAATAAATAGAGGGATGGGGAAGCCTGTCCCATCACTCCTCATGCTCCTCCTCAGCCGAGGCAGGGTCCCACTCGACAGTCCAACCCGGTGGCAAGATGGACGACCAAGTCACTCCAGCAACCATTTCCTCCAGAGAACCTGTAAAAATTATGCCACAAGCAAGGCTGAGTATACTAATACTTAGCTAGACTTACCCGGTGTGAGGAGTCTACTCCTCTACCTCTAGACATGCAGCTGTTTGGCTGTGGGGTTTGGTTGCCAAAAGCACTAGCTGAGTTTCTAAATCAAGTTTTTAACTTTGTCAAAATTAAGTGTGACTCTCTTAAGGCTAAAGATGTACTATCTATTCATACAAAGTAGCAAACATTTTTAGCAATCAACATCTTGTATCATCTCCGCACAATTCCACTTGTTACTCAATGTAGCAGCATGGATCAAGCAGTCTCATTAGCTGCGAGAAGCAGACGATTCGAATCGAGTTTTTATCCTTGCAAGGTAAACCTAAACACACGACATGCAGGGGCACTCCGTCCCCACACACATCAACCGTCCCCATCGATTCCCCGTCAGCAGATCAGGGCTCACCGCCTTGGCGTACAATGCCGCACTGACCCCGACTGGCCGTCGTGCAGTGACCGCACTTGTACCCACCATAACCGGAATGGGAGACCTCGTCTCAGGTCGCGTGAGGGGCAAAGTCTACTGCCAGGTTCAATCAGGTACTAGGCTTACCGATTTACCATATTTCTCGGTATGTGTTTAGTACGTTCAAACGCTTGACTCACGGTACCACACCTTAATCCTTATTCAAATTTTTATCCCGTAGACAACCAATCCCCATGGATTGTTGCCCACACCCAACATCAGTACGATATGAAAGTGGGTACAATCAATGTCCTGACCTCGCGCGAGTGCTAGAAAAATCACTCGTCTGCTACCGAGATCCTACTTAATAAAGCAGCTACTCGACCTAGCATACTAGTATTCATCTCAATAGGATTCCTGAGATCATGCAACTAGGGTTTCAAACAATTCCTACACCTAAGTGCACAATCAATCCTACAATCATTTAGTGAAGTAAAATAGCATAAATAACAGGTTATGCATAAAACCGGGGCTTGCCTTCCAAAGCAGTGGCAGGCAGGTCCTCTTGTGCAGGCTCGGGTGCTGGATCTGGGGCTACCTCCTGAGCAGCTCCTTGCTCCGGCACGAGGATGTACTCTCCGTCAGCAAGGTTACAGTCTATCGAGATGCAATGAACATGTATGTCATGATTATGCAAGATTTAATAACATGAAGCTAAAAGAAACTAAGTCAAGAATTAACTTAGGGTTTCCTGGTTATGTGGGGCTTCTAGTGGTATATATATACATAGACTTATTACCTTTTAAGCTTAGGTTTTCTTTTAGGATAACATAGTGGATTTGTATTGTCTTTATAGATTTCAGTGGACAATTTTATAAAGGTTTTAGGACGACATTAATTTCCATTATTCATTTTCCTTTCTTTAATTTCCTATTTAGGGTTTCTAGTGTAGGTTTGAACTATGACAGTGTTTTAATAATTTCCAAAAATTCTGTAAAAATTACAGTGGGTTGTCATTTGCTATTCTAGCTTGTTTTAAGAATTTGAGGCTTAAAGTACAAAGGCTAGGCTTTAAACAAAAATAACAATAGTTAGGCAAAATAGGCCACTTTACACTACACCTCTTAGTTAGGGGTAGGTTCTGTCCTAAAGGTTATTTTTGCTGGCATCCCATAGTAATAATAGGCTTCTGTGCTAAAAATCTCAGAAAACTAAGGGGTGGTTACTTAGTTATGATTTTCTTAAGTTTAATGTCAAAAAGGCACTTTCTACTAAATTATTATTTGAAAAATGTCAAACAGCAGATTTCATATTTTTCCTAAGTTCTTATTAATAAAACATTAGTTATCCCAAGGGTGGGGGTGTTTTTACCTTGGGGTTATTTTTGTAGGGTTTTTCTAAGTTATCCTTAGTTTATTAAAATAAAAGGTATCCTACTTATTTTATACTAAACCAGGGTATGATATATTTTTCCAGTGAACTACATTAAACAAGTATCCTAACAAAAATAAAGGTACATTCTGGTTCATTGTTTAAATTACATTTTCTATTTTCCTTATCCTTAAGCATATTATAGAATAAGGGGTAAAAACTAACTTAATGGAGTGGACAGAGAGGTTTAACATTTTTATTTGGGTTAGTAGGTAGACACAAACTTCTCAAAAAAAATTTCTAACCCCAGTCAAATAGTGCAACTAATTTTGGCCCTATTATTAAGCTTTTAGTCAAAACTATAATTAAATCAGAGCTTTAAAGTTTTCTCTAGTACATAGGAGGTTTTATATTTTTCTTAAGTAGGTTACATTATTTAGAGTCTGACAAAATTGGTTTGACCAAATTTGGATGAATTAAACAGAAGTTATGCATTTTCAAAGTTTCTGTTCAATTTAAAAACAGATTTAATAAAGGTTTTCTGGAAAAACAGCTTACACCGAGGTCCCTGGGTTTAAACTAAATCAACCTTCGCAAATCTACCCTCGCGCCACTATTCCCCTGTGTCTCTGACATTTCACAAAACCCCCTGACCTTCTCTCCCTCTCACCCGCAGTCCTTCCCCTTATGCAAACAGTAACCGCGGGAAAGAAAAGGGTGGCGCGGCTTACCGGCGGCGAGGGAGGTCCGGCGAAGGGTGGGGTTGGCTCGGGGAGGCTCTGGCGGTCACGTCGAGGTACGGCTTGGCGTCGGGGATGGCCGGAATCGCCCGGTCCACGCGCGCATGCGGGTGTTCTCGTCGGCGGCGAGTGTACCGGCCAAACCACGGCGAACTGGTTCAATCCGAGGGCATGGTGAGCTTCACGGGGTAACGTAGCGACCGTGTGCACAAGGATTCGAAGGATGGTTGAGTGGTTTACCCGGTCCACGTACTCCGGCGGGGTTGAGAGCTCCGGCGAGCGTGGACTGGCCTCTCCGGCGAAGCAAACTCTGATTCCTCGCTCGGGGAGCCTCACGGAGGTGTGCACAGTCTTCTCCGAGGGCTGGACGGAGTTGGGAATGGCTCCACTGGCCGGTCTACGGTGGCAGAGGGATTGGGCGGCCGCGGACACGCTGCGCACGGGCAAACGGCGGCGAGCTAGACTCCGGTGAGGTTTGAGGGTGCGCGGAAAGGTACAATCGAAGTCTGGGAGGGTTTTATAGGCGCGGGCGCGGGTCATGGCGCTGGCTTGGCTCGGGCGCGGCGCTGGGCGTGCGAGGGCGCGCGTGAGCGTGCTCTGGCGCGGGCAGAAAGCGTCGAACACGCGGAGGTATGTTTCTTCCATTGTTCAAACGTCTCCAGAGATCGCAAACGTGCGAATCTTGCCATGAATCCGGCGCAGACCTCTTCCTGGCACCTAGGGCTATCTCACATGTGTGAGTTCCAATGGAGGATACGCCCTAGATCAGGAGATAGACGGGCGCCAATTCTGGCTTGTCTCACTGCCCACATTGCGACAAAACTGATGTCAAGAGCTGTCAAACGTCCGAGTCTCAGCTTCCACTTTTTCCAGGGGGTGCCTTAAGTGGTATACCACATTTTTGGTATAGAACCCAAGTGGTTTTGGCGCCATCTTCAAAGTGAACACGGTTGAACTTTAACTTAGGGTTAGAATTTGACTTAGAGGGAAATAGAGAACTCTAGCTCTCTCTCCACTTGGAGATTTGAATTGGGGTCTCTCCAGGGGTCTTTTTGCAATATTCCCCCCTTAATTGATGGTTACAAGGTTAGTTAGGGTTTGGGTAAAACTACTCATGCTTTGCACACTTGTTCACTCTCTTTCCCCTCTTACCTAGGGTTTTGGGAGATAGGGTTTAGGAGAGGTCTAGGGTCCTTCTCCCCTCTTATCCAAGGTAGTAAGTGAGCAAGGATTTAGAGTAATGCTCCTTAGGTCATTGGCAACTTGATTAGCACTTGATCTCCAAGTTCTTATGTGTTTCCCTAAGCCTTTACCCCTTGTGAACACAGCTTCTAGTGCCAAGGTGGGCTCTAGCCAAGGTAACACCTGGGGTGTTACAGCCCTCCCCCCTTAAAGGAATCTCGTCCCGAGATTTAGGTAGAGTCCCTTGGAGGGTGCTTGAAGGTGTGCTGGTGTTGTTTTCCCCTTACTTAAATTTCTCTTATTAACTGCTCTTCGAATGTCATCCTCTTTGCAACTTCAGAAGGAAGCCCTTCTTAAGTTAAATCCACAACTTAGACTATCCTTGTTATCTAAGTTTTTCTTATAATTGAATTCAAAGGGCAGGTGGGGGTGGGGTTTTGAGGTTACATACCGACTCCTTTGGGCAGAAAGTCGGGGAAGCGAGAGCGTAGAAAATCCTCAGTCTCCCATGTAGCTTCTTCCACTGAATGGTGACTCCACTGAACTTTATACATTCTGATCGACCTTGCCCGAGTTGATCTCTCTTTTTGATCTAGCACCTTGACGGGGTACTCTTGGTAAGATAAGTCCGGTTCTATCTCAATTTCTGGTTCCAGTAGTACTTCAGTGGGTAGGCGAACGCATTTCCGCAGCTGAGATACATGGAACACATTGTGAACTGACGACATGTGAGGTGGCAATTCCACTTGATAGGCTACGGGTCCACAAGCTTCCTTGACCTCGTATGGCCTAATGTAGCGAGGGGCTAACTTGCCCTTGATCCCGAATCTCTGGACACCCTTGGTGGGTGATACCTTAAGATAGACATGATCTCCCACCTCAAACTGTAGAGGCTTCCGCCTCTTATCATGATAGCTCCTTTGCCTGGCCTGAGCAGCTTCCAAGTTCTTGGTAATAACCCTGACCTTTGCCTCTGCCTCGAGTACCAAGTCTGGCCCAAAAATTTCCCTTTCTCCTGCTTGAGACCAATTTAGTGGGGTCCTACACCTTCTCCCATATAATGCCTCAAAAGGTCCATCTTCAGACTGGACTGATAGCTGTTATTGTAAGAAAATTCTGCCAAAGACAGACACTTGTCCCAATCTTTTCCGTAGTGTAGTGCACATGCCCGCAGCATGTCTTCCAAAATCTGGTTCACCCTTTCTGTCTGGCCATCGGTTTGGGGGTGGTATGCTGAGCTTCGGATGACATGGGTCCCAAGTGATTCTTGCAATTGCTCCCAAAATCGTGCCACAAAGGGTGCTCCTCTGTCAGATATAATGGTCTTGGGAATACCATGCAACCTTACTATCTGATCAACATAAATTTCTGCGTACTTCTCTGTCCTGTGGGTGGTGTGCACTGGCAAGAAATGAGCAGTCTTGGTCAACCTGTCCACGATAACCCAAATAGAATCATGGTGCCTGGAGGTATTGGGTAATCCCACTATGAAGTCCATGCAAATGTCCTCCCATTTCCAAGATGGTATGGGAAGGGGTTGCAAAGGGCCTGCTGCCTTCAAGTGACTAGCCTTTATCCTCTGGCAAGTGTCACATTCGGATATGTACTTGGCAATTTCCCTTTTCATTCTAGTCCACCAATATAGAGATCTGAGATCATGGTACATCTTGTTGCTACCAGGGTGCATGGAGAATTTGGAGAGGTGAGCTTCATCCAGTATCTTCTTTCTGAGCTCAGGGTCCTTGGGAACAACCAATCGATCTCCAAACCATAGAATTCCCTTGCTGTCCTGTCGGAAACACTTGTATTTCTCTGCCTTTTGCTTGATCATATCTTTGATAACCTGAACACCCTTATCCTCAACCTGTGCCCTGATTATCTGTTCTTGCAATGTGGGCTCCACCGAGATATAGCTTAGGTCACCCGAAGAAACAACTTCCAGGTTCAGCTTGCACAACTCGTCACACAGGGTGGTAACTCCCACATCCATGCTCATACAGTTGCACTGGGCCTTCCTGCTCAAGGCATCTGCCACAACATTGGCCTTACCAGGGTGGTAATGCACTTCCAAATCATAGTCCTTGATCAACTCTAACCATCTCCTTTGCCTCATGTTCAGATCTGCCTGAGTGAAGATGTATTTGAGACTCTTGTGATCGGTGTAGATGTTACAGTGAGCTCCCATCAAGTAGTGTCTCCATAACTTAAGAGCATGCACCACAGCTGCCAATTCCAGATCATGAGTGGGGTAGTTCTGCTCATGGGGCTTGAGTGCTCGGGAAGCATAAGCAATGACCTTGTTCTCTTGCATCAAGACACATCCCAATCTGGTACCAGAAGCATCACAATAAACTTCAAATGGCTTGGTGCTGTCAGGTTGAGCCAGCACTTGGGCTGTTGTCAAATGCTGCCTCAAGGTATGAAAGGCATCTTCACACTTTTGGCTCCACTCAAATTTGACTCCCTTCTTTAACAGTTCAGTCATTGGCTTGGCAATTCTGGAGAAATCCGGAATAAATCGTCGATAATACCCTGCCAATCCCAGAAAACTCCGAATCTGCCTCACTGTAGTCGGGGGTTTCAAATCCATTACCTCTTGTACCTTCTCAGGATCAACTGATACCCCATCCTGAGAAATTGTGTGACCCAAGAATTTAATCTCCTTCAGCCAGAACTCACATTTAGACAACTTAGCATAAAGATGATGATCGCGCAGTCGTTGAAGCACGATGTGCAGGTGCTCAGTATGTTCATCTTCATTCTTGGAATAGACCAGAATATCGTCGATGAAAACGACCACGAACTTATCCAATTCTGGCATAAACACTGAGTTCATCAGGTACATAAAATAAGCCGGGGCATTGGTCAGCCCGAAAGACATCACCAAAAACTCATACAGCCCATATCTGGTAGAGAAAGCCGTCTTGGGAATGTCACTGGCACGGATCTTGATCTGATGGTAACTTGAGCGAAGGTCTATCTTGGAGAATACCTTGGCTCCTACCAACTGATCAAACAGAACATCAATGCGGGGCAGTGGGTATTTGTTCTTGATAGTCACCGCATTGAGAGGGCGGTAGTCAACACACATCCTCAAACTCTCATCCTTTTTCTTCACAAATAATGCTGGACATCCCCATGGTGAAGTGCTTGGACGAATAAATCCCTTATCCAACAATTCTTGCATTTGCTTCTTCAATTCTGCCAATTCCGCGGGAGGCATCCTATAGGGTCTCTTGGAGATAGGAGCAGTCCCGGGTTGCAACTCAATTGCGAACTCAATGTCTCGGTCAGGTGGCATCCCTGGCAATTCCTCCGGAAAAACATCTGGGTAGTCACGGACCACTGGGATCTTTTCCACCGGGGATTCTAACATAACAAAGGCACAAGATCGGGTACAACCCTGGTTGGATAAATGCAAAACAGTCTCGCCATAAGCAGGGGAATGGATTTCAATGGCTCTGGCTGCAATGTCCAATACTGCCTGATGCCGGGTCAACCAGTCAGCTCCCAAAATAATATCCACGCTATCCAATCCTAAGATGAGAAGGGTGGTTCTAATCACCAGACTACCAAATTTTATAGGCACTTGCCTGTTGATTTGATAAGTGGCAACTCTGCCTCCTGGTGTTGAAATTGTAATGCCCCCATCGGTATGGTGAAAGGGCAACTGGCATTTGGCACTAAATTTGGCACTGATAAAACTATGCGATGCACCAGAATCAAATAGAATAATAGCAGGATAATTCAAAACTGTAAAGATACCAGTCATGACGGGTGCTCCCTCTGGAATATCAGCCATGGTGGTGAAATTTAGCCTGCCCTGCCTCACTTGCACCTTCTGTCTCTTGCCTTGGTTCTGATTGACATTCTGCCCCTGCCTCTGCTGGTTCTGGGGGCAATTCTTGGCATAATGCCCAGTGTTGCCACAAGTGAAGCATTTGTTGTCATTTGCCTGGCGGTACTGCTGTTGCTGCTGATTGCTCCTCTGAGCTAGAAATTGGGTGCGGTTGGGTGCCTGCTGCTGCTGCTGCGGTCGGATCACCCATCGCCCTTGCTGCTGCTGGGGTCCCCTGCCCTGAGTGTCGGACACAATCCTGAAGCGCTGTGGCTGAGCTGAGGGTCCTGCCACAGGGGTCTTCCTCTTCTTCTCTGCCTGTCTAGCTGTAATGCAGCCCTCTTGGGAGATAGCCATGTTGACCAACTCATTGTAACTGTTGGCCCTGACGGTGTTGAGACGGTCACGGAGCTTAGTGCTGAGCCCCCTCCTGAACCTGTCTCTCTTCTTCTCATCTGTATCTGCATGATACCCAGCATACTGGCACAAGTCATTAAAGGCCTGGGCATACTGCAACACTGTCCTGTTGCCCTGAGTGAGTGCCAAAAACTCATTGAGCTTCCTGTCCATAATCCCGGCTGGTATATGGTGTCCTCTGAAAGCTGCCTTGAACTCCCTCCACTCCACCTCTCGGTCCTCTGGCTGCATAGCAAGAAAATGATCCCACCAAGTCCTTGCGGGTCCGCGAAGCTGCTGGGTGGCGAACCTGACTTTGGTGACCTCTGAGCAAGCTCCATGGAGTAGTGGGAATTTGGATTCCACCACTCGCAACCATACATCTGCGTCAAGTGGGTCCTCCGCCCTTGTGAACAATGGAGGCTGGGTGCTAAGGAATTCCTGGTATGTAGCCGCCGCAGGGTGACGCTGATGGTCTCCACCACCATAGTGCTGAGGTGGTGGCTGACGCTGAGCCAGCTGTCTCAAGATCTCATTCTGCTGAGCCATGAGCTCCTGCAGAGTGGGAGGCGGTGGCGGTGGAGGAACGTGCTCATTCTGGCCACGACGCTGCCTTCCGGCCATCTGAAAAACCACATACTTAACACCTTATTTCCAAGTTCAAGATGTTTATCGCGAAGGAAAAAGTTAAAACAACATGATAGACTCTGGCTTCAACAAAAGGATTCTAAAAAGGCACAAATTCTTCCTTCCAAATTTAAACTGATGACAGCATCCATCAAACAA
This sequence comes from Zea mays, assembly GCF_902167145.1. Taxonomy (NCBI): domain Eukaryota; kingdom Viridiplantae; phylum Streptophyta; class Magnoliopsida; order Poales; family Poaceae; genus Zea; species Zea mays. The sequence continues at coordinate 137,580,279 of NC_050098.1, read as the reverse complement.
GCTTTCAAGAGAGTTTATGATGATTACATCAATTGTCTCAAAATGACTCAACTCTATCTAGCCTAGTACCCCAAGGGTGCAAAAGCTAAGCTAGCTGCGAGGAGTCCGACTATCCAACTTCTAGGCCTATCCTGAACACCTAGTGAGCGAATGAAGCAACACTCGACTCGGGGGAAGGTGGTCTTCCCGAGCCAGCAGTGTCCACACTGGAGGCAGGCTCATCTCCTCCCTCGATGTCGACGTCCTCGTTGGCCTCCTGGTCCTGGATCTCCTGGTGATGCATGTCCAGGTGCTCGTTAGCCTCAGCAAGCTGCTGCTGAGTGTTAATGAGCTGATCCTCTAGAACCTCGATGGTGTTCTCCCTGGTGCCTACCAGCTCCTCCAACTCCAGAATATCAGTGGATAGCTGCTCCACCTGCAAGTACTTCTCCACCATTTCTTGAGACAAGTCGACCACGAGTTCCTCTCTGTTGTCCAACGTAATCTTTGTTGCCTCCAGCAGCGCCATCAGATGGGACATCGCCTCGCCGCGCATCACCTGCAGACGGTACAGAGCATTCATGCACCGTACGGTCAAGTGCGCAGTCTGTCCTGGGTAGATGGCCCAGATGTCCTTGGCATGCTCCACCCGATCCTTCCACATTGGGTCGTCCTCTCTCTCAGCGGGGAACAAGCCAATGGGGTGGGTAGCCAGCTCCAAAGGATGGAATCCGCAGAAGGTAGTCAATCCATGCAAAGCGATCGCCTCGATCGTGTCCTCTGCTCGGTATCCGAAAGACTCGGAGTCCAAAGAGCGCCAGCCTGGCTACAGGGGATGAGGCTCCAAAGTCATCCTCACTCTACAGCGAGGCACTCGGTGCTTCTCGAACTGCTGCACCGCGTACTGAGGGGGTGTCGTGTATCCGGCCCCCTGAAGTACCTCCCACAAAATGCGGGGAAAGCCCTCTCGTGCAAGTCCGTCAGTGTGGGTCAGTGCATTTCCGTCATCGGAGGATCCGTGGGAAGTCATCCGTGTATGGTTAAGCGTAAGTAAAAGAAAAAGAATTATAAAAAGAACAAGGAAAAGTAAAACTCAGCCTTTCTCTAGTTAAGTAAAAAGGCACTAGGGACCTAGTTGGTTGTTATCTTGTTTTTAAGTCCTTTACTCAGTTATCCATTTGCTTAATTATGAATGCATGCATGCTCGTCCTGAACGACCTCACAACAAGATAAAAGGAATAGGGAGGAACTCCCATCCTGTAAAAGTGGCCTGTAGGGCCTAGTTACTTAGCCACCTAGCTACCCTTCTATTACCCTAAGGCTTCACGTCCTAGGTCTATCCTGCTCGCCCTACTATCTATCCAACATTGTTTCTATCAAATTTTACTTGGAAAATTGATGGTATTTACATTTTATCGATTCCTCTGTGGTGGTACAAGCTCCGATACCAGCTGTGGCGGAACTGCCCGAATTATTCCAACTTAAGTGCCTAAGCCCCGCCTTAGAGGCTGGACCACACTTAAATGGGAATAACCCGTCAATCCCTCGGATCTAGTCTGACACGGCCACTGACAGGATCAAGTACCACAATCTCACTCGAAGGTGAGTCACTGAGCAAATACAATAAAGCATAAAACCATACATGTCAGAGTATTAAATTATTACATCACCAGCATCATCATTGGAGTTTTTGCAAAAGTAACCATCATTGTTCGAAGTGCAGCGGAAATAAACTAACGGTAAATAAATAGAGGGATGGGGAAGCCTGTCCCATCACTCCTCATGCTCCTCCTCAGCCGAGGCAGGGTCCCACTCGACAGTCCAACCCGGTGGCAAGATGGACGGCCAAGTCACTCCAGCAACCATTTCCTCCAGAGAACCTGTAAAAATTATGCCACAAGCAAGGCTGAGTATACTAATACTTAGCTAGACTTACCCGGTGTGAGGAGTCTACTCCTCTACCTCTAGACATGCAGCTGTTTGGCTGTGGGGTTTGGTTGCCAAAAGCACTAGCTGAGTTTCTAAATCAAGTTTTTAACTTTGTCAAAATTAAGTGTGACTCTCTTAAGGCTAAAGATGTACTATCTATTCATACAAAGTAGCAAACATTTTTAGCAATCAACATCTTGTATCATCTCCGCACAATTCCACTTGTTACTCAATGTAGCAGCATGGATCAAGCAGTCTCATTAGCTGCGAGAAGCAGACGATTCGAATCGAGTTTTTATCCTTGCAAGGTAAACCTAAACACACGACATGCAGGGGCACTCCGTCCCCACACACATCAACCGTCCCCATCGATTCCCCGTCAGCAGATCAGGGCTCACCGCCTTGGCGTACAATGCCTCACTGACCCCGACTGGCCGTCGTGCAGTGACCGCACTTGTACCCACCATAACCGGAATGGGAGACCTCGTCTCAGGTCGCGTGAGGGGCAAAGTCTACTGCCAGGTTCAATCAGGTACTAGGCTTACCGATTTACCATATTTCTCGGTATGTGTTTAGTACGTTCAAACGCTTGACTCACGGTACCACACCTTAATCCTTATTCAAATTTTTATCCCGTAGACAACCAATCCCCATGGATTGTTGCCCACACCCAACATCAGTACGATATGAAAGTGGGTACAATCAATGTCCTGACCTCGCGCGAGTGCTAGAAAAATCACTCGTCTTCTACCGAGATCCTACTTAATAAAGCAGCTACTCGACCTAGCATACTAGTATTCATCTCAATAGGATTCCTGAGATCATGCAACTAGGGTTTCAAACAATTCCTACACCTAAGTGCACAATCAATCCTACAATCATTTAGTGAAGTAAAATAGCATAAATAACAGGTTATGCATAAAACCGGGGCTTGCCTTCCAAAGCAGTGGCAGGCAGGTCCTCTGGTGCAGGCTCGGGTGCTGGATCTGGGGCTACCTCCTGAGCAGCTCCTTGCTCCGGCACGAGGATGTACTCTCCGTCAGCAAGGTTACAGTCTATCGAGATGCAATGAACATGTATGTCATGATTATGCAAGATTTAATAACATGAAGCTAAAAGAAACTAAGTCAAGAATTAACTTAGGGTTTCCTGGTTATGTGGGGCTTCTAGTGGTATATATATACATAGACTTATTACCTTTTAAGCTTAGGTTTTCTTTTAGGATAACATAGTGGATTTGTATTGTCTTTATAGATTTCAGTGGACAATTTTATAAAGGTTTTAGGACGACATTAATTTCCATTATTTATTTTCCTTTCTTTAATTTCCTATTTAGGGTTTCTAGTGTAGGTTTGAACTATGACAGTGTTTTAATAATTTCCAAAAATTCTGTAAAAATTACAGTGGGTTGTCATTTGCTATTCTAGCTTGTTTTAAGAATTTGAGGCTTAAAGTACAAAGGCTAGGCTTTAAACAAAAATAACAATAGTTAGGCAAAATAGGCCACTTTACACTACACCTCTTAGTTAGGGGTAGGTTCTATCCTAAAGGTTATTTTTGCTGGCATCCCATAGTAATAATAGGCTTCTGTGCTAAAAATCTCAGAAAACTAAGGGGTGGTTACTTAGTTATGATTTTCTTAAGTTTAATGTCAAAAAGGCACTTTCTACTAAATTATTATTTGAAAAATGTCAAACAGCAGATTTCATATTTTTCCTAAGTTCTTATTAATAAAACATTAGTTATCCCAAGGGTGGGGGTGTTTTTACCTTGGGGTTATTTTTGTAGGGTTTTTCTAAGTTATCCTTAGTTTATTAAAATAAAAGGTATCCTACTTATTTTATACTAAACCAGGGTATGATATATTTTTCCAGTGAACTACATTAAACAAGTATCCTAACAAAAATAAAGGTACTTTCTGGTTCATTGTTTAAATTACATTTTCTATTTTCCTTATCCTTAAGCATATTATAGAATAAGGGGTAAAAACTAACTTAATGGAGTGGACAGAGAGGTTTAACATTTTTATTTGGGTTAGTAGGTAGACACAAACTTCTCAAAAAAAATTTCTAACCCCAGTCAAATAGTGCAACTAATTTTGGCCCTATTATTAAGCTTTTAGTCAAAACTATAATTAAATCAGAGCTTTAAAGTTTTCTCTAGTACATAGGAGGTTTTATATTTTTCTTAAGTAGGTTACATTATTTAGAGTCTGACAAAATTGGTTTGACCAAATTTGGATGATGTAAACATAAGTTATGCATTTTCAAAGTTTCTGTTCGATTTAAAAACAGATTTAATAAAGGTTTTCTGGAAAAACAGCTTACACCGAGGTCCCTGGGTTTAAACTAAATCAACCTTCGCAAATCTACCCTCGCGCCACTATTCCCCTGTGTCTCTGACATTTCACAAAACCCCCTGACCTTCTCTCCCTCTCACCCGCAGTCCTTCCCCTTATGCAAACACTAACCGCGGGAAAGAAAAGGGTGGCGCGGCTTACCGGCGGCGAGGGAGGTCCGGCGAAGGGTGGGGTTGGCTCGGGGAGGCTCTGGCGGTCACGTCGAGGTACGGCTTGGCGTCGGGGATGGCCGGAATCGCCCGGTCCACGCGCGCAGGCGGGTGTTCTCGTCGGCGGCGAGTGTACCGGCCAAACCACGGCGAACTGGTTCAATCCGAGGGCATGGTGAGCTTCACGGGGTAACGTAGCGACCGTGTGCACAAGGAATCGAAGGATGGTTGAGTGGTTTACCCGGTCCACGTACTCCGGCGGGGTTGAGAGCTCCGGCGAGCGTGGACTGGCCTCTCCGGCGAAGCAAACTCCGATTCCTCGCTCGGGGAGCCTCACGGAGGTGTGCACAGTCTTCTCCGAGGGCTGAACGGAGTTGGGAATGGCTCCACTGGCCGGTCTACGGTGGCAGAGGGATTGGGCGGCCGCGGACACGCTGCGCACGGGCAAACGGCGGCGAGCTAGATTCCGGTGAGGTTTGAGGGTGCGCGGAAAGGTACAATCGAAGTCTGGGAGGGTTTTATAGGTGCGGGCGCGGGTCATGGCGCTGGCTTGGCTCGGGCGCGGCGCTGGGCGTGCGAGGGCGCGCGTGAGCGTTCTCTGGCGCGGGCAGAAAGCGTCGAACACGCGGAGGTGTGTTTCTTCCATTGTTCAAACGTCTCCAGAGATCGCAAACGTGCGAATCTTGCCATGAATCCGGCGCAGACCTCTTCCTGGCACCTAGGGCTATCTCACATGTGTGAGTTCCAATGGAGGATACGCCCTAGATCAGGAGATAGACGGGCGCCAATTCTGGCTTGTCTCACTGCCCACATTGCGACAAAACTGATGTCAAGAGCTGTCAAACGTCCGAGTCTCGGCTTCCACTTTTTCCAGGGGGTGCCTTAAGTGGTATACCACATTTTTGGTATAGAACCCAAGTGGTTTTGGCGCCATCTTCAAAGTGAACACGGTTGAACTTTAACTTAGGGTTAGAATTTGACTTAGAGGGAAATAGAGAGCTCTAGCTCTCTCTCCACTTGGAGATTTGAATTGGGGTCTCTCCAGGGGTCTTTTTGCAATATTCCCCCCCTTAATTGATGGTTACAAGGTTAGTTAGGGTTTGGGTAAAACTACTCATGCTTTGCACACTTGTTCACTCTCTTTCCCCTCTTACCTAGGGTTTTGGGAGATAGGGTTTAGGAGAGGTCTAGGGTCCTTCTCCCCTCTTATCCAAGGTAGTAAGTGAGCAAGGATTTAGAGTAATGCTCCTTAGGTCATTGGCAACTTGATTAGCACTTGATCTCCAAGTTCTTATGTGTTGCCCTAAGCCTTTACCCCTTGTGAACATAACTTCTAGTGCCAAGGTGGGCTCTAGCCAAGGTAACACCTGGGGTGTTACAGTAAAAGTCTGAAGGTACAAAAATTGTATATTTGGAAGTTTACGAATTCTGAATTATTCTTTTGCTCTTATATTAACTCGTTCATTCTTTTCATGTAGGGTTTAATACTTACCAACGCCTTAAGGGCGCAGAAGAATGTCGAAGGCGAGAGTTGCACTATTGCTCTCAACAATCTTCGAACAGAGGTTATTAAGCTGAGGAACGAAGCTTTGGAAAAAGATAAAATTCTACTTACTCTGGTGGATAAGGTAAAGGGGGATGAAGCTAACTACAAGGCCCAATCTGAAATCCAAAGGGGCGAAATCAAAACCCTTCAAAAGCAACTGGCCGAAGCTAAATTGAAATGTGCTATTGCCGAAGCTGATCGAGACGCCAGTGATTACTGGAAAAATTATTGGGAAAAAACAGCTATAGAACTTTGCTCCTCAAAAGAAAGATGTTATGAAAAATCTATAGAATGTGTAAAAAAGATAAAAACTAGCTTCGCTAATGTTGGCGCATATTCAAGTGAAGACAACTTCGTACGGGGCGATCTCGAAGGTCCAATTGAATGGATCAGCAGCGAGGCCGAAGCGTTTGAGGAGATTTTGAGTGATCGTGGGGATGTCTGCGCCTTCTCAGGTGCGAGGGGAATTGCAGCTATTTTGGAGAAGTCAGGTTGCGATCATGTGAAAGCTTTGGCCCAAGCCGAAGCTGCTTTATCGGTTGACGATACGAAGGACCCCTCGGCCAAAGCAAGCTTAGTAGGCAGAAAATTTTTTACTGACATCTGGGAAAATGGCGGCCGAGGGATGGCCCACGAAATAATAAAGAAGAGCGAAAAAGATACTCATGATGCTAGGGAAGCAACGAAGGCGGCTAAAAAAGTTGCGGAACTCGAAAGGCGGATAGGTATTGCTTAATAGCTTTTAACTTTATTGTTTATTTTTGTGACTTCGAACTGATTTACGTTTTCTACCGCAGCTGAACTATCGCCTCCCCTAGAGCCCTTTGAGTCATTGGTGGACCCAGAGGCAAAGAAATCAGTAGAAATTATTAGCATGGCTAAAACCATTATGGACGAAGTCGTTACTCAACTGCTAACCGAAGCTACAGACAAAGTTTTGAAAGAAGAAGAATAGATATTGTAAAAATAATGCCAGAATATTAAAGCAACATTTGCTAGACTATGCTTGTAACATTTGGTACTCATGGGTTTTTAATGTAATGTATAAATGGCTTTGTAATCCATTTCTTTGTGATGCATGAAATTTTTATTATACATACCGTTTTTGAGCCTTCGGCGAAAAAACACCTTTCCTTCTTTTCATGCTTCGTAAAGAAGAGTTTTTATGCTTCGTGAAAAATCCTCTAATTGTCACAGAAACATTAATGCTTCGTCAGTAATAGACTTTCTTCCTCGACATCAGAGTGCTTCATAAAAAATGCTCCAAACGTCGCCATAACACTGATGCTTCGTCAATAATAGACTTTTTTCTCCACTTCAGAGCTGATAAAGTTGTATCTCTTCAAAACTTATTTTGTGCCTTAGCACAATTTCACTTTTTCGAAGCATTCTCCGAAGGTCAACATTGTATCCCCTTCTTATGCCATTGATGCAATATGATGTATGATGTTATGTTATGCGAAATGATGTGATGATGTTATGCTATGCAAAAATGATACTTTGTGCCGAAGACACACACTCGTATCCCCATATTGGAATACACAATCTCTTTGTCGTTTATTTTTCAGCTTCACCATTTATTTTTTGGTGTATCAGCGCTGACTTTTCGCTGTAAGTTTTGCATTCCCTTAGGAACGTCTTTTGAACTTCTTCGCCTTCTATTTCCGCGGTATTCGCGTTGAATTTTCGCGCTTCGCCTTATATTTCGGCGGTATTTGGCTCTGCATTCCCTTTGGAACGACTTTTGAGAGAAAACTTACACTGCTCTCCCTTAGGAACGACTTTTTGTAGCTTCGACAACTTACGCTGCGTTCCTTAGAACGACTTTTTATGCTTCGGTGACTTTTTGGACTCCGTGAGTCTGTGGAGAAGATATATTTTCACTATGGAAAAAACGAAGCTATTACAAGGAATTGAAAACGACAAGAAAACTAGGTTTTCAATAATTGTTCCTTAGTAAGAAAGAGAATGACAATGAATGCAAAAACTGATTCAGGGGTAGGTTATCTCTTAGTAGATATGCTTCGACTCTGGCACAATATTGTTGACTGTGCGAGCTTCGGACTCCTCCCTGAAGTCTCTCTGCTGATGGGTCTGTTGACTCCCTTCTGGTTGTTGGCCGCGTGAATATGCAGGTTGTAGAGGTGGCGGAGGTGGAGGCTGTGTTCAGGATGCCTGTGGCTGACTAGCCGAAGCAACAGACGCTGCAGGATGGTTACCCACATATTCTGGTATGTAGGGTGAGTGATATGAAGCAGTATGCATGACCTGCTTCGGCTGGTTCTGCTGAGCTGCAGCTTCTGCTATTTCCTTCTGTTTCTGAATGGTGACATGGCACATCCTTGTAGTATGGCCCTTGTCCTCACCACAGAATAAGCAATAAATTTTTCTGGGTTGATTCCCAAACCTCCCTCCAAAGCCCCTGGCGCCTCTACCCCTTGGAGCTGGCAGCCGAAGATAGCTTTGTTGCTGCCCCGAAGCTTGCGAGGAATATTGTGGCCTCTATTGTTGACTTCCCCTGTCGTCACTCTCGGTGGAGTGAATTGACCTGACATGTCTTGGGTGGATTCACCCTCCGAAGCCCCTGGTCATCTCAGAGAACCTATAGGCTTCCTCCCTTCTTTGGCGAAAATCGTTGTCAGCACGGATGTATTCATCCATCTTTTGAAGCAGCTTCTCCAAAGTCTGTGGAGGCTTTCTAGCAAAATACTGGGCCGTAGGTCCTGGACAAAGCCCCTTGATCATGGCCTCAATGACAATTTCATTGGGCACAGTAGGCGCTTGTGCTCTCAGACGCAAGAATCTTCGGACGTACGCCTGGAGATACTCCTCATGATCCTGCGTGCATTGGAACAGAGCCTGAGCTGTGACTGGCTTCGTCTGAAAGCCCTGGAAACTTGTCACCAGCATGTCCTTGAGCTTCTGCCATGAAGTGATAGTCCCTGGCCGAAGAGAAGAATACCACGTTTGAGCCACATTCTTCACTGTCATAACGAAGGACTTGGCCATGACAACTGCATTGCCTCCGTATGAAGATATAGTTGCTTCATAACTCATCAAAAACTGCTTCGGGTCTAAATGCCCATCATACATCGGAAGCTGAGGTGGCTTATACGATGGGGGCCATGGGATAGCCTGCAGTTCTGCTGCCAGGGGAGAAGCATCGTAAAAAATAAAGGTACCATAATTAAAATCATCATACCATCCATCATCATCGAACAAGCCTTCTTGATGAAGCTCCCTGTGCTGGGGCCTTCGTTCTTGTTCATCTTGAGCAAGATGGCGTACTTCTTCAGTAGCTTCGTCAATCTGCCTTTGAAGGTCGGCTAGTCGAGCCATCTTCTCCTTCTTCCTTTGTACTTGTTGATGAAGCATCTCCATGTTTCTGATCTCTTGGTCCAACTCGTCCTCCTGGGGTGTCAGACTAGTAGCCTTCCTCTTCTGGCTTCGGGCCTCTCGAAGAGAAAGGGTCTCCTGGTTCGGGTCCAGTGGCTGTAGAGCGGCAGTCCCTATCGCTGAAGCTTTCTTTGGTGGCATGACGAAGGTCAATGCTTGCCGAAGGTGGTCGAAAAGGATTCACCGGAGGTGGGCGCCAATGTTGTGGACATGTTCTCAAATGCTATGAGTTAAGAACAAGGCAACACGAAAAATGTTAAACGTTAAAGCCCTTCGTCCTTTGAGACATTATTCCCCTTAGGATATAATGATCTTCGGACAAATGTTATGAAGGACATGCCTTCATCGATGCAACATATAATAATGAAGAAAGAATCATATGAAATGTAAAAGATAACATGAACAATTATATATCAATTCATTTCTATTTTATTACTATGGAAAAATAGAAATGATATCAAATTACAAATGTACCTTCGGCTCGAAAGAAGGTAAGGGTACAAGTGTGGCGCAAAAGCAAAAATGCCAAGTCAACGTGAACAGTACGGGAGCACTATTCATCTATTTATAGGCACGGGACGCAGCCCATGTACAATTACACTCATGCCCTTTACATTTGCTAATGACTCTATAGTAATCCATCGAGGTTTAAATAGCCTTTTCCTTTTTAAGTCGGTTCCCCTTTCTGCTACCATGTCGAAGCTCCCCTGCGCACAACTTCGGCTCTACGCCAACCTTCGTATTCTTTGTCCTTCTTCAGATTGTGGTTCCGATCCGAGTTCGAAGGTACCTGCTTATGTATCATACTCCAGAAACATTGTTAAATCATGTTTGAGAGGACCTTCGGAAGACGAAGGCCCCAACAATAGATGTTTAGGCATAGCCAATGAAAATTAGAAATTTTATGGGCCAAACTAACTCATGAAAATTAGTAATTGACATGATAAATGACGAAAGTTAGCTAATTTTTAATGGTTGGTGAAGCCGGAGAAAACTAGATAATTCCTGATGGCCTCTTTGAGCCAATAAAAATTAACTAATTTACGATGGCTACACACTAAAATTATCTAATCTAATTTAGTTTGGTTAATCTACAATGAATGGAAACTGACAAAATCGAAGGAATTCCTATAGCGACAGGAGCCAATCAATTTTTGTCATGTACATTCCACGCCACGTACAGATATGATATGTCGTCTTGTCTCGGCAGATCCGAATACCAAGTCTATACAACTCTATTAAGACCTTAAGGTCAGCATCCACACCTCCTATGCCCTCGCCTACCATCGCCCCGCCCCCTCTACCCTTGTCGTGCGTTCCCCACTCCCGCCACACGATCCCAGTCCCACACCACCTCCCTCGCGATGCCCCACACCCCCACCTTGCCACCGCCACCGCCATCAAGGCGCGATGCTCGCCCGCAGAGACTGCTTCGTCCCTCGCGTCCTTCTCCCCTGTCTCACAGTCGCAACCCACCACAAACCCTAACCCTAGATAGATGTCGTCACCTCGATGGTCACGACACGCTTCACCTTCTTCTCATCGAGCTTGCTGTCGCACGGCTTCTCAGCGTTGCACGCACCTCGAACTCCCCCACTACTGCTTCTATTGCTCGCAGCGGTGAGGGCACGTTTCGTGGTGGAGCGCTTCACCTTCTTGCCGATCTCACCATCACACGGGATCTCAGCGTTGCACGCAACCTAGGTGCGGACAGCGAGGCCGTGACACCCGTCTAAGAGGTGAGCGGGGGGCACGTGGAAACGATGGAGAAGGAGAGTGGAAGGTCAGCCTAGGGCCCGAGTCATCTAGGCCACTGTGCGCTGAGCACACAAAGGTGAATACGGCGGAGCATGTTCCATGTGAAGAAAACAAAGTGTGCGACCGTGATGGAGGCCGCGATGGCTATCGTCGAATCTGAGGTCGAGTCCAGCTATGGCCGGAGGATCCTCAAGATTGCCGGTCTCATGACGGTCAGAGATCAGTGCCCACGACGATCGAAGATCCACACCTGTCCCCTCTGTCGATCTGTGCCACGCCGAGCCCCTCCTCAAGTGGTCCAACACCGATGTTGATGAGTTCTTCGCTTTCGATCTAGTCTATGGGCCCCAGGTCGGTGCTCCCCTCCCCCGCTAATTCAGGCCCAATGAGTTCATCGCCTTGTATCTTAGTCACGACTTGCTCGATGCCAACCTTGGGCAGGAGACACAATCACAACTCCTTAAGGCCAACCTCGGGCAGGAGACAAAGTCACGACTCACCCGAGGCCGCCCTTTGGCGGGAGACGCAGTTGTGGCTTGCTTGAGGCCGCCCTTGGATGGGAGAACACATTCACGGCTCGCCCGAGGCCATTCCCAAGCGGGAGATGCAGTCACTCCTCGGGCGGGAAACACAGTCACACCTTGCCCGAGGCCAACCTCGGGCGGGAGACGCAGTCACCTCGGATGGTATACGGTCACGTCTTGCCTGAGGCCACTCCCGAGCGGGAGACGCAGTAACGCCTAGCCCTAGGCCACGCTCGGGCGGGAGACACATTCAAGCCTCGCCTGAGGCCACACTCGGGCAAAGGATGCAGTCATGCCTCGCCCGATGCCATCCCCAAGCGGGAGACATAGTCACGGCTCGCCCAAGGGTGGCCTTTGACAGCAGACACAGTCACGCCTCGCCTGAGGCCAACCTCGGGTGGGAGACGCACTTATGACTCGCCCGAGGTCGGGAGACGCAGTCACCACTCACTCGAGGCCAACCCCAGGCGGGCGAGGCAACCTCGTAGTCACGGCTCGCCTGAGGATGGCCTCAGGCGGGAGACACGGTCATGGCTCGCCAAGAATGCAGTCACGCCTCGCCCGAGGCCGCCCAAGGATGGGAGACACAGTCACGGCTTGCTCGAGGCCGTCACACCTCGCCCGGGGCTGCTCTCTGTTGGGAGAACGCATTCACAACTCGCCCGGGGCCGCCCTCGGGCAAGAGACGCAGTCACGGCTTGCACGAGGCCATCCTCGGGCGGGAGATGCAGTCATGACTCGGCCGAGGCTACCGCGGGAGACGTCGTCACGCCTCGCCAGAGGCCAACCTCGGGTGGGAGACGTAGTCACCTCGGGCAGGAGATGCAGTCACGGCTCGCATGAGGCCACCCTCAGGTGGGAGACGCAGTCACCTCGGCGCGGGAGACGTAGTCACGCCTCGCTCGAGGCCAACCTCGAGCGGGAGACGCAGTCACGGCTCACCCGAGGCCACCCTCGGGTGTGAGACGCAGGTTCAGTTCTTATGACTGATATTTATAAAGGACATTTCTTTGCAATCCTAATGACTGATATTTTGTAAGTTCTTATGCCATAGAAATTCAACGGTTTAAATGAGATAACCAGTCTACCATGTCGCTTCAAGAACATAGATATGCACAAGTAATAAGTATTTAATGAATAATTTGTGTTCTGTTGCAACGCATGAACACCATACTAGTATATACTCCCTCCGTCTCAGTATATAAGGGCGTGTGCAACACCATTTAATAGGGAATCTCTTGAGAAGTCTTTAGGGGGTTAATTGAAAAAAATAGAGCATGTCTCTACACAGTTCTCCATACGGATTGTCTCTTAACTGTATTTATTATTCAGGGGCTCAGAGTTGTACCATGCTATTTCTTTGTTGTCTCTTGTACTTAGAAAACCGTTCTACTGTCTCGGGGTTGTACATGTTCTAAGTCGTAACCACCTCTGGTTCAAATACCAAGAAATATATTTAATTCTCTTTATACCACTGCATCGATATATGTATGTACGTAGATATCATACTTTATATTATGGGATAAGAACAAAAAATGGTTACATCAGACGGATGGAGTATATAAGACGCATGTGTTGGATGCATCCGAGAAGCGTCTTTGGAAGGAACAATGCAGATAAAAACAAAAGCCACGCGGGCGTGTGAATGCGAACTTGGAACAGCGAGTGCGAACTGGGTGTGGCGTATGTGTGGTGTGGGTGTGTTTGAAGCGACTCCAGGGACCTTCGCGCGGGTAATTTCGATGCCAAGTGGACTTGAAGTCTTTGTTTCAACTAAATACGACGATTTTTTTTCCGATTTCGATGTATATCAGTGGAAGGAGATTGGCAAGAAAGTTGCTACCAGTTTTTGGAATGGACGTAAAATTGCATATGAGTTTGGCACACGTAAACTTTAAAACATGAAGCACCCACGGGATGAGTGCCTGCCAAATGAGTTTGGCGCTTAATTTGTTAGGCATTGACTGCCAGGTCCAAGTCTTTCCAAGTTGAAATGGACTTGATGTTGCCAATTGTTCGTGGAACACACGTATAATTACAAGGCGTCATTCATCAAACAAGCTTGACGAGTACTAGGCTTACATTATTCTCTTTTTTCGGCAAGGTCATCATCGGAAAACCAGACATCGTGCCAGAATGAAGTGTTTTTTCCATCGTGAACGATACAGGTGGTGATAACACGGTGAGGCTTGCTAGACAGGTGCGGCGCGGTGGCGGCGCACCATGCACCCCAAGATGAACACGACGAAGTGTTGAGACGGTGGATGAGTTTAAGGTGAAGGCAGGTGTTGACCAGCTTGAGATCCCAGACGCCTAGGCCACCAGTGTTTTTGCTCTCGAGTACCATGTCCTGGACAAGGCGTTGTGATCCATGGGAAACATCCTTGCCCCACCAGAGAAAACCGCGGCGACGTTCATCCAATTTCTTGACAACCCCTTTTGGGAGCTGGACGACGCTCATGATGTAGTTTAGGTGACTGTCAAGGATGGAGTTGATGAGGACCAAGCGTCCATGGGGTTCAGGAGAGACGCCTGCAACCCAACGAGATATCTATCGGTTTTGGCTATGGTGTGGGAGAAAAGGTGCAGGTAGAAGGGGAGGCCAAGGTAGGTTTGGGGGAAGCTTCAAACCAACAGCTGATACAAGAGGTGATTTGCTAGACATGGTTAGTGGGTGCATGGGGACGGCTACGCTCTTGCTGATGTTAAATTTTAGCCTTGTCAAGGAGCTGAAGAGGTCGAGAGTTGTTTTTAAGTGAGAGGCATCCCTAGGGCGGCCTTTGAGGAGGATGAGGGTGTCGTCAGCATATTACAGGACCGCTCAAGGCTCGCCGGCAGCGAGCGGGTGCCTGATGTTAGGCTCTCGGCCTCATGTCTTATACTAAAAATGCAGACCAAAATTTTTGCAGGGTCCTCTCCCACCCTCGTCATATGGCCTTTGTCACTTGCCTCTCAGATCAAGCTAAGTTCGAGCTTGAAAGCCTAAGTACTCTCCTTCGGGACGTTAGGCTAACTGACGCTTCGGATACTAGGCAGTGTGTCCTTGCTAAACCAGACAGTTCTCTCCACTCACGTGTCCTCTACAAGATGTTATAAAAACTATGGGGAGCCTTCCACCCCTTGTCCACCTTCATCTGGGAGAATTGTGCGCCTCCAAGAGTATGCTTCTTCGCATGGCTAGCTTCAAAAGACAAACTCCAAACTGGAGTGAATTTGCGCAAAAGAAAAATCGTTGACAACGATACCTCTGAAGTCTATTATTCAGAGCCTAAAACAACCTTCATATTCTCTTCCACTGTGGCTTCGCTAGCTTTTTATGGACTTCCGTTGGCATCATCATTCCCCCAGAGATGCATCGTTGTCACCTCATGAGCTTAACTGCCCTCCCATCCTTCATGATCAGGGCTTCAACGAATTCATCCTCATGTGCTATTGGCACCTTTGGAAACGTCGAAACACTAAGGTTTTCAGATGCGAGCTCACCCCCTGCATCAAGTGATTCAAGCATGCTAGGCATACTCTCGTTTGTGGGCACATCGCCTCCGCCCACGTAAACATCACCAAATGGAGGTCTGGTGTAATATCTTTAGTGTATAACCTAGTTGTAACCTCTACTCAAAATGTATCCCCTACCCCTCATCTTACTTTTCTAGAAAACAATCCATGTTACCCATTTTAATTCCTTCTCCGCTATGGAGGACGATTAATGGAATTTTCAGGTGGAGGGCCTCTCCCCTGTAACTGACAAAACATATTCTCTTCCCCCCCTAAAGTCTCATGGCATCTATGTTGATTATATGACCAAGAGACAATCATTGGTCTCTATGGATACTAGAAAAAGGAATATTTGTATCGGTTAGGAACATGCTACAATATCGAATTGTATGAACATGTTGTATTACCGGATTCCTAGCATCTGTGACTAAAGACCTCAATCTTTAGTCTTGGTTGTATGAACTAGTACTAAAGAGGGGACTTCAGTACAAACTTTTGGTATAAACCAGTACTAAAGGTTACATCTTTAGTACTGGTTCATGCAATGAACCAGTACTAAAATATCGAAACTATACTTCATTATATGTTTACTTACATTAAAATGAATGTATGAATTTATTCACACATTCGTAGTTAACAAGTCATCATAAATTAATCGTCGTGTAGTGATCGTTGGACATTGACTAAGGTGTGTTGGAACTAGTGGTGAAAACCCCCGGTTAGTAGATGGAACCATTAGTGATACATTTTTGCAAGTTCGACCCATGACCGTCAGTGAAAACAATTTCACATCAATGCATAGAACCCTGGATTGTATGATACATCATTGCTGTAAAACCCCTAGAATGAATGACACAAGTCTCTCTCTCATATATATATATATATATATATATATATATATATATATATATATATATATATCTGTGTGTGTGTAGATTCCTATATACAAAATGGATATGCACATTAACAATAATGTATTTACAAATGTCTATGAAGTTTCCTAACTTCTAACTATATCCTCATTTCTACATTCTTAATATGATGGGGAGCTAAAGGATGGCATCCACTTGACAAGCATATTTAAGCTAAAATATCAAGGTAGACAAACCTTATTAGTCAGGCTTTTAGCACACAACTCTATTGTAGATGGTTAACGAAGAAACTTAAGGATTTTGACTAGCACATACATGGCCTTTAAGCACTATTCAGTAACCCTGGCAACACACAGGTAATGAAGAACCAGACTTCTAAACACCAGTGCTACATTAGTTACTAATAATATAAGAGAAAATAATTTAAATTCCGAAGATGCTGGCAACTCAAGTGACAAACCTTTGATTTTTCCAGCCTTCACTAGCATAAGCTTCAATTAGGCTTTGCTCATAATTCATTCGGTTCAAAATGTATCTAACCCGTTTACGAATTTGTGAGAACTCATATATCGAATTTTTGTTTGAGGCTCTGCTCCTTTTTCTTCTCTTGGCAGCTGGTTGTCCTGGAGGCTGCACATGCTCAGTAGATGTTGTCTTTGATCCTGATGTAGAGCGAAGCACCCTGACATCAATATCAGATGACCTCAAAGCATATGCCTGACCTGTTAGTCCTTGGGAACCTTTTTTACCTCTGTTTGCTGCCCTTTTATAGTTTTTCCTTATCCCCAAGTTATTTGGCACATTTTGAGATGCAGACAGCAAAACTGGATGCTCAAGGGTCTCAGGATTCTAGATAGATGATGAACAATGACATGCTGGGGACATGAATGGATCATTTCTTATGTTTGTCTATCCTCTGCGGCGTATGATTGAATGGATGTGTGTCCGTGGGTGCAGGAGGAGGCAAGGCTTGTTGGGCAGCTGTGCAGTGCCATGCTGGCCAATCTGATCGGTTGTTGCCGTGAGAGAGGTGAGTGTCTTTTCATCGCAGAGTTCATCTCGCACAAGACCTTGACAAAGCATATCTTTCAGTGTTTGTTTGGTTTCGCCTTCATTACTCTTCTCTTACATTAGTTGCTACTATAATCTTCTAGCTGCTTGTTTATCGTAGATCAAACTACATGAGTTCCTTATGAATAATTTTGATGGTGCTACTACAATATGTTAATGACTCCATATCAGCACACAAAGAATTGCAGTGTTATCGTGTTGTTTGTCCATTCACTAAACACATTATATTCCTTTTCCCCCAGGACCGAGCTGCTTTGGCTGCTACCTCATATCCTTATCGCTATGTTGAGAAGAGAAAACCAATTCTTGATCCATAGGTACCTACACTAACAACTATATGTTAGATGCCATATGACGATTTGTTTGACAAATAGGTTGTTGTATAAGTTATTTATGTGTGCTAATTTGGCCTTATTTATGGGAAGAAAAGGGAGCCTACAAAATCTGAAGATTAGCTCCTTGGCCACATCTTGTACCAAATTGTGCACCACCCATTCTATGTGCAACAATACAAGGAATGCTTTCTGCGTATCTACTAGCTACGTGATGATAAACATTTCATGAAACTGTTGTTTCTTTATGAGAGCAAAAAACAGCTATAAATGGAGTTTTTTCAGTCTGGTCTAGATCCTAGGAAGTGTTCATCTTCAGCATCGTCTATGAGAAATGTAAATGCTTTCAGAATAGGGGAAAAGAGTTGATGATTTCTAAAATTTTTTGTTGGCATGTTAATCATGTTGACGTGTTTATGTATCACTGTATCAATGCACACCTTGGCTAGGGGCTATGCATTTTCTTCTTCCATATACTTTCCTATGTGAGAAAGGTTTCTTGCTAGGTTCCTATGAATCCAATGGTTGTGGTGTTTGTTTAGTAGCTATGGCTGCGGCAAGGGCCTTGCTTGTTCCAACCCTCAAATGAAGCTTCAACGGGTAACATGGTGAAAGACGCTATGATCATAGAATGATAATTAGTCCTTATATATCTCATTGTATCTTAATATAATATGTTAACTCCATAGCAACATATATTTTTTAAAGGTATGTAAACCTTTGTAACATTTAAAATACGCTAACAAGAGCATAGAATGTCAATTAATCATTATCTATCTTAATATATCTCTCCGTAGCAACGCACGGGTATATACCTAGTATATATATATATATATATATATATATATATATATATATGAAAGTCGCCTAGAGGGGGGTGAATAGGGCGAAACTGAAATTTACAAATATAAACACAACTACAAGCCGGGGTTAGCGTTAGTAATAAAGAAACGAGTCCGCGAGAGAGGGCGCAAAAACAAATCCCAAGCGAATAAGTAAGTGAGACACGGAGATTTGTTTTACCGAGGTTCGGTTCTTGCAAACCTACTCCCCGTTGAGGAGGCCACAAAGGCCGGGTCTCTTTCAACCCTTCCCTCTCTCAAACGATCCACGGATCGAGTGAGCTTTCTCTTCTCAATCACTTGGAACACAAAGTTCCCACAAGGACCACCACAAAATTGGTGTCTCTTGCCTCAATTACAAGTGAGTTTGATTGCAAAGAAAGGTTCAAGAAAGAAGAAAGCAATCCAAGCGCAAGAGCTCGAAAGAACACAAGCAAATCACTCTCTCTAGTCACTATGGCGTTGTGTGGAATTTGGAGAGGATTTGATCTCTTTGGAGTGTCTAGAATTGAATGCTAGAGCTCTTGTAGTAGTTGGGAAGTGGAAAACTTGGATGCAATGAATGGTGGGGTGGTTGGGATATTTATAGCCCCAACCACCAAAAGTGGCCGTTGGGAGCCTGTCTGTTCGATGGCGCACCGGACAGTCCGGTGCACACCGGACATGTCCGGTGCCCCTGCCACGTCATCACTGCCGTTGGATTCTGACCGTTGGAGCTTCTGACTTGTGGGCCCGCCTGGGTGTCCGGTGCACACCGGACATGTACTGTTCCTTGTCCGGTGTGCCAGTATGGGCGCGCCTGACTTCTGCGCGCGCTGCGCGCGCAATTAATGCGCCGCAGGTAGCCGTTGGCACCGACTAGCCGTTGCTCCGGAGTTGCACCGGACAGTCCGGTGCACACCGGACAGTCCGGTGAATTATAGCGGACTAGCCGTTGGAGTTTCCCGAAGCTGGCGAGTTCCTGAGGCTGATCTTCCTTGGCGCACCGGACAGTCCGGTGAATTATAGCAGAGTCGCCTCTGGAAATTCCCGAAGGTAGCGAGTTTGCGTTGGAGTTCTCTGGTGCACCGGACACTGTCCGGTGGTGCACCGGACACTGTCCGGTGTACACCGGACAGTCCGGTGCTCCCAGACCAGAGGGCCTTCGGTTGCCACTTTGCTCCTTTGTTGAATCCAAAACTTGGTCTTTTTATTGGCTGAGTGTGAACCTTTTACACCTGTATAATCTATACACTTGGGCAAACTAGTTAGTCCAATTATTTGTGTTGGGCAATTCAACCACCAAAAACAATTAGGGACTAGGTGTAAGCCTAATTCCCTTTCAATCTCCCCCTTTTTGGTGATTGATGCCAACACAAACCAAAGCAAATATAGAAGTGCACAATTGAACTAGTTTGCATAATGTAAGTGTAAAGGTTGCTTGGAATTGAGCCAATATAAATACTTACAAGATATGCATGGATTGTTTCTTTCTTATATAACATTTTGGACCACGTTTGCACCACATGTTTTGTTTTTGCAAATTCTTTTGTAAATCCATTTCAAAGTTCTTTTGCAAATAGTCAAAGGCAAATGAATAAGATTTTGAGAAGCATTTTCAAGATTTGAAATTTTCTCCCCCTGTTTCAAATGCTTTTCCTTTGACTAAACAAAACTCCCCCTAAATGAGATCCTCCTCTTAGTGTTCAAGAGGGTTTTGATATATCCTTTTGAAATACTACTTTTCTCCCCCTTTTGAACACAATAGGATACAAATTTGAAAATATTCAACACTTAAGTTTTTGAAATTGGTGGTGGTGCGGTCCTTTTGCTTTGGGCTCTTACTTTCTCCCCCTTTGGCATGAATCGCCAAAAACGGAATCATTAGAGCCCTCGTAGCGCTATCTTCCCCTTTGGTCATAAATAAATGAGTTAGGATTATACCAAAGACGAAGTCCGGTCCTTTTGCTTTGGGCTCTTACTCTCTCCCCCAAAGACAAAGTCCTTTTCTTTGATGCTCATGCTTTTCTCCCCCAAGAATGGAGAGTTGCTTGGAGTGACGGCGAAGGATGAGTTACGTAGTGGAAGCCTTTGTCTTCGCCGAAGACTCCAATTCCCTTTCAATACACCTATGACTTGGTTTGAAATAGACTTGAAAACACATTAGTCATAGCATATGAAAGAGATATGATCAAAAGTATACAAATGAGTTATGAGTGCAAGTTAACAAAAGAAATTCCTAGAATTAAGAATATTTAGTTCATGCCTAAGTTTGTTAAAAGATTGTTCATCAAGAGGCTTGGTAAAGATATCGGGTAATTGATCTTTAGTATTAATGTAAGAAATCTCGATATCTCCCTTTTGTTGGTGATCCCTAAGAAAATGATACCGAATGGCTATGTGCTTAGTGCGGCTATGCTCGACGGGATTGTCGGCCAATTTGATTGCACTCTCATTATCACATAGCAAAGGGACTTTGGTCAATTTGTAACCGTAGTCCCGCAGGGTTTGCCTCATCCAAAGCAATTGCGCGCAACAATGGCCTGCGGCAATATACTCGGCTTCGGCGGTGGAAAAAGCGACCGAATTTTGCTTCTTTGAAGCCCAAGACACCAAGGATCTTCCCAAGAACTGGCAAGTCCCCGATGTGCTCTTTCTATTGATTTTGCACCCTGCCCAATCGGCATCCGAATAACCAATTAAATCAAATGTGGATCCCCTGGGATACCAAAGCCCAAACTTAGGAGTATAAACCAAATATCTCAAGATTCGTTTCATGGCCGTAAGGTGAGCTTCCTTAGGGTCGGCTTGGAATCTTGCACACATGCATACGAAAAGCATAATGTCCGGTCGAGATGCACATAAATAGAGCAAAGAGCCTATCATCGACCGGTATACCTTTTGATCCACGGACTTACCTCCCGTGTCGAGGTCGAGATGCCCATTGGTTCCCATGGGTGTCTTGATGGGCTTGGCATCCTTCATCCCAAACTTGTTTAGGATGTCTTGAGTGTACTTCGTTTGGCTAATGAAGGTGCCTTCTTGGAGTTGCTTCACTTGAAATCCTAAGAAATACTTCAACTCCCCCATCATAGACATCTCGAATTTCTGTGTCATGATCCTACTAAATTCCTCACAAGTAGATTCGTTAGTAGACCCAAATATGATATCATCAACATAAATTTGGCATACAAACAAATCATTTTCAAGAGTTTTGGTGAATAGAGTAGGATCGGCTTTACCGACTTTGAAGCCATTAGCAATAAGGAAATCTCTAAGGCATTCATACCATGCTCTTGGGGCTTGCTTGAGCCCATAAAGCGCCTTAGAGAGCTTATAGACATGGTTAGGATACTCACTGTCTTCAAAGCCGGGAGGTTGCTCAACATAGACCTCTTCCTTGATTGGTCCATTGAGGAAGGCACTTTTCACGTCCATTTGATAAAGCTTAAAGCCATGGTAAGTAGCATAGGCCAATAATATGCGAATTGACTCAAGCCTAGCTACGGGTGCATAGGTTTCACCAAAATCCAAACCTTCGACTTGGGAGTATCCCTTGGCCACAAGTCGAGCTTTGTTCCTTGTCACCACACCATGCTCATCTTGCTTGTTGCGGAAGACCCATTTGGTTCCTACAACATTTTGATTAGGACGTGGAACCAAATGCCATACCTCATTCCTTGTGAAGTTGTTGAGCTTCTCTTGCATTGCCACCACCCAATCCGAATCTTGGAGTGCTTCCTCTACCCTGTGTGGCTCAATAGAGGAAACAAACGAGTAATGTTCACAAAAATGTGCAACACGAGATCGAGTGGTTACCCCCTTATGAATGTCGCCGAGGATGGTGTCAACGGGGTGATCTCGTTGGATTGCTTGGTGGACTCTTGGGTGTGGCGGCCTTGGTTCTTCATCCTCCTTATCTTGATCATTTGCATCTCCCCCTTGATCTATGCCGTCATCTTGAGGTGGCTCATTTGCTTGATCTTCTACTTCATCAACTTGAGCTTCATCCTCATTTTGAGTCGGTGGAGATGCTTGCATTGAGGAGGATGGTTGATCTTGTGCATTTGGAGGCTCTTCGGATTCCTTAGGACACACATCCCCAATGGACATGTTCCTTAGCGCGATGCATGGAGCCTCTTCTTCACCTATCTCATCAAGATCAACTTGCTCTACTTGAGAGCCATTAGTCTCATCAAACACAACGTCACATGAGACTTCAACTAGTCCAGTGGACTTGTTAAAGACCCTATATGCCCTTGTGTTTGAGTCATAACCAAGTAAAAAGCCTTCTACAGTCTTAGGAGCAAATTTAGATTTTCTACCTCTTTTAACAAGAATAAAGCATTTGCTACCAAAGACTCTAAAATATGAAATGTTGGGCTTTTTACCGGTTAGGAGTTCATATGATGTCTTCTTGAGGATTCGGTGTAGATACAATCGGTTGATGGCGTAGCAAGCGGTGTTGACCGCCTCGGTCCAAAACCGATCCGAAGTCTTGTACTCATCAAGCATGGTCCTTGCCATGTCCAATAGAGTTCTATTCTTCCTCTCCACTACACCATTTTGCTGTGGCGGGTAGGGAGAAGAGAACTCATGCTTGATTCCCTCCTCCTCAAGGAAGCCTTCGATTTGAGAGTTTTTGAACTCCGTCCCGTTGTCGCTCCTTATTTTCTTGATCCTTAAGCCAAACTCATTTTGAGCCCGTCTCAAGAATCCCTTTAAGGTCTCTTGGGTCTGAGATTTTTCCTGTAAAAAGAATACCCAAGTGAAGCGAGAATAATCATCCACAATAACTAGACAGTACTTACTCCCGCCGATGCTTATGTAAGCGATCGGGCCGAATAGATCCATGTGTAGGGGCTCCAGTGGCCTGTCGGTCGTCATTATGTTCTTATGCGGATGATGAGAGCCAACTTGCTTCCCTGCTTGGCATGCGCTACAAATCCTGTCTTTCTCAAAGTGAACATTTGTTAGTCCTAAAATGTGTTCTCCCTTTAGAAGTTTGTGAAGATTCTTCATTCCAACATGTGCTAGTCGGCGATGCCAGAGCCAGCCCATGTTAGTCTTAGCAATTAAGCAAGTGTCAAGTTCAGCTCTATCAAAATCTACCAAGTATAGCTGACCCTCTAACACTCCCTTAAAGGCTATTGAATCATCACTTCTTCTAAAGACAGTGACACCTACATCAGTGAATAGACAGTTGTAGCCCATTTGACATAATTGGGAAACAGAAAGCAAGTTGTAATCTAAAGAATCAACAAGAAAAACATTGGAAATGGAATGGTCAGGAGATATAGCAATTTTACCCAAACCTTTGACCAAACCTTGATTTCCATCCCCGAATGTGATAGCTCGTTGGGGATCTTGGTTTTTCTCGTAGGAGGAGAACATCTTCTTCTCCCCTGTCATGTGGTTCGTGCACCCGCTGTCGAGTATCCAACTTGAGCCCCCGGATGCATAAACCTACAAAACAAGTTTAGTTCTTGACTTTAGGTACCCAAATGGTTTTGGGTCCTTTGGCATTAGACACAAGAACTTTGGGTACCCAAACACAAGTCTTTGACCCCTTGTGTTTGCCCCCAACATATTTGGCAACTACCTTGCCGGATTTGTTAGTCAAAACATAAGATGCATCAAAAGTTTTAAATGAAATGTTATGATCATTTGATGCCCTAGGAGTTTTCTTTCTAGGCAACTTAGCATGGGTTGGTTGCCTAGATGTCTCACCCTTATACATAAATGCATGATTAGGGCCAGAGTGAGACTTCCTAGAATGAATTCTCCTAATTTTGCTCTCGGGATAACCGGCAGGGTACAAAATGTAACCCTCGTTATCCTGAGGAATGGGAGCCTTGCCCTTAACAAAATTAGACAATCTTTTAGGAGGGGCACTAAGTTTGACATTGTCTCCCCTTTGGAAGCCAATGCCATCCTTGATGCCCGGGCGTCTCCCATTATAAAGCATGCTACGAGCAAATTTAAATTTCTCATTTTCTAAGTTGTGCTCGGCAATTTTAGCATCTAGTTTTGCTATATGATCATTTTGTTGTTTAATTAAAGCCATATGATCATGAATAGCATCAATATCAACATCTCTACATCTAGTACAAATAGATACATGCTCAACAATAGATGTAGAGGGTTTGCAAGAATTAAGTTCAACAATCTTAGCATGAAGAATATCATTTTTATCTCTAAGATTGGAAATGGTAGCATTGCAAACATCTAGTTCTTTAGCCTTAGCAATTAAATTTTCATTTTCTATTCTAAGGCTAGCAAGAGAAATGTTTAATTCTTCAATCCTAGCAAGCAAATCATCATTATTATCTCTAGGATTAGGAATTGAAACATTACAAACATGTGAATCAACCTTAGCATTTAAACTAGCATTTTCATTCCTAAGGTTGTCAATCATCTCACGGCAAGTGCTTAGCTCACTAGATAATTTTTCACATTTCTGAATTTCTAGAGCATAAGCATTTTTAACCTTAACATGTTTCTTGTTTTCTTTAATTAGATAATCCTCTTGTGAATCCAAAAGGTCATCCTTTTCATGAATAGCACTAATTAATTCATTTAATTTTTCTTTTTGTTCCATGTTAAGATTGGCAAAGAGAGTACGCAAATTATCTTCCTCATCACTAGCATTATCATCACTAGAGGTTTCATATTTAGTGGAGGATCTTGATTTTACCTTCTTTTTGCCGTCCTTTGCCATGAGGCACTTGTGGCCGACGTTGGGAAAGAGGAGTCCCTTGGTGACTGCGATGTTCGCGGCGTCCTCGTCGTCGGAGGAGTCGCTTGAGCTTTCATCGGAATCCCATTCCCGACAAACATGGGCATCGCCGCCCTTCTTTTTGTAGTACCTCTTCTTTTCTCTCCTCTTGCCCTTCTTGTCGTTATCCATGTCACTGTCACTTGATAATGGGCATTTTGCAATAAAGTGACCGGGCTTACCACACTTGTAGCAAACTTTCTTGGAGCGGGACTTGTAGTCTTTCCCTCTCCTTTGCTTGAGGATTTGGCGGAAGCTCTTGATGACGAGCACCATTTCCTCATTGTCAAGCTTGGAGGCGTCTATTGGTTGTCGACTTGGGGTAGACTCCTCCTTCTTTTCTTCCGTCGCCTTGAATGCGACGGGTTGAGCCTCGGATGTAGATGGATCATCAAGCTCGTTGATCTTCCTCGAGCCTTCGATCATGCACTCAAAACTTACAAAATGCCTGATTACTTCCTCGGGGGTCATTTTAGTATATCTAGGATTACCACGAATTAATTGAACTTGAGTAGGGTTAAGGAAAATAAGAGATCTTATAATAACCTTAACCACCTCATGGTCATCCCACTTTACGCTTCCGAGGTTGCGCACTTGGTTCACCAAGGTCTTGAGCCGGTTGTACATGTGTTGTGGCTCTTCCCCTTTGCGAAGCCGGAATCGACCGAGCTCCCCCTCGATTGTTTCCCGCTTGGTGATTTTGGTGAGCTCGTCTCCCTCGTGCGCGGTTTTGAGCACATCCCAAACCTCCTTGGCACTCTTCAACCCTTGTACTTTGTTATACTCCTCTCTACTTAGTGAGGCGAGGAGTATTGTTGTCGCTTGAGAGTTGAAGTGCTCGATTTGGGCCACCTCATCCTCATCATAGTCTTCATCCCCTACGGATGGTACCTGTGCACCAAACTCAACAACATCCCATATACTTTTGTGGAGCGAGATTAGATGAAATCGCATTAAATCGCTCCACCTAGCGTAATCTTCACCATCAAAAGTTGGTGGTTTGCCTAATGGGACGGAAAGTAAAGGTGTATGTTTGGAAATGCGAGGGTAGCATAGGGGGATCTTACTATACTTCTTGCGCTCTTGGCGCTTAGAAGTGACGGATGCCGCGTCGGAGCCGGAGGTGGATGCCGATGAAGAATCGGTCTCGTAGTAGACCACCTTCCTCATTCTTTTCTTCTTGTCCCCACTCCGATGCGGCTTGTGGGAAGAAGATTTTTCCTTCTTCTCTTTGTGGTGAGAAGAAGATTTCTTCTCCTTCCCTTTGTTGGAGGAGATCTTCTTCTTCTCCTTCCTCTTGGTACGGGACTCTTCCGATGAAGTGCTCCCGTGGCTTGTAGTGGGCTTTTCGCCGGTCTCCATCTCCTTCTTGGCGTGATCTCCCGACATCACTTCGAGCGGTTAGGCTCTAATGAAGCACCGTGCTCTGATACCAATTGAAAGTCGCCTAGAGGGGGGGTGAATAGGGCGAAACTGAAATTTACAAATATAAACACAACTACAAGCCGGGGTTAGTGTTAGTAATAAAGAAACGAGTCCGCGAGAGAGGGCGCAAAAACAAATCCCAAGCGAATAAGTAAGTGAGACACGGAGATTTGTTTTACCGAGGTTCGGTTCTTGCAAACCTACTCCCCGTTGAGGAGGCCACAAAGGCCGGGTCTCTTTCAACCCTTCCCTCTCTCAAACGATCCACGGATCGAGTGAGCTTTCTCTTCTAAATCACTTGGAACACAAAGTTCCCACAAGGACCACCACAAAATTGGTGTCTCTTGCCTCAATTACAAGTGAGTTTGATTGCAAAGAAAGGTTCAAGAAAGAAGAAAGCAATCCAAGCGCAAGAGCTCGAAAGAACACAAGCAAATCACTCTCTCTAGTCACTATGGCGTTGTGTGGAATTTGGAGAGGATTTGATCTCTTTGGAGTGTCTAGAATTGAATGCTAGAGCTCTTGTAGTAGTTGGGAAGTGGAAAACTTGGATGCAATGAATGGTGGGGTGGTTGGGATATTTATAGCCCCAACCACCAAAAGTGGTCGTTGGGAGCCTGTCTGTTCGATGGCGCACCAGACAGTCCGGTGCACACCGGACATGTCCGGTGCCCCTGCCACGTCATCACTGTCGTTGGATTCTGACCGTTGGAGCTTCTGACTTGTGGGCCCACCTGGGTGTCCGGTGCACACCGGACATGTACTGTTCCTTGTCCGGTGTGCCAGTATGGGCGCGCCTGACTTCTGCGCGCGCTGCGCGCGCAATTAATGCGCCGCAGGTAGCCGTTGGCGCCGACTAGCCGTTGCTCCGGAGTTGCACCGGACAGTCCGGTGCACACCGGACAGTCCGGTGAATTATAGCGGACTAGCCGTTGGAGTTTCCCAAAGCTGGCGAGTTCCTGAGGCTGATCTTCCTTGGCGCACCGGACACTGTCCGGTGTACACCGGACAGTCCGGTGAATTATAGCGGAGTCGCCTCTGGAAATTCCCGAAGGTAGCGAGTTTGCGTTGGAGTTCTCTGGTGCACCGGACACTGTCCGGTGGTGCACCGGACACTGTCCGGTGTACACCGGACAGTCCGGTGCTCCCAGACCAGAGGGCCTTCGATTGCCACTTTGCTCCTTTGTTGAATCCAAAACTTGGTCTTTTTATTGGCTGAGTGTGAACCTTTTACACCTGTATAATCTATACACTTGGGCAAACTAGTTAGTCCAATTATTTGTGTTGGGCAATTCAACCACCAAAAACAATTAGGGACTAGGTGTAAGCCTAATTCCCTTTCAATATATATATATATATATATATATATATATATATATATATATATATATATGTGTGTGTGTGTGTGTGTGTGTGTGTGTGTGTGTAGATTCCTATATACAAAATGGATATGCACATTAACAATAATATTTACAAATGTCTATGAAGTTTCCTAACTTCTAACTATATCCTCATTTCTACATTCTTAATATGAATCTTCTTCGTCTTCTATGTCTTGAAGAGTTTGTCCACCATAATAGAAATGTCCCTCTTTAGATACGACCTCTTTATTTATAAACCCTATGAGTTGTTCTTGAATTACTTCTATCCTATCCACCGCGAGTACTTCTTCTTTTGTCCTTATTATCTGTCGTTTGCCAATAGCATTAATAAAAAGTGTTATTGCATTAAACTAAAATTTGAGATGCTCTATTAATAGGAAATCAACATAAATACTATAGAAAATATTGATGTACCTAGATATCTTTGGCCACTGACATGTTAACTACGAATCCATGAATAAATTCACAAACGTAGTAACGACATAAGTTGTTCCCTTTTCATGTATCAAACGCTGAAAATCGAGAAAAAAATTATGGAATATTATTATTAAATAACTTGAGGGATCAGAAAGCTACAAATGTACCGGAAAGTTCAGCCTAATCTTAAGAGTTTTGTTCAAGCCGACATGCTTTTGGCGTAGCCGGCTCTAGACACCGCAAAATGAAAATTATAAGTCCTTTGTGCATGCATGATTCAATCATTTAGAGGTTTAGATAGTTAGGTTCAAATGGTAAGAATTACTCTTTAAGGTCTACGATTTATTTTTAAGTCCTCGACTACCTTCCTCAATGAATCAAGGATAAATAAAATGCCTTCTTCCATTGAGACCACCAGAAATGCCTAGTGAACGGCATAGAAAGGTTATAAACATGGAGAAAAAATTAGAATACAAACTTAGTCTGAAAAGGTATGGATACGAAAAGAAAATAGACACTAACTTAAAATAATATGGAATAAGTATGTATTACATATAGTTTTTATTGTGAAGGCATTTATGCCATGTTTTAGGGTTGCCGGTCGAAAGTCCCTAATTGTTCTTTGGTTTACGCGCACTGGGTTAACAAAGAAGATATTGTAAATCCCTTATTTACGACATCGTTGTATCTCCATGCTTCAGGAAACATAGAAGGTGTGAAAGAACTTTAGTTAGCATTGAGTAGTGGAGAAAAGAGAAATTAAACACTTATAGAACCTATGTGCTGATAAGAGAGAGGTCTAGCGCATTCTGCTGGTATATCTCAAATATATCCAAAAAATCGAGCCACATCACTTCATTGTCATTGAAGTATTGTTTTTGTACAAACACACCTCTGGTAGTCCTACCAGTGGCTGATTCCTTCGAGAACCAATTGAGGAATCTGCGTAGTTGGGTTGTAAGTTCGAGAACCTCTTGCGGATGGACTATAGGCTGATCATGCTTGTATTGCCTGGCACATTTTTCTTATTAGATTTTTATTTTCTTTTCCAAGCACGCGCTCATAGTCTGAGGTAGATTGCTTCTTTTCTAGCTTGCTCATTTTTGCAAAGAAAGCTTTTATTGAAGGGTTTATTGTGCCTCCTTCCCTAGAACTCTCTTCTTGAAGTGTTCCTTCACTTATTCATTGATGACGTGATGTATCTCCTCATCTATCATATCATAGGGTAACTTAATTTATGCAGACTCGGTTAAAAAATCACTACGTGTGCTCTTGATCTTTGTCTACCTGTGTATTATGCGCATTTGCTTTTTACTCATTGGTGGCACATGTGAACGACTCTTTTTTCTATGGTGTTCAGGTGGAGAAGGAAGTGGAGGGCTCCTTCAAGATGGTGGAGAAGGAGGTGCAGGGCTCCTTTGAGTTGGCAGAGGCGTTAAAGGGCTCCTTTGACTAGGTGAAGGAGGTAGAGGGCTCTTTCGAACAACACCTTCAATTCTTGGCTAGGTATTCTGTATTTTAATGTATCTTTTCTATCATAGAACAAATCTATACAGGACTTGTGAAAGCACGATTTTATCATCACCCCCTCTGATGTCCAACTCCAAATCTTTGTATCCATCGCTTACCACCGAGTACTCAGCTAGAATTTTGGCCCTATGGTATGTTGGGCTTGAGAGTGGTAGAGGTGTTATACCATAAGCAACCTTAGTTATCAGGTTTCTGTCGCCTATATGTAGCTCCTAGGCATTGGATGGTCAATATCATCCATTGGGAACCATTGTCCTTAAGGGCGATTTATATGGACGCGCAATTGCTACGTCGACTTTTTGGGCTGACCATTTCAGGAGGTGGAGGCATTAACCCCTATTGGGTTAACTACTTAACTAGAATTGGCATTTGACATTGTACCTCATCTAGAATAAATGCTTTAGTCCTAACAAGTTCTTTCTCTAGATTTCTGACTCTGTCCTCCTCATTGTCTTTTCCTCTCTGTAGACTTATGTATGTATCAATGTCATTTGCAAATCCAAACTTCCATGGCATACTCTCGTATACTATTATATGACCAGGTTGCCCTGGTTTGTTAAGTGCAACAGTTAGCTCACCGTTCTCTCTATCGGGAACAAATTCCCCTTTAGATGTCTTATGCACAACATTTATTAGCTTTTCTATGATGTCATTTATGTTGTTCGAATATTCTAAGTTCTCGTCATCACATACACGGTCCCCATGGCATAGAACCAATGCTTGGCGCATTCTGGCCAATCATGATTTTATGGGATAACACCCCCTAAGCTCTAGTTCAACCACTCTTTTTGACCATGCCTCCACAACCCGTTTGTAGCCACCACGACCAAGTCTGTGGAAGTACTCTTTCTTGTTGGTGCTGGATTTATGTATTGCTTCCTTAGTCTACCCCTCTTGGAATGTCTTATATCTAAGGAACTTTTCCCAGTGTTCTCTGTACTTTGGGAAATTATTAAAATCAGGTGTCTATCTAGTCTTCTTAAAGGTTTAGTATAAATACTTCTTGTTGCTCTAAAATAAAATGACCATTTTCTTCATGGCCCATTGTCCGACTAACTGCTCGCTTTCATCGTTGATTGTGAACTTAGTTTTAATTCCTATCCACAACATTTTTGTTTGATCTTCACTGACCGCATTCACATCATCGGCACTACTTGATTTCCACCTCTGAATGCTAATCGACATATGCTCCCTAACGAGAAAGCTGTAATATCTTGGTTGTAGCTTTTAACAGTGCTCTTGGTTCCCTGTCCGCTACAACTTCTTCTATTCTCAATCTACCTTCAAAGTTCTTAGCCCCAGTAGGACCTTGAGGCTTATAAAACCTTGCCCAATCCTGAATCGAATGACTACTAAAAATGAAACATAGAAAATTCAATAACAAATAATGCAAAGTACATTTATATTACAAGTAGACGAATAAGAGTTATTTCATTTACATTAGTAGCATCATCAGATGTGTTGGTTGGATCTCCTCCTTCTAAGTTCAGGCATGCAAAAGTGTTTGTGACCCGACTGCGCACCATGGGGTACCCCACGTGATGCTTTTGGGCAGGACGACGTCATTGATCACGACTCGATGGTATGTGCGGAAGCAAGTCGGAACACAAGAGATTTATACAGGTTTAGGCCGCTGGAGTGCTAATACCCTATGTCCTGTTGGCGCTGAGTATTGAGTTTGCTGATAGGTTACAAATGAGTAATGGATGGCGGTGGGTGAATTCTCTCTATCAATCTAATGGTGGCGAGGTTACTATGAGAGGGATGATGAGATGAGATAGTTCTATAGGGGTACCCCCTAGCCTTATATAGGTGACCAGAGAGATATCCCTTTACAAGCCATGAGGTCTATCTAACTCTATCTAAGTCTACTATTGTGTGCCGACTCTTTCGGTGGTTGTTCCCCTCCGAGCTTGGCGCCAAACAATCCACTATTCGTTCGTACGTAGGGCACATTATTCGGAATCTTGTTGGCTCCTATGTGATACACTCACATGGATAACGCCTTGATGTCATGCTCTCCGGAATCCTTCTGGTGGAGTTATGTTATCTGCCTCCCCTATGAGTCGATAGTGTAGCTTGGCGCCAACTTATTAGGGGTTTGTTTAAATGGTCCATGGGTAGCATCTATGCGACGATGACCCATGGTAATTGGTTCGAGACTCCAAGGATGAGCTGGGTTACTTTTCTTTTGAGCGCATCTTCCTTTTTCTTTCTTTTTCTTTTTTTGTCATTCTGATCCGTTGGGTGCACCGTAGGTGCACCCAATGGGTGTAGCCCCCGAGCTTCGAGCTGATTTTAGTATTCAATCAACTCGAAGGCCCCAAAATCCTATCGTTGTGGTATTTATTTTGTTTCTCTGGTAAGCTTTATGGTATTTTTGCTGACTGATCTTGGCTTAAGGGTGATTCAACTGAGTACAGGTTGGTCGACTGAAGCCAGACTGACTAAACTCTAGTCCGGGTGCATCTAGCAAGGAAGTTTTACTGAGACTACCAACTGAGCTCAGCGATAGAGGTCTGTTGCCTCGGGGCTGACCGGTGACTTCCGCCGATCTTAAGTTTGTCGTTTTGCAGGACTAGCGTTTGATATTTCGTAGATTGTGTTTTCTAGAGAACCCGAACTGTACACTCAATGGGTGGATATGTACATCGTCTTGTCAAGAGAACAGTTGCTTTAGGTGACGTGGCGTAATGATGTGTCCGAGTAGTTGATCTACCAGATCCTGATGATGTGTTACCAAAGGGTGGTAGAAGTGCTCAGTTCTGGGAAATTTAAATGTCCCTTAAAGGCTGGCGTCTGTTCATTGTACGACCAGAATACGAAGGGGCACCCCTTCGCTCCTTTAAATAGGTCACTCACGCGCTATGAACTTCTTCACTCGTCTATTGCTTTTCTTCTTCAATCCTTTCTCTTCTTCTTTGACAAACCCCTGATGGCAGGAAAGGGAGAAGGTAAGGGCCAAAAGAAAACCAAGGGCAAGAAACAGAAGCGTCCTCTGACTCCACCGTTGGAGGACTTCAGAAACTCGAAGCTCTCCAATGAGGGGGCTCTTCTACATTCCCTTGGCTCCCCATCATTCAACTGTATGGACAACTCGATGGGGTTGTCCTTGCAGGAGAGGGCCTACCTCCATGGTCTCGAGCGCACCGACCTTAGTGACTTGAAGGAGTCCGAGGAGGAGGATGAGGAGGACGAGTATGACGTTGACGATGAAGGCGGCGTGGTCGGCAAGGATGGTCGGGATGATGGGAAAGGCGATAGTGGTGGTGGCGAAGGAGGCAGTGGATGTAGCGAAGGCGACAGAAGTGGCAACAGCAGCAGGGCAGCAACAACGGCGATGGCGACATCGGTGGCGAGGTGCCACCAGCTTAGGTAGTAGATGTAGTTTAGGGGTAGATGTAGGGGGTGGGTTGGTGGTTCTTTTGTTGGTGTTAGTTCATAATGAACTGATTCCATCTATGTAATGGTGCCCCCATATACAGTAAAAGCAACCAATCACGAAAGTAAAACCTACCTAAAGCATGCTTAAGTTGGTTGCTTACTCTACAACGTTGCAGACTACATGCATAACCAAGAAGGGAGTGGCGGGCTAGAGGAGCACTGTTATTACCCATGTTGTTAACCAAATCTAGGGCTAGATAAACAACAAGCCATCTATACGAACATCCTAGAACTGATCTATTGCATGTATCATACCGATAAACCTATGAACATCCACCACTGAGAACTACTAACCAGACACGACAGACATGGATCAGGACATCCAAAGAAGTCCAATGAAGTAAACGACAAGACTAAGCATGCAAGGTAGGGTGCCAGACGTGTATCGGACTTCTGAGCTACCGCGTGCACATGTGTAGCTAGCATGTCGTGGAGTGTGACAGGTGGTATAGGGATACATATGTGGCGGTATAAAATCAATCTAATAGCATGAAGCATAGAGATAAATGTATAGATTGAAAGTACACATGATAACAAGCAGACATTGCCAACAATAACTTAATACAGGATCTATCGAGGGTAAGGTGGTGATACCATACCACCTTGACATGATTAGAGACCGTATCAGGACAGCATGGCACTTACATTGAAAAATCCTTGAGGCAAGGGTAGTGATGTGCCAAGAGGATGAGAAGCACCTGCTGATTTGGTGAACGAATAGATTCCTCCTTTATTTATGAGCATATATGTTACAATATATAGCCTCACAGGATGAAGTGATGCACACTTCTTTTTCCCTCTAGTCTATTATATAAAAGGGTATATTTCTATTTACATGTTTACTACGACAGAATATGTCCTTTTGTGGGCCTCCTTTAGCGAGATCAGCACCAAGGCTCATCTAAAGGACCTCCTTTGGCCAGGTCAGCACCCCAGGCTCATCTAGGATTGGGTGCCAACACATGCCCCTAGTTTTGGTAAAACTATTTATACCAAAATTACCAAATCTGTCATGGTGCTGCGTCTTTGTTCGTATCTTGAGAGCTGATGAGAAACCCGACTTTTCCATTCTTTGTCACATTAGCCGAGCGACATGTCTCTTTGAATCGACAACGTTCACTGTTGGTTCCATGTCTGGATTGTGTCCCAATTCCAAAAGCATTTTAGCTCAGGTATATAAATTTGATTGTTTAGGCCATGTTCGGTTGGTATGGGTTCAATCCCCAAGTGGAATTAATCCAGACATGGATTGAATGGATCCCCTGTTGACACTTTTTCCCTACGTTGTTTAGTTCTCTGCCTCTTTTTCCCTGCCCCTTTTCCCTATCTATTTTTCCTTGTTCGGTTAGCCCCAGTCCAAGAAATAAAAGCAGGAAATCTGATCCATTGTACATACATCTAAAATGACAAGCTCTACATTAAGATTTCTGCCCTGAACATAAAGAACCTTCAGTACACGAGATAATACAAGACAATAGGAATCTTCATTCTGGAACATTATGATTTATGTCCTAAACATGAAGCTCTACATGAAGAACCTGTGGTACTACATGATTGCTATTGCAATATTGCTTATGAGGTAAAGTGATATTGCTTATGAAGTAAAGTGTGAGACAGTAAGGATACAATCTTTTGCTATGATTTCTGCCATTAATAGAATAACCAAGTTTCAATTTCAACAAGATAAATGTATGTCCTAGCAAACAGACAATATGGTGGTCGCAGTTTGCACATGATTTAAATAGATAAAAACAAATAACAAAGTAGAGTTGGTGCTTGCAGTCATTTTGTCCCACTCGTAGACCAAGGTTCAATCCAACAAAATGCAGATATCACTCACGACTCACAGTTCCAGGCCATGGTTACAGTCTACCACCAAGTTGGGCCAAAAGGCTTCTAAGTTTAGAACTTTATATAGTAATAGCAAAAGTGTCCTGGAGATGTAAAGCCTGCAAATATACAAGAATAACAATGATCAGATTCTCACCGACAGAATTGGCTAGCGCTTTGGGCTGACAACAATCATATAAAAGAACGAAGTTATGCTAATAAAAAATATTTTGAATAATACCAACAGTCATATAAACTAATAAATACAACTAAGGTACTATTCACCCACATGTTATGCTGACAGTAAAGGACTGCAACGATTTACATGTGGATAAATTTGTTAACAGGCAGAATCAATAATTTTATACTAGTAGTATATTGTTATTATAAAACTATTGTTTACTAATAACAACATACTAGATAGGAATTAAATGCAAACTAGATAGGTATACCCGCTAAGCCATCTCGTCCCTCAACCACATCAATGCAGCCTCTCTATCATCATTGCATGCGCTCAAGAAAATCTGGCGATTGTTAGGGTCCTTGAACACCTTATAGGCTTTGACCTTCTCTTCCTTTGTGACCTCCAATGTGTTTAGAACTGCTATGCAATTCTTAATTGAGAAGTCATCTCCTCCTCTTGCCTCCCTTTCTCTTGTCAATTGTATCGATTCATCTTCAGCTTGTTTGCTTCTAAATCTAGGTACCTCTCCATCAATACTTCTATGCTGGAACTTTTCTTTTGCCTCTTCGATCATTTTCTTCTCCATTCCTTGAAACATCAGCAGTCCTTTTTGGTCTTTCACCCTGACTATCACCATTTACATCCACGCCTTCAACTGCATACACTCTGTCTTCTGCTTCATTTTGTCTGTGGTCTGCCAAAGGGTCTCTCACTTCTTCATGGTCTTCTACGTTGATAGGAACATCTCTAGTCCCAATTTATGTGAGATATAGACCATTTGGTTGTGTAGAAGTGAAGTTGTAGGTCCCTTCAACAGTATTGCCTATACAATGAAGTTTTAGTGCAAGAAATAGTACACCATAGTTTTAATGCAAGAAATAGTACTAACCATCATGTAGCTCTCCCAAAGCTTCAAATAGAGGAAAGATTTGTTGCGGAATTTCTTAGCCCTTGCAAATGACTTCACAATAAAGTCAAATTAAATAGAAGATTGGTGCCATGTTTTCATATATAGTGCAACGATACAGTTATTATCTAAAGCAACACCATACATGCTAACCAATAGGTAGGAAAACCATTCAAACAAACAGATACAGTTCAAAGTGGATGAGGTTCAATACTATTGGAGAAAGAAACTTACTTTGATTATGGTGTCCCATATCGGTGGATCAGCTTGAATCATACACCGTCTCTCATCCCAAGAAACTCCGCTTTGTTTCCTTGCATCTTTCAATATCTTGTAATGTCTCTTTAACTCCTTTTCCTTTTCTTGGATTTGAGCTTTGAAAAACCTGCATATCTTTCCCTCTCTTGAAATTCCTTGGCAATCTTGTTTCATGCATCGGGTGTCCAACCATTGTTACCCTTATATTCTGGTGTATTGTGTTCATGTAACAAGTCAACAAGGGTCTTCTCTAACATAGAATTCCAATTTGCTCTTGTTTTCCTGCAAATCAGCACATAAGCAACATAAGAAAGAATCAAAACTAATCAGAAAGAACCAAAACTAATCAGAAAGAACCAACATGTATACCTTTCAGAGAGCCTCCATGTGTCTTTGAAGCAGTAGCTATAGGAGATTTTTTCTTTTGTGCACCTTTAGATAAGAGCATGTTAAATCTAGGAGACCCCCTTCCAAGCATGTTTAATCTTGGAGACCCCCTTCCAAGTATGGTAACTTATAACATGAGCATAATTAGAACATGAAAGCATAATTGTGAACAACAATAAATTTTAGAGATTATTGAACTGAAAGCATATTCGAATAACATTAAAGCATCATAACTAGTACAAACTACATTTCCTAAGAACTTATTGCAATCCCAATAACATTAAAATGTATTCTAATGCATCACTAATTGTTTCTATGTTGTTGATAATCAATCCACATTTGTTGTGCAATTGTGTCTCTAAGATTGTTGCCTTGTTATTGCCTTGATCATTTGCTTTGATCTCCATCTGGAAGGTCAACAACATTGCCTTGAACATTTTCTGCCTGATCTTCTAACTATTGTTCATCTCCTTTGAGAGATCGAATAATGTTGTGCAACACGGCAGCTGCTACCGGTATCTTCACTTGGTTTTCTATTTTTGTGAAACGTGGCAACCTTAAGGATGGGGAAGCGTTTCTTTATAACTCCCAAGGCCCTTTCAATATGTTTCCTCAACACTGCATGACGATGATTAAAGATCTCCTTGTAGTTTTGTGGTCTTCGACGACCTGCCCCATATTCCTTCAAATGATACCTAACTCCGTGATATGGGGCAAGGAAAGATGGTGTGTTGGCATAACCGCCATCTACTAAATAAAATGTCCCCATGGGTACTTGAAAGCCATTGTTCATTGCAGCCCTAAGAACTCTAGCATCCATCGTGGACCCCTCCCACCCAGTGGATATGAAATTTACATTGAGATCAACATCACACGCTACCATTACATTTTGAGTAAGAGTGCCCTTCCTATTCCTAAATGGAGCGGCTTTGTCAGGTGATATCGATATAGGCACATGAGTGCCATCGATTGCACCAATGCAATTCTACATGGAAAAAAACTACATGTGATTTTCTAAACATTGGAAGGAAAAGAACAGTTATTGACATATGATAGAATAGTCCATGTAATCACCTTGAAGTAGGGATAAAACCTAGGATTCCTTTCAATTTTTTGATGGACATTATTAGGATTTGGTGGCTTCAGGAATTGCTTGGAGAGGACATGAACAACTAGGTCAAAGAAATGCTTTATGTGATGACGAAATGTATCACCACTATGTCCAAATTCTTCTATTAGGTCTTCAAACGAGGCATTATGGCTGAGCATGTATAAGAAGAATGCTAGCTTTTCCTCGACCTTAATTCTTGTATCACGAACCAGCCCCACCCTTCTAAGAAAACTTGCCAACGATTTGAAAATTTCAGACTTCATCCTGAACGCTACCCGACAGTTCTTCAAATGACCTTGAAGCAACTCTTGAACATGTTTTTCGCCACTTAACTTTGATGTATGCCTTCGCTTCTTTTCCCTTGCTATGTTTGAACTAAAGCCCAATATATGTAGCATAGGAAAAAACAACATCATATCATCATCATCCTCATCCCTTCTCTTTCTAAGGTGATCTCTTAGTGTCACATTCATTGCTAACTAAAAAGAAATTCATAACAGAAAATAAACACCAACAAAAACAGAACATGATGTAATAAATAACATATAGGACATAATAAGTACCTAAAGGAGAGGGTATAGGGTCCCAAGACGGTGGAAGTTCGTCTTCTCCAACTCGAACCGATGCAGAGATAATCTAGAAATATAATAGGTTTTTGTTAGAAATACATCTAGACAACTAACTGGAAATAAATGAGATTTGTATTGGCAGAGTTCTTCAAATAATTGGAAATAAATGATTGTACTATTTGATCTAGCATTTAGACCTCAGAGTGTTTTCTTCAAAGCCAGAAGAGTAGGTAATCAGTGAGTAACTAATATATATGCTCTCGGGAGTATTATGTGCATATAACTAGTAGTTTTGACCAATCATAATTCACAACTAATGACAAGAGCAAGTCACGGAAGAACCCAAGTAGCAACTTGTGAAAAAGACATTTCTGTTTATTAGCTACCATAAGTTGTTTATTAGCTAGCATGATGTTTCTATTTCTCCATGCGCCCTTTATTTCAAAACAAAACTCTAAACTTGCATTGCATAACGAAACTGACTTTCTACATGCAGTTACATGGCATGTGCTCCTCCTCCTTGTCACATGATTCTAGTGCCAACTAATCATGTGCTTGTATAGATGGACAAACGTTAAATATTCAGATATGAGAAAATACTAGTATTGTCTTGCACATTCAAACTACTCCAGGTAAAGCAAATATATGATGCCATACATAGAGAATTACTCTGCTCAATGCATCTAATTTTTTAAATTACTCTGCTCAGTACATAGAGAATTACTCTACTCAAGGTATGCAAATATATGATTTGTATTGGACAATTGCCTCCTACATCGATACAGTGAGCACACGCCCAGCCTCTCCATCATCGATGGCCATACTCCATTCTACTGAGCTAGATACTGCAGTTTGGACTAGTGCTCAAGTTCTTAGTATCACTTGTTATAAACTAAGCAATACGAGATATTCTTAATATTTGAATCTGTTTTGCATATAAATATGATTTCAGTCATGTCACCTTATTAGGTGCATGCCTTTATGAATCTATGAATGTGTATCCAATTAGTTGCCTATAAATACTAATTGCAAATCAGTGAATGCGTATTGTCAGTTATATAGCATAACTAGGCAGGTAAATGAATAGTGGTTAGTTCATAAATGTATTGTCAATTATATTGTGCTTGGTATAACTTTGCGACTAAACTACATAAACTAATTCTAAGTTTCAGAAAGGTATAGCTGCTAAAGCTGAGCCTAGACAGTAGTTCATTATTGGAATCTCAATACCTTGAATAAGTAAACAAATATCCAGTTCTAACACATTGTTGCTATCGCGATGCGTCTTCTGGCCAAGCAAAAATACTCAGATACTACCAGATTGATCCACTCTCCATCAACATGTGAACGTGATAGTCAAAGCCTCCATGTTCTGTTCGTAATGGCCATCGGCCACCCGGGTCTCTCAGTAGGACATTAGCTACGAGACGGCCAGCACGGCCACCAGGGCCACGACCGTCACAACGACGACGTTCGCCTCGGAGGCCTGCTGCCCGGGCTCATTGACGGCATAGACCAACGACAGAGCCCTAAGAATAAATAGAGTGTTTGGTTTGAGGAATCGCTCCATCCAAATTAAGATGGTGCACCATGGGTTCATTCCTCAGATTTGGTGGGATGACTCCATTCCTCATATTAATACTAAATAACTAACTATGAGGAATGAGATGGTGATAGATTAACTCATTCTATTCCACAAACCAAACAAAAATAATGAGGAGTGAGAAGATGATGTACTAGCTCATTCCTCAAATCAAACACACACTAAAAGAGGTGGAATGCAGGATCCAATAAACAACAAGTGAGATCTTGGGAACTAGCGAGACCTAGCGAGATCTGGAAATAGAATCGGGATGGCAAGTGCGTACTAGTGAGAAGGAGTTAGAGGAGGACAACGTGAGTACCGGCGAAAAGCTATTGTTCTCCACGCCAGTCGTCGTGTCGTACGTATGCGTCGATGTAGCCACCACCGCCACCTCGCGTTGAGCGCTCTCGCTCGTTGGTTCTTTCCACGATAGGGTGACGAGGGATGTTTCCTGACCGGGTTGAGCTCGGTATAGCCAGGGTGGGCCGGGGTTGAGGCCCGGACGGGGTGAAACGAACGCTGTTTCATTGTGGGCTAGGATCTTTTCTAGCCTGTGCTGATCCAGGGGGATTGGGCCCGATCCCGACGGGTTTGGCTTAAACTAACATGGCCTTATAAGGCTCCCTACCCACACACCCAAGCACACTTTTCTTGCAAATCTCAGTTTCCTTTTTCTTGGTGCTTCTAAACTGATGGCCGAGGAAGGATTCAACGACCCTAATTCACGTCCTCGTCCTGAAGGTAAACCCTTCGGCATTAGCTCATATCTGCAGTGATCTTAACAATCGCTTATCGATAATTGCTCAGGCTCGAACATGCTGATGATATCCTCCTTTCATGACCTCGTTCCCTTAGCCTTGGTCCCTGGTCATCGAGATTGTTTTCACCGGACTCAAGTGCGTCCCCTTCATCACCCAAGATTTTGACTTGTCTTAGTGGACGGATCAGTTTAGGGTCTGGCCCAACCCCATGGATGAGTGGCCCAACCCCATGTCTTATCTCTCTCTTTCGTCCTTCTGTTTTGCTTTTACATAAGAGCCGACTTCTCTTACTTCTTGGTATCTCTCTCGTCCACATAAGCAAAAATGTCATGTAAGCAGACTTAGATCCTATTACTATATTTGCTCTGATAGTTGCATTAGTGGCAACATTGTTGCTACAGTCTTCCTCAGAGCAGCTACAATAATTTTTCACAAAACAAGAAGTGGCAACGCCTGCCCCTATGCAACAAAGACAGCCGACCCGATCGTTTCTCATCAGTCATGATGAAGTTTTGTTTAGAACAAATTAGCAAAGCGCTCATACGTTGCTATATTTTTTATTTATACTTAAGTAGAAAGTACAAAACAAAAAGTCTTTATGTGTTCTGTTGACTAGATGAGTGTGAACGAGGTTTTGAAGCTAACAATCTTACTTTAAATAATTTTATATTTTTTCACCTTTTAGATTTGAGCAGCTAGAACCGTGAAAATTAATGCTTTTTATATAGCAGGAGAGATATCACGACTGACAAATCGCAACAGAACAAATATCTATAAATTTGAGCCGAGGAATAAAAACCCAGATTAGCTTTTCATGGGCCGCAGGGTCAATGGTGTGCCAGATAGGCCCGCGCAAACTAACTATTGGACGCATTGGAAGGCCCGCGACTGCGGCTGCGCGGCCTGCGCCTGCGCCTGCGCAGGCGCGCGTGTGAACAAACGTAGGAGGACCTATCTCTTTTCGTTCTCCGAGAGAAGTCTTCTCTGTCACAGCGCCGACGCTTCTCAATTCCTTCCAATCGGCACCTCGCCGTCCTCGTGTGCAATCCCCAGCTCTCCTCGCCCCTCCCTCCCAAACTCCAGCGGCCCCCCTGACCAAGCTCCGGGGACGGATGGACGGAGGAGCCGGCTTTCCGGGCACGCAGCCGGTCTCCCGCTCGCCGGAGGACGTCTTCCGGGACTACCGCGCGCGCCAGGCCGGCCTGATCAGGGCGCTCACCACCGGTAATGCCCCCATCTGCTTCGCTTGCGTCACTCTCTCCCTCCGGCTCAGAGTTCTCTGCTGACTGGTTTCCGGCTGTCGCTGCAGATGTGGAGAAGTTCTACGTGATGTGCGACCCAGGTGAGCCTGCTCCCCTGACCCGGCTGGGATTCCTAGGGTTTCTGTTTTGGTGGTGCGGATTCAGATGTTACTAGACGGAGCGTGTTTGCTTTGCAGTTACGGATAGTTCTCTCCAAAACGCCGATCTGCGGAGCGGCTAAGTCCGCTGATTTTCGGGGTTTCTTTCACTTAATTTATGAAGTTCCTCCGCCCGTTTATTCGCTCTGGTGCGCCCTGAGAGGCTATTTCGCCGCGGGATTCCTGCTCCGATCTTGCTGGTGACAGCGGCTTAGCTTTGCTTGAGGTTTCGCGACGTTCTAGTTACTCCTTATGCTGGTGACAGCCGCTGAGCTTTCCAGTCGGTTTTCGATCTTGCTTTCGGTTCTGGGGCCTCTTGAGAGATGGGCCCCCCTGCTAGGTCTTCCTGCGAAAGAAGAGTTTTGCCGTTTCTGATGTACATCCGCGCTGAAGTTGGTGCTGTTCATCTAGGGGTGGGAAAGCGGAAAGGCAGACGGGGAGGGAATCCTTATCTTCTGAGCTGGTCGACCGCACCGCTGGTCAGTCATCTCCAGAAGTCGTGCGCTGCTATCGATTTCCTGTTGTGCTCCCGGACAACGACCTCTGCCCCAACTGTACGAGGGGTATTCTGGGGATTTTTCGTCAGTGACTCACTGATGTCACGTAGTGGGAGTGCCAGGATAGCATTTCTTTTCGTCAACATTGGTTTAGTTTCTGGACACAGATGTTGGACTGCCTCCGGCAGCGCACTGTAAAAGAGTTATTCTGCTAAATATAGGAAGATTTTTTTTTCTATACCCTCCAGCAGCAGCCTTGTTCTCCAAGGCCCTGTTCCAAACCTCTAAAACCTTATAGCTATTAGTTGTTAGCTGCTCCAACCTAACTAAAACAAGCTAACAACTTCTGACAATAATTTGCTCTAGAGATTTGGAACAGTGCCTAAATATAGAGGACATTCTTCCGTCCTCTCTTTGTATATAGATTCTCTATTCATTTCAATACTCTAAACAAAAGATTAAGCAAAACTAAAATATGTATACGTACATGCAAAAATATAGAGCAAAATATACGTACCATTAAAAGATTACAACTTTAGATATATATTATTGCTATCTCATTTACATGTGGGGTCCATATGAGGCAATGGCATGTGGAGCCAATGGTATATATCTAAAGTTGCAATCTTTTAATGGTATAGATCCAATTATTTCATATATTTAATATAGATATTTATGTAGAGAACGAGATATAGAAGACGCTTCTGAAGAGAAATAAGATATAGATGAGAGAATCTTTTAAAAGAGACTATAAACGATAGATATAGAGACTATAGAGGATGTTTCTAGAGATAGTCTTACTTGGTTTTGACAATAAAAGTATTGTATAAACTGTCACTACACCTTACCCCCTGGATTTA
Source organism: Zea mays (assembly GCF_902167145.1). Classification (NCBI taxonomy): domain Eukaryota; kingdom Viridiplantae; phylum Streptophyta; class Magnoliopsida; order Poales; family Poaceae; genus Zea; species Zea mays. Next base: position 137,536,724 of record NC_050098.1, on the reverse strand, counting down.
ACTCCTTATTTCCTGCTTTGTCAATGGCCACATAAGGGATTTTTCATTTTAGCTGCAGCTTTAGAGTTTTTTTTTCTAAAAAAACTGATGTGGAGCTTTTGATCTTGAGAAGCCAATCGTAGGTTTTCGATAATATTATTAGCTTACTAAATTCAGGAAGCTACATAAAACTCGTAAAGTCAATTTATTTAGCTTCTTATATAAACTCAGCTTTTGGCTAACTGTTTGAGCTTCTGGCTTTTGCCTAAGTCGTGGTGAGAAAAGTTGGCAAAAAAATGCATATACCCTGGTCGCTTATAATTGTGGATATAACCAGAAAGCTTTGTTTAGATATGTAGCTAGAATCTGGTTTATTTTAGGCCCAAGGGAGTATGTTGGTTATTAATGTCACATTTATGATTTTGTTCCCACACATGCATGGGTTCAAAATCTGTACCACAATAATTTCCCAATATCATTAGATGCTTAGCACAGGAAGTTAGGGGACTAGGGGTGTCACTGGAAATGCAAGATGAGTTGCTCAGTACTGATCAAAAGTTGTGGGTGGGAAAGGCAAATAATGTCCATGGGCAATAGTGTTTTTGTTGGTCGTTGATATGGAACTGACTTGTGTAGTGTTACATAGGGACATAGTGCCTCTTTTTCATGCTTTTTTGGTCAATAAGTCTGGCCCTTTATGTTCCCTTTCCTTTTTTTGCATGGAATATTCAATCTATATTTTTGAAGAACACGTAAGAGAGATAGAATGCTTCATTTCATATGGGCAATTGAGTCTCTCCTATTCATCCTGTTTTTATTGTGTTTACAGAGTCTCAGCTCTCTCTCTTGATTCATTTTTGTTTGAAGTGAGCTATTTTAGGTTTAGAGTCTGAAACAACTGCAAATACCTTATTCGAGATATTATTTTCTTTTGTTTTGCACAGAGAAGGAGAACTTATGTTTATATGGACTTCCTAATGAGACATGGGAAATAAACTTGCCTGCTGAAGAGGTCCCTCCTGAACTGCCAGAGCCAGCTCTTGGAATTAATTTTGCTCGTGATGGGATGGATGAAAAAGATTGGCTATCACTTGTTGCAGTGCATAGTGATTCTTGGCTAATGTCTGTTGCATTTTATTTTGGAGCAAGGTTTGGATTCGATAAAGAATCCAGGTATTCCATTTGTTTTATTCTAAGATAAGATTTTTATGTTTGACTGTTATATAAATGTTTCTTGCCAATGGACCTCCCTTAAGTATCTCATAGTTTAGGAACCAGTTATTGTTTGTCACGAGTATTCATTTTCTGTACATGAGAGGTTTCATAGCCTTGCGTTTGTGATTTCTTAGTAGCAGCTCCAGCGCCTGGGTTTGACTCCCTATGGGAGTGAATTTTGGGGTTGGTTAAAGAACCTCCCTCGCTGGCGCCGGCTTATGGTAATGGTGGTTGCCGCCTGCCTAGGTTATGATTTGGTGTTATAGGGCCTGCACTGTCAGGTTCCAGGGGGGGGGGGGTCTTACCGTCTGAGTTTTTTTTTTCATTTTCGAAACCAAAATGCAATCACTATGTTATTCTTATCAAAATCCAAAGTGAGTTTTGATTGAAAATGAGTACAAAGAGATGGGTATAGTGATAAGAGAGAATGAAGAAGATAGACAAGGGCATTTCACAACCCCCTTCCTCCCAAACTGGTATTTTTTATACAATGAAATGACAGGGAAATATGCCTCATTATCGCATTTGGGTGGGAGATTACTAGTTGCACTTCTTTTTCATGTAAAAATTGCACATTCCATCTGTTAATGTTGTTGAGCAGTCAACTTACAACTACAAAATCCTTATTCCAGTTGATGTCAGATAATGGCAGCTGTCAGCTATTATGGGTGTAGTGTTACCGACCACCTCCAGCAGCTTATCCATATGGTCATGTGCAAAACACTGTTTTGCACTGTTTACAGGGTAGAGTTTAAATATGGGGATGCATAAGCTGTTGGAGATAGTCTTATGAGGTCTTCCTTTTTTTTCTGTTGGTAAAGCGTATAATATGAAGATCACATGTTCATGTTATTTGAGTAAAGTATGTGTCAGCTGGAGCATTGAATGCATGATTGAAGATCACATGTTCTGTAAACAAACCAGTTTGCATATCCATAATTAGAAATAGTAGCATTGGCTGCTACATCGTTGTGGAGACACAATAATGGTTTAGATAATGCTGGTTATTTTCTCGTGTTTCACCCTTGTTCCATAAAGAGTTTAGGACCACTTATGGTATTAATATTGCCTAAGCCTGTAAGAATGACCCTAAAATACTATACTGGAGTGTTTTGATGTGTTCGACAGTAACTTGCCGTATTCCATTGTTACTTTGTCTTCCACTTACCTTTTGGATCATATCCCATTGTTACTTTAGCACTGTCTTACCTTTTGGGTCATATGTTATATATGTTTAATGCCAAATCCTTGTTCCTGATGTATCCTGAATTCCATATTACAGATTATTAGATTTTTATCAAATTCATGCGGGACTAAATTTTCTTTGTATAACTGAAGGAGTCTGATGGAGTCACCTTCTGGTGGTTGCTTGCAGGAAACGTCTCTTCACCATGATCAATAACCTTCCCAGCATATATGAGGTTGTCACAGGAACAGCCAAGAAAGAGCCCAAAGAAAAAACTCCTAAAAGCAACATTAAGACTAACAAATCTGGCTCAAAGGTATATAGTTCTTTTTTATCACATAGCTATATCGTTTGACATGCCTAACTCCATGATTCTCCTTTGATGGCTGATGCTGAACATTTGACGCATACACAGCCCTCGCGCCATGCGGAACCCAACTCAAGGGTCCCAAAGATGCCACCTCCAAAGGACGAGGAGAGTGAAGAGGAGGAAGGGGAACCACAGGAAGACCAGGAGAGTGCGCTGTGTGGCGCATGTGGCCTAGGTTATGACGACTTCTGGATCTGCTGCGACCTATGCGAGACATGGTTCCACGGCAAGTGTGTTAAGATCACCCCAGCTAAAGCGGACCACATCAAGCAGTATAAGTGCCCCTCCTGCACGGGAAGCAAGAGGGCCAAGGTTTGATCCACGATCCAAGGAGCCTTTGACGAGAGCTGTAAGCTGACTCTTCGTGCTAGGGCAGCTAATAGATTCGAATGCTTGTTTTGATACAAATTATGAGTACTGACGAACCGTAAACTGATGTAGTTTGTGTGGCCCTCAAAGCATCTATGTCCTGACTTGTGTGGTTTAGGTTTCCTTTGGCACAGTTTCTAAGAGCTGATTGTCTATGAATCTAATATGAGTTTTGTCAATTAGAGAGAAGTTGCTATGCTGAATTTATGAGCTGATTTTATAAAGTGATGATATAAAATAAACTAAAAGACCAGAGCCGAAAAAAGTAGCTTTTCTGATTATGTGAAGTGATCCTTTGTTGTGATTTTGAGGTGTTATGTAGCTCTCCTATAATTAACTTCTATAGAAAATCAAAACTAGATGCTCTATTAAACTGGCTCCTAGAGCGTGTTTGGCATTGCTCTGCTCCACTCCTAAATTATGGGTGAGTAGCTCTATTCTAGAGTTTAAATTATTTTCTCATCATTACTATTCTAGAGTTTAAATTATTTTCTCATAATTAGTGCTATTAGCGGGTATAAATAACCCTAAACTCCGCGTCTAGGTTATTTTTAGTTTTTGGTGCAACAAAAGAGGAATTCCAAAAAATTGTACTGCAACTTCGAAAACTCCATAAAATTTTCAATTTGGAGTTAGTGTTTACGTTCTTAGATTTCAAACTAGTTAGGTGCCTATACTCGCTACAGTTTTTATATCACTATCACTACACCTTTAAAGTGGAAGTTTTGTCTTGCATCGTTCCTGTGGGGAAACCTTCAATTGCACTCAATTTAAATAGATTGGCATCCACTCCACTACGAGTAAAGATTGTATGTACTCACCCCATGGACTAACCACATGAATGTCTATCTCAAAAGGTATATGACCGCACAACAATCCACTTTAAACGAAAGCAAATCCGGTCGTCCCGGTACATGCCACGCCAGGATTGACACATATACCTTACAAGTTGTACATTACTATACACCAAGAGAGCAAAATTAAAGTACATCATTACAATAATTCAGATTACATAAATGGTAAATGAGGTCAACAATTGTTCGAATACTTAAACAATGTTCTAGATTCTAACTCCTCAACGATATGTCCTTCTACGGTATGATAACACCAACTTTTAGCACAACAACTTGATGATAGCAAAATAATAAATAAGGAGAATAACGGTCCATAGAACGTATTCAAGAGACACAAGAGCAAGAGAGATCGCAAGGACTCACTGCCCGTCTCCCGACGGGGGTATGATAGGAAGGAAGTAATCATATTGGGCCTCAAGCTCACCTCCAAAAACTTATCAACATAGCACATGAGTACATGATGGTACTCGCAAGACTTACACAATATAATATGACAAAGGAGTATGCATATGGAAGTAGCAAGGTAAAGCTTTAAGGGTTAAGTAATTCTTTGCATAAAAGCCAATTAAGATAAGTCCTTAGTTTTAAGAGTGGAAGGTGATATAACCCTACACCATCTAGTTGCTTTTACTTGTTCCCAACCCATCAATTTTTAGTTTAACATAAACCATATCATGTAAGGGTGAGAACACTACATATGGCCATGGGTGAACATGCACTTTACCGACTTAAAACAAACCGAGACACTACGATGTATCCAATGTTATTAAGCATCGCTCATAACCGTGAGCACGACGATTCGAATTGCTTTATGAATCCTTGCAAGGGGGTGCTACTTCATAAAAGTCGCCTAGAGGAGGGTGAATAGGCGAAACCTGAAATTTATAAACTTGAACACAAAACTTCACCCAGGGTTAGCGTTAGAAGGAGTCTAGAGTGAATCAGAGTGCAAAAGAGTAGTTCTTCTTGCTAAGAGTTGCTCAATCATATGCGGATAACTTTGGCAGCCAACTCAAAATGATTGCAAGCAAGAAAACTAGAGAGGGATTAGAGGAAGAATAAAATCAAAATTAACGTTTTAAGCACAAAGAACACGACGATTTGTTTCTCGAGGTTCGGTTCTAAAGAACCTACTCCCTATTGAGGAGTCCACGTAGGACGGGTCTCTTTCAACCCTTTCCCTCTCTCAAACGATCACACAGATCGGATGAGTGCTTCTTCTTAATCTCGAGGGTCACTTATACCCCGTGAAAGTCGCCTAGAGGGGGGTGAATAGGCAAATCTGAAATTTATAAACTTTAAGCACAACTACAAGCCGGGGTTAGCGTTAGAAATAAAGTCGAGTCCGAAAGAGAGGGTGAAAACAAATCACAAGCAAATGAAAGCGGATGACACAGTGATTTGTTTTACCGAGGTTCGGTTCTTGCAAACCTACTCCCCATTGAGGTGGTCACAAAGACCAGGTCTCTTTCAACCCTTTCTCTCTCTCAAACGGTCACCTAGACCGAGTGAGCTTTTCTCCTTAATCAAATGGGTCACTTAGACCCCACAAGGACCACCACACAATTGGTGTCTCTTGCTTTGATTACAAGTCACTTGAGAATAAGAATGGGAATAGAAGAAAGCACGATTGCAAAAGCCAAGCAACAAGAGCGACAAATAACACACGGATCACTCTCTCTCTCTCAAGTCGCTAATCACTAATGATCACTTGTCTCAATTGTGGATCTTGGAGAGATTGGAAGCTTTGATTGTGTCTTGGAATGGATTGCTAGCTCTTGTATTGAATGTGGAAGGTTGGAATGCTTGGATGTATTGAATGGAGGTAGTTGGGGTTGTATTTATAGCCACCAACCACTTCCTAGCCGTTGCTCCAATTTAGCCAACCGCGGACAGTCCGCGCCCCTAGTCCAGACGGTCCGCCCTGCACATCAACGGCTGAAATCCCAACGGTCAGCAGTAACGGCTATATCAACGGCTATAATGCATTTAATGCGTCGTCAGATGTCAGATAAAGGCAGTCGCGGACGGTCCGGTCGTGCACCCCGAACGGTCCGCGAGGACGCTAAAATTCATTTTACCGAACCCGTTACCTTCGGGTTTTTTGGTTCTTCACCGGCCGGACGGTCCGCGCCTGAAGCCGGACGGTCCGCGCACGGTCTCGGACGGTGCTTTCTTTTCCTTCGGACGGTCCGCAGTGTAGAGTTGTGTTTTTGCAGTGGTTCTGTCCGAGGGTCATCCTGGTGTTGCGGACGGTCCGCCGCAAAGGCCCGGACGGCCCGCGCTTAGTCCGTTTTTCCAAAAAGCTTCTCCTGTCCGGAATAATCTACGGTATCCCGGACAGTCGACTTAGAATAGTTGTAGATGAACTTATGCACCTGTGAAGTGATCAACTAGGCAAACTAGTTAGTCCACAAGGTTTGTGATGGTCGTCAAACACCAAAATCTATTATAGGAAATGTTGAGACTATTTCCCTTTCAATCTCTCCCTTTTTGGTGATTGATGCCAACACAAACCAAAGCAAATACAAAGTGTAGAAATGTAACTAGTTTGTATTTTGACAGATGTGCATAAGTTATTTTGAAATGAAAGCATTTCTAAGCAGATAAGTTTGATATGATAATTTTAATATTTTGGACCACATTTGCACCACTTGTTTTGTTTTTGCAAATTCTTTTGAAAAATCTTTTCATAATCTTTTTGCAAATGGTCAAAGGTATAGGCATAAGATTGCGAGAAGCATTTTCGAGATTTGAAATTTTCTCCCCCTGTTTCAAATGCTTTTCCTTTGACTAAACAAAACTCCCCCTTAATAAAATTCTCCTCTTAGTGTTCAAGAGGGTTTTACCAATTGAAGAAGATCAAATATTTTAGATACCAAATTTTTGAAAAACTCCTCCTTAAAATATAGATACCAATTGAGATAGAATTTCTTAGAGGAATACTAATTTTAAAGATACCAATTGAAAAACATTTAACAATTTAGACTTGTTTCAAATTTTTTTGAAATTGGCGTGGTGGTGCGGTCCTTTTGCTTTGGGCTAATACTCTCTCCCCCTTTGGCATTAATCGCCAAAAACAGAGTCTTTAGAGCCCTTTTTACTTTCTCCCCAATGGTACAAATGAATATGAGTGAAGATTATACCAAAGTGGAGAGCGATGCAGAGTGACGACGAAGGGTACATAATACCGATAGAGTGGAGTGGAAGCCTTATCTTCGCCGAAGACTCCATTTCCCTTTCAATCTATGACTTAGCATGAAATACACTTGGAAAACACATTAGTCATAGAACATGAAAGAGGTATGATCAAAGGTATATGAATGAGCTATGTGTACAAAGAATCAATCAAAGTTACTAGAATCAAGAATGTTTAGCTCATTCCTAAGTTTGGTAAAAGTTTTATCATCTAGTGGCTTGGTAAAGATATCGGCTAATTGTTCTTTGGTGCTAACATAGGCAATCTCGATATCCCCCCTTTGTTGGTGATCCCTTAAAAAGTGATACCGAATGGCTATGTGCTTAGTGCGGCTGTGCTCAACGGGATTATCCGCCATGCGAATTGCACTCTCATTATCACATAGGAGAGGGACTTTGGTTAATTTGTAGCCATAGTCCCTAAGGGTTTGCCTCATCCAAAGCAATTGCACGCAACAATGGCCTGCGGCAATGTACTCGGCTTCGGCGGTAGAAAGAGCTACTGAATTTTGTTTCTTTGAAGCCTAAGACACCAGGGATCTTCCCAAGAACTGAGAAGTCCCTGATGTGCTCTTTCTATCAATTTTACACCCTGCCCAATCAGCATCTGAATATCCTATTAAATCAAAAGTGGATCCCTTGGGGTACCAAAGACCAAACTTAGGTGTATGAACTAAATATCTCAAGATTCTTTTCACGGCCCTAAGGTGAACTTCCTTAGGATTGGCTTGGAATCTTGCACACATGCATACAGAAAGCATAATATCTGGTCGAGATGCATATAAATAGAGTAGAGATCCTATCATCGACCGGTATACTTTTTGATCTACGGATTTACCTTCCGTGTTGAGGTCGAGATGCCCATTGGTTCCCATAGGTGTCTTGATGGGCTTGGCATCCTTCATTCCAAACTTGGTGAGTATGTATTGAATATACTTCGTTTGGCTGATGAAGGTGCCCTCTTGGAGTTGCTTTACTTGAAATCCTAAGAAATACTTCAACTCCCCCATCATAGACATCTCAAATTTTTGAATCATTATCCTACTAAACTCTTCACAAGTAGATTTGTTAGTAGACCCAAATATAATATCATCAACATAAATTTGGCATATAAACAAATCATTTGCAATAGTTTTAGTAAAGAGTGTAGGATCGGCTTTGCCGACTTTGAAGCCATTAGTGATAAGGAAATCTCTTAGGCGTTCATACCATGCTCTTGGGGCATGCTTGAGCCCATAAACCGCCTTAGAGAGTTTGTACACATGGTTAGGGTACTCACTATCTTCAAAGTCACGAGGTTTCTCAACATAGACATCTTTCTTGATTGGTCCATTGAGGAAGGCACTTTTCACGTCCATTTGGTAAAGCTTGAAGCCATGGTAAGTAGCATAGGCAAGTAATATACGAATTGACTCAAGCCTAGCTACAGGTGCATAGGTTTCACCGAAATCCAAACCTTCGACTTGTGAATATCCCTTGGCTACAAGTCGGGCTTTGTTCCTTGTCACCACACCATGCTCATCTTGCTTGTAGCGGAAGACCCACTTGGTTCCTACAACATTTTGGTTAGGACGTGGAACAAGATGTCATACCTCATTCCTCGTGAAGTTGTTGAGTTCCTCTTGCATCGCCAACACCCAATCTGAATCTCTTAATGCATCTTCCACCCTATATGGCTCAATAGAAGACACAAAAGAGTAATGTTCACAAAAATGTGCGACACGAGATCGAGTGGTTACCCCCTTATGAATATCACCGAGGATGGAGTTCACGGGGTGATCTCTTTGTATCGCTTGGTGGACTCTTGGGTGTGGCAGCCTTGGATCTTGTTCATCTTCCTTGTTTTGATTACTGTCATCTCCCCCTTGATCATTGTCCTCCTCTTGAGGTGGCTCATCCTCTTGATCTTCATTTTCATCATCTTGAGCTTGATCCTCATCTTGGGTTGGTGGAGGTGCTTGTATGGAAGATGACGGTTGATCTTGTGCTTGTGGAGGCTCTTCGGATTCCTTAGGACACTCATCCCCAATGGACATGTTCCTTAGTGCGACGCATGGAGCCTCTTCATCATCTAGCTCATCAAGATCAACTTGCTCCACTTGGGAGCCATTAGTCTCATCAAACACAATGTCACAAGAAACTTCAACTAGTCCAGTGGACTTGTTGAAGACTCTATATGCCCTTGTGTTTGAGTCATAACCAAGTAAAAAGCCTTCTACAGCCTTAGGAGCAAATTTAGATTTTCTACCTCTTTTAACAAGAATAAAACATTTGCTACCAAAGACTCTAAAATATGAAACATTGGGCTTTTTACCGGTGAGGAGTTCATATGATGTCTTCTTGAGGATTCGGTGAAGGTAGAGACGGTTGATGGCGTAGCAAGCGGTATTGATTGCTTCCGCCCAAAACCGGTCCGAAGTCTTGTACTCATCAAGCATGGTCCTCGCCATGTCAAGTAGAGTTCTATTCTTCCTCTCCACTACACCATTTTGTTGTGGTGTGTAACACCTCAAATCCATCAATTAAAATAACACATTACTGGTTGCTAAATTAAGAAGAGAGTAAATTAAAAATTTATCAAGTGTTTGAATGCATTCATTATCGGTGTATGATTTCTTTGTTTGTTAATGAATTGCAACAACTTTATTTTAATTTATCCTCTTTATGAAGCTCCATTTACTTAAATAATAAAATTTTTCTAAAAGCTTATTTATAATATATATTATTTAATAAAATATTGTTATTAGATTTATTATACTTTTTGGAATATTTAAAATATAGTTATTTATGAATAATCTAATGTTTAAAAAAATGAAATTTCGAAATTAAAAAAAAACAAAAACAACATGCGTGATCACCATCCTAGCCGATCGGTCCAGTTACCACCGTCACATACACATTCCCCTCCCTCCCCTCCTTTCTACCTATGACTAGTGGGTCCCACCATTCCAATTCTCAAGCTTTGAAAACCAGCCATCTCACTTACGTACGTGACCTCCTCTCTCTATTCTTTACATGTGGGTCCCATCCAGCCCATTCACCTTCTCTCCAATTTCTCTGGTACACTCAATTGCCAGGTTATGCCGCCATCATTTGAAGCCCGACACAAATACTATGCCACCTGTTGTCTCCGTCTGCATGCCTGTGTTCGGCCGTTTCTTCTCCCGCGCGACCGCTCGTATGTCTCCATTAAGCGCTCGCCTATTACTCCATGAACGTTTCTTCATTATACGCGCCCGCCTAACACTCCACGGACGTTTCTCCATTGATGGCCTTCAAGTACCTTAAAGTCTGCTGTGTTTCTCGCCTCCCTTGCTTGCCTATAAGAACCGCGCCCACAACAGCGTTTCTCGTCTTGCTACCTTTCCCAGCTCGCCGCTCGCCCTCTATCTCCCTGCTCGTGCAAGGCCAGGCCGTTGTCCCTCTATTCGCCGTCGTGTCGCTGTTCGCCGACCACGCTGTCCGCCGTTCACCAGAGCCCGCAGTTCGTTGCCGGAGCCACACAATCGCCATCTGCCGTTCGTAGTCGAGCCCCTGCTTTTCTCCACCCGGCCGGACCCCGTCGAACTCTCCCGTCGCACGCGCGAACTCAAGGTTGATGACGACCCGAATTATTTTGTATATTTTATAAAATACTTTTTGATTCAATTCATGAATGGTATATTTAGTTTGTTGTAATATGAACACGTGTGATCCATAATTTATGTGTATGTGCGTTATGGGATTGTTTGGTAGATTCATGCGATTATTAGTACCGTGATAATTCATGTTAATCGATGCGTTGATTTTTGGATTAGAAAAATATGACATAGATTTAGTAGTCACATGTTGGTGATAAAAACAATAGATAGGAGTTTTTGTAGTTAAATTTGGTCACAATAAACTTTAGAAACTAATTGGAGAATTATAGTCGTAGGTTCATTTTAATGGATTTAGAAAATGGTATAGAACTCATGTCATATGAATAATATAGGAATTCTAGATGATTTAGCTAATTATTTTATTAACATTTTCTTTTTATAAAGAAAGCAGAAAAATATCATTAGTAGGATGGAAAACAGATTTTTGCTAGTCAAATAAACATGTTCGCAAATTTAGCACTTAGATTTTTAGAGTAAGCAAAATACTAGTTTATGTCAAAATAACCTCTCTTGTGTTATAAAAAGTTCAATTAGTATTTATAGGGATTTTTAGATTGTTTAATGCATTTTTGCTATACTCAATAATTTGAGTTAGAAATAAAAAAGATAAAAGCTATTAATTTATTTATTAGTATTAAAGACGATAATAATCATTTGACTTCATTGATGATGTTAAAATATAATTAATACTGTATTTATTACACCCACCCATAAATTCACCATTTAGTACTCACAATAATAGCTATAATTAAATTAATAAGTATTTACACGATTAGGACGTATTTAAGATGCGATAAGTGTGATGTGTATTTATTTGTGTAATGGTGTATGTTTATGAAATGGTGCGTGTTTATTTATTGGTGTATGCTTTCTTTTTGTATGGCGATGTACGACGTTATTAGAAGCTGAGTTTGTGGTAGACGAACCGAATTCGTTCGAAGACGATCCGCAGGACTCGCTTGAGCAAGGCAAGTGGATTCTCCCTCTGCATACTCTGTTTGTACCTATTCATTGCATATAATAATGTTTACTTTTTTTATATTGCATAATTTGATGGGATAACCTAATTAAGGATTTCCTAGATTTACTACCTGTATTCCTTGTTTTACCTGGGAAAATTGTTAAGCTGTGCAAAATTTCTGCTACCGCCCAACTTAATGATTTCTTAATGTCACTCATTAATTGGTTTTAATCTTCCAAAGATTTAATTGGCAATTATGGCATTAACCCGATGGTTAAGATAACATTATTACAAATTTAATTGGAACATGGAGTGACCACCCAGGATAACAGTGCAACCATGAGTGCTATCATGGCTCTGGCTTTGGTAATTAGCTCTATATGCTTAGTGCCTAGCAACCTTACCTGAAAGATGGGCAAGAGGGGGAGCGGTAGGTGCTGGCAGCCCACGTTAACATGGGGTCGTATTCTTGGCTAAGGTACTTCACCCAGGGGGCCACCACCATCGTCTTAGAAACCTTAGCAGGTTGCTTTGTATTAAGTGTGTTTTGTGAAAACCTCATAATGGATCCCTAGCCATTCACCTCGGCAGTGTCTAAGGGTCCGATCAACCCGGGCTAGATGGGATACATGGCTTGTGGGTAAAGTTGTACCACCTCTGCAGAGTGTAAAACTGATATATCAGCCGTGCTCCCGATTAAGAGCGACCTGGACTCCTCACATGATAATTGAACTTAAAGATGGAATTAAATTGAGATCCGATGATCTGCCAATAATTTGCTTAAGTGGTTTCACTTAAGTGTTTTTGTTATATTCATATTCCTTTGTTTAATTGGGATATTTGGGATTCACTCTTATTAGTAAGACAGGTGTTGATAATAAAATGTTGACCAACTAAAATGCTTACTGCTCAACCTTAGCCTCACCTTGTTATACCTGCATTAGTTTTTCCCCCACTTGCTGAGCCCCGACCATAAGTGAGCTCACCCTTGCTAATATTTTGATCAGAGGGTGATGCTGGAGACTTTGATGGAGATTTTATCGACGACGATGATTTCTAAGTCTAACGATGCGCCAGTCATCTTCCTGTGGGAGATTGCCCAGTTATTTATTTCCGTTTACTTTGATGTGATACTTGTTAAATATACAATGTTTCAGATGATGTAATAAAGTATTACTCTCTTTACGCCTTTATTGCATTGTCTTTTGATATATTACACTTGTGACGTCAACATATGTGTGAAAATGGATCCTGGCACACATATGGTATGCGCTCGGTTCTACCCCCTGGAACCGGGTGTGACATGGTGTGTACGGAGAAGAGAACTCATGCTTGATGCCCTCGTCCTCAAGAAAGCCTTCTATTTGAGAGTTCTTGAACTCTGTCTCATTGTCGCTTCTAATCTTTTTGATCCTTAAGTCGAACTCATTTTGAGCCCATCTCAAGAATCCCGTTAAGGTTTCTTGGGTTTGAGATTTATCCTGCAAAAAGAACACCCAAGTGAAGCGAGAATAATCATCCACAATAACTAGACAGTACTTACTCCCACCGATGCTTATGTAAGCTATCAGGCCGAATAGATCCATGTGGAGTAGCTCAAGTGGCCTGTCGGTCGTCATGATGTTCTTGTGTGGATGATGAACACCAACTTGCTTCCCTGCTTGACATGCGCTACAAACCCTGTCTTTCTCAAAATAAACATTTGTTAGTCCCAAAATGTGTTCTCCCTTTAGAAGCTTGTGAAGATTCTTCATCCCAACATGGGCTATTCGGCGATGCCAGAGCCAACCCATATTAGTCTTAGCAATTAAGCAAGTATCGAGTTCAGCTCTATTGAAATAAACTAAGTATAGCTGACCCTCTAATACTCCCTTAAATGCTACTGAATCATCACTTCTTCTAAAGACAATAACACTTATATCCGTAAAAAGACAATTGTAGCCCATTTTGCATAATTGAGAAACTAAAAGCAAGTTGTAATCTAAAGAATCTACAAGAAAAACATTGGAAATAGAATGGTCAGGTGATATAGCAATTTTACCAAGTCCTTTGACCAGACCTTGATTTCCATCCCCGAATGTGATAGCTTTTTTGGGATCTTGGTTTTTCTCGTAAGAGGAGAACATCCTTTTCTCCCCTGTCATGTGGTTTGTGCACCCGCTATCAGTTATCCAACTTGATCCCCCGGATGCATAAACCTACAAAACAAGTTTAGGCCTTGTTCTTAGGTACCCAAACGGTCTTGGGTCCTTTGACATTAGAAACAAGCACCTTGGGTACCCAAACACAAGTCTTGGAGCCCTTGTGTTTGCCCCCAACATATTTGGCAACTACTTTGCCTGATTTGTTAGTTAAAACATAAGAAGCATCAAAAGTCTTAAATGAAACATTTGGCTCATTTGATGCAATAGGAGATTTCTTTTTAGGCAATTTAACATGAGTGGGTTGCCTAGAACTAGATGTCTCACTCTTATACATAAAAGCATGATGAGAGCCAGAGTGAGACTTCCTAGAATAAATTCTCCTAATCTTATGTTCGGGATAACCAGCAGTATATAAAATATAGCACTCGTTATCCTGAACCATGGGAGCTTTGCTCTTAACAAAATTAGATAATTTCTTAGGGGCATTAATTTTAACATTGCCTCCCTGTTGGAAGCCAATGCCATCCTTAATGCCAGGGCGTCTCCCACTATAGAGCATACTTCTAGCAAATTTACACTTTTCATTTTCTAAGTCATGCTCATTAATTTTAGCACTAAGTTGAGTTATGTGATCATTTTGTTGTTTAATTAAAGCTAGGTGATCATGGATAGCATCAACATTAATGTCTCTACATCTACTACAAATGGAAACATGATCAACAATAGATGTAGAGGGTTTACATGCATTTAATTCATCAATCTTAGCATGTAAAATGGCATTCTCATTTCTAAGATTGGAAATAGAAACATTGCAAACATTTAAATCTTTAGCCTTAGGAATTAATTTATCATTCTCAATCTTAAGGCTAGAAAGTGATTCATTCAACTTGTCAATTTTAGAAATCAAACTAGCATTATCATTTTTGAGTTTGACAAGAGAATCATCACAAACATTTAATTTCTCAACCTTAGCAATTAATTTAGCATTCTCATTCCTAAGGTTGGAGATAGTGTTATGGCAAATGCTAAGCTCACTAGTTAATTTTTCACATTTTTCTACTTCCTGAGCATAAGCATTTTTAACCTTAACATGCTTCTTGTTTTCCTTAATAAGGAAGTCCTCTTGGCTATCCAAGAGTTCATCCTTCTCATGAATAGCACTAATTAATTCATTCAATTTTTCCTTTTGTTGCATGTTTAGGTTGGCAAAAAGAGTGAGCAAGTCATCCTCATCATCACTAGAGCTAGCCTCATCACTAGATGTTGCATATTTAGTGGAAGCTCTAGATTTTACCTTGTTTTTGACGTCCTTTGCCATTAGGCACTTGTGGCCGACGTTGGGGAAGAGGAGGCCTTTGTTGACGGCGATGTTGGCGGCGTCCTCGTCGGAGGAGGAGTCGGTGGAGCTCTCATCGGAGTCCCATTCTCGACACACGTGGGCATCGCCGCCCTTCTTCTTGTAGTACCTCTTCTTCTCCTTCTTCTTTCCCCTCTTGTCGTCGCCCCTGTCACTATCACTTGATAATGGACATTTAGCAATAAAATGACCGGGCTTACCACATTTGTAGCAAACTTTCTTGGAGCGGGGCTTGTAATCCTTCCCCCTCCTTTGCTTGAGGATTTGGCAGAAGCTCTTGATGATGAGCGCCATTTCCTCGTTGTCGAGCTTGGAGGCGTCGATGGGGAGCCTACTTGACGTAGACTCTTCTTTCTTATCCTCCATCACTTTGAATGCGACGGGTTGCACCTCGGGTGTGGAGGTGGCGCCTCGCTCGATAATTTGTTTGGAGCCTTTGATCATCAACTCAAAGCTCACAAACTTTCCTATGACCTCCTCGGGAGACATTAGCTTATATCTAGGATCACCACGAATTAATTGAACTTGTGTAGGGTTAAGAAAAACAAGTGATCTTAGAATAACCTTGACCATTTCATGGTCATCCTATTTTGTGCTCCCGAGGTTGCGCACTTGATTCACCAAGGTCTTGAGCCGGTTGTACATGGCTTGTGGCTCCTCCCCTTGGTTGAGCATGAATCAACCGAGCTCCCCCTCGATCGTTTCCCGCTTGGTGATCTTGGTCGCCTCATCTCCTTCATGCGCGGTCTTGAGCACGTCCCAAATCTCTTTGGCACTCTTCAACCCTTGCACTTTATTATACTCCTCTCGACTTAGGCGAGGAGTATAGTAGTGGCTTGGGAGTTGAAGTGCCAGATTTGGTCGGCCTCCTCCGAATCGTAATCCTTGTCCCCTTCCTTCGGTACCTGCGCTCCATACTCAACAATATCCCATATGCTTTTGTGGAGTGAGGTTAGATGATGCCTCATTTTATCACTCCACATAGAATAATCTTCACCGTTAAAAACCGGTGGTTTGCTTAATGGGATGGAAAGTAATGGAGTGTGTTTGGAAATGCGAGGATAGCGGAGGGGCATCTTACTATACTTCTTGCGCTCATGGCGCTTAGAAGTGGCGGATGCCGATTCGGAGCCGGAGGTGGAAAGTGACGAAGAGTCGGTCTCGTAGTAGACCACTTTCTTCATCTTCTTCTTCTTGTCACCTTTCCGTTGTGTCTTGATGGAGGAAGAGGATTCCTCCTTGTGCTTGTGGCCGGACTCCCTCGAGTGTATTCTCCCCGAGCTTGCGGACTTGTCGCCGGTCCCGATCTCCCTCTTGGCGGATGCTCCCAACATCACTTCGAGTGGTTAGACTCTAATGAAGTACTGGGCTCTGATACCAATTGAAAGTCGCCTAGAGGGGGGTGAATAGGCAAATCTAAAATTTATAAACTTTAAGCACAACTACAAGCCGGGGTTAGCGTTAGAAATAAAGTCGAGTCCGAAAGAGAGGGTGAAAACAAATCACAAGCAAATGAAAGCGGATGACACGGTGATTTGTTTTACCGAGGCTCGGTTCTTGCAAACCTACTCTCCGTTGAGGTGGTCACAAACACCGAGTCTCTTTCAATCCTTTCCGTCTCTCAAACGGTCAATTAGACCGAGTGAGCTTTTCTCCTTAATCAAATGGGTCACTTAGACCCCACAAGGATCACCACACAATTGGTGTCTCTTGCTTTGATTACAAGTCACTTGAGAATAAGAATGGGAATAGAAGAAAGCACGATTGCAAAATCCAAGCAACAAGAGCAACAAATAACACACGGACCACTCTCTCTCTCTCAAGTCGCTAATCACTAATGATCACTTGTCTCAATTGTGGAACTTGGAGAGATTGGAAGCTTTGATTGTGTCTTGGGATGGATTGCTAGCTCTTGTATTGAATGTGGAAGGTTGGAATGCTTGGATGTATTGAATGGAGGTGGTTGGGGTTGTATTTATAGCCACCAACCACTTCCTAGCCGTTGCTCCAATTCTGCCAACCGCGGACGGTCCGCGCCCCTGGTCTGGACGGTCCGCCCCTGCACATCAACGGCTGAAATCCCAACGGTCAGCAGTAATGGCTATATCAACGACAATGCATTTAATGCGTCATCAGATATTAGATAAAGGCAGTCGTGGATGGTCCGGTCGTGCACCCCGGACGGTCCGCGAGGACGCTAAAATTTATTTACCAAACCAGTTACCTTCGGGTTTTCCGGTTCTTCACCGACCGGACGGTCCGCGCCTGAAGCCGGACGGTCCGCGCATGGTCTCGGACGGTGCTTGCTTTTCCTTCAGACGGTCCGCAGTGTAGAGTTGTGTTTTTGCAGTGGTTCTGTCCGAGGGTCATCCTAGTGTTGCGGACGGTCTGCCGCAAAGGCCCGGACGGTCCGCACTTAGTCTGTTTTTCCAAAAAGCTTATCCTGTCCAGAATAATCTACGGTATTCCGGACAGTCGACTTAGAATAGTTGTAGATGAACTTATGCACCTGTGAAATGATCAACTAGGCAAACTGGTTAGTCCACAAGGTTTGTGATGGTCGTCAAACACCAAAATCTATTATAGGAAATGTTGAGACTATTTCCCTTTCACCCCGCAAGGATCACCACACACTTAGGTGTCTCATGCTAACTTCACAAGTCAATGAGAATTAGACGGGGGAGGTGAAAGTCACCTAGAGGGGGGGGGGTGAATAGGCGAAACCTGTAATTTACAAACTTAAACACACACTAAAGACCGGGGTTAGCGTTAGAATTAAATTCAAGTCAAAGGGATGTTTCTCTTGCTAAGAGTTGCTCAAAGAATGCGGATGACATATGGGAGTCAACTCAAATTAATACTAGCAAGGAAGCATTAGATAGAGAAAACAAATCAAACGAGAATCAAAGCAAGTGAACACGATGATTTGTTTTACCGAGGTTCGATTCCGAAGAACCTAGTCCCCGTTGAGGAGGTCACAAAGACCGGGTCTATTTCACCACTTTCCCTCTCTCAAACAATCACTTAGACCGAGTGAGCATTTTCCTTAATCTCACGGGTCACTTAGACCCCACAAGGACCACCACACACTTAGGTGTCTCTTGCTTCGATTACAAGTCTCTTGAGAATAAGAAGGAAAAAGAAAAGGCCAATCCAAGCGACAAGAGCAACAAAAGAACACATTTGATCCTCTCACAAGCCCTAATGCACTAGAGTTGATGTTGGGGACTTTAAGTGGATTGATTGCTTTGATTGTGTCTTAGAGTGTTGGGGTTTTGCTCTTGCAATGAATGAAGATTTCAGAAAGCTTGGATGAGAGTGAATGAGGTGGTTGGGGGGTATTTATAGCCTCCCAACTACTTCTAGCCATTGGTTGATTCTGTTGTCGATGGCCGGTGCGCCACCGGACAGTCACTGTGCACTGTCTGGTGTGCGCCACGTCAGTGCAACCGTTAGGGTCCGGAGCAGTTGACCGTTGGAGTGCCTTGTCGTCTTGTTGCACCGGACAATCCGGTGCCACACCGGACCGTCCGGTGACCTCTGACTTTGCTGCTCTGACTTCTGCTCGGCAATGTTCATCATTGTACACTCTGCGCAGTCGACCGTTGGCGCGCAGAGAGCTGTTGCTCCGCTGGCTCACCGGACAGTCCGGTGAATTATAGCGGAGGCTATCATGGAAGTCCAGAGAGTGTCTGGTTCAGAGGGCGCCTGGCTGGCGCACCGGACAGTGTCCGGTGCATCATTTTCCAGCACACTCTAAGTCTTGCTCCATTTTTGAATTGTGTCCCTAACTTGATTTTTTCTTGGTTTGTGTTGAACTTTATGCACCTGTAATAAATGAATTCTAGACAAACTAGTTAGTCCATGTGTTTGTGTTGATCGTCAACCACCAAAATTAATTATAGGAAATGGTTAACCCTATTTCCCTTTCAATCTCCCTCTTTTTGGTGATTGATGCCAACACAAACCAAAGAAAATGAAGAATGTAGAAATGTAACTAGTCTGCAATTGAGATGATTGTGCATAGGTTACTTCGAATTAAACCAATGAAAGATTTTAAACATATGAATAAGAGAGAATGGATTATCTTTCTTTTATTAATATTTTGGACCATATTTGTACCACTAGTTTTGTTTTTGCAAATCTTTTGGAAATCTATTCAAAAACTTTTGCAAGTAGTCAAAGGTATAGGAATATGATTGCAAGAAGCATTTTTAGGATTTGAAATTCCTCCCCCTGTTTCAAATGCTTTTCCTTTGAATATAAAAGGCTCCCCCTTAGTGAAATTCTCCTCTTAGCTTTCAAGAGGGTTTTGAAATAGATATGAAGTGAAATTATATCGATTGAAATTCTTTCATACTTAATGTGAAGTTTTGAAGATGCCAATTTGAAAAAAAAGTTTTGAAATATCAAATGAGATACTAATTGAGAAATTCACTTCACATACCAATTAAAGATTTATTTTGATCAAATATCAATTGAAATACTTATTTTTTTGATTTTTTGAAAAGGTGGTGCTGTCCTTTTGCTTTGGGCTGGTGCGGTCCTTTTGCTTTGGGCTAAATACTTTCTCCCCCTTTGGCATTAATCGCCAAAAACGGAAAACTTGAGAGCTCTCTTGACATTTTCTCCCTCGTTAGGGCCTAATACTTTCTCCCAAATGGTAATATAAATACGAGTGAAAGGTCATACCATTGAGAGTGACATGAGTAACGGCAAAGGGTAAATGATACCGTCAGAGTTGGAGTGGAAGCCTTGTCTTTGCCTAATACTCCATTTCCCTTTCAATCTACGACTAAGTATAGAAATACACTTGAAAGCACATCATTCATAGACTTGGCACAAGAACAATAAGAAATATGCATTTGTACCAAATGAAAGAGACATGATCAAAGGTATATACATGAGCTATGTGTGCAATGTTTCAATCAAAATTCCGAGAATCAAGTATATTTAGCTCATTCATAAGTTTGCTAAAAGTTTTCTCATCTAATGGCTTGGTAAATATATCGACTAGTTGGTTGTGGGTGCTCACATAAGCTATTTCGATATCCCCCTTTTGTTAGTGATCTCTCAGAAAGTGATACCGGATGTCTATGTGCTTAGTGCAGCTGTGTTCAACGGGATTATCCGCCATGCGGATTGCACTATTATTATCACATAGGAGAGGGACTTCGCTCAATTTGTAGCCATAGTCCCTAAGGGTTTGCCTCATCCAAAGTAATTGCGCACAACAATGTCATGTGGCAATATACTCGGCTTCGGCGGTGGAAAGAGCTACAGAGTTTTGTTTCTTTGAAGCCCAAGACACCAGAGATCTTCCCAGACACTGACAAGTCCCTGATGTGCTCTTTCTATCAATTTTACATCCGGCATAATCGGCATCGGAATACCCAATTAGATCAAAGGTAGATCCCTTGGGGTACCAAAGCCCAAACTTAGGAGTATAAACTAAATATCGTATAATTCTTTTCACGGCCCTAAGGTGAACTTTTTTAGGATTTGCCTGGAAACTTGCACACATGCATGCAAAAAGCATAATATCCGGTCGAGATGCACATAAGTAGAGTAAAGAACCTATCATCGACCGGTATACCTTTTGATCCATGGATTTACCTCTCGTGTCGAGGTCGAGATGCCCATTGGTTCCCATGGTTGTCTTGATGGGTTTGCCATTCTTCATTCCAAACTTCTTAAGTATATCTTGAATGTACTTGGTTTGGCTGATGAAGGTACCCTCTTGGAGTTGCTTGATTTGAAATCCAAGGAAATACTTAAACTTCCCCATCACAGACATCTTGAATTTCTGTATCATTATCCTACTAGAATCTTCACAAGATGACTTGTTAGTAGACCCAAATATAATATCATCAACATAGATTTGGCATATCAACAAGTCTTTTGCAATAGTTTTAGTGAAGAGAGTAGGATCGACTTTACCGACTTTGAAGCCATTAGTGATAAGGAAATCTCGCAGGCATTCATACCATGCTCTTGAGGCTTGCTTGAGCCCATAAAGCGCCTTTGAGAGCTTATACACATGGTTAGGGTACTCACTATCTTCAAAGCCGGGAGGTTGCTCAACATAGACCTCTTCCTTGATAGGTCCATTGAGGAGGCACTCTTCACATCCATTTGATAAAGCTTGAAGCCATGTTAAGTAGCATAGGCAAGTAATATACGAATTGACTCAAGCCTAGCTATGGGTGCATAAGTTTCATCGAAATCCAAACCTTCGACTTGTGAATATCCCTTTGCCACAAGTCAGGCTTTGTTTCTTGTCACCACACCATGCTCATCTTGCTTTTTGCGGAATACCCACTTGGTACTTACAACATTTTGATTAGGACGTGGAACTAAATGCCATACCTTATTTCTCGTGAAGTTGTTGTGCTCCTCTTGCATAGCCACCACCCAATCCGGATCTCTTAGTGCATCCTCCACCTTGTATGGCTCAATAGAGGACACAAAAAAGTAATGTTCACAAAAATGTGCAACTTGAGATCTAGTTGTTACCCCCTTGTGAATGTTACCATGAATGGAGTTGACGGGGTGATCTCTTTGAATTGCTTGGTGGACTCTTGGGTGTGGTGGTCTTTGATCCCTAATTTCTTGATCATCTTCCTTGTCTTCGTTATCTTCATCTCCCCCTTGATCAATGTCCTCCTCTTGAGGTGGCTCATCTTCTTGGTCTTCATCTTTATCAATTTGAGCCTGATCCTAATCTTGAGTTGGTGGAGATGCTTGCATGGAAGATGATGGTTGATCTTGTGCTTGTGGAGGCTCTTCGGATTCCTTAGGACACACATCCCCAATGGACATGTTCCTTAGTGCGACGCACGGAGCCTCTTCATCATCTAGTTCATCAAGATCAACTTGCTCCACTTGGGAGCCATTAGTCTCATCAAACACAATGTCACAAGAAACTTTAACTAGTCCGGTGGATTTGTTGAAGACTCTATATGCCCTTGTGTTTGAGTCATAACCTAGTAAAAAGCCTTCTACTGCTTTAGGAGCAAATTTAGAGCTTCTACCCCTTTTAATAAGAATAAAACATTTGCTCCCAAAGAGTCTAAAATATAAAACATTGGGCTTTTTACCAGTGAGGAGTTCATATTATGTCTTCTTGAGGATTCGATGAAGATATAACCAGTTTATGGAGTAGCAGGCAGTGTTAATCGCCTCCACCCAAAACCGGTCTGGTGTCTTGTACTCATCAAGCATGGTTCGTGCCATGTCCAGTAGAGTTCTATTTTCCTCTCCACTACACCATTTTGTTGAGGTGTGTAGAGAAGAGAACTGATGCTTGATGCCCTCCTCCTCAAGAAATCCTTCGATTTCCGAATTCTTGAACTTCGTCCCATTGCCACTTCTTATCTTTTCGATTCTTAATCCGAACTCATTTTGAGCCCGTCTTAAAAATCTCTTTAAAGTTTCTTGGGTTTGAGATTTTTTTCTGCAAAAAGAATACTCAAGTGAAGCAAGAGTAATCATCCACAATAACTAGACAATACTTACTCCCGCTGATGCTGATGTAAGTGATCGGGCCGAATAGATCCATGTGGAGTAGCTCGAGCGCCCTGTCAGTTGTCATTATGTTCTTGTGTTGATGATGGACTCCAACTTGCTTTCCTGCTTGACATGCGCTACAAATCCTATCTTTCTCAAAATGAACATTTGTTAGTCCTAAATGTGCTCTCCTTTTAGAAGCTTATGAAGATTCTTCATTCCAACATGGGCAAGCCGGCGATGCCAAAGCCAACCCATATTGGTCTTAGCAATTAAACAAGTGTCTAGTTTAGCTTGATTATCATTAAAATCAACTAAGTATAGCTAACCATCTAGCACTCCCTTAAAAGCTATTGAATCATCACTTCTTCTAAAGATAGTAACACCTATATCAGTAAAAAGATAGTTGTAGCCCATTTTGCATAATTGAGAGACAGAAAGCAAATTGTAATCTAAAGAATCTACGAGAGAAACATTGGAAATAGAATGGTCAGGAGATATAGTTATTTTACCCAAACCTTTGACCACACCTTGATTTCCATCCCCGAATGTAATAGCTCTTTGGGGATCTTCATTTTTCTCATATGAGGAGAACATCCTTTTCTCCCCCATCATGTGGTTTGTGCACCCGCTATCGATTATCCAACTTGAACCATTGGATGCATAAACCTACAAAACAAGTTTAGGCCTTGTTCTTAGGTATCCAAACGGTATTGGGTCCTTTGACATTAGAAATAAGCACCTTGGGTACCCATACACAAGTCTTTGGACTCTTGTGTTTGCCCCCAACATATTTGGCAACTACCTTGCCTGATTTGTTAGTGAGCACATATGAAGCATCAAAAGTCTTAAATGAAACATTATGCTCATTTAATGCATTAGGAATTTTCTTCTTAGGCATTTTAATATGAGTGGTATGCCTAGAACTAGAAGCCTCACTTTTATACATAAATGCATGATGAGAAACAATGTGAGATTTTCTAGCGTGAATTTTCCCGATTTTATGCTCACGATAGTTTGCAGGATATAAAATGTAACCCTCTCTATCCTGAACCATGGGAGCCTTACCCTTAATAAAATTAGACAATTTTTAGGGGCATTAAGCTTGACATTGCTTTGGCTTCCTTGTTGGAAACCAATGCCATCCTTAATGCCAGGGCGTCTCCCATTATAAAGCATACTACGAGCAAATTTAAATTTTTCATTTTCAAGTTAATGCTCGGCAATTTTAGCAGTTAATTTAGGTATGTGATCATTTTGTTGTTTAATCATGGCAAGGTGATCATCCATAGCTTTAACATTAATATCTTTGCATCTAGTACAAATGGTAACATTTTCAACAGTAGATGTAGATGCTTTGCAAGTATTCAATTCCTCAACCTTAGCATTTAAATTATCATTCTCAATTGTAAGACTAGAAATTGAATCATTGCGAACATTTAGTTTTTCAATCTTAGAAACTAAGCTAGCATTTTCAGTTCTAAGACTAGAAATTGAATCATGGCATATGCTAAGCTCTTAAGATAAATTTTCACAATTTTCTACTTCGTGAGCATAAGCATTTTTTAACTTAACGAATTTCTTGTTTTCCTTAACGAGCAAGTCTTCTTGGCATTCCAAGATGTCATCCTTCTCGTTAATGGTTTCAATTAATTCACTTAATTTTTTCTTTTGTTCCATGTTAAGGTTGGCAAAAAGAGAAAGTAAATCATCTTCATTATCGCTAGAACTATCCTCATCATTAGATTTAGTATATTTGGGGGTACTTCTAGAATGTACCTTCTTCTTCTTGCCATCCTTTGCCATGAGACATTTGTGGCCGATGTTTGGGAAGAGGAGGCCTTTGTTGACGGCGACGTTGACGGCGTCCTCGTCGAAGGAGAAGTCGGTGGAGCTCTCATCGAGTCCCATTCCCAGCACATGTGCGCATCACCACCCTTCTTGTAGTATCTCTTCTTCTCCTTCTTCTTCCCCTTCTTGTCTTCGTCCCTATCACTTTCACTAGATATTGGACATTTAGCTATGAAATGATCGGACATACCACACCGGTAGCACACCCTCTTGGAGCGGGGTTTGTAATCCTTCCTCCTCCTTTGCTTGAGGATTTGGCGGAAGCTCTTAATGATGAGCGTCATCTCCTCATTGCCGAGCTTGGAGGCGTCGATTGGAAGCCTACTTG
Source organism: Zea mays (assembly GCF_902167145.1). Taxonomy (NCBI): domain Eukaryota; kingdom Viridiplantae; phylum Streptophyta; class Magnoliopsida; order Poales; family Poaceae; genus Zea; species Zea mays. Next base: position 137,511,762 of record NC_050098.1, on the reverse strand, counting down.
GTGTAGACTCCTCCTTCTTTTCTTCTGTTGCTTTGAATGCAATGGGTTGCACCTCGGGTGTAGAGGTGGCGCCTTGCTCCAAGTTGACAATATGTTTGGATTCTTTGATCATTAGTTCAAAGCTCACAAACTTGCCAATAACCTCCTCGGGAGACATCTGTTTCGCGCTTGAGTAGGATTGCGAAAAACAAGGGATCTTAGAATAACCTTGACCATTTCATGGTCATCCCATTTGGTGCTCCCGAGATTACGCACTTGGTTGACCATCGTCTTGAGCCGGTTCTACATGGCTTGTGGCTCTTCCCCTTTGTTGAGGACGAATCGACCTAGCTCTCCCTCGATCGTTTCGCGCTTGGTGATCTTGGTCACCTCGTCCCCTTTGTGCGCGGTTTTGAGGATGTCCCAAATTTCTTTGGCGTTCTTCAACCCTTGCACCTTATTATACACCTCTCGAGATAAAGAGGCGAGGAGTATAGAAGTTGCTTATGAGTTGAAGTGCCTAATTTGGGTGGACTCGTCCAAGTCATAGTCCTTGTCCCCCACCTTTGGTGCCTGTGCACCAAACTCAACAATATCCCAAATACTTTCATGGAGTGAGGTTAGATGATGCCTCATTTTATCACTCCACATGCAATAATCTTCACCATCAAAATATGGTGGTTTGCCTAGGGGTACAGAAAGTAATGGAGCGCGCTTTGAAATATGGGGATAGCATAGGGGCATCTTACTTCTTGCGCTCATGGCGCTTAGAAGTAGTCGACGACTCGGTGTCGGATGTGGAGGGTGACAAAGAGTCGGTCTCGTAGTAGACCACTTTCTTCATCTTTTCCATCTTCTTGTCACCTCTCTGATGTGACTTGATGGAGGAAGAAGATTCCTCCTTGTATTTGTTGTCGGACTCCCTTGAGAGAGTCCTCCCCGAGCCCGTGGGCTTTTCGCTGGTCATGATCTCCCTCTTGGCGTGATCTCCAGACATCACTTCGAGTTGGTAAGGCTCTTAATGAAGCACTAGCTCTAATACCAATTGAAAGTTGCCTAGAGGGGGGTGAATAGGCGAAACCTGAAATTTACAAACTTAAACACACACTAAAGACCGGGGTTAGCATTAGAATTAAATTCAAGTAAAAGGGATGTTTCTCTTGCTAAGAGTTGCTCAAAGAATGCAGATGACGTATGGGAGTCAACTTCAAATTAATACTAGCAAGGAAGCGTAAGAGAGAGAAAACAAATCAAACGAGAATCAAAGCAAGTGAACACGATGATTTGTTTTACCGAGGTTCGGTTCCGAAGAACCTAGTCCCCGTTGAGGAGGTCACAAAGATCGGGTCTATTTCACCCCTTTCCCTCTCTCAAATGATCACTTAGACCGAGTGAGCCTTTTCCTTAATCTCACGGGTCACTTAGACCCCGGAAGGACCACCACACACTTAGGTGTCTCTTGCTTCGATTACAAGTCTCTTGAGAATAAGAAGGAAAAAGAAAAGGCCAATTCAAGCGACAAGAGAAACAAATGAACACAATTGATCCTCTCACAAGCCCTAATGCACTAGAGTTGATTTTGGGGACTTTGAGTGGATTGATTACTTTGATTGTGTTTTGGAGTGTTGGGCTTTTGCTCTTGCAATGAATGAAGATTTCAGAAAGCATGGATGGGAGTTGATGAGGTGGTTGGGGGGTATTTATAGCCTCCCAACCACTTCTAGCCGTTGGTTGATTTCTGTTGTCGATGGGCGCAGCGGACAGTCTGGTGCGCCACCGGACAGTCATTGTGCACTGTCCGGTGCGTGCCATGTCAGCGCAACCGTTAGGGTCCGGAGCAGTTGACCGTTGGAGTGCCTTGTCGTCTTGGTGAACCGGACAGTCCGGTGCCACACCAGACCGTCCGATGACCTCTGACTTTGCTGCTCTAACTTCTGTGTGGCATTGTTCATCACTGTACACTCTGCACAGTCGACCGTTGGTGCGCAGAGAGCCGTTGCTCCGCTGGCTCACCGGACAGTCCGGTGAATTATAGCGGAGACTATCCTGGAATTCCAGAGAGTGGCTGGTTCAGAGGGCGCCTGGCTGGTGCACTGGACAGTGTCCGGTGCACCATTTTCCAGCACACTCTAAGTATTGCTCCATTTTTGAATTGTGTCCCTAACTTGATTTCTTTCTTGGTTTGTGTTGAACCTTATGCACCTGTAATAAATGAATTGTAGACAAACTAGTTAATCCATGTGTTTGTGTTGACCGTCAACCACCAAAATTAATTATTGAAAATGGTTAACCCTATTTCCCTTTCAGGAGGAAGAAAGCACGATCAATAAAACCAAGCAACAAGAGCAATAAGAAAACACAAGATCACACTCTCTAGAGTCTCTCCAAGGCGCTAATGACTAAAGATTACAAATCGCAATTATGACACTTGGAGCAGTTTTGAGGCTTTTGAGTGTGGCTTGAAGTGAAGTCTTGCTCTTTGCAATGAATGAGAGTTGTGGAAGCTTGGATGCCATTGAAGGGGTGGTTGGGGTTGTATTTATAGCCACCAACCACCTCCTAGCCGTTGCTAACTTTCTACCACACGCGGACGGTCCGCGTGCCTAGTTCGAATGGTCCGCCCCTGCAAGATCAATGACTGAATCACAATGGTCAGTTATAATGATTATATCAACAGCTATAATCACATTAAATGCATCGTCAGATGTCAGATAAAGCTTGTCACAGACGGTCCGATCATGCCTCCGATCGATCCGCGTGAACGCTACAAATCATTTTACCAAATCCAACACCTTTGGGTTGGATTGATCTTCAACGGGCAGATGGTCTGCGCATGAGGCCGGACGGTCCGCGCATAGTGTCGGACGATACTCGACTTTCCTTCGGACAGCCCATAGTAAAGGTGTGCATTTGGCATAGTTCCTGTCCGAAGTTCATCGAGGTGTCGCGGATGGTCTGCCAGGAGGGCCCGGATGGTTCAAAATACATGTGGTATTTTCAAAAAGTTCCTGTCCGGGATGATCTACGTTATCCCGGACAGTCCATACTAGAGCCTCGGACGGTCTGTAATATGCTGTTTTGATGGTTGATCTTCCTTGAAGTATTTTCTTAGTACTTGAATTTGTAACTTAGCAAATTAGTTAGCTCGATTGGTTGTGATGGTTTTCAATTACCAAAACAAGTGTGGAAATGGTTTTTAGGCCTATTTCCCTTTCGCTTTACCCACACAACAAAGGGACCATACGACTCATCCACTGTGAACAAGGGGTACTTTTGTCAACTTTTTCCAAAGAGTTCCGAACATACGAATCCACGCTTAGCTCATGTGGAGGCCTACCTAGGTCCACAGGGGACAACCCTAGCATCCTCTACCAAGTCACACAAGACCACATGTCTAGGATCATGTCCGTAAGAGTGGAGCAACTAAGGTAATCAGCTCATCCTCCCCATAAGAGGATATGTGGTATCACAATAAAGTTGCTCAAACCAATGTCAACAATGGATGGTCCTTAATCAACTCAAGCGGTCTATGTCCACAAGACTCCATTCTTGCGACCCTAAAAACCTACTCAAGTCTCGCATTATACTAAACATTTTTACTTACCACTTGACATAAAAGAGACTTCTTCAGTACTTTCTTAATAACATTACATAAACTCCCATCCCATAACCATGAGAAACTAGTTTACTTTAAGCATTCTAAGTCATTAACAAGTGAAAGTGCATTCATCCCTTTTGTGAGTTTTGGTGATTTGGATAACAACACATTTAAAGGTCTAACAAGTTTGCTAAGTGTTGAACAGGAAATTCAGTATGATGAACATACTTGAATAGTGTATAATGATCAGTGAACAAGGTTCAACACAAGGTCAAATAACCAGTGAGACAATGCAAATGGATATAATATGGTCTCTATATTGGTTTGAATATATGGACAAGTCCTGAGAAATCACTATGCATAAATATGATCATAATAGAGGTTGAAGTGATTAAGAGGATTGGTCAAGCAAAAGTGAATAAGATATGAGGAATCGTGAATTGGCTTGACCATATTACTATTAGTCCATATATGAATATATGAGAATCAAACTAGAGCTTAGAGCTTGATTGATCTTAGCAGTTATATCTAGATGACATTCAAGAAAGGTTCACAATATTGAAGAAATGATTCTCTCAATGTATGCTCAATAGGATGTGACTCAAGAATGGCTTGATAGGGTAAAGATAGCAAGGAAAGGACTTTGAGGAACTAAGCGAAGGTGAAGGCCAAGCGACGGCTTGTAGACCGAGGTAACATGGCTAAGGTGAAGAAGAGAGTACTTGCACTAAGTCGATGAACTAATCAGCTATAAAGAGTTACAACATGTTGATGCATCGGTAAGGTGACTTGAAGCCATGATTTGAACTCATATATGGTGAAATGGCACAAGTCACTAGCTCGATTTGTGTTTGCTTCAAAAGGTGAGACAAAGATGTTTGTGATCCTTATGAAGCAACACCATGGAGAAATCACACTTGAGACACCAATGGCTCAAGGAGTTTACCTAATTATATTTTATTTAACTTGAGTATAGGAATCGTCGTACTATCAAGGGGGATCCATAATGAAGGTTGGTGTTGGTACTAAAGCTCAAAATCCTTGATCTAAAACTTTCATTTTACCCTTGTTAATCCTTAGTGAAAGTATGTAGTACAACCTGTTTAAGTCTATCTTGGCCAAAATTGCTCTCTGGAAAATACTGGTTCAGCCGGACACTCAACCGGTTTTTGTCTGGTGGAAACCGGTTCAACCGGTTTTTGCACTGTTCACTTTTTCTTACCAACCTGCTGTGTCAGCTAAAAAGCTGTGCGCAGGTTTTTGAAAACCGGTTCAACCGGTTTTTGAGCAGAAAAGTCAAAAACAGCAAGTTTTGGAGCCCCACCTATATATACTCACTCATACCTCTCTCCCCCATAGAAGAGCACGACTTGGACTCCATTCCCAACCTGAGAAACACCTCCCACTCTCTCTCACACACCTCTTGCCTCTCCCATTTCAAATCTTTGGAGAGAAATCTTTGAGTGAGATTGAAGAGCTGCGATTTTGTGCTTCATCTCCAAATCCTTCTTGTTCTTCTTGATTCGAGCTTTGGTACTACATCGAGTCCTTTGTGGATTCATTACTCTTGGAGCTTCTAGCTCCTAGACGACTAGGTGTCGCTTGTGAGTCTCCAAATCTTGTGGAAGACCACAAGAAAGTTTGTATTACCGCTCATTTGAGCAAAGATTATTGTGTGGGCTTGACCTTTGTGGTCGGCAAAGGGAGGATTAGGGTTGAAAGAGACCCGACTCTTTGTGGGCGCCTCAACGAGGAAGTAGGGCACCTTGGTGGTGTGACCGAACCTCGGGATAAATCTTGTGTCTCTTGTGTTCTTGCTCATTGTGTTTGTTTGTGTTCTTCGTTCTCTCACCATTGCATGGAAGATTTGTTTATATCTTTTTGGTGTGTGGATTTTGAGAAGTGCCCTTCTCAGATCTACTACCTTGAACCCTGTGGATCATTTAGAACATCTCATTTCCAAAGTTAACTGGGTGGATTTCGAGATCAATTCAGTTTTATATCTCATTCTTTAGTTGAGCTCGTGCAAACCGGTTGAACCGGTTTTGACACCGGTTGAACCGGTTTTACCCAGTTCATTTCTAGTTTTGTTGAAAAAGTTTTAACTTGCATATTCACCCCCCTCTAGACAACTTTCAATTGGTATCAGAGCCTAATCCTCGTTCTAACGCTTAACCGCGTGAGGAAAGATCATGTCGGGGGGACTAAGAAACGAAAGTGCTTCTAAGCTTGAAAAAGTTGAGGTTGCCTCGACTTCATCTTTTGTTGCAGATGTTGATCCTAGGGCAATAGATCTTGCCATGAGAATCGCCGAAAGGATGTTCCTCAAAATGAAGGAAGATGAGGCGAAGAACAAAATTGAAGAAGAAAATGATCGATGGAGCCAAACGACGAATCCACCTCTTCACAAGGTTAGTCTTTCAAATCCACTTCTCATATGTGCTTTATTGCTAATGGGAGTGATAGTGAAAGCGAAAGTGAGGATGAGGAGGAGCAAGAAAGTGATAGTGAAGATGAGGACGATCTTCAACAATTCTTCGCTCAGCTAAGCAAGAAACATCGGATGAGCTTGCTCAAACTCATGAAAAGAGCGGAAGAACAAAAAGAAATGCTTCATAAGCAAGAAGACTTCCTCATCAGAAAAATCGAAGACTTAGAGAAGTTGACCAAAGAGCATGAGAAGCTAAAGTGCTCTCATGATGATTTGGTCCAAAGGTATGAACACATTTCAATTGAGCAAATTAAAGTTGTTAATAATTCATCATATATTGCTCAATTGGAAAATAAAAATGCTATGCTCAAGAACACAATAGAAAAGCTAAATATTGAAAATCTAGCTTTGCAAGACAAACATGATATGCTTGTGTGCTCTCATAATAAATTTATGGATTCACATATCATGTTAGAAATGGCTCATGAGGTTGTGTTAACTAATTTGAAATCATACCAACCTCACTTATGCACATGTACTCAAGTAGAAACTAGATTATCATGTGCTAACAAATGTTGCTCTCAAGAAAGCCAATCTTCCATTGAGCTAGAAATTTCAGGAATTAGTGATATTTTTATCACACGAGAAAATAAAGAGCTCAAGGAAGAAGTTGGAAGGCTAAGAAGGAGCTTAACTCTTTTGAAGGGAAAGTGTCATGCTCAACCTTCTCAACATAACTGTGATAATATGGTGAAAAAGCTTGAGAAGGGGACAACCGTAGCATGCACAAAACCCCTTCAAAAGAATACCAAGCTTTCCAAGAAGGGCATGAGCAAAATTCATGGTAAGAAAATTAATGCTCATACTATTTGCTCTAACAATGTACCTATGTGCTTCAACAAAGAAAGATCAAAGAAAAGCGATAGAAGGTGCTATGGATGCAAGGAGAAGGGTCATGAAATTGATTCATACCCCCACATGAAGAACCAAAACCTTGCACGATCAAGAAAGATGACCATCAAAAAGGATGAAAGCAAAAGGCAAATACATTGCAAGGACAAGCACCACATTTGTTATAATTGCCGTGAAAAAGGTCATCTATTCAAGGTTTGTCCAAAGGGTAAAATTCCTAAGCCTAACTTGTCAATACATTCAGATATGCTTAGGAAACCCAAATTTGACTCTTGTGCTAGAAAGGTGATGAGTTCACCACATTCTAGGACCAAGGCTATTTGGGTGCCTAAGTCCTCATTGGCTAACCTTGATGGACCCATCATGAGATGGGTACCAAAATATACTTAATAAGTTTTGCAGGTACCTAGAGATGATATGAAGCTTTGGGGTGCTTGAGTGGTTTAACTTAATTCTTATCTCAAGCTATCAATCTTACATTGACTATTCTTTTAAGATTGTCCCAAAGATGAATTGAGTTGTTATATCACTAACTTCATATTCATCTCTAGCAAGAACTTGTGTTGTAGGGAATAAGGATTAACCTTTGTCGGAATCAAGCAAAAGGCCTAAAACTAAGTGATAGCCAAAGGATGGTAACAATTAATTATTAAGTGCACATTGCTTTTAATTAGTATATTCCTTTGTGTCTTTTGTAGCCACATAGGAAAAATGAAGCACTTGAGAACGAACTTAAAAGATTTTACCTTGCCTTAGAAAAGATCAAATCATATGGTAGATTGCAAGTTTATATTTTTATATTGTGACAATCTACATGCTTTAAATTGGTTGTATGTATCTTGTGGCATATTTCAAATGAATTATCATATTATTGCTATGACCTAGACATAAAGAGGATTGTCCCATGTTCTTAAATGAATAGAGTGCTAAGTAAGAAATTCAAATTCTTAAAGCACTTACCAAAAGGGAAATTCTCTATATGACTAGAGTTGTGAGACTAATGTTTTTATCCGAGTGATTTATGTAGTTTCACAACATGAGAATGTGTTTCCCAAATGGAGTGTGCCATTAAACATTCAAAGAAGATCGAACCAATACTATGCGATGTATTCATTCTTGTTAAAATTGGTTTTGAGTCTTCTACATTAATCACTCACCATGTTGTGAATTAAACTTGCCCTGTAAACTTAATTTAATAATCATGCTAGTTTCATCTTATTTAAATTGATGTTACACATGATGCTTGTAATGGTAATTTAGTTCATATCATGAGGTTTCCTTATTTTAGTGACCTCCTTGTCATTCATATACTAGAGGTTTCTAAATAGGAAACTATTGCTTGTGTTTCAAATGCAATCTCTTTTAAGATATTTCATGGAAATTCATAAGTAGAGATTGTGCTTTTTCGATTGGTAAAATCACAAGCATTAAAGGTTAATCTTCACCTAAAAGAAAGATTAGGAATGCTCAAGGAAAAGGTATGGAACTAGTTGCTTCAATTGGTAGTTGATCAATAGTTGTTCCTTTCAAGTGATATTCTTTCAATTTGTAATTATCTGTTCTATGGAAAGAAATGTCAATATGAAGGTTAAATTCCTTTTGGCTTAAATTTGTAAATTGGTGCATATTGTTAATTCACTCCTCCATGTGCATTAACTTAAAAGGAATTTAACTTATGCCTTTATGCCTCATAAATGATGATTTGTTTGCAATTCATATCTAAAGATCATCATTCATTAAATACTTCCTTGAACTACTAATATCTTTTTTCAAAGTTCTTTTTCAACTAGTATTAAAAGGAAAAGAGATAACAAGATAAAGAAGGAAGTCTCCACAAATGACGATAAGAAGAATACTACGATGACACCACCACCGATAGTAAGATCTTTCAAATCGGTATATCAAATGGTACGTTCTATATGGTGGTAAGTATTCTTAGGCATAAGTTTATTCATTGAAAATTTGTCATGCCTTGACCAATATATGTAATGTACTCCTCTTGAGACTCTTAACTGAATTGAAAGTGCATGTGGCAAGTCATTCAAATACTTGATGCACATATCTAGTGGGAGAACATTATATATCTTGTGTCGTAGAGAATAAGTTTCCCTTGAGTAAGCTATACTAATACAATCCAAAATGGTAAATTTGTATATAATTCATATGGATTGTAATCTTTATTTTCTAAATAGCTACTCCTGAGGCAGTTTAAAATTCCCTTATAGTTAAATCTAAAAGTGCATAAGAATCCTTTTTGTTGATATTTATGACATACATATGCACTAACATGGATATGAATTTTAAACTGTAAAAGGTACAATTAGTGATCCATACTCTCTAAATTTTGGAAACCCTTATTTTTATATCTTAGAAATCTACTTCAGTCGGTATCCATATGCTTGACATTGAATTGGATCACTAAATTGTAAACTCCATGCATAACTTGTCTTTATGATATGAATGCTTGTGCGACTAACCTTGATAAGCTAGGTGCACCCAAGGTCAAGCTAGGTTCATCATCAAGAAGGCAACACAATGATGTATCAAGAAAAGGAGAAAAGGCTCCTATTCTTAACTCTAGCCTTTATCTGTGTGATTAAATATTGATTTGAAACCATGTAAGATGGTTGTCAAGTATATGTGGGTGCCTACACAAAGAGAAAGGCCAAAATAAAGATTGTGTGGGTACTCAAAGCTCTTACTACTAATCTCAAAGGACCCAATTCAAATTGGGTACCAAAATACAAAGCTTAAACTTGTTTTGCAGGATCACTTCTTCAATGGATCAAGCTGGGTGCTCAATAATGGATGTAAAAATCATATTTGGAGACAGTAGCAAGGGTGGTAACAACTGAATCTCAAGTGCATATTATTTTCTGACCTTACCTCCTTTGTGACTTGTGTAGCTGCTAAGGAAGAGGAAGCACTTGAGGGTATACATCAGTTGTTGATTAAGAAATAAAGAAAATCTATGTTAAGAGATGGTGCTTGTTTTAAATTGGATAAATCACAAGCTTAAAGGATACTATTCAACTAAAGTAAGATGAGGTTGATAAGAGGCCAAGGTATGAAAACTTACTCTCATTCAATTGCTTTAGTATTATATCCTTAGTGGGATGTACCATAGTACAGGTTAATTTCCTTGCAATATAAAATGTTCAATAGTGCATATAACTTTGACATCAACTATATGTGTGCACTAATTTAAAGGAATTTAGTCTATCCTTTTGGGTTTCAATATTGATGATTCATTTGTCATCCACATATAAGGATAATCATTTGTGAAACCCTCCCTTGTGTTTTTAATGCTCTCTTTTCTAAGTGTTTCAACAAGGTCCTTCCAAGTGCTTTCAAGATGGATTGAAAATCTACGAATATAAGAGTCTTGGTTCTTTCAATCATTGAGTTTCAATGGGTCTCATATCAAGTATGATCGAACCAAGCAAAGATGAATAAAGTTCATGATCACTTGGTTGGATGAAATCGTAAAGAGAAAAGAGATCACAGTGATTCAAGAAGGGAGTTATATTTTTTTGTCAACCAAATAATGAAGATGTAGTGACATATTTATATGATATCCTTCATTATGAGGTTTGAGGTTCATATTAGCATGCTTTACCCTTCAAAATTTCAATTGATATACTTTTAGCTCTTAAACTTTTAATTGGTATAATTTTCATCATCTATGTAAAGCATGTTATGTTAAACCAAGATATAGTGCAAACATCTCCTTTAACCTCGTATTGTTGATGTTCATAAGTGTACTTTGTGTACTCTTGCATGCACAAATTGAGGGAGAGTTTAGCCTATATCTTGTGAGACTAATGATTTCTTTCAAGTTCATGTTGTGTAGTCTCACACCTTGGAGAACATCAAATGAGGATGAATGGTTCCATAGAAATGAAAATGAATTTCTTTTGATCGTTTGAAGAGGATAAGTTTCTCTTTGAAATGTCAAGCCTATCAAAAGCTAAGATGGAAATTCATGATTATAATGGAGACCATGTGGCATAAAACAAAGGTGTGTCATTCCATGAACTATTGTATAACATTTGTGTATCTAGGCTCTTACATGCTAGTGTGTGCATGTATATGAAATATCTTAAGTCACATCATAAGGTTGCACTTGTGGTGACGATTAAAGAATCTCTATATATTTGATTAATACCTCTTGTGGTGATGTCATAAGTTAGTCTTAAGTCATCTTAGTGAGGTATGAATCAAACATGCTAACTTCTCAAGAATCTTGGCTTAAATATTGCATATCATGTTTATTAGTATACTTTTTGAGTATGAATAATTCCTTCAATTGGTACAATTTCACATTTTCATACTTTATTTGTACCAAGGTTCAAATTGTATAACTTAATCCCCTGGCCTCACAAGTCCAAGTGCATAAGCTGAACAAGTATTCATCACTTGTATGCACACATTTAGGGGGAGAATGGTCTATAATTTGAATCTTTGAGACTAACTTCATTTTCAAGTCTATTATGTGTGTAGTCTCAAATTAGAAAGGAATCTTCAAGCAAAGACAATCGCTTCCACTACAAATTTTGATGGGTATCAAAGATTCTTTGCTCCAATAAATGTATCTTCTATACATTTCATAAGAGAATGAGTTTCTCTTGTATATGCTACTCCAACGTCATCTAAAATTGGTAAATATGTATCACATCTTTTTGGATTACAAATATCTGAAGTAGCATAGCTTATAAATTCTCCTGTCTAGAAATTAATTGATTAAATAACACACATGTTTCTTATTTTGCATGATTATGTTCAATTGATACTCATTTATGTCAATGGTACTTTAAATTACAAATAAGTACTCTCAACTGGTATCAATTGAATTCATATATATGTGTGCAATAAATCTTGAGGAGAACTTAGTGTAATATGCAATTAGTGATATGTTCATCTATCAAATTGTATCAATTGGTGTTTTTCAATTGGTATTTTTTGTACATGGTCACTAGTTGTACAATCCATACTTGTAAAATTTTCATGTTGCCTCTTGTTGTGATAAGAAAATGCTAGGTGACATCTAAACTCCAGGTATCAAGATTTATCTTTCGAATTAGTATGACAATCTTCATTTGATATCTTGGACCTATGTCACATTTATGCCAACAAGAGCTTGCTAATGAATTCTAAATCCAACACAAGTCTGGAAATCCCTTGAAAAGGTAAATCGCAAAGGTACATCACTTTTGACACTTATCCATTACCTTTGTGCCATCTAAGGACCCTTTTCATGATAGCGTGTTTAAATCTTGCTTAATCAAAATTTCTTCCCTTTATATCCTTTGTATCCTTTTTGGAGATTTATGCCAAAGGGGGAGAAATTGTGCATTAAAGCTTACCTTTAGTCATATGTAACTAAGTGTTAGAAGACTTTTGAAAAGGGGAGATTAATTAACAAAAAGGGAGAATCATAAGTAAATCATAAGATGTAGGAAATTGATGAGTGCATACTATGTCATGAGCATCACATTTATTTTATGACACACTGCACCCCATGAATAGTATGATATAAGTTGTCTTCACTCTTTGACCCAAATATGTGCTTTTGGCATTTGAGTACAAAATTGGTATTTTTTGAAATGCACAAATTTAGGGGGAGGAAACTATATCATAGGATTCAAAATCTTATTTATCAAATCTTATGTAAGCTTTAAATGTGTTGTCATCAATCACCAAAAAGAGGGAGATTGAAAGTGCATTCATCCCTTTTGTGAGTTTTGGTGATTTGGATAACAACACATTTAAAGGTCTAACAAGTTTGCTAAGTGTTGAACAGGAAATTCAGTATGATGAACATACTTGAATAGTGTATAATGATCAGTGAACAAGGTTCAACACAAGGTCAAATAACCAGTGAGAATGCAAATGGATATAATATGGTCTCTATATTGGTTTGATTATATGGACAAGTCCTGAGAAATCACTATGCATAAATATGACCATAATAGAGGTTGAAGTGATTAAGAGGATTGGTCAAGCCAAAGTGAATAAGATATGAGGAATCATGAATTGGCTTGACCATATTACTATTAGTCTATATATGAATATATGTGTCGGGGACCATAATTAGGGGTACCCTCAAGGCTCCTAAATCTCAGTTGGTAACCCCCATCAGCACAAAGCTGCAAAGGCCTGATGGGTGCGATTTGGTCAAGGATCGGTCCATTCGAGGGACGCGATCACGCCTCGCCCGAGCCCAGCCTCGGGCAAGGGCAGCCGACCCCGGAGGATCTACGTCTCGCCCGAGGATCCCCTCCAGCAACGGACACACCTTCGGCTCGCCCGAGGCCCAGTCTTCACCAAGAAGCAACCTTGGCCAAATCGCCACGCCACCGACCAAATCGTAGGGGCATTTAATGAAAAGGTGGCCTGACACCTTTATCCTGACGCGCGCCCTCCAGTTGACAGAGCCGAAGTGACTGTAGTCACTTCGCCGCTCCACTAACCCGTCTGACAAGAGGACAGCGTCGCCTGCGCCGCTCCGACTGCTGTGCCACACGACAGAGTGAGGCTGACGGCAGCCAAGCCTGGCCCCAGGCGCTATGGGAAACTCCGCTCCGCCCGACCCCAGGGCTCGGACTCGGGCTCAGCCCCGGAAGACGACGAACTCCGCTCCGCCCGACCCCAGGGCTCGGACTCGACCCCGGAAGACGACGAACTCCGCTTCGCCCGACCCCAGGGCTCGGACTCGGGCTCAGCCCCGAAGGACGATGAACTCCGCTTTGCCCGACCCCAGGGCTCGGACTCAGCCCTGGCCTCAGCCGACGGTCTCCGCCTCGCCCGACCCAGGGGCTCGGACTCGACCTCGGCCTCGGAAGACAGACTCGACCTCGACCTCGACCTCGGAGGAGCCTCCACCTCGCCCAACCCAGGGCACGGACCGACCACGTCAACAGGAGGCACCATCATTACCCTGCCCCAAGCTGACTCAGGCTACGGGGAACAAGACCGGCGTCCCATCTGGCTCGCTCCACTATACGAGCAATGATGGCGCCCCGCACGCTCTATGACGACGACGGCTCTCAGCCCCCTTACGGAAGCAAGAGGACGTCAGCAAGGACTCGACAGCCCCGACAGTTGTCCTTCCGTCAGGCTCCAGCGCTCCTCCGACGGCCACGACACCACACGAACCGGGTGCCAAAACCTCTCCGACTGCCACGATGGCATGTACTTAGGGCGCTAGCTCTCCTCCGCTAGACACGTTAGCACACTGCTACACCCCCCCATTGTACACCTGGATCCTTTCCTTGCGCCTATAAAAGGAAGGACCAGGGCCCTCTTACGAGGGTTGGCCGCACGGAGAAGGACGGGACGGCGCTCGCGTGAGGCCGCTCGCTCCCCCCCGCGTGGACGCTTGTAACCCCCTACTGCAAGTGCACCCGACCTGGGCGAGGGACAAACACGAAGGCCGCGGGATTCCACCTCTCACGCCCGTCTCCCTCCGACTTCTTCCCCCCTTCGCGCTCCGTCTCGCGCCGACCCATCTGGGCTGGGGCACGCGGCGATAATTTACTCGTCGGTCCAGGGACCCCCCGTGTTCGAAACGCCGACAGTTGGCGCGCCAGGTAGGGGCCTGCTGCGTGTTGACGAACAGCTTCCCGTCAAGCTCCAGATGGGTAGTCTCCAGCAACCTTTCCAGCCCAGGACGGTGCTCCGTTTCGAGAGTCTTGAGTTCATGTCCCTCGATGGCAGCTACGACATGATACTCCTTCCCCCGCCGCGCGGCAGCGACAATGGCGGCCGACAGCCCGCCCGCCGGCGGCGGAATCGACGACGTCTTCCCCACGTGGCGGAAGAACAACATTCGAGCTCACCCCGTCCCCTCCCCCGCCGACGGAGGAGGGGGCGGGGCAACCAAGGCCAAGCAGGAGGCGGCACCTCGTCGGCTGTTGAGCGAGTCGACGGCGCCGGCGCCCCAACGGGGGACACGTCGGGCATCGACCTCGCGTTTGAGACGAAGACGAGCGCCGTCTCCCCGCAACACGCCAACCCCGAGCGAACGGACGACACCAGCACACTCGCGAAGGACTTGCTAGGCGTCACCCTCGTACCTGAGACGACGGTGCAGTCAGTCCCTGACGTGACTTCGTCACCGCCCGTCGACCAAGAGGTACCAACCGATTTCCATCTCACACCTTTTGGATTCAGCCTCGACCCGCCAAGCGACTTCGCTTTGGTGGACGCTCTAGTAGAGGCGAGTCCAAACCCTCAGGGGTATCGTATGCGGTCACCCTGGGACTGGCTGACGGCTGTCTTGACTTACGGGCCCTCGGGGCCCGAGGAAGATGACAAGCCCGACTTCTGTTGGGATTTCTCCGGACTTGGTAACCCCAGCGCTATGCGGGACTTTATGACCGCGTGTGACTACTGCCTTTCCGACTGTTCCGACGGTAGCCGTAGCCTCGGCGACGAGGACTGCGGCCCAAGTCGTGAATGTTTCCACGTCGATCTAGGGGGGGTCCCGACGAAGGCAACCATCTTGGTATGCCGGAGAACGGCGATCTCCCTAGGCCTGTGCCTCGCGTTGACATCCTTCGGGAGCTAGCTGTGGTCCCCGTCCCGGCGTGGGGTCATGACCCACAGCTCGAGCAAATCCGCGAGATGCAGGCCAGGCTCGACGAGGGAGCAGGAACACTTGAGCCGATCCGCCGGGATATCGGGCAGGAGTGGGCGGGCCAACCTCCGGCCGGAGAAGTGCGTCATCTACCCCAGGGTATCCAGCACCACATCGCCGACGATGTCAGGGTAAGGCCGCCACCCACTTCCAGTGGAGTCGGCCAGAACCTGGCTGCAGCGGCAATGCTTCTCCGCGCGATGCCGGAGCCATCAACCGCCGAGGGGCGGCGTATCCAGGGAGAGCTCAAGAATCTCCTGGAGGACGCCGCGGTCCGACGGGCCGAAAGCTCCGCCTCCCGAAGGAAGGGGTACCCCTCGGAACATCGCGCTGCGAGTTCCCGATTCATGCGGGAAGCCTCGGTCCACACCGGGCGCACGCGCAACACAACGCCTACGGCCCCAGGTCGCCTCGGCCACGAGCACCATCACCGCAACCGTCGGGCCCACCTCGACGAGAGGGAGCGCCGAGGCTACCACCCCAGGCGTGGGGGACGCTACGACAGCGGGGAGGATCGGAGCCCCTCACCCGAACCACCCGGTCCGCAGGCTTTCAGCCGCGCCATACGACGGGCGCCGTTCCCGACCTAGTTCCGAACCCCGACTACTATCACAAAGTACTCGGGGGAGACGAGACCGGAACTGTGGCTCGTGGACTATCGGCTGGCCTGCCAATTGGGTGGAACGGACGACGACAACCTCATCATCCGCAACCTCCCCCTGTTCCTCTCCGATACCGCTCGGGCCTGGCTGGAGCACCTGCCTCCGGGGCAGATCTCCAACTGGGACGACCTGGTCCAGGCCTTTGCCAGCAATTTCCAGGGCACGTATGTGCGCCCTGGAAACTCCTAGGATCTCCGAAGCTGCCGTCAGCAGCCGAGAGAGTCTCTCCGGGACTATATCCGACGATTCTCGAAGCAGTGCACTGAGCTGCCCAACATCACCGATTCGGATGTCATCGGCGCGTTCCTCGCCGGCACCACCTGCCGCGACCTGGTGAGCAAGCTGGGTCGAAAGACCCCCACCAGGGCGAGCGAGCTAATGGACATCGCCACCAAGTTCGCCTCTGGCCAGGAGGCGGTTGAGGCTATCTTCCGGAAGGACAAGCAGCCCCAGGGCCGCCCACCGGAAGATGTCCCCGAGGCGTCAACTCAGCGCGGCGCCAAGAAGAAAGGCAAGAAGAAGTCGTAAGCGAAATGCGACGCCGCCGACGCGGACCTTGTCGCCGTTGCCGAGTACAAGAACCCTCGGCAACCTCCCGGAGGTGCCAACCTCTTCGACAAGATGCTCAAGGAGCCGTGCCCCTATCATCAGGGGCCCGTCAAGCACACCCTTGAGGAGTGCGCCATGCTTCGGCGCCACTTTCACAAGGTCGGGCCACCCGCGGAGGGTGGCAGGGCTCACGACAACGATAAGAAGGAAGATCACCAGGCAGGAGAGTTCCCCGAGGTCCGCGACTGCTTCATGATCTACGGTGGGCAAGTGGCGAACGCCTCGGCTCGACACCGCAAGCAAGAGCGTCGGGAGGTCTGTTCGGTAAAGGTGGCGGCGCCAGTCTACCTAGACTGGTCCGACAAGCCCATCACCTTCGACCAAGCCGACCACCCTGACCTCATGCCGAGCCCGGGAAAATACCCGCTCGTTGTCGACCCCGTCATCGGCGACGTCAGGCTCACCAAGGTCCTCATGGACGGAGGCAGCAGCCTCAACATCATCTACGCCGAGACCCTTGGGCTCCTGCGTGTCGATCTATCCTCGGTCCGGGCAGGCGCTGTGCCTTTCCACGGGATCATCCCCGGGAAGCGCGTCCAGCCCCTCGGACGGCTCGATCTACCCGTCTGCTTTGGGACACCCTCCAACTTCCGAAGGGAGACCCTCACGTTCGAGGTGGTCGGGTTCCGAGGAACCTACCACGCAGTACTGGGGAGGCCATGCTATGCTAAGTTCATGGCCGTCCCCAACTACACCTACCTCAAGCTCAAGATGTCGGGCCCCAACGGGGTCATCATCGTCGGCCCCACGTACCGACACGCGTACGAATGCGACGTGGAGTGCGTGGAGTACGCCGAGGCCCTCATCGCCGACCTGGAGAGCCTCTCTAAGGAGGCACCAGACGTGAAGCGCCACGCCGGCAACTTCGAGCCAGGGGAGACGGTTAAATTCGTCCCCCTCGACCCCAGCAGCGATGCCTCCAAGCAAATCCGGATCGGCTCCGAGCTCGATCCCAAATAGGAAGCAGTGCTCGTCGACTTTCTCCACGCGAACACCGACGTTTTCGCGTGGAGTCCCTCAGACATGCCCGACATACCGAGGGATGTCACAGAGCACTCGCTGGATATCCGAGCTAGAGCCCGACCCGTGAAGCAGCCTCTGCGCCGATTCGACGAAGAGAAGCGTAGAGCCATAGGCGAGGAGATCCACAAGCTAATGGCCGCAGGGTTCATCAAAGAGGTATTCCATCCCGAATGGCTTGCCAACCCTGTGCTTGTGAGAAAGAAAGGAGGGAAATGGCGGATGTGTGTAGACTACACTGGTCTAAACAAAGCATGTCCGAAAGTTCCCTACCCTCTGCCTCGCATCGATCAAATCGTGGATTCCACTGCTGGGTGCGAAACCCTGTCTTTCCTCGATGCCTACTCAGGGTATCACCAAATTAGGATGAAAGAGTCCGACCAGCTCGCGACTTCTTTCATCACACCCTTCGGCATGTACTGCTATGTCACCATGTCGTTTGGTTTGAGGAATGCGGGTGCAACGTACCAACGGTGCATGAACCATGTGTTCGGTGAACACATTGGCCGAACGGTCGAGGCCTACATCGATGACATCGTAGTCAAGACGAGGAAAGCCTCCGACCTCCTTTCCGACCTTGAAGTGACATTCCGATGTCTCAAGGCGAAAGGCGTGAAGCTTAATCCTGAGAAGTGTGTCTTCGGGGTCCCCCGAGGCATGCTCTTGGGGTTCATCGTCTCCGAGCGGGGCATCGAGGCCAACCCGGAGAAGATCGCGGTCGTCACCAGCATGGGGCCCATCAAGGACTTGAAAGGCGTACAGAGGGTCACGGGATGCCTTGCGGCTCTGAGCCGTTTCATCTCGCGCCTCGGCGAAAGAGGCCTGCCTCTGTACCGCCTCTTAAGGAAAGCCGAGTGCTTCACTTGGACCCCTGAGGCCGAGGAAGCCCTCGGGAACCTGAAGGCACTCCTCACGAACGCACCCATCTTGGTGCCCCCCGCTGCCGGAGAAGCCCTCTTGATCTACGTCGCCGCGACCACTCAGGTGGTTAGCGCCGCGATTGTGGTCGAGAGACGAGAAGAGGGGCATGCATTGCCCGTCCAAAGGCCAGTCTACTTCATCAGCGAGGTACTGTCCGAGACCAAGATCCGCTGCCCACAAATTTAGAAGCTGTTGTACGCGGTGATCCTGACGCGGCGGAAGTTGCGACACTACTTCGAGTCTCATCCGGTAACTGTGGTGTCATCCTTCCCCCTGGGGGAGATCATCTAGTGCCGAGAGGCCTCGGGTAGAATTGCAAAGTGGGCGGTGGAGATCATGGGCGAAACGATCTCGTTCGCCCCTCGGAAGGCCGTCAAGTCCCAGGTCTTGGCGGACTTCGTGGCTGAATGGGTCGACACCCAGCTCCCAACAGCTTCGATCCAACCGGAACTCTGGACCATGTTTTTCGACAGGTCGCTGATGAAGACAGGAGCAGGCGCAGGCCTGCTCTTCATCTCACCCCTCGGGAAGCACCTACGCTACGTGCTACGCCTCCATTTCCCGGCGTCCAACAATGTGGCTGAGTACGAGGCTCTGGTCAACGGGTTGCGCATCGCCATCGAGCTAGGGGTCCGACGCCTCGACGCTCGCGGTGACTCGCAGCTCGTCATCGACCAAGTCATGAAGAACTCCCACTGCCGCGACCCGAAGATGGAAGCCTACTGCGATGAGGTTCGGCACATGGAAGACAAGTTCTACGGGCTCGAGCTCAACCACATCGCCCGACGCTACAACGAGACTGCGGACGAGCTGGCTAAAATAGCCTCGGGGCGAACAATGGTTCCCCCGGACGTCTTCTCCCGAGACCTGCATCAACCCTCCGTCAAGACCGACGACACGCCCGAGAAGGCCTCGGCCCAGCCCGAGGCACCCTCGGCTCAGTCCGAGGTACCCTCGGCTCGGCCCGAGGCACCCTCGGCTCGGCCCGAGGCACCCTCGGCTCAGTCCGAGGCACCCTCGGCTCGGCCCGAAGCACCCTCGGTTCGGCCCGAGGTACCCTCGGCCTCCGAGGGTGAGGCACTGCGCATCGAGGAGGAGCGGAGCGGGGTCACACCTGATTGAAACTGGCAGACCCCGTACCTGCAATATCTTCGCCGAGGAGAGCTACCACTTGACCGAGCCGAAGCTCGGCGGTTGGCGTGGCGCGCCAAGTCGTTTGTCTTGCTGGGAGACGGGAAGGAGCTCTACCACCGCAGCCCCTCAGGCATCCTCCAGCGATGCATTTCCATCGCCGAAGGCCAGGAGCTCCTACAAGAGATACACTCGGGGGGCTTGCGGCCATCACGCAGCACCTCGAGCCCATGTTGGAAACGCCTTCCGACAAGGTTTCTACTGGCCGACGGCGGTGGCCGACGCCACTAGAATTGTTCGCACCTGCGAAGGGTGTCAGTTCTACGCAAGGCAGACCCACCTGCCAGCTCAGGCCCTACAGACCATACCCATCACCTGGCCGTTTGCTGTGTGGGGTCTGGACCTAGTCGGCCCCTTGCAAAAGGCACCCGGGGGCTACACGCACCTGTTGGTCGCCATCGACAAATTCTCCAAGTGGATCGAGGTTCGACCCCTAAACAGCATCAGGTCCGAACAGGCGGTGGCATTCTTCGCCAACATCATCCATCGCTTTGGGGTCCCGAACTCCATCATCACCGACAACGGCACCCAGTTCACCGGCAGAAAGTTCCTGGACTTCTGCGAGGATCACCACATCCGGGTGAACTGGGCCGCCGAGGCTCACCCCATGATGAATGGGCAGGTAGAACGTGCCAACGGCATGATTCTGCAAGGACTCAAGCCTCGGATCTACAACGACCTCAACAAGTTCGGCAAGCGACGGATGAAGGAACTCCCCTCGGTGGTCTGGAGTCTGAGGACAACGCCGAGCCGAGCCACGGGCTTCACACCGTTCTTTCTAGTCTATGGGGCCGAGGCCGTCTTGCCCACAGACTTAGAATACGGTTCCCCGAGGACGAGGGCCTACACCGACCAAAGCAATCAAGCTAATCGAGAAGACTCATTGGACCAGCTGGAAGAGGCTCGGGACATGGCCTTACTACACTCGGCGCGGTACCAGCAGTCCCTGCGACGCTACCACGCCCGAGGGGTTCGGTCCCGAGACCTCCAGGTGGGCGACCTGGTGCTTCGGCTGCGACAAGACGCCCGAGGGCGGCACAAGCTCACGCCTCCCTAGGAAGGGCCGTTCGTCGTCGCCAAGGTTCTAAAGCCCGGAACGTACAAGCTGGCCAACAGTCAAGGCGAGGTCTACAGCAACGCTTGAAACATCCAACAGCTACGTCGCTTCTACCCTTAAGATGCTTTCAAGTCGTTCATACGCCTCGTTTACACGCAAAGTTTAGTCATCAAGGAAGGGTCAGCCTTGCCTCGGCAAAGCCCGACCCTCCCTCGGGGGCTAAAAGGGGGGAACCCCCTCTGCGTCAAAATTTTCCTCGGAAAAAGATCTTTTCTGCCAGAATGTCTTTCGTGCTTTCCGACTACTTCGAAAGTGGATCCTGAAAATGATGGAGTACACGTAAGCAGCCAAGGCTGACCGAGCCGAGGGATTCCTACGCCTCTGGGATACGGATACCTCACTCATCACCTTCTGCGATAAGTAACTCGCGCTCGGATAGGTGATTCCGCGGACCGAACAAGTCTTCACGCTCGAAAGCTCCTCTGCCGAATCGATTCTTCGGGCCTTCTCGACTGTGTCGGTGACAGAACCCTATGGACGAGTAAGAGTGCGCGTAAGCGGCAAGGCCGACCGAGCCGAGGGATTCCTACGCCTCCGGGATACGGATACCTCACTCATCACCTTCCATGAAAAACAACTCTCGCTCGCACAAAAAATTCTGTTACCGACAAACAAGTCCAGATACTCGAAACAAGGGGAAAAGAAACGCAGCTTTACAACACGACGATGGTGTGTTTGGGCCTCGGCGGCCGCAGAAAACACACACTTCAAGATAATCTGATCCTGCAGGCTCGGATCTTGACAATTGAAGGGAGCAGCAGCACCCTCGGCGTCAACTACACCTTCAGCGAGGTCCAACCTAGCCTCGGACGGCGACGCGGTCGGAGGATCTCCACCCCGAAGGACGACAACAGCACCACGCCCGGGCCATCGCCGCCAGGGTCTTCTCCAGGAATCCGGCTCGAGCAGACGGCTCAGCCGGTCACCTCAAAGCCTCAACCAGCTGTCCCCCAAGGACATCAGCTCGGTTTGTGGCCTCAGCAACTCAACTCCGGCGTCGGTCCCGCCAGTGGACGACCCGGCCAGGCTCCGGCCGACCAAATCTTCTTTTTGAAGCCAACTCTGCCTCTGTCCGTGCTGACGCCGCTACCTTCGGCTTCGGCTCATCGAAGAGCAGCCGAGGGTTCATTTGACTAAGCGAGAGAAGCCTCGGACAGCAAGGCCGACCGAGCCGAGGGACTCCTATGCCTCCGGGATACGGATACCTCACCCGTCACCTTTGCACGAGGCAACTCACGCTTGGTGAAGTGGTTCAGATAGCCGACATGCGAGTCTTAGTGCTCGAAATGAGGAAAAAACACAGCTTCGTGCCAAAAATACATACATGTTCAGGCCCCGACAGCCGCAATGAACAAAACACCAGCATTCAAGGTGCCATCACAAACGGAACTCCGGTTCCGTCCCCGCGGGTATGAACAACCTCCACACCGGGGAGCCTGTGGGGCGACAAGTTCCGGGCGACCCGCCAACGACCTCTGCAGCAGCAGCTATGGTCCCAGGACGGACGCGGCCACCGGAAGGCTCTCGTTCGCGTCCCCGCTCAAGGGACGCGAACCAGACATCAAAGCCAAAGAGCCGTGCGGCGTCCGCCTCTTCACCAACGCCGCACCGGCAAACGCGGGCCGCTCCAAAGCGCACCGACAGGTCCTCGCTCCCGTCCTTGCTGGGCAGCAACAGTTCGCCTTCCCCGGCATGGCTGGAGGACGCCTCCTCCGTAGAGCTGGAGGATGGTTTCCACCACCAGAAGCTGGAAGAGGAGGGGGCCAGCCGACCCGTGCGGGAGGTAGAGCCCTGGCTCGCCTCGCTCTCCGCCCCAGCAAGGATGATGAACATCCTTGAAGCTGAGGGCGGGACCAAGATCGCAGCCCGGCTTGCTTCTCCCCATCCAGGGGCTGGTGGTCACCGTCTTGGGTGACCACCGGCGAGGGGATGCAGCCGGGCCGCGTGATGAAAATCCTTGAAGCCGAACGATGGCTGAAAGGTACCAACTTCCACGAAGTTGCGTTCCTCCAATGACAAGGCGGAAGGATTGCGGGTGTTCCCCATCCGGGGGCTCGGAAGGTGGAAAGACACGATGCATAAGGGAACACGAAGACATGGTCGCCTTTCAAGGGGGTCACCCTCCTTTTAAAGGCAACTCTCCCTACTTGCGTCCCCAGCCGTCGCGGGCTGAGTCTTCTCCAACACGCTCCAAGGTCCTCCCCCTACGGCGCGGGGGCTAGGTCCCACGCATCATGCAGGCTGGCCCAGAGCAGAAGAAGCCAAACTGCCACGCGCGGTGCATGCAACTGCCCAGCAGTTACAAGCATTCCTCCACTTTCGCCCAGACCAGCGGGTGAAAGGGCGGACAGCCACGCAGTCGGCATGCAACCGCGCCAGGTGGGCGCACCCCTTCGACTCCAACGCGCCCAGCATGGAGGCCCAGGCCCACACGTCGTGCAACCGGCGCGCCGGTTGCTACGTGCGAGCAACTGCACCGCCGCTCGCGCCACTGCCACGCCTCCTCGACTGCGGAACCAGTACCGCGACTCGAGGCAACCCTGCGTACGACCCAACAGTGCCAGCCAGGCGCATCGGTCATGGGCCAATCGGCCGCGGGAGGGGGCACGACGGTTGATGCGGCCAAAATTGGGCCGGCAGTAATGGCGGTGGCAGGCGGGCAGAAGCAGCGGTCACGTCGTCGGCCAAGCTCACGTCACCTCGTGGGACAGCGAGAGAACCCTCTCTCACGGCGCGAAGACGACGCGCCCGTGTTCTGTTCCTCGAACGGCTCGCGCACGCGCAACGGCTGCCCCGCGAACCACCCGCCCCGTCGCATTAACTCCGCGGCGGGACAGGCGGCACCTCTGGCAGGAGAAGCGAGCGACGCTTCACCTTCGCCATAATGACCGCGTCAAAAAGGTGCGCCACGTCATCCCGATTTCGTATTCTTTCCCTTTTTTTCCTCTTTCTCTCTCTTACAACAAGGACCGGGAAAGGGGGATACCCCGAAAAGGGATCCTTCTCCACGAAGGAAACGGACCCCGAGAAAGGCTGGTCCCTCGGAGGGGTTCAACAGCCGCCTCAGAGCGCTTGGGCTCCACGCCCACTACTGGTCAGAGGTTCGAAGGCCGGCCCCTCTGAAGGGTTCAACGGCCGCCTCAGGCCACTCGGGCTCCGCGCCCACTACTGATCAGGGGTTCGTAGGCTGGCCCTCGAAGGGTTCACAGCCGCCTTAGACACAGAGCGAGGGATGACCCTGGGTACGTTCGATACATAACCAAGGCTCGGGCTATGCCCCCGAGGTACCCTAGGACATTTCCGAGACCAGCGGGAACAATCTTGTAACAGAATCCCATCAAAGGGAGGCATCGAGCCCTCGGACCCCGTCGAAAGGGGACCGGGTTCGGCAGATCACCTGCAGGTACTTTTGGAGCGCGCCTCCGGGCCTCTAGCCGACCCCTAACAAATGGGGCACGGGCGTCCACTCGGATTACCCGTCAGCAGCTCACTGGAGACACCATGTTTGGCGCCCTCCAAGGGCAACATGGCGCTTTCCCCCCTCCTCCTTGCGGAAAGGCGACACAGGGGCGTATGTAAAAAGTCGAGTCTGTCCTTGACCGTCCTCTCGCCGAGGGGCAGAGGCTCGGGGGCTGCTCTCGCATACCCGGCTCCGGCCAAACCGTTGACAGCGTCAACATACCAGCCCGAGAACTTGGGACCCAACCGTGCACCCGGGCTACGGCCAGCTCGGATGAGGGAACAACCAGACCAGCCGAAGCATTGCGCGAGGCATTAAGACCTCGGAGGAGTCAAACCACTCCTCCGAGGCCTCGGGGGCTACACCCGGCGGGTGCGCTCGCGCGCACCCACCGGAACAAAACGCAACCGAGAAAGGCTGGTCCCCTTGCAAAAAAGTGCGACAAAAGCCTCCAAGCGAGTATTAACACTCCCTTCGAGGCTCGGGGGCTACTGTTGGGGACCATAATTAGGGGTACCCTCAAGGCTCCTAAATCTCAGCTGGTAACCCCCATCAGCACAAAGCTGCAAAGGCCTGATGGGTGCGATTAGGTCAAGGATCGGTCCATTCGAGGGATGCGATCACGCCTCGCCCGAGCCCAGCCTCGGGCAAGGGTAGCCGACCCCGGAGGATCTACGTCTCGCCCGAGGACCCCCTCCAGCAACGGACACACCTTCGGCTCGCCCGAGGCCCAGTCTTCACCAAGAAGCAACCTTGGCCAAATCGCCACGCCAACTGACCAAATCGCAGGGGCATTTAATGCAAAGGTGGCCTGACACCTTTATCTTGACGCGTGCCCTCCAGTTGACAGAGCCGAAGTGACCGTAGTCACTTTGCCGCTCCACTGACCCGTCTGACAAGAGGACAGCGTCGCCTGTGTCGCTCCGACTGCTGTGCCACACGACAGAGTGAGGCTGACGACAGCCAAGCCCGGCCCCAGGCGCTATGGGAAACTCCGCTTTGCCCGACCACAGGGCTCGGACTCGGGCTCAGCCCCGGAAGACGACGAACTCCGCTCCGCCCGACCCCAGGGCTCGGACTCGGGCTCAGCCCCGGAAGACGACGAACTCCGCTTCGCCCGACCCCAGGGCTCGGACTCGGGCTCAGCCCCGAAGGACAACGAACTCCGCTTCGCCCGACCCCAGGGCTCGGACTCAGCCCTGGCCTCAGCCAATGGTCTCCGCCTCACCCGACCCAGGGGCTCGGACTCGACCTTGGCCTCGAAAGACAGACTCGACCTCGACCTAGGAGGAGCCTCCACCTCGCCCAACCCAGGGCACGGACCGACCACGTCAACAGGAGGCGCCATCATTACCCTGCCCCAAGCTGACTCAGGCTATGGGGAACAAGACCGGCGTCCCATCTGGCTCGCTCCACTATACGAGCAATGATGGCGCCCCACACGCTCTATGACGACAGCGGCTCTCAGCCCCCTTACGGAAGCAAGAGGACGTTAGCAAGGACTCGACAGCCCCGACAGCTGTCCTTCCGTCAGGCTCCAGCGCTCCTCCGACGGCCACGACACCACACGAACCGGGTGCCAAAACCTCTCCGGCTGGCACAATGGCATGTACTTAGGGCGCTAGCTCTCCTCCGCTAGACACGTTAGCACACTGCTACACCCCCCATTGTACACCTGGATCCTTTCCTTGCGCCTATAAAAGGAAGGACCAGGGCCCTCTTACGAGGGTTGGCCGCGCGGAGAAGGACGGGACGGCGCTCGCGTGAGGCCGCTCGCTCCCCCCCGCGTGGACGCTTGTAACCCCCTACTGCAAGCGCACCCGACCTGGGCGCGGGACAAACACGAAGGCCGCGGGATTCCACCTCTCACGCCCGTCTCCCTCCGGCTTCTTCCCCCCTTCGCGCTCCGTCTCGCGCTGACCCATCTGGGCTGGGGCACGCGGCGATAATTTACTCGTCGGTCCAGGGACCCCCCGGGTTCGAAACGCCGACAATATGAGAATCAAACTAGAGCTTAGAGCTTGATTGATCTTAGCAGTTATACCTAGATGACATTCAAGCAAGGTTCACAATATTGAAGAAATGATTCTCTCAATGTATGCTCAATAGGATGTGACTCAAGAATGGCTTGATAGGGTGAAGATAGCAAGGAAAGGGCTTCGAGAAACTAAGCGAAGGTGAAGGCCAAGCGACGGCTTGTAGACCGAGGTACCATGGCTAAGGTGAAGAAGAGAGTACTTGCACTAAGTCGATGAACTAATCAGCTATAAAGAGTTACAACATGTTGATGCATCGGTAAGGTGACTTGAAGCCATGATTTGAACTCATATATGGTGAAATGGCACAAGTCACTGGCTCGATTTGTGTTTGCTTCAAAAGGTGAGACAAAGATGTTTGTGATCCTTATGAAGCAACACCATGGAGAAATCACACTTGAGACACCAATGACTCAAGGAGTTTACCTAATTATATTTTATTTAACTTGAGTATAGGAATCGTCGTACTATCAAGGGGGATCCATAAAGAAGGTTGGTGTTGGTACTAAAGCTCAAAATCCTTGATCTAAAACTTCCATTTTACCCTTGTTAATCCTTAGTGAAAGTATATAGTACAACCTTTTTAAGTCTATCTTGGCCAAAATTGCTCTCTAGAAAATACTGGTTCAGCCGGACACTCAACCGGACACTCAACCGGTTTTTGTCTGGTGGAAACCGGTTCAACCAGTTTTAAAACCGGTTCAACCGGTTTTTGCACTGTTCACTTTTTGCTGCCAGCTTGCTGTGTCAGCCAAAAAGCTGTGCGCAGCTTTTTGAAAACCGGTTCAATCGATTTTGGGACCGGTTCAACCGGTTTTTGAGCAGAAAAGTAAAAAACGGCTAGTTTTGGAGCCCCACCTATTTATACTCACTCCTACCTCTCTCCCTCATAGAAGAGCATGACTTGGACTCCATTCCCAACCTGAGAAACACCTCCCACTCTCTCTCACACACCTCTTGCCTCTCCCATTTCAAATCTTTGGAGAGAAATCTTTGAGTGAGATTGAAGAGCTGCGATTTTGTGCTTCATCTCCAAATCCTTCTTGTTCTTCTTGATTCGAGCTTTGGTACTACATCGAGTTCTTTGTGGATTCATTACCCTTGGAGCTTCTAGCTCTTAGACGACTAGGTGTCTCTTGTGAGTCTTCAAATCTTGTGGAAGACCACAAGAAGGTTTGTATTACCCGCTCGTTTGAGCAAAGATTATTGTGTGGGCTTGACCTTTGTGGTAGGCAAAGGGAGGATTAGGGTTGAAAGAGACCCGCCTCTTTGTGGGCGCCTCAACGAGGAAGTAGGGCACCTTGGTGGTGTGACTGAACCTTGGGATAAATCTTGTATCTCTTGTGTTCTTGCTCATTGTGTTTGTTTGTGTTCTTCGTTCTCTCACCATTGCGTGGAAGATTTGTTTATATCTTTTTGGTGTGTGGATTTTGAGAAGTGCCCTTCTCAAATCTACTACCTTGAGCCCTGTGGATCATTTAGAACATCTCATTTCCAAAGTTAACTGGGTGAATTTCGAGATTAATTCAGTTTTATATCTCATTCTTTAGTTGAGCTCGTGCAAACCGGTTGAACCGGTTTTACCTAGTTCGTTTCTAGTTTTGTTGAAAAAGTTTTAACTTGCCTATTCACCCCCCCCCTCTAGGCAACTTTCAACAAGATTTTAGAGTAATTACCCCAACTAATCAAGAAAAGTAAAAGCATGAATAAGTTACTTCCATAGATATACAAAACATAATCATATGCAACCCATAATATAAACCATAACATATTAAATGTGCAAAACTTAGGAAATTAAACATGCTTAGCTGCTTGCCTGGTGCTTGAGTTGATTCCTCTAACACACTAGTTTTAGGAGGAGGCTCGTTGGTTTTGGTCTCCGAAATGTCACTCTTTAATGAATGAATGCATGAATTAGAAGGAAACATATGTGCAAATGCTCATGAGTATGAATGATGAAAGAACTTGTAAATAAATCGTCACATCAACATTATATGAAAAGAGGTGCACTCAACTAGTGAGTAATACACTTTTCATCACACATTTGCCAGCTTCAAGAGGTAATATATCCAAACATAATTCACACAAGATTGAATAGTCATTCTTATAACAACAAGGTTATTTTCACATAGCAAGGAAGCTATTTTCATGGGGTAGGTTATTTTCTTTGTTGCTAAGTATAACTATTCTTCCATTGTCCTTACTTTTAATTATTTAGAAGGCAAGTAACACACATCATGGAATGATTACTTAGCAAACAATAACAAGGTTTATTTTTAGTGGATACTACATTAAATAACTTGACAAGCAAACTAAGCTCACATTTTTAGCTCGTTTCAATTTTTTTATTAAACTATTTCGAAGCAATATAGATGAAGTAAAATTTCGTTGCCCTATCCACCGTCGAGGCTGAGTACATTGCCGCAGGACAATGTTGCGTGCAATTACTTTGGATGAGACAAACTCTAAAAGACTTTGGCTACAATCTGAGCAAAGTCCCACTCCTATGTGATAATGAGAGTGCAATCCGTTTGGCGGATAATTCTGTTGAACACAGCTGCACAAAAGCACATAGACATCCGGCATCACTTCGTAAGATACCACCAGCAAAGGGGAGATATCAATATAAGCCATGTTAGCACCGATCACCAGCTAGTCGATATCTTCACCAAGCCCTTAGATGATAGGAGGTTTTGTGAGCTACGTAGTGAGCTAAATGTCTTAGATTTACGGAACTTGGATTGATTTGTATCATACATATTTTATATGCATTTGATCATGTTAATTGTTAAAACTTATTGGACTAGAGAAGGACATATTCACCTTGACACCATGAATATTCCTTGAAACTTCCAACAAGAAAGGTGGGAAGGGAAAAGCTATCTCAAATCTTGCAATAAATTTTGTATACACATATACACAAGAGTAGACAAGGAACTTCAAATAGCCAGTGGGGGTTGGAATAGTTGGAAAGATAACTTACTCAAGTGAAAAGATTTCCAGATATTGCTCGTGCATCACATCCTTAGGATCCCATGTCGCTTCTTCCTCGGTATGGTTCTCCCACGGAATCTTCACAAGCTTTACTTTCTTTCCCTTGACATTGTTCTCGGCCTTCTCAAGAACACACAAATGTTGTTCCACATAGACAAGGCTTGGTTGAAGGTCAAGAGCATCCACTTCTACGACTTCGGTTGGCACACGAAGACACTTCTGAAGTTGCGAGACGTGAAACATACCATGGAGTCAAGGGTGTTGCTCTGCTTCTTGATCCTCCTCGAGAAAGCCACTGGCGACGTGTAGTGCAACTACACGATGTCGCTTGTGGAGATATTTTAGTGTCGTCAAGTAGAACGTCGAGCTCCAACGGTCAACGTTAAGCCCCCCTATCAGCGGCCTCAGACACATGAGGAAAAATAGGGTACAAAATTGTATTCAATCATTTTTTTCGTTTTATTAAATGACGAAATAGCATTATAGCATGTGTGACATGTTTCATAATGACATTCAGATGAAATCCATCAAAATCTATACCACTATATAATTCACTAGTTTAAACTTTACAAAAACCCATTTAACTAAATCACATGTACACCTATAACATCTACTGAATCCACCAAACAAATTGCATCCATACTTAACACACCATCAAAACCAATGATTCAAATCGCCGGGTAACTCTCTATCTTACTTAAATCTAACAAACAATATTATTTAGATCATTTATCATACATCATTCTATCCCCTTGACCCTATGGTCCTAGCCTCTCCCTCCGCGCGTCTACGCCGCCCCCTAACCTTACTCATGCCTCCATTGCCGCCAATCCCTCCTCTTACGCTGTCGTCGTCGTCGACCCTCTCCCCTCTCTAGAATCGTAACATTATTACCCGCTAATGGTTAATAATGGTGAAGTACAAAGCCAACTTCTTATAATGGGTAAAATTCTAAATTTCTGCCTTAGAAAGATAGTGGATCCAATCTTTGAAGTGGTAAACGGAGGAAGTCCAATATTAAAACTGGTAATAATTGGCAGAAATCTCATGAAATCAAAATTTACTCCTAGATGACTTGCTAATTGGTGCTAAATTCATCGAGGCACGCGAACTCAAATCAAGATCTCTTCTTATGAGTTTGCTTGGCGGAGCTCGATTCGCTGCGTCGCTGAGCCTGAGTAATCGATTCGTGCTGGGCGGTGGCGTGGTCGGAGGGATCTGAATCCTAGCGCCGTCCGTATCTGAAACCCGCGCCGGCGAGCTGCTCGGCGCCTCGGTGGCATGGGTGGCTGGAAAGCGGGGGAGAGGAGAAGCAGCGGAGATATGAACGGAGGCGGCGGCAGCAGCCGGGACGAGTTCGGGCGGGCGGTGGCGCGGGCCGCGGTGGCGCAGGCACTGCAGGCCGCGGGGTTCGATTGCGCGCACCGCTCCGCGGTGGACGCGGTCGTCGACACCGTCCTGCGCTATATCACCCACCTGGGCCGGTCTGCCGCCTTCCACGCCAACCTCGCCGGCCGCGCGCACGCTAATGAGCTAGACGTCATCCAGGCGCTCGAGGAGGTCGGCGCCGACACGTATGGTTTCGCTGGCGCGGCAACCACGGGCCACTGCCTCGTCGGCTCTGGCGTCGTCAAGGACCTCATGGCGTTTGTCCATTCCAAGGACGAGGTGCCGTTCGCGCGGCCGCTGCCTAGGTTCCCCATCCAGCGCGTGGAGCCGCAGCCTTCTGCCAGCTTCACTGTGACTGGGAGGGAGACTGGGATGAAGCACGTGCCGGAGTGGCTGCCTGCTTTCCCAGATCCGCACACCTATGTGACGACGGAGGTGTGGGTTGAGCCGCCGGCGACCAAGGACAGGGTTGACAAAGTGGAGCAGGTGCGGCAACGAAGGAAAGCTGAGAAGTCCCTGCTCAGCCTGCAGCGAAGGCTGGCTATGGCTGGTGCGGATAGGTTTCGTCCAGCTGTGGCACATGATAATGCGCTGAAGGGGAAGGAGATACAGGCAGCTGGGACGAAGAGAAATCCATTTCTTGAGCCAGCATTGTTACCTGGACAGAAGGATGTATCAGAGGTTGATATGCCTCCGGAAAAGAAGAAATTCTCTGTCCTTGAGGCATTTGCACCAGCTATTCAAGCTAGAACCATCAGGGAGATTGATGCTAGTGCTGGGTTGGATCAAAATCAAAGGAACATTGTTCCAAAAGAGAGGGCTCCAGTTCATCTTAAGATTGGATTTAGTAATAAGTCATTAGCAGCAGCTCAGAATTCAAGAGCCCTGGATCTGAGGGATGATCTTTTCTTCTTGAAAGAGGAAACAAAGGATGATAAGAAGCGGAGAGCGGGCATGATATTAAGGGCATCAATGGAGAACCCACAAGAACTTCCTCAGCTCTAAAGTTGTTTATGGAGGAAGTCTGGTACTAATAGTGGAGTCGCATCGTGTTGTTGTGATCATGGAACTTCAGTTTCTAGAATCTTGAGGTAAACATTTATCTTGTGGTAACTCATTGGTCTATGCTGTCAAATGCTCTAGAGGCCCATGCGGATGAAACCCATGTAGTTGAAAATCCTGTGTGCATCAAAATGGTGGAACAATTTGCCAAATTTAGCTGGGCAATGTCTTAGTGTATATTTGTTTATTGCTTATTTAGGACAATGATACAGAGCTCTACAAAACATCTATGCATCTATCCGTTAGCTGTAGCTACTTTGATTAGTCTTGGATGGTAGAAAATCTGGAATTTAAAACTTACCTTTTTGGTAGGCTTGCTCTGCTCAGTATTATTAGCAATTGATCTACCATTGGACAATAATCATACATGGTTTTATGCCTAAATGTTTCCATTGAAGCTGGAATCGATTGTATTGCGTGCAGTCACTATTTCATGTATGCAAAGGACAGTGAGCAGGATATACTAGTTCTGTGTTAGGACTCTTAAGAGAAAACTAAATCTGGATGTGCACCTAAAAGAGAGAATAGTTTGCTTAACCAACTACTTGGAATTAGGCTATCAGTCTAGAAAAAAAATCTGTAAGTTCGGTATTATGACTATCCTGCACCCACCCCTCCAATCTAGTGCCTAGGACTTTATTAGAGTGTTTATGGTATGCTGGAGATATGGCAACACAACAAGAAGTTTGCCTGTAAAGTAGGTATTTCCTTGCCTATGTCCTTTCACATGCTTGTAACCTCTGTCACCAGGAACTTTTAAGCTGTTTGGTTTGAGGAATGATCTAGTCTATCGTCTTCTCACTCCTCACTTTTTTGTTTGGTTTGTGGAATGGATTGAGTTGATCCATCATCACCTCATTCTTTATAGTTATTTAGTTAGTACTAATATGAGGAATGAGGTCATCCCACCAAATTTGAGGAATGGACTCATGATGCATCATCACATTTTGGATGAAGTGATTCCTCAAACCAAACACCCCCTTTATGACTTTGCTTGTAACTAGATTTCTATTTTTGTGCCCTCCATATTATTCCTATTGAGCAACTCTGCATTATGGCTTCATATGTTGCTCTTTTAGATACGATAACTTTGTTTGGTGGAAATGCCAATTTTAGTGTTTGGTTACCTACTTAGCTTGTTTTCTAAGTGAGAATATGAGATGGGGACATAGCTATCTTCTCTCCAAATAAGAGAAACAAGATACAATCTTTGGTTACCTTGTTTTGTAAGCCATACTGTGACATATGTATCTTTTCTTTCTCTATAGAAGAAACGAGATATAGTTTCATAAGATGGGAGAGAAAATAATATGCCATGACATGTATTCTCTATTGTGTTTTGTTGCTGCCTCTTAAAAAGTATGCAGGATTCAAGAATCCATATTACTATTTGAGATGTAATGCCTCCAGGGCGTTTCCAAACATATAGTTACATTGTGCTATGCACTTCTGTGCTGATTTGTTAACGTAAGAGAATAATACAAGTTTCCATGAAGACATGATAATATAGCTAATGTAACGTCATTCCTTAAACGTAGAAATCTCTCTGTTGAAGAAGTAACACATCATATTGATCACTGGCAACTATAGTCTATATGGGCGCCATGTTTTTTTTAAAGTAGATATAGCACCTGGTACAGCATTTAGTGATTCTACTGCAGCAGTTAAAAAGTCCAAAGCTGAGAGTAGTTCACAGCAGATTTGGTAATAGTTAAGGACACCAAACCAATACACCATCATACTGTTATTGCCTTTTCAACACCCGAAGTTTACTTTACTGAATGGATCTACCTTCTAGTAGGAATTATTTATTCTTTGATGACATTCTGTTCTTTAATATTGCGGTAAATTAGCATTTCAATAAATTATTATTCTGACACGAGGTTTGGTGATTTCTGCAGGCCATGTGTCTGTGATGCAACCTTCCTCAGAAGCTTAACCTGCACCCATCTCCCGACTTTACATTTTCCTCGAATCACCAGGCGTTGATAATTCAGCAGTGCTGTAACTGTAGTTCAACAATCTCACTGCATTGAAACATGCTTCTGCTGGTATTTTATATGTAAGTGTTAGTGGGTTGTTTCAAAGGGAGCTGATTTGTTAGGCCGTGGTTCCTCCGCAGACATGGCATCCAAAGGAATGATGCTCTAGAGTTACATTTTTGTAGCTGTATTGGATAGAGATGTTTGTACAAAAGCTAACTTTATTCTTCTGACCAAGACTGGCCACAGACAGGGTTGATATACCTAGTGGGTTACTCTAAAGAGCCAGCTTCTGTGTGCAGTATGTTGGTCTAATACTGCAATAAGACCCCCCACACTATTGCTGTGTTTGGGACAAAAACACTTTCCAGATATCTGATGGACTTGTCTACGAGGATTGGTTGTTTCTAGTTGATGTCGTGCTTCATAGTTGGAGATTGGGACTGTAGTATGACCCCCCCCCCCCCCCCCCCCCACCCAAGTCTAACCTGAGCATTCCTGAATGAACTTTCAGATATTTAAGAAGGCGCGTGTTGAAATGTGTCTGGAGCTTGTACATTAGTCTGTGTGTTTGCGTGGAGTGTGAAGATCTTGAGAGATAGCATGCTGGCTTGTTGTGTGTATGGAGCTTGTGTATTCCCGTGGATATTTTGTGTGAAGATCTTGAATGGCAGCGTGCAGATGTGTTTCTGGATCTTGTGGACCTGTCTGTCTCTGCGTAAACGCGACTAGATCAGTGACAGAGAGCACAAGAAAATGGTTCCTGACGCTGTAAATTGTTTCTTTCGTGTTCAGGACGAGCTATAGATCTTATGCTCTTTTTCGAAATCGGCACCATATTGACTGCCTTCTATGGAAATGGACCTTGACCAAAATTTTTACATTTTAGCCATTTTTACAAAGAAATTTCTCATTTAGACCCCTGGAGGAACTAATTCTATATTTGGACCCTTTTCTCTGCGCCATGAGCCATGCCGTCGATGTAACACAGCTCGGCGCCAAGGTGTCTGCTCCGCTGGCATGGACGGGTCGAGGTGGCAACCGACGTGAGTCGTGACACCTAGCTCGGCGCCACACATCTTGACACCGAGCTAGGATGTGTGACACTGGTCGAGGTGGCAACCGACGTGAGTCGTGACACCTAGCTCGGCGCCACACATCTTGACGCCGAGCTAGGATGTGTGACACTGCGACCGAGAAGAGAGAACAACGATACAAAGCTACATACGCGTAGAAGCCGGTGTTGTCACGGTTGATGAAAATGGCAGGGCTTCGTCCCATCGAGATCGAGTCGTAGCCGGGCACGATCATGCATGTGTGGGCTCCCAAGCACCACGTCGGCAAGAAGGGCACTTATAACATTTAGGGTGTGTTTGGTTGAATGTACATGGAGGAATGAAGCGGCCACATTTTCTATAATGTTTGGATGAGAGTCACGTAGGGGTTTTGGGTGATGTAAACACCAGAGTAATTTTTGGTGGCTACGTGATCCCAAAAAATTAAGGAGACGGTGTCATCCCACCTCATCCCACTTTAACCTCAAACCAAACACATTAAATATCCAATGAGTCACAGGTCTAGTCAATTCCTTTTGTTCCCGCGGCTGACACTTCATCGCTTGCATACTAGGCACACCATCGCTTGCTTTCGTTCCAGCGGCTGACATTGTCTAGTCAATTGTGAGTCACAAGTCGATCATGTAGCCTTTCCTCTACTAGACGCGTCGCGCCACAACCTTTCTTTGCTTGCATATGTGCAGCGCAGGAGGGAGAGCAGCTTGGCACGACAGGTCCCAGCGCGAGCCACGTCCACGACCACTACAGCACTGGCACCAGCACCAGCGAGTCAGCGACCCCAGTCTACCCTCCTATAGTCTATGACCCGATCCGAGCGTGGGGAATAGGAAAACACACGCTAGTCTATATAACAGACCTCGACGCCAAGATCTACGGCGCCGAGGTCTGCCACGTGAGCTGTCAACTCGATCCGTCTACGCCACCGGGGCTAGCATCTCAGCGCCAAGATCTGTGGCGCCGAGACATGTTACCTTGATGCCACGGCTCATGGCGCCGAAGAAAGTGTCCAAATTTGGGAATTGTTCCTACAGGGGTCTAAATGTGAAATTTCTTCGTAAAAAAAGGCTAAAATGAATAAATTCGGGGACCTTGATGGGTAGAGATTGACCAACCATATTGTAATACTAGGTGGATGCCCGTGCGTTGCTACGGAGTCAACATGTAAAGATAAGATACGTTGAGATGTAGAAGCACTATAATAAAATATATTGATAAAATACATTGCTGGAACTTAGGAACTCAATGGTATCTGGGGTTCACTTGATGACATAAATTTTTAGCCATAATCATCTCATGTTGTTAATGATCAGTAATGTGAGCAATAAGATCTGTATTGAAGGTAAAAAAATGTTTCTATCAAGGCATACCCATCCTATGTAATTATAGCTGTCAAAAAAGGAGTACAATTTAATCTCATTAGTCATATGACTGAAAAACAAGAGGCAGACTAATCTTTTATTGTGTAGATTAAAAAAAACCATGTAAACGAATGCCTATGTAATCCCACAACACATATACACAGTAGAAAGAAATATAAACTAAGCTCATGAAGCATAGGAAGAACCATTCTTTGAGGGGTAGCAACAAGGGGAACTAAATTCTGGATCTGAGCAGTTGTGAAAATACAATATTGAGAACTTGGGGGGTGCGGCGGGAGGTTGAGAGCTCAAAGCTATCACTTCAATTCGGGAGACACAAACACACTTATGGTGTAGCGTTAGCTGCTGCTCACTTTTGCCTAAGGGGTGCGGGATCGAATTCCCTCGCATCCTGCTTTTTTAGTTTTTGGCTGGGCGTGGGACGTCTGCGCGGGAGACAAAATGGAGAGGTAGCCTACCCCTTAGGTTCTTCATAGTAATATAGCTCTGGCCTTGACAAACAAACATTGTGGTCAGAATCATCTGTTATGGATTCCTGAAAAAAGAATCATCTGTTGTGAACAAATTATGATATAGTGATGCTTGGCAGCTTCACAAGAAGGTCGAAAACAAGTCAAGGACCTAAACCAGGATAGCATATTAATATTGAACCAAATGTGAAATCTAATTACATAATCATACTTTCAATAACCAATCAAACTATAAAATTGGAGGAATCTTGATGTGTACATTATACACATGACACATACGGGTAGTTTTATCCCAAAAAAAATGAAAAGACAACATCTGCAGCTACCTCCGGTTGGGCTCAGGAAATGTCTCGGATATAGCTGAACACATCATTTATCCTAGCATCCTTAGTCTCTAGGCCTAAGCAAGTCAAACAAGGTACGAAC
This sequence comes from Zea mays, assembly GCF_902167145.1. NCBI lineage: Eukaryota > Viridiplantae > Streptophyta > Magnoliopsida > Poales > Poaceae > Zea > Zea mays. Next base: position 137,474,407 of record NC_050098.1, on the reverse strand, counting down.
AGTAAACCACACAGTAAACATTGAAAGAAAATGAATGCATGAATACTCCTGGGCTCTTGGATACATACATAATAATCATCTGAATTATTAAGATGCAACACCACTACTAAAGTTTTACTCAAACAAATTTCATAAGCCTTAGATGAACCCAACATGATCCACCAACAAAGAGAAATTCTTATGTGCAAATTCTGCTAGTTATATTTGGCTAGCAACCGGATACCCAAGTCCTACAAATATGTGTGAAGCTGGACGACCACACATGTGTTGGGTTCCAAACGACATCCGGTGTGTACCAAACAAATTTGATGCTTCCATCAGCCACACCCAAGTTGGACTCTGAAGAGATCTGCCTTATGATCTCTATGTTTATACCCAAAAAACACACATAGTGCTCCCTTTATCATTAATTTTTATGAATTACAGGTGTGGTATTTTGTATGAACTACTCCCTGCAGTCACAAGAGCACCGTTTTGACATGAACTTTGACTGCTTATTTCTACTGCAGTATGTTTACAAACCATAACAAAATATATATTAAGAATTTTTAGACAAACATACATGCACCCTACCAAATGTTTAACCTTAACAAGCACAAAGTAATTGATTACTAAAGTTTTTTTAGGCTGACCGCAAACAACCAAATCATCACTTGTATGGCTGTTTACCTCTTTACAGTACAAAACAAGATAATACCTATACAATCAGCAGCCACAACACACCATCCATAAGGAGATTTAAGGCATATAATACTCGCATCACATCACAAAACATATAAATAATCAAGTATAAATGATTTAAATTAATTATAAACTTATAATACTTGTGAAATGCTTTCAATAATGTTGTCCAGCAAGAACCAGGAGCATAGGGTGATGGCAGCTCTCATAGAGCATGTTGAAGAGGCATCCCAAACAATACAATTAGTGAGAAACACTCATCAATTATTCATGATATATAGAGCATCAAAAAATATGAAACTGCAATTGTATGGGTACCTTTACACAATCACCAACACTATGAGCATCTTCATCTGCTGGAAACTCGGTTCTTCCTGGTAAGGAATTGAAATGATACGTAGACTAATCAACAAAATGAGGCCATACTAACACAAGAATGGAGTTAAAAAAATATAACCTGAGTTCTTAGCATCACTGTCAGAATTGGTAGGATCTTCCTGTACATGAAGTGCAAAGTCCTACAAAATTGTGTGAAGCTGGAGACCCATAGGCTATATTTTCTCTTGTATGATATATAAAAACCATAGCAACGCACGGGCATCTACTTGTATGATTTTTTTTTGTAAATATGCATCAAGGGCATGTTACATTGGTACATGCGAGAGTGGACTCAAGGATGGGCATGGTATGTTTTATCAACGAAGAAGTAAAATGCCTTGTAATATCAACCAGGAAGTAAAATGCCTTGTAACCTTGAAGTGTCTAAGTGTGTAACAGACCACGATGTTTCAAGTATCCTCGGCAAAACAATTTGTCACAAGATTCATCTAGCTTACTCTTGGCAACTGGTGTAGAGGCCAAGCTAATGGAGGTTGATAAAGTATTGGTCTATGGAAGAGAATATGTACAGGGAATACTTATCTCGGAGAAGCCAAAACACAGTATAGTTGTTGCCTGTGACCGAATGGCCAAAACACCTCATGTCAAAATGGCCAAAACACTACATGATAGAATGGCAAAAACACTCTGTGTGAACAGGTCTGCATCCACAAGTTAAGTGCCCATGCATTACTACAACTTCTTTTCCCCCTATTTTTAAAATCTTATATTATGTTTGAGTATATATTATAAAACATAAAAAATATGTATGTTCTGCTGGCTAGGTGGGTGTGAATCTATTTGGAGCCAACGATCGTGGTTCAAATCTTCACTTGTGCACAATTTTAATTTATTTTTACCGTTTAAGCAGGGAGTGGAGAGGGGAAACCACGAATGGAGTGGAGAAAGTCTCGATTTATATTAGTATAGATTTAATGAATATATGTGGGAAAAAGGAAAACATGGAGAATAGAACTCCATGTTTCTACCATACAAGAAAAACAAGACATGTGATGTGAGCTATACACATGTTCAAGTAATTTAGCTATCCTTGCAAAAAAGAAACAAAGCAAAACTACAATAGCTTTTTTGCTGCATAAATGTGTGTTATTCAGAATTAAACTACTGAACCCGCATGTTGATCATCAATAATTCTGCAGTGCTACAATACGATGGGATGAAAGAACATCCATGCTGCTTGTAATATAAGACAAGCAAATAATGAAAACCACCGAAAAACGCACCATTCTCCTCACAATAATGTGGAAATTGCATAATGCTACTTACCCATGTAGTCTGACTCCTCATTGTGTTGTTGTACATCATGATCACTCCTGCATGGTAAACTTCCTTCGAGATTATGGTTATTATTATGTTCTGCCGGTACCTCAACCTTCAAAACACTATAAGGCCACTTGTTCAGTTGAAAACCAAATGATTTTGCACCTAAGTAAACTAAATTTTGCTTACTTGTAGTACACGCACACATGGATGCATGTATATATGTTTGTCATATGAAACAAAAACATGACAAGTAAATTTCAAGAACTACAGACTGTTCTCATATAATATCTCTACAGTTGCTTAAAAAATAACACTCTTGAAAAGCTAGGAGCAAAGCAACCAGTATAAAATTTGAGCTTTTAAACTCCCAGTGCTGTCACACAACACTCTTGAAATAACTACAAGCTAACGATAACCAATTTTATAGCCAAATTCAACTTTGTTTATATGAAATTTACAGTTCATGGAGAAAGAGTGAAGCAAAAGGAGCTACATATCACTCTAGTAACATCAGCAAGAAAAACACTTACTTTAGCTTAAATTTGTCCACTAAAGCAATAGCAATGCAGTGCCCAGATAACAGTAGAAAACCAATGCCATATGCGGAGATGGACCTGCACTATGAGAAGTCATAAATTGGAAAAAAGTTAGCTTGGAAACCAATAGGTGCAGTACGTGTAATGCAGAATTTTCATGTTGCTACATGTTGTGACCATACTTTAATACTAATTCTAGCATCAAGTACCTTCTGCAATTGCTCCTATGAAATGACCATTTTTAGAACTTTATTGATGTGAACTTCAGAAGCCTTGTGCAGTAGAAGTTTGTCTGCTCTCCTGAAGGATCAGCATGCTATTCTGGTTCACGTTTAGGCCCTGTGATGTTGCACGCCACCATCAATTCATCATCGCCATTGTCAAGATCGTCAATGATAGACACGTCTAGAGGGATTAACTCAACATCACAATGCGCATTTAATGGATGACGGAGGAGCAAGAAATGATTGATGGGTTTCTCACCCTTAGCAGGGGCTGCAGTTTCCGGGGTTGGAGCCATTGGGAATGCGTGACACCTCTTGAACCTGATTGTCATGTGACAGGACGTCCCACTGCGGCCACAGCAATGGCAAAGCAACCATTCAAGGCGTGAGCATTAAATGACGAGCGTGATGTGGCCGCGGGTGGTGACCGTCCAGACTCCATGGTCCGGACGAGCGGCAACGTGTACCTGGAAGCACGCATTCTTGTCGTGGCCAAAGGCGAAGACATGGTCGCCGGGACGGGCATCCAGATGGAGGTGGCGGCGCCGAGGACAACATCGTTGGGCTGTCCTGAGTCAGCGAACAAACTGAATCTGCAATTTTAGTAATATATATGCAATAACCATCGTATGAAAAAACTGAATTTTACACAAAGTCGTTATACATGTTCGTCATCACAGCTTCCCTGGACCTAAAAACAATGACACCAGAGCACCGGGATTGATCAAGTACCTCGGATTTGGCAGAGCAAAGGCAGCAGAAGCAAAAATTCTGAGGAAACAACGAGGCACCTATTGTGAACCAAAACCAAGGAAGCAAATATCTCCGCCTCCATCTACGGTGGACCATCCTCTATAGCCCCATTGTGTATCTCTGCCTTCCTCTCCTACAAACCAAAACCAGGGAAGCTAATAATTACATGATTCTTTAAAATGGCAAACCAAAACCATCACCAACCAATGCTGAGCTCAGCAACGTATCCGAAGACACGAGGCATGCAGAAGCCAACACACCATCTGCTCGAACTGCTCAAAGACAGTGAGGTCCACGCCGCCGTTAGCGTGGGCAGTGGCGGGGGGCTGTCGTCGCCATCGCCAATCGAGGTGGTGAGGGACGTCGACGATGTCTTCGGGAACTGCTGTGGCACCTCTTCCTCCTCTATCGTGAGGACCATCTAGATCCACGCCATGGAGAGGAAGCAAGCCCTGGAGGTTATAGGCGTCGGGTCCGCCATGCGATGCCACCAGCCACCCACCCGCCGCAGCTAGCAGCACAATGCCCAGGCATATGACCACGCACGCAGGTCACAGCACCGGCAACCCGCTTGGACCAGCCTTGCTATGCTGCTCTGGACTCGATTTCGCATCGCACGACCTAGCCACTAACCCCGTCGCACTCAACCACTGGAGAAAGGTCGACGACGAAACAAGCGGGAGGACGACATCGATCGTGTGGATTCGCGGTGGACTCGCAGGTGGACTCGCACCGGTTTCTGGACCCTTCTCCAGACCTATGTCGTCTCGTCCAGAGGGTGACAGGGGGTAGGTTGTGTGAGGGTGGTGTCGGGAAGCAGGCTCGGGGGCGCGTCGGCGCGTCGGTGAGGACGTTCCGCGGCAATGGGGCGCGGTCTCAGGAGCGGCGCGGCGTCGGGCCGCGGTCTCGAGAGTGGAGGGGGCGGTTGCTGCGCGAGAGGAGCAAAGCAGGAAGAGGTGGCTACGAAGGGAGCGAGCTAGGGTTAAGCTAGGTTGTCGAGGCAGGGGACGCACACGGGCCATTGGATGGTACGAATGATGCAGATTGATGGGAGGGGGAGGTAGAACGGCAGAACCAGGAAGGCAGCCTACCCCTTTAGGTTCTTCATAGTAGTAGAGATTTTGTCACAGCTGAATACGTTTGACTTCTCAGAAGTGAAAATGGAAGATAAAAAAGAGATAGAGGGAGTACACAACAATGGATAAGCAGGTAAGCACACCAAGACTTACATGGGCAAACATTCAATCATCAATCTTTGGTTGGTAAAAGAGAATATGAGTATTCATTAAAAGCAGGTAGAACAGGTCGAGCTTGAGGCTACATAGCAACACATTGAAAAAATACATAGTAGCAACAATCTACATTTTACAGAACAGATCAGCAATACCTGAACATAATTCATTAGAGGACCAGTCTTCCAAAGCATCAAACATATAACCACCTAAAAAGATAAATGGCCTGGCTGAGCTCCATAGTTCATCATAATGCAACAAGGGAAGGGAATTGTGAGGCCCCATGTGATGGTTAGAAATAAAATAATATTTTAGAAGTCATGAATCCAAATTTATCCATGATCAGGAATAAGAGGAGACGAGGTGATGGTACTTATTGAAGTAACCAACTAACAATATGCTATGCGGATGGTCAGGTTTTATAAATGAAAAGGCAAATCCATTAATTGTAACAGAAAGAAAGCGAAGGTTACACAAAATGAAGTTCATAAACTTGTGAAGTAAAATGTTCCAAAGAAATGTGCTAACAAGTGAATATATTTACCTCAACATCCTCTACCAAGGTTCTCATAATAATGTCAATTTCACAAGTAAAAGTCTCGCAAGTGATAAAAGAAAACCTGCAAGAGGTAGACAAGTGAAGTTTGACAAGGGTAATCAGCAAAATGTAATATATGGCATGGCATTGAACAACAAATATCTTCCATAGCATACTCTAAAGATCGTTTCTTCTCTGAATTCTCAGGAACTTCTTCCATAATGTAACAAAGTAACTGCGCTACTTAGGCCTTATCTCGCAAGCTAAATACAAAATTTGAACATTTTAGACAGAGAAACAAACATACAATAAGGCGGAGGACAGTTCAAAGGTACACGATATGTCATATGCAAACAATTGTAGGATATTCACTCCTTGAGACAAAGAAAAATTAAAAGCTTAAAAAGAAAATGCAAAAACTAAGAGCCTAATTCAGTTTAACTAATTTAGCATACTTGAAAGGCTGTTCCTTGTGCACGTTTGATACAGACTAATAGTATCAATGTATTGAGATAGGGGAAGAGGGAAAGGGGAGTGCAACCATCCATATCCATATATCTATATGATGTCACATATAAATGGCTGCCAAAACAGTGGATTTGGAACTTGCACTAACAGCGCAAGAATTTAGGAAGAAACAAAGGAGCATTGTTAGGTGCACAAATATAACACAAAACTTGTGAAAAGAACAACCAATTCTATAAAGAAGCAATAAAAACTTACCAGAACAAATAGTATTGTGGAAAATAACCATCTGAATTTGATACTCACTAATAATCATTCTATTGTGTCTTCTATATACATCCAAGTTATGAGAAATCTGATCACTAATAAGTTTAACATAAATAAACATGATATGGTCTCTTATTTGGAGCACCCCATTTTTTGATAACCTAAAAATCAGTTCACGAAAGTAAGTCCTGGCATGGGCCTAACGACAGGGCTGCAACTTCACGACAAACATAGTTCGGACCCAGAATTTTCATGTTGTTAATGGTGAAATTCTGAAAGGAATTCAATCGGGGAAAACATTTTGTAGGCTCCCATCAAGTACTATTTGTTGCAATACCATATCGATGTTTCTCATACTTGGTGCCAAGAACAACACTTCTACCATTCTTTGCAAATTCAATAATCCTTGGTAGTATACGAGCCACCTTAAAGTTCCTTACCATCTGTGCATAAAGTGCAATAATCAAACAAGATGAAATGAGAATGGCCAGAGCAATACCATATATTTTTTCCTAAATGACTAAACTTCTAGCATGGGAAAGTCTAAATAGTCTACAACACCTGGTAAAAAGATGAAATAGAGAAGGCCCTCAGAAGAAGTATTACACTTCTTCAACTGAGAAGTATAAATATTTGAAAGTGCACAGTACAACCAACATATATAAAAAAGAAACATTCAAGAACCTCCGAGCAGTAAATCCTCCACTCTTTGCATTGCAGTTATCCGGATTGGCCACTTATTATCTAGATGCAAAGTAGGTCCTTCTTAGAGAAAACCTTTATAGGCTCAAAAAAGGTGGTGACAGATAATATTCCAATGGTAAGGAACTGGTACGGTAACCTTTATAGGCTCAACTAATTTTCTTGTAATATCTCCTGCAAAAAAGGTGGTGACAGGTAATATCCAACGATAAGGAACTGGTACGATAAGATAAAAAAGTAACTACAAAAAGTGATTAGTTCAGTTCCATCAATTCAACTTCAGCTCAAAGCAACAGTGGCATCGCTGGTCAGTTCATGAGATAAAAAAACTCAATTGAAGGAGAAAAAAATACGCATGATTAGTTAACAAGGAGAACACAAATAAATCCACAAAAACATTGATTTTTTGTATGAATTGAATACGCCTCCTGATAACTACCAGAACATTTAAAAAATCCACACGCTTAGAACTGGATAGAATGAAACCGAAGTGGTGGGTGAAACAAATAAATGAGAAGGGCTTTAATTGATTTGTTTACAGGGCAGAAAAACCTCACGACTTTTCCATATAAGCTTAAGCATGTTTGTGTACATCTCATCAATAGATAGGCCTAGCTTCTGTGTAGCAGCAAACACTACTATTAGGAGTAACTAAATCCCTATAAACAAATCATAATCGAGGACAGGTGGACGACCACTTACTTTGTAAGGAAGGCGTCATCGATGACGACAGAGATGTCGAAGAGGGGGGGCGCCATCCCCAGGAGCATGCCCACAATCACCGCTATTTCCTCTCTATTCCCCTCCACATGAACGAAACAGCTGCTACCTCCGGCACCCTTAGTCCCTTACTAGTTGCAAAATCTGAGAGTGCAATATCGATTTATCCTTGAGTGGCATTGTATCAGGATATCTTGTTGTCCAAATAATTTCTGTACATACATGCATAATTTCAGCGGGATGTTATGTTTGCCATCACAAGTTCACAAGTTGAATCAACTTCAGTTCAAACAAACAAGGAGCCGAAACAGAATAACAACAAAAATGACAAGCTATATCCATGGAATAGCAGAAATAGAATAGCAGAAACAGAATAACAGCAGTGGGTCCAAAAGTAGAACATGTCGTTTAGCAATATCCATGGACAGTTTGTGATAGACAAGCTAGATGCAGTGAAATGTCTTGATAGTGTATTTAATTCTTGTGTAGGTACCAATTTTGATGCAAAATACAATTTCTCCTGCATCTGCCATAAACCAAAACTAAAAAATAATATATCTACAAGAGGATTAAATATGTGGGGACAAATTCTTCGCCACTTCACCACTTTTTCATGTGTACTGATGACATTGCTCATAACAAAATAGAATAGGCATAATAGGATAGTAATTAAAAATCTAAACAGAAACGACCATAGTAAACACACAACACACTCATTATCTAGATTATATATACGCAACACACCCTGACCTCACTTGTAGATATGCATAAAACAAAATGTCTGATGCAAAATTTCAATGGTTAGTAGAACTCCACATTCCATTGCTCTCCCCTATGTTCAAAATATTGAACTGAGAAAAGAAAGCAGGTGCCACAAATAAGATAAAAATTTAAGCACACTGTGCAACAAAAATTTCAAACAGTCAAAATAAAAAATGGAATGCATGGTTCATGTGTATGCAATTCAGTTGTGTTAAATAGTAACATACTTTCTACAACTTTAGTCCTTTTAATTTTTATTAGGCCACTAAAAAATGAAAAAAACTAAAATGTTTTTTATCTGGGGGAAAGCATATGTGTAGCAACTGGAGAGCAGTAAGCTGAAGCTTGCACAACTGGAGCAGGAATTCCAGAAAGATCGCCAGCAGGTAACTTTGTCTTGGTTGCATGTATGTTTACCAAGTGCTTCAAAAATAGTGCCTTTGTGCTGTTATTTTGACTCTTTGAATATTACGCTTTCAGAGAATCTTCATTTCTAGCTCTGGAGACCAAAACCATGCCATGAGTGGAAATGTAATGTTTCAATTTGTTATATCTATGTGGCTCTATGTGTTTCTGGATTTAATTAGTCTATTTTGATTGAATGATATCTTCATCATTAGAAGTGCATCTGAAATTATAAACTTGTTGCATAGCATTGACTTTTGACATAGAATATGCTAGATGGCTAGAGGACCAAAATAAGCAGATAAATGAGTTGAGGACTACAGTCTACAGCGAATGCTCATGCAAGTGACAGTGATCCACGACTTATTGTAGATGGCATAATGGCTGATGTATTTCATATACTTCTAGGTTGTGTAACAAGGAGGAGCTAAATTTGCTATTGAACATCAATGTCATATCTAGGGTTAAACATATTTAGAAAAGCTTATGCCTAGATCCCACCAAGTGCCAAGCAGTGATGAAATGTGCAGGGCAAAGGGATCCTCATAGACACTGCAATTTTCCTGACACTGGCATATCCCCGAGGGAAGCAGGCAAGCAGCGTTGTGCCGCGCTAGAACCGCGTGGAGGCTACACCAAGCAAGTGCAATAGAAGAGAGTGGCCCAAACTCCCAAAGGCTAACAAGGATCGAACAACACCAGCAGTGTCGCAAGCGCTAGGCCAATAGACATGTCGACATCCACCTCTTGACACAAACTGAATCTCCTCCCTCTCCCATGACGACACAGCATAATCAATCAATTAAGAGCAACAAATCCACGACGCCATACGTCCATACCCATGTGGTCGCGTCCCCCGGACCACCATGGGAGACATGGGACGACGAGGAGTCCGACCGTTCTCCCGCGCAGGTTACGCACGAAATCAGGATCCTAATCGAGCCTATCGTCGTACCAATCACTCGGATTCTTCAAGGGCGCCAGGTTTCAGACCGAATTGAGCAGTCCCGTACAGAAATCGTGCACTGATTGGGGATCTAGGGCTGCAGGGGAGCGGGGGAAGGGGAAGCAGCGGGCGAACCTGACATGGCAGCAGTGGGCGAACCTGACATGGCGTGCGCGTCGTCTCCTCTCGTCAGCTATACACGGGGGCGCCTAGAGGAAGAACACATTCCTCGATTGTGTCGCGCTCGAGTCACGTAAGTGGAGCGCAGGGGTGGGATAGGGGGAAGTCTGTTGACCCAGGGGAGGAGGTCGTGGGGAGAGCGATTGCTTGCCATCCCTGCAGCGCAGGCTTCGAAGGTGGGGCGGTCGGCGCTAGATCCGGCGCTGAAGACATCACCGCGGAGGCAGAGGTGGACAGGAATGAGGCCACGAAGAAGGATGCGGATGCGCGGAGGTGGGCACGGGAGGCAGGGCAGCAACGGCTTGCACAGAGGGGGCGGGAGGCAGGGTGCCGACGGTTGTGGAAGGAGGAGCGAGAGCTAGGTTGCTCACGCGGACAGGGGAACGACGCACACCGGGCGTGTGCATCGGACGATGAAGACAGAGGCGTGGACATGACAGACGGTGGAGATTGATCGAAGGCAGAACAGGTAGATGGCAGAATGGCAGACTACTCTTACCTTCTTAATAAGTAGTATAGATTTATATGATGTCACCCGTTGCGCTGTTTTGTCAGGAGACAGGACAGGGAAAAACCATCGAAGAACCTGATTGAGCACGTCTTTGTTGCTTGCTTGTCCTATATATAAAATAAATGTTTTAACTTTGTATATGCTCTACTCACTCAACTTTTCTGCTATTTTGCAGCAGTTGTTAGACAGCTCAAAACCACCATGGCACAATTTGATTCCAGACTCCCGAACCAGAATCCTTTGATAAGGGAACGTGATCGATACAAAACAAAGGCCATACACATGTGCAAATTTCCTGATATTACATTGCAGAACGTTCTTACTGAGTGGTTGTAGGATTGTATGACGCTAGAATAGACAATCAGAGTGGGTGAATATTTACATAAGCTTAAAAATAAACATCCCAACTTCTCTTAATCACAAGACCAAAGAAATACACTTTTATAAACCTAGACACATTGTTGTTACGATTAATAAAAACGTTGTTGGCTAAAATCTTAATTCCGACTGATCTTGACATTTAACAGATTAAACTAGATAAAATTATGAAACTAACCCAACTGAAATCATGTCGATCGTACCTCCAGATGTAATGTTATTAAAGAAACAAGATCACATCTAATGGCTAAGAATTTTATTAGTGTGTAAAGAACTCATATAATGATTCACCAAATCACCACGTTTCATCTCAAAGCACATATATTCTTTTTTAAACATATCTTGATGCACCTCTTTTATAGTTTTGGAAGCTTTATGATAATCGCAAAGTGCTTTCTATACCTCATATGCTGACTTGAGATGCACGCCGCGATTAAGTATCTTCTTCCAAGACCTTGAATGATTAAGTTTCTTGTCTTGCTATTTTTATCCATATTCGTCTGGTTAGTTTCATTAACTTGATTAGACACCTAAAAAGGATTAGCAACTTTTTTTCCAATACGCCCATCCTTGTGCTTAGATGTACGCCTCAATCTTTGCCTTCCAAATCTGAAAAATCACATCCATCAAAAATAACATGGTTTTGTGAATATCTATCCATAGCTTTGAAATCTAATCACCAACTAAGCTCAATTAGATTATAAATACGGCTCCGATACCACTTGTAGGATCGTATGATGCTAGAATAAGCAATCAGAAAATGGTTGAATGATTGCAGAAGCTTAAAAATAAATATCCCAACTCCTCTTAATCACAAGACCGAAATAATGCACTTTTATAAATCTGGCCGCATTATTGTTATGTTAGTAAAAACATTGTTGACTAAAATCCGTAACTCCGATCGATCTCAAAATTTAACAAATTAAACAAGACAAAATTATAAAACTAATCCAACTGAAATCACATTGATCGCACTTCCGGATGTAATGTTATTAAAGAAACAAGATCGTTTCAGAGAGTAACCAAAATTAATCAATATCTAATTTCGGAGTTAAACAATAATCAGGAAAGATTAATATCCCAAATTTAGTAGACCAATAAAAATATGCTCTAACAATGATCTAGAATTCTAGATGAATCAATTGATCGGTAATAATTGAAGAAAGAAAATCAATCTAAGATCAAAACTAGATAAACAATTAATCAACAAATAGAGAGGGACAATGTTACCATATTAATCTTGCATAATTAACTCTTTAATCATCAAGATTTGTATAAAAAATGCTCTCCAAAAACAACAAAAAACTACTCCTCAAGATCTCTAAAAGTTATTGTTTTATATAATCTATTAGGTCTAATCTACTAGTCATCTCTCTCTAATCCTCGTCTTAGAAAGAAGAAATCTGCTATCTATTTATAAGAACTTGGAGTCAAAATTCAGCACGGACTCCACCCTTCAGTAGTGTGTGCCTCCTCCGTCCCTTGGGCTGTTAGCCTCTCTTGGCCCTTGCCCTCAACTAAAATTATGGGCCATGGGTCGCTACACCCATGTTTGTTTCAGATTTTTTCAGCTTCTGGTCACTAGAAACTGCTGTGGATTGTCAAACGCTCAACTTTTCAGCTCGTTTCTATAAGAATCGATTTGGTAAAAACCATCCGAAATCAATATGAACATAGAATTGGTCGAGTAATTGCAATAGTAGGAATCCGTCACTTTGTAGATCCTAAACCTTATGGACACCTTAATTTTCCTCCGCATGCAATCCCTACGATACTCATATTCTCTTCACAGGAGGATTCTCCTTACAACCAGATTCTTAGAAAAGTTAGTTAGAAAAAAGCTGAACCAAACAAGCCTACCTGTTTGGTTCAACTTTTTTCTGAAGAGATTTTCTAAGAATCTGTATTTATGGATAATCTAGGTGTCACAAGAATTAGGATATCGTGGGGCTTGTGTGCGGAGGAAGATGAAGGGTGAAAGTCTCGTAGAGGGGGATGAATCAGCGTAATCTGAAATTTACAACTTTAAACACACACTACAAGCCGGGGTTAGCGTTAGAACTTAAATCAAGTCTGGGAGAAGGGGAAAACAAATCAAATGGAAAACAAGCAGATAAACACGGTGATTTGTTTTACCGAGGTTCGGTTCTAAAGAACCTAGTCTCCGTTGAGGTGGTCACAAAGACCGGGTCTCTTTCAACCCTTTCTCAAACGGTCACTTAGACCGAGTGAGCTTTCTCCTTAATCAAACGGGTCACTTAGACCCCGCAAGTACCACCACACACTTGGTGTCTCTTGCTTTGATTACAAGTCTCTTGGGAACAAGAATGAGGAAGGAAGAAAGCGATCCAAGCAACAAGAGCGCAAAGAACACGAACAAACACTCTCTCAAGTCACTAGGTGGTTGGAATGAGTTTGGGACTTGGAGATGCTTTGATTCTTTTGAATTGTGTCTAGAAGTGAATGCACTAGCTCTTGTATTGAATGAAAACTTCAGAAGACTTGGACCCTTGGAGTTGTGGTGGTTGGGGGGGATTTATAGCCCTCAACCACCAACAAGCCATTGGGGAAGGCTGTTGTCGATGGGCGCACCGGACAGTTCGATGCGCCACCGGACACTGTCCGGTGCGCCGCCACGTCACCCAACCGTTAGGGTTCTAGAGCAGTTGACTGTGGTGGAACTGCCCGAATTATTCCAACTTAAATGCCTAAGTCCCGCCTCAAAGGCTAGACCACACTTAAATGGAAATAACCCGTCAATCCCTCGGATCTAGTCCGACGAGGCCACTGACAGGATCAAGTACCACAATCTCACTCGATGGCGAGTCACAGAGCAAATACAATAAAGCATAAAACCATACATTAAGGAGTATTAACTTATTACATCATCATCGGAGTTTCAGCAAAAGTAGTCATCATTGTTCGAAGTGCAGCGGAATAAAACTAACGATAAATAAACAGAGAGATGGGGAAGCCTGTCCCATCACTCCTCATGTTCCTCCTCAGCCGAGGCAGGATCCCACTCGACTGTCCAACCCGGTGGCAAGATGGACGGCCAAGTCACTCCAGCAACCATGTCCTCCAGAGAACCTGTAAAATTATGCCACAAGCAAGGCTGAGTATACTAATACTCAGCTAGACTTACCCGGTGTGAGGAGTCTACTCCTCTACCTCTAGACATGCAGCTGTTTGGCTGTGGGGTTTGGTTGCCAAAAGCACTAGCTGAGTTTATAAATCAAGTTTTAGCTTTGTCAAGTTTAAGTGTGACTCTCTTAAGGCTAAATGTGTACTATCTACTCATACATGGTATCAAACATATTTAGCAATCAACATCTTGTGTCAACTCATCACATTTCCACTTGTTACTCAATGCAGTACAATGGATCAAGCAGTCTCATTAGCTGCGAGAAGCAGACGATTCGAATCGAGTTTTTATCCTTGCAAGGTAAACCTAAACACACGACATGTAGGGGCACTCCGTCCCCACACATATCAACCGTCCCCATCGATTCCCCGTCAGCAGATCAGGGCTCACCGCCTTGGCGTACAATGCCTCACTGACCCCGACTGCTGTCGTGCAGTGACCGCACTTGTACCCACCATAACCGGAATGGGAGACCACATCTCAGGTCGCGTGAGGGGATATGTCCACTGCCAGGTTCACTCAGGTACTAGGCTTACCGATTTACCATATTTCTCGGTATGTGCTTAGTACGTTCAAACGCTTGACACAGGTATCCACACGTTAATCCTTATTCCAATTTCATCTCGTAGACCACGCATCCCCATGGATCAGTGTCCACAGACCAACTATCAATATGATATGAAAGTGGGTACAACCAATTCCTGACCTCGCGCGAGTGCTAGAAAATCACTCGACTTCTACCGAGATCCTAATTAATAAAGCAGCTACTCGACCTAGCATACTAGTATTCATCTCAATAGGATTCCTGAGATCATGCAACTAGGGTTTCAAACAACTCCTACACTTAAGTGCACATTCAATTCTACAATCATTAAGTGTAGTAAAATAGCATAAATAACAGGTTATGCATAAACCGGGGCTTGCCTTCCAAAGCAGTGGCAGGCAGATCCTCTGGTGCAGGCTCTGGGGCTGGATCCGGGGCTACCTCCTGAGCAGCTCCTTGCTCCGACACGAGGACGTACTCTCCGTCAGCGAGGTTGCAGTCTATTGAATGTAATGAATATGTATGTCATGATTATGCAGGATTTAACAACATTATGCTAAAGGAAGAAAAACTAAGTTAGTTAGTAACTTAGGGTTTCTTGGTCATACGTGGCTTTTAGTGGTTTATGCTTATCACTCTAGGTTTAGGTTTTGTTAAGGATAAGCATAGTGGATTTGTATTTCCCTTATATATTTCAGTAGACCATTTACAAAGGGTTTTAAGGTGACATTAATTTCCATCATTCATTTTCCCCTTCTTCATTTTCTATTTATGAATTCTAGTGTGGGTTTGAACTACAACAGTGATTTCAAAATTTTCAAAAATCTTGTAAAAATTACAGTGGGTGAATATTGGGCTCTGAAGTCTTTCCTAAAGTTTTGAGGTAAAAAACAAACAGAACATGCCCTGGACAAAAATAACAAAAGTTGGGGCAGAGGGGTTACTTTGCACTACAACCCTTATCTAGGTGTGGGTTCTGTACTAAGGGTTATTTTTGCTAGTATATATGGGTCATAACATGCTTTTGTGCCAAAAATCGCAGAGGGTTACTTAGTGGATTTTTAGTTATGATTTTCTAAGGTTTAATGCCAAAAAGACACTTATAACTTACTAATTGAAAAATGTCAAACAACAGAACTTTCATTTTTCCTAGGTTCTTCTTAGCAAAAGAATAGTCATTCCTAAGGGAGGGGTGTTTTCTCCTTAGGATTATTTTCTTAGGACTTTTTAAAGTTTTCTCTATTTTTAATGAATAATTGAGAGTGTAATTTCTTTCCACTGGACTATGGGTTAATAGATTTTTCTTGTGAACTACATAACTTAGGCATGCCAGGAAAAATATGGTTGCCCTCTGGTTTTCATTTTTAATCCCTTTTCTAAATTTTCCTAAGTTTGAGCATAAACAAGCTTTAGTGAACAAACCCCCCTTAACCTTGCACACTGGAGTGTTTACTAATTTTAAACAGTGTTACTACTAAGTTAGTGTCTCCACTATTTTTCTTAACCCTGGTCTAACAATATTTTTATTTTTCCTTCTAATATTAAGTTTTTAGCAGTTTTCTTATTTAATTTAAAACTCTAGAAAACAATACAGGAACTATGGGTTTTACTATTTTTATCTGATAGTTCATATTTCCCAAAGTCTAGCAAAATTGGTTTGACAATTTTTGGATGATTATTCTTCAAGTTATGCATTTATTAAGTTCTCTGCCATATTTAAAAAAAATTCGAAAATGGAAAAGAATACAGGTTTGCGCTGAGGCCCCTGGGTTTTCTCTCCCTCTTCTCTCACAAAACAGTCCTTGGTCTACTATTGGCATGGGTCACTGACATTGCGCAAAACCCCCTAGACCTAGCCGAAATCTAACCCGCGCTCCCTGGCTGGCTTAAACAGTACCCGCGGCATAGATTATGGCGGCGAGGCTTACCGACGGCAGTAGAGCTCCGGTGGAGTGGTCAGTGACGTCGGGGAGGTCACGACGGTCACGTCGGTGTGCGGGTCAGCGTCGGAGGTGGTCGGAGCTACCTGGCCACGAGCACAGGCGGCGAGGGTCGTCGGCGGCTCCTATTCTGGCCAAACCACGACGGTATAGTTCAATTAAAGTGCACGAGGAGCTCCATGGGGTGATGTAGAGGCCATGCGCACAACGAATTGGGAAATGGTGCAGAGGCTTACCCGGTCCACGTGCGCCGGCGGGGTT
This sequence comes from Zea mays, assembly GCF_902167145.1. Classification (NCBI taxonomy): domain Eukaryota; kingdom Viridiplantae; phylum Streptophyta; class Magnoliopsida; order Poales; family Poaceae; genus Zea; species Zea mays. The sequence continues at coordinate 137,457,555 of NC_050098.1, read as the reverse complement.
TTGAACTCCGGCGAGCACAATTGCGCTATTTCGGTGGCGCGGGTCCTCGGTTCAAGCTCGTGCAAGCTTCACGGCCTCCCATGGGAGCTATCCGAGGGCTTGGATCGAGCGGAGGAGGGCGGGAAAAGGGTTGGCCACGGTGGTTGCCCTCGGGCGGCTCTGGCGGGTCGTGGGGAGGTCACCGGAGCTATGGGCGAGCTCGGGGGAGTTAGGCGTGGTACGGAGGAGGCAACGGGGAAGACAGCCGGGCTCTGGGACGGGCTTTATAGCCGTGGCGCGGGCGTGGTCATGGGCGGCCGCGGGCGCGCGGGGGTTCGGGCACGGGCGTGCTCTGAGCGTGCCCCCGAGTGTCAGCCCGCATCGAACACGTGGGAGCTTGCTTCTGCCATGGTTCAACGGCGGATTTGAGCACCATAGCGTGCGTATCTTGGCAAAACCACTGCGTACGGTCTCTTCCCTGCTCCATATCCTACCTTTTTGATGTGAGTTCCAAGCCAAGATACGGTCGGGGTAGGGAGATAGAGGGGTGAGAAGTTGCCTATGTCATAGTTGTCCAAACCGGGACAAAAGCTATGCCAAGTCGTGTCAAACGACTTAGGGTAGGCGTCAACTTTCTCCAGGGCATTTTAGAGGTAATTTGGCGCCACTTTGTCAATTGGGTCGAATTGTTTTGAAGTTTGAATGAGGGTGAACATGTGTGATCTTTGGCCAAGGGTTGGTTTTGGACTTAGAAAAATCCTGATTTTTCTTTTGTGCTCAACCCTTTGGTGAACCTTTTGGGGCTTTTCTGAAATCTTTTTGGGGTTACTTTATAACTATTATTTGTAGGTTATTAAGTGTACTACAACTTTTATATTTGGCCCAAGTCATGATCATATGGTTTTCATGACCTTTTGCTCATACTTATGTTGGGGCGAAGGCAAAGACGCCACCCTTCGCTCGAGGCCTTCGCTGCAGCCGCTGGTCCGACAGAGTCAAAGCGGGCAGGGACACCCTTCGCAGGACTCGGCACCTTGACGAAGGCCTGCGGCGACGTCCTCCCACGGCGCGGCCTCGTTCAGTCCCAAGGCCCACGTGTGATCTGGCCCATCGTAACGGGCCCCGCGTGGCCGCCTCTGTATTACGGGCTTAACTTGTAAAGGCATACTTGTAATTACAGCTTGTAACCCTGCTTTATGGGAATATTCCGGGGATAAACTAGGTGTCTGAGGGCACATGCGTCCTTAACACAAGACGTTGGGCACTCAGATACCTATAAATACCCCCGCACAGTGCCCGTGAGAGGCTAGATTGACAGAGCTATTGCCCCCGTGCACGTAACCCTGTTGTCACCACTGTTCACCCTTGTTGGCCTTCTTGCTGCTGAGAGCAAGTTCCAACATTTGGCGCCCACCGTTCGTGCTACGACAAAACCACCCGCGATGGCACCCAAGAGAGCTAACCCCAAGGCTGACGAGGCTGCGAAGGCAGCACTGCTGGCCGCAAGAAAGGGCAAGGCCCTCGTCCTCACCCAATCCACCCACCAAGAGCCCACTGAAGACAATGTTCCCCACACCGGCGAAGACGACACCTTCCGCACCTGCGGAACCGAAGGACAGTCGCAGCCGCCCCCAGGCTTCGCCCCACTGGAAGGCGCGGACCTCACCGAGGACGGTGAGGTCCTCGGCGTCTCAACAGAAGAACAGCTGCAGCTGCGCGCCCTGCGCCTCAGGAACCGCAATCTCCAGAGGCAGAAAGAGATACTGGAGGCCAAGCGCCAGCGTGTGTCCGCATTAGCCAAAGTGCGGCAAATGATACGCGACGAGGAGCAGAAAGCCCAAGACCTCGAGCGCGAGATCACGCTGATGCAGCGCGAGGGCCACCTCGGTCTACAGCAAGAGCCACCCCTCCAACAGCGCACACAACCGGAGGACACGCGCGAAGGCCACCTCGGCCGGCAGCATGGCCCACCCCTGCAGCACCGGGCGCAGCCGGAGAACCCGCGTTTCCCCCAGCATGACTACGTCTCCCAGCACGGCGCGCCATTCCAAGGGGTCAACTACCTCGATGAACGAAGTCCCCTGGCGCCACACCTACAAGTGACGCCTTGGCCAGCTAACTTTCGAGCGGGGGCATACCCCAAGTACAACGGCAGCACCGACCCGGCGCAATACATCATGAGTTATCAAGTCGCCGTTGCATCAGCCGGAGGGGACGACGCCACAATGGCGAAGTCTTTCATCATCGCCCTAGAGGGCCCAGCACTCACCTGGTTCACCAGATTGCCTCCGCTGTCCATTGATTCGTGGAGAAGTCTCAGGGACAAGTTCCTCCTCAACTTCCAAGGGTACCGTCCAGACACCGACGCTTTGGCCGAGCTCTCGCTTTGCAAACAGCTGGAAAAGGAGACTCTGCGGGAGTATTACCGCAAGTTCTTAACACTCAAGTCGCAGCTGCCCTCTGTCGACGATCAGATCGCTATCCACTACGCCATCAGTGGCCTTCGGGCCGGCGTCCTCTACAGCCATTGTATCAGAGATCCACCCAAGAGCTTGCAAGAGCTATATCAGCTCTTCGAAAAATATGCCAAATCCGAAGAGCTCCACCAGCGCAAGGTCGAGTCACAACGGAAACCCAAAGACGCCCCGCAGTCCAGCCGCACGTGGACAAGGACTCCGCAGCCAGACTCCGGTCGAGATGGCCGCAGTCAGCAGCAAGTGCACAACATCGTCAACCAACAGCCTGCTGCTGACCCCCCTCGCCGCCAGGAATATCCCCCCCAGGGCCGCGGAAATGGAACTCGCGGCAGGGGTCGAGGGCGGGCGCAGCAGCCGCCGCGCCGGTTCTATTGCCTTTTCCACGGCGAAGACTGCGCCCACCAGACCAAAGACTGCCCCGAGACGAAGGCCACCAGAGACAGAATGGCGCGGGCGCAGCCAGCCGACAATCCCAGAATTGTCGCGCATAATTACCAGCCACCCCCTCCACCATATATCCACGCTCCCGCTCCGCATCCACCGCACCACGCTTACCAACACCATCAGAAAGTACAAATCGTACCTCCTCCACCCCCACCTCCACACCAGCAACATCAAAACATCCCCCATGCCCCAAAGCAGGAAGACTTCGCCGATCAACCATATCGCGGAGTCATTCACATGATAACAGGGGGGTCTAGCACTGACTTCGACACCAAGCGGCAGAAGCGGGACCACTACCGCAGCATCAACCATGTCGCCGTCACTGGCCCAGTCGTGCAGACGAAGTGGTCCCACATACCGCTAACCTTCGACGCGCGAGACGTCGACCTGCGCAGCGCCCCCCACATCGACGCTATGGTCATCAATTGCAGCGTGGCAGGCTGGGACTTACACAAAGTCCTAGTCGACAACGGCAGTCAGGCGGACATCATCTTCCTCCACGCCTTCGACCGCATGGGTATAAGCCACAGCTTGCTGAAGCCTTCGGACAACCCGTTGTATGGTTTCGGCGGCAAGGGCACCTTTCCAGTTGGCAAGATAGAGTTGCCCCTCTCCTTCGGTGTAGCGCCCAATGCCCGAAGTGAGCAAGTAACCTTCGACATTGTCGACATGGTATATCCATACAACGCCATCATGGGCCGGGGCTCCATCAACAAGTTCGAAGCTGCCATCCACGGGTTGTATCTATGTATGAAGATACCAGGCCCGCTAGGCGCCATCACAATCTACGGCAACCAGCAGACGGCGCGCAACATAGAGCGGGACTTCGTGCCCGGTCAGAGAAACGTACACTGTCTCACGACCCAGCGCGAGGTCCCTGCGCCGGCTAGCCCAACCGACAAGCAGCACGACAAGGCACAGTTGCAGTGCCAAGACGGGACCAAGACTGTCCCCCTCGATCAGGCCACACCCAAGCAGACAGTAACTATCAGCGAAGACCTCACCTCACTTGAAGAAGAGAAACTTCTCTGCTGCCTGGCCAAGAATAAAGATGTCTTCGCCTGGTCTGCCCTCGATCTGGTCGGAGTCAGCCGAGCCATAATTGAGCACAGCTTGGGGATTGACCCTTCGGTGTGACCCAAAAAGCAGAAGCTTCGCAAAATGTCAGACGAAAAGACAGAGGCCGCCAAGGCGGAGGTGCATCGCCTCCTGGAGGCTAAATTCATCGAGCCAGTGGCTTACCCCACGTGGCTCTCCAATGTTGTGATGGTGCAGAAAAAAGCGGAAAATGGCGCATGTGCATAGACTTCACCAGTCTCAATAAGGCCTGCCCAAAGGACAATTTCCCGTTGCCGCGGATCGACAAAATAGTCGATAGCGCGGCCGGATGCGAGGTCATGTCCCTCCTCGACTGCTTCTCCGGCTATCACCAGATATACATGAAAGAGGAAGACAAGGCTAGCACCAGCTTTATAACACCCTTCGGCACTTATTGCTTTGTCAGAATGCCGGAGGGTCTCAAGAATGCCGGATCTACCTTCTCCAGACTCACCAAAACAGTGCTCGAGGGGCAGGTCGGCAGAAATATATTCACATATGTGGACGACATCGTCGTCGCCAGCAAGAATAAGGAGGACCATCTCGCCGACCTGGCAGAGACATTCGCGAACATGCGAGATGCACGACTCCGCCTAAACCCGGAGAAGTGCGTTTTCGGTGTTCGCCAGGGCAAGATATTGGGCTACCTGGTGTCCCGCCGCGGCATCGAGGCCAACCCAACCAAGATCCAGGCCATCGTCGATATGTCGCCTCCGCAGTCCGCCAGGGACGTCCAGCGCCTGACAGGCAGGATGGCCGCTCTCAACAGATTCATCTCCAGGTCCGCCGAGCGAAGTCTCCCCTTCCTCAAAACACTCCGCGGCGCGAAGGACTTCGCTTGGGGACCGGAGCAAGCAGCGGCCTTCGCCTCACTAAAACAGTACCTGTCGGAGCTGGCCATCCTCACAAGCCCCGACTCCTCGCTCCCCTTATTGCTCTATGTCGCGGCTTCGCCGCACGCGGTCAGCGCGGCACTGGTACAGGAGCAGACGGTCGAGGGCGCAGTCAGACAGTGCCCTGTCTACTATGTCTCCGAAGTCCTAACACCGTCCAAATGCAACATGACAGAGCTGGAGAAGATTGCCTACGCAGTTGTTATGTCCTCGCGCAAGCTGCGCCATTATTTTGAAGCATTCAAGGTCCGAGTCACCTCAGACAGGGGGCTCGGCGAACTATTCAGGAACCCGGAGGCATCAGTGAGGATTGCCAAATGGGCAGCCGAACTCTCCGGCTACCACATCAGCTTCGAGCCCAGGACAGCTATCAAGTCGCAAGTCCTGGCAGACTTCGTCGTCGACTGGACTGGGCCAGTAACACAGCCGGACCCATCCACAGAAAAGGTCTGGACTATCCATTGCGACGGTGCATGGTGTCATGCGGGGGCAGGTGCCGCTGCAGTCGTCACCTCACCAGCTGGAGTCAAACACAGATATGCAGCACGCCTCAGCTTCGCTCTGGAATCCGACAAATGTACAAACAACATAGCAGAGTATGAAGCAGTCATCCTCGGCCTCCGCAAGCTAAGGGCCCTCGGAGTCACCACATGTATCATCAAAACAGACTCCAAGATAGTTGCCGGTCAGGTCGAGAAAGACTATGCAGCAAAAGACCCCGCGCTCATGCAATACCTCGCGGCTATCCGAAGTCTCGAGAGACAGTTCAAGGGATTCACCCTACAGCATGTGGACAGGGCCAAGAACGAGGAGGCCGATGCATTAGCCAAGGCCGCCGCCAGGGGCGAGCCCCTGCCCTCCGACGTATTCTTTCACACCATCGGCACGCCAGCCGTCCGGAGCCCCGAAGGGCTCCAAATAACTAATGATAGCGAGGGCCACCGTATAGTCAACCTAATCATGACCGAAGACTGGCGGGCCCCAATAACCCTGTTCCTACAGGGATACTATCATCCAACCGACGTCAGTGAGGCAAAGCGCCTCAGACATCGAAGCCGGGACTTCGCGCTGATCGAGGGCCAATTATACAAGAAAGGGGTCAGTCAGCCAATGCTTAAATGCGTCACCGAAACCGAAGGCATGCAAATCCTGCGCGAGGTCCACAGTGGCACGTGCGGCTCGCACGCGGGGCCAAGGGCCCTGGCTGCAAAGGTGATCCGGCAAGGGTTTTACTGGCCTGCAATGATCTGCGCCGCAAATCGAGTCACAAGGTCCTGCGAAGCCTGCCAGAAGTTCTCTCCTCGGTCAGGCAACCCCTCGCAATACACAAAGCTGATTGCCCATACATGGCCTCTTCAGCGCTGGGGCCTGGACATTGTCGGGCCCCTGCCCACCGCTCAGGGGAACCTTAAGTTCGCCTTCGTAGCCGTCGAATACTTCACCAAATGGATTGAAGCGAGGGCCGTTTCCACAATCACATCAAAGACTGCCCAAAATTTCTTTTGGCAGAACATTGTTTGCCGCTTCGGAGTACCGTCCGAGCTAACAGTTGACAACGGCAAGCAGTTTGACAGCCAAGATTTCAAGGATTTTTGTTTTTCCATCGGCACCAAGCTTGCCTTCGCTTAAGTCTATCATCCGCAGTCCAACGGGGTCGTGGAGCGTGCCAATGGGAAAAATCTTCACAGCTGTCAAGAAGATGCTCCTCGATGAAAAAAAAGGCAGATGGACCGACTTGTTACCAGAGGCAGTCTGGGCGCTAAACACAACCGAGTGCAGGGCGACCGGGTTCACTCCTTTCCGCCTTCTATACGGATCGGAGGCAATGACCCCGCAAGAAATAAAGCATGGGTCTCCGCGCACAGCTCCGTCAGCCGCCCCTGACGTGGATGAGCCAACCTCCAAAGATCTCATTGACGGAGACCGGGTCTTCGCCCTGCAGGCCTTAAACAAATACCAAGCCCAGACCAAAGCATGGCGCGACCGCGCAGTCATCCCAAGGGAGTTCAGCGCGGGGGACCTCGTACTCATCCGAACAGCTCGGACGGAGTCCAAGGGCAAGTTGGAGCCCAAGTGGGAGGGCCCCTTCATAGTCAAAACAAAAGCTTCCCCCAGCGCTTACAGGCTCACAACGCCAAATGGCGAGGACCTGGAGCACTCCTGGAACATCGACAACCTTCGTAAATTTTTTGTTTAATACTTAGGGCTGAGTTCGCCCTTGTAATTCACCACAAACAATCTTGTACCGGCCCGCACTCTTTTCCTCCCGGGGGGTGAGGTTTTTAACGAGGCAGAGCCATGTAATATATGTGAGAAAAATCCCCCGCAAAAGCATGTGTCGAAAAAAGACCGCGACAACGGTCTTCGGCATTCGACAAATTCGAAGTCACCGCGAGGCTAAGCGCTAGCCACCCTCGCGTGCGACCAATCCACGCAGAAGTCGCCTAAGGGTGCAGCCGGACTAAGCACAACAAGTGCGCAAAAAATCCGAAGTCTATCACGAAGACTATCCGCGCAGAAGTCGCCTAAGGGTGCAGCCGGACTAAGCACAACAAGTGCGCAAAAATACGAAGTCTATCGCGAAGACTATCCACGCAGAAGTCGCCTAAGGGTGCAGCCGGACTAAGCACAACAAGTGCGCAAAAATCCGAAGTCTATCGCGAAGACTATCCGCGCAGAAGTCGCCTAAGGGTGCAGCCGGACTAAGCACAACAAGTGCGCAAAAATCCGAAGTCTATCGCGAAGACTATCCGCGCAGAAGTCGCCTAAAGGTGCAGCCGGACTAAGCACAACAAGTGCGCAAAAATCCGAAGTCTATCGCGAAGACTATCCGCGCAGAAGTCGCCTAAGGGTGCAGCCGAACTAAGCACAACAAGTGCGCAAAAATCTGAAGTCTATCGCGAAGACTATCCGCGCAGAAGTCGCCTAAAGGTGCAGCCGGACTAAGCACAAGCACGCAAAAATCCGAAGCCTATCGCAAAGACTTCGCGCAAGAGCCGCCTAAGGGCGCAGCCGACCCAGTACAACAAAAGCAGAAACGACAGCAAGACCAATTATAATCATACTGGCACAGCATAATCAATCACACCAGACAAAGTACACAGCGCCCTCGCAGGCACAGGCACGCGAGGGCACACAACTCCATTTTACAAGCCCTTACACATACACAAGCGAGGGCACCACACCCTACATCGGCTCAACCTTAGGAATAATCCCCATCTCTCTATAATTAAACAACATTATCCTAAGCTCCTCACCCGCAAAAAGGCTTCGCAGCTCCCCTTCCCCTGCACCCGCGGCGGCCGGCAAAGACAGCAGCTCCTGCCGACCAGCCCTACTAACGCGAAGCCGAGCCCCTTCCTCCGCACTAATCCTACGCTTTGCAACCGCCCTTCGTCGTCGGTGCCCGGCGCTAGGACCGGGCACGTCTGGCGCGTCCGCAGCGTGTGGTGCAGCCTCCGCCGCAGCCACGTCCAAGGCCGCAAAATAATCCAAGTCCTCCTCCGACGACTCCTCAGTCCACTCAACCGAGCTCCCAGAGTCAGTAAAATCAAAAAACTCAGAAACAGACCCACCATATTCATTTCCATCTGCCGCGGTCGAAGCCGCCAAAAACTCAGTAGTAGCGGTTGCGTGCGCAGGCCCAAAATATTGAACCTGCGCAGCAACCAAAATTCAGTACAACATCCAAAAATTCCTCAACCCTAAACACCACCTATGCCACCTGCGAAGGCCCTGCCGCTGCGGGAGCCTCCGCCGAGGCCTCCGCCGCTGCCTCCGCCCCCACCTCCGCTGGATCTTCAGCGCTCGGCACAGCAGCTGCGGGGGCATCGGGCGCGCCTTCGGCCACCTTTGGGGGAAGGTCTTCGCCGGCCGCAGCAGATGCAGGGGCGCCTGGTGCATCTTCCGCAGTCTCCGGGGTCGGTCCCGGGGCGACTCCAGTCGCGGCCTCCGCAGGGGTCGTCTCCGGGTCAGGCAGCGCGCTGTTCAGCGCCCCGAAGTCGTCCACCCGCTCGCCGCGCTCCGCCTAAGACAAAACGCACAAAAGTTCAGCAAACACACACACAGACCGCATCCAGCAAACGCCGAGCAAACAACAGCGTTACCTGAGCCCTCGCAGCCTCGGCCCGCGCCAGGACCACCTCACGACCGTATGAACCCCACATCCGGTCATAGAGGGCCCCGGCGGACTCCTTCACCACGGGGTCTTCAACCTCAAAGATATCTCGCCCAAAATCCTCATCTGCCTGGTCGAGGGCCTCAAAGTGCCGGCAGCCTTCGCGAGAGAGCGCGTTCATCGCTGCCTCGCAGGTGACCAGGGAGGTGAACGACATCAACCCCGCCAAGACAGTGGGGAGCTCCTGCAGTTCCTCCTGCACCCATTCCAGACAGCGAAGTCCGGCCTCTCGCTCCGGCACCTCGAAGTCACCCGTCCGCACACCCAGCTCGCGATATGCAGTCATGAGCTGCGTGCGCGTCCGGTCGGCCTCCGGTCGCATCGCGGCCTCGGCCCCCTCCGCGCGGCTCTCCAGGGCAGTAAGCCGCCGCTGCAGCTCTCCGGCGAGCTCCTTGGCGATATTGCCTTCCGCCCGCGCCAGCCTGGCCTCCGCCTGCGCAGCCTGCTCTTTGGCGATGGCTTCGTTGGCCTCCCTCCTCTCCCCCGCCAGCTGGCGCCGGAGGTCAGCCTTCTCCTTCTCCAGGGCGGCCACCTTCTCCGCCAGTTTGCGGCACTTGCTGTCGGAGGCCGACTTCTCACGGACAGCGTCAGCATGTTGCGTCCGAAGTCTCTCGACCTCGGCAGACAAAGCTGCCGTAAGGGCCCCCGACGCAGTGCGGCTGGTGAAGTCAGCCACCTGCAGAACACACGTAAGGCCGTTGTGTAAAAAAAAGGGCGGAGAGGGCATAGCTCGGCGGACCTGACTCAGCGCCTCCGTCGCTCGACTCAACGCCTCCGTCGCTCCCTTCAGCCGGCGGGTCGCCACGCCCGCCTCGTCCCTGACCAGCGCGAGGGCAGACACCTCGCCTCCGGCGCCAAGGGTCTCTCCCCCCGCCTTCGGCGCTGGCGCAGCCGTCGCGATCGCCGCGCCAGGCACAACTAGAGCAAGCGGGCCCTCGTCCGACCCTGCAACGCGTCAACAAATTAAAAAAAAAAGGAAATATATATATATAGTTATATAGACTTACCCCCAAGATAATCCTCCACATTAATCTCGGTGCCGAAGTCGGCAACGCGTTTGCCGGGCGGCGGTAACGTTCGGGCCGCCTTCGCAGCCTCCGCCACTCCGCTGACAGACGGCACCACCTTCGTCAGCTTGGGGCCTCCGGCGCCTTGCCAGGCGCAGAGGCGCCCACCTTCGCCGGCAGCGGCGGCTTGCCTCCGCCGGAGGCCTCAGCCTTCGCCGTTCCCCGCTGCCTTTTCGGCCGAGCTTCGTGAACCCTCACGGTCGCCTGGCGTTTTCGCGCCGCCCCTTGGCGATCCTTGTCCATCACTGCCCACACAACATGACCGATATTTCGCCCATAAGGAAAAACTCTCCACCGATGAACCATACGAGATGTAAAACAGTCCTCCTCAGCCGCGCAGGGGATAGGAATGTCTTTAGGCCAACAACCCCCGGTAACCCTCAGCATCCGAGCCGAAGACTCCCGGAGCTCGGGCGAAGACATCCTCTCCCTCGGGGCCGCACACGTCCTCATTAACTCTCTAGCGAAACTATCAGACACCCCAAGTCTTCCCATCGCAGTACCTAATTTTCTCTTTTTCGAGGAGGCGGCGGCCACCAGCGCAGGGTCGCCTCCGGTCTCCACCGCCGGTTTCTTCCCACGGCGGTCCGCTTCGTCTTGACCAGGGTAGCCGTCGTACGGCAGTTGATTTAATTCGAAGACCCTGTTCAAACATTCATTTGACCCGCGGATATCAAAGCTGCGCTGGCCTTCCGTCCTCGGCACGTAACGCCCCACGAGCCGCACCGCCAAGTCCTCCGCATCACGCACAAAGGCGGCCGGGTCACGGTTTCGCAAATTCAGTGCGAAGGCAGGACTTCGCACCACCCTTCCTCCGTGAAAGGGCATCTGGCGAGGGCATACTTCGCCCAGCGCCCAGCCGTGCGCCAAGGGCCAGACCCCGTACGCCACGAACTCTTCAACTAAATCACGACCGCTGCTCTGACCGGCGGCGCACCAAAGGGCCCCTTCGTCTGCATCCTCTTCTGGCACTTCAAAAGGCGGATACGCAGAGTAATAGTGAGAGCACATTTCGGACACGGGGAGCCCTTCATGGCCTTCGACAGTAGCCTCAGCAACATAAAACCAAAATTCATTCCAATTGCCCCACTTGTTGCGGGCGCACGGGACCAACTCCACTACTGGCATTGTGGTCTTGCCGGTCTTCGGCGTGAATGTGCATGACCCGAACTGGGCAACTCCGTCCTCAACCATCCTTTTCTGCCAATGCAAACAATAATTCTTCGCAAAAACTTCAACTGACGGCTGTCTGCCGTACGAAGTCGTCGCCCAGACATACTTCGCCAGCGCCACTATGGCGTTCGGTGTCAGCTGATGTATTTGAACGCTGAATCTACGCAGGACTTCGCCGACAAACTGGTGCGCAGGCAAGCGGAGTCCGGCGACGAAGAACGCCTCGAAAACAACCAACTCGCCCTCCGGCTCGGGGACTTCCTCCGTCCCCGGAGCACGGGCGACTCCGCCGCCAAAGTAGCCCAACCGCTGCATATCTTCAATACGGGCTAACGTCATCCGTGACACACCAAATTCAACAGAGTCGCCGGCGCGCAACTCCTCCACCATCACGTTACTCAACGTCTCCTCAGACGAGGCGGCGGCCGGCGCCGTGGCGTCGGCGGAAGAAGAAGAGGATGGCATTGCTACGTACCGTCGGCGGCGGCGGGCGGTCTGCTTCACTCGAGCCAGAACGCCGGCGAGCAAAGGGAGCAGCGGAGGAAAAGGAGCAGCAAGACGGCGGGCGGCTAGGGTTTTACGGAGCGCGGAAGGCAAAGTTCAAACAGCGCCGCCCCCGCCCCCTTTTATAGGCAGGGCGCGGCTCTTCGGGAAACCCGCAATCCGACAGGCCGCGACGCTTCGGGAAACCCGCAATCCAACAGTACGCCGTCCATCAACGGTCACATCAAAAACCCCCGCGGAACCACTTCGAGTGAGGGCAGCGTCTCCGCCATCTAGCGACGTCTTCGGCACCAGGTGACTTTGTCGAACTGGTCCCTCGGAGGGCAAATGTTGGGGCGAAGGCAAAGACGCCACCCTTCGCTCGAGGCCTTCGCTGCAGCCGCTGGTCCAACAGAGTCAAAGCGGGCAGGGACACCCTTCGCAGGACTCGGCACCTTGACGAAGGCCTGCGGCGATGTCCTCCCACGGCGCGGCCTCGTTCAGTCCCAAGGCCCACGTGTGATCTGGCCCATCGTAATGGGCCCCGCGTGGCCGCCTCTGTATTACGGGCTTAACTTGTAATTACAGCTTGTAACCCTACTTTATGGGAATATTCCGGGGATAAACTAGGTGTCTGAGGGCACATGCGTCCTTAACACAAGACGTTGGGCACTCAGATACCTATAAATACCCCCGCACAGTGCCCGTGAGAGGCTAGATTGACAGAGCTATTGCCCCCGTGCACGTAACCCTGTTGTCACCACTGTTCACCCTTGTTGGCCTTCTTGCTGCTGAGAGCAAGTTCCAACAACTTACTTCTAGGGTTCCCATTGTCCAAAGGGGTTTGCATTAGGGTTTGGGCAACTCTCTCCTTTAGATGTGCATGATAAGTTAGGGTATGATATCTAAGATGGGTTGCACTTGTTTAGGACCTTGAGTTCCAAGTTTGAGGTACTTTGCTCTATTTCAACCACATGTGATGAAGGGCTTGGCTTGTGTAGTCTTAAGTGAAAACCCTAAGTAACACCTGAGGTGTTACAGCCCTCCCCCTTAAAGGAATCTCGTCCTGAGATTTTAGGGAGAGCCCTTTGGAGGGGTGCCAAGAAGGTGTGCTGGTGTGTTGCCCCTTTCTTTGCTCAAGTCTCTCTAGTTAACTGCTCTTCGAATGTCATTCTCTTTGCGACTTCAGAAGGAAGTCCTTTTTAAGTCAAAACCACAACTTAGACTACCCTTATCATCTAAGTTTTTCTTATATTTGTATTCAAAGGGCAGGTGGGGGTGGGGTTTTGGGTCACGTACCGACTCTTTGGGGCAGAAAGTCGGGGAAGCGAGAGCGTAGAAAATCCTCAGTCTCCCATGTAGCTTCTTCTACTGAATGGTGACTCCACTGAACCTTATACATTCTGATCGACCTTGCCCGTGTTGATCTCTCCTTTTGGTCCAATACCTGGACGGGGTACTCTTGGTAGGACAAGTCTGGTTCTATCTCAATGTTTGGTTCAGGTAGCACTTCAGTGGGTAGGCGAACACATTTCCGTAGCTGAGATACATGAAACACATTGTGAACTGCTGACATGTGGGGTGGCAATTCCAATTGATAGGCTACGGGTCCACAATTTGCTTTGATCTCATAGGGTTTAATGTAGCGAGGAGCTAACTTGCCCTTGATCCCAAATCTCTGGACACCCTTGGTGGGTGATACCTTAAGATAAACATGATCTCCCACTTCAAACTGTAGAGGCTTCCTTCTCTTGTCGTGATAGCTCTTTTGTCTGGCCTGAGCAGCTTCTAAGTTCTTCGTAATAACTCTGACCTTTTCCTCTGCTTCAAGTACCAAGTCTGGTCCAAATATTTCCCTCTCTCCTGCTTGAGACCAATTCAGCGGGGTTCTGCATCTTCTCCCATATAAGGCTTCAAAAGGTGCCATCTTCAAACTGGACTGATAGTTGTTATTATAGGAGAATTCTGCCAAAGAAAAACACTTGTCCCAATCCTTTCCATAGTGTAGTACACAGGCTCGCAACATGTCTTCGAGGATCTGATTTACTCTTTCTGTCTGGCCATCTGTTTGAGGATGGTATGCTGAGCTTCGTATTACATGGGTCCCAAGTGATTCTTGTAGCTGCTCCCAAAAGCGTGCCACAAACAGTGCTCCTCTGTCAGATACAATGGTCTTTGGAATACCATGCAAACGCACTATTTGATCAACATAGATTTCTGCATATTTTTCTGTCTTGTGGGTGGTATGCACTGGTAAGAAATGAGCGGTCTTGGTCAATCTGTCCACAATGACCCAAATGGAGTCATGGTGCTGGGAGGTATTGTGCAATCCCATGATAAAGTCCATGCAGATGTCCTCCCATTTCCAAGATGGTATAGGAAGGGGTTGCAAAGGGCCTGCTGCCTTCAAATGACTGGCTTTGATTCTCTGGCAGGTGTCACATTTAGATATGTACTTGGCAATTTCCCTCTTCATTCTGGTCCACCAGTATAAGGATCTGAGATCGTGATACATCTTGTTACTACCGCGGTGCATGGAGAATTTTGAAAGGTGAGCTTCGTCCAATATCTTCTTTCTGAGCTCAGGGTCCTTGGGAACAACCAATCGATCTCCAAACCATAGAATCCCTTTGCTGTCCTGACGGAAGCATTTGTATTTTTCTGCTTTCTGCTTGATCATTTCCTTAATAACCTGAACACCCTTGTCTTCAATCTGTGCCCTGACTATTTGCTCTTGTAATGTGGGTTCCACCGAGATATAATTCAAGGCACCTGAAGAAACAACTTCTAGGTTCAACTTGCACAACTCATCACACAGGGTGGTGACTTTTGCATCCATGCTCATACAATTGCACTGGGCCTTTCTGCTCAAAGCATCTGCCACAACATTGGCTTTACCAGGATGGTAATGCACCTCCAAATCATAGTCCTTGATTAGCTCTAACCATCTCCTCTGCCTCATGTTAAGATCTGCCTGAGTGAAAATATATTTGAGACTCTTATGATCAGTGTAAATGTTACAGTGAGCTCCCATCAAGTAATGTCTCCATATCTTGAGAGCATGAACCACGGCTGCTAACTCCAGATCATGTGTAGGGTAGTTCTGCTCATGGGGTCTGAGTGCTCGGGAGGCATAAGCAATTACTCTGTTATCTTGCATTAAGACGCATCCCAATCCAGTACCGGAAGCATCACAATATACTTCAAAGGGCTTGGTGTTATCAGGTTGAGCTAGCACTGGGACTGTTGTCAAATGCTGCCTTAGTGTATGAAAGACATCTTCACACTTGTGGCTCCAATTATACTTGACTCCCTTCTTCAACAGTTCAGTCATTGGCTTGGCAATTCTAGAGAAATCCGGAATGAATCGTCGATAATACCCTGCCAAACCTAGAAAACTCCGAATCTGCCTCACTGTAGTCGGGGGTTTCCAATCCATTACCTCTTGTACCTTCTTAGGATCAACTGATATCCCATCCTGAGAAATTGTGTGACCCAAGAATTTAATTTCCCTTAGCCAGAATTCACATTTAGACAACTTAGCATAAAGACGATGATCGCGCAGTCGTTGAAGCACGATGTGCAGATGCTCAGCATGCTCGTCTTCATTTTTGGAATAGACCAGGATATCATCAATGAAAACCACTACGAATTTGTCCAGCTCTGGCATGAAAACTGAGTTCATCAAGTACATGAAATAAGCCGGGGCATTGGTCAGCCCAAAAGACATCACCAAGAACTCATAGAGCCCATATCTGGTCGAGAAAGCCGTCTTCAGAATATCACTGGCACGGATCTTGATTTGATGGTAGCCCGAGCGAAGGTCTATCTTGGATAATACCTTGGCTCCCACCAACTGATCAAACAAAACATCAATGCGGGGCAGTGGGTACTTGTTCTTGATAGTCACCGCATTGAGAGGGCGGTAATCAACACACATTCTCAAACTCTCATCCTTTTTCTTCACAAATAAGGCCGGGCATCCCCACGGTGAAGTACTTGGGCGAATTAACCCCTTGTCCAACAACTCTTGCAGTTGCTTTTTCAGTTCTGCCAATTCCGCGGGAGGCATCCTATAGGGTCTCTTGGAGATAGGAGCGGTCTCGGGTTGCAATTCAATTGCGAACTCAATGTCTCTATCAGGTGGCATTCCTGGCAATTCCTCCGGAAAAACATATGGGTAGTCATAGACCACTGGGATCTTTTCCACTAGGGATTGAAAGGGAAATGTGCCCTTGGGCCATTTCTAAGTATTTTGGTGATTTAGTGTCCAACACAAGTGCCTAAGTGTTAAATGGTGGACAAAGTACAAATCAAGTATAAAGGTATGTTTCTCAGACTTAGTACATTGTTTTAGAGACTAATGTATTCTGTCTAAGTGCTGGAAACAGGAAAAATCAAGTTGAAATTAAAGATGGCTTTGTTCAGCCAAAGTCAGCTCTGTCTGGGTGCACCGGACAGTGTCCGGTGCGCCAGGCTGGCTCAGGCGAACTTGCTGCTCTCGGTAAGTGATTAACGGCGTACGGCTATAAATCACCGGACTGTCCGGTGTGCACCGGACTGTCCGGTGAGCCAACAGTCGGTCGGGCCAACGGTCGGCCGCGGAATCCGCGCGTGACGCGTGGCACGAGCCAACGGCTAGAAGAGGGCACCAGACTGTCCGGTGTGCACCGGACAGTGTCCGGTGCGCCAACGGCTCCAAAGCGCCAACGGTCGGCTTCGCCAAAGAAGGAAAGAAATCCGCACCGGACAGTATCCGGTGGTGCACCGGACTGTCCGGTGCGCCAGGCGACAGAAGGCAAGAATTGCCTTCCTGGAATGCACTCAACGGCTCCTAGCTGCCTTGGGGCTATAAAAGGGACCCCTAGGCGCATGGATGAGTACACCAAGCATTCTCTAAGCATTCCTAAGCACCAAGACTTCGATTCCGCGCATTTGATTCTTTGTGATAGCAACTAGAGCTCCATTTGAGTTGTGAACTCGCCGGGTTGTGTTGTGAGCTCTTGTTGTGACTTGTGTGCGTGTTGGTACTTTGATTTCGTGTCTTGTGTGCGTTGCTCATCCCTCCCTTACTCTATGCTTTTTTGTGAACATCAAAGTGTTAGGGCGAGAGGCTCCAAGTTGGGGAGATTACTCGCGAGCGGGATAAAGTATACAAAGCAAAACACCATGGTATTCAAGTGGGTCTTTGGACCGCTTGAGAGGGGTTGATTGCAACCCTCGTCCGTTGGGATGCCACAACGTGGAGTAGGCAAGTGTTGGACTTGGCCGAACCACGGGATAAAGCACTGTGCCATCTCTGTGTTGATCTCTTTGTGGTTGTCGTGTTGTGCAAGTTCTCCTCTCCAGCCACTTGGCTTATTCGTGCTAACTCCTAATCAAGTTTTGCGGATTAAGTTTCAAGTTTTTACAGGGTCACCTATTCACCCCCCCTATAGGTGCTCTCAATTGGTATCGGAGCCGTTCTCTTCAAGAAAGGGACTAATCGCCCGAAGAGATGGATCCTAAGGGCAAGGGGATGGTGGTCAACGATAAGGAGAAGGAGTCCTTCGTCAATGATCCAAAGGAGGACAAGCCCACTGACTCGAGCTCGAGCCACAAAAGAAAAGATGGGAGGAAGAAGAAAACAAGGTGCATCAAAGAGATAGTCTACTACGACAGCGACGAATCCTCTTCTTCCCAAAAGGACGACGACAACGACTATGAGAAAAAAAGACGGTTAATTCAAACTTCTCTTTTGATTATTCTCGTATTCCTCAAAGTACCAATGCTCATTTAATTTCCATTCCACTTGGTAAACCTCCTCATTTTGATGGAGAGGACTACGGATTTTGGAGTCACAAAATGCGTAGTCACTTGTTCTCTCTCCATCCTAGTATATGGGAGATAGTAGAGAGTGGAATGAAATTTGATAGCTCGGATAGTCCTTTGTTTATCAATGAACATATTCATAAAAATGCACAAGCTACTACTATGTTGTTAGCCTCATTGTGCAGGGACGAGTACCATAAGGTGAGCGGCTTGGACAATGCCAAGCAGATCTGGGACACCCTCAAGATCTCACATGAGGGGAACGACGTCACCATGCTCACCAAGATGGAGTTGGTGGAAGGCGAACTCGGGAGATTCACGATGATAAGAGGGGAGGAGCCAACCCATACATACAACAGGCTCAAGACTCGTCAACAAGATAAGGAGCTATGGAAGCACGCGATGGACGGACCACGACGTCGTCCGCCTAATGCTAAGATCCTTTACTGTACTTGATCCACATCTGGTAAACAATATTCATGAAAATCCTAGGTACACCAAGATGTCGCCCGAAGAAATTCTTGGGAAATTTGTAAGCGGGCGGATGATGATCAAGGAGGCGAGATACGTGGATGATGCATTGAATGGCCCGATCCACGAGCCTCAAACCGTTGCTCTCAAAGCAACAAGGAGCAAGGAGGCACTACCTAGCAAGGTGGCGCAAGTTGAGGCGGCCGGGCTTAATGAGGAAGAAATGGCCCTTATCATCAAGCAGTTCAAGACGGCGCTAAAGGGTCGCAAGGAGCACCCCAACAAGAACAAGATGAAGGGGAAGCGCTCCTGCTTCAAATGTGGTAAGATTGGTCATTTTATCGCTAATTGTCCCGATAATGATAGTGACCAGGAAAAGAAGAGTGGAAAGTAGGAAAAGAAGAAGAACTACAAGAAGGCGAAGGGCGAGGCACATCTTGGAAAGGAGTGGGATTCGGATTGCTCCTCGTCCGACTCCGACAACGAAGGACTCGCCGCCACCGCCTTCAACAAGTCATCCCTCTTCCCCAACGAGCATCACACATGCCTCATGGCAAAGGAGAAGAAGGTATGTACTCGAAACAATACTACTTATGCTTCTTCAAGCGAGGATGAGTCTAGTGATGATGATGAAATAGACTATTCATGCTTATTCAAGGGCTTAGATAGAAGTAAGATTGATAAGATTAATGAATTGATTGATGCTTTGAATGATAAGAATAGATTACTAGAAAAACAATAGGACCTTTTATATGAAGAGCATGATAAATTTGTTAGTGCACAAAATTCTCTTGCTCTAGAAGTTAAAAGGAATGAAATGCTTTCTTGTGAACTATCTACTTGTCATGAAACCATTTCTACTTTAAAAGGTGTTAATGATGATTTAAATGCTAAACTAGAAGTAGCAAAAAAATCTAACTCTTGTGTAGAACATGTTATGATCTGCAATAGGTGCAAAGATTTTAATGTTGATGCTTGTAGTGAACACCTAGTTTGCATTTCTAAATTAAATGATGAAGTGGCTAGTCTTAATGCCCAACTTAAGACTAGCAAGAGTGAATTTGACAAGCTAAAATTTGCAAGGGATGCCTACACGATTGGTAGACACCCCTCAATTAAGGATGGTCTTGGCTTCAAGAGGGAAGTCAAGAACTTAACAAGCCATAAGGCTTCCATCTCCGCCAAGGAGAAAGGGAAGGCTCCTATGGCTAGTAGTGCTCAAAAGAACCATGCCTTCATGTATCATGATAGGAGACATTCTAGAAATGGTTATAAAAGTTATGATGCGTTTGATTCTCATGCCATGGTTGCTTCTAGTTCTTCTATTATGCATGATAGAAATCTAGCTAGGAGAAATGTTATTAATCACATGCCTAGAAGAAATGTTGTTCATGTTTCTAGGAAAATAATAAATGAACCTTCTACAATTTATCATGCTTGCAATGCTTCATTTGCAATTTGTAGAAAGGATAGGAAAGTGATTGCTAGGAAACTAGGGGCAAAATGCAAGGGAGATAAAACTTGCATTTGGATCCCTAAGGATATTGTCACTAACCTTGTAGGACCCAACAAGAGTTGTCTACCTAAGACCCAAGCCTAAATTTGCCTTGCAGGTTTATGCATCCGGGGGATCAAGCTGGATTATCGACAGCGGATGCACAAACCACATGACGGGGGAGAAGAAGATGTTCACCTCCTACGTCAAGAATAAAGATTCCCAAGATTCAATCATATTTGGTGACGGGAATCAAGGGAAGGTTAAAGATTTAGGCAAGATTGCAATCTCAAATGAGCACTCTATTTCTAATGTATTCTTAGTAGAGTCGCTTGGATATAATTTGTTATCCGTAAGTCAATTATGTAATATGGGATATAATTGTCTATTCACAAATGTAGATGTGTCTGTCTTTAGAAGAAGTGATGGTTCACTAGATTTTAAGGGTGTATTAGACGGCAAACTCTATTTAGTTGATTTTGCAAAAGAGGAGGCCGGTCTAGATGCATGCTTAATTGCTAAGACTAGCATGGGCTGGCTGTGGCATCGCTGTTTGGCACATGTGGGGATGAAGAACCTTCACAAGCTTCTAAAGGGAGAACACGTGATAGGTCTAACTAATGTTACTTTCGAAAAAGATAGACCTTGTGCAGCTTGTCAAGCAGGGAAACAGGTGGGAAGCTCTCATCATGCCAAAAATGTGATGACAACATCAAGACCCCTGGAGTTACTTCATATGGACCTCTTCGGACCCGTCGCCTATCTGAGCATAGGAGGAAGTAAGTATGGTCTTGTTATAGTTGATGATTTTTCCCGCTTCACTTGGGTATTCTTTTTGCAGGATAAATCTGAAACCCAAGGGACCCTCAAGCGCTTCCTAAGGAGAGCTCAAAACGAGTTTGAGCTCAAGGTGAAGAAGATAAGGGGCGACAATGGATCCGAATTCAAGAACCTTCAAGTGGAGGAGTATCTTGAGGAGGAAGGAATCAAGCATGAGTTCTCCGCTCCCTACACACCACAACAAAATGGTGTGGTAGAGAGGAAGAACAGGACGCTTATAGACATGGCGAGGACGATGCTTGGAGAGTTCAAGACCCCCAAGCGCTTTTGGTCGGAAGCCGTGAACACGACTTGCCACGCCATCAACCGGGTCTACCTTCATCGTCTCCTCAAGAAGACTTCGTATGAGCTACTAACCAGTAACAAACCCAATGTTTCGTATTTCCGAGTTTTTGGGAGTAAATGCTACATTCTAGTGAAGAAGGGTAGAAATTCCAAATTTGCTCCCAAAGCGGTAGAAGGGTTTCTGTTAGGTTATGACTCAAATACAAAGGCGTATAGGGTCTTCAACAATTCATTGGGTTTGGTTGAAGTCTCTAGCGACGTTGTATTTGATGAGACTGATGGCTCTCCAAGAGAGCAAGTTGTTGATCTTGATGATATAGATGAAGAAGACGTTCCAATGACCGCAATACGCACCATGGCGATTGGAGATGTGCGGCCACAGGAACAAAATGAGCAAGATCAACCTTCTTCCTCAACAATGGTGCATCCCCCAACTCAAGACGATGAACAGGTTCATCAAGAGGAGGCGTATGATCAAGGGGGAGCACAAGATGATCATGTAATGGAGGAAGAAGCACAACCGGCACCTCCAACTCAAGTCCGAGCGATGATTCAAAGGGATCATCCCGTCGACCAGATTTTGGGTGACATTAGCAAGGGAGTAACTACTCGGTCTCGATTAGTTAATTTTTGTGAGCATTACTCTTTTGTCTCTTCTATTGAGCCTTTCAGGGTAGAGGAGGCCTTGCTAGATCCAGACTGGGTGTTGGCCATGCAGGAGGAGCTCAACAACTTCAAGAGAAATGAAGTTTGGACACTGGTGCCTCGTCCCAAGCAAAATGTTGTGGGAACCAAGTGGGTGTTCCACAACAAACAAGACGAGCACGGAGTGGTGACAAGGAACAAGGCACGACTTGTGGCAAAAGGTTATGCCCAAGTCGCAGGTTTGGACTTTGAGGAGACTTTTGCTCCTGTGGCCAGGCTAGAGTCCATTCGTATTTTGCTAGCATATGCCGCTCACCATTCTTTCAGGTTGTTCCAAATGGATGTGAAGAGCGCTTTCCTCAACGGGCCAATCAAGGAGGAGGTGTACGTGGAGCAAACCCTGGCTTCGAGGATGAATGGTACCCCGACCACGTTTGTAAGCTCTCTAAGGCGCTCTATGGACTTAAGCAAGCCCCAAGAGCATGGTATGAATGCCTTAGAGACTTTTTAATTGCTAATGCTTTCAAGGTTGGGAAAGCCGATCCAACTCTTTTTACTAAGACATGTGATGGTGATCTTTTTGTGTGCCAAATTTATGTCGATGACATAATATTTGGTTCTACTAACCAAAAGTCTTGTGAAGAGTTTAGCAGGGTGATGACTCAAAAGTTTGAGATGTCGATGATGGGCGAGTTAAGCTATTTCCTTGGGTTCCAAGTGAGGCAACTCAAGGATGGGACCTTCATCTCCCAAACGAAGTACACGCAAGACTTGATCAAACGGTTTGGGATGAAGGACGCCAAGCCCGCAAAGACTCCAATGGGAACCGACGGACACACCGACCTCAACAAAGGAGGTAAGTCCGTTGATAAAAAAGCATACCGTTCTATGATAGGGTCTTTACTTTATTTATGTGCTAGTAGACCGGATATTATGCTTAGCGTATGCATGTGTGCTAGATTTCAATCCGATCCAAGGGAATGTCACTTAGTGGCGGCCAAGTGAATTCTTAGATATTTAGTCGCTACGCCTTGCTACGGGATCTGGTATCCAAAGGGGTCTACCTTTGACTTGATTGGATACTCAGACTCCGATTATGCTAGATGTAAGGTCGATAGAAAGAGTACATCAGGGACGTGCCAATTCTTAGGAAGGTCCCTGGTGTCGTGGAGTTCTAAGAAACAAACCTCTGTTGCCCTATCCACCGCTGAGGCCGAGTATGTTGCCGCAGGACAGTGTTGCGCGCAACTACTTTGGATGAGGCAAACCCTCAGGGACTTTGGCTACAATCTGAGCAAAGTCCCACTCCTATGTGATAATGAGAGTGCTATCCGCATAGCAGACAATCCTGTTGAACACAGCCGCACAAAGTACATAGACATCCGGCATCACTTTTTGAGAGACCACCAGCAAAAATGGGATATCGAAGTGTTTCATGTTAGCACCGAGAACCAGCTAGCCGATATCTTTACCAAGCCTCTAGATGAGAAGACCTTTTGCAGGCTGCGTAGTGAGCTAAATGTCTTAGATTCGCGGAACTTGGATTGATGTGTAGCATACATGTGTTTTATGCCTTGATCATGTTCCTTAAGCTTTTTGTTGTTTATTTATGGTGCTCATGTTGTACAAGCACTCCCCGGACCTTACAAGTCCATTTGCAAGTTATGCACAAATTTAGGGGGAGATGTGCTACAACTTGACCCTTTGAGACTAACTGTGTGCTTGAGTGCTTAATTTAGTCTCAAAGGAAGTTTGAAAGGGAAAAGGTGGACTTGGACCATGCAAGACTTCCACTGCACTCCGATGAAAGAGTAACTTATTCCAAGTTCATCTTTGTACTCTTATTGCCTTTTTACTCTTAGTTGAAGATTTTGGTGAGGCAATGGGGTTAAAGGGCCAAAATTGATCCCGTTTTGGTGCTTGATGCCAAAGGGGGAGAAAATAAGGCCAAAGCAAGAAATGGATCAGCTACCACTTGAGAATTTTGAAAATAGTAGAGTTAGAGTTTTTGTTTGTCAAAATACTCTTGTTTGTCTCTTATTGTCAAAAGTTGGTCTCTTGTGGGGAGAAGGCTTAATTATGGGAAAAAGGGGGAGTTTTTGAACTCTTTGATAAATTTCTCTTGAAATATCTCTCTTTATGATTCAACAAGTGTGTTTGACTTAGTGATAGGAAATTGAGTTTGATTTGCAAAAACAAACCAAGTGGTGGCAAAGAATGATCCATATATGTCAAATTTGAATCAAAACAATTTTGAGTTCTTATTTGAATTGATTTTGCACTTGTTCTACTTGCTTTATGTTGTGTTGGCATAAATCACCAAAAAGGGGGAGATTGAAAGGGAAATGTGCCCTTGGGCCATTTCTAAGTATTTTGGTGATTTAGTGTCCAACACAAGTGCCTAAGTGTTAAATGGTGGACAAAGTACAAATCAAGTATAAAGGTATGTTTCTCAGACTTAGTACATTGTTTTAGAGACTAATGTATTCTGTCTAAGTGCTGGAAACAGGAAAAATTAAGTTGAAATTAAAGATGGCTTTGTTCAGCCAATGTCAGCTCTGTCTGGGTGCACCGGACTGTCCGGTGGTGCACCGAATAGTGTCCGGTGCGCCAGGCTGGCTCAGGCGAACTTTCTGCTCTTGGGAAGTGATTAACGACGTACGGCTATAAATCACCGGACTGTCCGGTGTGCACCGGACTGTCCGGTGAGCCAACAGTCGGCCGAGCCAACGGTCGGCAGTGGAATCCGCGCGTGACGCGTGGCACGAGCCAACGGCTAGAAGAGGGCACCGGACTGTCCGGTGCGCCAACGGCTCCAAAGCGCCAACGATCGGCTTCGCCAAAGAAGGAAAGAAATCCGCACCGGACTATCCGGTGCGCCAGGCGACAGAAGGCAAGAATTGCCTTCCTGGAATGCACTCAACGGCTCCTAGCTGCCTTGGGGCTATAAAAGGGACCCCTAGGCGCATGGATGAGTACACCAAGCATTCTCTAAGCATTCCTAAGCACCAAGACTTCGATTCCGCGCATTTGATTCTTTGTGATAGCAACTAGAGCTCCATTTGAGTTGTGAACTCGCCGGGTTGTGTTGTGAGCTCTTGTTGTGACTTGTGTGTGTGTTGGTACTTTGATTTCGTGTCTTGTGTGCGTTGCTCATCCCTCCCTTACTCTGTGCTTCTTTGTGAACATCAAAGTGTAAGGACGAGAGGCTCCAAGTTGTGGAGATTCCTCGCGAGCGGGATAAAGTATACAAAGCAAAACACTGTGGTATTCAAGTGGGTCTTTGGACCGCTTGAGAGGGGTTGATTGCAACCCTCGTCCGTTGGGACGCCACAACGTGGAGTAGGCAAGTGTTGGACTTGGCCGAACCACGGGATAAACCACTGTGCCATCTCTGTGTTGATCTCTTTGTGGTTGTCGTGTTGTGCAAGTTCTCCTCTCCAGCCACTTGGCTTATTCGTGTTAACTCCTAATCAAGTTTTGCGGATTAAGTTTCAAGTTTTTACAGGGTCACCTATTCACCCCCCCTCTAGGTGCTCTCAGGGATTCTATCATAACGAAGGCACAAGAACGGGTACAACCCTGGTCGGGCAAATATAATGTGGTTTCACCACAGGTCGGTGAGTGCACTTCAATGGCCCTAGCTGCAATATCAATTACTGCTTGATGTTTGGTCAACCAGTCAGTTCCCAATATGATATCCACACTATCCAAACCCAAAATGAGGAGGTTGGTTTTGATTATCAGACTACCAAACTTTATAGGCACATTCTTGTTGATTTGGTAGGTGGCAACCCTGCCTCCTGGTGTTGAAATTGTAATACCCCCATTGGTGTGGTGAAAAGGTAACTAACACTTGGCACTAAATTTGGCACTGATAAAACTATGTGATGCACCAGAATCAAAAAGAATAATAGCAGGATAATTCAAAATTGTAAAGATACCAGTCATGACGGGTGCTCCCTCTGGAATATCAGCCATGGTGGTGAAGTTCAGCCTGCATTGCCTCACTTGCACCTTCTGTCTCTTGCCTTGATTCTGATTAACATTCTGCCCCTGCCTCTGCTGGTTTCGGGGGCAATTCTTGGCATAATGTCCGGTGTTGCCACAAGTGAAACACCTGTTGTCATTGGCTTGACGATGTTGCTGCTGCTGTTGATTGTTCCTCTGAGCTGGAAACGGGGTGCGGTTGGGTGCCTACTGCTGCTGCTGTGGTCGGATCACCCAATGTCCTTGCTGCTGCTGCGGTCCCCTGTTCTGAGTGTCAGACACAATCCTGAAACGCTGTGGCTGAGCTGAAGGTCCTGCCACAGGGGTCTTCCTCTTCTTCTCTGCCTGACGAGCCGTGATACAGTCCTCCTGAGAAATGGCCATGTTGACCAACTCATTATAACTGTTGGCCCTGACGGTGTTGAGGCGGTCACGGAGCTTAGTGCTGAGCCCCCTCCTGAACCTGTCCCTCTTCTTCTCGTCCGTGTCTGCATGATACCCGGCATACTGGCACATGTCATTAAAGGCCTGAGCATACTATAGCATTGTCCGGTTCCCTTGAGTGAGTGCCAGAAACTCGTTGAGCTTTCGGTCCATAACACCTGCTGGTATATGGTGCCCCCTGAAAGCTGCCTTGAACTCTCTCCATTCCACCTCTCGGTCATCTGGCTGCATAGCAAGAAAATGGTCCCACCAAGTCCTTGCGGGTCCGCGAAGCTGCTGGGTGGCGAACCTGACCTTAGTGACCTCTGAGCAAACTCCATGGAGTAGCGGGAATTTGGATTCCACTACTCTCAACCATACATCCGCATCAAGTGGGTCCTCTGCCCTGGTGAACAATGGTGGCTGGGTACTTCGGAACTCCTGGTAGGTGGCTGCTGCAGGGTGACGCTGATGATCACCACCACCATAGTGCTGGGGTGGCGGCTGACGCTGAGCTAGCTGCCTCAAGATCTCATTCTGCTGAGCCATTAGCTCCTGCAGAGTAGGAGGCGTTGGCGGCGGTGGAGGAACACGCTCATTTTGACCACGACGCGCTCTCCCGGCCATCTGAAAAATCACATATATTTTCAATAACACATCTTTGAGGTTCAAGGTTCAATCGCGATGAAAGAGTCAAAAGGCGAAACTGATAGATTCTTGCATAATCATAAAAGATTTCACAAGGCATAAACTTTTCTTCTTAAATTAAAACTAACATCATTCATCAACCATGCTTCCAAAAGAGTTTATCGCGATTACATCAATAGCCCAAAAGACTCAACTCTATCTAGCCTAGTACCCTAAGGGTGCAAAAGCTAAGCTAGCTTCGAGGAGTCCTACCATCACCGACTTCTAGCTCTATCCCTGCGACCTAGTGAGCGAACGAGGCAACACTCGACTCAGGGGAAGGGGGTCTCCCTGAGCCAGCAGTGTCCAAGCTGGAGGCAGGCTCCTCTCCGCCCTCGATGTCGACATCCTCGTTGGCCTCCATGTCCTGGATCTCCTGGTGATGCATATCCAGGTGCTCGTTAGCCTCCGCAAGCTGCTGCTGAGTGTTGATAAGCTGATCCTCGAGAACCTCAATGGTGTTCTCCCTTGTTCCCACCAGTTCCTCAAGCTCTTGGATCTCATTTGACAGTTGTTCCACCTGTAAGTCCTTTTCCACCATCTCTGTGGACAAGTCAACCACAAGCTCCTCTCTGTTATCCAGGGTGATCTTAGTTGCCTCCAACAATGCCATCAGATGAGACATTGCCTCACCACGCATCACTTGCAGACGGTACAAGGCATTCATGCACCGCACGGTCAAGTGAGCAGTCTGTCCTGGGTAGATAGCCTAGATGTCCTTGGCATGTTCCACTCGGTCCTTCCACATTGGGTCGTCCTCCTTCTCAGCGGGGAACAAGCCAATGGGGTGAGTGGACAGCTCCAAGGGGTGGAATCCGCAGAAAGTGGTCAATCCATGAAGGGCAATCGCCTCGATCGTATCCTCAGCCCGGTATCCAAAGGACTCAGAGTCCAGCGAACGCCAACTTGGCTGTAGGGGATGAGGCTCCAGGGTCATCCTCACCCTACAGCAGGGCACTCGGTGCTTCTCAAACTGCTGCACCGCGTACTGAGGAGGCGTCGTGTAATCAGCCCTCTGAAGTACCTCCCACAAAATACGGGGAAAGCCCTCTCGTGCAAGCCCGTCAGTGTGGGACAGTGCATTCCCTTCGTTTGAGGATTCGTGGGAAGTCATCTGTGTACGGTTAAGCGTAAGTAAAAGAAAAAGAATTATAAAAAGAAAAAGGAATCACAACTCAGCCTCTCTCTAACTACAACAATGGTACTGGGGTACTTAGTTGGTCATCATTTTGTATTAAAGTCCTTACCCAATTATCCATTAGTTTAATTAAGAATGCATGCATGCTCGTCCTGAACGACCTCACATCAATGAAAAGGGAATAGGGAAGAACTCCCATCCCTCATAGTAGCCTGTAGGGCTTAATCACTTAGCCACCTAACTACCCCTCTATCATCCTAAGACTTCCGTCCTAGGTCTATCCTGATCGTCCTACAACCTATCCAACATTTGTTTCTATCAAGTTTTACTTTGGAAAAGGATGATATTTATAGTTTATTGATTCCTCTGTGGTGGTACAAGCTCCGATACCAGCTGTGGCGGAACTGCCCGAATTATTCCAACTTAAGTGCCTAAGTCCCGCCTCAAAGGCTAGACCACACTTAAATGGGAATAACCCGTCAATCCCTCAGATCTAGTCCGACGAGGCCACTGACAGGATCAAGTACCACAATCTCACTCGATGGTGAGTCACAGAGCAAATACAATAAAGCATAAAACCATACATTAAGGAGTATTAACTTATTACATCATCATCGGAGTTTCAGCAAAAGTAGTCATCATTGTTCGAAGTGCAGCGGAATAAAACTAACGATAAATAAACAGAGAGATGGGGAAGCCTGTCCCATCACTCCTCATGTTCCTCCTCAGCGGAGGCAGGATCCCACTCGACTGTCCAACCCGGTGGCAAGATGGACGGCCAAGTCACTCCAGCAACCATGTCCTCCAGAGAACCTGTAAAAATTATGCCACAAGCAAGGCTGAGTATACTAATACTCAGCTAGACTTACCCGGTGTGAGGAGTCTACTCCTCTACCTATAGACATGCAGCTATTTGGCTGTGGGGTTTGGTTGCCAAAAGCACTAGCTGAGTTTATAAATCAAGTTTTAGCTTTGTCAAGTTTAAGTGTGACTCTCTTAAGGCTAAATGTGTACTATCTACTCATACATGGTATCAAACATATTTAGCAATCAACATCTTGTGTCAACTCATCACATTTCCACTTGTTACTCAATGCAGTACAATGGATCAAGCAGTCTCATTAGCTGCGAGAAGCAGACGATTCGAATCGAGTTTTTATCCTTGCAAGGTAAACCTAAACACACTACATGTAGGGGCACTCCGTCCCCACACATATCAACCGTCCCCATCGATTCCCCGTCAGCAGATCAGGGCTCACCGCCTTGGCGTACAATGCCTCACTGACCCCGACTGCCGTCGTGCAGTGACCGCACTTGTACCCACCATAACCGGAATGGGAGACCACATCTTAGGTCGCGTGAGGGGATATGTCCACTGTCAGGTTCACTCAGGTACTAGGCTTACCGATTTACCATATTTCTCGGTATGTGCTTAGTACGTTCAAACGCTTGACACATGTATCCGCACGTTAATCCTTATTCCAATTTCATCTCATAGACCACGCATCCCCATGGATCCGTGTCCATAGACCAACTATCAATATGATATGAAAGTGGGTACAACCAATTCCTGACCTCGCGCGAGTGCTAGAAAATCACTCGACTTCTACCGAGATCCTAATTAATAAAGCAGCTACTCGACCTAGCATACTAGTATTCATCTCAATAGGATTCCTGAGATCATGCAACTAGGGTTTCAAACAACTCCTACACTTAAGTGCACATTCAATCCTACAATCATTAAGTGTAGTAAAATAGCATAAATAACAGGTTATGCATAAACCGGGGCTTGCCTTCCAAAGCAGTGGCAGGCAGATCCTCTGGTGCAGGCTCTGGGGCTGGATCCAGGGCTACCTCCTGAGCAGCTCCTTGCTCCGGCACGAGGACGTACTCTCCGTCAGCGAGGTTGCAGTCTGTCGAATGTAATGAATATGTATGTCATGATTATGCAGGATTTAACAACATTATGCTAAAGGAAGAAAAACTAAGTTAGTTAGTAACTTAGGGTTTCTTGGTCATACATGGCTTTTAGTGGTTTATGCTTATCACTCTAGGTTTAGGTTTTGTTAAGGATAAACATAGTGGATTTGTATTTCCCTTATATATTTCAGTAGACCATTTACAAAGGGTTTTAGGGTGACATTAATTTCCATCATTCATTTTCCCCTTCTTCATTTTCTATTTATGAATTCTAGTGTGGGTTTGAACAACAACAGTGATTTCAAAATTTTCAAAAATCTTGTAAAAATTACAGTGGATGAATATTGGGCTCTGAAGTCTGTCCTAAAATTTTGAGGTCAAAAACAAATAGAACATGCCCTGGACAAAAATAACAAAAGTTGGGGCAGAGGGGTTACTTTGCACTACAACCCTTATCTAGGTGTGGGTTCTGTACTAAGGGTTATTTTTGCTAGTATATATGGGTCATAACATGCTTCTGTGCCAAAAATCACAGAGGGTTACTTAGTAGATTTTTAGTTATGATTTTCTAAGTTTTAATGCCAAAAAGACACTTATAACTAACTTACTAATTGAAAAATGTCAAACAACATAACTTTCATTTTTCCTAGGTTCTTCTTAGCAAAAGAATAGTCATTCCTAAGGGAGGGGTGTTTTCTCCTTAGGATTATTTTCTTAGGACTTTTTAAAGTTTTCTCTATTTTTCATGAATAATTGAGAGTGTAATTTCTTTCCACTGGACTATGGGTTAATAGATTTTTCTTGTGAACTACATGACTTAGGCATGCTAGGAAAAATATGGTTGTCCTCTGGTTTCCATTTTTTAATCCCTTTTCTAAATTTTCCTAAGTTTGAGCATAAACAAGCTTTAGTGAACAAACCCCCCTTAACCTTGCACACTGGAGTGTTTACTAATTTTAAACAGTGTTACTACTAAGTTAGTGTCTCCACTATTTTTCTTAACCCTGGTCTAACAATATTTCTATTTTTCCTTCTAATATTAAGTTTTTAGCAGTTTTCTTATTTAATTTAAAACTCTAGAAAACAATACAAGAACTATGGGTTTTACTATTTTTATCTGGTAGTTCATATTTCCCAAAGTCTTGAAAAATTGGTTTGACAATTTTTGGATGATTATTCTTCAAGTTATGCATTTATTAAGTTCTCTACCATATTTAAAAGAAAAATAAATTCGAAAATGGAAAAGAATACAGGTTTGCGCTGAGGCCCCTGGGTTTTCTCTCCCTCTTCTCTCACAAAACAGTCCTCGGTCTACTATTGGCATGGGTCACTGACATTGCGCAAAACCCCCTGGACCTAGCCGAAATCTAACCCGCGCTCCCTGGCTGGCTTAAACAGTACCCGCGGCATAGATTACGGCGGCGAGGCTTACCGGCGGCAGTAGAGCTCCGGCGGAGTGGTTAGTGACGTCGGGGAGGTCACGACGGTCACGTCGATGTGCGGGTCGGCGTTGGAGGTGGTCGGAGCTACCCTGGCCACGAGCACATGTGGCGCGGGTCGTCGTCGGCTCCTGTTCCGGCCAAACCACGACGGTATAGTTCAATTAAAGTGCACGAGGAGCTCCACTGGGTGATGTAGAGGCCATGCGCGCAACGAATTGGGAAATGGTGCAGAGGCTTACCCGGTCCACGTGCGCCGGCGGGGTTTTGAACTCCGGCGAGCACGATTGCGCTATTCCGGTGGCGCGGGTCCCCGGTTCAAGCTCGTGCAAGCTTCACGGCCTCCTAGGGGAGCTATCCGAGGGTTTGGATCGAGCGGAGGAGGGCAGGAAAAGGGTTGGCCATGGTGGTTGCCCTCGGGGGGCTCTCGCGGGTCGCGGGGAGGTCGCCGGAGCTATGGGCGAGCTCGGGGGAGTTAGGCGTGGTACGGAGGAGGCAATGGGGAAGACAGCCGGGCTCTGGGATGGGCTTTATAGCCGTGGCGCGGGCGTGGTCACGGGCGGCCACGGGCGTGAGGGGGTTCGCGCACGGGCGTGCTCTGAGCGCCCCCCCGAGTGTCAGCCCGCGTCGAACACGTGGGAGCTTGCTTCTGCCATGGTTCAACGGCGGATTTGAGCACCATAGCGTGCGTATCTTGGCAAAACCACTGTGTACGGTCTCTTCCCTGCTCCATATCCTACCTTTTTTATGTGAGTTCCAAGCCAAGATACGGTCGGGGTAGGGAGATAGAGGGGTGAGAAGTTGCCTATGTCATAGCTGTCCAAACCGGGACAAAAGCTATGCCAAGTCATGTCAAACGACTTAGGGTAGGCGTCAACTTTCTCCAGGGCATTTTAGAGGTAATTTGGCGCCACTTTGTCAATTGGGTCGAATTGTTTTGAAGTTTGAATGAGGGTGAACATGTGTGATCTTTGGCCAAGGGTTGGTTTTGGACTTAGAAAAATCCTGATTTTTCTTTTGTGCTCAACCCTTTGGTGAACCTTTTGGGGCTTTTCTGAAATCTTTTTGGGGTTACTTTCTTACTATTATTTGTAGGTTATTAAGTGTACTACAACTTTTATATTTGGCCCAAGTCATGATCATATGGTTTTCATGACCTTTTGGTCATACTTACTTCTAGGGTTCCCATTGTCCAAAGGGGTTTGCAATAGGGTTTGGGCAACTCTCTCCTTTAGATGTGCATGATAAGTTAGGGTATGATATCTAAGATGGGTTGCACTTGTTTAGGACCTTGAGTTCCAAGTTTGAGGTACTTTGCTCTATTTCAACCACATGTGATGATGGGCTTGGCTTGTGTAGTCTTAAGTGAAAACCCTAAGTAACACCTGAGGTGTTACATTGACCATTGGAGGCTTTGTCCTCTTGCGGCACCAGACAGTTTGGTGCCACACCGGACAGGTCCTGTTCACTGTCCGGTGCGCCTCTGACTTCTGGTGCGCACTGTTTGTGCACTATTCACACATCAGAGTCGGTCGTTGGCGCTGGAGAGTCGTTGCCTGTCGACTCACCGGACAGTCAGTGGTACACCAGATAGTCCGATGAATTATAGCGGAGTGCGTCTCCAAAAACCCGAGAGTGGCTGGTTTGAGTTGTACCGTCCTGGTGCACCGGACACTGTCCGGTGCGCCGTTCCTCAGCACACTCAAGTTTTATTTGCTCCTTTGAATTTGATCCCTAACTTGAATATTTATTGGTTTGATTTGAACCTTTTTGCACCTATAGAACATGTATTCTAGAGCAAACTAGTTAGTCCATATATTTGTGTTGGGCACTCAACCACCAAAATTAATTGTGGGAAACGGTTAACCCTATTTCCCTTTCAATCTCCCCCTTTTAGTGATTGATGCCAACACAAACCAAATCAAATATATAAAGTGCAGAAATGAACTAGTTTGCATAAGGTAAGTGCATATGTTACTTTGAATTAAACCAATTTATAATTTCACTAGATATGAATGGATTGCTTTCTTTTATTTAATATTTTGGACCACCTTTGCACCACTTGTTTTGTTTTTGCAAATTATTTTGGAAAATCTTTTCAAAATCGTTTGCAAATAGTCAAAGGTATAGAAATAAGATTGCAAAAAGCATTTTCAAGATTTGAAAATTTTCCCCCTGTTTCAAATGTTTTTCCTTTGACTAAATAAAACTCCCCCTGAATGAAATTCTCCTCTTAGATTTCAAGAGGGTTTTAATATATACTAATTTTTGAAAATCTTCCTTTAAATATATCAATTAGATACCAATTTGAAATATACCAATTTAAAAAATTTCGAGACATAATTAAAATTAGGTGGTGGTGCGGTCCTTTTGCTTTGGGCTTAATACTTTCTCCCCCTTTGGCATTAATCGCCAAAAATGGATACTTTGATAGCCCTATTTACTTTCTCCCCATTGGTATAAGTAGATAAGAGTGAAGATTATACCAATTGAGAGTGATGTGGAGTGACGGCGAAGGGTAGATGATACCATTAGAGTGTAGTGGAAGCCTTGTCTTCACCGAAAACTCCATTTCCCTTTCAATCTAAGACTTAATACAAAAGATGCTCATTGAACCATATTAGTCTTAGCTTAGGCACAAGAAGAATAGGAAATATGTATATGTGCCAAATGAAAAAGACATGATCAAAGGTATATAAAATAGCTATGTGTGCAATGTTTCAATCAAAATTCCGAGAATCGAGAATATTTAGCTCATTGCTAAGTTTGCTAAAGGTTTTCTCATCTAAAGGCTTGGTAAAGATATCATCTAATTGTTCTTTGGTGCTAACATAAGCAATTTTGATATCCCCCTTTGTTGGTGATCTCTCAAAAAGTGATACCGAATGTCTACGTGCTTAGTGCGGCTGTGTTCAACGGGATTATCCACCATGCGGATTGCACTCTCATTGTCACATAGGAGAGGGACTTTGCTCAATTTGTAGCCATAGTCCCTGAGGGTTTGCCTCATCCAAAGTAATTGCGCACAGCAATGGCCTACGACAATGTACTCAGCTTCGGCGGTGGAAAGAGATACTGAGTTTTGTTTCTTTGAAGCCCAAGACACCAGTGATCTCCCCAGAAACTGACAAGTCCCTGATGTGCTCTTCCTATCAATTTTACACCATGCCCAATCAGCATCAAAATATCCTATTAAATCAAAAGTGAATCCCTTGGGGTGCCAAAGTCCAAACTTAGGAGTGTAGACTAAGTATCTCATGATTCTCTTTACGGCCCTAAGGTGAACTTCCTTAGGATCGGCTTGGAACCTTGCACACATGCATATGGAAAGCATAATATCCGGTCGAGATGCACATAAATAGAGTAAAGATCCTATCATCTAGCGGTATACCTTTTGATCTACGGATTTACCCCCCGTGTCGAGGTCGAGATGCCCATTGGTTCCCATGGGTGTCTTGATGGGCTTGGAATCCTTCATTCCAAACTTGTTAAGTATGTCTTGAATGTACTTTGTTTGGCAGAAGAAGGTGCCCTCTTGGAGTTGCTTGATTTGAAATCTAAGGAAATACTTCAACTCCCCTATCATAGACATCTCGAATTTATGTATCATGATCCTACTAAACTCTTCACAAGTTGGTTTGTTAGTAGACCCAAATATAATATCATCAACATAAATTTGGCATACAAACAAATCTTTTGCAACAGTTTTAGTAAAAAGAGTAGGATCGAATTTTCTAACTTTGAAGCCATTAGTGATAAGAAAATCTCTTAGGCATTCATACCATCCACTTGTGGCTTGCTTGAGCCCATAAAGTGCCTTTGAGAGTTTATACACATGATTAGGGTACTCACTATCTTCAAAGCCGGGAGGTTGCTCAACATAGACCTCTTCCTTGATTGGTCCATTGAGGAAGACACTTTTCACGTCCATTTGATAAAGCTTAAAGCCATGGTAAGTAGCATAGGCAAGTAATATACGAATTGACTCAAGCCTAGCTACGGGTGCATAAGTTTCACCAAAGTCCAAACCTTCGACTTGTGAATAACCTTTGGCCATAAGTCGGGCTTTGTTCCTAGTCACCACACCATGCTCATCTTGCTTGTTGCGGAATACCCACTTGGTACCCACAACATTTTGGTTAGGACGTGGAACTAAATGCCATACCTCATTCCTCATGAAGTTATTGAGCTCTTCTTGCATAGCCAGCACCCAATCCGAATATCTTAGTGCGTCCTCCACCCTGTATGGCTCAATAGAGGACACAAAAGAGTAATGTTCACAAAAATGTGCAACTCGAGATCTAGTGGTTACCTCCTTATGAATGTCACCAAGAATTGAGTTGACGGGGTGATCTCGTTGAATTGCTTAGTGGACTCTTGGGTGTGGCGGTCTTTGTCCCTGAATTTCTTGATCATCTTCCTTGTCTTCATTATCTTCATCTCCCCCTTGATCATTGTCCTCCTCTTGAGGTGGCTCATCCTGTTGATCTTCATTTTCATCATCTTGAGCTCGATCCTCATCTTGAGTTGGTGGAGATGCTTGATTGGAAGATGACGGTTGATCTTGTGCTTGTGTGGGCTCTTCGGATTCCTTAGGACACACATCCCTAATGGACATGTTCCTTAGCACGACGCACGGAGCCTCTTCATCGTCTAGTTCATTAAGATCAACTTGCTCCACTTGGGAGCCATTAGTCTCATCAAACACAATGTCACAAGAAACCTCAACTAATCCAATGGATTTGTTGAAGACTCTATATGCCCTTGTGTTTGAGTAATATCCTAGTAAAAAGCCTTCTACAGCCTTAGGAGCAAATTTAGATTTTTCTACCTCTTTTAATAAGAATAAAACATTTGCTACTGAAGACTCTAAAATATGAAACATTGGGCTTTTTACCAGTGAGGAGTTCATAAGATGTCTACTTGAGGATTCGGTGAAGGTAGAGCCGGTTGATGGAGTAGCAAGCGGTGTTAATCGCCTCAGCCCAAAACCGGTCCGGCATCTTGTACTCATCAAGCATGGTTCTTGCCGTGTCCAGTAGAGTTCTATTCTTCCTCTCCACTACACCATTTTGTTGAGGTGTGTAGGGAGAAGAGAGCTCATGCTTGATGCCCTCATCCTCAAGAAAGACTTCGATTTGAGAGTTCTTGAACTCCGTCCCATTTTCGCTTCTTATCTTTTTGATCCTTAATCTGAACTCATTTTGAGCTCGTCTTAAGAATCCTTTTAAAGTATCTTGGGTTTGTGATTTTTCCTGCAAAAAGAACACCCAAGTGAAGCGAGAATAATCATCCACAATAACTAGACAGTACTTACTCCCGTCGATGCTTACATAAGCAATCGGGCCGAATAAATCCATGTGGAGTAGCTCGAGCGACCTGTCAGTCGTCATGATGTTCTTGTGTAGATGATGAGAGCCAACTTGCTTTCTTGCTTGACATGCGCTACAAACCCTGTCTTTCTCAAAATAAACATTTGATAGTCCCAAAATGTGTTCTCCCTTTAGAAGCTTGTGAAGATTCTTCATTCCAACATAGGCTAGTCGGCGATGCCAGAGCCAACCCTTATTAGTCTTAGCAATTAAACAAGTGTTGAGTTCAGCTGTGTTCTCATTAAAATCAACTAAATATAGCTGACCCTCTAACACTCCCTTAAATGTTATTGAATTGTCACTTCTTCTAAAGATAGTAACACCTATATCTGTAAAAAGACAGTTATATCCCATTTTTGCATAATTGAGAAACAGAAAAAAAATTGTAATCTAAAGAATCTACAAGAAAACATTGGAAATAGAATGGTCAGGTGATATAGCAATTTTACCAAGTCCTTTGACCAAACCTTGATTTCCATCCCTGAATGTGATAGCTCATTGGGGATCTTGGTTTTTCTCGTAGGAGGAGAACATTCTCTTCTCCCCTGTCATGTGGTTTGTGCATCCACTATCAATAATCCAACTTGAGCCCCCGGATGGATAAACCTGCAAAACAATTTAGGCCTTGTTCTTAGGTACCCAAACGGTCTTGGGTCCTTTCACCTTAGAAACAAGCACCTTGGGTACCCAAACACAAGTTTTGGAGCTCTTGTGTTTGCCCCCAACATATTTGGCAACTACTTTGCCTGATTTGTTAGTAAGCACATATGAAGCATCAAAAGTCTTAAATGAAACAATATGCTCATTTGATGCAGCAGGAATTTTCTTTTTAGGAAATTTAATATGAGTGGTGTGCCTAGAGCTAGATGTCTCATTCTTATACATAAAAGCATGATGTGAAATAGTGTGATGCTTCCTAGCATGAATCTTCCTAATTTTATGCTCAGGATAATTAGCAGGATATAAAATGTAGCCTTCATTATCCTGAACCATGGGTGCCTTGCCCTTTACAAAATTAGATAATCTTTTAGGGGCATTAAGCTTGACATTGCTTCCCTGTTGGAAACCAATGTCATCCTTAATGCCAGGGCGTCTCCCATTATAGAGCATGCTTCTAGCAAATTTAAACTTTTCATTTTCAATTTCATGCTCATTAATTTTAGCAGTTAATTGAGCTATATGATCATTTTGTTGTTTAATTAGAGCAAGGTGATCATTAATAGCTTCAACATTGATATCTCTACATCTAGTGCAAATGGAAACATGATCAACAATAGATGTAGAGGGTTTGCAAACATTTAATTCTTCTATCTTAGCATATAATATGGCATTCTCATTTCTAAGACAGTAAGTAGAATCATTGCAAACATTCAATTCATCAATCTTAGCATTTAGACCAGCATTTTCTTTTCTAAGACTGAAATTGAATCATTACAAACATTTAACTTTTCAACCTTAGAAATTAAACTAGTATTCTCACCTCTAAGGTTTGAAATAGTGTCATGACAAATGCTAAGCTCTTCGGTTAGGTTTTGACATTTTTCTACTTCCTGAGCATAAGCATTTTTTACTTTAACATGTTTCTTGTTTTCTTTAATAAGGAAGTCCTCTTGGCTTTCCAAAAGATCATCCTTCTCATGAATAGCTTCTATTAATTCATTTAATTTTTTCCTTTTGTTTCATGTTAAGGTCGGCAAAAAGAGTAAGTAAATCATCTTCATGCTCACTAGAGCTACCCTCATCACTAGATGTTGTATATTTGGGGGTGGCTCTAGATTGTACTTTCTTTTTCTTGCCGTCTTTGGCCATGAAACACTTGTGGCCGACGTTGGGAAAGAGGAGGCCTTTGTGGATGGCGATGTTGGCGGCGTCCTCGTCGGAGGAGTCGGTGGAGCTCTCGTCGGAGTCCCATTCCCGACATACGTGGGCATCGCCGCCCTTCCTTTTGTAGTACCTCTTCTTCTCCTTCTTCTTCCCTTTCTTGTCGTCATCCCTGTCACTTTCACTAGACATAGGACATTTAGCAATAAAATGACCGGGCTTACCACATTTGTAGCACACCCTTTTGGAGCGGGGTTTGTAGTCCTTCCCCCTTCCTATGCTTGAGGATTTGGCGGAAGCTCTTGATGATGAGCGCCATTTCCTCGTTGTCGAGCTTGGAGGCGTCGATGGGAAGCCTACTCGATGTAGACTCCTCTTTCTTCTCTTCTGTCGCTTAGAATGCGACGGGTTGCACCTCGGGTGTGGAGGTGGTGCCTTGCTCCAAGTTGACGATGTGTTTGGAGTCTTTGATCATTAGCTCAAAGCTCACAAACTTTCCAATCACTTCCTTGGGAGACATCTGTTTATATCTAGGGTCTCCATGGATTAGTTGCACTTGAGTGGGATTACCAAAAACAAGTGATCTAAGAATAACCTTGACCATTTCATGGTCATCCCACTTGGTGCTCCCGAGGTTGCGCACTTGGTTGACCAAGGTCTTGAGCTGGTTGTACATTGCTTGTGGCTCCTCTCTCTTGTTGAGGACGAATCGACTGAGTTCTCCCTCGATCGTTTCGCATTTGGTGATCTTGGTCACCTCGTCCCCTTCATGCGCCGTCTTGAGCACATCCCAAATTTCTTTGGCGCTCTTTAACCCTTGCACCTTATTATACTCCTCTCAACACAGGGAGGCAAGGAGTATAGTTGTGGCTTGGGAGTTAAAGTGCCTAATTTGGGCGACTTTGTCCGAGTCGTAGCCCTCGTCCCCTTCCTTAGTTACATGCGCTCCAAACTCAACAATGTCCCAAATGCTTGCGTGGGGTGAGGTTAGATGATGCCTCATTTTATCACTCCACATACAATAATCTTCACCATCAAAATATGGTGGCTTGCCTAAGGGAATAGAAAATAATGGAGCGCGCTTAGAAATACGGGGATAGTGTAGGGGCATCTTACTATACTTCTTGTGCTCATGGCGCTTAGAAGCGACGGATGAGTCGGAGCTTGACGACATGGAGGGCGACGAAGAGTCGGTTTTGTAGTAGACCACTTTCTTCATTTTCTTTTTCTTGTCACCCTTCCGATGCGTCTTGTTGGAGGAAGAGGATTCCTCCTTGTGCTTGTGGCCGGACTCCCTTGAGAGGGTTCTCCCCGAGCTTGCGAGCTTGTCGCCGGTCACGATCTCCCTCTTGGCGTGATCTCCCGACATCACTTCGAGTTGTTAGACTCTAATGAAGCACCGAGCTCCGATACCAATTGAAAGTCACCTAGAGGAGGGTGAATAGGCGTAATCTGAAATTTACAACTTTAAACACACACTACAAGCCGGGGTTAGCTTTAGAACTTAAATGAAGTCCGGGAGAGAGGGGAAAACAAATCAAATGGAAAACAAGCGGATGAACACGGTGATTTGTTTTACCGAGGTTTGGTTCTAAAGAACCTAGTCCCCGTTGAGGTGGTCACAAAGACCGGGTCTCTTTCAACCCTTTCCCTCTCTCAAACGGTCACTTAGGCCGAGTGAGCTTTCTCCTTAATCAAATGGGTCACTTAGATCCCACAAGGATCACCACACACTTGGTGTCTCTTGCTTTGATTACAAGTCTCTTGGGAACAAGAACGAGGAAGGAAGAAAGCGATCCAAGCAACAAGAGCACAAAGAATACGAACAAACACTCTCTGAAGTCACTAGGTGGTTGGAATGAGTTTGGGACTTGGAGAGGCTTTGATTCTTTTGAATTGTGTCTAGGAGTGAATGCACTAGCTCTTGTATTGAATGAAAACTTCAGAAGACTTGGATCCTTGGAGTTGTGGTGGTTGGGGGGTATTTATAGCCCTCAATCACCAACAAGCCGTTGGGAAAGGCTGCTGTCGATGGGCGCACCAGACACTGTCCGGTGCGCCGCCACGTCACCCAACTGTTAGGGTTCTAGAGCAGTTGACCGTTGGAGGCTTTGTCCTCTTGCGGTACCGAACAGTCCGGTGCTACACCGGACAGGTCCTGTTCACTGTCCTGTGCGCCTCTGACTTCTGCTCTGACTTTTGGCGCGCACTGTTTGTGCACTGTTCACGCGTCAGAGTCGACCGTTGGCACTGGAGAGCCGTTGCCCGCCGACTCACCGGATAGTCCGGTGGTACACCGGATAGTTCGGTGAATTATAGCGGAGTGCGTCTCCAAAAACCCGAGAGTGGCTGGTTTGAGTTGTACGGTCTTGGTGCACTGGACACTGTCCGGTGGCACACCGGACAGTCCGATGCGCCGTTCCTCAGCACACTCAAGTTTCATTTGCTCCTTTGAATTTGATCCCTAACTTGAATATTTATTGGTTTGAGTTGAACCTTTTTGCACCTGTAGAACATGTATTCTAGAGCAAACTAGTTAGTCCATATATTTATGTTGGGCACTCAACCACCAAAATTAACTGTGGGAAACGGTTAACCCTATTTCCCTTTCAAAGGGTCTATACGATTTAGGGTTTAGGAAGCGGCATATTCCTTTCATCGCGACGACTCAATGAGTCAGCAAATTCTGCATTCATATTGATTTAGGTGATTTTTATAAAAGTGAACTGAGAAGCAAGGCGTTTGGCGGCCAGAATCCACTTCTAGATGCTAGAATCGGCTGAGAAGCCGAAACAAACACGCCCTATTTAGTCCTGTTTGTTTCAGCTTTTTCAGCTTCTGGCCACCAAAAGCTGTTGCGGACTGCCAAACACTCAACTTTTTAGTCCACTTCTATAAGAATCGATTTGATAAAACCCATCCAAAATCAACATGAACACAGAATCGGCCGAGTCGTTGCAATAGTAGGAATCCGTCACTTTCTAGATCCTGAACCCTATGGACACCTCAATCTTCCTCCGCACGTAATTTTCATGATACTCAGATTCTCCTAACTGCCAGATTCTCTCCGCAACCAGATTCTCGAAAAAGCTAGCCAGAAAAAAGCTAAACCAAACAGGTCCCAACCGCCTAGGCCTCCCTTCCTAGGTCACCCTAAGACTATCTTCTATGGTTCACTCTATTTTCTTCCCTCTATATCCCACTCATGCGTCATGTCAGCAATCTCTCTCCCTCTATTTCTCTATCCTCTACACCGGTTCACTCTAAATCAACACTCTATACCCCCACTATAAACATTTAATATTATTTTATTTTCTCAGCAACATTTATCAAAGTCGGCGCACAGGCAGAGGACATCCCGCATGGGCCCACAAGGAGGCCAGAAGTCTTCGGCTCTTCGCTACATAGCGTATCACTAGAAGCAGGGGAGAGAGAAGCTCGCTCCACCGTAGCGGGTAGTATACACGGTTTACAAAACCGTTTAGGTAAAAAATTGTTACCTACTAGTAACGGTTTACCGTCGGTAAACCGGTAAAAACCGACTGGTTTGTACAATCCAAACCAATTTAAATTTGTACCGGTTTACCGACAAAAACCCGGCGATAAACCGCCGATTTTTGCTGTTTTTATAGAAAAACTAGAAAATTTTGACAGGATTTGTTTGTAATTTGCTCAATTCACATTGCATGGTTGTCACACCCGGGTTTTAGGGGCACCAAACCCGGGCGCGAACTTCACCAAGTGTGCTAGTATCAAGTCTCACACATAAGATGACTCATGGTACAAAAATGAATGTCACATCATTCATATATAACATAGTTATGTACAAAACAGATAAATATTTATATCATACAAAGACAATGATCCAACAACCATAGTTGACTGGGAGACGACAGCCTAGACCTCTCACAAACTCATCGTGACATCCTTCATGTGCCTCATCCTGCGGTATCTGTCCTTGACCTGAGGGATGTGAGTACAGTAAGGGTGAGCTCACATACAATCATCCCTCAACAAGTTGTGGGAATAATGTGTATGAACTCACCAAAGGTGGGAGCTCATGTGAAGTGTAAGGCTTACCAAAGGAGATGGTTAGAGCTGAGCATTGCTTTTAGAGTTGGTCAAAATTTTATTACCAATTACTAAGTATAAGTAGATACCAACCCAAATAAGTAAGAGATCAAAATTAATAACAACACCCGTGATATAATGCATATGATAGATTAAGTTTAGTTCCATAAATTAATCATGTGAGTGTGTGAGCCGCTCATGACCGCGAGCACGGCTTATATATCAGTTTTACACTCTATAGAGATTGTGCATCTTTACCCACAAGTCGTGTATCCCGTCTGGCCAGGCTTTGCAAGGCCCTTAGATACTTTCAAGGTGAATGGCTAGGGATCCACTACGAGGCCTTTACAAAGTTCCACTAGCTTCAGAAAACCCGCTACAGTTTCAGAGAAGGGCAATACAGGAATCCTTCGTCCGAAAAGCCATCGTAGCATGATCGACCCGAGAACCTCCCTATACGCAGTTCCTCTACCGCCCTTGCCCCTTTCGGGCAAGGTAGTCCTTCACTAGCTTTCCTAATTAGTCAACCAAGGGTGTCTCATA
The DNA here is from genome assembly GCF_902167145.1 of Zea mays. Classification (NCBI taxonomy): domain Eukaryota; kingdom Viridiplantae; phylum Streptophyta; class Magnoliopsida; order Poales; family Poaceae; genus Zea; species Zea mays. Next base: position 137,414,813 of record NC_050098.1, on the reverse strand, counting down.
CCACCCTTGTGGTAGCACTGTTTTCTAGGGTGGTTCTCCATGTTCCAATTAGCATAATGATCTTATCATGAACAATAACTAAAATAACAGCATAACTAGAACATGATCATAATGTAACATTATTTTCCCAAAACCAGGTAGAGCAATAGCAAAACTACTCAATAGTTCTTTTGTCTGCAAGGTGTGGGATAAAAAATGCTAGGGAAGCCTATTAGGTCCCATCAAATTAACCTGAGCATATCACAGTGATTAACAGGAACATTATTAGGTAGAGAAAAGTGATCAAGGGCACAACTTGCTTAGACTCGAGACTCCCAGGTACCAACTTGGTCTTCAGATTCTCGTAACCTCGCTGCTACTCGTAGCAATACAAACAAACATGGTATAGACAAAATTAACATCACACCAAACATAACAACAAACTGCATAATAATGTTCTACGCTTCGCAACTAGATCTTAGGTTCGAGAACCACTAAATTCGGTGTTATGATTATAAAGTTATGATTTTCTAAAGATTTAAGTGTTAGATATAAAAGAAACTAAGTGCATAAATTTAACCTATGTTTCATAATACAATAAGGTTACAAGTAGATAAACAATATTAATATGAATTTATTGTAACTAGAATGGATCAATTTGGAGTTAAAATGATCAAGTTATGAATTAAACAAGTTTTTGGAATTATTTTCATACTTACAAATCATTTTCTAGCTTATTTTATTAATATTGGTGTTCATTCGGACGACTATATAAAATCCCGAGAGCGCATGGGCACATTCATAAAATTCCAGGGCTTAATCTAAATTACTTTACACATACGATGGACGATAGGTTGATTATGTAAAACTACAGGGTCTCTTTAGCAAAGGTAGATGGCTGAAGGGGTATGGGCTTTTGTAGACTGTTGGATCGATAGTCTATGGTGCAGATTAGATCGAAGTCTCGATCGTTGGATCGAAGATCGGTGACAAAGATTTTATGATAGCAGATCGAATTTCCTCCACCGGATTGAATCGGACGGCCCACGGCCTTGGCCGAATCAGTACGCGACCGATCCCATCACAGCCGTCGGATCTAAAATCAGCGCTCGTGATTAAAGGATCCCACGATCTGATCTCGGCCAATAGATCCAATATCAACAACTATGATTTTCGATCACAATGGAGTATTTGAGATTCAATCGTGAGCGCTCATCACCGGATTAACGGCCAGGGTCATTTCTCCCCCGCACGATCCTGTTCACACTAGAACGGGGCTGCAACATCCTTCCCGTGGTGGCAGGCAAGCGATGGATGCTGCGAAGCTATGGATGAGATGAGTTTTTGATTGATGGCTTGAGCTATTATGGTGGCATGTATTTATATAGGCTAGGAGGTGGGTGGTTACATGATAGATCTAATCTGGTACTTATCTGTTAAATCATATCTTATATATTAGAAACTCTAACAAACTCGAACCCAAATCTATTACATGATACATCTAATCTAGTGCTTACCTGTTACAATCCTATCCTATCTATTAGAAACTCTAACAAACTCGAATCTAGAATAGGTAACAGTGATGCAAGATCTAGCAAGTGAAATAAAAAAAATAAGAGGAAAAACTCATGTGGGTTGTGTTCCTTAAGTGGCTGAATAGATAAGCCTTTTATTTGCTACTCTTTTTATTATTTTATTATTTCTTGATTTAATTATCCCAATTCAAATCTGATTTTAAATTTTGAAACCATATTTATATGCACAACCAAAACACCAACATGAATGCAAATATTTTACACTTATTTACTCCTTATTTACTTTGCTCAAATAAATATCTGTATGCATGAAATGTAATAAGCATGGAATTCACATAGTTATATAACCCAATAGGAGTAATTTATATAGAATAACTCACTATCCTATTTATTATAGTTTAAGTATATAGCCAATATTTTATATTTACTATTTATTAAATTTTAGGGAAGATAGTCTCAATTCATAACTTTGTTATAATACACTTGAAATTTTAAATCTTTAGGAAATTTTCTTAATTCATCAAGATACGATTTTGGAGTGTTACAACGGTAAATATTAATTGATCCACAGGACATATGTTCATCACAATAACATACAACATACATATGCAACCACAAACTCCAGTTCTCATGCAACAAACAACCATTGAACTTCACAATACTCAAATACAAGTTCTTTTACAGCTCTCCAATAAGGCAACAACATATAGGTCGACTTATTTCATAATACTCACATGTTCAGCTCGAGTCATAGTGATAGTACTTAGGCATGTTGGAAGGATCGTGATATTGTTCCAATCCGTCATAGTGATAGTGATAGGTCTATACAAAAGATATGAGATACATTAGCGAGAAAACAAGAACGGCAAATAAATACTTATCCACAAAGCAAAAATAACATATCGGTGCAACGGGAACTTGTCCATGCACATACTGTGGTCCTGGTGGATACATATTTGATAAATTTGAATATGGTGGTGGAGGGGGTCCATAGTTTCCATATATGATCTATGGTGGTACTTTGCCTGATGGTCCCTGACCCGGTTGCCATTGCCATGCATAAGGGTTATAGACTGGGTCTTGTCAAGGCGGATAGTTAGAAGAACTGGAGCTACTTGAGCTACGGGTTCCATCTTGGACAGGAAATGAAACCGAATGACGCCGACCACTTATTGTCTCCCGCTGTGAATGAGGTGCATCATGGTAAGAATCTTGTGTGGAATGGGTGAACGGACTTCCTCCAGTGGACCTCCAATCTCCTGCACCACTCCCTTCTGTACCACTCCCTCCTGCACCATATAATTCAACATCACCATGGTTGTCATCATCACCAACACTAGGGTCGGTTGTGTTATCATCACTATGTTATTTGTTACCTTGTTTTTGGGACTCCATAATTGCGGCCCTAAAATATGGGTTATAGCGCTTTCGACCCGGGATGCCAATGGCATGACAAGCCTTTGCCCAATCCCTACCAATAATCTCTTTCGAGCTCCCTCCCTTACTTGTCCAGGGACCAATATCTATCATCTGTTGTCTTGGTCCAGAGGCTTGAGCAAGATTCTAGTCTATAACAAGCTTAGGTACTTGTTCCCTACTCCTTCCCATCATCCTATCAAGTGGCCCTCGAGATACCCTCTAGCTAGAGGATCCACCACCCCTGTCATACCTTGCACTAGCCCTCTGACTAAATTCGTGCTCCACACGTGACTGATGCAAAGCCGCTTGAAGTTCATCCTCATACTCATCGTCCCCAAAATGGGTTCGTGCTGCCTTATCTGCCTCAGCTGCTGCCTGAACCTAGAACTCTTCTTTTCCTTTGTCTTATCTATGTCAAGTTGGAAATATGTCTTTATGTCTGGAGGAATAAAGGGACATTTCTTGGCATTCTTCCCTCTATGCACGAAATGCTCCTTCAATCAGGTATCGCCCCCTCCGCTCTTTGTTTCTCTACAATACTTGCATTTGAAAGTTGCGCCAACCTTCTCTCCGTGCATCCAGACTCTATCTCTATCTTTATCTTCATCCGACATGTCTCCTACAGATGTGGCAAAAATATCATATAACTTGAAACAATAACTAAACCATAACTAATCCATAAACTATAAGCCATCACAATACTAACATACACAAGCTCTATCTTTATCTCTATCTCCATTCGACAATAACATGAACGAAATCTAACAATAACTATGTATTAACACAAACATGAACGTAATCTGAAAACCTAAACATTAAAAACCAAATCTAGGCACTAAATATATAAAAAGAACCTATTGTGGGCATTAAATCCGGTTTCTCAGTAAAACAACGCGGCTTACCCATTCTAGTTAGCGGTTTACCGCTAGATTTGCATGGTTTACCGGCGGTTTTTCACTGGGGGAGCTCGGCAGGGACCGGCTAGAGAGGGCGCTTGGCGGCCTGCGTTAACCGGTCCTGGCGAGTGGTAAACCCTTACCCACGAGCGATTAACCGCGTCGCTGGGGCGGTTTTTGCTGCTGCGACGGCTTCGGACAGGGAGGGGGCATGTGCAGAGGTAGGGGCCGAGAGGAGTGGAGAAGGTGAGGGGTATGGGACAAGGTTTTTTGTTTTTGTATAAAAACCCTAACGGGCTAACGTGTTTAATAACGGGTCCAAACATTTTCTATTTTTTAATGGGCTAAACAAGACTAAATTTGAATATCTTGTATATTAGATTACTCATGAGAAGATGTAGTTTTTATCATATTTTTTATTTTTTAAAAAAATTCAAAATTTTGAAATTTGAATCGAAATTTGAAAATAAACCGGTGGTAAATCGATACCGCTCAACGGCGGTTTCGGTAAACCACCTAGTTTACCGCCATTTACCTGCGGTTTTGTAAACCTTGGTGGTATAGTTGTGTCTGTTGAATGCATGGAGGAGCACTACCGCAGTACTGGTGCCATCACAGACAACGAAGAGGGCACTCGGCGGGCACTGTTGAACACGGTATAATGCACCACCGCGGGATAGCACCCTCAATAGGCCACTTCGTGGATGCGAAGAGGGAGTCAAGTTCTTCCCTTTTTGTTTTTCTACCTAGACATTTCCAAAATGTTCGTATAACCCTCTAAAGTATTTTTTTAGTTTAATTTATCTGGCCACCAGTTTGAGTTAGTTCAATCTAACCCTTAACAAAATTTGGCTTTTTATTTCTTTATGTACAAACTGAGTTTCCAGCTTAAATTTCGTTGGTTAGTAGCTAATGCCATAACTTAACCTAGAAAAATATATTATGCTTTTCAATAATTATTTTGATAGGTTAGGAATCAGACAAGATAATTATTTTAATGGTACAAAACTAAATATGAAATAATAAAAAAATCTTAACATATTTTTTCTAAGATAAGTAATGATGCCCTCAATCACCTCAAAAAATATGAACTTAAAATTCAAGTTCTACGTGGAGAAACAAAAAAATACAAATCTCTTTGTAATAAGATTTGAAATTTAAAATTTTAGACAAATCTCTCTGAAACATTCAAGTTGCTTTGCCCTTCGGTCTCTTGATTTGAGAAGGAACCCTCAGACCGTCTATGTGATCGTTTGAGAGAGGGAAAGGGTTAAAAGAGACCCACCTAAGTGGACTCCTCGATGGGAACGTAGGTTCTTCAGATTCGAACCTCACGAAACTAATCGTATGTGTCTTTGCATTAATTTTGATTTGTGATTTGTTTCTTCCTATTCCTCTCTCTAAAAGTTTGCTTGCTTGCGTTTGGTTCCAAATCAATTGTATTTATCCCTAAGTAATTCCTCAATCATAAGAGCAATACTTGCAAGAAGAACTACTCTCCCTCACTTCGATGCAATTGCTTCTCGTTCCAATGCCTAATCGGAGTTTAAGTTTTTGTATTAAGTAATAATTTTTGGGTTTCGCCTATTCACCCCCTCTAGGCTACTTTCAATTGGTATCGAACCCTGACACTTCATTTAGAGTCTAACCACTCAAAGTGATGTCGAAAGAAAACTCTCTCAAGAACAAGAAGGTGCCTTCGGGAGAGAAGGACAAAGACAAGATGTCATCAGGAGGAAACCCCGAAGGGAAGAAACAAGAAAAGGTGCCCTCGAGAGAGAAGCACAAGAACAAAGGAAAAGAATCCCAATGCTCCTCTAAATCCCATGGGAGAAGAGATGCCAAGAAAAAGAAGATGAGTAAGGTTGTCTACTACAAAATCGACTAATCGACGTCTACATTGAGTGTCGATGACTCCACATCTTCAAAGCGCAATGAGTGTAGAACAATTAAATACAATTATAACCTAGCTGCTTTTCATTATTCTCATATTCCTAAACACACACCCTTACTTTTGGTTCCATAAGAAAAACCACCACTTTGATGGTGAAGATTATTCGTGTTGGGGTTTAAAATGAAGAGTCATTTATACTCACTCCACCCAAGTATTTAGGATATTGTTGAATTAGGAATGCATATATCACAAAGTGATGATGAGGACTACGACTCAGACAAGGTGACCCAAATCATCCACTGCAACTCACAAACCACAACAATATTGCTTGCCTCTTTATTTAGGGAAGAATACAACAAAGCGAATGGATTGCAACGCACCAAGGATATTTGGGACATGCTCAAGATGGCACACGAAGGCAACAAGATCACCAAGATCACAAAGATGGAGCTCATCAAAGGAGAGATCGGAAGGTTCGCCATCAACAAGGGGAAGGGCCGCAAGAGATGTACAATCAGCTCAAGATGTTGGTGAAGCAAATCCAGAACTACGGGAGCACCAAGTGGACGAAGCACAAAGTCGTCAAACTCATGCTAAGGTCCCTTGTCTCTCGTAATGCTACTCTCGTTACCTTGCTTCATGAAAATCCTAGGTACGAGGTGATGACTCCAGAGGAGGTTCTTGGCAAGTTCTTAGCCATGAGAAGATGGTTAAGTACACCAAGCACATTGAGGACTTAGCTCAAGGAAACACTCCCAACATTGAGCCACAAAGTTGTTGCCTTCAAGGCAACAATTGAGAAGGAGGATGGAGCCCCAAGCAAGGAACTTCCAATTGATCCGTCCAAGAGCTTAAGCTGAGGAGATGGCCCTCATTAGCAAAAGTTTTTGGCAAATCCTCAAGACTCGGAAGAAGAAGGATTATAAGCCTCAAGGAAAGAGGATGTGCTACAAATGTGGTAAGACCGGTCATTATATGTCATAATGTCCTTATGCTAGTGATGATATATGGAAGAAGACAAGGAAAGAAGGTTGGGAAGAAGAAATTCTTCTAAAAGAAGGGAGGCGAAGCTCATGTCAGCAAGGAGTGGGACTCATATGAAAGCTCCTCCGACTCCGATGACGATGAAGTTGTCACCCTCGCCTTCAACAAAAGCGCCCTCTTCCCTAAGGTCAACCACATGTGCCTAATAGCAAGGGAGAGCAAAAGGAAGGTTTATGTGTCTAGAGGCTCAAGTTGGGTAATTGATAGCGAGTGCACAAACCACATGATGGGTGGGAAGATGTTCTCATCCTATGAAAGGAACACCGACTCCCAAGATGCTATTACATTTGGGGATGGGAGTCAAGAACGGGTAAAAGGTCTAGGTAAAATTCCAATTTCACCTGATCATTCTATTTCCAATGTGTTCTTGGTTGATTCACTTGATTATAATTTGTTGTCTATCTCTCAATTGTGCCAAATGGTTACAGTTGTTTATTTATTGATGTTGGTGTTATGATCTTTAGAAGGAGTGATGATTCGGTTGTTTTAAGGGTGTGTTAAAGGGAAAGCTCTATCTAGTAGGTTTTTTAAACAATAAAGCCAAACTTGACACATTGAAAGGGAAATGTGCCTTTGGACCATTTCTAAGTATTTTGGTGATTGAGTGTCAACACAAAGTGCTTAAATGTGAATTTATGCCCATGGATGAACAAAGTGCAAATCACAAGTAAAGGTATGTTTCTAAGCCTTAGTACATTGGTTTTGTGTACTAATATACTTGCCTAAGTGATAGAAACAGAGAGAAGAAGAAAGAAGAAGAGTTGGCTGTGTACAGCCAAAAGACTGCTTCGGTCTGGGGCATCGGACTGTCCGGTGGTGCACCGGACAGTGTCCGGTGCGCCAGGCTGCCTTGACCTGAAGACGCTGCTCTCGGGAATTTGCCGACGGCGTACGGCTAAAATTCACCGGACTGTCCGGTGTGCACCGGACTGTCCGGTGAGCCAACGGTCGGCCGAGCCAACGGTCGGCCGAGCCAACGGTCGGCCGCGGAATCTGCGCGCGACACGTGGTCTGGCCAACGGTCGGAAAGTGGCACCGGACTGTCCGGTGTGCACCGGACTGTCCGGTGCGCCAGATCTGTAACGGTCGGCAACGGTCGGCTGCGCTGTTTAAGGAAGGAAATCGGGCACCGGACAGTGTCCGGTGTGCACCGGACTGTCCGGTGCGCCCGACGACAGAAGGCAAGGATGGCCTTCCAGATTTGTTCTCAACGGCTCCTAGCTGCCTTGGGGCTATAAAAGGGACCCCTAGGCGCATGGAGGAGCACACCAAGCAACCTTAGAGCATTCTTGATCATCCACACTCAGTCTTTGCGCATTCGTTTGTCATTCTCAGTGATTCGAGCTCCGTTCTAGTGAGAACTTTGAGATAGTCTTTTGAGCTCGATTCTTGGCCGTGTGTGTGCGCATTTTGCTGTGGATTTGTGTGTGTTGCTTCCCTCCCTTACTCCGTACTTCTTTGTGATATTCAAAGTGTAAGGGCGAGAGACTCCAAGTTGTGGAGATTCCTCGCAAACGGGAAAAGATCAACGTAAAGAAGGACATCGTGGTATTCAAGTTGATCATTGGATCACTTGAGAGGAGTTGAGTGCAACTCTCGTCCGTTGGGACGCCACAACGTGGAGTAGGCAAGTTTTGTACTTGGCCGAACCACGGGATAACCACCGTGTCATCTCTGTGATTGATTTCTTGTGGTTATTGTGTTTTGACTCCTCTCTAGCCACTTGGCAATTATTGTGCTAACGATTAACCAAGTTTTTGTGGCTTAAGTTTTTAAGTTCCACAGGATCACCTATTCACCCCCCCCCCTCTAGGTGCTCTCAATTGGTATCAGAGCCGTTCTCTTCAAGAAAGGGACTAACCGCCCGAAGAGATGGATCCTAAGGGGAAGGGAATCGTGATCAACGATAAGGAGAAGGAGTCCTTCGTCAACGAGCCCAAAGAAGACAAGCCTACCGACTCCAGCTCGGGCCATAGACGGAAGGAAGGGAAGAAGAAGAAGACAAGGCGCATCAAGGAGATCATCTACTACGACGACAGCGACGAATCTTCCTCTTCCCAAAAGGACAACGACGACAACGACTATGACAAACAAAAGACGGTTAACTCAAACTTTTCTTTTGATTATTCGCGCATTCCGCATAGTTCAAATGCTCATTTGCTCCCCATTCCACTTGGCAAGCCTCCTCACTTTGATGGAGAGGACTACGGATTTTGGAGTCACAAAATGCGTACTCACCTATTTTCTCTCCATCCAAGCATTTGGGAGATTGTGGAAAGTGGAATGAAGTTTGATAGCTCGGATAGTCCTTCGTTTATTAATGAACAGATTCATAAAAATGCACAAGCTACTACTGTGTTGCTAGCCTCTTTGTGCAGGGACGAGTATCACAAGGTGAGCGGCTTGGACAATGCCAAGCAGATTTGGGACACCCTCAAGATCTCTCATGAGGGGAATGATGTCACCTTACTCACCAAGATGGAGTTGGTGGAGGGCGAGCTCAGACGATTCGCGATGATAAGGGGCGAGGAGCCGACACAAACATACAACCGGCTCAAGATCCTTATCAACAAAATAAGGAGCTACGGAAGCACGCGATGGACGGATCACGACGTCGTCCGCCTAATGCTAAGGTCATTTACCGTTCTTGATCCTCACTTGGTGAACAATATTCGTGAAAATCCTAGGTACATCAAGATGTCGCCCGAGGAAATTCTTGGAAAATTTGTAAGCGGGCGGATGATGATCAAGGAGGCGAGGTACGTGGACGACGCGTTGAATGGCCCAATCCATGAGCCTCAACCCATTGCTCTCAAGGCAACAAGGAGCAAGGAGGCGCTACCTAGCAAGGTGGCACAAATTGAGGCGGCCAGACTTAACGATGAAGAGATGGCTCTCATCATTAAACGCTTCAAGACGGTACTAAAGGGTCACAAGGGGCAGCCAAGCAATACCAAGACAAAGGGAAAGCGCTCATGCTTCAAGTGTGGTAAGATTGGTCATTTTATCGCTAACTGCCCCGATAATGATAGTGACCAGGAACAGGGAAACAAGAGGGAAAAGAAGAAGAATTACAAGAAGGCAAAGGGCGAGGCGCATCTAGGCAAGGAGTGGGACTCGGACTGCTCCTCATCCGACTCCGACAACGAAGGATTCGCCGCTACCGCCTTCAACAAGTCATCCCTCTTCCCAAACGAGCATCACACTTGCCTTATGGCAAGGGAAAAGAAGGTAATCACTCGTAACGCTAGTACTTATGATTCTTCTAGTGATGAGTCGAGTGATGATGATGACATAGACTATTCTAGTTTGTTCAAGGGATTGGATAGAAATAAAATTGATAAAATCAATGAATTGATTGATGCATTGAATGAGAAGGATAAACTCTTAGAGAAACAAGAGGATTTATTGTATGAAGAGCATGATAAATTTGTAGAAGCTCAACGATCTCATGCTCTAGAAGTTAAAAGAAATGAAATGCTTTCTTGTGAATTATCTTCTTGCCATGAGACAATTTCTAAATTAAAGAGCATTAATGATGATTTAAATGCTAAGTTAGAGATTGCTAGTAAATCTACCTCTTGTGTAGAAAATGTAGTAGCGTGCACTAGGTGTAAAGATATTAACATTGATGCTTATAGTGAACACCTAGCTTGCATTTCTAAATTAGATGAAGAAGTAGCTAGTCTTAATGCCCAACTTAAGACTAGCAAAAGTGATTTTGAGAAACTAAAATTTGCTAGGGATGCCTACACTACTGGTAGACACCCCTCAATTAAGGATGGGCTTGGCTTCAAGAGGGAAGCCAAGAACTTAACAAGCCATAAGACTCCCATCTCCACCAAGGAGAAAGGGAAGGCTCCTATGGCTAATAGTGTTAAGAAGAATCATGCTTTCATGTACTATGATAGGAGATATTCTAGAAATGCTTTTAGAGGTCATGATGTTTTTGGTTCACATGCTTATGACTCTTATGCTATGACTGCTTCTAGTTATCATGTTATGCATGGTAGAAATGTGCTTAGAAGAAATGTTGTTCATCAAATGCCCAGGAGAAATGTTGTTCATAATGCTCCTAGGAAAGTAGTGAATGAACCTTCTACAATTTACTGTGCTTTAAATGCTTCCTTTGCTATTTGTAGAAAGGATAAGAAAATTGTTGCTAGGAAGTTAGGGGCAAAATGCAAGGGAGACAAAACTTGCATTTGGGTCCCTAAGGATATTTGCACTAACCTTGTAGGACCCAACATGAGTTGGGTACCTAAGACCCAAGCCTAAAATTGCCTTGCAGGTTTATGCATCCGGGGGTTCAAGCTGGATTATCGACAGCGGATGCACAAACCATATGACGGGGGAGAAGAAGATGTTCACCTCCTACGTCAAGAATAAGGATTCCCAAGATTCAATCATATTCGGTGATGGGAATCAAGGCAAGGTAAAAGGGTTAGGTAAAATTGCAATTTCTAATGAGCACTCAATTTCTAATGTGTTTTTAGTTGAGTCTTTGGGATATAATTTATTATCTGTAAGTCAATTATGCAATATGGGATATAATTGTCTTTTTACAAATGTAGATGTGTCTGTCTTTAGAAGAAGTGATGGTTCACTAGCTTTTAAGGGTGTATTAGACGGCAAACTTTATTTAGTTGATTTTGCAAAAGAAGAGGCCAGTCTAGATGCATGCTTAATAGCTAAGACTAGCATGGGCTGGCTGTGGCATCGCCGCTTAGCACATGTGGGGATGAAGAACCTTCACAAGCTTCTAAAGGGAGAACACGTGATAGGTCTGACTAACGTTCAATTCGAAAAAGATAGACCTTGTGCAGCTTGTCAAGCAGGTAAACAAGTGGGAGGAGCGCATCACAGCAAGAATGTGATGACCACTTCAAGACCCCTGGAGCTGCTGCATATGGACCTCTTCGGACCCGTCGCCTATCTGAGCATAGGAGGGAGTAAGTATGGTCTGGTTATTGTAGATGATTTTTCCCGCTTCACTTGGGTGTTCTTTTTGCAGGATAAGTCTGAAACCCAAGGGACCCTCAAGCGCTTCCTCAGGAGGGCTCAAAATGAGTTTGAGCTCAAGGTGAAGAAGATAAGGAGCGACAACGGGTCCGAGTTCAAGAACCTTCAAGTGGAGGAATTCCTTGAGGAGGAAGGGATCAAGCACGAGTTCTCCGCTCCCTACACACCACAACAAAATGGTGTGGTAGAAAGGAAGAACAGGACGCTCATCGATATGGCGAGGACGATGCTAGGAGAGTTCAAGACCCCCGAGTGCTTTTGGACGGAAGCCGTGAACACGGCTTGCCACGCCATCAACAGGGTCTACCTTCATCGCCTCCTCAAGAAGACGTCGTATGAGCTTCTAACCGGTAACAAACCCAATGTATCTTACTTTCGTGTATTTGGGAGCAAGTGCTACATTCTATTGAAAAAATGTAGAAATTCCAAATTTGCTCCCAAAGCTGTAGAAGGGTTTTTATTAGGTTATGACTCAAATACAAAGGCGTATAGAGTCTTCAACAAATCATCGGGTTTGGTTGAAGTCTCTAGCGACGTTGTATTTGATGAGACTAATGGCTCTCCAAGAGAGCAAGTTGTTGATTGTGATGATATAGATGAAGAAGATGTTCCGACGGCCGCTATACGAACCATGGCGATTGGAGACGTTCGGCCACAGGAACATGATGAACGAGATCAACCTTCTTCCTCAACTATGGTGCATCCCCCAACTCAAGACGATGAACAGGTTCATCAACAGGAGGCGTGTGATCAAGGGGGAGCACAAGATGATCATGTGATGGAGGAAGAAGCGGAACCGGCACCTCCAACCCAAGTTCGAGCGATGATTCAAAGGGATCATCCCGTCGACCAAATTCTGGGTGACATTAGCAAGGGAGTAACTACTCGGTCTCGATTAGTTAATTTTTGTGAACATTACTCCTTTGTCTCTTCTATTGAGCCTTTCAGGGTAGAAGAGGCCTTGCTAGATCCGGACTGGGTGTTGGCCATGCAAGAAGAGCTCAATAACTTCAAGAGGAATGAAGTTTGGACGCTGGTGCCTCGTCCTAAGCAAAATGTTGTGGGAACCAAGTGGGTGTTCCGCAACAAACAAGACGAGCACGGAGTGGTGACGAGGAACAAGGCTCGACTTGTGGCAAAAGGTTATGCCCAAGTCGCAGGTTTGGACTTTGAGGAGACTTTTGCTCCTGTGGCTAGGCTAGAGTCCATTCGTATCTTGCTAGCATATGCCGCTCACCATTCTTTCAGGTTGTACCAAATGGATGTGAAGAGCGCTTTCCTCAACGGGCCAATAAAGGAGGAGGTGTACGTGGAGCAACCCCCTGGCTTCGAGGATGAACGGTACCCCGACCACGTGTGTAAGCTCTCTAAGGCGCTCTATGGACTTAAGCAAGCCCCAAGAGCATGGTATGAACGCCTTAGAGACTTTCTAATTGTTAATGCTTTCAAGGTTGGGAAAGCCGATCCAACTCTTTTTACAAAGACATGTGATGGTGATTTGTTTGTGTGCCAAATTTATGTCGATGACATAATATTTGGTTCTACTAACCAAAAGTCTTGCGAAGAGTTTAGCAGGGTGATGACGCAGAAATTCGAGATGTCGATGATGGGCGAGTTGAACTACTTCCTTGGGTTCCAAGTGAAGCAACTCAAGGACGGCACCTTCATCTCCCAAACGAAGTACACGCAAGATCTGCTAAAGCGGTTTGGGATGAAGGACGCCAAGCCCGCAAAGACTCCGATGGGAACCGACGGACACACCGACCTCAACAAAGGAGGTAAGTCTGTTGATCAAAAAGCATACCGGTCAATGATAGGGTCATTACTTTACTTATGTGCTAGTAGACCGGATATTATGCTTAGCGTATGCATGTGTGCTAGATTTCAATCCGATCCTAAGGAATGTCACTTAGTGGCAGTGAAGCGAATCCTTAGATATTTAGTTGCTACGCCTTGCTTCGGGCTCTGGTATCCAAAGGGGTCTACCTTTGACTTGATTGGATATTCAGACTCCGATTATGCTGGATGTAAGGTCGATAGGAAGAGTACATCGGGGACGTGCCAATTCTTAGGAAGGTCCCTGGTGTCATGGCATTCTAAGAAACAAACCTCCGTTGCCCTATCCACCGCTGAAGCCGAGTATGTTGTCGCAGGTCAGTGTTGCGCGCAACTACTTTGGATGAGGCAAACCCTCAGGGACTTTGGCTACAATCTGAGCAAAGTCCCACTCCTATGTGATAATGAGAGTGCTATCCGCATGGCGGAAAATCCTGTTGAGCACAGCCGCACAAAGCACATAGACATCCGGCATCACTTTTTGAGAGACCACCAGCAAAAGGGAGATATCGAAGTGTTTCATGTTAGCACCGAGAACCAGCTAGCCGATATCTTTACCAAGCCTCTAGATGAGAAGACCTTTTGCAGGCTGCGTAGTGAGCTAAATGTCTTAGATTCGCGGAACTTGGATTGAATTGTAGCATACATGTGTTTATGCCTTTGATCATGTTCATTCTGCATTTTGTTGCTTATTGTGGTGCTCAAGTTGTACAAACACTCCCTGGACCTCACAAGTCCGTTGCAAGGTGATGCACATGTTTAGAGGGAGATGTGTTACAACTTGACCCTTTGAGACTAACTATGTGGTTGAGTTTGCTTGATTTAGTCTCGAAGGAGAATTGAAAGGGAAAAGGTGGACTTGGACCATGAAAGACTTCCACTGCACTCCGATGAGAGGGTAACTTATTCCAAGTCCATCTAATGAACTCTTATTGCCATTTGCTCTTAATTGGAGATTTTGGTGAGGCAATGGGGTTAAAGGGCCAAGATTGATCCCGTTTTGGTGCTTGATGCCAAAGGGGGAGAAAATAAAGGCCAAAGCAATAGATGGATCAGCTACCACTTGAGAAATTTTGAAAATAGTGAAATAGAGCTTTTTGTTTTGTTAAAACTCTCTTATTGTCTTTTTGTTTTGTTAAAACTCTCTTATTGTCTCTTTTGTCAAAAGTTGGCTTCTTGTGGGGAGAAGTATTGATTATGGGAAATAGGGGGAGTTTTTGAAATCTTTGATCAATCTCTTTTGGAATGACTCTCTTTATGCTTCAACATGTGTGTTTGACCTAGAGATAGAGATTTGAGTTTGATTTACAAAAACAAACCAAGTGGTGGCAAAGGATGATCCATATATGCCAAAAATGAATCAAAATAGATTTGAGTTCTATTTGAAGTGTTTTTGCACTTGTTCTAGTTGCTTTATGTTGTGTTGGCATAAATCACCAAAAAGGGGGAGATTGAAAGGGAAATGTGTCTTTGGACCATTTCTAAGTATTTTGGTGATTGAGTGTCAACACAAAGTGCTTAAATGTGAATTTATGCCCATGGATGAACAAAGTGCAAATCACAAGTAAAGGTATGTTTCTAAGCCTTAGTACATTGGTTTTGTGTACTAATATACTTGTCTAAGTGATAGAAACAGAGAGAAGAAGAAAGAAGAAGAGTTGGCTGTGTACAGCCAAAAGACTGCTTCGGTCTGGGGCACCGGACTGTCCGGTGGTGCACCGGACAGTGTCCGATGCGCCAGGCTGCCTTGACCTGAAGACGCTGCTCTCGGGAATTTGCCGACGGCGTACGGCTAAAATTCACCGGACTGTCCGGTGTGCACCGGACTGTCCGGTGAGCCAACGGTCGGCCGAGCCAACGGTCGGCCGCGGAATCTGCGCGCGACACGTGGTCTGGCCAACGGTCGGAAAGTGGCACCGGACTGTCCGGTGTGCACCGGACTGTCCGGTGCGCCAGATCTGTAACGGTCGGCAACGGTCGGCCGCGCTGTTTAAGGAAGGAAATCGGGCACCGGACAGTGTCCGGTGTGCACCGGACTGTCCGGTGCGCCCGACGACAGAAGGCAAGGATGGCCTTCCAGATTTGTTCTCAACGGCTCCTAGCTGCCTTGGGGCTATAAAAGGGACCCCTAGGCGCATGGAGGAGCACACCAAGCAACCTTAGAGCATTCTTGATCATCCACACTCAGTCTTTGCGCATTCGTTTGTCATTCTCAGTGATTCGAGCTCCGTTCTAGTGAGAACTTTGAGATAGTCTTTTGAGCTCGATTCTTGGTCGTGTGTGTGCGCATTTTGCTGTGGATTTGTGTGTGTTGCTTCCCTCCCTTACTCCGTACTTCTTTGTGATATTCAAAGTGTAAGGGCGAGAGACTCCAAGTTGTGGAGATTCCTCGCAAACGGGAAAAGATCAACGTAAAGAAGGACACCGTGGTATTCAAGTTGATCATTGGATCACTTGAGAGGAGTTGAGTGCAACTCTCGTCCGTTGGGACGCCACAACGTGGAGTAGGCAAGTTTTGTACTTGGCCGAACCACGGGATAACCACCGTGTCATCTCTGTGATTGATTTCTTGTGGTTATTGTGTTTTGACTCCTCTCTAGCCACTTGGCAATTATTGTGCTAACGATTAACCAAGTTTTTGTGGCTTAAGTTTTTAAGTTCCACAGGATCACCTATTCACCCCCCCCCCCTCTAGGTGCTCTCACACATGTTTAATAGCTAAAACCAATATGAGTTGTCTTTAGCATCGCCGACTTGCCCATGTTGGGATGAAGAATCTTCATAAGCTACTAAAGGGTGAACAAGTTTTAGGACTAACCAATGTTTGCTTTGAGAAAGACAGACCATAGGGGCATGCCAAGTAGGAAAGCAAGTTGGATCAAGCCACCCCTCCAAAAACATTATGATAACCTCAAGACCATTAGAGTTACTCCACATGGATCTATTCGGTCTGGTTGCTTATATAAGAATTGGCGGGAGTAAGTATGGTTTGGTCATTGCTGATAATTATACATGCTTCACTTGAGTGTTCTTTTTACAGGATAAATCTAAAACCTAGGGCACTCTGAAGAGATTCTTATGAAGAGACAAAATGAGTTCAATTTAAGAACCAAGAAGATTAGAAGCGACAATGGAACAGATTTAAAAAATACTCAAGTGGAATAATTTCTTGAAGAGGAGGGAATCAAGCATGAGTTTTCTTCTACCTACTCACCACAATAGAATAGTGTGGTAAAGAGAAAGAATAAAACTCTAATTGATATGGTGAGGACCATGCTTGACGAATACAAAACATCCGATCGGTTTTGGGTGGAAGCAGTCAACACGGCTTGCCACACCATCAATCGATTGTACCTACACTGACTTCTCAAGAAAAAATCATTTGAACTCCTCACCCATAAAAAGGCCATTTCATAATTTAGAATCTTTGGGAGTAAATGCTTTATTCTAGTCAAGAAGGATAGAAATTTGAAATTTGCTCCTTAAGCAGTAGTAGGTATTTTACTTGGTTATGATTCAAACACGAGGGCATGTAGAGTCTTCAACAAAACCACAGATTGTGTTGAAGTTTCTTGTGACGTTGTGTTTGATGAGACTAATGGCTCTCAAAAAGAGCAAGTTGATCTTGATTAGCTAGATGAGGATGAGGCTCCATGCACCACGCTAAGGAACATGTCTATTGGGGATGTGTGTCCACAAGAGCCAATTCAAGCACTTGATAAATCATCCTCCTCCATACAAGCATCACCTCTAACTCAAAGTGGTGAGCGAGCTCAAGAAGATGGTGAACAAATTAAAGATAATGAGCAATCTCTAGATGTCGACATTCATCAAGGGGAGATGAAGAAGAAGATTAAGAAGAGGAGGATAATCAAGAAATTCAAGCAACAAAGGTGCCACACCCAAGGGTCTACAAAGCAATTCAAAGATACCACCTCATCGATGTGATTCTTTGTGATATATAAAAGGGGTAACCACTCGCTCTATAATCGCTAATTTCTATGAAAACTACTCCTTTGTGTCTTCTGTTGAGCATTTCATGGTTGAAGACACATTGAAGGATCCGAATTGGGTGATGACATACAAGAGGAACTCAACAATTTCAAAAGGAATGAGGTTTGGCATTTAGTACCACATCATAACTAAAATGTTGTAGGAACCAAGTGGGTCTTCCGCAACAAACAAGATGAACATGGTGTGGTGACAAGAAACAAAGCCCGACTTCTGGCCAAGGGTTATTCACAAGTAGAAGGTTTAGATTTTGATGAAAGCTTTGCACCTGTAGCTAGGCTTGAGTCCATTCGCATATTATTAGCCTATGCTACTTACCATGATTTCAAGTTGTTTCAAATGGACGTGAAAAGTGCATTTCTCAACGGGCCAATCAAGGAAGAAGTATATGTTGAGCAACCTCCCGACTTTGAAGATGATAAGCATCCTCTCATGTGTATAAGCTCAAAAGCCGCTCTACGGGCCTAAGCAAGCACCAAGAGCATGGTGTGACTGCCTGAGAGATTTTCTTAGAACAAATTCCTTTAAAGTTGGAAAAGTTGATTCTACTCTCTTTACCAAAACTATTGACAATAATTTGCTTGTATGCTAAATCTATGTTGATGATATTATATTTGGGTCTACTAACAAATCATCTTGTCAAGAGTTCAATAGGATCACAAATAGGAATTTGAGATGCCCATGATGGGGGAGTTGAAGTATTTCCTAGGTTTCCAAATCAAGCAACTCTAAGATGGCACCTTCATCAGCCAAATAAAGTACACTCAAGATATTCTGAATAAATTTAGAATGAAGGATGCCAAACCCATCAAGACACCCGTGAAAACCAATGGTCATCTCGACCTCGACACAAGAGGTACATCTGTAGATCAAAAGGTATATCGGTCTTTGATAGTTTCACTTCTGTATTTATGTGCATCTAGATTGGAAATAATATTTTAGTTTGCATGTGTGCAAGATTCCATGCCGACCCTAAGGAATGTCATCTTAGGACCATGAAGAGAATCTTGAGATATTTAGTTCATACTCCTAACTTTGGGCTTTGATATCCTAAGGATTCAAACTTTGATCTCTTTGGATATTTTGATGTCGATTATGCTGGATGTAAGGTTGATAGGAAGAGTACATCAGGGACTTATCAGTTTCTAGGGAGATCCCTAGTGTCTTGGTCTTCAAAGAAACAAAACTATGTTGCCCTATCCACTGTCAGGGTCAAGTATATTGCGTCTGACATTGTTGTGCACAATTACTCTGGATGAGGCAAACCCTCAGGGTTTGGCTTAACCTAAGCAAAGTCCCCCTCCTATGTGATAATGACAGTGCAATCAGCATGGCAGATAATCATATTGATAATGTTCGCACTAAGCACATAGACATCTAGTGTCACTTTATGAGAGATCACCCACAAAGGGGAGATATCTTTATTGATCATGTTAGCACCTGTCGGTACCCTAAATATGGGGTACCCACTCATGCTAGGTCAAGGCGAGACCACTGTGGCCGCCCATAGCCACGAGACTACTGGGTGGCCAGCTCGACTCAAGGTTGAGGCCCACCGTATGTGGCCACGAGTCAGCTAGGCTCATCTCTTAGGTTGGGTTACAGTTTCCACAAGCCCTAGAGTAATCAACAACCTCGACTATAGGTCTGAGCCCCCACGGGCAAGGCTCGGACCTTCACGTGGGACCATTAGGTCCAGAGGGAGGGGGTCCGGAAGGCTCTAGGACCCAGAAATAAAGGTACTCTTCAACTACAAGATCAGTTCTGAATCCCACGTATGCCACCTGGACCTCAAGCCTAGTGAGGTCCGGAGCCGCCGTGTGTCCGGACCGCTATGGCTGGGGCTCGGACCCCCCCCCCCACAAAGCATGTTTCGGATCCCTGGTCAGATATGGTCCAGGGGTACCACATCACCACACGTTCCCAAGCCTACCCCCTTTCCAGGAAGAGGTCCGATCCCGACACGTGGCTAGGTAAGCCTGGGCGGCGCCTGACGTCTGACCTCTAACATGCGGGCCATCAGCACTAGCTGTAGGAGGAATGCACGCCAGCACAAGCCAAGGGAAGGTAGCGTATCCCTCGCATTAAATGTATGCGGCGCGCCCAGTCTGCAACATGTGGGATATATTGTTACTCACGCGTTACTGAGACAAGACCATTGACTCAATGTGCTGCTTGGGTGCCCTACATTATGACCTTTACTGTTCCTCATGCGCTACTGAGGCATGAAGGGATAGTCAAAGGAGATGGGAGTATGGGACGACACCGTCCATACACCCCTACGCGCGACAGCGTATCAGGCTACGCCGTAACCTACACCAATGACTACGTCTGCGTTCCGATTAGATGGGGCAGGAGGATATGATGCCAGGAACCAACATGATGACCAAGAAGAGATATGCGCCTAGAAGACATAGCGCTACCAGCCCTTTCCCGACGCCTCACGCTTTGTGTAAAAGTAACTCACGGGCCCATGTGTCAGGGCCTAGCTCGCTTGTAATGTGCCCCCTTGGACTATAAAAGGGAGGACACTAGCAAGAAGGAACACTCAAACGGTCTAGGTGATCGTTTGAGAGAGGAAAATTTTTGAAAGAGACCTGTCCTAAATGGACTCCTCAACATGGATGTAGGTTCTTCGGAGCCGAACCTCATGAAACAAAATGTCTGTGTCTTTGTGTTGAGTTTGATTTGTGATTTGTCTCTTTCTCTACCTCTCTCTAAAAGTTCTTTTGAATGCACTTGGTTCCAAATCAATTGTATTGCTCCCTATGTAATTCTGCAATCATAAGAACAATACTTGCAAGAAGAACTACTCTCCCTCACTCCGATCGAATTGCTTCTCGTTCTAACATCTAACCAGGATTTAAGTTTTTCTATTAGGTGATAAATTTCATGTTTCGTCTATTTATCCCCTCTAGTCGACTTTCAAGGTGAGCAGTAGATTTTGGTTCTTTTGCCAAAGTACCTTGTTAGTACCTGTGCTGCTTAAGGCTTTGCTTGTCCATGTTAGATCAAAATTGGCTCCCTGGGTAGGGCTATACGAAATGCTTGTGGCTCGTTGGCTCGCTCGGTTCATGGTCAGCTTGGCTCGAACCGGATCGGCTCGTTTGAATTTTTTCACGAGCTGAGCTGACATCCTAGCTCGGTTCATTAACGAGCCATCTCGGTTAGTTAATGAGCCAGCTTGCGAGCTAAATGAGCTACCACATTTCAGCAAAACGAAACTATATGCATATTATTTATGGAATAATTGGGAATAATTGATGAACGTGTTATATATATATATATGTGAGGTGTCTATGGCGTACAAGTTAAACTAATGATTAATGAACTATGTCTATGTGTTAAATTGGTCTATTCAAATATAATTATGGGTTAAACTGATCAACATGTATGTGAATTGTGAATTGATGAGTTGTGTTAATTTGATGTTACATTGACGTGGTCTGTGAAATTATAAGTATAATTATTATTTTCTATTGTTAAATTAGTTGCAAATTAGCTAGAAATTCATTATTATGTGCATATTATTTTTTCTGCTCTGGCTAACGAGCTAAACGAGTCAGTTCAAGCTCCGTAAACAAACCGAGTCGAGCTGACTCTGTGGCTCGTTAGCTTAACGAGCCAAGCCGAGCTAGCTCGTTAACTTAACGAGCCAGCTTAAACTCGGACGATCGAGCCGAGCTGGCTCGTTATCCAACCCTATTCCTGGACACGGGAGCAAGCATCTCATTTTCTATGTAAGGATAGGCAATGAGAGGGAACGCTACATACTTGATTTACAAAAAAATATTGACAGTATTTGAATCCATAAATAAATTTGTTATGAAAATAAATTGAATAATCTATCTACTAGTAATATTGATTATAGATTATATTTTTATTATTTGTCAAAGTCATATTTCGAGAGGGAGGGAGTATGGAAAAGAACAACTTTCACGTTAATTCCCAATTAATCGAACCAGTGCGAATTTGTACTTTACGTTCTTGTCAGGTCCGTGGCAACGAAGCATAAAGGCAGACGTGCTATGCTACCTGTCGTGTCCTTGGGGGTTGTTGATTGGTTTGGACACCGAACTGCCACGTTGCTACAAACAAAATAAAGCCTCGTGTACCAAAATTACTGGAATAAGACTAGTTGGGGGCCACAAACTCAGTCATCAATGATCATAATACTATTGTATAGGCAGTTTTAAAGAAAATCACTGTACATAAAGAGGTGTGCCATCTACATCCACATCGATGCCACATGCAGGGGGCGGAGCCACCGGATGGTCTATATGGTCCACGGTATACTATCCCTACTATTATTAAAAACAAAAGGTAGGCACTTGATGCTACTATGGCTTTACCACGAGCTGACATACTGGGCCCGCTCCACGCGCCCCTAGCCTCGGCGTCGTGCCTTTTGGCCCCCGCGCTCTCAGCTACTGTCCTATAGACTCCAGCGTCCGCGCGGTCACCATCAGACGTGTTTAGAAATAAACAATAATTATATAAAAATAGTGCAAATCGAGAATTTCAACACACGCCCCCTACTCTAGAAATTTAGAGTTAACCATCAGACTACACGTACCTTAGTGTTTCGAAATAAACATTAATTATATTTGAATAAATATCTCAATATCTATTTATATAATACATAAAAACCGTAGCAAAAGCACGGACAACTGGCTAGTAAAAATATAAAAGAGTAGTTAGGTCAGTTGTGTAAGTATTATGTCTTAAATTTATCAGTTACAGTTTGAGTCTTGATGAACCTCCTTTTTTTGTTTTTTTAATATGTTTTCCGACACACTCTAACCATAACAGTCGGGTCCGCCATAGAGCCCAGGTGCATCTTATTTCTTCTCATAATATGGTATGTTATAGATGGTCAAGTGGGTCGTGCTAAATGAGCCGGCACTAAGTACGACACGTCCCATATTGCTTTGGCACGGCGTGGGCACGATTCATATACTGCATGATTGGTTAGCAGGATGTCCACATCCAAAGCGGCCGTGAGCGTTGACTGCGCTCCAGCATGTGATTGGTAACTTGTATGAAATGATTCTAGCTTGCACGAGGAGAGACAACGGAGGTATTTTCCATCCATCTGTTTGCATGCGCGAAGATGCTAGTGAGGCGCGTTTCTACCGGTCCAGGCTCACGCGAGCCACGCGCTCCAGACACCGGCAACCAATCACGTAGATAGTGTCAGACTGTCATTGTCGGCACGATACGGGTCTCGTGCCGTGCTTGGGCCTCCACCTCGACATGATAGGCTAGCACGAGCACGACACGATTAGGCACGGCTTAGACCAACCGGTAATCTATACATGTGATATGTATATGTGATTGTGAATTGTGATTTGATATGGTTTTAAGCATAATAAATTCACTTTATAATGGTATACATGTTCAAGTTTTAAAATTGTATATCTCTCTACTACATATTAAGTCAATAGTGTAGACCGTGTCACTACCATGACTTCACCCTCCACACCTCCACCCTTGCCTCGCCCTCTGCGCACGCACAAACCACCCTTCCGCCCCATCTAGGAGTCGATACCGTGCCCCCCATCCTGCCCGCGCGCTTCCCTAACCCCTCGCGGACTAGGCTTCCCCTGCATGACGAGGCCATGACAATGGCTGCCCCCGCACGACGAGGCCGCGGCGTGGGCGAAGGAAGCGGCGCGACCTGCAGTCTAAGGTCTCACATCCACATACACGCAGCCCAGGCCTGACCAACTGGACAACGAAACCCTAGCTGCATGCCCATCTCGGCGAGTCCCCGCGCCGCGCCGCGTCTTCCTGTGCCGGCTCCCCACTCCAACCTCTAGCGCACAACAGCAAAGAAGGAGATCACCAAGCTTCTCGGCCGGCTCCTCGTCTCCACCACGCCCTCCTCGTCGGACGCCGACTATGTGTCCTCATCCCTGGTCCTTGTCAATTTCGTCGATAGCTGCATCCACGACCTGGCCCTCTCCTTCGTTGACGTGCTCCGCTTCCAGGAACCTAGGCTATGAAACTCAGGTCCGAGTGCGGCCCTGTAGGACTTGGCCTCTCCCGCCTCTCGTCTTGACCCATTGTCCTTGTCGATCTGATCCGATCCATGTGAAGAAACGAATATAATCGCTTGGTCGATCCGGTGCTGACATATCCCTTTTCATTTGTTGGTACACCTATGTCTCTCTAATCCTATTATTCCTCTACTATAAGCTTATTGTTGGCTTTGTCTCTCTGATTTCCCAAGTGACGACACTCACTTCTACTCTTGCACATGCGTCATCTAATTGATTAATCTACAGTCTGGTCGCGTTGTGCTGCTACTGCTTGATAGACGAGTGTTGTTGTGACCCGTCTGTCATCTTCGTCAGCTAGACGAAGAATCCGAGTACAACTCTAAACATACGAACATTTTAATAACGAGAGCATAGAACGATAAAATAGTGCTTCTGCATCTCAATGTATGTTATCAATACATGTTGACTCCATGGCAAAGCACGTGCATCCACCTATAATCTTAAAATATATGTTTTTTGAGTTCTCAATATAAAATAGTGTCTAGGCTGACACGAATACTGTTAGGTGTTTGTGTCGTATAGTGTCGGTACGGTATGATTAGGCACTACAGTGTAGTGTCTGGGCCGATAGCTAGACACTAGTGTCACAACATGATTACTATTAGTGTTTAACAATGTTGTGTCTAATAGTGTCGTGTCTAATAGTACCAGTGCCATCTGGGGTGGACTGTTTGGCCATCGTCTATAGGTATGTATGTGTTTACTTTTTGGGTGGGTTGTTGCGCTATGTGGCTAGCATAAGATGAGGGACACGATAAGACACGAGATGCCGCGAGCGTGCACAGGACAAGGAGTGAGGAACCAGATCCTTGCTTGCATTGGCGGAGCAGCATCATGCCTTCCACGACAGCGCAGCAGAAGCCCCACGTCGTGCTGGTGCCGTTCCCGGCGCACGGCCACATCGCGCCGCACGTGCAGCTGGCGCGCGCCCTCCGCGCCCGCGGCGTCCACGCCACGCTCGTCCACACCGAGCTGTACCACCGCCGCCTGCTGCGCACCAAGCAGCAGCAGGCCACGGGCGGCGACGACGCCCTGGACCCGGACGAGGGCTTCTCCGTCGAGGTCATCCCGGACGGGCTATCGCTGGAGGACCCACCGCGCACGCTGCGTGCGTACCACGAGGCGATGGAGCGCAACTGCCTCGAGCCGTTCAAGGCGCTGCTGCGGGACCTGCTGCTGCCGCCCACCGGCGTGCCGCCGGTCAGCTGCGTCGTGGCCGACACCCCGATGCCGTTCGCGGCCGTGGCGGCGCGCGAGGTTGGCGTCCCGGACGTGCAGTTCTTCACGGCGTCCGCGTGCGGCCTCATGGGCTACCTCCAGTTCCAGGAGCTCTTGGCGAGGGAGGTCATCCCTCTTAGACCCACCTACGAGACCGACGGCTCCCTCGACGCCCCGCTGGACTGGGTGCCCGGGATGAAGGCCGTGCGCCTAAGGGACCTGCCGACGTTCTGCCACACCACGGACGCCGACGACTGGCTTGTGCACTTCCACGTCCACCAGATGAAGACGGCCGCCGCCTCCAAGGCCGTCGTCCTCAACACTCTCTACGACATGGAGAAGGACGTCGTCGACGCGCTCGCGCCGCACTTGCCGCCCATCTACACCGTCGGCCCGCTCGCAAGCGTCGTCAAAGCGTCCTTGCCCGCTCCTCCGCGCGGCGCCGGCGACGACACCAGCGTCCCCGCCGCCGGCTCGGTGAGGAGCAGCGCCATGCTGGGCGTGTTACAGGAGGACAGGGAGTGCATGGCGTGGCTCGACGACGGCAAGGCGGCGCGCTCCGTCGTGTACTTGAGCTTCGGCAGCCACGCCAGCATGGGCGACGCGCGGCTCAAGGAGATCGCGTCCGGGCTAGCACGCTGTGGCTCTCCCTACCTCTGGGTCCTCAGGCCAGAAATGGCCGCCGCGGTCGAGGTCGGCGAGAACGGCCTCGTCGTGCCGTGGTGCGCGCAGGAGGCGGTGCTGAGCCACCCGGCCGTGGGGCTGTTCGTCACCCACTGTGGGTGGAACTCCATTCTGGAGAGCGTCGTCGCCGGCGTGCCGGTGCTTGGATGCCCCGTGCTGTCTGAGCAGACCACGAACTGCCGCCAGGTGTGCACCGCGTGGGGCATCGGCGCCGAGCTGCCGCAGGAAGCTGGCAGCGACGAGGTTGCGGCGCTCGTGAGGGAGATGATGACCGGGAGGAAGGGGAAGGACGCAAGGGAGAAGACGCTGCAGTGGAAGAGGCTGGCTCAAGTCAGTGCACAACCAGGGGGGCTATCTTACAATAATATTGGTCGGATGGTGGAGAATATCCTACTCAAACACATCTGACTTCAAATCATGGTCATGTTTTTGTCATAGCGACTGAGGGGAGAAAGATCGTCAATAACCAACAGCTGAACCGTATCTCCCTGATCCTATAGCACTATTAAATTAAATTCTGTACCTAGCATTAAAATATCTCATACCATATAGTCCAATATAAATAAATCAGTTCATATTCCACCTGATTGAATGGCTGTGCGTGAGGTTCAGGCTCGCGCGACGCTGACCGACCAGATACGGCATTTTCCGGTGTATGTGTAGGTGTCAAATGGCCTTAATGGCTTGCTTTGTATCCGCTTATGCAACATGCGTCTTCTGCGTGCAGTCAACCAAACATGAGTTGAGGCAAGTCAACACATATAATGGGAAACGAATCACGTGAGACCCAGGTCCTTTATTAATCCGTAGGACCCGACTTGTCTTTGCGCCACGTGGTACTCCGAATCTCAAAGCCACAACTCACCGTAACATTTTCTGGGCTGTGCAGCCTGTGCCTGTGCTACATTCTTAGCCTATACAATATTTGGTTGTATTCGCTTCTCAAGACTGGAGCCCAGGCGACTTGCTTTTTTACCGTGAAGCTGCTGAACAGAGTAGCTTAAACGTTCCTGATGTAAACGCCGAGCATTCGTCAATCCATGATGTAGCCAGAAAAATAAAGTGTACTTAACCATGAGAGTACTTAAACATTCATAATCTAATGGTACCATATATTTTAATACACCATAGCAAACTTTAATGCCACTAAGTAGTTGATTTGGTAGGGAAGTCTTCATCAAACTCTAAACGGCGAGAAATTGTGGTAGCAACTTCAAAGTGAGTTCCAAGTAACAGATTTGTAAATTCTCCTTGGATGGGTGGGAAGAACATGGGCATCTCTCGATTCTCTCCAAATGGCAAGTTAATATTTGTCATTGGTAAAACAGTAGTGTCAGTAGAAGTGACATTTGTCTCTTGTTCCTACACAAAAAATCAAAGTTATCTGAGTACTCAAATAAATAGTAGATGGGACAATTGACTCAAATTTCTTGATTATCTTACAATTATCTGTGAAACTTTAGATAGTCTTGCATCTGATGATTGCTTTGATTCTGCTCCTGCGGAAAGATATGACAGTATAAAATATCTTTTGGATGTTAGTATAAGAAAGAAAAAACATATTGAATTAGTACAAATACCTTTCCTTGCTGTCTTAGTACGATGATTTTTCTTTAAAAATTGTTTTAGGTTTTTTCCCAGACATTGCTTTCAAAAAGGCTTTAAACAGCCAAGCAAATGATTCCGAACTTTCATTGAACAATAGTGCAGCTCCAAAAACAATAGTTTGTCTGTGATGATTTGTTCCAATAATAGGGGCAAATGGCATTTCAGACTTATTTGTTTGAAACGTGGTGTCAAAACAAATGACATCACCGAAGCAAGCATAATCTGCAATGGCCTGGCCATCTGTCCAAAAGAAATTACAAATTTGACCGCCATTATCTGGATCTAGCTCCACAGAATAAAAGAAAGACGGGTCTTCTGCTTGTTTGTTTTCTAAGTATTCCAACAAAGTTTTTGCATCTTGTGTTTCCAAATACTTTTTACGCTCACGACTAATAAAGTTGTTGCAATCCATCTGCAAGAACTGCACATTTTCAGCTCCACCAGACCACACCTGAAAAAATTCAAATATTTCTGTTGACTTAACCCCTGCTTCTCTCATTTTGCTAATGATATGTTCATCAGCCGGTAGCAAACGTCGCTGTGATCTAAGCATATGAGTCTTGTCAGGACTTGTGAAAGGGTGAGTATGTGCCAATTCAACTTTTTGCATCTTCCAAATACCTTCACGGGAAATATAAAACTGAACACGAGCCTTGCATTCTGACCTTGTTGAAGCACGTTCTTTCTTAGGCGGTTGTGTCGGATTACTATTCTTGTGACCTTCGTTACTGCAAACCATGTACTTGGAAGCTAAAGTACCATCAGCTCTGTACTTAACATGACACTTTCTGATACTAAATCCAATCTTTCTTGCATATGAGTTATAGAAATTGTATGCAGCATCTTCAGATTCAAAGGTTAAGCCAACCTGTGGTACTTGTTCTAAGGATAAATTTTGATGATTGCCCTACAATGAATATTAACACGAAATTAAGTAGTTTGTCAGGTCTAAAGAGCAATTCTAAAGCAGCAAAGACCAAACTAAATATATCTTCCTTTTACTAATCTTATTACTCTGTTGTACAACATAGAAAAACATCACTGACCTCCATCTCTAAAGTACCATCAGCTCTGTCGCCGGAGTGATTAGACTGCCGATGTCAATCCGTCCCCGTGAGTGCAACCAGTTGCTGCCGTCGGGATGATTTGCCGTCTAGATGATCAGCCTTTCCGGCTTACAGGCGGCGCTAGGCAAGACAAGGCTTTGCTCGTTACCTAGATGGCGTCGGTTGGAATTCCTGCTTGTGTTTTACCGATAGGATATGGCCCAAGGCCCATAAAATGTTGTGGTGAGTTCTGGCTTTGAGATTCGGAGTTCTACGTGGCGCAAAGACAGATCAGGTCTTACAGATTAACAAAGGACCTGGGTCTCACGTAATTCGTTTCCCATATAATGCTGCAAGATGAAACAGTGTGGATAATCAATTAAATCTATCTCTAATCATCATATTCCCTTTTCTTCTTTTTTCTCTCTCCTCATCAAAGTCATGGACCACGGTCACCGTCATGACTCGATAGGGGCGGCACGATACATGGCAGGGGCGAGGGTGGTGGCGTGTCATGATAGTGGCACACTGCACTAGCGGAAACACGTTTTTTGCCAAATACTTAGAGGTTTGCCAAGGACAAAATCTCGGGCACTCGACAAAGTATTCTTTATTGAGTGTCACTCACGGCGAACAACAATACTCAGCAACGACACTTTTTGCCGAATGCAAAACACTCGGAATAAAAAGGCTCTCAGCAAAGTCAGGTTTGTCGAGTGTTCAACTCTCGGCAAATCTTAGCACTTGGCAAAGCGCCATCAACAGCCATTTAATATGAGTATGAGCACAGACTCACTTGAAGACAATTTCAAGGTTCTAAATCCTAAAGAGCTGAAATGGAGGATAGAAAGTATAACTTTGGGCAAATGGGAAAACCACAAGGTTCAAGTACTTAGATAAGTTGCATATGCCTAATACTATGTTTCTAGCACCTTTATTTGAGCTCTAACTATATTTTATGGGAAAAGAGCTTTCAGGACTTAGTTGAGCCATATTCAAATCCTCGTGAAAGATCAAGTAAAAGGTGAGTTCTCTACGCTTAGTCAATTGGATTATGTGTTAGTTATGTGTGTCTATGTCGTAGGGAAGCTCTCAAGAGTAGCCAAAAAGGTTTAAAGAAGATAGGCTCAAAAGAGTCTAAGTTGGGCTGCTCTAGGCCTCACTGGACCGGTCTAGTGGTTCACCGGACCATCTCCAATGGCTACTTCGCAGCGAGTACGAGTTGGCCAATAGCTAGTTGACATGGCACCTGGTCCAGAGGTGCACTAGTGTAACACCCCAAAATATCATTTTGGGTAATTTAGGGAAAAAAATATTCTGAAGTGAAAATAGTTATGTTTTGAAACAAGTGGTTAAATAAAAGGTCCAATATGAATGACTGTCGTAGTAAACTATGTAGAATTAGGTAAACAATCTACTAATAAAAGATTGTGCATTAGAAAATCTTTCCTATAAAAATAGATAAATATGAACTTTTGAATATACTTTTAATTTGACTTCAAACAATGTGTGTATATGTTGCATATTGGAGACATTCTCGAATAAATAAAGTATTTAATATAAAAATACAATTGCATTTCATGCTGAATTTTTGTATGTGCATTTGAACTCAAATCCTAAATTTGAATCTCGTGTGAAATTATAAATTTCAAATAGAATTCAAAATAAAAAAATAGAAAACTGAAAAGAAAAAAAAGAGCAGACCTGCGGTTGGGCCGTTTTCCTCACTGTTGGCCCATTAACCCTTAACCCTGCGCGGCCCAAACATCCTCCTTCCGCCGCACGCTGACGACTAGGTCCCACTGGACAGCTCCTGGCTCTCACCCGTGCGCACGCGAACGTCTTCCTGGTCGCTGCCATGTGGGCCCCAGCCGGCAGATCCATCCCCATTCCCTCTCCTACCTCTTCTCAGCTTCCTGCGCGGGCGGATGGAGGAGTGGCTCTGCGGAGCTCGGGCCGTTCGTCGCGCAAATCTCGCTCCTCGCCGACCGCTTCTATCGTTGAAATCGGGCTCGACTCTGGGATAAAACCGAAGGCCGCCCCTTCCCCAGCAACATCCACCAAAGCTGCGCGGCGCCCGCGGCAACGGCGCAACAAAACGAGCGAATTCCGCGCGGATTCTCTCGCCGTAAAGCTCGCTGCTGGCCGAATTCCGTGAAATCAGACTCCATAGCAAGGCTATAAAACCATGGTGCGGCTGTAGTTCTTCACCCGTGTCGTCGTATGCCTATCAGCGGAGCTGGGATTGGGGAAAATCTGCGTGAGCGTAAAATTGGGGGAGCGTAGTTGGCGGAGGAACTTCGTCTGGTTGTGGTGAACCTTCCCGGAGCTTTGGCGGGCGGAACTAGGGCCGGGAAAATCCCTCAATTGGTCGCCGCCACCTGATTCTTGCTTCTGGGTCGCGCTGCACCGTGGGCGGGCTTCGTCCGTGCCCCGAATCCCGGTAAGTCGCACTGGTGCTATTCACTAGGATGTCCGCATCGTGTAGCTATTTTTGGTGGGTGATTTGGTGTGCTTGGGTGCCGTTCGGCCATGCTCGCCGGTGAGCTCCGCCGCAGTGTGCTCTGCGCCACCGTCGTCGGTCGGCTGGTTGAGGGAAGAAGGTGCACGTCGGGATCGTTGATCTGTGTACTGACGGTCCAGATTAGGATAAGGTTGTACCGCTTCGGGTGCATGATCTACACCGTTGATCTCCCGTTTAACAGCTGTGATCAGATCCTTAGCATACCCCTTTGAATGTAGGATCTGAACCGTGTATGGGGGATTGGGCGGCTTAGATTAGATTTTGCCTTGATGAAATCTAGGTCGTAGCTATTAAATCGTGCGGTCATCATTGGGAACCAGTTCACGTAAGGGTAGGATCTAATCTGGTGCGTTGAAAACAGATCGCACGGCCCAAATAATAAGATACCCCTTCGTTGCGCGCACTTTGTAAAAGAGACCGTGGGATTTTACCTATTCAACCCGCCGTCCATATGTGGTTAACCTGTGTCTGGGAACTTTTGAAGAGTAGCCCCTGGCCTTTTGTTTATTCATGCGCTCGGACCAGAACACTTTGGATATTCAGAAATTAATAAATAAATAGGTTTTTAGTATAAAAATAAATTCATAAACTTGTTTAATCCGAATTTAATTCATTCTAACTTCTTTTTGGCCCATTTCAGTTGCATTAAATTCATATTAATATTGTTTACGACCTTGTAACTTTATTTTGATATGAAACCTAAACCAAACTTATGTACTTAGTTTCTTTTGTACCCCCACTCCTAAATCTTTGGAAAATTCATAACCTAATAACCGTAACTCCGTTTGATCCATTCTAGTTGCATTAGTCTCACAATAATATTTATTATCATCTGGTAACTTTGTTTTGTCATGAAATATAGGTTAAAATGTTACACTTACTCTATTCTATATTTAGCCACGTAGATCTTCGGAAAACCATAACTTAATAATCGTAGCTCCGAATTTAGTGATTCTTGTTCCCACGATCTTGTAGCAACGCGTAGACTATTATTATATAGTATGTTCTTATGTTTGATGTGATGTTAATTTTGTCTATACCATATTTGTTTGTATTGCTACGACTAGCAGTGAGGTTACGAGGATCTGAAGTTCATCCTGTCACCTGGAATCTCAAGTCCCAGGCAAGTTGTGCCCTTGATCACTTCTTTTTACCCACTCATGTTCTAATTAATCATAATGATCTGCATAGGTTAATTTTGATGGGACCCAATAGGTTACCCTAGTTTGATTATCTTTATACCTTGTTTACCACTGAACTTTTTGGGTAGTACTTGCTAGTGCTTTATGTGGTTTTGGGTATGAAGATACATTATTCATGATCACACTTTTATTATCTATTTATTATTACTGTTCATGATAAGATCATTATGTTAATTGGAATATGGAGCGACCACCCGGGAAAACAGTGCTACCACAAGGGTTTATGGACGCCCTTGGCTGATTAATTAGGAAAGCTAGTGGAGGACTACCTTACCCGAAAGGGGCAAGGGTAGTAGGGGAGTGGTCAGTGTAGGGAGGTCCTTGGGATGATTTTGCTGTGATGGCGGTCATGCGGGGGATCCTTGCATTGGAGCTTCCTATAAACTGTAGCGGGTTTTCTGAAGCTAGTGGAACTTTGTAAAGGCCTCGTAGTGTTACCCTGCCTCGCCTCCTCGGTAGAGGTGTATGGGAAGTCACGATCCCTTGGCAGATGGGTAACATGACTTGTGGGTAAAGATGCGCAACCTCTGCAGAGTGTAAAACTGGTATATTAGCCGTGCTCACGGTCATGAGCAGCTCGGACCCTCACATGATTAATTTATGGAACTTAAATTCAATTTGTCATATGCATTGCATCGCAGGTGATGTTATTACTTTTGTTCTACTACTTAATTGGGTTGGTATTTACTTATACTTAGTAATTGCTAATAAAATTTTGACCAACTTTAAAAGCAATGCTCAGCTCTAACCATCCTCTTTGATAAGCCTTACACTTCACGCGAGCTCCCACCTTTGGCGAGTTCATGCACATTATTCCCCACAACTTGTTGAGCAATAAACGTATGTGAGCTCACTCTTGCTGTCTCACACCCCCCCACAGGTCAAGAACAGGTACCACAGGATGAGGCGCATGGAGGATGTTGTGATGAGTTCGTGAGAGGTCTAGGTCGTCGTCTCCCAGTCAACTTTGGGTTACTGGACCGTTGTCTCCTTATAATGTAATTACTTATTTATTTTGTATAGAACTCCTGTTATATAGTAAAGATGTGACATTCGATCCTGTGCCATGATTCATCATATGTGTGAGACTTGGTCCCAGCATACCTGGTGATTATATTCGCGCCCGGGTCTTGGTGCCCCTAAAACCCGGGTGTGACAGAAGTGGTATCAGAGGAATGTTGACTGTAGGACGAAACCAAGATAGAAATAGAACAACCATTACTTACTTACCTTACTCCGATTCTTTCTATACTTTTCTTGATCTAGTCTCATCTTCTACTGTTCTACTCAGATTAACCTTACTTTTTCCACTCTGATTCTTCTCTAAACTTATCTTAATCTTCTCTCATCTATTTCCGCTTTACTCTGATGATTCTTACCTATTCTTTCTAAAGACAAATGTGGATTTCGCACTTTAAAATCCCGTACCTAAAGTGACCTTTAAGAATAGGAGACCTACTCTTAGGAACGAAAACAAAACTATTTTTATAGGTACCTATACACTTGAGTGTTTGTTCCTATGATATATGTCTGATTTGGATCTTTGATTGAGTGTGATTAGTTGTGGAGTAATGTCCACAATTACATCTGCATGTACGTATGGGTATAAATATAAATAAATAGAAATTCATGAGATAACTAAACAACTTAGATTATCCTCCATTAAAATGTATATATTTCGTAGAGATCCCTCTTATCTTAAAAGACTCTCTCTTATCTTAAAATGATCCATCCTATCTTAAAAGATACTCTCTTACTTTATTAGACTCATCTCTTCTCGAAAGGATTCTCATCTTATCCTAATAGATCTAACTAATCTCAAAAGATTCTACCATACTCTTAGAGACTCATCTTGACCTAACAAGCATACTTATCCCAACCACTTTGCTTATCTCCTAATAGTGTAACAAACATGATCTATTAAATAGATCTTATCTAGTCTAATCTGATTACATCAATTTAACTCTGGTCCCATCTAATCTAATCAGATCTAACCTAATGTACAAACATGTTAGATAATACTGGTAAAATAAGATTGGACCCTACTCTTATAAATATGTTTTAATCCAAGTTGGACTGAGATTCCAATTTAGACTAGACCACATACAACAACCTAGCCATATGCAATTACCTTAACCGTCCGATAGTTGCATAACTCCTTTGTTTTAACCTAACAGATATTCTGACTTACCTACATCATATAATCCATCTTATCTCAAAAGATTCTAACATATCCTAGTAATATGTATCCTACCCTGGTAGATATATCTAACTTTAACCAGTCTAATCTAGTTATATCCAATCTAACCTATATCCTACCTCATCTGAAGATCTGTTTCTACTAAATCAGGCCCAAGAAGGAGGTTAACCTCGAAAATGAAGGATACAAGTTAAAAAAAATCTTCAGATGAATCAAGATCCACTACCCGAAAAAAATCTCTCCTACCAAACTTTCTTCTGCCCCCAAATCTTCTCTACACTCACCTAATGGCCAAAATCTGATGTACCCATGATTTCTATGCCACACCTGTTAATGGCATGAAAATTTTAGGTGTATAAAAATATATTCTAATTGGAGGTCCCACTGAGAAAGAAAATATACTAGAATTTCATAAAGATAAAGTCAGCTTGTTATGCTTAGCTAAATAGTATTCTTAAATAGGATTATGGAAGCTAATATGACCTAATCTAATGTGATCTACTTAAACATATTAGTGGTACTTGGACCCTTCTAGCCAAGTGATAACTTAGCATATAAGATCAACTTAACCATAAGTATAAGAGCTAACTCAACCAATAGAGTCATGATGAATGGCATAATCTACCTATCCCCACCTAACATCAAACAAACTTTCGACCTGCATCATGTAGTCTATATCATCTATATCTATCTTAACCATATTTCCCAACCCGATGATATACACTAACCTCGAATCAATAAGACCAAGACTGGAGAAGAAAAGATCAACCTCGTCAAGGAAGGAGAGAAGTCAAACTCAATCTTCAGATGCATTACCACTCATAAAGGAATACTTTCCCACCATAAACTTTCTCACCTTAGGCTATTCTTTCCCTAACCTATCTTTCATTCTACACAATAAGGTGACTGTACATATATATACCAATGCTTTCCTAACCACTTTCTAAATAACATGACACTTCTTAGAAGTTAAAGGCTAATCTATAAATAAAGCTTTTTACATCTCTTTCCTTACAAATCTCGAGGACGAGATTTCTGTTAAGAGGGGTAGGATTTGTAACACCCCAAAATATCATTTTGGGTAATTTAGGAAAAAAATATTCTGAAGTGAAAATAGTTATGTTTTGAAACAAGTGGTTAAATAAAAGGTCCAATATGAATGACTGCCGTAGTAAACTATGTAGAATTAGGTAAACAATCTACTAATAAAAGATTGTGCATTAGAAAATCTTTCCTATAAAAATAGATGAATATGAACTTTTGAATATACTTTTAATTTGACTTCAAACAATGTGTGTATATGTTGCATATTGGAGACATTCTCGAATAAATAAAGTATTTAATATAAAAATACAATTGCATTTCATGCTGAATTTTTGTATGTGCATTTGAACTCAAATCCTAAATTTGAATCTCGTGTGAAATTATAAATTTCAAATAGAATTCAAAAGAAAAAAAATAGAAAACTGAAAAGAAAAAAAAGAGCAGACTTGCGCTTGGGCCGTTTTCCTCACTGTTGGCCCATTAACCCTTAACCCTGCGCGGCCCAAACATCCTCCTTCCGCCGCACGCTGACGACTAGGTCCCACTGGACAGCTCCTGGCTCTCACCCGTGCGCACGCGAACGTCTTCCTGGTCGCTGCCATGTGGGCCCCAGCCGGCAGATCCATCCCCATTCCCACTCCTACCTCTTCTCCGCTTCCTGCGCGAGCGGATGGAGGAGTGGCTCCGCGGAGCTCGGGCCGTTCGTCGTGCAAATCTCGCTCCTCGCCGACCGCTTCTCCCGTTGAAATCGGGCTCAACTCTGGGATAAAACCGAAGGCCGCCCCTTCCCCAGCAACATCCACCACAGCTGCGCAGCGCCCGCGGCAACGGCGCAACAAAACGAGCGAATTCCGCACGGATTCTCTCGCCGTAAAGCTCGCTGCTGGCCGAATTCCGTGAAATCAGACTCCATAGCAAGGCTATAAAACCATGGTGCGGCCGTAGTTCTTCACCCGTGTCGTCGTATGCCTATCAGCGGAGCTGGGGTTGGGGAAAATCCGCGTGAGCGTAAAATTGGGGGAGCGTAGTTGGCGGAGGAACTTCGTCTGGTTGTGGTGAACCTTCCCGGAGCTTTGGCGGGCGGAACTAGGGTCGGGGAAATCCCTCAATCGGTCGCCGCCACCTGATTCTTGCTTCTGGATCGCGCTGCACCGTGGGCGGGCTTCGTCCGTGCCCCGAATCCCGGTAAGTCGCACTGGTGCTATTCACTAGGATGTCCGCATCGTGTAGCTATTTTTGGTGGGTGATTTGGTGTGCTTGGGTGCCGTTCGGCCATGCTCGCCGGTGAGCTCCGCCGCGATGTGCTCTGCGCCACCGTCGTCGGTCGGCTGGTTGAGGGAAGAAGGTGCACGTCGGGATCGTTGATCTGTGTACTGACGGTCCAGATT
Source organism: Zea mays (assembly GCF_902167145.1). NCBI lineage: Eukaryota > Viridiplantae > Streptophyta > Magnoliopsida > Poales > Poaceae > Zea > Zea mays. The sequence goes on along the minus strand of NC_050098.1, from coordinate 137,378,198 downwards.
AGGATAAGGTTGTACCGCTTCGGGTGCATGATCTACACCGTTGATCTCCCGTTTAACAGCTGTGATCAGATCCTTGGCATACCCCTTTGAATGTAGGATCTGAATCGTGTATGGGGGATTGGGCGGCTTAGATTAGATTCTGCCTTGATGAAATCTAGGCCGTAGCTATTAAATCATGCGGTCATCATTGGGAACCAGTTCACATAAGGGTAGGATCTAATCTGGTGCGTTGAAAACAGATCGCACGGCCCAAATAATAAGATACCCCTTCGCTGCGCGCACTTTCTAAAAGAGACCCTGGGATTTTACCTATTCAACCCGCCGTCCATATGTGGTTAACCTGTGTCTGGGAACTTTTGAAGAGTAGCCCCTGGCGTTTTGTTTATTCATGCGCTCGGACCAGAACACTTTGGATATTCAGAAATTAATAAAGAAATAGGTTTTTAGTATAAAAATAAATTCATAAACTTGTTTAATCCGAATTTAATTCATTCTAACTTCTTTTTGGCCCATTTCACTTGCATTAAATTCATATTAATATTGTTTACCACCTTGTAACTTTATTTTGATATGAAACCTAAACCAAACTTATGTACTTAGTTTCTTTTGTACCCCCACTCCTAAATCTTTGGAAAATTCATAACCCAATAACCGTAACTCCGTTTGATCCATTCTAGTTGCATTAGTCTCACAATAATATTTATTATCATCTGGTAACTTTGTTTTGTCATGAAATATAGGTTAAAATGTTACACTTACTCTATTCTATATTTAGCCACGTAGATCTTCGGAAAACCATAACTTAATAATCGTAGCTCCGAATTTAGTGATTCTTATTCCCACGATCTTGTAGCAACGCGTAGACTATTATTATATAGTATGTTCTTATGTTTGATGTGATGTTAATTTTGTCTATACCATATTTGTTTGTATTGCTACGACTAGCAGTGAGGTTACGAGGATCTGAAGTTCATCCTGTCACCTGGAATCTCAAGTCCCAGGCAAGTTGTGCCCTTGATCACTTCTTTTTACCCACTCATGTTCTAATTAATCATAATGATCTGCATAGGTTAATTTTGATGGGACCCAATAGGTTACCCTAGTTTGATTATCTTTATACCTTGTTTACCACTGAACTTTTTGGGTAGTACTTGCTAGTGCTTTATGTGGTTTTGGGTATGAAGATACATTATTCATGATCACACTTTTATTATCTATTTATTATTACTGTTCATGATAAGATCATTATGTTAATTGGAACATGGAGCGACCACCCGGGAAAACAGTGCTACCACAAGGGTTTATGGACGCCCTTGGCTGATTAATTAGGAAAGCTAGTGGAGGACTACCTTACCCGAAAGGGGCAAGGGCAGTAGGGGAGTGGTCAGTGTAGGGAGGTCCTTGGGATGATATTGCTGTGATGGCGGTCATGCGGGGGATCCTTGCATTGGAGCTTCCTATAAACTGTAGCGGGTTTTCTGAAGCTAGTGGAACTTTGTAAAGGCCTCGTAGTGTTACCCTGCCTCGCCTCCTCGATAGAGGTGTATGGGAAGTCGCGATCCCTTGGCAGATGGGTAACATGACTTGTGGGTAAAGATGCGCAACCTCTGCAGAGTGTAAAACTGGTATACTAGCCGTGCTCACGGTCATGAGCAGCTCAGACCCTCACATGATTAATTTATGGAACTTAAATTCAATTTGTCATATGCATTGCATCGCAGGTGATGTTATTACTTTTGTTCTACTACTTAATTGGGTTGGTATTTACTTATACTTAGTAATTGCTAATTGTCGGGGACCATAATTAGGGGTACCCTCAAGACGCCTAATTCTCAGCTGGTAACCCCCATCAGCATAAAGCTGCAGAGGCCTGATGGGTGCGATTAAGTCAGGGATCAGTCCATACGAGTGACTCGATCACGCTTCGCCCAAGCCTAGCCTCGGCCAAGGGCAGCCGACCTCGAGGGACTTCCGTCTCGCCCGAGGCCCCCCTTTTAACGGCGGACGCATCTCCGGCTCGCCCGAGGCCTTGGCTTCGCTAAGAAGCAACCCTGACTAAATCGCCGCACCGACTGACCGAGTTGCAGGAGCATTTAACGCAAAGGTGGCCTGACACCTTTATCCTGACGCGCGCCCCCCGGTAGAGCCGAAGTGACCGCCGTCACTCCGCCGCACCACTGACCGGTCTGACAGAAAGACAGCGCCGCCTGCGCCACTCCGACTGCAGTGCCACTCGACAGAGTGAGTCTGACAGGCAGTCAGGCCTTGCCAAAGGCGCCATAGGAAGCTCCGCTCCGCCCGACCCCAGGGCTCGGACTCGGGCTAAGACCCGGAAGACGGCGAACTCCGCTCCGCCCGACCCCAGGGCTCGGACTCGGGCTAAGACCTGGAAGACGGCGAACTCCGTTCCGCCCGACCCCAGGGCTCGGACTCGGGCTAAGACCCGGAAGACGGTGAACTCCGCTCCGCCCGACCCCAGGGCTCGGACTCGGGCTAAGACCCAGAAGACGGCGAACTCCGCTCCGCCCGACCCCAGGGCTCGGACTCGGGCTAAGACCCGGAAGACGGCGAACTCCGTTCCGCCCGACCCCAGGGCTCGGACTCGGGCTAAGACCCGGAAGACGGCAAACTCCGCTCCGCCCGACCCCAGGGCTCGGACTCGGGCTAAGACCCGGAAGACGACGAACTCCGCTCCGCCCGACCCCAGGGCTCGGACTCGGGCTGAGACCCGGAAGACGACGAACTCCGCTTCGCCCGACCCCAGGGCTCGGACTCCGCCCTGGCCTCTGCCGAACGACCTCCGCCTCGCCCGACCCAGGGGCTCGGGCTCGGCCTCGGCCACGGAAGACATATTCGACCTCGGCTTCGGAGGAGCCCCCACGTCGCCCGACCTAGGGCACAGGCCCGCCACGTCAACAGGAAGCGCCATCATCATCCTACCCCGAGCCGACTCGGGTCACGGAGAACAAGACCGGTGTCCCCTCTGGCTAGCTCCGCCAGATGGGCAATGATGGCGCCCCACAAGCTCTGTGACGACGGCGGCTCTCAGCTCTCTTACGGAAGCAGGGGGACGTCAGCAAGGATTCGACCGCTCCGACAGCTGTCCCTCCGCCAGGCTCCGTTGCTCCTCCGACAGCCACGACATCACGCCAGCAGGGTGCCAAGATCTCTCCGGCTGCCACATTGGCATGTACTTAGGGCGCTAGCTCTCCCTCCGCTAGACACGTAGCACTCTGCTACACCCCCATTGTACACCTGGATCCTCTCCTTACGCCTATAAAAGGAAGGACCAGGGCCTTCTTAGAGAAGGTGGGCCGCGCGGGGACGAGGACGGGACAGGCGCTCTCTTGGGGCCGCTCGCTTCCCTCACTCGCGTGGACGCTTGTAACCCCCCTACTGCAAGCGCACCCGACCTGGGCGCGGGACGAACACGAAGGCCGCGGGATCTCCACCTCTCTCACGCCCGTCTCCGGACACCTCGCCTCTCCCCCCTTCGCGCTCGCCCACGCGCTCGACCCATCTGGGCTGGGGCACGCGGCACACTCACTCGTCGGCTCGGGGACCCCCCGGTCTCGAAACGCCGACAGTTGGCGCGCCAGGTAGGGCCCTGCTGCGTGCTGACGAACAGCTTCCCGTCAAGCTCCAGATGGACAGTCTCCAGCAACCTCTCCGGCCCGGGACGGTGCTCCGTTTCGGGAGTCTCGAGTTCATGTCGTTCGACGGCGGCTACGACATGATACTTCTTCCACCGCCGCGCGACAACGACAATGGTGGCCGACATCCCGCCCGCCGGCGGCGGAACCGACGACATCTTCCCCGCGTGGTGGAAGAACAACATTCGAGCTCGCCCCGTCCTCTCCCCCGCCAACGGAGGAGGAGGCGGGGCAACCAAGGCCAAGCGGGAGGCCGCGCTTCGTCGGTTGTCGAGCGAATCGACGTCCCCAGCGCCCCGACGGAGGGCACGCCGGGCGTCGACCTCGCGTTCGAGACGAAGGCAAGCGCCGTCCCCCCGCGACACGCTGATCCCGAGCGAGAAGACGACGCCGGCGCACTCGCGGAGAGCTTGCAGGACGTCGCCCTCGTACCTGAGATGACGGTGCAACCAGTCCCCGATGTGACTACGTCGCTCCGCGTCGACCAAAAGGTACTGACTAACTCCCATCTTACGTCATTTCGACTCGGCCTCAACCCGCCAAGCGACCTCGCTTTGGCGAGCGCTCTCACTGAGGCGAGTGCAACCCCACTGGGGTTTCGTATGCGGTCGCCTTGGGACCGATTGACGGACGTCTCGACCTACGGGCCCTCTGGGTCCGAGGAAGATGATGATCCCAGCATCTGTTGGGATTTCTCTGGACTTGGCAACCCCAGTGCCATGCGGGACTTCATGACCGCATGTGACTACTGCCTCTCCGACTGTTCCGACGGTAGCCGCAGCCTTGACGACGAGGACTGCGGCCCAAGCCACGAATGTTTCCACGTCGAGCTAGGGGATCCCTCCGAAGGCAACCATCTCGGCATGCCGGAGGACGGTGATCTTCCTAGGCCGGTGCCTCGCGCCGACATCCCGCGGGAGCTAGCTGTGGTCCCCGTTCCGGCGGGGGGTCACGACCCACAGCTCGAGCCAGTCCGCGGGGCGCAGGCCAGGCTCGACGAGGGAACAGGAGCGCTTGAGCCGATCCGTCGGGACGTCGGGCAGGTATGGGCGGGCCAACCCCCGGCCGGAGAAATACGTCACCTGCCCCAAGGTCTCCAGCACCGTGTCGCCAACGATGTCAGGCTCAGGCCGCCGCCCGCATCCAGCGGGGTTGGTCAGAACCTGGCAGCCGCAGCGATGCTCCTCCGCACGATGCCGGAGCCATCAACCACCGAGGGTCGGCGAATCCAGGGAGAGCTCAAGAATCTCCTGGAAGGCGCTGCGGCCCGACGGGCCGAGAGCACTGCCTCCCGAAGGCAGGGATACCCCTCGGAGCCTCACGCCGCGACTTCCCGATTTATGTGGGAAGCCTCGGTCTACACCGGGCGCACGCGCAACACCGCGCCTGCGGCCCCGGGCCACCTCGGCAACGAGCACCATCGACGCGACCGTCGGGCCCACCTCGACGAAAGGGTGCGCCGAGGCTACCACCCCAGGCGTGGGGGGCGCTACGACAGCGGGGAGGATCGGAGTCCCTCGCCCGAACCACCCGGTCCGCAGGCCTTCAGTCGGGCCATCCGACGGGCGCCGTTCCCGACCCGGTTCCAACCCCCGACTACTATCACAAAGTACTCGGGGGAAACGAGACCGGAACTGTGGCTCGCGAACTACCGCCTGGCCTGCCAACTGGGTGGAACGGACGACGACAACCTCATCATCCGTAACCTCCCCGTGTTCCTCTCCGACACTGCTCGCGCCTGGTTGGAGCACCTGCCTCCGGGGCAGATCTCCAACTGGGACGACTTGGTCCAAGCCTTCGCCGGCAATTTCCAGGGCACATACGTGCGCCCCGGAAATTCCTGGGACCTTCGGAGCTGCCGGCAACAGCCGGGAGAGTCGCTCCGGGACTACATCCGGCGATTCTCGAAGCAGCGCACCGAGCTGCCCAACATCACCGACTCGGATGTCATCGGCGCGTTCCTTGCCGGCACCACCTGCCGCGACCTGGTGAGTAAGTTGGGTCGCAAGACCCCCACCAGGGCGAGCGAGCTGATGGACATCGCCACCAAGTTCGCCTCTGGCCAGGAGGCGGTTGAGGCTATCTTCCGAAAGGACAAGCAGCCCCAGGGCCGCCCATCGGAATAGGCTCCCGAGGCGTCTACTCCGTGCGGCGCCAAGAAGAAGGGCAAGAAGAAGTCGCAATCGAAACGCGACGCCGCTGACGCGGACCTTGTCGCCGCCGCCGAGTACAAGAACCCTCGGAAGCCCCCCGGAGGTGCTAACCTCTTCGACAAGATGCTCAAGGAGCCGTGCCCCTACCATCAGGGGCCCGTCAAGCACACCCTCGAGGAGTGCGTCATGCTTCGGCGCCACTTCCACAGGGCCGGGCCACCCGCGGAGGGTGGCAGGGCCCGCGACGACGACAAAAACGAAGATCACCAAGCAGGAGAGTTCCCCGAGGTCCGCGACTGCTTCATGATCTACGGTGGGCATGCGGCGAATGCCTCGGCTCGGCATCGCAAGCAAGAGCGCCGGGAGGTCTGCTCGGTGAAGGTGGCGGCGCCAGTCTACCTAGACTGGTCCGACAAGCCCATCACCTTCGACCAGGCTGACCACCCCGACCATGTGCCGAGCCCGGGGAAATACCCGCTCGTCGTCGACCCCATCATCGGCGACGTCAGGCTCACCAAGGTCCTGATGGATGGGGGCAGCTGCCTCAACATCATCTACGCCGAGACCCTCAAGCTCCTGCGCGTCGATCTGTCCTCCGTCCGGGCAGGCGCTGCGCCTTTCCACGGGATCATCCCTGGGAAGCGCGTCCAGCCCCTCGGACGACTCGACCTCCCCGTCTGCTTCGGAACGCCCTCCAACTTCCGAAGGGAGACCTTGACGTTCGAGGTGGTCGGGTTCCGAGGAACCTACCACGCGGTACTGGGAAGGCCATGCTACGCGAAGTTCATGGTCGTCCCCAACTACACCTACCTGAAGCTCAAGATGCCGGGCCCCAACGGGGTCATCACCGTCGGCCCCACGTACAAACACGCGTTCGAATGCGACGTGGAGTGCGTGGAGTACGCCGAGGCCCTCGCCGAGTCCGAGGCCCTCATCGCCGACCCGGAGAACCTTTCCAAAGAGGTGCCGGACGTGAAGCGTCATGCCGGCAACTTCGAGCCAGCGGAGACGGTTAAGGCCGTCCCTCTCGACCCCAGTGGCGACACCTCCAAGCAGATCCGGATTGGTTCCGGGCTCGGCCCCAAATAGGAAGCAGTGCTCGTCGACTTTCTCCGCGCAAACGCCGACGTCTTTGCGTGGAGTCCCTCGGACATGCCCGGCATACCGAGGGATGTCGCCGAGCACTCGCTGGATATTCGGGCCAGTGCCCGACCCGTCAGGCAGCCTCTGCGCCGATTCGACGAGGAGAAGCGCAGAGTGATAGGCGAGGAGATCCACAAGCTAATGGCAGCAGGGTTCATCAAAGAGGTATTCCATCCCGAATGGCTTGCCAACCCTGTGCTTGTGAGGAAGAAAGGGGGGAAATGGCGGATGTGTGTAGACTACACTGGTCTCAACAAAGCATGTCCGAAGGTTCCCTACCCTCTGCCTCGCATCGATCAAATCGTGGATTCCACTGCTGGGTGCGAAACCATGTCCTTCCTCGATGCCTACTCAGGGTATCATCAGATTCGGATGAAAGAGTCCGACCAGCTCGCGACTTCTTTCATCACGCCGTTCGGCATGTACTGCTATGTCACCATGCCGTTCGGTTTGAGGAATGCGGGCGCGACGTACCAGCGGTGCACGAACCATGTGTTCGACGAACACATCGGTCGCACAGTCGAGTCCTACGTCGATGACATCGTAGTCAAGACAAGAAAGGCTTCCGACCTCCTCTCCGACCTTGAAGTGACATTCCGATGTCTCAAGGCGAAAGGAGTCAAGCTCAATCCTGAGAAGTGTGTCTTCGGGGTGCCCCGGGGCATGCTCCTGGGGTTCATCGTCTCCGAGCGAGGCATCGAAGCCAACCCGGAGAAGATCGCAGCTATCACCAGCATGGGACCCATCAAGGACTTAAAAGGCGTGCAGAGGGTCATGGGATGCCTCGCGGCCCTGAGCCGCTTCATCTCACGCCTCGGCGAAAGAGGTCTGCCTCTGTACCGCCTCTTAAGGAAGACCGAGTGTTTCGCTTGGACCCCTGAGGCCGAGGAAGCCCTCGGGAACCTGAAGGCGCTCCTTACAAAGGCGCCTGTCTTGGTGCCCCCAGCTGAAGGAGAAGCCCTCTTGATCTACGTCGCTGCTACCACTCAGGTGGTTAGCGCCGCGATTGTGGTCGAGAGGCAAGAGGAAGGGCATGCGTTGCCCATTCAGAGGCCAGTCTACTTCGTCAGCGAGGTACTGTCCGAGACCAAGATTCGATACCCACAAGTTCAGAAGCTGCTGTATGCTGTGATCCTGACAAGGCGGAAGTTACGACACTACTTCGAGTCTCATCCGGTAACTGTGGTGTCGTCCTTCCCCCTGGGGGAGATCATCCAGTGCCGAGAGGCCTCGGGCAGGATCGCAAAGTGGGCGGTGGAGATTATGGGAAAAAATCTCGTTCGCCCCCCGGAAGGCCATCAAGTCCCAGGTGTTGGCGGACTTCGTGGCCGAATGGGTCGACACCCAGCTGCCGACGGCTCCGATCCAACCGGAGCTCTGGACCATGTTTTTCGACGGGTCGCTGATGAAGACGGGAGCCGGCGCGGGCCTGTTCTTCATCTCGCCCCTCGGGAAGCACCTACGCTACGTGCTACGCCTCCATTTCCCGGCGTCCAACAATGTGGCTGAGTACGAGGCTCTGGTCAACGGGCTGCGGATCGCCATCGAGCTAGGGGTCAGACGCCTCGACGCCCGCGGTGACTCGCAGCTCGTCATCAACCAAGTCATGAAGAACTCCCACTGCCGCGACCCGAAGATGGAGGCCTACTGCGATGAGGTTCGGCGCCTGGAAGACAAGTTCTTCGGGCTCGAGCTCAACCACATCGCTCGGCGCTACAACGAGACTGCGGACGAGCTGGCTAAAATAGCCTCGGGGCGAACGACGGTCCCTCCGGACGTCTTCTCCCAGGATCTGCATCAACCCTCCGTCAAGGTCGACGACACGCCCGAGCCCGAGGCACCCTCGCCTCAGCCCGAGGCGCCCTCGGTTCGGCCCGAGGTACCCTCGGCCCCAGGGGCCGAGGCACTGCACGTCGAGGAGGAGCAGAGCGGGGCCACGCCTGATCGAAATTGGCAGGCCCCATACCTGCGATATCTCCGCCAGGGAGAGCTACCCCTCGACCAATCCGAGGCTCGGCGGGTAGCGCGACGCGCCAAGTCGTTCGTCTTGCTGGGCGATGAGGAGGAGCTCTACCACCGGAGCCCCTCGGGCGTCCTCCAGCGATGCATCTCCATCGCCAAAGGTCAGGAACTCCTGCAAGAAATACACTCGGGGGCTTGCGGCCATCATGCAGCGCCTCGAGCCCTTGTCGGGAATGCTTTCCGGCAAGGCTTCTACTGGCCAACGGCGGTGGCTGACGCCACTAGAATTGTCCGCACCTGCGAAGGGTGCCAATTCTATGCGAAGCAGACCCACCTGCCCGCTCAGGCTCTGCAGACGATACCCATCACCTGGCCCTTTGCTGTATGGGGTCTGGACCTCGTCGGTCCCTTGCAGAAGGCGCCCGGGGGCTACACGCACCTGCTGGTCGCCATCGACAAATTCTCCAAGTGGATCGAGGTCCGACCCCTGAACAGCATCGGGTCCGAGCAGGCGGTGGCGTTCTTCACCAACATCATCCATCGCTTCGGGGTCCCAAACTCCATCATCACCGACAACGGTACCCAGTTCACCGGCAAAAAATTCCTGGATTTTTGCGAGGATCACCACATCCGGGTGGACTGGGCTGCCGTGGCTCATCCCATGTCGAATGGGCAAGTAGAGCGTGCCAACGACATGATTCTACAAGGGCTCAAGCCCCGGATCCACAACGGCCTCAACAAGTTCGGCAAGCGATGGATGAAGGAACTCCCCTCGGTGGTCTGGAGCCTGAGGACAACGCCAAGCCGAGCCACGGGTTTCACGCTGTTCTTCCTGGTCTACAGGGCCGAGGCCATCTTGCCCACTGACCTGGAATACGGCTCCCCGAGGACGAGGGCCTACAACGATCAAAGCAACCAGGCTAGCCGAGAAGACTCACTGGACCAGCTGGAAGAGGCTCGGGACAAGGCCTTACTACACTCGGCGCGGTACCAGCAGTCCCTGCGACGCTACCACGCCCGAGGGGTCCGGTCCCGAGACCTCCAGGTGGGCGACCTGGTGCTTCGGCTGCGGCAAGACGCCCGAGGGAGGCACAAACTCACGCCCCCCTGGGAGGGGCCATTCGTCATCGCCAAAGTTCTGAAGCCCGGAACATACAAGCTGGCCAACAATCAAGGCGAGATCTACAGCAACGCTTGGAACATCAAACAGCTACGTCGCTTCTACCCTTAAGATGTTTTCAAGTTGTTCATATACCTCGCACCCACGCAAAGTTTAGTCATCAAGGAAGGGTCGGCCTCGCCTCGGCAAAGCCCGACCCTCCCTCGGGGGCTAAAAGGGGGGAGACCCCCTCTGCGTCGAAATTTTCCTCGAAAAAAGATCTCTTGTTAGCAGAATTTCTTTCGTGCTTTTTGACTACTTCGAAAAGCGGATCCTGGAAACGACGGAGTACACGTAAGCAGCCAAGGCTGACCGAGCCGAGGGACTCCTACGACCCCAGGATATGGATACCTCACTCATCACCTTCTGCGATAAGTAACTCGCGTTCGGATAAAGCGACTCCGTGGACCAAACAAGTCTTCACGTTCGGAAGCTCTTCTGCCGAGGCGGTCCTTCAAGCCTTCTCGACTGAATCGGTGACAGGGCCTCATGGACGGGCGAAAGTACGCGTAAGCGGCAAGGCCGACCGAGCCGAGGGACTCCCACGCCTCTGGGATACGGATACCTCACTCATCACCTTCCGCGAGAAGCAACTCTCGCCCACACAAACATCCCTGTTACCGACGGAAAGTCTAGATGCTCGGAACAAGAGGAAAAGAGACGCGGCTTTACAAGCGCAGCGAGGGTGTGTTTTCTGGCCTCAGCGGCCGCAGAAGGCACACGCTACAAGATAATCTGATCCTGCAGGCTCGGGTCTTCACGCTGAAGGGGGCTGCAGCACCCTCGGCATCGACGACGCCTTCAGCAAGGTCCGACCCAGCCTCGGACGGCGACGCGATCCAGGGACTTCTCCGGGAATCCGGCCCGAGCAGGCGGCTCGGCCGGTTACCCCTGGGGCCTCGGCCAACCATCTTTCAAGGGCGCCAGCCCGACCTGAGGCCTCGGCTGATCGACTCCGGCGTCGGCCCCGCCGACGGACAACCCGGCTAGGCTCCGGCCAACCAGGTTCCCATTTTCGAGCCAACTCCGCCTCTGCTCGTACTGATATCGCTACCCCTGGCCTCGGCTCATCGAAGAGCGGCCAAGGGGTCCCTTTAACTAAGCTAGAGGAGCCTCAGACAACAAGGCCGATCGAGCCGAGGGACTCCTACGCCTCTGGGATACGGATACCTCACTCGTCACCTTGACACGGGGCGACTCATGCTTGGTGAAGCGGTTCAGATAATCGACAGGCGAGACTTAGTGCTCGAAAATAAGGAAAAAACACGGCTCCGTGCCGAAATTACATACATGTTCAGGCCTCGACAGCCACAATGAACAAGAACACTGGCATTCGAAGTGCCATTACAAACGGAACTCTGGTTCCCCCTCCGCAGGTACGAACAACCCCCCTCCATGGGGAAGGCCTGCGGAGCAACAAAAGACTGACGAGCGGCTCGCCGCCGCCCGTTCTGATTACGACGACAACCACCCCCGCCCTGGGCGGCGAGGCGGCTTCGGCAGCAGCTTCGGGGCAGGTGTTACGACGGGAGGGCTCTCACCCGCCGAGGACGAGAACCAGCCATTCAGGCCGGGAGACGGAGACCCAGGGCTACTGGCGCCCTAGCCAAGCGACGGCGGCCTACCTATCCGGGCATGGCTGGAGGAAGTCCCCGTGAGACTGAAGGATGCCATTCTCCCCCAGGCGCCGGGGGAAGAAAAGGGCAGCCGACCCAGGCGGGGGCAGCCCCCCGACTCGCCTCATCCTCCATCTTGGCCTGGATGACGAAAATCCTTGAGGCCGAGGGAGGGGTAGAGGCCGCAGCCTGGCTCGCTTTCCCCACCGTCAAACTGGAGGTCACCATCTTGGGTGACCACCGGTGGAGGGGTGCGGCCGGGCTGTATGATGAAAATCCTTGAAGCCGAACGATGGCTGAAAGGTACCAACTCCCACGGAGTTGCGTTCCTCCAACGAGGAGGAGGAAAGACGGCGGATACCCCCCATCCGGGGGCTTGGAAGATGGAAAGACACGACGCATAAGGGAGGAAGAAGACATGGTTGCCTTCCGAAAGGGGACGCCCTCCTTTTAAAGGCGACTCTCCCTACGTGCGCCCCCAAACGCCACGGGCTAAGTCTTCTCCAACACGCTCCAAGGCCCTCCCCTGCGGCGCGGGGCTGGGTGCCGCATGTCATGCCAACTGGCTCAGAGCAGAAGAAGCCAAACCGCCGCGCGTGGTGCACACAACCGCCCAGCGGTTACAGGCGACCCCCCACTTTTGCCCAGACCAACGGGCGGAAGGGGCGGGCAGCCATGCAGGCGGCATGCAACCGCGCCAGGTTGACGCGCCTCTCCGACTTCTGACACGCCAGCTTGGAGGCCCAGGCCCACGCGTCACGCAACCAGCGCGTCAGTTGCTGCATGCAAGCAACCGCACCGCCACTCGTGCCACCGTCGCACCTCTTCGGTTGCGGAACCTATGCCGCGACTCGAGGCGACCCAGCGCACGACCCAGCAGCGCTAGCCTGGCGCGACGGTCAATGCGGCCGAAAGTGGGCCGGCAGTAATGACGGTGGCAGGCGGGCGGGGGCAGCAGTCATGTCGTCAGCCAGGCTCACGTCCCATCCAGGGACAGCAAGAGAGCCTCCTCCCACGGCGTGAAGACGGTGCGCCCGTGATCCGTTCCTCGAACGGCTCGCGCACGCGCAACGGCCGCCCCGCCAACCACTCGCCCCGTCGCATTAACTCCGCGGCGTGATAGGCGGCGCCTCTAGCAGGAGAAGCGGACGACGCTTCGCCTTCGCCGTAATAACCGCGCCAAAAAAGGTACGCCACATCGTTCGATTTCGTATCATTTTCCTTTTTCCTCTTTCTCTATCTCTTGCGACAGGGACCGGGAAAGGGGGATACCCCGAAAAGGATCCTTCTCTGCGAAGGAACCGGGCTCCGAGCCCCCCCCTACTGATCAAAGGTTCGAAGGCTGGCCCTCCGAAGGGTTCAACAGTCGCCTCAGATCGCGTGGGCCCGACACCCACTACTGGTCAGGGGTTCGAAGGCCAGCCCCCCGAAGGGCTCCATGGCCGCCTCAGGCTACTCGGGCTCCGCGCCCATTACTGATCAGGGGTTCGAAGGCTGGCCCCCGAAGGGTTCACAGTCGCCTCAGACGCCGAGTGAGGGATGACCAGGGGTACGTTCGATACATAACCGAGGCTCGGGCTGCGCTCCCGAGGTACCCTAGGACATTTCCGAGACCAGCGGGAATGATCTTGTAACGGAATCCCATCGGAGGGAGGCATCGAGCCCTCGGACCCCGTCGCCAGGGGACCGGGTCCGGCAGATCACCCGCAGGTACTTTTGGGCGTGCCTCTGGGCCCCTAGCCGACCCCCAACGAACGGGGCACGGACGTCCACTCGGATTACCCGCTTGCAGCTCACTGGAGACACCATGTTCGGTGCCCATCGAGGGTAACATGGCGCTCTCCCCCCCCCCTCCTCCTTGCGGAAAGGCGACGTAGGGGCGTATGTAAAAAGCCGAGTCTGTCCCTGACCGCCCTCTCGCCCTGTGCGGAGGCTCGGGGGCTGCTCTCGCAAATCCGGCTCCGGCCAAACCGTTGACAGCGTCAACATACCAGCCCGAGAGCTTGGGCCCCGACCGTGCACCCGGGCTACGGCCAGTTCGCATGAGGGAACAACCAGACCAGCCGAAGCATTACGCAAGGCATTAAGACCTCGAAGGAGTGAAACCACTCCTCTGAGGCCTCGGGGGCTACACCCGGCGGGTGCGCTCGCGCGCACCCACCGGAACAAAATGCAACCGAGAAAGGTTGGTCCCCTTGCAAAAAAGTGCGACGAAAGCCTCCAAGCGAGTGCTAACACTCCCTTCGAGGCTCGGGGGCTACTGTCGGGGACCATAATTAGGGGTACCCTCAAGACGCCTAATTCTCAGCTGGTAACCCCCATCAGCATAAAGCTGCAGAGGCCTGATGGGTGCGATTAAGTCAGGGATCAGTCCATACGAGTGACTCGATCACGCTTCGCCCAAGCCTAGCCTCGGCCAAGGGCAGCCGACCTCGAGGGACTTCCGTCTCGCCCGAGGCCCCCCTTTTAACGGCGGACGCATCTCCGGCTCGCCCGAGGCCTTGGCTTCGCTAAGAAGCAACCCTGACTAAATCGCCGCACCGACTGACCGAGTTGCAGGAGCATTTAACGCAAAGGTGGCCTGACACCTTTATCCTGACGCGCGCCCCCCGGCAGAGCCGAAGTGACCGCCGTCACTCCGCCGCACCACTGACCGGTCTGACAGAAAGACAGCGCCGCCTGCGCCACTCCGACTGCAGTGCCACTCGACAGAGTGAGTCTGACAGGCAATCAGGCCTTGCCAAAGGCGCCATAGGAAGCTCCGCTCCGCCCGACCCCAGGGCTCGGACTCGGGCTAAGACCCGGAAGACGGCGAACTCCGCTCCGCCCGACCCCAGGGCTCGGACTCGGGCTAAGACCTGGAAGACGGCGAACTCCGTTCCGCCCGACCCCAGGGCTCGGACTCGGGCTAAGACCCGGAAGACGGTGAACTCCGCTCCGCCCGACCCCAGGGCTCGGACTCGGGCTAAGACCCGGAAGACGGCGAACTCCGCTCCGCCCGACCCCAGGGCTCGGACTCGGGCTAAGACCCGGAAGACGGCGAACTCCGTTCCGCCCGACCCCAGGGCTCGGACTCGGGCTAAGACCCGGAAGACGGCGAACTCCGCTCCGCCCGACCCCAGGGCTCGGACTCGGGCTAAGACCCGGAAGACGACGAACTCCGCTCCGCTCGACCCCAGGGCTCGGACTCGGGCTGAGACCCGGAAGACGACGAACTCCGCTTCGCCCGACCCCAGGGCTCGGACTCCGCCCTGGCCTCTGTCGAACGACCTCCGCCTCGCCCGACCCAGGGGCTCGGGCTCGACCTCGGCCACGGAAGACAGATTCGACCTCGGCTTCGGAGGAGCCCCCACGTCGCCCGACCTAGGGCACAGGCCCGCCACGTCAACAGGAAGCGCCATCATCATCCTACCCCGAGCCGACTCGGGTCACGGAGAACAAGACCGGTGTCCCCTCTGGCTAGCTCCGCCAGATGGGCAATGATGGCGCCCCACAAGCTCTGTGACGACGGCGGCTCTCAGCTCTCTTACGGAAGCAGGGGGACGTCAGCAAGGATTCGACCGCTCCGACAGCTGTCCCTCCGCCAGGCTCCGTTGCTCCTCCGACAGCCACGACATCACGCCAGCAGGGTGCCAAGATCTCTCCGGCTGCCACATTGGCATGTACTTAGGGCGCTAGCTCTCCCTCCGCTAGACACGTAGCACTCTGCTACACCCCCATTGTACACCTGGATCCTCTCCTTACGCCTATAAAAGGAAGGACCAGGGCCTTCTTAGAGAAGGTGGGCCGCGCGGGGACGAGGACGGGACAGGCGCTCTCTTAGGGCCGCTCGCTTCCCTCACCCGCGTGGACGCTTGTAACCCCCCTACTGCAAGCGCACCCGACCTGGGCACGGGACGAATACGAAGGCCGCGGGATCTCCACCTCTCTCACGCCCGTCTCCGGACACCTCGCCTCTCCCCCCTTCACGCTCGCCCACGCGCTCGACCCATCTGGGCTGGGGCACGCGGCACACTCACTCGTCGGCTCGGGGACCCCCCGGTCTCGAAACGCCGACACTAATAAAATTTTGACCAACTTTAAAAGCAATGCTCAGCTCTAACCATCCTCTTTGATAAGCCTTACACTTCACGCGAGCTCCCACCTTTGGCGAGTTCATGCACATTATTCCCCACAACTTGTTGAGCAATGAACGTATGTGAGCCCACTCTTGCTGTCTCACACCCCCCACAGGTCAAGAACAGGTACCACAGGATGAGGCGCATGGAGGATGTTGTGATGAGTTCGTGAGAGGTCTAGGTCGTCGTCTCCCAGTCAACTTTGGGTTGCTGGACCGTTGTCTCCTTATAATGTAATTACTTTTTTATTTTGTATAGAACTCCTGTTATATAGTAAAGATGTGACATTCGATCCTGTGCCATGATTCATCATATGTGTGAGACTTGGTCCCAGCACACCTGGTGATTATATTCGCGCCTAGGTCTTGGTGCCCCTAAAACCCGGGTGTGACAACTAGACCGGTCTGGTGCCTGTCAGCTATGAAAGGCTTGCAAGCAGATCCCACATTGGGGGGCTAATGGACCCGGTCCGGTGGCATACCGGACTGGTTCGGTGCCCCTGAGATCTATAGTTTTCAGCAAGATTTCTATGGAAGGGGCAACTAGGGATAGCAGCGGGTAAGGTACGCAATGGGCATAGAAAGACATACCCATAACCCCTAGAGAAAAAATGTCCCATATCCATACCCACTACCCATCATTGGTACAAAATTATGTCATACCCATACCCACCATGTGTAGTGGTACCCATCAGGTACCCATACCCACTAACATTACAATAGACATGATCATTTGAATCACAAAAGTAAATACCAAATATAAAAGTCAAAGAAAAAACATGTCTATGCATAACCCTGCTTCATACCTAGTTTAACCTCTCAAAATTTCATTCCTACTTTAATGCATTTTTGTTAAAACTGGGTGAAGTGATATTCTTGTCAAAGAGCTTAAAGCTTAACCTTGTAACGAGGGTAAGCTACCTTTGTTCCAGAGGTGGAGGATCCTTAAGCTTCTTTGAATCCTTAAGGGTAAATGCATCAAATGTTTATAACATGCTTTCTTAAGTGCCTAGTCTACCATGAGCATCACGTTTATATTATGACATGTTGCACTTCACAATTTCTATAATAAAGCTTAATTGACATATTTTTTGATCTTATATATCTCTTTCAATTAGCACTTGCTCTTAATTCATACTTTTTCTTATACCAAGGTTCAATGTGTAGAACTTGCATCCTCGGACCTCTCATGTCCTAAAGTGCACTGATCTACAAGCATTCATCACTTGTATGCACAAGTTTAGGGGGGCAATTCTCTATACATTAAATCTTTGAGACTAACCATTCTTCAAGTATATGTTGTGCTTTGTCTCTAATTGAAAGGGAAATAGAGTTTCGAGCAAAGGGAGTACTTCCACTTCGTATTCGTTCGGTATAAACACCCTTGCTCAAACTCATGTACTTCAATTCCATATCTATTGAAAAGGCCTCAAAATTTCTTCATTTTTGGTGCTTAATGCCAAAGAGGGAGAAAGTATTAGGCCAAAGCAAAAGGATCGCACCACACCCTATTTTCGGAAAACATTTTAAACTATTTTATACCAAAGGCGAGAACTTCTTCAGGGGGGGTTTTTAAATGGCCAAAGGAAAAGCATTTGAAAAGGGGGAGAATCTTTAAACCTTAGAAATGCTCTTAAAATTTCATTCTTGTACCTTAGGCCATACGCAAATAACCTTGAAAAAGATTTTATCAAAAGTTTGCAAAAACCATCACATGTGGTGCAAAAGTGGTCCAAAATTACAATCATATCAATATCACTCATATGCACTTATAACTTCTTTCATTTCAATAGCTTATGAACGCTTGACCAATTGCAAACTAGTTACGATTTCATACTTCATATTTGCTTTGGTTTGTGTTGGCATCAATCATCAAAAAGGGGGAGATTGAAAGGGAAATGGCCTGAAACCATTTCTTATATTTTGGTGCTTGATGACCATCGCAACCATTCGGACTAACTAGTTTGTCTAGTCTTTGATTCACAGGTTCATAACTTCAGCAGTTTAGTCTCTAAGTCGCAATCAGCTCATATCCAACCAAATAGGGGTAAAACATGGAATAGATGAACTACCAATAGTTCTACTCTTTGGATAAGTTCTAAATACCCCGAGGAACCTATTCAACACTTCTAGAAAGGTTGGAAAGCTCGAAATCCAAATATCATTATCTTGGAGCTAGTTTGAGCAAAAGAAAAATATGAGTTAAAGAATTAAAATGTTCATGATCCATGACTTAGACTAGTTGGAAATCCACTTGAGATGTTTGTCTAAGTCATAGGATCTCTCTCAAGTTTAGCCAAAGCAACTTGGAGAAGATTGCTCAAAGATCAACGGGAAGTCAGAAACTCAAGTTCTGAAATCGTCGAGTGCGAACCTATAATACCCAACTTTGGAATATAATAGAGGGAAATAAAATTTTGTGTAATGCCTTCTCATTCATAAAGAATTATTGGGAGACAGGTTTAAAATAAATTGTACCTCAATAAAAGGTGCATCATGCTGGAGTTTTGTTTGCTTGTGCATTTAAATAATGATAACAAATAATATTAGTATAAATATAATGATAACTTGATATGTGGTTGATCACCAAATTGAAATTAGGGTTTGGAAATAGAGAAAGGAAGAAAAGGAAAACCACATGCAAAGTAAAGCAAGGTATATAAATAAAGATATTAATCCATTATGGTATTTTTGAATTGAACATTTAAATTTAGGTACAAAATTCACAACAGAAATTTGAATTTAAATTTGAGATCCAAAATAGAAAGGAAAGAAAAAAATAAAACAAAAGAAAGAAATAGAAAAGGATTAAGCGTTGTTTGGGCTGAATCCGCCTTTAGCCCAATAACAACTCCACCATGGCACAGCCCAACTGCGGGTTCGTACTGACCTACTGGACCCACTGGTCTGTCTCACGCCGCGCGCGCGCTGATACTGCAACGCGGGGTCGGGTCGTCAGTTGGCCGAGTGAGCTCCCCGCGCATGACTCACTGTCAGGTGGAGCCGCGCTGTCCGTCGCCGTAGCGCATGCACTCGCGACCACGTTACACCGCCTAGTGGGACCCCCTGTCAGCTATTCCTTCGACCTCTAGCTTGGGCGTCGGTTGCAACCACTCGCTGATGGCCCCGCGGATAGCTCGGGATTGATCCTGCTGATTCGCCATGACCAGACTGAGCTGCGACCCTGGGGTTATAAACCGCGCCTGGGCCGCTGGTTACCCCTTTACCCACCCAGCTTGCGACTCAGGAGAGAGAGAAGTGAGAGACGCGACGGCGATTGGGGCATTCGCTTCCGTCGCCGATTAACCTGAAGTTTGCATAAGAGGGGAGAAGGAGTTAGGTGTGTGAAGGGTGAACATCAGGATCCATCGTCTCGAAGGGACTCAGGTCACCGGCAAATCCTCGCCAGTCGTGCGTACCACGGCAGAGCCGCTTCGCTCCGTGGTCTGCCCTGTCATCAACTCAATCACGAGTGAGTACTTCCTTCCATAATTCATCGTGGTCTCAGCTTCGGTTAGCATCTAGCGCGGCGGGTAATCGTGCACTGTAGGCTAACATGGGAATTCTGGTCATGGCGCGCTGCCGTGCGAGGCGCTCTCGTCACCGGCGAGGGCCAGGGTCAGGCGAATCCGCGTACATCATGGGATTGGGCAGGAACGACTAGGATTAGAAGTTTGGATACTGTTTCGTCTTGCGTAAATTTGAGCGTCGATTGGGGATCTGAGGGATACGGATGACTTAAGCCAGCATTAAATCTGGTTCGTCCATCTTTGATCGGGCGGGTGTCGTCAGGTATTGGTTCAAGCGAGGGCGGATCTAATCAGGGCGCCTCATTTAAGATCGGACGACTGAGGGATCACGGTACCTCTTCGTTGTGCACGTTTCTCAGAAAAGCCCTTCAGTTTTTAGAAAACCAATATATTGTGCACGTTTCTCAGAAAATCCATTCTGTTAATTTTTGTTATACTATGTATGTTTGTATTGATGTGAGTAGACAAGCAAGCCACAGAGGATCCAGAGGTTCAGCAGGTGGAGACTGTTGATCAAGAGCTCGTTGAAGGCAATTTGTGCCCTTGATCACTTCTTTTTACCCAGTCATGTTCTTATTAATCATAATGATCTGCATAGGTTAATTTTGATGGGACCCAATAGGTTACCCTAGTTTGGCTATCTTTATACCTTGTTTTACCACTGAATTTTTGGGTAGTACATGATATTGCTTTATGTGGTTTTGGGTATGGAGATATACATTACTCATGTTCACACTTTTATTGTCAGTTTATTATTTACTATTCATGATAAGATCATTATGTTAATTGGAACATGGAGAACCACATGGGAAAACAGTGCTACCACAAGGGTGGTATGGGACGCCCTTAGCTGACTAACTAGGAAAGCTAGAGGAGGACTACCTTACCCGATAGGGACAAGGGCAGTAGGGGAGTGGTCAGTGTAGGGAGGTCCTTGGGTTGATTTTGCTGCGATGACGGTCAGGCAAGGGATCCTTGCACTGGAGCTTCCTAGAAACTGTAGCGGGTTTTCTGAAGCTAGTGAAACTTTGTAAAGGCCTCATAGTGGAACCCTGCATCGCTTTCTTGGTAGAGGTGTATGGGGTCCGATCAACCCCATGGCAAATGGGTAACACGGCTTGTGGGTAAAGATGTGCAACCTCTACAGAGTGTAAAACTGGTATACTAGCCGTGCTCACGGTCATGAGCAGCTCATACACTCACATGATTAATTTATGGAATTAAATTCAATTCATCATTTGCATCGCATTGGGATTATTTATTATTATTTTTATTTAATATTACTATGGTTTGGTATTCACTTACACTTAGTAACTGCTAATAAACTTTTGACCAACTTATAAAAGCAATGCTCAACTTTAACCTTTATTTATTGATTAGCTTTACACTTCACATGAACTCCCACCTTTGGTGAGTTCATCCACATTATTTCCCACGACTTGTTGAGCTATGATCTTCTGTGAGCTCACTCTTGCGATATATAAACCCCCCACAGGTGAAGAGCAGGTGGTCGAAGAGGAGCCACACAACGAGGAGTTCGACTTGATCTAGGTGGCGTCTCCGAGTCAGCTTTGTGGCGCCAGGGAAATAATATTTAGTTCGTTTTATATTTATCATTTATTTTGTAAGACTTCTGCTATGTAATAAGTACATCTATAATATTTATGACATTTATTTCTATGCACTATGTTATTATATGTGTTTTTCTTTCTTGGCGCACATATGAGACGCACCCGGCTTTATCCCTTAAATCCGGGTGTGACAGGACCGTCCGAGCCCTTCTGGCGGACCGTCCGCGACACCGCTTTGACTTTGGCCAGGAACTATAAATCGTGGATAGTCCAACCAAACCGCGGACCGTCCGGCTACAGTGCAGACCGTCCGGCTATAATTCACGGATTGTCCGCCTGTGAAGACCTGGTTCAGCCCGAAGGTGACAAGTTGAGCAAAAGGAATTTTAGAGCTGGCGCGGACCGTCCGGGACCAAGGGAAGACCGTCTACATGGTGTCACCGAGGCAAATAGTCGTTGATCTGTCAGGCGTATCCATCGAAGATGTCAGAATCGACCGTTGGAGGGTCGCGGTCCGTCTGGGCCCTAGCCACGGACCGTCCGCCAGTGCAGTTTCTGTCAGATGCGCCACAACGGCTATATGGGTGGTTGAGGGCTATAAAAGCCACCCCCAACTAGCCCATTCATGGGATTCATTGATCCATATCATACACAAGAGTTGGATATTCACTCCTATCTACTAGAGCAACACTTCCATACACATCAAAGCCTCACAAGTGCCACAAAAGAGAGATCAAGCAAGAAAGAGCTACTCGTGTGCGTTTAGTGATAGTGCCTTGTGAGAACAATTGAGAGAAAGTGTGTGCTACCTCTTGTGATCATTTGAGTGTGGAGTTTTGACTCACATTCATTGTAAAGCTAGCAAGAGCCCCATATCTTTGTGGTTGGCCTTGCGGAGACTTCGGTCTTTTGTTGACAAAGAAGAAGAAACACTCGTCGGTCTTGGTGACCATTGGAGAGAGGGAAATGGTTGAAAAAGACCCGTCCTTAGTGGACTCCTCAACGGGGATTAGGTTCTTAGTGAACCGAACCTCGGTAAAACAAATCACCCGTGTCACTTGTGTTTATTGCTTGTGATTTGTTTGCTTTCTCCCTCTCTAAGTTCTCTTGCATTATACTTTGTTGATATTACTTTGTGTTGCTTCAAGTCAAATTCTCATATATAGAAGCAACGCCTTCCAAGAAAGAACTTGTGTCATTCCTCTTCTTATCCAAGCCCTCTTGCATTATTATCCATAAACTTTTTAGTTGTGTTGCTTTGTATTAATTCCGCATTCTTTAAAAGCAATACTTTTGCAAGCAAAGGACTTAGTTTTATACTCTGATAATTGTTCTTCTTGTTCTAACCGCTAATCGAGGGATAAAGCCCGGGTTTAAAGTTATAATTTTCAGGTTTAGCCTATTCACCCCCCCCCCCCCCCCCCTTTAAGCGACTTTCAGTCGTCCTCTAAGACCTTGATATCTCGATGAGTATCCTCTAACTCATGTGACACAAGCTTCTTCGAGGCACGAAGATCTTTGATAGTAGAATCTTTAGAAGATAGAGACTCTCTAAGCGTTGACACCTCATCCTGGGATTCTTTTAGCTCGTTTCTCTTGCGGTCTAGCTCCTCCAAGAAACGGTGACTCCTCTCCAAAGTGGTAAGAGAACTAGAGGCATCTCAATACAACTTGTCAAGATTATTTAAGGAAGCAAGAAGTTTCTGCATCTCCTCTTGTGGATGGGAAAACCTTTGATAATAGGTCAAAAACATGGAATAAGAGCATCTCCAATAAGGACCCTAAACGAGGTCCTATTTTAAAATATAGGACCTAACAAAATAAAATGACTTCCAACAGTGATCTTAATTTACAAAATTTCATTAAATTGATATAGGACATGTGGGCTTGACTCTTAAATATAGCACCTAGCCAGAAGGCCCTATTCTGTCTCATGCCAACAAATTATTCTGAGGAAACTTCCGTCTGCGCTGCTCTCCTGCCGCCGTCGGTAATCAAGGTACAACTCCCTGCCGCCGATCTCCACTTCAACCTCGCCGCCCCCACGCTCTGGCAATCTCTTCCTTCACTATCGTCTAGTGCCTAGTTGGAGCCTCTTCCCCACCGTCGTCCAGTGCCAGGCTTCAACCTCCGCCTCCCCGTCGTTGTCGAGTAACCTGTTCCCCGCTGTTGTGCAGTGCCTAGGACTTGGTCCCTGCTGTTGTCTAGGAGATTCAACCTCCACCCCCACCGGCAATCAAGGCAACTTGTGGTGAGTGCTTCTCGGAATATCTTCTAAATCCCATTCTCATGTGCTCCATGGAGAACAGAACAACAGCCACATACTTGCTTTGATGGATGGATAGGGACATGGTCATGTAGGATTAGAAAAGGTATCTTTGGAGTGAAAGGGGAAAATGGCAGAGTGCTTTGTTTATTTTTTTAATTTATAAGCAAGCTCATCCACATAAATTCCCAGCTCGACCAATTTTTTGACAATGAATTAGTTTGCAAGTCTCATTTCCCAATCCATAACCTGCCCCTTTCTATCCCATATATGTGAAATCCATGAGCTCTCTATTGCTTGTTATAACAAAGAAACATGGATTTTATGGTTTGATGTTCTTAATCCTTAAATTAATAATGATCTTATTTGTTGGCGACATCAAGGCACCTCATGGATCCTAGGCAGCCATCAACGAGAGGTCGCAGGTCTTCGTTGCATGCTGCCATAAGTGCCATTGGAGGAGTCTGACCTGCACTTCGCCAAGAATCTAGAAGAAGCCCAATGGATTTTAGTACTGCTGCAACCCCACCAGCCTGCACACAACATCTATCTCAACATGAGTCGACAGTCGGCGGTGGGAATCCCTCCTGGATGTCTGATTATAGGTACGCAATCTAGGTTCAGCAGACAATCAAGTTGGTTCATGTCTTGTTGGTTACTTCATGCATATATTGAACCATTTTTAAGCTGAACTTAGTGTACTTGACTGATGATATCAATGAGACTTAGATTACTATGCAAACTCATTTTTGTAGCACTACCACCTCCTAGGGGGATTATTACACTTCTCTACTCAACCAGGAGGATGCAAATGTTTTCAGATCTGATGTTGTTGAGGACCTTGATAATGAAGTGAAAGAATTGCCAGGGCTGAATGAAATAAACTCACAGCCGATTAAGAGGGGTCGATCCAAGAATTTCAGTGTAGAAGAGGACCTAATGTTGGTTTCTGCTTATCTTAATGTAAGCAAAGATCCCATTACCGGTAGATATAAAAAAGAAGGCACATTTTGGGAGATAGTATGGAAATATTTTAACAAGAACAGGAAATTCGAGTCCGATCGTAATTGGTCATCATTGAAACATCGATGGCTTGCTATTCAGAAGGAAGTGAATATTTTTCAAGGTTACTATGATGCCATAGAAAGGAAAGATCAAAGTGGCAAGACGAGTGATGACAAGGTGAATCATACATATGGTACCATTTTTTATTCTTCTTACTATACCATGTACAGCTGGTCATATGTGTTAATCATGTGTTCTTTTCTAGCTTGCTGAAGCAAAGGCAGAATTTCGGGAAAGACAACATGGGAGGGCATTCTCTGTCTTCCATGTGTGGATGATTCTTAGGCATGAGCCAAAGTGGGCATTCAGAGAATCAAAGCTAAAAGACCCACAAGAAACAAATAATGCTAGTAGTGATGCTCCTATCAACATTGATAGACCACCAGGGAGAAAAGCTGAGAAGGAAAAAGCACGGGCTAGAAAGCATGGTGCCTGTGATGTTGATGGTGATCCTTTCTTTGAAGAATTAAAAAAGATGAGAGAATCCCAGGAAGAAAATGACAAAGACCGAAAGGCCCTTGATGAGAAGTTCTATGAGTTGGAAAAGATTAAGGTTGAAGCAGAGCAAGATCGTCAAGTCAAAGAGATAATGCAAACTGACACAAGCACAATGGATGACGAATCAAAACAATACTTCAAGTTGATGAAAAAAGAGATTTTGATTCGTCGTTTTGGGAGTAGTCAGCCATAGGTGATTTAGTTTTTAGAATTTTAGTTCATTATTGCCATAAGTCTGCATGTAAGTACTTGAACAATCTGAGGTTAACAATGTTCAAAACTCATAAAAATAATGAAGTGCATTTGCTAAGTTTAGCATTACATTCTTTTGTTACCAAAGAAAGCAGACCGTGAGGTCCAACCATTCTTTTGTTGTCTCAACATTGTAACACATAAATCATCCTAATCATATTTCATTGTTTAAAAGTGTGGATACTGCATATTATCCATACAATCCATTCATATATCAGAACTAAAGAAACAAAACAAACGAGTTTAACCAATACTAAACTATTAGTGCTCTATTTGGTGCCCTTGCCGCTCCCACAGGTGCTCAACTAGATCTTCCTTAAGTTCATGGTGCATGAGAGAATCTTCAATTCTGTCCTGATGAACAAAGGACGAAAAATTTGATGTCCCTGCTCGTGACACAACTCGTTGTGTGTCAGCAGCAGTCTTGTCATATGGCACATCAAAACCAACAACATCATGTTCATCTTCAATTACCATGTTGTGCATTATTATGCATGCCATCATAATATCTCGAAGTGTTGCTAAAAGGGAAATAGGGTCAAACCTTTTCCTAAATGATTTTGGTGGTTGAATTGCCCAACACAAATAATTGGACTAACTAGTTTGCTCTAGAATATAAGTTCTACAGGTGCCAAAGGTTCAACACAAACCAATAAAAAGATCCAAGTTAGGGTTCAAAAATAAAGGAGCAAAAGAAACCGAAGGTTGCCCTGGTCTGGCGCACCGGACTGTCCGGTAATGCCACCGGACAGTGTCCGGTGCACCAGGGTGGATCAACTCGAACTCGCCACCTTCGGGTTTCTGGAAAAGCCACTCCGCTATAATTCACCGGACTGTCCGGTGTGACACCGGACTATCCGGTGTGTCAGCGGAGCAATAGCTACAGCGCAACGGTCGACTCCAACGGAAACCTGAAAAACGCTACAGTTCGCGTAGAAGTCAGAGCAGCGCCAGAAGGCGCACTGGATAGTGAACAGTGACTGTCTGGTGGCCCAGGCTGTCAGAGCTCCAACGGTCGAACCCTAACAGTTGGGTGACGTGGCTGGCGCACCGAACAGTGTCCGGTGGCGCACCGGACTGTCCGGTGCGCCCATCGACAGCAGCCCAACCCCAACGGTTGGTTTGGTGGTTGGGGCTATAAATACCCCCAACCACCACCACTTCAAGGCATCCAAGTTTACACACTACACATTCAATACAAGAGCTAGTGCAATCAATACAAGACACAATTCAATAGAATCAAAGCCTCTCCAAGTCCCAAATCCACTCCAAGCAAATAGTGACTAGAGAGAGATTTTGCTCGTGTTCTTTGAGCTCTTATTCTTGGATCACTTTTCTTCTTCATCCATTCTTGTGCTCAAGCAACTTGTAATCAAGCAAGAGACACCAAGTTGTGGTGGTCCTTGTGTGGGGTCTAAGTGACCCATTTGATTGAGAAGAAAAGCTCACTCGGTCTAAGTGACCGTTTGAGAGAGGGAAAGGGTTGAAAGAGACCCGGTCTTTGTGACCACCTCAACGGGGAGTAGGTTTGCAAGAACTGAACCTCGGTAAAACAAATCACCATATCATCTACTTTCATTTGCTTGTGATTTGTTTTCGCCCTCTCTTTCGGACTCGGTTTTATTTCTAACGCTAACCCGGCTTGTAGTTGTGCTTAAAGTTTATAAATTTCAGATTTGCCTATTCACCCCCCCCCTCTAGGCGACTTTCAATTGGTATCAGAGCCGGTGCTTCATTAGAGTCTAACCACTCGAAGTGATGTCGGGAGATCACACCAAGAGAGAGATCGGGACCGGCGGTGACAAGTCCGCAAGCTCGGGGAGAACCCACTCAAGGGAGTCCAGCCACAAGCACAAGGAGGAATCCTCTTCCTCCATCAAGACACAACGGAAAGGTGACAAGAAGAAGAAGATGAAGAAAATGGTCTACTTCGAGACTGACTCTTCGTCACCCTCCACCTCCGGCTTCGAATCGGCATTCGCCACTTCTAAGCCCGACTTGTGGCCAAGGGATATTCACAAGTCGAAGGTTTGGATTTCGGTGAAACCTATGCACCGTAGCTAGGCTTGAGTGAATTCACATGTTACTTGCCTATGCTACTTACCATGGCTTTAAGCTCTACCAAATGGACGTGAAAAGTGCCTTCCTCAATGGACCAATCAAGGAAGAGGTCTATGTTGAGCATCCTCCCGGCTTTGAAGATAGTGAGTACCCTAATCATGTCTATAAACTCTCAAAGGCGCTTTATGGGCTCAAGCAAGCCCCAAGAGCATGGTATGAATGCCTAAGAGATTTTCTTATCACTAATGGCTTCAAAGTCGGCAAAGCCGATCCTACACTCTTTACAAAACTATTGCAAATGATCTGTTTGTATGCCAAATTTACGTTGATGATATCATATTTGGGTCTACTAACAAATCTACTTGTGAAGAGTTTAGTAGGATTATGATTCAAAAATTTGAGATGTCTATGATGGGGGAGTTGAAGTATTTTCTAGGATTTCAAGTGAAGCAACTCCAAGAAGGCACCTTCATCAGCCAAACCAAGTGCATTCAAGATATACTTACCAATTTGGAATGAAGGATGCCAAGCCCATCAAGACACCCATGGGAACCAATGGGCATCTCGACCTCGACACGTGAGGTAAATTTGTAGATCAAAAGGTATACCGGTCGATGATAGGATCTTTACTCTATTTATGTGCATCTCGACCGGATATTATGCTTTCCGTATGCATGTGTGCAAGATTCCAAGCTGATTCTAAGGAAGTTCACCTTAGGGCCGTAAAAAGAATCTTGAGATATTTAGTTCATACACCTAAGTTTGGCCTTTGGTACCCCAAGGGATCCACTTTTGATTTAATAGGTTATTCAGATGCTGATTGGGCAGGGTGTAAAATTGATAGAAAGAGCACATCAGGGACTTGTCAGTTTCTGGAAAGATCCCTGGTGTCTTGGGCTTCAAAGAAACAAAACTCAGTAGCTCTTTCTACTGCTGAAGCCGAGTATATTGCCGCAGGCCACTGTTGCGCGCAATTGCTTTGGATGAGG
This sequence comes from Zea mays, assembly GCF_902167145.1. Lineage (NCBI taxonomy): Eukaryota > Viridiplantae > Streptophyta > Magnoliopsida > Poales > Poaceae > Zea > Zea mays. Next base: position 137,350,163 of record NC_050098.1, on the reverse strand, counting down.
CAAACCCTTAGGGACTATGGCTACAAATTAACCAAAGTCCCTCTCCTATGTGATAATGAGAGTGCAATCCGAATGGCGGATAATCCCATTGAGCATAGCCGCACTAAGCACATAGTCATTCGGTATCACTTTTTGAGGGATCACCAACAAAGGGGGGATATCGAGATTGCTTATGTTAGCACCAAAGAACAATTAGCCGATATCTTTACCAAACCACTAGATGAGAAAACCTTTACCAAACTTAGGAATGAGCTAAACATTCTTGATTCTTGGAATTTTGATTGACATTTTGCACATATAGCTCATTTATGTACCTTTGATCATATTTCCTTCATGTGCTATGACTAATGCGCTTTCAATTAATTTTTTATGCTAAGTCATAGATTGAAAGGGAAATGGCGTACTCGGCGACGACAAGGCTTCCACTCCACTCTATCATATTATTTGCTCTTCGCCGTCACTCCGCACCGCTCTCCACGTTGGTATAATCTTCACTCATACTCACTTGTACCATTGAGGAGAAAGTAAAAAGGGCTCTAAAGACTCCATTTTTGGCAATTAATGCCAATGGGGAAGAGAGTATTAGCCCAAAGCAAAAGGACCGCACCACCATGCTAATTTCAAAAAAAATCGAAACAAAGTTGTTTTCAATTTATATCTTTCAAATTAGTATTTCTCTAAGAAATTCTATCTCAATTGGTATTGAAATATTTAAAGGAGGAGTTTTTCAAAAAAAAAAGGTATCTAAAATATTTGATCTTCTTTCAATTGGTAAAAAACCTCTTGAACACTAAGAGGAGAATTTCATTAAGGGGGAGTTTTGTTTAGTCAAAGGAAAAGCATTTGAAACAGGGGGAGAAAACTTCAAATCTTGAAAATGCTTCTCTAAATCTTATTCATATATCTTTGACTATTTGCAAATGGACTTTGAAAAAGATTTTCCAAAAGAATTTGCAAAAACAAAACAAGTGGTGCAAGCGTGGTCCAAAATGTTAGAAGAAAGAAAGCAATCCATGCATATCTTATGAAAGTATAAATTGGTTTAATTCCAAGCAATCTTTGCACTTACCTTATGCAAACTAGTTCATTTTTGCACTTATATATTTGCTTTGGTTTGTGTTGGCATGAATCACCAAAAAGGGGGAGATTGAAAGGGAAATAGGGTCAAACCTTTTCCTAAATGATTTTGGTGGTTGAATTGCCCAACACAAATAATTGGACTAACTAGTTTGCTCTAGAATATAAGTTCTACAGGTGCCAAAGGTTCAACACAAACCAATAAAAAGATCCGAGTTAGGGTTCAAAAAGAAAGGAGCAAAAGAAACCGAAGGCTGCCCTGGTCTGGCACACCGGACAGTCCGGTGCACCACCGGACAGTGTCCGGTGCACCAGGGTGGATCAACTCGAACTCGCCACCTTCGGGTTTCTGGAAAAGCCACTCCGCTATAATTCACCAGACTGCCCGGTGTGACACCAGATTGTCCGATGTGCCAGCGGATCAATGGCTACAGCGCAACGATCGACTCCAACGGAAACCTGAAAAGCGCTACAGTGCGCGGACAGTTCGCGCAGAAGTCAGAGCAGCGCCAGAAGGTGCACCGGACAGTGAACTATGACTGTCCGGTGGCCCGGGCTATCAGAGCTCCAACGGTCGAACCCTAACGGTTGGGTGACGTGGCTAGCGCACTGGACAGTGTCCGGTGGCGCACCGGACTGTCCGGTGCGCCCATCGACAGTAGCCCAACCCCAACGGTTGGTTTGGTGGTTGGGGCTATAAATACCCCCAACCACCACCACTTCAAGGCATCCAAGTTTACACACTACACATTCAATACAAGAGCTAGTGCAATCAATACAAGACACAATTCAATAGAATCAAAGCCTCTCCAAGTCCCAAATCCACTCCAAGCAAATAGTGACTAGAGAGAGTTTTTGCTCGTGTTCTTTGAGCTCTTGTTCTTGGATCACTTTTCTTCTTCCTCCATTCTTGTTCTCAAGCAACTTGTAATCAAGCAAGAGACACCAAGTTGTGGTGGTCCTTGTGTGGGGTCTAAGTGACCCATTTGATTGAGAAGAAAAGCTCACTCGGTCTAAGTGACCGTTTGAGAGAGGGAAAGGGTTGAAAGAGACCCGGTCATTGTGACCACCTCAACGGGGAGTAGGTTTGCAAGAACCGAACCTCGGTAAAACAAATCACCGTGTCATCCACTTTCATTTGCTTGTATTTTGTTTTCGCCCTCTCTTTCGGACTCGGTTTTATTTCTAACTCTAACCCGACTTGTAGTTGTGCTTAAAGTTTATAAATTTTAGATTTGCCTATTCACCCCCCCTCTAGGCGACTTTCAGTTGCTTCATCCGATAATCGAGCTGGATTTCTAATGATAGCAAAGCGAGCCTGCAACACACCAAAAGCACGCTCTACGTCTTTCCTCTGAGACTCTTGAGCAGCAACAAAATTTTTGTCCTTCAGATTAGCCGGGGCCTTGATTGTTTTCACAAATGTTGACCAAGGAGGATAAATCCCATCAGCAAGGTAGTAACCCATATCATAATTATGCCCGTTAACTATATAAGTAACGTATGGGGCTTCACCTTTCACAAGTCTATCAAATAGAGGAGATCTACGCAAAACATTAATATCATTATGTGAACCGGGAAGACCAAAGAAGGCATGCCAGATCCATAGATCCGTAGACACAACTGCCTCAAGTATGATAGTTGGTTCTTTGACATGACCACAATACATACCGTTATGAGCTGTAGGGCAATTTTTCCACTTCCAGTGCATACAATCGATACTACCAAGCATGCCAGGAAATCCACAATTTTCAGCAATATGAAGCAATCTAGTTGTGTCATCTTCATTTAGAGCCCTCAGGTATTCATTGCCAAACACTTCACAAATTGCTGCCACAAATTTTCTCAGACTCTCAATAGCAGTGCTTTCACCCATCCGAATATACTCATCAACATAATCTGCTGGAACACCATAAGCTAGTTGTTGAAAAGCTGCAGTAACCTTGTGCAAGCAGGTGAAACCATAATGACCGGTGGCATTAACTTTCTGAACAAAATATTTATCATGTTTTTCAACAGCTTCAGCTATCCTTGTGAACAAATGGGAACTCATCCGAAAGCGTCGTCGAAAAATCTTCTCGGGATATGTTGGATTCTCAGCAAAGTAGTCAAGATATAATTTTATAGCGTGTTCTCCTCTACTTCGATTGTAAACCTTATGTCCAAAAACTGAACCACGATGCTTTTTCCGTTGCTTCAATTTTGTCTTCCAGTATTTACTCATCAAAAGAACAATGGAATAGTCAAGTTCATCTGCTAAATATTTATCTTGTTGATGTATCTTATACCTCCTGAAACCGGACATGTTTCTGAAACGTATTGAAAAAATCGAATAAGAAATCAATTAATAGTGTATCAACAAAGATGAAAATTATTTATGAACTCTCCTTCATTTCATATTTACTAATCTTAAAACATCTATCCAATAATTGGAGCATCACGTCAACTTGAATTAGAGGAAGGGAGTAATAGCATCACGTCCAATTCAATTAGAGGAAGAGAGTAACGTGAATGTGTGGATGAAGTACTCCTAGGCGTGAATAGCATACCAGGCGTGATGAAAATCAAAGCATACCAGGCGTGATGAAAGCTGCAGTATTCTCTCTGGCCGTCGGCCTGTCCCTGCGAACACACGTGATGAAAGGTGCGCCAACCTCCTGTATCTACAGGGTGAAGGAAGATGTGTTGCCAAATGCTTAGGTCTCCGGCCGTCCAACAAAGCATAGCAACCGGCGTGCAAAACAAGTACGGTGTGGCGGGAAATCTTCCGCCAAAACCAATAGATAAACCAGATTTAACTAAATGACGTTGTATAGGACTCACTGTTGGAGCTAACACAATTGTTGGGTCCTATACACATTTCTATCCGGCCTTATTTCATTTTTTAAGGCCCAATTTTAAGTCCCACTCTTGGAGATGCTCTAAGTAACCTGAAGCTCCTGGCGAGTTACCTTGTGGGTTTTCTTCTCCAAGTCAAAGTTTGACTGTAGCAAGGAGTTCATGGCACAGGCACCATCAAGCAACCTGGTTACCTGATCAAGCTCCGCTTGATTTCGGGCACACTTCTCCTTAGTATCTAAGAACCATTGAGTAAAAGTTGAAGAAGCATTTAGCGACCATCAATAATGCAAACAAAAACAAGAAAGTCGGCGAGAAACAACAGCAAGAAAGCTCACCAGCGTTAGCAGACTTCAGATCGACCACTTGCTTCTGAAGAGAAAGAGGATTCCACCGCGACAAGGAAGATATTTGCTCAGGCACCAAAACTCCATGCGCCTCCAGTTGAGAAGCCATCAGGTCCAGGACACTCTGTGAATGCAGAAGTCAGCAAGCAGAACACCCATTGGTAAAGGCAATGTAGCACGGGACATACAATACCTGTAAATTCGATAAGAACAAGGGAAATCCCAAACCTGGAACTGCTGAGGTGCTCCTAGAGGCAATGATATTAGCAGAAGTCGAAGTCTGAGCAGGGACAAGCGTTGAAGGACCCGGATCACACAGGCTAAGCGCGACACCCATTAGGACTTTAGCATTAGATACACCCATTAGGACTTCAACGTCAGGTACACCCATTGGGATTTCAGTGCCAGAGACACCCATGGGGTTTCCAACACCAGAACCTCTGATCTCCAAGGTGGTTGGGTCTGCTGGCTCAATGGGCGCAACATAATTCGTTACAACAACATCATCAATCTAGGGCATCGACGATCCAACATGGACATCCATGGAAACAGTAGAAGGAGAGCCAACCGAAGCACCCTCGGGGGCTAGAGCACCAAGGCAAACTATCTGGCTTACCTCTAGCCTAGCCAGCAAGCTAGCATAAGATATTCCATCCGGTCATTCTATACGGACATTGATAACTCTGATTTCAGGCAATTTGAGCAAAAGGTCCTCAGGAATGGTGTCTTCTACTACACCATCGATAGCAAACATAGTCAAACCTCGGATGTTCATCATTTCCGCAGCAGCAAGGTTTGAGGTGTTACTACAAGCCTTGGATCGCTGCTCATGCCAAACCAAGGGAAGAACTTATTCTTCCTCTTCATCACCCCCTCTGTAAGACCCAAAATTGGTGGGAGAGAAAAAAAGAGAAAAGAAATTATAAGTCATTCAAGTCTAGAATTAAATATTGGGATGTAAATAAATAGTAGAAAGAGACTCTATTGATTTGTTCCCCTCTTGAACAATAAATACTTGTACATGCAATTTAATTAACTCTTAACAAGAGTATACATTACCTCCTTTTAAAATAAATAGATAATGAATAACAAATTTCTACACCTTTGGGAGGCACATCAAAAGATTAGTTCTTAAAACAAAATCCTCTGTTGAGTGTGATGTATATTAAGGAACACTTATTTGAATAAATAAAATAATAAATAAATAGTTAAATAAAGTTGCATCATGCTGGATATTTTGATTTTGACTCTAAGTTTGAATTACAAATTCGAATTTGGAATTTGAAAATGGAAGGAGAAGAGAATGAAATAAAAATGAGAAATATATTACAAAGAAAAATATATATAAATAATTATAATTCTTCAGGTTGGTACTTAATTTGTGCACTAAAATTGTGAAACTCACCATCAAATTTGAATTCAAAATACTAAGTTTGAAATTGCGAGGAATTCAAATAAGAAAATTATAAAAGAAAAATAAAGAAACGCCTTTGGGCCTAATTCTGCACTCGGCCCACTTACCCCACTTCTTTCCCTCCGCTGGCAGCCCACTTTTTACTCCCTGCGCGGGCTGTCGCTGGCAGGCCGGGCCCGCGTCGCAGCCTCTCATCTGCTCACCCACAAAGTCGTAGTGACCGATCAGAGGGGCCTGCATCCCAGACTCAGTGTGTTCCTGCGCAGCGTCACCTTTCGTTGACCCGTGGGACCCCCTTGTCATACCCTTCCACATCTTCTCCAACCGAACACTCCGACTTCGTCGCGTGGACCGCGCCCACCTCGCACAAGAAGCTCGCCGAAGACCTCGGAGTTCGCGAGACCGTCGCGCACCTACACGTCTTAAGGCCATGTTCCCATCACCCGAAACCCTTGACCACCTTCCGTTCTCTAGAACTAAAAAGAGTCAGCCACCATTACCAGGGAGAGCTCAAAAGGGGATAAATCGGGTAGCGTCGCCGCGCCGTTGCTGCTGAGGTGTGCGTGCGGTGGTCGCGGGTAGTGCCAGCAAGCGGGAACGCACACGAGTGAGATCTAGCATCGGAAGACGGCTGTGATGGGCAAATTGCCAAACGGAATCGAAGAAGAAGGTCGTGGACACGGGCTTCACCGTCGGGGTCGATCTACCACTCCCTCTGCGGTAAAAATTCTTTCCCCGCCATGTTCATTTGGTTCGTAGTACCGATTTGCGCCCACATATGACCGTGTTGGGGCTATCGAGGGTTGGATTCTTGCCGACGTAATTGCTCCAGCGTAGTCGGACCGCGTTATTGTGAAGAACTAGTGTGTGCAGGGCCCCATCCACGGAATTGAGCTTAGGGTCAGGTTCGCCATGTGTTAGGCAACAGGTTGCGCCCAGGGGAGAGTCGCGATTGGACTTGGTCACCAAAATTGGGCAGGGGGATCGCCACGGTCGGTGGCGCCGCCGGTGTGCCTGGTGCTGGCTCCGATGTCCTGTTGAAGCAATGTGAGGGAGAAATCATGGCCATCGGATCGTACATGGGCGGAAAAGATTAGAACATAGCATACCGTTTCGTTCAACACGATCTGAACCGTCAATCTCGCATCGTACAGTGGAGACTAGAACTTGGGATAATTAAATCTGGATCCTCGATCCTGGATCCAACGGCTGTAGAAGCATACCGGTTTGCGAGGGGCGCTGATTTAATCTTGGCCGCTCGCATTTGATCGAACGGTCCATATCAACTGATACCGCTTCGGCCGGTAGGTTTAGCGATTGAGCCCCTCAGTTTTTAGAGATTTAACCCGCAGTCCTGGCGCCAGTCACTCTGTGTCTTAGGAATTCTTACACCGAGGCCCCTGCACTCTCTGGTTTTCATGCGCCCAGTCCAGAGAGTTTGTAAATAAGAGAAATTGAATTGGAAATCTATTTTTAATATAAAAATAATAACTAGAATTTGTTTAATCCATAGAAAATTCATACTAATTCCAAATTGAGTCATTCAAGTTTCTATAGTTTTGTAATATTATTGTTTATCAACTAGTGTCTATGTTTTGACATGAAAGCCATATTAAAATTTATAACTCTTCCGTTTTAATTCCGAATTGACTCGTTCCAGTTGCGTTAGCTTCATATAAATATTTACTACGCAATAGCAACATTGATTATATGATATCCCATACTTTTATAATTTTGTAACTAATTTGATTAATCTATGTTTTCTGGTTTAACTTTTCTAATATTAATATAGTATTCGGATCTTATAATTATAATTTGATTAAAATATAATCTCTAGTCAAGTTATAATTAAGATTAAAGTTGAATTGATTGTTTCATTAGATTATCTTTATAAAATCAACTCAAGACCTAGTTTCAATTGCTTCATCACATAGATCTACCATAAATCATAACTCCTTAACCGTAACTCTGAATTTAGTGGTTCGCGAACCCACGTTCTCGTAGCAACGTATAGATTATTATTATGCAGTTTGTTCTTATGTTTGATGTGATGTTAATTTTGTCTATACCATGTTTGTTTGTATTGCTATGACCAGTAGTGAGGTCACGAGTCATCTGAAGAGCAACCTGGTACCTGGAATCTCAAGTCCTAGGCAAGTTGTGCCCTTGACCACTTTTTACCCAACAATGTTCTTTAATATCACTTATTCACGCATAGGTTTAATTTTGATGGGACCCAATAGGTCACCCTAGTCTGAATATATTTTACCTTGTTTACCCCCGAATCATTTGGGTAGTTTTGCTATCGCTTTATATGGTTTTGGGTTAATATTTCATTATATCCATGTTCCAATTATTTTGTTATGTTATTTATGTTCATGTCAAGATCATTAATTTTAATTGGAATATGGAGCTTAACATGAGAAACACGTGCCACCACAAGGGTGGAATGGGACGCCCTTGGCTGACTAATTAGGAAAGCTAGTGGAAGACTACCTTACCCGAAATGGGCAAGGCAGTAGGGGAGTAGGTATGTAGGGAGGTTCTCGGGTTGATTTTGCTGCGATGGCGGTCAGACGAGGGATTCCTACAATTGCTCTTCCCATAAACTGTAGCGGGTTTTCGGAAGCTAGTGGAACTTTGTAAAGGCCTCATAGTGTTACCCTGGCTCGCTTCCTTGGTAGAGGTGTATGGGGCACGTACAACCCCGTGGCAGATGGGTAACACGACTTGTGGGTATAGGGTACAACCTCTGCAGAGTGTAAAACTGGTATACTAGCCGAGCTCACTGTCATGAGCAGCTTAGGACTCTCGCATGATTAAATTATAGAACTAAATTCAATTGTCATTTGCATTGTATGGGATTATTTATTAATTTTGTTCTATTCTTATTATGGTTTGGTATTTACTTACATTTAGTAATTGCTAATAAAATTTGACCAACTTAATAAAAGCAATGCTCAGCTTTAACCCCTATTATTGATTAGCCTTACACATCACATGAACTCCCACCTTTGGAGAGTTCATGCACATTATTCGCCACAACTTGTTGAGCGATGAACATGTGTGAGCTCACCCTTGCTGTCTCACACCCCCACAGGAGAAGAACAGGTGGATCAAGAGGAGCCACACAACGAGGCGTTCGACTTGATCTAGGTGGCGTCTCCGAGTTGACTTTATGGCGCCAATGATGGACTTTAGTTCATTTTATATTTATCTTTTATTTTGTAAGACTTCCGCTATGTAATAAGTACTCTGATGATATTGTGATATTTATCTCTATACACTCTGTTATTATATGTGTTGTCTTCTTTGGCGCATATATGAGATGCACCCGACTTTGTCCCTTAAATTTGGGTGTGACAGAAGTGGTATTAGAGAAATGTTGAATGTAGGACGAAACCTAGATAGAACTGGACAACCATTGTCTGCTTACCTATGCTACTCTGATTCTTTCTAAACTTTTCTTAATCTTTTCTCATCCATTTCCGCTTTACTCTGATTATTCTTACCTCTTCTTTCTAAAGACAAATGTGGATTTCAAACTTTAAAATGTTGTACCTAAAGTGACCTTTAGGAATAGGAGACCTACTCTTATGAACAAAAACAAAAATTATTTTTATAGGTATTTATATGCTTGAGTGTTTGTTCTTATGATACTTGTCTGATTTGGATCTTTGATTGAGTGTGATGGGTTGTGGAGTAATGTCCACAATTGCATCTGCATATACACCTAGACATAAGGGAAAATATTTATAAAATAGACAACACATAATATTCTCTATTAAAAATATATCTAGTTTAATAGATCCATCTTATCTTAAAAGATTTTCTCTTATCTTAATAGATCCATCTTATCTTAAAAGATTCTCTCTTATCTTAATAGATTCATCTTATCTTGAAAGATTCGTCTTATCCTAACCACCCTACTTATCTCATCCTAAAGTAACAACCATGATCTAATTAATGAGATCAGATCTGAGTTATATTTGTGTGACTAAAACCACTTGACTTATCCCACCATGATCATGATCTAACCCAAATTAATTGGATCTTATCTAATCGAAGCTAGTCATACTTAGATCTGATCTAATGTGATGGATTAATCTAACCTAATGAAGGCTAATCTCATGTTGAACTAATCTAATGTAAGTTACTTAACAAGAAGGATAATACCAATGAAATAAATGAGACTCTACTTCTATAAAATATGTTTTAACTTAATTCACTTTGCATTAAGTTAAGAATGACTGACCAACTCAGCTTTATGCAACTACCTTAACCATTCGATGGTTGCATAACCCCTCTATTTTAACCTAACCGAGATTCTGACCTACCTACACCATATAATCCATCATATCTCAAAAGATTCCAACATATACTAATAATATATATTCTACCCTGGTAGATCTATCTAACTTAAACTAGTTTAATCTAGTTATATCCAATCTAATCTAGACCCTACCTAATCTAGTATGATCTAATCTAGAGGGAGTTACTTAAACAAGTTAGTTAATACTGGTAACACAGATTAGACCATATTCATATGAATGGGTTCTAAACTTAAATTGGTGTCTTAAACCAATTCGTTCGTGAAACCACGACCTAGCCTATGTTATAGGTTGCCCAACCCATTTATCCCAAAAGCAAAGTAAAACTTTGTTTAACCTACCTGCCCCATGTACCCGCAATTGCTATCTCAAGTCAGATAATGGCATCTAACACCGCAACCAATGGTCCCTAGACCAGACCCAAGAAGAAGGTTAACTTCGACAATGAAGGATATGAGTAGAAATAGATCTTCAGATGAATCAAGATTCACCACCCGGAATAAAAGTCTCCATTACTTAACTTCCTTTTACCTCCAAATCTTCTCTACACTCACCTAATAGCTAAAACCTGATGCACTATACCCTTGTTTTCTATGCCACACCTGTTAATGGCATGAAAATTTTAGGTATAAAAATATACTAATTGGAAGTTCCACTTATATATATATATATATTGGAATTTCATAAATATAAAGTCAGCTTGATATGCTTAACTAAATGATATTCTTAAATGGGAGTATAGAATCTAATGTGATCTAATCTAGTGTGACTTAATCTAATGTGGCCTACCTGAACAGATTAGTGATACCGGTAAAAGGAAGTAGACCTATCTAAATTAATATGATCTCATTTAGTGTGAGTTACTTAATGCTGATACAAAGGATAAAGCCATATTCTTAATTCACTCAAGCCTAAATTGGTGACTTCGATCAACTTGGCTAACTCAGCCATGTACCAGCGACTTACATAGTCATGATAAATTGCCTAATCTGTCTATATATAAAAAATTAATCTACCAGTTTGACCTACTTATTTTCAATGATATACATCATTGTTTTTCCAAGCCCTGCCTAAAACAAAGTCACCCAACTGAAATTTGACATAACACACTCAACTTGTACTAAGCTAAAGCTTATTCAATCTAATGTGGGTCACTTAACAAGTTAACACTAGTGAAATAAACTAGATCCTACTCCTGTAAACCTTGTTCTCCCCTCATGCACTTAAACCTAAATGAGTGCAACTCAACCGTGAGCAACAAGAGCTAACCCAACCAATAGAGTCATGATGAATTGATTAATTATTTATCCCCACCTAACATCAAACTTGTAACGCCCTGAATTTGGGGGTAGAATTTTTTCTTCTTTTCTCTCACCAAATTCGGGCGTTACTCTCTTTTCTCTTTCCCCGTTTGCTCCTTCTTCCCAATTTCAAACCAATATAGCGGCAAGTGTCCGTGTCATGTATAAACCAAAACCTAAGTGTCATGTGTGTTGCATCATGCCGAAGCACATTTTTTGTGTGATGTTGAGTGTTCGTCTCGTTCCGTTCCGGATTTCGATTCGCGATTTAATTCCGTTTAGTGGTCCGCGCTCGTCGTGGGTTTTTTTTGATCCGCGAAGTGGCCCGGCCCAACCTAGTCCAGCCCAGCCCAGCCGGCCCGGCCCGCCCCGGCCTGCGCGCCCCTGGCGCCCAAACCCCCCATGCGCCCCCCCTCCCCTCTCTCTCTCTCATTTGGATCTCCCGCGCAACAACCTCTCCTCTCCCTCTTCCACCTCTCTCTCCCCGTGGTGCCCTAGGATTTGGAGACGGCGATCACCGGATTTTGGACCCCGAGGTGAGCTCCCCTCCCCTCCCCTTCTCCTCTCTCTCCCTCTCCCTCCTCTTCTTCCCCCCGCGCGCGCCCTCCCTCTCCCCATGCCCGCACGCGACCCCGCCCGTCCCCGCCCCTGCCCGGCGCGGCGGCGCTCCCCCCCACCCCGGCCCGCGGCGGCGTCCCTGCCCGCCCCTCCCCGCTCGCCCGCGGCGGCGCGCGCCCCCGCCCCGGCCTCCCCGGCGGCGCTCGGCCCCCCGCTCGCCCCCCCCCCCCCCCCCGCTCGGCCCCTCCCCCTCCCTCCCCGGCGGCGCTCGGCCCTGCCCCTTCCTCCCCGGCGGCGCTCGGCCCCGCCCCGGCCTCCCCGGCGGCGCTCGGCCCCCGCCTGGCCTCCCTCGCGGCGGCGCTCGGCTCCCGCCCGGCCTCCCCTCGCGGCGGCGCCCGCCCCTGCCCCGGCCCCTGCGCGTGGCGCTCGCCCGCCCCGCCCCTCGGCTCGGCCGGCCGTGGTGGCCCAGCGCCCTCCCGCGGCGCGGCGAGCCCCGCTCGCCCGCGCGCCCCCGCCTTTGGCCGGTTCAACCGCCCTGGCCCCAGCTCGGCCGCCCGTTCCCCCGTCTCGGCCTCGCCCGACCGTATCTTCGCTCGCCCGCGCTCGCGGTGATTACTCGTTAATTAGCGTGTTGCGTCGCGCGCTTCGCCGCGCAACGGATTTTTCTAAATTCAGATTCTATTTTGTGTTGCGTCGTGCGCTTCGTCGCGCGACGATCCATTTTTGTTTCAGGTTGTTTAAGGTGTAACGCCGCGTGTGTATTCACGCGACGTTCCACTTTGGACTCAGTTTAGTCGATGTATGCCGTCGTGCGCTTCGTCGCGCGACGCTTAACGTCTCCTCTTAACTAAGGCGAAGTGTCTCGTTGCGTGCTCGGTCGCGCGACGAGTCGTTAACTTTTTAATTTGTTTTAGAGAGCTTTGTCGCGCGTCTCGCCGCGCGACCATCCTTTTATTTATCTCCACCTGCTTATAATAACTAGACATGAAACATGACTTTACTTTACGCTAAACATAGTGTCTACATTAAATTTCCTTCCATTAAGCGAGTGGCTAATTTATAATCATGTAACGTGATCGTTTCTCGACTGTCTTTTCCTCTTTCTCTCTTAACCGTACTCGCGAGCCCGCGTGGAACGTCTGTTTACTTATTGCATTTTATTGTATGGTGTACTGTTCTTTTGTATTAAATATGTGGATGTATGTATGTTTGCGCTCGCATAGAGAACGATCCGGTCGAAGAGCCCGAGGAACTCGCAGGAGAAGCTCCTGAGCAGCAGTCGGTTGGTGGAGGCAAGTGTCCCTTGACCTATCTCTGTCCTATTCATTCTTTAATTCACTTCCCGCTTTACACATTTATGCCTAAGGATTGACTAGCTTTTGTTATCCATGTCCTTGTTTACCTATCTGGGTTGGATTATTACTGTTTAGCTTTATGCTATTGCTCAACTATAATCAATGAACATGATGAGATTATCTATGATACGCTGTTTTCCCTTCTCTTATTATGATGTATGCTTGTGGTCTTCAAGGGGGCTCGAGCGGTTTCTCGAGTGCCTCTCCGTAAGGACCTGTTCTATGGATGACCGCCCGGGAAAACAGTGCAACCATGAGGGTGGAATGGGATGCCCTTAGCTGAATAATTGGAGGATCCGGGGTGTAGTTCACTTAGCCGTCGTGCCGTCAATGGGGCTCGGTGTATGCGGCTCGCTCTGCCAAGTTTGGGTTCGCCCCTTGGGGAGGAGTGCGGTGCATTTAGGAAACCTAACGGGTGGCTACAGCCCCGGGGAATCTTTGTAAAGGCTACGTAGTGATGCCCTGCTAGGCCACCTAGGTAGTGGTCAATGGGGAGTAGCTCTCTCCGGGCAGAATGGGAATCACGGCTTGTGGGTAAAGTGCACAACCTCTGCAGAGTGTTTGAAAACTGATATATCAGCCGTGCTCGCGGTTATGAGCGGCCAAGGGAGCTCCAGTGATTAGTGGTACTTGATCAGAGATACTTTGGTACAGGTGGTTATGAGATTGATGGTTTTGGTTATGACTATGGTGCTGGTAAGTGGTATTCTTTCCGTTTGGAAAGGGTACATCGGGTTAATAATTTGGGTTAATGCTAAAACTTGGCTTTCTACTAGTAAGTAATAATCTGACCAACTAAAAGCAACTGCTTGACTTATCCCCACATACAGCTAGTCCACTACAGCCAAACAGGATACTTGCTGAGTATGTTGATGTGTACTCACCCTTGCTCTACACACCAAACCCCCCCCCATCCCCAGGTTGTCAGCATTGCAACCACTGCTCAGGCGAAGATGAAGCTGTGGAAGGAGACTTCCAGGAGTTCCAAGATTACGACGAGTTCTAGGTGTGGGTTAGCGGCAACCCCCAGTCGGCTGCCTGTGAAGGCCGCGGTTATCTACGTTTCTTTTTCGCACTTTGATTTATTGTAAAGACTATATGGACGTCTCAGACGTATGATGTAATCGACTATTTCCCTTATTAATACTATTTTGAGCACTGTGTGATGATGTCCATGTTATGTAACTGCTGTGTACGTGAATAACTGATCCTGGCACGTACATGGTTCGCATTCGGTTTGCCTTCTAAAACCGGGTGTGACATAAGTGGTATCAGAGCCGTGCTGACTGTAGGACCGCTAACCTAGAGTAGAATGGTCGTTCTAAGGACTATAGACCTCTGTCTCTGCCTTGACTTTGATATCCCTTCAAAAGTTGGTCATACCGACCAAACCTATGTTCTACTATATATTATACCTTGCTGAAAATCATGTTTTATTCTAATCCTTCATTTACTTACGATTCATTATTTGCTGGTCATATCAATTCTGTTCTCACCCTTTTGCTTGCGATGTCTTTTGTAGATGGCTCGACTTAGACACACTGCATGAAAGTCAGTCATCCCCTTCTTACCCTCCCGCCTTGCTGAGCGTCCGCTTCGCCGTCCTGTGGCTGGACAGTCCAGCCACTTGGAGAGACTACACCACCGCCTGCGTGAGGAGCAGGAACGTCGACGACAGGAGCAGCAGGGCTCTTCTTTCTCGCTCCACCAGGAGATAGAGTCTGTGAGGAGCTGCTCCCCTGTGCTTCCTTTGGAGGTGCCCCCTGCATCACCACCGGGCGTCCCAGCTTCTGGAGTAGCTGCTGGAGGAGACCCAGACGACGGAGGTGGCGACGACAGCTCGAGCCACGACACTGACTTCTCTGCTAACCCTGAGCCGGAAGGATGGGTTGCTCGACCCATCACTCGCGACGCTGCTCACGGGTGTCACTTCCACGATGCGCTCGACACCCTGCTACGTCGGGCATTTAACCGGCATACTTGGTCCGTCGAGTATCGCTGTGTGGTTTACCAGCACAGTCGCGGGGTCTACCCGGACCGCTGGGAGGCAACCTGCTTGGTGCGCTGCCCGGAGAACAGTCTCCAGGGTGCGGAGGCCTGCTCAGAGCACTATTCCATCTCTGAGAGGGACTCAGCTGAGGCAGCCATGCAAGATGCTGCACGGCGTGCGCTTTCGCACTACTGCTCGGTTTTCGGTGGGGCAGCTGACGGTCTTGACCTGAAGTATTACCCCCGCCGTCCATCTGGCAGCACAGGAGGCGTGATTGTCTCACCTGTCGGTGAGGGCAATCCTAGGTTGAGCAGCACAGTCAACCTAGCCGCCGTGCTAAACACGGAGCTGGACCATGCACTAGACGAGCTGAGTAGGGCTCGTGCTGAGATCGCCCTGCTGTGGGCTGAGCGCGCGGAACGTCGTCACTTGGATGGTGGTTCCCCCGCTCCCGTCGGGACTCAGCACCCGTACCGCTCACCTCAGCGTGGACACCAGTCTTATGGCAACCCCGACTGCAAGACCAAGATAAATCTAGAACCATAGCTCGTTAGAGTTGGATCGTGTAATTAATACGAAATATATACATAGAAGCTACAGTCTTAGCGTCAGTCTCAGTCTTAGTTAGTCTTAGTTAGACAGGGTAGTTTGCTATATCCTGTGCATTTATGTTTGTCATGATGAACGATGTTTGGTTTGGATCTTTGTAATGACTGTCACCAGAGTGTGGGTATCCCCCGCATTTAGGTTTACCTATTATGTTAATGGAGTTAGTTATATAGTTGGGAAACCTTTTATTCCACTCTCCTCTTTATCTGAGAAGCTGTGTGGTCTGTGTTGGAGATCAGTGAAGATGCTCATTTGTTCAGTGCTGTCGAAGAATTCTATACTCTTTTCTTATGCTGCAAGATTTGCCAGATCAGTTCTGATGTGTGGTTGCATTCTGCAGATGTCAGAGAACAGGCGCAGAGGAGGAAGGCGTGCTCAGCAGGAGCGAGCCGCTCAACAGGTAGAGGTGCCCCAGCAGCAGCACCTGCCGCCCCCGCCCCCGATGTCCATCGAGCAGATGTTTCTGATGCAAACTCAGGTAGTTCAAGCCATCGGTCAGACTTTGGCCGCCATTCAGCAGCAGCAGCAGCAACAGCAGCAGGCCCCACCTCAGCCTCAGATGCCCAGAGACAAGCGTGCTGAATTCATGAGAGGTCATCCACCAACGTTCGCTCATTCTTCTGACCCCATGGATGCTGAAGACTGGCTGCGCACTGTGGAGCGTGAGTTGCATACCGCTCAGTGCGATGACAGGGAGAAAGTTCTGTATGGTCCCCGTCTGTTGAGAGGAGCAGCCCAATCATGGTGGGAGTCTTACCTCGCCACCCATGCCCACCCTGACGCCATCACTTGGGAAGAGTTCAGAGGTAGCTTTCGTCAGTACCATGTTCCCGCAGGTCTGATGACTGTGAAGAAGGAGGAGTTCCTGGCCCTCAAGCAAGGGCCATCGTCTGTCAGTGAGTACCGGGACAGGTTTCTGCAATTGTCTCGCTATGCTCCTGAAGATGTCAACACCGACGCCAAGCGGCAGTACCGTTTCTTGAGAGGCTTGGTTGACCCTCTGCAGTACCAACTGATGAATCACACCTTCCCAATATTCCAGCACCTGATTGACAGAGCAATCATGACAGAGAGGAAGCGCAAGGAGATGGAAGATCGTAAGTGCAAGATCAGTGGACCCCAGCCTGGAAGCAGCAATCGTCCTCGTTTCTCAGGCAATCAACCTTAGCAGTTCAGGCAGAACCAGCGTCCACCTCAGCAGCATCAGCAGTTTCAAAGGCAGTATCCTCAGCATCAGTACCAGAACCGTCAGAGCAATCAGTCAGGAGGTCAGTTTCAGAGGCAGAATCAGCAGGCACCTCGTCTTCCTACCCCAACAAACCAGCAGAACAATCAGGCAGCACCAGCTCAGGTTGGAAACAGAGCATGTTTCCACTGTGGAGAGCAAGGCCACCGGGTGATGCAATGTCCGAAGAAGGCAGCCCAGCAGCAGTCAGGCCCCAATGCCCCAGCAAAGCAGAATGTGCCTCAGCCCAGAACAGGCAATCGCTCTCAGCCGCGCTACAATCATGGAAGGCTGAACCACTTGGAAGCTGAAGCAGTTCAGGAGACCCCCGGCATGATAGTAGGTATGTTCCCAGTCGACTCCCATATTGCAGAAGTGTTATTTGATACTGGAGCAACGCATTCTTTCATTACTGCATCATGGGTAGAAGCACATAATCTTCCAGTTACTACCATGTCAACCCCCATTCAAATCGACTCAGCCGGTGGTAGAATTCGAGCCGATAGCATTTGTTTGAATATAAGTGTGGAAATAAGGGGGATAGCGTGTCCCGCCAACCTTATAGTAATGGGTACTCAGGGAATAGATGTCATCCTAGGGATGAATTGGCTAGATAAGTATCAGGCAGTTATCAGTTGTGATAAGAGGACAATCAAGTTGGTGTCCCCACTAGGAGAGGAAGTGGTGACCGAGTTAGTCCCGCCTGAGCCAAAGAAAGGAAGTTGTTATCAGATAGCTGTTGATAGCGGTGAAGCAGACCCAATCGAGAGTATCAAGGTTGTGTCCGAGTTCCCAGATGTGTTTCCAAAGGACTTACCGGGTATGCCACCAGAGCGGAAGGTTGAGTTTGCTATAGAGCTTCTTCCTGGAACCACCCCTATCTCCAAGAGAGCTTACAGAATATCTGGACCAGAGTTGGTTGAGCTTAAGAAGCAAATTGATGAGTTGTCAGAGAAAGGTTACATCCGGCCAAGCACCTCGCCTTGGGCCGCCCCTGTCTTGTTCGTGGAAAAGAAAGATGGCACCAAGAGGATGTGTATTGATTATCGAGCTTTGAATGAGGTCACGATCAAGAACAAGTATCCCTTGCCCAGAATTGAAGATCTGTTCGACCAGTTGAGAGGAGCCAGTGTGTTCTCCAAGATTGATCTGAGGTCAGGTTATCATCAGCTCAGGATCCGACCTTCGGACATTCCGAAGACGGCATTCATTACCAAGTATGGTTTGTATGAGTTCACAGTGATGTCTTTTGGTTTGACCAATGCGCCAGCGTTCTACATGAACTTGATGAATAGTGTATTCATGGATTACCTTGATAAGTTTGTGGTGGTATTCATTGATGACATTCTGGTTTATTCTCAAAGCGAAGAGGAGCACGCAGATCATTTGAGGATGGTATTGCAGAGATTGCGAGAGCACCAGTTGTATGCAAAGTTGAGCAAGTGTGAGTTCTGGATCAGTGAGGTCCTGTTCTTGGGTCGCATAATCATCAAAGAAGGATTGGCTGTGGATCCGAAGAAAGTGGCAGACATTCTGAACTGGAAAGCGCCAACAGATGCTAGAGGAATCAAGAGCTTCATTGGAATGGCCGGATATTATCGGCGATTCATTGAAGGGTTTTCGAAGATTGCGAAACCAATGACAGCGTTGCTAGGCAACAAGGTTGAGTTCAAGTGGACCCAGAAATGTCAAGAGGCCTTTGAGGCGCTGAAAGAGAAGTTGACAACAGCGCCTGTCCTAGTCTTGCCTGATGTGCACAAGCCCTTCTCGGTGTATTGCGATGCTTGTTACACAGGTTTGGGATGTGTGTTGATGCAAGAGGGAAGAGTTGTGGCTTACTCGTCCCGACAGCTGAAGGTTCATGAGAAGAATTACCCAATCCATGATCTAGAGTTGGCAGCAGTGGTTCACGCACTGAAGTCATGGAGGCACTATCTGTATGGACAGAAATGCGATGTTTACACAGACCACAAGAGTCTGAAGTACATATTCACTTAGTCAGAGTTGAACATGAGGCAACGAAGATGGTTAGAGTTGATTAAAGACTATGAGTTGGAAATTCATTACCATCCAGGCAAAGCAAACGTAGTGGCAGATGCTTTGAGCAGAAAGAGTCAAGTCAATCTGATGGTCGCTCGTCCGATGCCTTATGAGTTGGCCAAGGAGTTTGACAGGTTGAGTCTCGGATTTCTGAACAATTCGCGAGGAGTCACAGTTGAGTTGGAACCTACCTTGGAGCGCGAAATCAAAGAAGCGCAGAAGAATGATGAGAAGATCAGTGAGATCCGGCGACTGATTCTAGATGGCAGAGGCAAAGATTTTCGAGAAGATGCAGAAGGCGTGATATGGTTCAAAGACCGCTTGTGTGTTCCCAATGTCCAGTCCATTCGGGAGTTGATTCTCAAGGAAGCTCATGAGACAGCCTATTCGATTCACCCTGGCAGTGAGAAGATGTATCAGGATCTGAAGAAGAAATTCTGGTGGTACGGAATGAAGAGGGAAATCGCAGAGCATGTAGCTATGTGCGATAGTTGTCGAAGAATTAAGGCAGAACACCAGAGACCTGCTGGATTGTTGCAACCGTTGCAGATCCCTCAGTGGAAATGGGATGAAATTGGTATGGATTTCATAGTCGGATTGCCTCGCACTCGAGCCGGCTACGATTCCATTTGGGTAGTAGTGGACCGTTTGACCAAGTCAGCCCACTTCATACCTGTCAAGACCAACTACAGTAGTGTCGTAT
Organism: Zea mays; assembly: GCF_902167145.1. Classification (NCBI taxonomy): domain Eukaryota; kingdom Viridiplantae; phylum Streptophyta; class Magnoliopsida; order Poales; family Poaceae; genus Zea; species Zea mays. The sequence goes on along the minus strand of NC_050098.1, from coordinate 137,330,375 downwards.
TGGCAGAGTTGTATATGTCTCGGATCGTTTGTCTTCATGGTGTGCCAAAGAAGATAGTGTCAGACAGAGGAACGCAGTTCACCTCTCATTTCTGGCAGCAGTTGCATGAAGCTTTGGGCACGCATCTGAATTTCAGTTCAGCTTATCATCCGCAGACAGATGGCCAGACCGAAAGGACCAATCAAATTCTGGAAGATATGTTGAGAGCCTGTGCATTGCAAGACCAGTCCGGATGGGATAAGAGATTGCCTTATGCAGAGTTTTCCTATAACAACAGTTACCAGGCCAGTTTGAAGATGTCACCATTTCAGGCGCTCTATGGAAGGAGTTGTAGAACTCCGTTGCAATGGGATCAGCCTGGAGAAAAGCAAGTGTTTGGGCCAGACATTTTGCTTGAAGCCGAAGAGAACATCAAGATGGTCCGAGAGAATCTGAAGATAGCGCAATCGAGGCAGCGAAGCTATGCAGACACAAGAAGAAGAGAGCTGAGTTTCGAAGTCGGAGAATTTGTCTATCTGAAAGTGTCACCGATCAGAGGAGTCAGAAGATTCGGAGTGAAAGGCAAGCTAGCACCCCGCTACATTGGTCCGTATCAGATTCTTGCAAGACATGGAGAAGTGGCCTATCAGCTCAATTTGCCCGAGAATTTGTCTGCTGTGCATGATGTCTTTCATGTGTCTCAGTTGAAGAAGTGCTTGCATGTGCCAGAAGAGCAGTTGCCAGTGGAAGGTCTTGAAGTCCAGGAGGACTTGACCTACGTTGAGAAGCCAGTGCAAATCCTTGAGGTTGCAGACAGAGTCACCCGAAGGAAGACCATCAGAATGTGCAAAGTCAAATGGAATCATCACTCAGAGGAAGAAGCAACCTGGGAGCGTGAAGATGATCTGATGGCTAAATACCCTGAGCTCTTTGCTAGCCAACCCTGAATCTCGAGGGTGAGATTCTTTTAAGGGGGATAGGTTTGTAACGCCCTGAATTTGGGGGTAGAATTTTTTTTCTTCTTTTCTCTCACCAAATTCGGGCGTTACTCTCTTTTCTCTTTCCCCGTTTGCTCCTTCTTCCCAATTTCAAACCAATATAGCGGCAGGTGTCCGTGTCATGTATAAACCAAAACCTAAGTGTCATGGGTGTTGCATCATGCCGAAGCACATTTTTTGTCTGATGTTGAGTGTTCGTCTCGTTCCGTTCCGGATTTCGATTCGCGATTTAATTCCGTTTAGTGGTCCGCGCTCGTCGTGGGTTTTTTTAATCCGCGAAGTGGCCCGGCCCAACCTAGTCCAGCCCAGCCCAGCCGGCCCGGCCCGCCCGGCCTGCGCGCCCCTGGCGCCCAAACCCCCCATGCGCCCCCTCCCCTCTCTCTCTCTCATTTGGATCTCCCGCGCAACAACCTCTCCTCTCCCTCTTCCACCTCTCTCTCCCCGTGGTGCCCTAGGATTTGGAGACGGCGATCACCGGATTTTGGACCCCGAGGTGAGCTCCCCTCCCCTTCTCCTCTCTCTCCCTCTCCCTCCTCTTCTTCCCCCCGCGCGCGCCCTCCCTCTCCCCATGCCCGCGCGCGACCCCGCCTGTCCCCGCCCCTGCCCGGCGCGGCGGCGCCCGTCCCCGCCCCTGCCCGGCGCGGCGGCACTCCCCCCCACCCCGGCCCGCGGCGGCGTCCCTGCCCGCCCCTCCCCGCTCGCCCGCGGCGGCGCTCGGCCCCCCGCCCGGCCTCCCTTCCCGGCGGCGCTCAGCCCCCGCTCCCCCCCCCCCCCCCCCCCGCTCGGCCCCTCCCCCTCCCTCCCCGGCGGCGCCCGGCCCCGCCCCTTCCTCCCCGGCGGCGCTCGACCCCCGCCCCGGCCTCCCCGGCGGCGCTCGGCCCCCGCCCGGCCTCCCTCGCGGCGGCGCTCGGCCCTGCCCCGGCCCCTGCGCGTGGCGCTCGCCCGCCCCGCCCCTCGGCTCGGCCGGCCGTGGTGGCCCAGCGCCCTCCCGCGGCGCGGCGAGCCCCGCTCGCCCGCGCGCCCCCGCCCCTGGCCGGTTCAACCGCCCTGGCCCCAGCTCGGCCGCCCGTTCCCCCGTCTCAGCCTCGCTCGACCGTATCTTCGCTCGCCCGCGCTCGCGGTGATTACTCGTTAATTAGCGTGTTGCGTCGCGCGCTTCGCCGCGCGACGGATTTGTCTAAATTCAGATTCTATTTTGTGTTGCGTCGTGCGCTTCGTCGCGCGACGATCCATTTTTGTTTCAGGTTGTTTAAGGTGTAACGCCGCGTGTGTATTCACGCGACGTTCCACTTTGGACTCAGTTTAGTCGACGTATGCCGTCGTGCGCTTCGTCGCGCGATGCTTAACGTCTCCTCTTAACTAAGGCGAAGTGTCTCGTTGCGTGCTCGGTCGCGCGACGAGTCGTTAACTTTTTAATTTGTTTTAGAGAGCTTTGTCGCGCGTCTCGCCGCGCGACCATCCTTTTATTTATCTCCACCTGCTTATAATAACTAGACATGAAACATGACTTTACTTTACGCTAAACATAGTGTCTACATTAAATTTCCTTCCATTAAGCGAGTGGCTAATTTATAATCATGTAACGTGATCGTTTCTCGACTGTCTTTTCCTCTTTCTCTCTTAACCGTACTCGCGAGCCCGCGTGGAACGTCTGTTTACTTATTGCATTTTATTGTATGGTGTACTGTTCTTTTGTATTAAATATGTGGATGTATGTATGTTTGCGCTCGCATAGAGAACGATCCGGTCGAAGAGCCCGAGGAACTCGCAGGAGAAGCTCCTGAGCAGCAGTCGGTTGGTGGAGGCAAGTGTCCCTTGACCTATCTCTGTCCTATTCATTCTTTAATTCACTTCCCGCTTTACACATTTATGCCTAAGGATTGACTAGCTTTTGTTATCCATGTCCTTGTTTACCTATCTGGGTTGGATTATTACTGTTTAGCTTTATGCTATTGCTCAACTATAATCAATGAACATGATGAGATTATCTATGATACGCTGTTTTCCCTTCTCTTATTATGATGTATGCTTGTGGTCTTCAAGGGGGCTCGAGCGGTTTCTCGAGTGCCTCTCCGTAAGGACCTGTTCTATGGATGACCGCCCGGGAAAACAGTGCAACCATGAGGGTGGAATGGGATGCCCTTAGCTGAATAATTGGAGGATCCGAGGTGTAGTTCACTTAGCCGTCGTGCCGTCAATGGGGCTCGGTGTATGCGGCTCGCTCTGCCAAGTTTGGGTTCGCCCCTTGGGGAGGAGTGCGGTGCATTTAGGAAACCTAACGGGTGGCTACAGCCCCGGGGAATCTTTGTAAAGGCTACGTAGTGATGCCCTGCTAGGCCACCTAGGTAGTGGTCAATGGGGAGTAGCTCTCTCCGGGCAGAATGGGAATCACGGCTTGTGGGTAAAGTGCACAACCTCTGCAGAGTGTTTGAAAACTGATATATCAGCCGTGCTCGCGGTTATGAGCGGCCAAGGGAGCTCCAGTGATTAGTGGTACTTGATCAGAGATACTTTGGTACATGTGGTTATGAGATTGATGGTTTTGGTTATGACTATGGTGCTGGTAAGTGGTATTCTTTCCGTTTGGAAAGGGTACATCGGGTTAATAATTTGGGTTAATGCTAAAACTTGGCTTTCTACTAGTAAGTAATAATCTGACCAACTAAAAGCAACTGCTTGACTTATCCCCACATACAGCTAGTCCACTACAGCCAAACAGGATACTTGCTGAGTATGTTGATGTGTACTCACCCTTGCTCTACACACCAAACCCCCCCCCCATCCCCAGGTTGTCAGCATTGCAACCACTGCTCAGGCGAAGATGAAGCTGTGGAAGGAGACTTCCAGGAGTTCCAAGATTACGACGAGTTCTAGGTGTGGGTTAGCGGCAACCCCCAGTCGGCTGCCTGTGAAGGCCGCGGTTATCTACGTTTCTTTTTCGCACTTTGATTTATTGTAAAGACTATATGGACGTCTCAGACGTATGATGTAATCGACTATTTCCCTTATTAATACTATTTTGAGCAATGTGTGATGATGTCCATGTTATGTAACTGTTGTGTACGTGAATAACTGATCCTGGCACGTACATGGTTCGCATTCGGTTTGCCTTCTAAAACCGAGTGTGACAAAACTAGATCCTGACCTACATCATGTAGTTTACCTCACCCATATCTATCTTATCTTGACAGATTCTATCATACTTTTGGACATTCGCCTTAAATGACTAGTTATCCCAATCTTGACATAAAACAACAGATAAAGCCCTGCCAAAGAATCTTCAGTTCATAACCAGCTACTAGCCTATTCGTTCTACCTATCAAATAATTTCTCTTGCAAAACTATTTTTACCATATGCTTCTAACTCCGATGGTCAATACCAGGAAGGGAGGACTATCAAGCAACCGCAAACAGAAATGAATCCTCCAAATCCTCCACCAGCTGGAACTGATCCAGTGGTTGCCGCCCAAATGCTGGTGCTACAACAAATGACAGAAGTGCTACAACAAATGACAAACGTGGTGAACGAAATGCAAAATCAGATAAGGCAAGAACGCCAGGAAATACATCAGGACCGGCTGGAGATGCGTCAAGAAATGAGACAAGCACGGTTGGAAAGACAACAACAACAACAACACCCACTACCTCCACCACCACCACGAGCTCCACCAAGCTACATAAATATATATATATATATTACTATTTGTAAGACCTAAATGTTACTTTAGTTAGTAGTTGGTATGATACTATTTTTAGGAGAAATAATAAGGTCTGATTGACCCCATGTGTTGCTAATGAGTTATGCATCATGCCGAGACTTTTGTTTGTGCATATGTTCTGAGACAATATAGTTATACACCCTTTTCTTACAAATCTCGAGGACGAGATTTCTGTTAAGGGGGTAGGATTTGTAAGACCTAAAATTGATGGAAGAGAAAAAAATGAGAAAAGAAAGTATAAGTCATTCAAGTCTAGAATTAAATATTGGGATGGAAATAAATAGTAGAAAGAGACTCTATTGATTTGTTCCCCTTCTTAAGTATAAATACTTGTACTTGTAATTTAATTAACTCTTAACAAGAGTATACATTACCTCCTTTTAAAATAAACAGATAATGAATAACGAATTTCTACACCTTTGGGAGGCACATCAAAAGATAAGTTCTTAAAACAAAATCCTCTGTTGAGTGTGATGTATATTAAGGAACACTTATTTGAATAAATAAAGTAATAAATAAATAGTTAAATAAAGTTGCATCATGCTGGATATTTTGATTTTGACTCTAAGTTTGAATTACAAATTCGTATTTGGAATTTGAAAAATGGAAGGAGAAGAGAATGAAACAAAAATGGAAAATATATTACAAAGAAAAATATATATAAATAATTATAATTCTTCAGGTTGGTACTTAATTTGTGCACTCAAATTGGGAAACTCACCATCAAATTTGAATTCAAAATACTAAGTTTGAAATTGTGAGGAATTCAGATAAGAAAATTATAAAATAAAAAGAAAGACACGCCTTTGGGCCTAATTCCGCACTCGGCCCACTTACCCCCACTTCTTTCCCTCCGCTGGCAGCCCACTTTTTACTCCCTGCGCGCGCTGTCGCTGGCAGGCCGGGCCCGCATCGCAGCCTCTCATCTGCTCACCCGCAAAGCCGTAGTGACCGACCGGTGGGGCCCGCATACTAGACTCAGTGTGTTCCTGCGCAGCGCCACCTATCATTGACTCGTGGGCTCGTGGGACCCCCTTGTCATACCATTCCCCATCTTCTCCAACTGAACACTCCGACTTCGCCGCGCGGACCGCGCCCACCTTGCGCGAGAAGCTCGCCGGAGACCTCAGAATTCGTGAGACCACCGCACACCTGCACGTATTAAGGCCACGTTCCCATCACCCGAAACCCTTGACCACCTTCCGTTATCTAGAACTCAAAAGAGTCGGCCGCCATTACCAGGGAGAGCTCGAAGGGGATAAATCGGGTAGTATCGTCCCGCCGCCGCTGCTGAGGTGTGCGTGTGGTGGTCGCGGGTAGTGCCAGAAAGCGGGAACACACACGAGTGAGATCTAGCATCGGAAGACGGCTGTGGAGGGTGAATTGCCCAACAGAATCGAAGAAGAAGGCCGTGGACGCGGGCTTCACCGTCGGGGTCGATCTACCACTCCCTCTGCGGTAAAATTTCTTTCCCCACCGTGTTCATTTGGTCCGTAGTACCGATTTGCGCCCACATATGACCGTGTTGGGGCTATGGAGGGTTGGATTCTCGCCGACGTAATTGCTACGGCGTAGCCGGACCGCGTCATTGCGAAGAACTAGTGTGCGCAGGGCCCCATCCACGGAATTGAGCTTAGGGTCAGGTTCGCCATGCGTTAGGCAATAGGTTGCGCCCAGGGGAGAGTCGCGATTGGACTTGGTCACCGGAATTGGGCAGGGGGATTGCCGCGGTCGGCGGCGGCGCCAGTGTGCCTGGTGCTGGCTCCGGTGTCCTGTTGAAGCAATGTGAGGGAGAAATACTGGCCGTCGGATCGGACGCGGGCGGACGAGATTAGAACATAGCATACTGTTTCGTTCAACACGATCTGAACCGTCAATCTCGCATCGTACGGTGGGAACTAGAACTTGGGAGAATTAAATCTGGATCCTCGATCCAGGATCCAACGGCCGTAGAAGCATACCGGTTCGTGAGGGGCGCTGATTTAATCCTCGCCGCTCGCATTTGATGGGACGATCCATATCAACTGATACCGCTTCGGCCGGTAGGTTTAGCGATTGAGCCCCTCAGTTTTTAGAGATTTAACCCGCAGTCCTGACGCCAGTCGCTCTGTGTCTTAGGAATTGTTACACCGAGGCCCCTGCACTCTCTGGTTTTCATGCGCCCAGTCCAGAGAGTTTGTAAATTAGAGAAATTGAATTGGAAATATATTTTTAATATAAAATAATGAATAGAATTTGTTTAATCCATAGGAAATTCATACTAATTCCAAATTGAGTAATTCCAGTTTCTATAGTTTTGTAATATTATTGTTTATCAACTAGTGTCTCTGTTTTGACATGAAAGCCATATTAAAATATATCTCTTAATTAATCTTGTATCAAATACATAAAACCTTCAGAAATTTATAACTCCTCTGTTTTAATTCTGAATTGACTCGTTCCAGTTGCGTTAGCTTCATATAAATATTTACTACACAATAGCAACAATGATTATATGATATCCCATACTTTTATAATTAGGTAACTAATTTGATTAATCTATGTTTTATGGTTTAACTTTTCTAATATTAATATAGTATTCGGATCTTATAATTATAATTTGATTAAAATATAATCTCTAGTCAAGTTATAATTAAGATTAAAGGTGAAATGATTATTTCATTAGATTATCTTTGTAAAATAAACTCAAGACCTAGTTTCAATTGCTTCATCACATAGATCTACCATAAATCATAACTCCTCAACCGTAACTCTGAATTTAGTGGTTCGCGAACCCACGATCTCGTAGCAACACATAGATTAGTACTATGCAGTTTGTTCTTATGTTTGGTGTGATGTTGATTTTGTCTATACCATGTTTGTTTGTATTGCTACGACTAGCAATGAGGTCACGAGTCATTTGAAGAGCATCCTGGTACCTGGAATCTCAAGTCCTAGGCAAGTTGTGCCCTTGACCACTTTTTACCTAATAATGTTCTTTAATATCACTTATTCACGCATAGGTTTAATTTTGATGGGACCCAATAGGTCACCCTAGTCTGAATATTTTTTACCTTGTTTACCCCCGAATCATTTGGGTAGTTTTGCTATCGCTGTATATGGTTTTGGGTTAATATTTCATTATATCCATGTTCCAATTATTCTGTTATGTTATTTATGTTCATGTCAAGATCATTAATTTTAATTGGAACATGGAGCTTAACTTGAGAAACACGTGCCACCACAAGGGTGGAATGGGACGCCCTTGGCTGACTAATTAGGAAAGCTAGTGGAAGACTACCTTACCCGAAAGGGGAAAGGGCAGTAGGGGAGTAGGCATGTAGGGAGGTTCTCGGGTTGATTTTGCTGCGATGGTGGTCAGTCGAGGGATTCCTACAATTGCTCTTCCCATACTGTAGCGGGTTTTCGGAAGCTAGTGGAACTTTGTAAAGGCCTCGTAGTGTTATCCTGTCTCACTTCCTTGGTAGAGGTGTATGGGGCCCGTACAACCCGTGGCAGATGGGTAACATGACTTTTGGGTACAGGGTACAACCCCTGCAGAGTGTAAAACCGGTATAATAGCAGAGCTCACGGTCATGAGCAGCTCAGGACTCTCGCATGATTAAATTATGGAGCTAAATTCAATTTGTCATTTGCATTGCATGGGATTATTTATTAATTTTATTCTATTCTTATTATGGTTTGGTATTTACTTACATTTAGTAAATGCTAACAAAATTTGACCAACTTAATAAAAGCAATGCTCAGCTTTAACCCCTATTATTGATCAGTCTTACACATCACATGAACTCCCACCTTTGGAGAGTTCATGCACATTATTCCCCATAACTTGTTGAGCGATGAACATGTGTGAGCTCACCCTTGCTGTCTCACACCCCCCATAGGAGAAGAACAGGTGGTTCAAGAGGAGCCCACAACGAGGAGTTCGACTTGATCTATGTGGCGTCTCCCAGTTGACTTTATGGCGCCAATGATGGACTTTAGTTCGTTTTATATTTATCTTTTATTTTGTAAGACTTCTGCTATGTAATAAGTACTCTGATGGTATTGTGCCATTTATCTCTATACACTCTGTTATTATATGTGTTGTCTTTTTTGGCGCATATATGAGATGCACCCGACTTTGTCCCTTAAATCCGGGTGTGACACCCTCCTTCAATACATACCTAGTCGTCCTCACACCACTCCCACCTTCCACGACATCCTCCAGACCAACACTTAACATATTATCATCAAGGTTCGGCGCGATCAGGGTAGTCACTAGATGCAGGTCCGACGAACGACGAAGTCTTTTCCTCTTCTTATTCACCTTTGTTGACTCGGTATGAACATCTATTTGACACGGTCGCTTGTGTCATGTACCCTCAGGGTTTCCAATTTTCTTCCCTCCTTCGCTCGACTACTCGGGAGCCCCACCCCCGACTCAAGTCGCATTATTTAGATGACTCTCTAGCCAGCATTCCAAGAACATCGTCGATCTCATAATCATTAGCAGTTGGTTGTATCAAGAAGTGAGTCAGTTTTCCTCTTCAAGTAGATCTCGGTGCATAGCAAGTATAGCCTCTATTTCATTTGGGGAAGGTCACACTCTATGGCCTGGATTGCCACCCTCCTCACGTATGGGTGGGTTGGACACAAACTCAAAAAAGAACTCTACATCAATAAAATAAGACAATAAGCACAGAGCATATAATAATTCAGTAGATCAGAATTTAGACAGTCATAACTTACCACCGGGGGAAGAATCCAATGCAGAATAAGAACGAGGAGCTCCGGCATTCACAACAACACCTCTCAGCATCATGTCAACCCGGTTCAAAACATTTCCTTTGACATATGCTTGTTTGTCACTCAGGAAGGGTCTCTCACCAAAGTATATAGATAGGCAAGATGAACTCTGTCTTTCAGAGGTTGAATATTCTTGAAAACAAAATCAACAACCATTGCTTCAGCAGTCAAACTTCTGTCCTTCAAACCAACAACCTCGGCTTACCGGATTTTGGCTTCAGCAACCTCAGAGTCACTTGGGGCCTCTATCCAACTTGACACCCAGACATCAGGCTGCCTTCCAGAACGGGCAGGTAAAGACTTGTTGTGATTCTCCATGGTGAACCATTCGAAGCGCCACCCCTTGATGCTATCCTTCAAAGGAATGTTGAGATACTCAGCCTTCCTACCTCGACGAAGTTCAAGACTGACATGTGATATCCTAGCCCTAGGGGATGGTGATATCCTGGCCCAAGGCTTAATAAAATTAATAGAGTACTCATATCAACAAGGTGCATCTTCTTTTTCGGAAGCCTATCTCGAAAGAACCTCCAAGTTAAGTGTGCTTGGCTTGGAGCAATTTGGGATGGGTGACCAACTGGGAAGTTTTCTCGGGTGCGCATGAGTGAGGACAAAGTGCGCACAAAAGACTCATGTTGATTTGTGGGGGTAATATATGGTCCTAGAGAGCAGCCAGGAGTAAGTACCGTTGGTCCGGGAGTGGACGGGGTGTTACATGGCACCGCCAAACACTTGATGTTGTCCCCTGGCCAATCCGGGTTTACAGTGGTACAAGTACTTCCACAATCCAAAATGCAGGCTAACCCCGAGGTAGGCTTCACAAAGATGAACAAAGATGACAATTTGAAGAACAGAGTTGGGATTCAGGTGTGTCAAGTTAAGAGAGTAAAAATCAAGAAGGACACGGAAGAAAGGAGAAACATGTAAGACGAAGCATAAGTCAAAGAGAACAAGAAACTCAAGATCAGACACAGTAATTACGGTTCATTCATCAGAAGAAGATCATTACAAAGGAAAAGGGTTAGCTCATTATGAACGGACCCTAATGTCCTCACTTCTCCACTATCATTTCCATTCCATACTACTACTACTACACTACACTACACTAACACTTATGTCGGTGGCGCCCCGCCACCGACGTTGTCGCCGCTTCCCCTGCCGCCGCCACCCCTGCCGTTGATGCCCTCGTCGCCGTCATCGTAGCTGCTATCGTTGCCACTGCTTGTGCTGCCGCCACCCTTACTGCTGCCATTACCGCTGATGCCGCCCTCGTCGCCGCCACCGCCCTCCTCCTCGGAGTCCTCCTCAGAGTCCTCCTCCTCCGAGTCGTCCGACCCCTTGAGCCCTGCTCGCTCGATGGATCGAACATAGGCCCTCTCCGCTGCCGATAGCCCCATCGAGTCATCCAAGCACTCGGACGACGACGAAAGGGGAACCAGTGGTGGGGACTCCTCGCCCTCGGAGGAGAATCGCTCCTCTGAGAACTCAGAGTCGTCGAAGTCTTTCGAAGGGGGAGTCGGAGGGCTCTTTCGCTTCCCATCTTTCTGGCCACGCTTGCCTTTGCTGCCCTTGTCGTCGGCCATTGTGGTTTTGTCAGTAGAGAAGTGAGAATGAGAAGAGAAACCAGAGCGAGTGAAGAAGACGGTCGCAAGCGGGGGTCTATTTAAAGAGGCCAAGGGATGACCCTTCGGCTCATGTTCGTATAGCGAACGGTTGCAAGGACTTCAATAGTCGTGTAAATTTCGAAGAAAAGGAGCGAGTCACTGACACCCATTGGCGTAACACCAAAGAGGAGTAATACCAACCGCTCAGGTGCATTACTACCCCCTGTCGCGTTAGGTTACTATTTTGAGACAAGACAACATACACACTCATTGGACGCACTCATTGGGTGTACAAACTGGAACTTTTGGGATTTTCTGAAGCAACATGATCCATAAGATATCCACAGAAGTTACAAAACGACAAACTCAAGAACGGTTAAAACTGGAGTCAGTCGGACTTATATCGACTGGAACCCAGTCAGTGGTCGCATTAAAACCCTGGCTGAATGCCATCCAGCCGGATAACTATCGGCTCGGACTCAGTCGGCTAAGCCTCAGCCAGCGCAGGTTTAGTCGGGCAAATTTCAGTCAGGTACGATCGTTATAATAAACCAGAGTTTTCTAAAGGCAGATTGTGAAGACCTTTGAGTTGATTAGTACTCAAATCAATTCAAAGCTCGGGGGCTAGATCGAGGCCGCCAATTGCACGCCATCGGGTATGCGTTGGGAATGAATGTCGCCGCTGTTTTTCGGCCAGGCAGCCTTTGCACACCTGATCGATATGATCGATGTGTGGAAGTCCTCGCACCATGTCACCAATGGAGAGCTTCCGAAGCATCTGGAGGCTGATGTGTCCGAAGCTTTCGTGCCACAGCCATGCTGTGTCCACGCCCTAGGTGGTGAGGCACATCGGTTGCACGATGTTGAGCCGGATGTAGTACAGACGGTTGGGGGAGTATCGCACGCGAGTAAGAAGGCACCATCGCTCCTCACAGATCTGCATCAACCCCTTGCTGACATGGATGTCATAGTCGTCCTCGTCTAGCTGCCCGACAGGCCGACACTGATGAGGTTGGTGTCGAAGCGTGGGATGAAGTAAACTTCGGTGAGCTCCCGATGCTCACTAGACTTGCACGCGAATAGCACAGTCACGCGCCCCTCGAGACCTCGATCTTCACGAGTGAATCGTCCCTGAACCACGCGCTTCCGATGATGTTGTTGTCGATGTTGGAGAAGACAACACGTGACCCAGTCATGTGATTGGTCACGCCCATGTCGAGATACCAGACGCCGACATCATGGCTACCCGCACCATTGAGCTAGGCATAGGGCCTAACCATGCCTGGCGGGCCGAACCGGGTGGCCCGTTTGGGCATCTCTAGGTGCACGCTTCCACTAGGTACACACACGCCTGCTCTATCGCAGCGCGCGACTCCTCCTGTGTTGTGAGTAGGATTGGCGGCCTCCCCACAGCCATGGGCGACTCCTCCTGCACTGGGTCCGGGGCCGGAGATGGCAGATCAAGTGGCACCTTCTTCACCAGGGACGAGGCCACCAGCTTCGGCGGTTGACCCATCGACACCTCCTCCACTAGGGACGGGGTCGCCAACTACAACAGTTGTTTCAGCGGTGCCTCCAATGCCGCTGTGCAGTGGCGGACGCAGAACAAAATTTTAGGTGGGGCGACACCATAAGAAACAAATCATGATACTAGACGACTAGATAAAAATAGCTTCATGTTAATAACGAGGTTAGGTGATAATACTAGGAGCGTTCTAAAACGATATGAATATCAGAAAACCATTTTGACCACCCTAGGGGAAAGACGGAGAGAGGGAAAGGGGTGGGCCAACAAGGGGCGAGGGGAGAGCACCAGGGTGAAGCGGCCACATCGGCGCGTCGCTGTGGCGAGTCTGCCTTGAAATGGTGATGATGAGGTAGCAACATGCGAGGGGCAGCGAGGGCAAGCGGCTGTAGACAGTGGCAAGCGACAACAATTGTTGCATTGCGACGACGTGGTGGGACCCTGGTGACATAGTGAGGGCAGATGGTGGTGGCACCATGGTGCTAAGGCAGGATCCCACCAATAGCTTGCCCACCAGTCGATGCAGACTAGGAGGCACAGTAGTGGCGCTGCGTGTGGGATCCCGACAACGCGTGAACTAACGAGTGACGAGAAGACAAGATGACACTAATAGCGGACGGGTTTGGTCACCCACTACTGATCCAGTCATGATCGAAGGAGCGATCGAGCCACAAGTAGGCCGAATAGCTAGCCGCTAGAGGAAGGAATCGAACGACTTGGATGGAGAGCGGGCTGAGCAATGGACTGTCGAGAAAAAGTTAGATCAAAACTAGATTTCATTAGATTTGGTTGTACCTACTATATAAAAGTTTTTTTGATGTATATCTAAATCTAGGTATGATAGCATATAAAAATTGAGGTGGGGCCATGACCGCCCACCCCTTGGATCCGCCTCTGCTGCTGTGGGCTTCCTCGACTCCCTGAAGAAGCCACTGTTGGCCACCGTCGCGGCCTCCACTTGCACCACGCCAGACAAGCACTTGCCCTCCGCGTCAACAAGGTTGGGGTCGACGATAAACACCCACGGGGCCGCCTGTGGGTGGATTTGAGTCCCAGAAGCCTCTAGCGCCGAGGATTCTACCGACGACGCGATGTCGTCCCCATCGTAGAGTGGGCGGAGCTAAACGGAGGAGACCCATGCCATTAGTAGAGTCACTCCTCTTCAGTCTAGGCGACATGGGCCTTCCCTTGTTGGGCTTGGACGGGCAATCCCTGGCCTAGTGGCTAGTTTTGCCACAGCTCCGGCACTGGTCACGACCGACGGCGTGGCCTTTCCCAGCACCGGTTTGCTTGCCGGTATTGGGTCGTGCCCCGACGCGGACGTCGCCTGTGGTTGCCGGACTTCGACGCGCCGGCGTCATTTCGGTATTTCTCCTTCCACCGGGCTTCCTGCTGCTCCTCCGTTAGGTACAGCTTACCCCTCGTCAACGGTGGTGGTGCATCATCAGCATCCTCGTCCGCTTTCAGCCAACCGGTGATGTCCTCCACTGTGAGGGTCGACACATCTAGTAGAGTCTCGATGGAAACTACTAGTTGCTTGTACCTTGGACGAGCGATCCGAAGATACTTCTCCACCACCTTCTCTAGAGACTCTGGGCCACCCAGCATGGCGAGCTGCGCGACAACGTCGGTGAGCCAAAGTGCGAACGCCTCCACCGACTCGCTGCCCCAGAACGACAACATCTCGTACTTGAGGCGTAGCCTCTGTGCCGCCGACTTCCGCACTCATTCATCGTCGATTCACAGCGACTTCAGGGCTTCCCAGGCCTCCTTTGTCGTCGGTTTGACGACCATCATGGAGACCATCTCCGGTGGCGTGGCGCTGCATATGACATCGAGCGCCATCCGATCGTCGCGTATGTCGATGTCGTCGATCTCCACAGCCTCCCATAGTCTGTGTGCTTGCATCTTCACCTTCATCAGCAAAACCCAATCGTTGTAGTTCATCTTTGTGAGAACCGGGTAAGTGGTCGATCCAGGCACCACGACAAGCTCGATGACGACCTCGCGAGTCCACGGACGTCGCGGCGACGATCGTCCTCACCAGAATTGCGGTGTCATCAAGCGCTCCGACGTATAGACATCCTCCTGATCTTCTTCCTCGGCTCTGATACCAAATGTTGCAAATACCGATGAGTTAAGCTGCCGACGCTCACACACACAAACTCTCCGATCAACTGAAGAACTAGAGACACGTGGTTTTGGTGAAGACCTAGAGACAGGTGGTTTTGGTGCTGTGTAAAACTTATATATCAAATTAAAACAGACTCGACTCTTATATGCACTTCATGCCGTATTTCTTGATCGTGTCATCACACGTCCTACAAACACTCTCCTGAGACTGCAAACACTACTGACGGGCCAGCTTATTCAGACTGAACAATCAAAAGAAAACCGACTAACTGAAAAAAGGAGCAGCTAAGTCCTAACTGACAAACAGGTACTAACAAGGAACACCAATGTACCATGGTAGCAGCGCGGTGGCTCTGCCACCTAGCGCCCGTCTGGACGCCGGCTCTCTCCCCGCGCTCCTGGCTGGCCTTGCCCGTCGCGCAATGACCCCCGCAGCGGCGAGGCAGCTCCAAGTGCAGCTCCTCGTCCGGGGTCTCCCTCTCCCCGCTCGCGCCGCCGTCTCCCTCATAGCCTCGTCCCATTCTCCGGGCCACGCCCGCGCAGTCTTCGACAACGCCGTCCCCACCGCCTGTGAGAACGTCTACCTCTGGACCGCCACCATCGCTGCTTACGCCAGACACGCCTCGTCCTCTCCGTCGGTAGCCGAAGGGGCGCTCACGCTGTTCCGGCTCATGCTCCGGCATGGTGTCCCTCGCCCGAACGCCTTCACGGCGAGCTCCGTGGTCAGGTGCTGCTCGGCACTGCGGGCCGTTCGAGTGGGGATCCAGGTGCACGGGTTCTTGGTGAATGCTGGACTCGGACGCGCTGAGCACGTGAGAGCCGCGTTGGTTGACATGTACGGCAACCATGGCCGGGTAGCGGATGCGAGGAGGGTGTTCGACGAAATGTCTGCCACAAGTGTGGTCCTGGGGAATACCATGGTGGCGTGCTACGTCAGGGCAGGGGATGTGGAGTCTGGGCGGGTTGTGTTTGATAGGATGGTGGAAAGGGACCTAATCTCTTGGAACACGCTGATGATGGGGTACTTGCGGCAGGGGGGTGCAGGTGTGGCAAGGGAATTGTTTGAAGAGATGCCAGACAGGAATGTGAACAGCTGGAACATGGCGATTGCTGCATACTCGCAGGAGAGGTCATGGGCTGATGCAGTTGCTGTGTTCAATCGTATGCGCCTCGCCAGATTCCAACCTGATCCCGCGACGATGGCTGTGCTGATGTCTGCCTGTGCACAGCTTGGTTCTTTGTCAGTTGCAAGACAGGTGCATGGGATTTTGAGGAAAGGCTGTGTCGAAATGAACTTCCATGTGCTGAATTCATTGATTGACATGTATGCTAAGTGTGGTAGTATCAGCCAAGCTCATTTGTTGTTTGTTGAGACACATTTAAAGGACACAGTGTCTTACAATGTGATGATCTGTGCTCTTGCACGCCATGGACATGGCAGAGATGCACTTCAGGTCTTCGATGAGATGTCTAAGGAACGATTGCAGCCAGATGCGGTCACTTTGCTTGGCGTTTTGTCAGCTTGTGCTCATGCTGGACTAGTTCATGATGGGAAGTTCTACTTTGAATCTATGAAAACAAATTATGCAATTGAGCAATCCCCAGATCACTATGCATGCATGGTGGATCTCTATGGCCGAGCTGGACTCATTAAGGAAGCATACGAATTAGCACGGGCAATGCCAATGGAACCACATGCAGGTGTCTGGGGAGCCTTGATCAATGCATGCAGGAAGCATTGCAATGTTGAAGTCGGTAAGGTTGCAGCGAGAGAGCTCATTGCTATTGAACCCAGGAATCCTGGAACTTATGTACTCCTTGCCAACACGTTGGCTCGTGGTCAGCAATGGGAATTTGTTGAGACTGTGTGGCAATCAATGAGAGGAAAGGGTATTGAGAAAACAGCAGGGTGCAGTTGGCTTGAAGTGGAAAATGTTGTTCATGAGTTCTTGATGGGAGAGTCCAGCCACCCTAATTCCGATGAGATTTACAGCATCCTTGAGCATCTGTATCTACAACTGACTTAAGTTTGGTCTTTTGCTATAAAGGAGACGAGATCATTATGCTGGATGCCTCCATATGCAGTGTCAGGCTGTAAAACCATGAAGAAATTTGTATCAGTCATTTTTATCAAGTAGGAATCAGAGACGCTGAAGGCTGTGACTTGAAATGTAAACCTTTTAGAGCAGCTGATCAAGGATGGCTTCATTTCGTAATGACTGAAGACACAATGCAATGTACTTGAAAATGTGGCAAATCATGGTATTCTGCAGAAGTGCAGAATCTATGACACGAGAAGGACAAAACCAAGTCAAGGTATGGTGCTGTGATATAATTGTATTTATTGTGCCAAATTTATGCCAGAACTGTACATTCTTACTAAGTTACCAAAATAACAGAAATTATTTTATCATTTGAATGATCAGAAAGGCTTTTTGTTCTTTCACTAAAACATTGTAGAGAGATTGATAAATAAAGTAGCAGATATTCATAACCTGTTTGTGTTTCATATATTTTGTACACATGCCTCCATTCATCTTTAACTGCTCTCACGAGGTGGAGGTTTAGATCCTGAATCTCTTGTCGAGCTGACATTTATTAGAGCTGGTGGATTGGATCTTAAGGAAAGATTAATGCAGATGAATTCAGTGCTTCATATTTCTTGATTTTATCTTGGCACAACTACTGAAACCTAAATAGAAGATTTGGCACAGGAAACATAATTATTTCTTGAATTTAGTTTTTTTGTGGTAATTTTCCTTCACCTCTTCCCCTCACGATATCTTTTGTTTAGTATCACATTTATGGCATCTAGCTAGTGGAATATTGTTTTCTGTTGCTGTAAGCATATGCTCTGCAACTGCAACAGAACTTTGCATAGCAAAAGCATGGTACTATTTTTTTCGGACATCCTGGTTCTCTCTAAAGTGTTCAGACATTTTAAACATGTAGAAATTACATATCGATGCCTGCCTAGGTACTCCATTACTAGTATGATTCAAGGCCTTCTTTTTGGTAGTAAGAGGGAGCACACCGAGTCCAATTTTGGTATCAGCTCTACCTCTACCTTGGCATGGGCTGGTAATCAAACAACTTGGGCATATGCTGAGCAAGCAATCTGCAGGATTTTCCATGACCTGATACCGTGCAAAAGCAGGGCTTCCCATGAGTTCATTTGTCCATGCTGAGCAGAGGTGCACCATTCATTAAAACTCTCGACAATAACATTGCCCATAACGTGCTGCAGAGCCTGTTTGACATGGTTCCAAAGCTAAACTTTAAGTAAAGTTGGATAAAATCTTGCTAAACAGATAAACTTTAGAGTTGTTAACTCTATTGAGTTTTTGGAGATGTAGTGCAAATTTTTTCATGCTCTGACATCTTTCAAAACCAATCTAGACATAGAGTTGTGAAAAATTTACCCATTATTATGGTTATGAGTATAATGTTTCACTTTATTTCTCCTGCATCAAAGCCTTTCTTCTCTGCGTTTGTTTTCTTTCTCATACGCTAGCCCATAATATAGTTGTCAAGGTGGGCATCACCTCATGCATGGAGGGCGACGTTTCCCATCTCAGGCCAAAAGGACAGAGGTGAGTTCTCTTTCTTGTTGATTCTTTTTAACACGTCCTCTGCTCATCCATGGAGGTGGCGGTTGAGCTGGCAAGTATGGGGTGAGTTCCCTATTCTCCCCCCTCCGTCGCTTCTCGCGGACGCCTACGCCCGCGCCCTGGGGAAGAAACTTCTCGGTCAGCTCCGCTACGGTTCGACGCGTCCGTGGACCTCGAGCGAGCGCGGGCGACGCGGCGTCGGATCTGCAGGAAGAAGGCCGATTCGGATCCGGTGGACCTCGACGGCGAGCAGGCGCAAGTGCACGACGACGAGGCGGTGAAGAAGCAATCCCGTGTGCGGAGGAGGAGCAAGCACCGACATATCCAACTCCGTCGAGGCTATTCTTCGTCGCCGCATCCGTCTCCCTCCACTCCGACCGTCGACGACATCCTCAGATCCGGATTTCTCCCCTTCACTGCTCACTCTTGGACCGTAGATCTTGCCTTCCTCAGGTACGAAGCACATCTCAATCTGGCTCCCAGGTTAATCCGTGTTCATTTGATTTAGGATTTTGTTCGTTCTTAGTTTTGTAGTTAAGCCCAATAATTCATTAAGGATCCATTTGGAACACTTGCATCAGTACTTGTCTAAAGATGGATCTGGTTAAAGAACCCGATTTTGCAGTCAACCGTTAAACATTATCACCAACATTGTCATCATCCAGATATGTGTCTAATGGCTTGCACATGGTACTAGTCCATTCCATATTTCCTACTCCTGGCAGTATGTCTAGTTTGGGATTATTTTTCCTTTAGGGTTTAGGGTCATGCAACACATTCATAGAACCTTTGATTTGCTTATTACACATACATGTGCTCAAATCCAAGGTTAAGCCGTAAACCTTATACATAATGTCTGCCAAGTCCTAGGTACATCTAGAGTTCATAAATTAATTTTTGCACTACATATCACATCATGCATACATGTTTTATTATTGTGCCTAATGTTCTGTTACACCAAGAAGGTTGCGGTTTAGGGGAACTTGAATTGCTTTTGATAGTCTGGTCTTCTGATGCTATTGTAAAAATTAATGGTACATATGTATTTCCTCTTTCATATACTTAATTAATACATCATGTTAAGCGCATGACATCTTCATGCCCTTGTATACATTAATGTTTGTTTTTATCTTGTCATTTTATTTTTGTTTTACACTGATGACATACAATGCTCATAGTAATCTCAACAATGAGTCCCGGTTCCATCAATAGTATATGTCCCTAGCAACAATGTTTTTTATACAAATTAGTCTACTTTTTCATAACCAATCCCAGTTTTGGTTACATTATACTCAATTGCATTTACACATATTTCACATACTTTACAAGATACATAACTTCATCATGTCTTACGTATAATAAAGTTGGTGATTACTGTCATCCCGTACCATAAAACCATGCTTTCATGAAGTGCAAGATAGTTTTGAAGGGTATAGTGATATGGTTACTGCTCTATAAAGAGTGCACTTACTATTGTTTTGGGGGATTAAGGCCATTATTCAATCCAGGTCTCCATTCATCATAGTTATAATTTGTAGTACTAGTACTTAAGGACCCACATTTTATTTCTGACTCTTATCGTAATTGTGACGGAACCTCCCAAGTAATTAGGCCCACCTACAGTTGTCCTTTTCCAACGGATTTCAGACAACCCTGTAGGTGCTCCTGAATCACTTGACAAGTTCGGTATCTGCTTTTCTCACCTTTCCCAAGAGCGTTTCACTCGTCACGCAGACATTACAAGCATCAGAGTTACGAGAATGCGGAAGCGATTACATAAACTTACCTTTATTTTAAAGTAAGATCAAGTTGAATATGTACAGACCAGATTATATCCTAGGAGTGCAGAGTAATATTATTACACATACCAAGGGAGGCAAAAACTCCTCCCGATAAGTTTTTACACAAAAGTCCTAAATGGAGGATCCTTTCCTCGCGCACTTCATTCCTTGCGTTCTTCTTTTGGCACCACCTTAGAGCAAAAACAACAAAAATTTGTCGCTTCCTCACCTAAAAACAACGGGGAATAAAACCCTGAGTATGGAATTACTCAGCAAGTCTTACCCGACTAAAGAAAAGACTCTCAAGGGTATGCTGGTTATCAGGGAGTCAAGGTAAGGTTTCTCAATGATCAAAGACTCTGTTTTGCAGAAATGCTTACTAAAGTGGATCCTTAAAAATCCAGTTTTATTTGTTAAGTTAAGTAAAATTACCTGCGACTAGAGTTCTTTCTACCCTAGTTCAATCACTTGACCTGCACTAGCCAATTTCTCATCAATCCCTTTATCTTTAGTGGAGTTCTACGTATAGGGCAGTGACCAAGTCTTCATGACCGCGAAGGTACGACGATCCGAATCGATTATACTCAGCTGAGGATCTCCAATCACACGACATATGTAGCACTTAACCCTTGCATATGTCAACCCGCCACCGGGGTTCTTAAGACCAGATCAGGTTCACGCGAACCGAGAGCACAGAAACACCACCGTCCAGCCTCTTGCCACGGAGGGTACACGCTACTCTCGCCACCGCTCCACGCCCATTCTGTGTTATCTTATTCTGGCCTTAGTCTGCCTAAGGCAAGGCTTACCCATGACGAGGCATGTGACCAGTTAAAGGGTCCTCGGTCAGCAAGCCTACATCGACACGGTCCTTAATCGACTCAGACGGATACACTACACTGAGACTCCTTTCTCGTGCAAGTCACCCGCCTCGTCTCAGCTTAATCATTTCAAACCCAAAGTTTGGTACCTGGCAGAGGTACATCTTTTCCGATGTTGAACCCATCATGGCCCTGATGGATCCACCATCAAGTTTTATTTTCGAAAACATCCCACCCACTTTTGCCATATCATCTTTTGTAAAAACAAAACATTTTGTTTTTCTAAAGCAAGGCTAAGCATCAAAATCTTTTGTAAAACGGGTGATCAAGGAAGGTAATCAAATTCAAGGAAGGTAATGCAGGAATTGTTTTATCAATCAACTCTTATCACCTAATGCATCAAGCAAGTGAGAAAGATTTTAAAACATCAAGGAGGGTGACAAATGCACTGGGGCTTGCCTTCGTTGATAGGTGAGTCAGGCTCGGATCCACAAATATCAAAGTAGAAACAATTTCCGGCCTGAGATTCCGAAGGTGGTGGTGTCTTCTCTTCAGTTACTTCGACTTCTTCTTCGTTTTCTAAATATAACCATATAGGTATATATAAGAATGAATGCCATGTAATGCTCATGAGAGTGGAAAGATAATAAGGATTTATTATCTAATGTCTTGAATACAACTTTTCTTCACGGAACTCCGAGAACTTAGGGTTTCCGGAGTTAGTAAATGAGTTCAAAGGGCAGGGGGTAGGGTTTTGGTTCTAAGTATCAAACAAGGTCCAAATCAAACCAAACTCTACCCAAGGCTTCTATAATGTGTAGAGCTCATATAAAAATTTGGGTATTTATGGAATTATCATCTATTTTCTAAAAATCCAGAAGCAATGCTTTAGGCTACTTAAATACTCCAAAATTCCTTAGTTAATCTAAAAATCAGTAAACTATTTTATTAAATTCTATGGAAAATAAGAAGTCTAGGAAAATTGGTTTGACAATTTTAGGATTTTTCTACAATTTCCTACAATTTATTTGGCTCTGGAAGAAAAAGAAAAGGAAAAAGCCAGCAACAGTTCTGGGCCGGTTTCAGCCCAGGCAGCCCAAGTCCACGCTAAAACGTGCTGCGCGCGCCCGCGAGGGAGGTTTTGCAGAAAGGGCCTCGGGGTTTTGGCTAACTATAACTGGGTTCTATTACTGTTTCTTTGTGTCGCTGACAAATTGCAGAGAAGCCCTCGGTCTTCTATTCCTTTACACGACACGTCCTCGACGGCGCTCCACACAGGAAATCCAATCTCCGGCGAGCTAGACCGGCCGGAGGGGGCCAAGACTGGCGCTAGTCTTCGGTTTACCCCTGATTCTACCCCAAAGAAGTATTTCCCCTCACTCAATTTTTGAATTGAAGCTCTACACCCCTCTGCCTATGGTGACAGCGGAGAAACTTAAAGGAACAACATGTTCCAAGCGATTCATGGCGGTATAATGCAATTGGATAGGTCGAGGAGCATCACGGGTACCTGAGAATACTCAATTGAGGGAGCAGAAGGCGTGAGCTGACTCGAATTGCGCTGGCCGCGGTGAGGCACTCTTCGCGGTGGCAGAAAACAGTTTTGGGGGAAGTTTGAAATTAGTGCTCTTTGGTGAACGATTGGGAGCAATACTGGGTGTGGTGGTGCGTGATGATGTTGCGAAGCTAGCCGCGGGCTCAATTTATAGCGCTCGCAAGCGGTGGCCGGTGAATCGAGCGAGACGCGCGGCGGCCAGAGAAAGAAGAAGAGCACTGGCGCAACAGCTAGGTGTCCAGTGCCGTGGCAATTGCTCCGGCGATCAACGGAGAGCAAGGGTGAGTCACCGTGATGCGGTAGATAGCCAGAGACACGCGACGGACAACGAAGATGGCACGACAGCGATGAGATTCCAATCCGAGGGCGGTGAGAAAGGGGAGAGGTATCGCGGCTAGCCGGAGTGGAGTCCAGCTCACCGGCGGCGAAGATTCTTTTACCCCGCAGCGCTATCCATCCACCCTGGCACTAATCCCGACGCCGGTGACACGAATCACGGCGGAGGGAGCCGTCGGCGGTGAGGACAGCCGCGCTGGCGTTCTGATCCGTTTCAGTCACTGTACCATGGCGAGCACTTATTCAGAGCGCCTGACAGTCAACATTTAGGCTCGATTTTCTCACAAATCTATATGGTAACATACTCCATGCTCTGCAGCAAAATTGTAGAGCTACAAACCAGAAATACTTCGACTATAAGGATTGAACTCATTTGAGCACTAGATCAAGGTTGAATTCAAACCCAAAGATGGCTCTGTTACACTGAAAGTCTGAATTTCAGAGTGGAACCAGCCTGACAGCCAGACTTTAGGCTTAATTATCTCCAATATCTTCTTAACAACTATGCTTACACTCTTAAGCAAAGTTGTTCTCCTATGATTGAGCTACAATTTTGATGTGGTGACCTAGGGCAAAAACCCTAGAATTTGAAAGATGCAAAGCTCCAAAGTTGAGCCCTCAACACTGAATTTCAGACTTAGTATAGAACTCAATTGAGGTCCATTTTGCAATTAAGTCCAAAATCCAATATTTGGCTTACAAGTCCACACATTTGTGAACCAAATGACTTTATATGCTTTAACATTGTAGTTTTTACACTTTAGTCCAAATGTGCAATGTTTTTACACATAGGCCCCTAGGGTTTAGATTTAGGGGTTTTCAGGGTTCCAATTAGGATTTTTGGTATCCAGGGGTATGAATGTGATTCAAGTTCATTCTTGGGAACATTTTATGACTATTCCCCTAAAGCTTTTAGGTTTTCTCAATTTGGGTTATGTTTTACCCTCCTGGTCCCTATTTAGGGTTAAGTCCCTCATTCTAGGGTTCTATTTGCAAAACACCAAAACAGTACAACTTGTTAGAAATTTTTGCCTAGTGAATGCACTCTAAGTGTGTCAACCATATG
The DNA here is from genome assembly GCF_902167145.1 of Zea mays. Lineage (NCBI taxonomy): Eukaryota > Viridiplantae > Streptophyta > Magnoliopsida > Poales > Poaceae > Zea > Zea mays. Next base: position 137,306,459 of record NC_050098.1, on the reverse strand, counting down.
CAATGCCAATGCTTATGATGTTATGCTCAAGTTTTAGTTACAGTAACACCGGGGGTGTTACAGTAATTATGTTCTAAGCTTACAGTTTTCAAGTCGATGTGACTATATGTTTTGTACCGTGTATGCAGTTGTTACTTCATATATTAACTGTTTGCAGCACCTATCATCATGGCATCCTCGACGGGAGAAAACATGAAGGCTTTGCTTAAAGTCCTTGTTGACTATGCCGAGGATGCCACCAAATCACTGGGGGTCATGAATGATGAAGAGATCGTAGCTAAGACCTTATTTGCCATCAAATAAAGACTAGAATTTCTACAACAAGATGCCTTAGAGGCAAAAGTGCAAGCATTTCCACAAATTGCTAAGTACGAGGGGTGACATAAGTGTTGAACCAACAACTCCGTTGACCCCTCCAACACTATCTCATCGATCTGATGAAGACGAGTTCTACTGCGCCGATGTTAGTGATGAGTGGTACTTCAACGACTCTGATAGGTTCACGCGTAATAGCTACTGGAATTTGGTGTAGCCTTTTATTCCTACTTTAGAGGTTTAGAAGTTATGAACTTATATGGAGTCGTCTCCTTAAGCCAAGTATTGTTAGCTTGTGTCCTCTACAATGATAAATAAGTTATGATGTCAGTTTATGTCTAAGTGGCATGTAGTTGCCAATATCTGGTATTATGTAAGGACCTTAGTTCTTATTTCGAGTATTATGAATGTGTTGTCATCAAGTACTATCCTTGTTTATCAAACAATGCTTCACTTGCTTCCATAATTACGGTGTTTGTATATGTGGTGGGTATCTTAGCATGTTTACAAATTTATCATAAGTACGATTGTTCATTATAATTTCCGTTACATTGTGTATCAAGCTTTTCACTTCATGTTCTCCCATGTCCACACTTAATAGAATGGACCCAGCAAACAATGACACAAATGCTCAGGCGAAGGGGACATAATTCACGTGCTCAGGACTTTCACATTCAACTACCTCTATGGCCTAGGGGCTTCATTCAGCAGCATCCTGTGGATTGCACCATGATGGGAAACATTAATTTTCCTAATCCATCGCATGGTCCAACCACTATGCGGGCTCCCATTCAGATAGGAAATACAAGTTCTCAATCCACCATGATACAAGCAACACAATTAGCTCTTTATTGGAACCCTTTTATGAACCTTATCAGTAATCCTCTTGCTTCTATTCATGCAAATCCATTTGCCGAATCATTGCTAGCTTCAAACACTAGCACACCTTTACAGGGTTCTAATACCATTCATTCACTTCCTGTGAACTTGGAATCCGATGCAGAACATAGTGTTCACGAGATAAATAGCTCTTCAAAAACTCCTACCCCTGTTGCCAAACCAAAAAAACGAAGGAACAAAACTATACTGGTGGTGAAGACATTTTACTTTGCACAACTTGATTGCAAATAAGTAGTGATCCTATTGTGCACACTAGACAAAGGAGGGAGTTTGAGCAAGAATAGAAAAAATGTACAATGAACAAAGGGGTGAGTACCCTTGTAGATTGAATAGAGCCCTTAGCAGCAAGTGGGACAAAATATGGGCAGATGTTGGGAAGTTCTCAGGATGCTACGCCAGAGTGCTCCGAGAGAACCAAAGTGGGTTGACTGACGACGACAAGGTACACAATGAACAAAGTTATGAATAATTGTTTTGTACTGACCAAATCATTACTATGAAAATGTTCAAATTCTTACACTTTGTTCTATGTTTACAGACTTCTAAGGTTGCTACTTTGTTTGAACATGAGAAGAACAAACCGTTCCATTTCATGCATTGCTGGCAAGGGCGAACCCAAATGGCAGAGCATATGTCAAGGCACTTCATTCCGAGGATTACACGACAAAGCAATTGGATCTAGTTCTGGTCCTTCTGTTGGTGTAGATGAAACAGATAGTGGTTCAGCTGGTTTGACTGGTAAAAGGCTGCTTGGACGTAGGGGCGGACCCACAGGGGGCAAAGTGAGCCATGCCCCCCTCAATTTTTAATACCTCTATTATATCTAATGTTTATTCACTAAAAAACAGAAAAGATCAAATTTTGTGTAGGCCAAAACAAAGCTAAAAGCTCTTAGCGCGGCTGGGCCAATGGGCCAACTCTATTGTTCACGACAGGCCAGGGCACACTCACGTCAGATAAAAGCACGCACTATAGGGATCGGAAGGACCGAAGGAGCTGGGACCTAGGAAGACTTGCCTTCTCGTTTGCTCGGCCTCAGCGGCCTGGGAGTCGGACCGACTGGCCTCCAACTCCAAGGTAGAGTCACATCCTCATAGTGAGGATGCAAGTTGAGGGAGTGTCGTGCCCGCGTATGCATGTGTCACCTGCAAACATTGTTGGGTGACTCTGGTATGGTTCCTACGAAGAAAACAAAAGCAAGTTTTGGTTTGGGTAGGTGTAATGCCCTGAATTTGGGGATAGAATTTTTTCTTCTTTTCTCTCACCAAATTCGGGCGTTACTCTCTTTTCTCTTCCTGTTTCGCTCTTTCTTCCCAATTTCAAACCAGTATAGTGACAGGTGTCCGTGTCATGTATAAACCAAAACCTAAGTGTCATGGGTGTTGCATCATGCTGAAGCACATTTCTTTGTCTGATGTTGCGTGTCCGTCTCGTTCCGTCTCGGTTTTCGGTTCGCGACTGGAGTCTGTTTGACAGACGTGTGTGTCGTGGGTTTCGATCCGCGAAGTGGCCCGACCCAACCCAGCCCAGCCCGGTCCAGCCCGGCCCGACCCGCGCGCCCCTGGCGCCCCTGCCCACCTCCCCATGCGCCCCCTCCTCCTCTCCCTCTCTCATTTGGATTTCCCGCGCAGCAACATCCCTCTCCCTCTTCCACCTCTCTCTCCCCGTGGTGCCCTAGGGTTTGGAGTCGAGATCGCCGGAATTTGGATCCCCGGAGGTGAGTTTTCCGCTCCCCTTCCTCTCCCTCTCTCTCTCCTTCCCCTCCCCTTCTTCCCCTGTGCGCCCTCCCCTGCCCCTGTCGCGCGTGCCCCTGCGGGCCCCGTCCCGGTCGCGCCCGCCCCCTACCCGCGCCCGACGCCGGCGGCTCGGCCCCTGCCCGCCGCGCCCTCGCCTCGCCAAGCCCGCCTCGTCGCGAGCCCCCGCTCCCCGGCCGTGCCCCGGCGGCTGCGCCCTCGTCGTGCGCCCCGGCGGCCGTGCCCGGCCCCGCGCCCCGCCCTCGGCCGCGCCCCTGCCCCGGCGACTCGCGTCCCGCGTGCCTCACGGTTCGCGTAACGTGCTTTCGCGCGTGCGACCGTAGTCGCACTGCGCTTAATCTCGTTTTAATCTATTTTAAATTGTTTAGTCGATGTGCTGCGTCGCGCGCTTCATCGCACGACGATTCTTTTAATTTATGAATATTAAAGTGTTGTGTCGCGCGTTTCGTCGTGCGACGATCTATTTTAATTTCAGGTTGTTTAAGGTGCGATGTCGCGCGTCCAGACGCGCGACGTTCCACTTTTAACTCAGTCCTGTTGGCGTATGTCGTCGTGCGCTTCGTCGCACGATGCTTAACGTCTCTTTAAAAATTAGTGCAAGTGTCTCGTTGTGCGCTCTGTCGCGCGGCGAGTCATTCACTTCTTAATTCAATCTAAATGTCGTGTTGTACGTCTCGGCGTGCGACGGCTCCCTTTCATTCACCTTCAATTGTTTACAATAATTAAATGTGGAGCTCGACTTTACTTTATGCTGAACGTAGTGTTCAAATTAATTCCCTTCCATTGAGCGAGTAATTTAATCTATAATCATGTAACGTGATCGTTTCTCGACTGTCTTTTTCTTTCTCTCTTAACCTTAATTGCGAGCCCGTGTGGAACGTCTGTTTATTTACTGCATTCTATTGTATGGTGTATTGTTCTTTTGTATTATGTATGTATGTTTGCGCTCGCATAGAGAACGATCTGGTTGAGGAGCCTGAAGAACTCGCAGGAGAAGCCTCTGAGCAGTAGTCGGTTGGTAGAGGCAAGTGTCCCTTGACCTATCTTTGTCCTATACATTCTTTAATTCACCTCCCGCATTTCACAGTTATACCTAAGGATTGACTAGTTTTGTTATCCATGTCCTTGTTTACCTATTTGGGTTGGATTATTATTGCTTAATCTTATGCTATTGCTCAACTCTAATCAATGAACATGATGAGAATTATCAATGATACGCTGTTTTCCCCTCTTTTATTATGATGTTATATTTGTGGTCTTCAAGGGGGCTCGAGCGGTTTCTCGAGTGCCTCTCCGTAAGAACCTGTTCGTTGGATGACCGCCTGGGAAAATAGTGCAACCATGAGGGTGGAATGGGGTGCCCTTAGCTGAATAATTAGAGGATTCGGGGTGTAGTTCGCTTAGCCGTCGTGCCGTCAATGGGGCTCGGTGTATGCGGCTCGCTCTGTCAAGCTTGGGTTCGCCCCTTGGAGAGGAGTGTGGTGCATTTAGAAAACCTAACGGGCGGCTACAGCCCCGGGGAATCTTTGTAAAGGCTACGTAGTGATGCCCTGCTGGACCACCTAGGTAGTGGTCAATGGGGAGTAGCTCTCTCCGGGCAGAAAGGGAATCACGGCTTGTGGGTAAAGTGCACAACCTCTGCAGAGTGTATGAAAACTGATATATCAGCCGTGCTCGTGGTTATGAGCGGCCAAGGGAGCTCCAGTGATTAGTGGTACTTGATCAGAGATGTTCGGATTGCAGGTGGCAATGAGACTGATGGTTCTTGGTTTTGACTTTGGTAATGGTAAGTGGTACTCTTTCCATTTGGAAAGGAGTACGTTTGGGTTAATAACGTGGGTTAAATCTAAAACTTGGCTTTCTCTACTAGTAATAATAATCTGACCAACTAAAAGCAACTGCTTGACTTACCCCCACATAAAGCTAGTCCACTACAGCCAAACAGGATACTTGCTGAGTATGTTGATGTGTACTCACCCTTGCTCTACACACCAAACCCCCCATCCCCAGGTTGTCAGCATTGCAACCATTGCTCAGGAGAAGATGAAGCCGTGGAAGGAGACCATCAGGAGTTCCAAGATTATGATGAGTTCTAGGCGTGGGTTAGCGGCAACCCCAGTTGGCTGCCTGTGAAGGCCGCGTTTATCTACGTTTCTTTTCCGCACTTTGATTTATTGTAAAGACTATGTGGGTGTCTCAGACATATGATGTAATCGACTATTATTCCCCTTTTTAATACTATTTGAGCACTGTGTGATGATGTCCATGTTATGTAACTGCTGTGTACGTGAATTGTTGATCCTGGCACGTACATGGTTCACATTCGGTTTGCCTTCTAAAACCGGGTGTGACAGTAGGCTACACTTTCACTCTTCAGTGCTGTGTTGGGCTCCGCGGCGCTAAGTCTGAACTCCTCACTTTAACAGATTGAGCATGAGATGAATAATCGGATTAGATAAGTACATGATGATTATTGCTCCTTTTTGTATAGATATGAAACTTAAATTTTATGAAACACTAGTTTTTTATGGTAAGGGCTAGTTTGGCAACCCTATTTTTCAATGGGATTTTCAATTTTCCAATGGAAAATGAACTAATTTCCCTTGGGAAAATGAAAAACCCTTAGGAAAATAGGGTTTCCAAACTAGCCCTAATACATGATTTTGCCATGCGTTTTTTTGGACCCCATGGATTCTGGTCCTGCGTCCGCCACTGATTGGACGTGACTCTTCTAAAACTGAAAGAAATAAGGCTGCTTCAACTACGTCTACAGAATACTTAAGCTGTCTCCAAGAATTAACTAAAAACAACTTCAGCGTAATATAGAAAAGGGAGTGAAGAAAGATATGCTAAAAGAACAAGATAGGGAACTTGAGAACAAGCGGTTGGACTTGGTGGATAAAAAGTTAAGCATTCGTGAAAGAGAATTGAGGCTACAAGAACTAAATAAGGTCGAAGAACAGTTGGCGAAGCTGGAACGTATGAGTGAAGACGAGGTTGACCCTAAAGTATGGCGTATGATGGTGGAGCACAAAAAACACTTGCAACAGTTAATTTTTAGTTTTCGCTAAAATGGGTGTTTTTGACATGCAGTGCTTTGGTTTCCCTGTCCTGTATGAGAACAATTTTATAAGTTCATTTCAGTTATTTGTCTTGTCAAACTTTATAAAGTTGTTGTCATGGTGAGGTCAATTGAGATATGTCGGTACCATTAGTTGTTGTAACGTTAACAGTGCATAGGTCTATCTTGAAAGACATATGAATAATTGTTGCGCAGCTTATATAATATTCATGTAAGGGTGAATTGTTGTACTCATAATTTAATGGTTTATTCTTTACTTATGTTGTAGTTTCCTTATAAACAACCATCTTAAAGTGTAATGCTAAATAGCCCTTTTGCACAGATGAGTTCAAAGGCAAACAAACACTAGTAGTAACTGATACAAGTTACCATGACAATTAACCCTAACGTGACATAAGCATTACTTGTGTCAACATGAACATAAATGAACTAAGCCACGTCGGGCATTACACTTATTTAATTGAAGTTGCAAGTACCTAGTTAACTTGGAAGAAGCTCACATACTTCCACGTCTTGCCCACAAATGCTCGACATGATCATTTTGTAGTGTGCAAGACCTTTCCTCGCGATGAAGATCGAAGTGATTAATCACCCAATCGGAGTGTCCTTCTTCAATGAGTTGGCGCGGTTCAATAGCAGAACTGCTCTCTCTGAAATCGGTGTTTGCTGCAAAGTCACCTTCATCTTCCACAATCATGTTGTGCATTATTATGCATGCAGTTATTATCTCGGTTAGACGGTTGCGATCCCAACCGTAAGCAGGACCACGCAGCACTGCCCATCGTGCTTGAAGAACTCCAAATGTGCGCTCAATATCCTTTCTGTAACTTTCCAGCATTTGTGTGAAATATATCTTCTTTTCCTCATAAGGGTGTCGAATGGCTTTCACAAAAGTTGGCCAGTTTGGCATTCGACCGCTTGTCATATGGTCAAATACTGGCGATCGGTGTAGCACGTTCATGTCGATGTTTGTTCCAAGCATGCCAAATCCACAGATCGTACGTTGTGACAGCATCGAGTATCATGGTAGGTCTTGAATTATGCCCATAAAATTGTCCTCGCCACGCGGTTGGACAGTTCATCCACTCCCAATGTATGCAATCTATGGAATCCAACATTCCTAGAAACCCCCTCGACTCGCTATTGTGCATAATATGTGCAATGTCAGCTTCATTAGGAGTTCGTAGATACCACCCACTAAAAATATGCAATTAGTGCGCGACAGAAATGAATAAGGAATCCTCTAGCGGTACACTCGCCTATTTGTATGTACTCGTCTACGACATCAGTAGGTAAGCCTTAAGCAAGGATCCACATTGATGCACATACTTTTTGAAGTGGTCCAAGTCCAGCCAGGCCAGTTGCGTCGACCCGTTGAGTAAAGTAACTATCCTGTTGTTGCAGTCCTTCCATAATGCGGAGGAACAACAACCTACTCATGCGGAACCTATAAAATGTAATAGCTAAAGTATGAAAGACACTGTTAATGCAAAACATAATAATAGAAGTATGTAGTTGTTACCTTCTGCGAAACACGTGGGGTGGATACACGGGGTTCGTGTCGAAGTAGTGATGGTGGATGAGGTTCTCTCCGGCATAATGATCCCTGTGAATCATGCGGCGAGGGATACCGGAATGTCTACGCCTACGGCGTGCAACCTCAATAGAGAGGGTAAGAAGAGTGGCAAGCATAAGTGTGTTGTCGTCACTATCACTCGACTTCGAATCATCGTCACTACGCAAAGGCGATATAGCACACAAAGGCTTGTTAGCTTCAGTTGAGGAGTGGGATGTGCACACAAATGGGAAGTGTGGGTACCCATATATATAGGCGAGATGGAGGGAGCTTGTGTCGCAATCTCATGTCTTGCACTGGAAGCCTCATGTGTCTTGCTGTGTATGGTTGTCGCATGGGTGCTTGCAATGGAAACTTAGTCGAATATTCATGTCATAGTTCAATCGCGCAGAAATATTCGGTGCACAACAAATTCGTAATGCATGGTAAGTGAAAGTGCATTCATCCCTTTTGTGTGTTTTGGTGATTTGGATAACAACACATTTAAAGGTCTAACAAGTTTGCTAAGTGTTGAACATGAAATTCAGTATGATGAACATACTTGAATAGTGTATAATGATCAGTGAACAAAGGTTCAACACAAGGTTAAATAATCAGTGAGACAATGCAAATGGATACAATATGGTCTCTATATTGGTTTGAATATATGGACAAGACCTGAGAAATCACTATACATAAATATGATCAGAATAGAGGTTGAAGTGATTAAGATGATTGGTCAAGCCAAAGTGAATAAGATATGAGGAATCATGAATTGGCTTGACCATATTACTATTAGTCCATATATGCTTCTATGAGAATCAAACTAGAGCTTGATTGATCTTAGCATTTATATCTAGATGACATTCAAGCAAGGATCATAATATCGAAGAAATGATTCTCTCAATGGATGCTCAATATGATGTGACTCAAGAATGGCTTGATAGGGTGAAGATAGCAAGGAAATGGCTTCGAGGAACTAAGCGAAGGTGAAGGCCAAGCGACGACTTGTGGACCGAGGTACCATGGCTAAGGTGAAGAAGAGAGTACTTGCACTAAGTCGATGAACTAATCAGCTATGAAGAGTTATAATATGTTGATGCATCAGTAAGGTGACTTTAAGCCATGATTTGAACTCATATATGGTGAAATGGTTCAAGTCACAGGCTCGATTTATGTTTGCTTCAAAAGGTGAGACAAAGATGTTTGTGATCCTTATGAAGCAACGCCATGGAGAAATCACTCATGAGACACTAATGACTCAAGGAGTTTACTTAATTATATTTTATTTAACTTGAGTATAGGAATTGTCGTACTATCAGGGGGATCCATAAAGAAGGTTTGTGTTGGTACTAAAGCTCAAAATCCTTGATCCAAAACTTCTATTTTACCTTATTAATCTGTAGTGAAAGTATGTAGTACAACCTTTTTAAGTCTATCTTGGCCAAAATTGCTCTTTGGAAAATACTGGTTCAGCTGGTTTTCAGGCTGGTTCAGCTGGTATTCAAATACTGGTTCAGCTGGTTTTTAGGCTGGTTCAGCTGGTATTCAAATACTGGTTCAGCCGGACACTCAACCAGTTTTCAGTCTGGTGGAAACTGGTTCAACTGGTTTTAAAACCGGTTCAACCGGTTTTGCACTGTTCACTTTTTTCTGCCAATCTGTTGTGTCAGCCAAAAAGCTGTGCGCAGCTTTTTGAAAACCGGTTCAACCGGTTTTTGTGCAGGAAAGTCAAAAATGGCTAGTTTTGGAGCCCAACCTATATATACTCACTCCTACCTCTCTCCCCCACAGCGGAGCATGACTTGGACTCCATTTCTAACCTGAGAAACACCTCCCACTCTCTCTCACACACACCTCTTGCCTCTCCCATTTCAAATCTTTGGAGAGAAATCTTTGAGTGAGTTTGAGAGCTGCGGTTTTTGTGGTTCATCTCCAAATCTCTCTTGCTCTTCTTCATTCGAGCTTTGGTACTACATCGAGTTCTTTGTGGATTCATTACTCTTGGAGCTTCTAGCTTCTAGACGACTAGGTGTCTCTTGTGAGTCTCCAAATCTTGTGGAAGACCACAAGAAAGTTTGTATTACTCGCTCGTTTGAGCAAAGATTATTGTGTGGGCTTGACCTTTGTGGTCGGCAAAAGGAGGATAAGGGTTGAAAGAGACCCAGCTCTTTGTGGGCGCCTCAATGAGGAAGTAGGGCACCTTGGTGGTGTGACCGAACCTTGGGATAAATCTTGTGTCTCTTGTGTTCTTGCTCATTGTGTTTGTTTGTGTTCTTCGTTCTCTCACCATTCCGTGGAAGATTTGTTTATATCTTTTTGGTGTGTGGATTTTGAGATGTGCTCTTCTCAGATCTACTACTTTGAACCCTGTGGATCAACTAGAACATCTCATTTCCAAAGTTAACTGGGTGGATTTCGAGATCAATTCAGTTTTATATCTCATTCTTTAGTTGAGCTCATGCAAACCGGTTGAACCGGTTTTGACACCGGTTGAACTGGTTTTACCCAGCTCGTGCAAAGCTCATGACAAGTGCCTCAACCATGCCTCCACATGCTCCACATAAGGTAACAAACAAGCCACTCTTCCAAATAAAAGAAGATGCACTAGAAAGTGTTATCAATGTTATGAGAAGGGACATGAGATTAAGTCATGTCCCTACATAAAAGATAGTGGCTTAACTTTAGAAAGAAAGAGGCGCACTAACCAAGTAGCAAACAAGAAGCAAGGTAAGAAGGAGCCTTGCAAAATTAAAAATCAGATTTGCTACACTTGCTGAAGAAAGGGACACCTATGCAAGGATTGTCCCATGAGTAAGTTTCCTAAGCCTATCATGTCAATTCATTCATATTCTCTTGGGAGACCCAAAAATGACACTTGTGCTAGAAAGGTGATGAGTTCACCACATTCTAGGACTAAGTCTATTTGGGTGCCTAAGTCCTTATTGGCTAGCCTTGATGGACCCATCGTGAGATGGGTACCAAAATGTACTTAATAAGTTTTGCAGGTACCCGAAGATGATATGTAGTTTTGGGGTGCTTGAGCGGTTTAACTCAATTCTCATATCAAGCTATCAATCTTACATTGTCTATCCTTTAAGATTGACCCAAAGATTAATTTAGTTGTTATATCACTAACTTCATATTCATCTCTAGCAAGAACTTGTGTTGTAGGGAGTAAGGATTAACTTTTGTGGGAGTCAAGCAAAAGGCCTACAACTAAGGATATGTAAAGGATGGTAACAATTAAATCTTAAGTGTGCATTGCTTTTAATTAGTATATTCCTTTGTGTCTTTCGTAGCCACATAAAGGAAAAATGAAGCACTTGAGAATGAACTTAAAATATTTTACCGTGTCTTTGAAAAGTTCCAATCATATGGTAGATTGCATATTTGTTATTCTCATATGTGGCAATCTACATACTTTAATTGATGATAATTAATTCGTGGCATATTTCAAATGAATTATCGTATTATTGCCATGACCTAGACATAAAGAGGATTATCCCGAATTCTTAAATGGATAGAGTGCTAAGTAAGAAATTCTAATTCTTAAAGCACTTATCAAAAGGGAACTTCTCTATATGACTAGAGTTGTGAGACTAATGTTTCTATCTAAGTGTTTATGTAGTCTCACAACATGAGAATGTGTTTCTCAAATGGAGTATGCCATTCAACATTCAAAGAAGATCGAACCAATACTATGTGATGTATTCATTCTCGTTTAAATTGGTTTTGAGTCTTCTACATTAATCACTCACCATGCTATGAATTAAACTTTCCATGTAAACTTAATTAAATAATCATGCTATTTTCACCTTGTTTAAATCAAGTGTTATGCATGATGCTTGTAAGGGTAATTTAGTTCATATCATGAGGTTTCCTTATTTTAGTAAGCTTCTTGCCATTCATATACTAGAGGTTGCTAAATAGAAAACTATTGCTTGTGTTTAAAAATGCAATCCCTTTTAAGATATTTCATGGAAATTTACAAGTAGAGATTGTGCTCTTTCAATTGATAAAATCACAAGCATTAAAGGTTAATCTTCACCTAAAAGAAAGATTAGAAATTCTCAAGGTAAAGGTATGGAACTAGTTGCTTCAATTGGTAGTTGATCAATAGTAGTTCCTTTCAAGTGGCATTCTTTCAATTGGTAATAATCTATTCTATGGAAAGAAATGTCAATATGAAGGTTGAATTCCTTTTGGCTTAAATTTATAAATTGGTGCATATTGTTAATTCACTCCTCCATGTGCATTAAATTAAAAGGAATTTAACTTATGCCTTTATGCCTCATAAATGATGATTTGTTTGCAATTCATATCTAAAGATCACCATTCATTAAATACTTCCTTGTACTACTAATATCTCTTTTCAAAGTTCCTTTTCAACTAGTATTAAAAGGAAGAGAGATAACAAGCTAAAGAAGGAAGTCTCCACAAATGATGAAAAGAAGAATACTACGTGTCACCACAGATAGTAAGATCTTTCAAATTGGTATAACAAATGGTATGTTCTATATGGTGGTAAGTATTCTTAGGCATAAGTTAATTCATTGCAAATTTGTTATGTCTTGAGCATGATATGTAATGTACTCCTCATGAGACTCTTAACTGAATTGAAAGTGCATATGGCAAGTCATTCAAATACTTGATGCACATATCTAGTGGGAGAACATTATATATCTTATGTCATAAAGAATAAGTTTCCCTTGAGTAAGCTATACTAAGACAATCCAAAATGGTAAATTTGTATCTTATTCATATTGATTGTAATCTTTGTTTTCTAATAGCTACTCTTGATGCAGTTTAAAATTCCCTTATCTTTAAATCTAAAAGTGCATAAGAATTCTTTTTGTTGATATTCATCACATACATATGCACTAACATGGATATGATTTTTAAACTGTAAAACGTACAATTACTAATTCATACTCTCTAAATTTTGGAAACACATATTTTGATATCTTAAACATCTACTTCAATCGGTATCCATATGCCTCACATTGAATTGGATCACTAAGTTGTAAATTCCATGCATAACTTGTCTTTATGATATGAATGCTTGTGCGACTAACCTTGATAAGCTAGGTGCACCCAAGGTCAAGCTAGGTTCATCATCAAGAAGGCAACATAATGATGTATCAAGAAAAGGAGAAAATGCTCCTATTCTTAACTCTAGTTTTTTGTGTAATTAAATATTGACTTGAAACCATGTAAGATGGTTGTCAATTATATGTGGGTGCCTACACAGAGAAAGGCCACAATAAGGATTGTGTGGGTACTCAAGGCTCTTACTACTAATCTCATAGGACCCAATTCAAATTGGGTACCAGAATATGAAGCTTAAACTTGTTTTGTAGGACCACTCCTTCAATAGATCAAGTTGGGTGCTTGATAATGAATGTATAAATCATATTTGGAGATAGTAGCAAGGATGGTAACAAATGAATCTCAAGTGCATATTATTTTCAAACCTTATCTCTTTTGTGACTTGTGTAGCCACTAAGAAAAAGAAGCACTTGAGGATATACATCAGTTGTTGATTATGAAATAAAGGTCCAATTGTAAGATAAATGAATGTTATCATATGGTCAACGATGCAAAATTATGTGATGTATTCTCTCTCTAGTTAATTTGGATTTGATTCTTCTATCTTAGACACTCACCATAATATGGATTTAGTGAGCCCTTTAGACTTCATTGAATAACCATGCATATTATCCATGTCATTCAAAATATATTGTGCATAAGGGCTCAAGGGAAATTTACTCCATATTATGAGGTTTCTCTATGTTAGCAACTAGCTTGCCTTCCACATATAAAGGGTTGCTAAATAAGAAACTATTGCTTGTGCTACTAATGTCATCTCTTGTGTTGAGTTTATCCATAGAAAATCTATGTTAAGAGATGGTGCTTATTTTTAAATTGGATAAATCACAAGCTTGAAGGATACTATTCAACTAAAGTAAGATGAAGTTGATAAGAGGCCAAGGTATGAAAATTTCCTCTCCTTCAGTTGTTTTAGTATTCTACCCTTAGTAGGATGTACCATAGTATAGGTTAAATTCCTTGCAATGTAAAATGTTCAATAGTGCATATAACTTTGACATCAACTATATGTGTGCACTAATTTAAAGGAATTTAGTCTGTCCTTATGGGTTTCAAGAATGATGATTCATTTTCCATCCGCATATAAGGATTATTATTTTTGAAACCCTCCCTTGTGTTTCTAATGCTCTCTTTTCTAAGTGTTTCAATAAGGTCTTTCCAAGTGCTTTCAAGATGGATTCAAAATCTACAGATATAAGAGTCTTGGTTGTTTCAATCATTGAGTTTCAATTGATCTCATATCAAGTATGATCGAATCAAGAAAGATGAAAGAAGTTCAAGATCACTTGGTTGCATGAAATCATAATGAGAAAAAAGATCACAGTGATTAAAGAAGGGAGTTACACTTTTTGTCAACCAAATAATGAAGATGTAGTGACATATTTATATGATATCCTTCATTATGAGGTTTGAGGTTCATATTAGCATGCTTTACCCTAGGATTTCAATTGATATACTTTCAGTTCTTAAACTTCAATTGGCTTAATTTTCATCAACTATGTAAAGCATGTTATGTTAAACCAAGATATAGTGCAAACATCTCCTTTAACCTCATATTGTTGATGTGCATAAGTGTACTTTGTGTACTCTTGCATGCACAAATTGAGGGAGAGTTTAGCCTATATCTTGTGAGACTAATGATTTCTTTCAAGTTCATGTTGTGTAGTCTCACACCTTGGAGAACATAAAATGAGGATAAATGGTTCCATAGAAATGAAAATGAGTTTCTCTTGAACCTATCAAGAAAATGAGTTTCTCTTGATCGTTTGAAGAGAATAAGTTTCTCTTTGAAATGTCAAGCCTATCAAAAGCTAAGATGGAAATTCATGATTATAAGGGAGACCATGTGGCGTAGAACAAAGGTGCGTCACTCCATGAACTATTGTATTACATTTTTTGTATCTAGGCTCTTACATGCTAGTGTGTGCATGTATATGCAATATCTTAAGTCTCACCATAAGGTTGCACTTGTGGTGACTATTATAGAATCTCTAGATATTTGATTAATACTTCTTGTGGTGATGTCATAAGTTAGTCTTAAGTCATCTTAGTGAGGTATGAGTCAAACATGCTAACTTCTCAAGAATCTTGGCTTAAAATATTGCATATCATGTCTATTAGTATATCTTTTGATTATGAGTAATTCCTTCAATTGTACAATTTCACATTTTCATACTTTATTTGTACCAAGGTTCAAATTGTAGAACTTAATCCCCACAAATCCAAGTGCATAAGCTAAACAAGTATTCATCACTTGTATGCACACATTTAGGGGGAGAATAGTCTATAATTTGAATCTTTGAGACTAACTTCATTTTCAAATCTATTATGTGTGTAGTCTCAAATTAGAAAGGAATTTTTGGGCAAAGACAACCGCTTCCACTACAAACTTTGATGGGTATCAAAGATTATTTGCTCCAATAAATGTATCTTTTATACATTTCATAAGAGAATGAGTTTCTCTTGTATATGCTACTCCAACGTCATCTAACATTGGTAAATATGTATCACATCCTTTTGGATTGCAAAAGTCTAAAGTAGCATAGCTTATAAATTCTCCTGTCTAGCACTTAATTGATTAAATAGTGCACATGTTCCTTATGTTGCATGATTATGTTCAGTTGATACTCCTTTTATGCTAATGATACTTTAAATTGCAAATAAGTACTGTCAACAGGTATCAATTAAATTCATATATATGTGCGCACTAAAACTTGAGGAGAACTTAGTGTAATATGCAATTAGTGATCTGCTTATCTAACAAATTGTATCAATTGGTGGTTTTCAATTGATATTTTTCGTACATGATCACTAGCTGTAGAATCCATACTTGTGCAATTTTCATGTTGCCTCTTGTTGTGATAAGAGAATACTAGGTGACATCTAGACTCCAGGTATCAAGATTCACCTTCGATTGAGTATGACAATCTTCATTTGATATCTTGGACCTATGTCGCAATTATGCCAACAAGAGCTTGCAAATGAATTCTAAATCCAACATAAGTCTGGAATCCATTTGAAAAGGTAAAATGTAAAGGTACATCACTTCATGTCACTTCTCCATTACCTTTGTGCCATGTAAGGACCCTTTTCATGATAGTGTGTTCAAATCTTGCTTAATCATAATTTCTACCCTTTATATTCTTTGTATCCTTTTTGGAGATTTATGACAAAGGGGGAGAAATTGTGCATTAAAGCTTACCTTTAATCTTATGTAACTAAGTGTAAGAAGACTTTTGAAAAGGGGAGAAATAATTGACAAAAGGGGGAGAATAATAAGTAAAACATAAGGTGCAGGAAATTGATGAGTGCATAATATATCATGAGCATTATGTTTATTTTATGACACAATGCACCCCACGAATAGTATGATATAAGTTGTCTCCATACTTTAACCCAAATATGTGCTTTTGTCATTTGTGTACAAAATTGGTAATTTCTAAAATGCACATATTTAGGGGGAGGAAACTATATCATAGGATTCAAAATCTTATTTATCAAATCTTATGTAAGCTTCAAATGTGTTGTCATCAATCACCAAAAAGGGGGACATTGAAAGTGCATTCATCCCTTTTGTGTGTTTTGGTGATTTGGATAACAACACATTTAAAGGTCTAACAAGTTTGCTAAGTGTTGAACAGGAAATTCAGTATGATGAACATACTTGAATAGTGTATAATGATCAGTGAACAAAGGTTCAACACAAGGTTAAATAACCAGTGAGACAATGCAAATGGATATAATATGGTCTCTATATTGGTTTGAATATATGGACAAGACCTGAGAAATCACTATACATAAATATGATCAGAATAGAGGTTGAAGTGATTAAGTGAATAAGATATGAGGAATCGTGAATTGGCTTGACCATATTACTATTAGTCCATATATGCTTCTATGAGAATCAAACTAGAGCTTGATTGATCTTAGCATTTATATCTAGATGACTTTCAAGCAACATTCACAATATCGAAGAAATGATTCTCTTAATGGATGCTCAATATGATGTGACTCAAGAATGGCTTGATAGGGTGGAGATAGCAAGGAAAGGGCTTCGAGGAACTAAGCGAAGGTGAAGGCCAAGCGACGGCGTGTGGACCGAGGTACCATGGCTAAGGTGAAGAAGAGAGTACTTGCACTAAGTCGATGAACTAATCATCTATGAAGAGTTATAATATGTTGATGCATCAGTAAGGTGACTTGAAGCCATGATTTGAACTCATATATGGTGAAATGGTACAAGTCACAGACTCGATTTGTGTTTGCTTCAAAAGGTGAGACAAAGATGTTTGTGATCCTTATGAAGCAACGCCATGGAGAAATCACTCATGAGACACTAATGACTCAAGGAGTTTACTTAATTATATTTTATTTAACTTGAATACAAGAATCGTCGTTGTTGGGGGCCTTCGTCTTCCGAAGGTCCTCAAAAACATGATTTGACAATGTTTCCCAAGTGTAATATATGGACAGGTACCTTCGGACTCGGGTTAAAACCATACACGATATGCAAAGCATGGTCGAGACGAAGGCTGATATTGCTCCGAAGCTACGCGCAAGGAAGCTTCGGTTCATTGGCGGAAAAAGGAACCGACTTAAAGGGGAAAAGACTATCTAGTCCTCATTGGGTTGTCTATAAGTCAATAGTAAATATCAAGGGCATAAATGTAAATTTACACAGGCTGCGCCCTGTGCCTATAAATAGATGAACAATACCCCCGTACTATTCACGCTGACTTGTATTCGTTCGTGCGTCACGCTTGGACTTTTTGCCTTCTATCAAGCCGAAGGTACAAATATAATTCAATATTGTTCTTATTTATCCATAATGATATAATAAAGCTATATTGATGATGTTATATGATTATTCGTCTTATCTCTCATATTTCACATGCTTCTCCTTTCATTAATATATATTGTGATGATGAAGGTACTTCCTTCATGACCTTTGTCTGAAGATCATTATATCCTAAGGGAGATAATGTTTCGAAGGGCGAAGGGTATTAACCTTTAACATTCTGTGTTGCCTTGTTCTTAACTCATAGCATCTGAGAACAAGTCCCCAATATTGGCGCCCACCTCCGGTGAACTCACTTCCATAACCTTCGGTAAAGCACTGACCTTCATCATGCCGCCGAAGAAGATAACAGCGCCAGGGGCTGCTGCACTGCAGCCACTGGACACAAACCAGGAGACTCTCTCTCTCTCTCTTCGAGAGGCTCGAAGCCAGAAGAGAAAGGCCACCAGTCCAACACTCCACGAGGAGGAGTTGGACCAAGAGATCAGGGACATCGAAATCATCCATCAACAAGTGCAAAGGAAAAAGGAGAAGATGGCTCGGCTGGCCGATCTTCAAAGAAAAATCGACGAAGCTACTGAAGAAGTGCGTCATCTTGCTCAAGATGACCAAGACCGAAGGCCCCAACACAGGGAGCTTCGTCAAGAGGGCTTATTCAACAAAGATGGATGGTATGATGATTTTAATCATGATACCTTTACTTTTGATGATGCTTCTCCCTTGGCAGCAGAACTGCAGGCTATCCCATGGCCACAATCCTACAAGCCACCCCAACTACCCATGTACGATGGGCACTCGGACCCAAAACAATTTCTGATGAGCTATGAGGCAACAATATCCTCATATGGAGGCAATGCAGCTGTCATGGCTAAGTCCTTCGTCATGGCAGTCCGGAACGTGGCCTAGACATGGTATTCTTCCCTTTGGCCAGGGACAATCACATCGTGGCAGAAGCTCAAGGACATGCTGGTGACCAGTTTCCAAGGCTTTCAGACGAAGCCAGTAACAGCTTAGGCCTTGTTCCAGTGCACGCAAGACCATGAGGAATATCTTCAGGCATATATCCGAAGGTTCTTGCGACTAAGGGCACAAGCGCCCACAGTGCCTAACAAAATTGTCATTGAGGCCATGATTAAGGGTCTTCGACCAGGACCTACGGCTCAATACTTCGCCAGGAAGCCCCCACAAACTCTGGAGAAGCTCCTTCAGAAGATGGATGAGTACATCTGGGCTGACAACGACTTCCGCCAAAGAAGGGAGGAAGCTTACAGATTCTAGGAGATGACCAGAGGCTTCGGAGGAAGAGTCCACTCGAGGCATGTCAGGTCAATCCACAATTCCAGTCAGAATGATGACAAAGGAAGCCAGCTTCAGAGGCCACAGTACACCTCACAATCTTCGGGGCAACAGCAAAGCTCTTTCAGGCCGCCGGCTCCAAGGGGCAGAGGCGCCATGGGCTTCGGAGGGAGATATGGGGATCAGCCCAGGAAGATCTATTGTTTATTCTGTGGTGAGGACAAGGGCCATACTACCAGAATGTGCCAAATCACCATTCTGAAGCAAAAGGAGATCGCAGAAGCCGAAGCTCGGCAGAATCAGCCGAAGCAGGTCTTGCACACTGCTTCGTGCCACTCTCCCTACATACCAAAATATGTGGGCAATCATCCTGCAGCTTCTGTTGCTTCGGCTAGCCATTCACAGCTTCATGGCCATAGCTCCCACCCCACCACCACTGCAACCAACCTATTCCCAAAGCCAGCAGCCAGAAGGGCGCCAGCACTCCCAACAGCAACGTGAATTTAGGGAGGAATCCGAAGCTCGCATAGTCAACAGTACTGTGCCAGAATCAAAGCACATTTATTGAGCGATATCCTACCTCTGAAATACTTTTATGTTCTATGTCGTTTTGATTTTCAATAAGGAACAAGTACTGTAAATCTAGTTTTAATTCCTTGTAATAATTTTGCTTCTATCAGAATGGAATATATCTTCTTCACAGACTTACGAAGCTCAAAAATTGCCAAAGCTCAAAAGTTGTTCCTAAGGGAATGCAGAGCTAAAAACTGCCGAAATTACAAAAAAGTCGTTCCTAAGGGAGCGCAGCGTAAGTTTTGTCGAAGCTACAAAAAAGTCGTTCCTAAGGGAGCGCAGTGTAAGTTTTCTGCTCAAAATTCATTCCAAAGGGAATGCAGAGCCAAATACCGCCAAAATATAAGGCGAAGAAGTTCAAAAGATGTTCCTAAGGGGATGCAGAACTTATACCACCGAAATAGAAGGCGAAGAAGTTCAAAAGACGTTCCTAAGGGGATGCAGAACTTACACCAAAAATAAACGGTGAAGCCGAAAAATAAACGGCAAAGAGATTCCAGTCGTTCCTAAGGGAATGAAGAGATTGTGTTCCAGAGTGGGAGTGTGAGTATGTGTCTTCGGCATCATTATCATTTTGCATCATATCATCACATTATTTCGCATATCATCACATCATACATCATATTGCATCAATGACATGGAATACGGAGCCGATTTTTGGAAAATATTGTCAAAGTTACATGAAGTAAGCTTCGAATTACAGCTTCGTCAGCCTGCACACAAAAGAGGGATCTCTCTTTCCGAAGCATGGTTCTATTTATTTTTACGAACAACGGATCTTCTTTCTTTACGAAGCATGAAAAGAAGGGAAGGTGTTTTTTCGCTAAAGGCTCAAAAACGGTATGTATGTAAATTTCATGCAACGTAAACAAATAAATTACAATAATTTACATATTCGATCCAAAGTTACACACATCAAATATTATACCTTCGTTACAATAAAAGCATAATGTCCATTCTAGTGTCTCTTACATTGACCATTTAAAAATATTTTTACAATAAGTGGTAGTCTTCTTTCAGGATTTTCTCCGCAACTTCATTTAATAATTTATTGACGACTTTGTCAACAATAGATTCAGCCATGTTAATGATCTCTAGTGCTTCCTTCGTTTCTGGATCGGCCAGAGGATCGAACGGTTCCGGTGGCGGAGATAATTCAGCTGTAGGGAAACTTAATTAGTCCGAAGCCATAAGAACAAATGCTGAAGCTGAACATCAAAAGATATTACCTATATGCTTTTCGCGCTCTGCAGCTTCTTCAGCTTGTCTCGCTTCTATCCGGGAGTCATGGGTGTCTTTTTCACTTTTCTTTATAATTTCATGAGCCATCTCTCGGCCGCCATTCACCCAGACATCATTATAGAACTTTCCGCCCATCAAGGTTGCTTCAGTTGAAGGATCCTTCGTGTCATCTGCGGAATAGGCAGCTTCGGCCTAGGCCATGGTCTTGATGTGATCACATCCCGCCTTCTCCAAGATAGCTGAAATCCCACACGCACCGGAAAATGCACAGACATCCCCGCGATCACTTAAGATTTCTTCGAACGATTCGGCCTCTCCGCTTATCCATTCAATAACGCCTTCGGGGTCGCCTCGTATGAAGTTTTCTTCGGTAGAGTAGGCGCCCACGTTGGTGAAGCTAGCCTTTATTTGCTTCACATAGTCCAAGGACTTTTCAAAGCATCTTTCCTTGGACGTGCGAAGTTCTTCAACATTTTTCTCTAAATGATTTTTCCAATATTCGCTGATTTCTCAGTTAGCTTTTGCGAGTGCGCATTTTTCTTTAGCTTCGTCCAGTTGCTTCCGAAGGTCTTCAATTTCAACCTTTTGGGCTTCGGCCTGAGCTTTGAAAATAGCATCATCTTCTTTGACTTTGTTAACTAGAGAAATTAAGATTTTGTCCTTTTCAAGACCTTCGTTTCTCAATTCAATCACCTCTGAGCGAAGGTTACTCAGGGCCATTGTATAGCTTTCGTTTTCAATTTTATTTTGTGCCTTCAGGGCATTACTAAGAATCAAGCCCTGTAAAAAAGCAAAAAATTATGACAATGGAATATGCTGGTTTCTAATTTAAAAGTAAAACTTTTTACCTTTATACTATTATATGCCAGGCTGTCAGCAAGTTCATCCTTCGACAAAATCGAAAGGCTGTCTTCTAGCTTCGGGAATCCGATGCTTTTACCTATCTCCCGGCAAACAGATATTTCTTTGTTATCCGGGAGACAGTACAGAAAGTCTTCTTCGCCACTACCATTGAACACTAACGCTCCCTTCGGATATTTCAATTTTTGGGCATAATGTTGTGCTTCTAGTATTTCTTCTTTGGATAATTCTTTTCTCGAAGCATGACGAATAATGTAGTCAGTGTTTTTGTTCGAAGCTTCGGGAACATGATTTTTGATCTTTTCACTTGCAATTTACTCTGTCGCTTCTTCTTCAAGTACGGCAGGCTCTATTTCGGTGGGCACTGAAGGCCCAGCTTCGGCTTCAGCGTGAATTTGCGCAACTTTGACTTCTGCATGTCTAGTTTCAGCTTCGGCCTGTGACTTGGTTTCAGTTGGAGCGACTTTCTTTGCGAGAGCAGGACTCAAGGTCTTTGTTGTTTCCAGTACAACGTCCAGCACGTTTGCCATCCTTCTCTTCTTGGGAGTTGCGGGAGAAGCCTTCTGCACCTTCGACATTGTTGCCTCTGTTGGAGGGCTCAAAATCTCCGGCATCTTCATTATTTTTTCAATTTTTGGCCCTTCAGCCTTATCAACCTTCTTTTCAACTAACTCGACTGAAAGTACCTTCGGCATTACAGCCGGCTCTTCAGTGCTCTATGCAGACGAAACAGTTTCTTTTGTCTCGGCAGCTGAAGAGGCCCCTTCGCCAAATTCAGGTATCACGACCGGTTCAATGTAACGTGGCCGGTGAGTCAGAACCTTCATCTTCTTGCCCTTTGGCTCAGTTGTGATGACTGAAGAGGCAACCTTTCCAGAAGCAGCAATCTTTCTTTTTACCCCTGCCCTCGCAGCGGGTAACAATAGTTAGGGTATACGAAGCCAGTAGCATCAAATACCCTGTTCAACCTTTTCTTATTCCGACCCCTGAAGGCTGTGGACAAGGCATTGTCCTCGGTCTTGGAATATGCCCCAAGTAACTCGTCGCTAGTAGCTTCAATGCACTTCAGCCAGTCATCATTTGGTTTATCAAATTTATCCCCAAATCCGAAGGTATACTTCAGCCGGACCAACCCATCTTTGTTAGAGTCGGTGGTGGTCTCCTTCGGCATTTCCCAGCTGTCTACAAGCGGCCATACCCTGAAGGCTATATGTTCTTGAATTAAATCTCTTGTCCCAATAAAGGAACAAACAGTGTTGAAGGCCCTCTGACATGCTTCGACTGTCTCATCAATTTCTACCTTCGGCCTTCGGAGGCCGAAGCGGGACCAGATGGGGCGCATGATGACTTCCTTAATGTCTTCCCTCGCTTTCAAATCATTCTTCACATAAAACCATTCTTCCATCCAAGCTCCGGGGCATCTCTTCCGAAATGTTGGCACCGGGTGACTTGCATTGGGGCGAGCGATAAATCCATAACAACCGAAGTTGTTGTGGTACTGTTCCTTACCCATGGCCTTCGTCTCATATAGAAGTTTGTGCATGATGCAGAAGCATTTCGCGCTTGGCTCTAGCCCTTGACTCCTTACTGCCCAGACAAAAATCCCCATCCTTACTATAGCTTTGGGGGTAATCTGATGGAGAAAGATCTGGAAGATTTTCAACACTTCAACTACAAACTTGCTCAAAGGGAACCGAAGCACAGCCTTGAAAAAACTTCGGTAAATTACAACTTCGTTTTCCTCAGGGGCAGGGACGTTGTTGTCTCCGCTAGCCCTCACAATAGACATGTCTCAAAAGTACCTTCCTCTCATGTTCTCAAGATGACTCTGTTTGATGGTCGATTTTCCGAAGACTGAATGGCTTGGTCGCCAAGGCCGATCCTCAGAATATTCATCCCCACTTTCCACATCATAGCTATCGCTGTCACCAGTATCTTCAGATAAACCTTCCAGTATCTCTTTAGTAATTTTCTCTGTGTTTGTTTTTGCCATCGACTCAACAAATCCAGCAACATAAGGATCCACAGCCTTCTTCTCCACAAACAGCTTCGCCTCTTTAGTCAGCTTCGTTTCCACAACAACCTTCTTTTCCTGGGACATCTTTTCACCAGACATGGTAAAAATGCATCTTTTAAACCGAAGTTCAGAGAACTTGAAAATCTAGTGAGCGCTAGTGGGCAAGAGCTAAAAGATTGAGAAAATAATGCAAATGGCAGAAATAGTGTATCAAATGCAGCTGGTGTGAGTCCATATTTATACGCCCAGTGCGCTGCAAATTGGAGGGTCCCATCTGTCATTGATAATTGCTATTCTAGCAAAGGGAAGGTGTTTTTTCGGACCTTCGGCTTAAGGCCTTCGTCCATATCGCAGTCTGAATTCATTATCTTAACAAATTAATACTGCGAGGGGCTACTGTTGGGGGCCTTCGTCTTCCGAAGGTCCTCAAAAACATGATTTGACAATGTTTCCCAAGTGTAATATATGGACAGGTACCTTCAGACTCGGGTTAAAACCATACACGATGTGAAAAGCATGGTTGATACGAAGGCTGATATTGCTCTGAAGCTACGCGCAAGGAAGCTTCGGTTCATTGGCAGAAAAAGGAACCGACTTAAAGGGGAAAAGGCTATCTAGTCCTCATTGGGTTGTCTATAAGTCAATAGTAAATATCAAGGACATAAATGTAAATTTACATAGGCTGCGCCCTGTGTCTATAAATAGATGAATAGTACCCCCGTACTGTTCACGCTGACTTGTATTCGTTCGTGCGTCACGCTTGGACTTTTTGCCTTCTATCAAGCCGAAGGTACAAATGTATTCAATATTGTTCTTATTTATCCATAATGATATAATAAAGCTATATTGATGATGTTATATGATTATTCATCTTATCTCTCATATTTCACATGCTTCTCCTTTCATTAATATATATTGTGATGATGAAGGTACTTCCTTCATGACCTTCGTCTGAAGATCATTATATCCTAAGGGAGATAATGTTTCGAAGGGCGAAGGGTATTAACCTTTAACAGTCTGTGTTGTCTTGTTCTTAACTCATAGCATTTGAGAACAAGTCCCCAACAGTCGTACTATCAGGGGGATCCATAAAGAAGGTTGGTGTTGGTACTAAAGCTCAAAATCCTTGATCCAAAACTTCTATTTTACCCTTATTAATCCTTAGTGAAAGTATGTAGTACAACCTTTTTAAGTCTATCTTGGCCAAAACTGCTCTCTGGAAAATACTGGTTCAACTGGTTTTCAGGCTGGTTCAGCTGGTATTTAAATACTGTTTTAGCAGGACACTCAACCGGTTTTCAGTCTGGTGGAAACCGGTTCAACCGGTTTTTGCACTGTTCACTTTTTTCTGCCAGTCTGATGTGTCAGCCAAAAAGTTGTGTGTAGCTTTTTGAAAACCGGTTCAACCGGTTTTGGGTCCAGTTCAACCGGTTTTTGTGCAGAAAAGTCAAAAACGGCTAGTTTTGGAGCCCCACCTATATATACTCACTCCTACCTCTCTCCCCCACAGCGGAGCACGACTTGGACTCCATTTCTAACCTGAGAAACACCTCCCAGTCTCTCTCTCACACCTCTTGCCTCTCCCATTTCAAATCTTTGGAGAGAAATCTTTGAGTGAGTTTGAGAGCTGCGGTTTTTGTGGTTCATCTCTAAATCTCTCTTGCTCTTCTTCATTCGAGCTTTGGTACTACATCGAGTTCTTTGTGGATTCATTAATCTTGGAGCTTCTAGCTCCTAGACGACTAGGTGTCTCTTGTGAGTCTCCAAATCTTGTGGAAGACCACAAGAAAGTTTGTATTACCCGCTCGTTTGAGCAAAGATTATTGTGTGGGCTTGACCTTTGTGATCGGCAAAAGGAGGATTAGGGTTGAAAGAGACCCGACTCTTTGTGGGCGCCTCAACGAGGAAGTAGGGCACCTTGGTGGTGTGACCAAACCTCGGGATAAATCTTGTGTCTCTTGTGTTCTTGCTCATTGTGTTTGTTTGTGTTCTTCGTTCTCTCACCATTACGTGGAAGATTTGTTTATATCTTTTTGGTCTGTGGATTTTGAGAAGTGCCCTTCTCAGATCTACTACTTTGAACCCTGTGGATCAACTAGAACATCTCATTTCCAAAGTTAACTGGGTGGATTTCGAGATCAATTCAGTTTTATATCTCATTCTTTAGTTGAGCTCGTGCAAACCGGTTGAACCGGTTTTGACACCGGTTGAACCGGTTTTACCCAGTTCGTTTATAGTTTTTGTTGAAAAAAGTTTCCACTTGCCTATTCACCCCCCTCTATGCAACTTTCAGTAAGGAAGGCTTGTCGCGTACGGAACTCTGTTCTGCTCGACTAAATTGGATCCTACTTTGTAAAGGTAAATTAAATCCTTTGTATTCCTTAATGGTGTACGAAACATATGAATGTACTTAATGTTTAAGACAAATTTGAACCACGCAAAAAACTTAAGTAAGTAGTTATTCAATTTCGAAATTAATTTCAACTTAATTTGAGCCATTATGGTCTGCAGAATTTTTGAGGGACATTTAATTTGTACTTTGAAAAAATTTGAAAATGAACATGTGAACATGCCATACGTGCAGAAAACAAAAAATTGAAAAAATAAGGTGGTTATGGTAGTTGGATTGATATGTATATTTTATTTGTAGAGGGATATATAGGAAAATTTATAGGGAGGGCCGTTGCGGGAAGAGTGAATATAAGTGAGGGAATCTTGCTGATGTGCCTACATAGTATCATATAGGGGGGAAATTTAGGGGGAACCACTGAGGCCTCTCCCGCCACCCCTTATCCACGGTCACCCCTAGCTCCTTTGTCTTCGAGGTCTGCTAACCGACACACACCGCCTTCTAAATGCTCTCGATCTAATGTTTGTACAGTATACTAGATGCATAGACGTAGCTCGTATGTATTCGTTGACAATGTAATTGTCTTTAGATGTTAGAGCATCTCCAAGAGACTAGCTAAATAGCTTGTTAAGCTAAATTTTAGCTACTTAATAGCAAAATAGCTCTTCAACGGACTAGTCATTTAACTTGTCAAGCTATTTGGCTCTCTAAATTGACTCCCTCACTAGCCAAATTTGGCTAGCAACTCTCGCTAGCCAAGCTAACTTACATGTTAGAGAGTCTATTGGAATTAGATGTTATATATAGAGTTTAATCTTTATGGAGAGACAAATAAAGAGTTAAATAGAGAATCAAAAATAAAGAGTCTCTTGGATATGCTCTTACCGCTTCCTAAAAAATAGCGAAACTAACATGTGTTTGAATGTAGCAAACTGGTGCCTATTTTAAACCTATGTGCTTTGCATGTTCAGTATTTGTATGTAGTAAGATCTGTAATATTGTTAGCGGTATAGCTTTTAAATTTGTAGTTGCTTGACACTTAATGTTGATGTTACCTATGACCTCATTAAATGAAGGAACCATTGAACATGACAATGTTCATGGTTCGTATTTGAACAACATTTGTTGTGTTTGGCACTAGCAAATAATTCTACATGACTCATCGTTCATAATAAACATATAACAACCCAAACCAAGGGTAAACATGTCTTCTCGCACAAAAACATTCATTTTTGTATAAGATTGCAATTTTCTTTCCAAACGCCTCAAAAAACTGGAGTAGACTTGCCCCTTCCTATAGTTTTGGAGTAGAGTTACTCCACGGTGGAGTGGAGCCATGGCAAACACTTGCCGCATGAAAAGTTGGCGTCGATGACTCTAGCGCGCCCATATTATGCACGTTGATCCTAGCACTGTTGTCATATACACGAAGATAACTAGAACGATGAACTAAAAGTCGCCTAGAGGAGGGTGAATAGGCGAAACCTGTAAATTATAAAGTTTGAACACGAACTTCACCTGGGTTAGGATTAGAAACAAAAATAATGAATACAGAGTGCGGAAGAGAGTTCTTCATGCTATGAGTTGCTCAATGAATGCGGGTAACTTTGGAAGCTAACTCAGAAGATTATGAGCAAGAGAACTTGATGAGGACATCACTTCTATACATACAATGAATGGACCGATAACACGATCACGTGCACGACAACTAATTCTCCAGGTACGTTCTACCCTAGTCAATTGTGTTTCAGAGCTTACGCTTGGGGCCATGGATGTTTTGATGATTAGGAACCTTGGAGAGGACCAGCAAGGACTTGGTAAAGGCCTAGGTGTTGAGGAGGAGCAGCAAGGGCGCCCACAACAGGAAGGAGATCAAGTCCGACTCGGCTACGACTCCATCTCGGGTTCCAGGACCAGTCTGCACTAAAATGGACGTCCAAGATGCATCCGGACTCCGATTGCAACGGACTTGATATGGTTGGAAATATAAAGAGATTATCTAACCAACCCAACTAGTTCCACCCTAAAATTCATCCGGAGTCAACGGGAATCGTCGAAACAGTTCAGCGTTCAGATTCTGTTTTGGTGCTGTGACACCGTCTGTTGGGCCGTTGGGCCGTGTATCGCGTCGGAGCCCATTAGGGGCGAGTCCAGGGGTCACGCACGCCCTAATACTCTATTTATTCAGCAGTCGTCGCCACATTAGGTTTGGGTTTTGCTTAGATCAATTCTGTCATCGAACAGTGTCGCCGTCATTGGTTTGTGAGACCCCATCCCGTAATCAATACAATTTTGGTTGCGTTTCTTTCCTATTCTTGCTTGTGTTCTTGATTGCGCTTGCAGGGATAAGCCTTCGTGGCGAGGTCATTTGTGTGTCACGGGTGATAACCAATGGAGCCATGCTGTAGTGATTAGGAGGAACCGTTCGC
The DNA here is from genome assembly GCF_902167145.1 of Zea mays. Classification (NCBI taxonomy): domain Eukaryota; kingdom Viridiplantae; phylum Streptophyta; class Magnoliopsida; order Poales; family Poaceae; genus Zea; species Zea mays. The sequence goes on along the minus strand of NC_050098.1, from coordinate 137,278,175 downwards.
TCGGAGCCTTGGATCATCAACGTCGAGATCTCCACTCAATCAAGTTATCGTATCTCACGGAAGATCGGGCCGCGTCTTCTATAAATTGGTATCATATTTCCAGGTTGCTCGTGAGGTATAATCCTACCTTTAGATTAGTTTTTTTTCGTCCCATAGTCCACAAAAAGCCAAAAAAATATAATAACGATCAGTTTATTCCGACCTAAAACCATCGCCTTAGCCTTTGCACAATTCAGTTTTAGAGTCCGCAGTTCTGAGTTCGTGTTCTAGGTTGAGTTTGGTTGCTGGTTTAGATTTGTTTTGGTTCAGTTTGATTCTGTCCATCTGCTTCCATCCTACAAAACAGACCCTATCTACAAAACAGATCATATCTCTAAAACCGACCCTATCCACAAAACAGATCCTATCTCTAAAATCGACCATATCCACAAAACAAATCCTATCTCTAAAACCGACCCTATCCACAAAATAGATCATATCTCTACAATCGATTCTATCCACAAAATAGATCTTATCTCTAAAACCGACCCTATCCACAAAACCGAACCCTCACCCTTCCAACACCTCGCCAGAAACCCTGATTCGGAGTCCAAACTTAAAACAGCCGTAACTTTCGCCTCGGAACTCGAATCGGGCCCATTTTTTTCAAATCGCACAGAATTAAATTTCGCATCCGATTCTTTCCCGCTTCGCCGGATTCGCTGTTTTTAAATTCCCAAATTCGGCTTGGAAATAGGACTTGTCATTTTCCAAACATTTATTCCGATTTTAGAGAAAACTTGCAGAAATTCCAGAGGACGCGTCATTGCACAAAAAAATCTAAAACTTGGTGTGTTATCTTCTTATGTGCTGCTGCAAAATAGAAAAATATAAAAAAGTTATTTGAAAAAAATCGCAAAAAAAGAGAAGGGTAGCACATAACCAGAAATATCAGTGTTCTGTGCACCTCTGTGATTATTTTGCCCCAAGCCTGTTTTCTTGCTGCACCCATATACTTGTACCTCCTTTCTTATGACTTGGTCCAACTGTTCTATTACATTTTCTAGGCCAGCAACTAGGACGAGTACTTGGAACACTTATTCAGCATTGCTATCTGTTACTGACTTGTGTGCCACATATATATATTTAGTTAGCCTTCCCAGAACTCCAGCTTTCTCTCGAGCAGAACAGATACTCCTTTGCAATCACACCCACGCTCATTGGACAGTCGCATCGGTCACTGTTTGCCACCTGCAGTGCCGGTAAGAACCTTGTAAGAGCGGGATAAGACGCTTCATAATTTGTATTCCACCACCTCCACCACCACTCTAAGAGATAGTTATAGGGTTCACATTGTTTGTTGCCTTTTTGTCTCTGTTTTGTGCTAACAATGACAGGACCAAAGAATCAAAAGGACAAGGACAAGGGGCCTAAGCTTAACGACGATGAGTGTGTCTCTCAGATGGAATTGAAGGAGATGATGCGCGCGATGACTGAAGCTTTTAAAAAATACCAGGACTCTGTGGCGACATCCTATGAGCATCTTGATCGATGAGTTGCTGAACTTGTTACACACATGGACGTACTGGAGGCTCGTCCCCCACCACCAACTCCAGCCCCAGCTCACTCTCCTGTGGACGACGACGACGATGACGACGATGTTTATGCACCGCTGCGACAACGCCTCGAACGTAATCGACAAGGTATGGGAGGTAATGGTAGACGTCGTCATCATAATCCTGAACCAGACCATGATCCATTTGCTAAAATTAAGTTCTCTATTCCACGGTTCATGGGTTCTTATGATGTTGAAGCTTACTTAGACTGGGAGATGATGGTAGAACAAAAATTTAATTCCCATCTTGTTCCTGAGCAGCATAGGGTTAGACAAGCCACTAGTGAATTTAGAGATTTTGCTATCATTTGGTGGAATGAACTTGTTAACACACGTGCTGCACCATAAACATGGAATGCGTTAAAAGAGGAGATGCAAGCTCGCTTTGTTCCCCTTCTTATAGACATGATCTTCGAAAAAATTGCAACGCTTAGATCAGGGAGACATGTCGGTACAGGAATACTACCAAGAGCTTTAGAAAGGTATGCTACGATGTGGGGTAGTTGAGGATCCGGAGGATCAAATGGTTAGGTTTTATGGGGGATTGAGGTGGGAGATTCAGAATATTGTTGATTATAAAGAATATCATTATATACAACGCTTGTTCCATCTTTCTATGTTGGCAGAAAAAGAATTGCAGGGTCGTCAACAGCGGAGGAGCAGCACTTTCGCGCCACACCAGCCACCGGCGCCAGCTAAGGCGTCATCCTCTTCGGGCGTACGGACATCCACATCTTCCTCCACCAGCGGCATACGCAGCACCGCACCTTCGGCATCACAGGGACACGACAACAGCAAGTCCTTGGTGCCTTCGGGTGTTGCAGCAAAACCTGCTACGACCACCTCTTCTACAGGCCGCTCCTCTGACATCAAGTGCCACCGTTGCCAGGGACTTGGCCATATTCAGCGAGATTGCCCGAGCAAACGGGCATACATTGCTACTGGTGATGGTGGGTATGTTAGTGCTTCTGATGTGGAAGATGAAGATACTGTTGGAGCTAACATTGCAGAGACTTATGATGGTGATGAAGAGGTTCTTGGTACAACAGCGACCGAGACCTATAAGGCCTTGATTGTGCAACAAGCTTTGAGTGCCACAGCTAGTGATGACGACAACAGACAGCGCCACAACCTCTTCAACATGTTCCTCATCATCAAGGAATGTCGTGTACATACCATCATTGACGGTGGTAGCTGCAACAACTTGGTGAACGTTGAGGTGGTCAAGAAGCTTGGCTTGACCACACGACAGCATCCCCACCCTTATCACATTCAATGGTTTAACAACAGCGGTAAGTTCAAGGTAACAAAAACAGCAAGGGTGCATTTTTCTATTGGCTCTTACCATGACTTTGCTGATTTCGATGTGGTGAGTATGGATGCTTGCTCTCTTTTACTAGGATGTCCTTGGGAGTTTGATACTGATGTTATTCACCATGGTAGATCTAATAAATATACTTTCATGCATAAGGGAAAGAAAATTGTGTTGCTTCCTATGACTCCTACTGAAATGGTCCACTTTGAACATGAGAAAAAGACTAATGCTAAGCAAAAAGGTGTTTTGAACTCTGAAAATCAGCAACCTATTAAGTTAAAAACTCCTACTTTGCTAGCCACTAAATCTGATCTTGATGAGTCGCATGCCTCTGTTGGACTTTGCTATGCCTTAGTGTGCAAAAATGCTTTCTATTCCATTGATGATACGCCTATTGCTTTGCCACCGGCTATTGCTAACCTTTTGCAAGAGTATATGGATGTGTTTCCTTCTGAGATACCCCCTGGATTACCACCTGAGTTGCCTCCAGATTTTTGGGTTAGTCCCACCTTTAACATTTCAGATTTGAAGCCATATATAGGTGACGAAGATGAGATTGAGTCGAGGACGACTCCAATTCAAGAGGAGTAGGATGATGAGGACATCACTTCTATACATACAATGAATGGACTGATAACACGATCGCGTGCACGACAGCTAATTCTCCAGGTACGTTCTACCCTAGTCAATTGTGTTTCAGAGCTTACGCTTGGGGCCATTGATATTTTGATGATTAGGAACCTTGGAGAGGACCATCAAGGACTTGGGAAAGGCCTAGGCGTTGAGGAGGAGGAGCAAGGGCGCCCACAACATTAAGGAGATCAAGTCCGACTCGGCTGCGACTCCATCTCGGGTTCCAGAACCAGTCTGCACTAAAATGGACGCCCAAGATGCATACGGACTCCGATTGCGACGGACTTGATATGGTTGGAAAGATAAAGAGATTATCTAACCAACCCAACTGGTTCCACCCTAAAATTCATCCGGGGTCAACAGAAATCGTCAAAACAATTCAGCGTTTAGATTATGTTTTGGTGCTGCGACACCGTCTGTTGGGCCATTGGGTCGTGTATCGCGTCGGAGCCCATTAGGGGCGAGTCCAGGGGTCACGCACGCCCTAATACTCTATTTATTCAACAGCCGCCACCACATTAGGTTTGGGTTTTGTTTAGATCAATTCTATCATTGAACAGTGTCGCCGTCATCGGTTTGTGAAACCCCATCCCGTAATCAATACAATTTTGGTTGCGTTTCTTTCCTTTTCTTGCTTGTGTTCTTGATTGCGCTTGCAGGGATAAGCCTTCGTGGTGAGGTCATTTGTGTGTCACGAGTGATAACCAACAGAGGCGTGGTGTAGTGATTGCGAGGAACCGTTCGCTCGGAGCCTTGGATCATCAACGTCGAGATCTCCACTCAATCAAGTCATCGTATCTCACGGAAGATCAGGTCGCGTCTTCTATCAGAACTTAGAGAGAGGGGAGAGGAGGAATCAAATCATAAGGTAAGGATCAACACAAATGAGCATAACTATTTGTTTCCTGAGGTTCGGTTCCAATGAACCTACTTCCCGTTGAGGAGGCCACGAAGACCGGGTCTTTTTCAACCATTTCCCTCTCTCAATCGATCATTCAGACCGATTGAGTGCTTCTTCTTAATTTCAAGGATCACAAAGACCCCGCAAGGATCACCACACACTTAGGTGTCTCTTGCTAGCTTTACAAGTCACTAGAGAGTTTAGAAGGAGATGAAGAAAGCACGATTAAGAAAACCAAGCAAAAAGAGCAACAAATGAAACACAGATCACACTCTCTCAAGTCACTAGACACTAGTGATCTCTTGTCTTAATTGTGGGACTTGGAGAGTTTGGAAGCTTTGAATGTGTCTTGGAATGGATTGCTAGCTCTTGTATCGAATGTGTATGGGTAAAATGCTTGGATGTAGTGAATGAAGGTGGTTGGGGTTGTATTTATAGCCACCAACCACTTCCTAGTCGTTGCCTTCTTCCTGCCGACCGCGGACGGTCCGTGCCCCTGGTCCGGACGGTTCGCCTCTACGCATCAATGGCTGAAATCGCAATGGTGAGTAGTAACGGCTATATCAACGGCTACAAGTGCATTAAATGTGTCGTCAGATGTCAGATAGAGCAGTCGTGGATGGTCCAGCCGTGCACCCGGATGGTCCGCAAGGACACTAAAAATGCATTTTACCGAACCCGTTACTTTTGAGTTTTCCTGGTTTTTGAACGGCCGGACGGTCCTTGCCTGTGGCCGGACGGTCCGCTCTTGGTCTCGGACGGTGCTCGCTTCTCCTTTGGATAGTCCGCAGTATAATCGATTTTTTTGCAGTGTTTTTGTCTGAGACTTTCCCTGGTGTCGCGGACGGTCTGCCGCAAGGGCCCAGACGGTCCACGCTCAGGGGAATTTCCAAAACACTTCCCCTGTCCGGAATAATCTACGACATTCTGAATAGTTGTCTTAGAATTGATGTGCCTGAACTTTATGCACCTGAGAAATGATCACTTAGGCAAACTAGTTAGTCCATAAGATTTGTGATGGTCGTCAAACACCAAAATCGATTATAGGAAATAGTTGAGGCCATTTCCCTTTCATGAACCCAAGCTCAGTGTTGGACACATTTAAGATGAGCCCAATGTAGGGATGGCAATGGGTACATTTTACATGCGTGCTCGTGGGTAAAAACCATATAGAATGTGGGTTTTGGTGTGAGTTTATACCCGTGGACATGGGTGCGGGTTTAATTCTCAACCCGACGGGTTTTTCTCGCATGTATGAAAGAGTTGTACCCGTGCCCATGAACCCGCGTGCCCGAATTGGATATATATGTGTGTGTGTGTGTGTGTACTTATGTTCCGACGGGTTTGTGGCACCCGCGGGTACGAGTTTGGCATTAACTTCATGGGTTTCAACGGGTGTTGCTAGGAGACCCACGCAAGAAAGAACTGATACACTCGAAAGTAAGGACAAATCCGGGTGCATCTCATATGTGCGCAAAATCAAGCTCCACACATATAATGACTCAGTGTATAGAGACAAATGTCAATAATCGTTATTACATAACGAGAATGTCTTATAAAATAACTAATAATAAAATAATTCGAACTAAGATAACTATCTCCACGACACGGTTGACTGGGAGACGATGCCTAGATCTCATCGAACTCATCGTAGTAATCCTCATCCGGCGCCACCTGTCCTTAGCCTGGTGTGATTATAGCAAGGGTGAGCTCCCATATGATCATCACTCAACAAGTGTGGGGGAAAGTGTAGTGCAAGGCTTACCAATGAATGTGGTTAAGGCAGAGTATTGCTTTTAAATGAGTTGGTCAAAATTTTATTAAAAAATACTAAGTATAAGTAGATACCAACCCAATTAAAACTTGATCAATATAGAAATTCCATAATGCAATACATGACAGGTTAAATTTAATTCCATCATTTAATCATGCAAGAGTCCTGTCGATGTTTTGAACCTCGCTCCGACAAGTAAATTTATTGTGCGTGTTGCGGGCCCCAAAGGGTGTGCGCGATGGGCATAAGATTTATACTGTTCCGGGCAGAACGTCCCTACTTTCAGTCATTGATGGCTTGCGCTACCCGCACCACTGATGATCAAAACTCGTAGTAGGGATTACAAGCGCGGGGGAGAGGGGGAGAGGCTCCCAAGTCTCTTTTTTGGGGTGGAAGTGAACCTTTAGAAGCTACAAGGTGAAGTCCTAGCTAAGTCTTGGCTCAGTGGTGGGGCTCCAGCCTCCTGGTCCTCGTCGACGCTCCTCCTCATGTTTGTCCTTGTGGGTGTGTCGTCTAAAGGCGTCTGGGGTCATCTGTTTGTCCTCTAAAGTGTCCAAAAGAACTCCCTCCAACCCCCTTGCTTGGAGGCCAACCCCTCCCTTTTATAGGCAGGGAGAGGGGTTAGCCAACAGTGGCTTCCTTGGGAAGGAGCCATAAGGGAAGGGTAATTCCAGCATTCTACCCAGGGTAAAGCCACACGTACTCATGGGGCCTGGGGTTGTCTGTTTCGTATTTACCGTGGTGGATGACGTGGGGCTACGATTGGCTCGTGGTTGTCTGTTTCGTATTTACCCCTGGCCATCATTGCCTCGAGCTCGATGTGGCCCGTCGTGTGCTACACTGTCAGAGGTCACGCACTCAAGCCTAGGGCGATAGGCCATGAGTGCGCCGCAAGCCGAGAGGTGCGTGGGCCTTTAGTGCGCTGCTGACCGGGAGGCTCGTAGGTCATGAGTGTTATGCGACCAAAGGAGGTCATGGGTGGGAAGCAGACTAGCGCTCGCATTGTGGCTCAGTGCTAGGCATCATTAAACGTGATTGGCTACTTATGGCAGATCAGTCTGGGGCTGGATGCGAGATCCACTCGAGTGGTTCCCTCACGCCCCGACCTCTCCCGTCAGGTTCCACCACGCCCGACCCTAGGCTCGATGTCGCGGGGTTCGACTGGGGGCAAGCTCTTTTAGGGTTGATGTATCTGCCGCTCCCAACTGACTAACGAGCCCTAGAGACTAGCGGCCCTTCCCTCAGCGCAATCTGACTGGCGGGTCCTAGGGACCAGAGATCATTTCTTCAACATGTCCCGAGTCGCTCATAACTGTGAACACGATTGATATATCAGTTTTACACTCTGTAGATGTTGCACATCTTTACCCACACGTCGTGTTATCCATTTGCCAAGGGATCACGACTTTCCATTCATCTATACCGAGGAGACGAGACAGGATAGCACTATGGGACATTTCCAAAGTTCTACTGGCTTGAGATAACCCCCTACGGATTTAGGAAAAAGGGAGTATAGGAATCCCTCGTCCGAAAAGGTATCATAGACAGATCGACCCGAGAACCTCCCTATACTCTACAACGATTCACTCCCTGCTTGCCCCTTTTGGGTAAGGTAATCTCTCACTAGGTTTCCTAATTAATTGACCAAGGGCGTTCCATTCCACCCTTGTGGTAGCACTGTTGTCTCGAGTTAGCGCTCCATGTTCCAATTAACAAAATGATATTATCATGAACAATAAATAACTCATTGACAATTAAATAGTCAACAATAGTAATAAGGCATAATCATGATTCATATATAATATAAATTCCAAACCAGGTAGAGCAATAACAAAACTACCAATAATTCATTTGTATGCAAGGAGGAAGGTAAACAAGACTAGGTAACCTATTAGGTCCCTTTAGGTTAACCTAACAGTGCAAGTAGGGTGAGAACATGAGGGTAAATACTATTAGGTAAAATAATATGATCAAGGACACACCTTGTCTTTTTTGTGCAAAGCCAGATACTTCCCCTAAAGTTGGGCTTCAAGTTCCTCGTGACCTTGTTTCTACTCGTAACAATATATACAAATAAGTAATGGATGCAATACCATTACACCAAAACATGGAATTAAACTGCATAAAAATATTATACGGGTCGCTACGAGATCATAGGTTCGAGAACCACTAAAATCGGAGTTAAAACGGGAAAGTTTTGAAATTTCTAAGTTTTCATATTTATTTTTATACTAGAAATTTAATTTCAGAGTTACTTTTATATTTATACAGTAAACTTTGGGCCGCGGGTACCCTTTCTAGGAATGTGAAAGTGCATTCATCCCTTTTGTGGGTTTTGGTGATTTGGATAACAACACATTTAAAGGCCTAACAAGTTTGCTAAGGGTTAAACAGGAAATTCAGTATGACGAACATACTTGAATAATGTATAATGATTAGTGAACAAAGGTTCAACACAAGGTTAAATACCAGTGAGACAATGCAAATGGTTATAATATGGTCTCTATATTGGTTTGAATATATGGACAAGACTTGAGAAATCACTATGCATAAATATGATCAGAATAGAGGTTGAAGTGATTAAGAGGATTGGTCAAGCCAAAGTGAATAAGATATGAGGAATCGTGAATTGGCTTGACCATATTACTATTAGTCCATATATGCTTCTATGATAATCAAACTAGAGCTTGATTGATATTAGCATTTATATCTAGATGACATTCAAGCAAGGCTCATAATATCGAAGAAATGATTCTCTCAACGGATGCTCAATATGATGTGACTCAAGAATGGCTTGATAGGGTGAAGATAGCAAGGAAAGGGCTTCGAGGAACTAAGCGAAGGTGAAGGCCAAACGACGGCTTGTGGACTGAGGTACCATTGCTAAGGTGAAGAAGAGAGTACTTGCACTAAGTCGATGAACTAATCAGCTATGAAGAGTTATATTGTGTTGATGCATGAGTATGGTGACTTGAAGCCATGAGTTGAGCTCATATATGGTGAAATGGTTCAAGTCACAGGCTCGATTTATGTTTGCTTCAAAAGGTGAGACAAAGATGTTTGTGATCCTTATGAAGCAACGACATGGAGAAATCACACATGAGACACCAATGACTCAAGGAGTTTAATTAATTATATTTTATTTAACTTGAGTATACGAATCATCGTACTATCAAGGGTGATTCAAAAAGAAGGTTGGTGTTGGTACTAAAGCTCAAAATCTTCGATCCAAAACTTCTATTTTACCCTTGTTTATCCTTAGTGAAAGTATGTAGTACAACCTTTTTAAGTTTATCTTGGCCAAATTTGCTCTCTAGAAAATACTGGTTCAGCTGGTTTTTAGGCTGGTTCAGCTGGTATTCAAATACTAGCTCAGCTGGTTTTTGGACTAGCTTAGCCGGTTTTGGCCCTGGTCAACCTTTCTACTCAGCCAGCCACAAGTCTGTGTGCAGTTTTTTGAAAACCAGCTCAGTCGGTTTTGGCTCCGGTCCACCCACCTACTCAGCGAGCCACTGAACCAAAATTCAGTCTATTGAAAACTGGTTCAGCCGATTTTAAAACCAGCTCAACTGGTTTTTGAACAGAAAAGTAAAAAATGGCTAGTTTTGGAGCCCCACCTATATATACTCACTCCTACCTCTCTCCCCCCCACAAGAGCACGCACCAAACTCCATTTCTAACCTGAGAAACACCTCCCACTCTCTCACACACACATCTTGCCTCTCCCATTTTAAATCTTTAGAGAGAAATCTTTGAGTAAGATTGAGAGCTGCGGATTTTTGTCCTTCATCTCCAAATCCTTCTTGTTCTTCTTGATTCGAGCTTTGGTACTACATCGGGTTCTTTGTGGATTCATTACTCTTGTAGCTTTTAGCTCCTAGACGACTAGGTGTCTCTTGTGAGTCTCCAAATATTGTGGAAGACCACAAGAAAGTTTGTATTACCCGCTCGCTTGAGCAAAGATTAGTGTGTGGGCTTGACCTTTGTAGTCGGAGAAGGGAGGATTTGATATCCTGGCCCTTAGGATGGGATATCATGGCCCAAGGCTTAATAGAATTAATTGGGTATTCGTACCAACAAGGTGCATGTTCTTTTTCGGAAGCTTATCTCAAAAGAACCTCCAAGTTAAGAGTGCTTGGCTTGGAGCAATTTGGGATGGGTGACCAACCGAGAAGTTTTCTCGGGTGCGCATGAGTGAGGACAAAGTGTGCACAAAAGACTCGTGTTGGTCTGTGAGGACAATATATGATCCTAGAGAGCTACCAGAAGGAAGTACCGCTGGTACAGGGATTGGACGAGGTGTTACAAGTGGTATCAGAGAAGACCCTCGAGGTTTCACGGACGTGTGTGGGCTAGGGGGTTCAGGTATATGGCGTATGGCGCATGTGGGCCCAGAGTGGTCACATGGCATGGCATATGACGACACTAAACACACAGACGTGGCTAAGATGGAAGGTTCCTGGATTGGGGATGACCGATGAGGACGTCAGCCTTCTAAGCGGGGTGGATTGTGATATCCTGGCCCCTGGGATGAGATATCCTGGCCCAAGGCTTAATAGAATTAATAGAGTGTTCATACGAACAAGGTGCATCTTCTTTTTCGGAAGCCTATCTCAAAAGAACCTCCAAGTTAAGCGTCTTTGGCTTGGAGCAATTTGGGATGGGTGACCGACCGAGAAGTTTTCTCGAGTGCGCATGAGTGAGGACAAAGCACGCACAAAAGGCTCGTGTTGGTCTGTGGGGACGATATATGATCCTAGAGAGCTGCCAAGAGTAAGTACCGCCGGTCCAGGGATTGGACGGGGTGTTACAGAGGATTAGGGTTGAAAGAGACCCAGATTTTTGTGGGTGCCTCAATGAGGAAGTAGGGCACCTTGGTGGTGTGACCGAACCTCAGGATAAAGCTTGTGTCTCTTGTGTTCTTGTTCATTGTGTTTGTTCGTGTTCTTCGTTCTCTCACCATTCCGTGGAAGATTTGTTTATATCTTTTTGGTGTGTGGATTTTGAGAAGTGTCATTCTCAGATCTACTAATTTGAACCCTGTGGATCATCTAGAACATCTCATTTCCAAAGTTAACTGGGTGAATTTCGAGATCAATTCAGTTTTATATCTCATTCTTTAGTTGAGCTCGTGCAAACCGGTTGAACCGGTTTTGACACCGGCTGAACCGGTATTACCCAGTTTGTTTCAAGTTTTTGTTAAAAAAAATCCGCTTGCCTATTCACCCCCTCTAGGCAACTTTCAGAAGGTCAGGAGTTAAACCGAGAAAAATAGGACTTGTTAGTAATGATCTTTAAACTACATAGACTCTTGGTTATTTATTAGGACGTCCAAGGTTTCTTTTGCAAATCTGGCGCGTCGAAGGGGTAACTTCATATTTCAGCTGCACAATCAACAATCAACGGACCATATTAGATCCGATTTAAACGAACTGGTATGGAATCTCGGTCGCTAGATCCAAGAACAACGTCCCTGATCTAATTAAGCACATTCTAATGTAAACAGTCTCATCCTGATCTATCGGTCCAGAACGAACGCGCGAAGGGGTACACACGTTTCTATCGCATACATCAGATTTCAATCTAATGGTCTAGGTTCAACTGTACCAAGCCGGTGCTACTTCTGATCTCTAGCATTGGTTACGAATCTAATGACCCAACATTCTTCTTCTTCCTCACCCGCACAGAGCGGCGATTGTGCGAGCATGTACGGCGGCGCCATCGGCGGACACCCTAAACCCCTTAATCTCATGCTTGAACACCGTTCTGGGAGGTTCTAGACATATAGTGGAGATGGAAACGAAGGGAAGCCTGCTGAGAGTCGCAGGATAGAACACTCTGCCCACTGCAAGGTGTGGCTCTGCGGCGCTTGAATGCCTCTGGTGAGCAATTGGCCACAAACGAGGCCTCCCCCAAGCATACCGATGCCTAGGCTAGCAGCCTCTTGACCCAAAGCTTCCCCACAGACACTCGCGGCGGTCCTGGCGATGTCCTGCCGTGAGTCCGACCGCGGCGGCTTTGTTTCTACCCTCGACGACAGACATGGCACGCGGTCCAGTATCCCCATCCATTACGGTCAAGGACGTATACGGTACACGCTGGCGATGCTCCTTGGTTCTTCTAAAGGACCCGCCGATGCCCGTGGCCTTGCATCTACGATCGCGGATTCGCGGATATGTCGGGTGTTAGAGCATCTTCAAAAGACTAGCTAAATAACTTGTCAAGCTAAATTTTAGCTACTTAATTACATAATTGTTCTCCAATAGACTAGTCATTTAACTTACTAAGCTATCTAGCTCTCTAAATTAACTCTCTCACTAGCTAAATTTGGCTAGCAACTCTCGCTAGCCAAGCTAACTTGTATGTTGAAGAGTCTGTTGAAATTAGATGTTATATATAGAGTTTAATACTTATGAAGAGACAAATAAAAAGTCAAATAGAGAGTCAAAAATAAAGAGTCTCTTATAGATGCTCTTAGAATTGTAGTCATTTTTCATATCATTTTAATTCTATAAATTAACATTATGATGATAACATATAAAAATGATTAATCATAAAAATTATGATATCAAATATATCCATAACAATATGGATCGTTACAACATAAAATATATAAATCATATAAATATAATAAGCATATAAATATCGTACAGGTACTATGATGGAACAACTGAAAATAAACAAATAGCTACATAAACAGTATAACTGTAAAATTAAAACAAACAGATATAACATATTATAATATGACAGAACAGATGAGATAAATTTATGGCTACATATGAAACAGCAGAGATGAATATATTAAACATATATAATCTGTAGAACGCAAAACAGTAAGGACATAAATTGATCATACCCTCTCATGCGCTCTGAGGATCCAGATCATTATCCAGCTTCTCTTGTCATGTCGCCAGGAAGAAGAAGATGTTTTGGGCAGTCGCGTAGACGCTCCCCAAAAACCTAATTGACATCCCCCGTGCAAGGTCTCCAACGACAAGGGCTTCGGAGGCACCTGCCCTCTCGCCTCTCTGTGTGCGCAGAGCTACGAGATAGAAATACCCACACTTGCGGCTAGACTGTGGTTCTAAAAGTGTTCTGCTCGTATGTACCACTGAAAGGTTTAACCCGGAGTTGAAACTCTCACGGTTAATGAGTGCTAAAAATTAACACAACCATCCCACACCCGCTCGTCGCCGCCAGCCTGCCTGCCTCGCCACGCCACGCCCGAGCCCGGCCCGGCCGGCGACGGCGCGCACGCGCGTGTGGCACGCCCTTGTCCGTTTTTTGACTTCTCAAATTAAGTGGAATAATTCCCACCATATAAGTCAAGCCAACGTCCATTGGACTTCCAATATGGTATTATTGGTATTCTCCACCATTACACACTATAGTGTCTTCCACAAGGTACACTATAAAGTCATTACCAAAGGATTTTGCAACCCTCTGTCTCTTGCTCTTTTGAGTGACTATAGTGTCATCCTCCTCAGGGATGTGCACGTGAAGATCCTCAGCATGATTTATAGGAATAGACAGTTCGTGCTCATGGGGAATTATAGTCTCATGACTTATATCACTAGGTGTATTCTTCATGCGAAACTCATTCTCAAAAAATGTTACGTCTCTTGATTCCATGATAGTATCAACATACATATCAGGCACATCAGATTTTATAATTAAGAATCTATACCCTGTGCTGTGAAAAGAGTATCCAAGGAATATACAATCAACAGTTTTAGGCCCAAGTTTACACTTTTTGTTGATTGGCACATTCACTTTAACCAAGCAACCCCAAGTGCGCAAATATGAGAGATTTAATCTTCTCTTTTCCCATTCCTCAAATGGTGTGATCTCTTTTTCTTTGTTGGAACTCTATTCAAGACATGACACGCTGTCAAAATCGCCTCACCCCACCATGCCTTGGATAATCCCGCTATACTCAACATGGCATTCACCAAATCTGTTAGAATGCGGTTTTTCCTTTCAGCAATCCCATTGGATTGTGGTGAGAATGGCGGTGTCCTCTCATGAATAATACCATGTTCCACGCAGAACTCATCGAACACATTAGAGAAATATTCTCCACCTCGATCGGACCTTAACCGTTTTATTTTCCTCTCAAGTTGGTTCTCAACTTCAGCTTTATAGGTCTTAAAATAATTAAACGCTTCATCTTTTGTTTTTAAGATATACACATAGCAAAATCTAGTGGAATTATCTATAAAAGTGAGAAAGTATCTTTTACCACCTTTGGTCAAAATTCCATTCATCTCGCACAGATCAGAATGAACAAGTTTTAGAGGTGCCAAATTCCTCGCCTCAGCAGCCTTGTGAGGCTTGCGGGGCTGTTTTGATTCAACACACACATGGCACTTAGACTTTTTGACCAAGTTAAATTTAGAAATTAGATTTAGATTTGCTAACCGCATAAGACAGCCAAAGCTTGCATGACAAAAACGTGAATGCCATAAATCTGACTCATCAGAAAAATTAACAGAATTCACCATTTTATTACACACATCATGTAGTGATAAGCGGAACAGGCCTCCGCAATCATATCATTTACCAACAAAAGTATCATGTTTCGACACAACACATTTATTTGACTCAAGAACAACTTTGTATCCATCTCGACATAGCATAGAAGCACTAACGAGATTCTTCTTGATAGAGGGCACATGTTGCACACTCTTCAATGGCACCGTCTTTCCCGAAGTAAACTTCAGAATGACCATACCAACACCAAGAACATGAGCATGCGACCCATTTCCCATTAACAAGGCGCCAGACCTCCCGACCTGGTAGGAGGAGAACATAGAGGCATCTGAGAGCACCTAGAGGGGGGGGGTGAATAGGTGATCCTGTGAAACTTAAACTTATAGCCACAAAAACTTGTTAAGTGTTAGCACAATAATTTCCAAGTGACTATAAAGGAGTCTCAACAACGCAATACCACAAGAGATCAATCACAGAGATGACACAGTGGATTATCCCGTGGTTCGGCCAAGACCAACGCTTGCCTACTCCACGTTGTGGCGTCCCAACGGACGAGGGTTGCAATCAACCCCTCTCAAGCGGTCCAAAGACCCACTTGAATACCACGGTGTTTTGCTTGCTTTTTCTCAATCCCGTTCGCGAGGAATCTCCACAACTTGGAGCCTCTCGCCCTTACAATTGAAGTTCACAAAGAAACACAGAGCAAGGGGGGAATGAGCAACGCACACAAGACTTCAAAAGATCAGAGCAACAACACGCACACAAGTAGCAACAAGAGCCCGCAACACAACTCAAAGAGTTCACAACTCCACAAGAGCTCTATATGCTATCACAATGAAACGAATGCGCGAGATCGATGTCTTGGTGCTTAGGAATGTTGTAGGAATGCTTGGTGTCATCCTCCATGCGCCTAGGGGTCCCTTTTATAGCCCCAAGGCAGCTAAGAGCCGTTGAAAACAAATCTGGAAGGCCATCCTTGCCTTCTGTCGTCGGGGGCACCGGACAGTCCGGTGCACACCGGACACTGTCCGGTGCCCGATTTCCTTCCTTAAACGACGCAGCCGACCGTTGCAGATCTGGGAGCCGTAGGCGCACCGGACATGTCCGGTGCACACCGGACAGTCCGGTGCCCCCTTCCGACCGTTGGCCAGGCCACGTGTCGCGCGCAGATTCCGCGGCCGACCGTTGGCTCGGCCGACCGTTGGCTCACCGGACAGTCCGGTGCACACCGGACAGTCCGGTGAATTTTAGCTGTACGCCGTCGGCAAATTCCCGAGAGCGGCGTCTTCAGGTCGAGGCAGCCTGGCGCACCGGACACTGTCCGGTGCACCACCGGACAGTCCGGTGCCCCAGACCGAAACAGCCTGTTGGCTGTACACAGCCAACATTCTCCTTTTCTTCTTCTCTCTGTTTCTAACACTTAGACAAATATATTAGTACACAGAACCAATGTACTAAGGCTTAGAAACATACCTTTACTTGTGATTTGCACTTTGTTCATCCATGGGCATAGATTCACATTTAAGCACTTGTGTTGGCACTTAATCACCAAAATACTTAGAAATGGCCCAAAGGCACATTTCCCTTTCAATCTCCCCCTTTTTGGTGATTTATGCCAACACAACATAAAGCAACTAGAACAAGTGCAAAATCACTTCAAATAGAATTCAAATCTATTTTGATTCATTTTTGGCATATACGGATCATCCTTTGCCACCACTTGGTTTGTTTTTGCAAATGAAACTCAAATCTCTATCTCTAAGTCAAACACACATGTTGAAGCATAAAGAGAGTCATTCCAAAAGAGATTGATCAAAGATTTCAAAAACTCCCCCTATTTCCCATAATCATTACTTCTTCCCACAAGAAACCAACTTTTGACAAAAGAGACAATAAGAGAGTTTTGACAAATCAAAAAGCTCTATTTCACAAATCAAAAAGCTCTATTTCACTATTTTCAAATTTCTCAAGTGGTAGCTGATCCATTTATTGCTTTGGCCTTTATTTTCTCCCCCTTTGGCATCAAGCACCAAAACGGGATCAATCTTGGCCCTTTTAACCCCATTGCCTCACCAAAATCTTCAATTAAGAGCAAATGGCAATAAGAGTTTATGAGATGAACTTGGAATAAGTTACCCTCTCATCGGAGTGCAGTGGAAGTCTTTCATTGTCCAAGTCCACCTTTTCCCTTTCAATCCTCCTTTGAGACTAAATCAAGCAAACTCAAGCATATGGTTAGTCTCAAAGGGTCAAGTTGTAACACATCTCCCCCTAAACATGTGCATCACTTTGCAACGGACTTGTGAGGTCCAGGGAGTGTTTGTACAACTTGAGCACCATAATAAGCAACAAAATGCAGAATGAACATGATCAAGGGCATAAGCACATGTATGCTACAATTCAATCCAAGTTCCGCGAATCTAAGACATTTAGCTCACTACGCAGCCTGCAAAAGGTCTTCTCATCTAGAGGCTTGGTAAAGATATCGGCTAGCTGGTTCTCGGTGCTAACATGAAACACTTCGATATCTCCCTTTTGCTGGTGGTCTCTCAGAAAGTGATGCCGGATGTCTATGTGCTTTGTGCGGCTGTGCTCAATAGGATTTTCCGCCATGCGGATAGCACTCTCATTATCACATAGGAGTGGGACTTTGCTCAGATAGTAGCCAAAGTCCCTGAGGGTTTGCCTCATCCAAAGTAGTTGCGCGCAACACTGTCCTGCGGCAACATACTCGGCCTCAGCGGTGGATAGGGCAACGGAGGTTTGTTTCTTAGAGTTCCACGACACCAGGGACCTTCCTAAGAATTGGCACGTCCCCGATGTACTCTTCCTATCGACCTTACATCCAGCATAGTCGGAATCTGAATATCCAATCAAGTCAAAGGTAGACCCCTTTGGATACCAGAGCCCGAAGCAAGGCGTAGCAACTAAATATCTCAAAATTCGCTTCACCGCCACTAAGTGACACTCCTTAGGATCGGATTGAAATCTAGCACACATGCATACGCTAAGCATAATATCCGGTCTACTTGCACATAAGTAAAGTAATGACCCTATCATTGACCGGTATGCTTTTTGATCAACGGACTTACCTCCTTTGTTGAGGTCGGTGTGTCCGTCGGTTCCCATCGGAGTCTTCGCGGGCTTGGCGTCCTTCATCCCAAACCGCTTTAGCAGATCTTGCGTGTACTTCGTTTGAGAGATGAAGGTGCCGTCCTTGAGTTGCTTCACTTGGAACCCAAGGAAGTAGTTCAACTCGCCCATCATCGACATCTCGAATTTCTGCGTCATTACCCTGCTAAACTCTTCACAAGACTTTTGGTTAGTAGAACCAAATATTATGTCATCGACATAAATTTGGCACACAAACAAATCACCATCACATGTCTTTGTAAAAAGAGTTGGATCGGCTTTCCCAACCTTGAAAGCATTAACAATTAAAAAGTCTCTAAGGCATTCATACCATGCTCTTGGGGCTTGCTTAAGTCCATAGAGCGCCTTAGAGAGCTTACACACATGGTCGGGGTACCGTTCATCCTCGAAGCCAGGGGGTTGCTCTACGTACACCTCCTCCTTGATTGGCCCGTTGAGGAAAGCGCTCTTCACATCCATTTGGTACAACCTGAAAGAATGATGAGCGGCATATGCTAGCAAGATACGAATTGATTCTAGCCTAGCCACAGGAGCAAAAGTCTCCTCGAAATCCAAACCTGCGACTTGGGCATAACCTTTTGCCACAAGTCGAGCCTTGTTTCTCGTCACCACCCCGTGCTCGTCTTGTTTGTTGCGGAACACCCACTTGGTTCCCACAACATTTTGCTTGGGACGAGGCACCAGTGTCCAAACTTCATTGCGCTTGAAGTTGTTGAGCTCCTCTTGCATGGCCAACACCCAGTCCGGATCTAGCAAGGCCTCCTCTACCCTGAAAGGCTCAATAGAAGAGACAAAGGAATAATGCTCACAAAAATTAACTAATCGAGACCGAGTAGTTACTCCCTTGCTAATGTCACCCAGAATTTGGTCGACGGGATGATTCCTTTGAATCATCGCTCGAACTTGGGTTGGAGGTGCCGGTTGCGCTTCTTCCTCCGTCACATGATCATCTTGTGCTCCCCCTTGATCACACGCCTCCTGTTGATGAACCTGTTCATCGTCTTGAGTTGGGGAATGCACCATAGTTGAGGAAGAAGGTTGCTCTCGTTCATCTTGTTCATGTGGCCGAACGTCTCCAATCGTCATGGTTCGTATCGCGGCCGTTGGAACATCTTCTTCATCTATATCATCACAATCAACAACTTGCTCTCTTGGAGAGCCATTAGTCTCATCAAATACAACGTCGCTAGAGACTTCAACCAAACCCGATGATTTGTTGAAGACTCTATACGCCTTTGTATTTGAGTCATAACCTAACAAAAACCCTTCTACAGCTTTGGGAGCAAATTTAGAATTTCTACCTTTCTTCACTAGAATGTAGCACTTGCTCCCAAATACACGAAAGTAAGATACATTGGGTTTGTTACCGGTTAGCAGCTCATACGATGTCTTCTTGAGGAGGCGATGAAGGTAGACCCTGTTGATGGCGTGGCAAGCCGTGTTCACGGCTTCCGTCCAAAAGTACTCGGGGGTCTTGAACTCTCCTAGCATCGTCCTTGCCATGTCGATGAGCGTCCTATTCTTCCTCTCTACCACACCATTTTGCTGTGGTGTGTAGGGAGCAGAGAACTCGTGCTTGATCCCTTCCTCTTCAAGGAACTCCTCTACTTGAAGGTTCTTGAACTCGGACCCGTTGTCGCTCCTTATCTTCTTTACCTTGAGCTCAAACTCATTTTGAGCTCTCCTGAGGAAGCGCTTGAGGGTCCCTTGGGTTTCAGACTTATCCTGCAAAAAGAACACCCAAGTGAA
This sequence comes from Zea mays, assembly GCF_902167145.1. Lineage (NCBI taxonomy): Eukaryota > Viridiplantae > Streptophyta > Magnoliopsida > Poales > Poaceae > Zea > Zea mays. The sequence goes on along the minus strand of NC_050098.1, from coordinate 137,258,563 downwards.
GCGGGAAAAGTCATCAACAATAACTAGACCATACTTACTCCCTCCTATGCTCAGATAGGCGACGGGTCCGAAGAGGTCCATATGCAGCAGCTCCAGAGGTCTTGAGGTGGTCATCACATTCTTGCTGTGATGCGCTCCTCCCACCTGTTTACCTGCTTGACAAGCTGCACAAGGTCTATCTTTTTCGAATTGAACGTTAGTCAAACCTACCACGTGTTCTCCCTTTAGAAGCTTGTGAAGGTTCTTCATCCCCACATGAGCTAAGCGGCGATGCGACAGCCAGCCCATGCTAGTCTTAGCTATTAAGCATGCATCTAGACCGGCCTCTTCTTTTGCAAAATCGACTAAATAAAGTTTGCCGTCTAATACTCCCTTAAAAGCTAGTGAACTATCACTTCTTCTAAAGACAGACACATCTACATTTGTAAATAGACAGTTATACCCCATGTTGCATAATTGACTAACAGATAGCAAATTATATCCAAGAGACTCTACTAAAAAACACATTTGAAATAGAGTGCTCATTAGAAATTGCAATTTTACCTAGCCCTTTTACCTTGCCTTGATTCCCATCACCGAATATAATTGAATCTTGGGAATCCTTATTCTTGACGTAGGAGGTGAACATCTTCTTCTCCCCCGTCATATGGTTTGTGCATCCGCTGTCGATAATCCAGCTTGAACCCCCGGATGCATAAACCTGCAAGGCAAATTTAGGCTTGGGACTTAGGTACCCAACTCATGTTGGGTCCTACAAGGTTAGTGCAAATATCCTTAGGGACCCAAATGCAAGTTTTGTCTCCCTTGCATTTTGCCCCTAACTTCCTAGCAACAATTTTCTTATCCTTTCTACAAATAGCAAAGGAAGCATTTAAAGCACAATAAATTGTAGAAGGTTCATTCACTACTTTCCTAGGAGCATGAATAACATTCTTTCTAGGCACATTTCTACAATGCATAAAGGAAGAACTAGAAGCAAACATGGCATGAGAGTTAAAATCATCATATGCATTATAACTCCTATAAGCATTTCTAGTTTGTCTTCTATCATGATATATAAAAGCATGGTTCTTTTGCACACTACTAGCCATAGGGGCCTTCCCTTTCTCCTTGGCGGGAATGGGAGCCTTATGGCTTGTTAGGTTCTTAGCTTCTCTCTTGAAGCCAAGTCCATCCTTAATTGAGGGGTGTCTACCAATTGTGTAGGCATCCCTTGCAAATTTTAGTTTATCGAAATCATGCTTGCTAGTCTTAAGTTGAGCATTAAGACTAGCCAATTCATCATTAAGCTTGGAAATTAAAACAAGGTGTTCACTACAAGCATCAATGTCAAAATCTTTACACCTAGTACAAATTACAACATGTTCTACACAAGAATTGGATTTATTTGCTACTTCTAATTTAGCATTTAAATCATTGTTGACACCTTTCAAAGTAGAAATGGTTTCATGACAAGTAGATAGTTCAAAAGAAAGCATTTCATTTCTTTTAGCTTCTAATGCAAGGGATTTTTGAGCCTCTACAAACTTATCATGTTCTTCATACAACAAATCCTCTTGCTTTTCTAAAAGTATATTCTTTTCATTCAAGGCATCAATTAATTCATTAATTTTGTCTATCTTAGATCTATCTAAGCCCTTGAACAAACATGAATAATCTACTTCATCCTCATCACTAGATTCGTCCTCACTTGACGAAGCATAGGTAGAGTTGCGAGTACATACCTTCTTCTCCCTTGCCATAAGGCATGTGTGACGCTCGTTGGGGAAGAGGGTTGATTTGTTGAAGGCAGTGGCGGCGAGTCCTTCATTGTCGGAGTCAGAGGAGGAGCAATCCGAATCCCACTCCTTTCCGATATGTGCCTCGCCCTTGGCCTTCTTGTAGTGCTTCTTCTTTTCCCTCTTGCTCCCGTGTTCCTGATCACTATCATTGTCGGGACAGTTAGCAATAAAATGACCAAGCTTACCGCATTTGAAGCATGATCGTTTTCCCTTGGTCTTAGTCTTGCTTGGCTGTCCCTTGCGACCTTTTAGTGCCGTCTTGAATCTTTTAATGATGAGAGCCATCTCTTCATCATTAAGACCGGCCGCCTCAATTTGCGCCACCTTGCTGGGCAGCGCCTCCTTGCTCCTTGTTGCCTTGAGAGCGATGGGTTGAGGCTCATGGATTGGGCCATTCAACGCGTCGTCCACGTACCTCGCCTCCTTGATCATCATCCGCCCGCTTACAATTTTTCCAAGAATTTCTTCGGGCGACATCTTGATGTACCTAGGATTTTCACGAATATTGTTCACCAAGTGAGGATCAAGAACGGTAAATGACCTTAGCATTAGGCGGACGACGTCGTGATCCGCCCATCGCGTGCTTCCGTAGCTCCTTATTTTGTTGATAAGGATCTTGAGCTGGTTGTATGTTTGTGTCGGCTCCTCGCCCCTTATCATCGCAAATCGTCCGAGCTCGCCCTCCACCAACTCCATCTTGGTGAGTAAGGTGACATCATTCCCCTCATGAGAGATCTTGAGGGTGTCCCAAATCTGCTTGGCATTATCCAAGCCGCTCACCTTGTGATACTCGTCCCTGCACAAAGAGGCTAGCAACACAGTAGTAGCTTGTGCATTTTTATGAATCTGTTCATTAATAAACGAAGGACTATCCGAGCTATCAAACTTCATTCCACTTTCCACAATCTCCCAAATGCTTGGATGGAGAGAAAATAGGTGAGTACGCATTTTGTGACTCCAAAATCCGTAGTCCTCTCCATCAAAGTGAGGAGGCTTGCCAAGTGGAATGGGGAGCAAATGAGCATTTGAACTATGCGGAATGCGCGAATAATCAAAAGAAAAGTTTGAGTTAACCGTCTTTTGTTTGTCATAGTCGTTGTAGTCGTTGTCCTTTTGGGAAGAGGAAGATTCGTCGCTGTCGTCGTAGTAGACGATCTCCTTGATGCGCCTTGTCTTCTTCTTCTTCCCTTCCTTCCGTCTATGACCTGAGCCAGAGTCGTTAGGCTTGTCATCTTTGGGCTCGTTGACGAAGGACTCCTTCTCCTTGTCGTTGATCACGATTCCCTTCCCCTTAGGATCCATCTCTTCGGGCAGTTAGTCCCTTTCTTGAAGAGAACGGCTTTGATACCAATTGAGAGCACCTAGAGGGGGGGGGTGAATAGGTGATCCTGTGAAACTTAAACTTATAGCCACAAAAACTTGTTGAGTGTTAGCACAATAATTTCCAAGTGACTATAAAGGAGTCTCAACAACGCAATACCACAAGAGATCAATCACAGAGATGACACAATGGATTATCCCGTGGTTCGGCCAAGACCAACGCTTGCCTACTCCACGTTGTGGCGTCCCAACGGACGAGGGTTGCAATCAACCCCTCTCAAGCGGTCCAAAGACCCACTTGAATACCACGGTGTTTTGCTTGCTTTTTCTCAATCCCGTTCGCGAGGAACCTCCACAACTTGGAGCCTCTCGCCCTTACAATTGAAGTTCACAAAGAAACACAGAGCAAGGGGGGAATGAGCAACGCACACAAGACTTCAAAAGATCAGAGCAACAACACGCACACAAGTAGCAACAAGAGCCCGCAACACAACTCAAAGAGTTCACAACTCCACAAGAGCTCTATATGCTATCACAATGAAACGAATGCGCGAGATCGATGTCTTGGTGCTTAGGAATGTTGTAGGAATGCTTGGTGTCATCCTCCATGCGCCTAGGGGTCCCTTTATAGCCCCAAGGCAGCTAGGAGCCGTTGAAAACAAATCTGGAAGGCCATCCTTGCCTTCTGTCGTCGGGGGCACCGGACAGTCCGGTGCACACCGGACACTGTCCGGTGCCCGATTTCCTTCCTTAAACGACGCAGCCGACCGTTGCAGATCTGGGAGCCGTAGGCGCACCGGACATGTCCGGTGCCCCCTTCCGACCGTTGGCCAGGCCACGTGTCGCGCGCAGATTCCACGGCCGACCGTTGGCTCACCGGACAGTCCGGTGCACACCGAACAGTCCGGTGAATTTTAGCCGTACGCCGTCGGCAAATTCCCGAGAGCGGCGTCTTCAGGTCGAGGCAGCCTGGCGCACCGGACACTGTCCGGTGCACCACCGGACAGTCCGGTGCCCCAGACCGAAACAGCCTGTTGGCTGTACACAGCCAACATTCTCCTTTTCTTCTTCTCTCTATTTCTAACACTTAGACAAATATATTAGTACACAGAACCAATGTACTAAGGCTTAGAAACATACCTTTACTTGTGATTTGCACTTTGTTCATCCATGGGCATAGATTCACATTTAAGCACTTGTGTTGGCACTTAATCACCAAAATACTTAGAAATGGCCCAAAGGCACATTTCCCTTTCAGCATCAGCGCACACATGAATATTTGCACCACTATCCATCCACCACTCAGGTGAATTACAAACTGAAAGAACAAAGGGTAAAGAATTACCATACCCAGATGTTCCATCTCCAGTTTCAGTGGTTACAACATTAGCTGATTTCTTGTCCTGTGTGAACTTGCGATCAGGGCACTCTCTAGCCCAATGTTGATCACTGCCACAAACAAAGCATCCTCCCTTTCCCTTGTTATTGTTGTTGTTCTTCTTTTTAAACTGTGTTGTTTGAACATGTTTATTTGTATTCTCTTGTTTGTTCTGGTTTTTCTTCTTGTTGAAATTGCGGAAGTTTCTCTTCTGCACCACATTAGCAATAGAGGTCTCAACACCTTTTCCACTGTCCTTTGTTCTAGCCCTTTCCTCAACATCAAGAGTACCAATGAGCTCTTCCACATTGAACTCTTGTCTCTTATGTTTGAGAGAGGTAGCAAAGTCCTTCCAAGAAGGTGGCAACTTGGCGATTATACCGCCAGCCACAAACTTGTCAGGCAAAGGACAAGGAAAAAGCTCGAGTTCCTTAGCTAGTGCCTGAAACTCATGAGCATGTTCCACTACAGATCGGTTCTCAACCATCTTGTAGTCATACAGCTGCTCCATGAGTGTCGGTGTTTCGACCCCGGGGGTCCCTGGACCGACGAGTAAAATTGTCGTTGCGTGCCCCAGCCCAGATGGGTTGGCGCGAGATGGAACACAAAGGGGGGGGAACCGCGGCTCGTGTTATCCTGCGCCAGAGTGTGTGCGCTTGCAGTAGGGGTTACAAGCGTTCGCGAGGGAGAGAGGGAGTCCCGCGCGACCACCCTCTGTATGAGGGCCCTGGCCCTTCCTTTTATAGATGCAAGGAGAGGGTCCAGGTGTACAATGGGGGTGTAGCAATATGCTAACGTGTCCGGTAGAGAGGAGCCGGAGCCCTATGTACATGCCAACGTGGCTGTCGGAGAGGTGCTAGAGCCCTGTGTACGCGGTGTCGTGGCGGTCGGAGGAGCGTTTGAGCCCTGTAGAAGCACAGCTGTCGGGGCTGTTGGGACCTTGCTGACGTCTCCTTGCTTCCGTAAGGGGCTGAGAGCCACCATCGTCATGGACGCACGCGGGGAGCCATCATTACTTGTTACCGGGGCGAGCCTGGATGGGACACCGGTCTTGTTCCCCCGTAGCCTGAGCTAGCTAGGGGTAGGGTAATGATGTACCCCCTGCGGCATGGTCAGTCCGAGCCCAAGGTCGGGCGAGGCAGAGACTCCTCCTGAGGCCGAGGCCGGGGTCGAGCGAGGACGCGATTCCTCCCGAGGTCGAGGTTGAGGCCAGGCCCTGGGGTCGGGCGAGGCGGAGACCACCTTCCGAGGCCGAGGCGGGGGCTGAGCCCTGGGGTCGGGCGAGGCGGAGACTTCTCCTGAGGTCGAGGCCCAAGGTCGGGCGAGGCGGAGCTTCCTGTGGCGCCTGAGGCTGGACTTAGCTGCTGTCAGCCTCACCCTGGCGGGTGGCACAGCAGTCAGAGGGGGGCGAGTAGCGCTGTTTTCCTGTCAGGTCAGTTAGTGGGAGGGCGAATTGACTGTGGTCACTTCGACCTTGCCGACTGAGGCACGCGTGTCAGGATAAGGCGCCAGGCGATCCTTGCATTGAATGCGCCTGCGATACGGTCGGTTGGTAAGGCGATTTGGCCAAGGTTGCTTCACAACAAAGCCCGCCCGAGGTGGGCTTCGGGCGAGTCGAGGGTGCGCCCGTTGCTGAGGAGGTCCTCGGGCGAGGCGTGAATTCGCCTGGGACTACTGTCCTCGCCCGAGGCTAGGCTCGAGCGAGGCGAGATTGCATCCCTTGAGTGGACGAAGCCTTGACCTGAATTGCGCCCATCAGTCTCTGCAGTTTGTGTTGATGGTGATTACCAGCCGAGTTTAGGAGTGTTGGGGGTACCCCTAATTATGGTACCTGACAATGAGATACAGCTCGCTACCAGCGTCAGTTACTCCAAACTTTCGAACAAGTGCATCCCACAACTCTTTCCCTGTAGGAAGGATGATATATCTTTTCTGGAATTTTGAATCAAGTGCGCTAATTACTGCTCCTCGAAAGAGGTTGTCTTCAGCCTTAAACTTAGCCTCATCCTCAGGAGGTAAGTCGGCAGGCATGCCCTCAGCGACATGAAAACAAGATATTACAGTAAGCCACAATTCCATCTTAGCTTTCCATATCAAAAAGTTTTTACCATCAAAAGGATCAGACTTTAGCACAACAGCAAAACCTCTGACAGAAAAATGCCTAACATTAGGTTTTTGGATTGTTAGAATTATAGGCATTTTCCATATCATTTTAATTCCATAAATTAACATTATGGTGATGACATGTAAAAGATGATTAATCATAGAAATCATGATATCAAATATATCCATAACAATATGGATCATGAGAACATAAAGCATATGAATCATATAAATATAATAAGCATATAAACATGGTACATGTATTATGATGGAACAACTGAAAATAAACATATAGCTACATAAACAACATGACTGTAAAATTAAAGCAAACAGAGATAACATATTATAATATGACAGAACAGATAAGATAAATTCATGGCTACATATGAAACAACAGAGATGAATATATGAAACATATATAATCTGCAGAACGCAAAACAGTAAGGACATAAATTGATCATACCCTCCCATGCGCTCTGAGGATCCAGATCCTTGTCCAGCTTCTCTTGTCATGTCACCAGGAAGAAGAAGATGTTTTGGGCAGTCACGTAGACGCTCCCCAAAAACCTAATTACCGATCCCCCGTGCAAGGTCTCGAACGACAAGGGCTTCGGAGGCACCTACTCTCTCGCCTCTCTGTGCGTGCAGAGCCACGAGATGGAAATACCCACACTTGCGGCTAGACTGTGGTTCTGAAAGTGTTCTGCTCGTATGTACCAAGTGTCAGGGGTTCTCCCCTACTTAACCTCTCATGGAGGGAAGCTGAAGGAGAAGGGTCGCATGCGGCTGATGGGAAGCTGAAGGACAAGGGTCTCGCATGCGGCTGACGAAGAGACGGACAACTAAAAGGTTTAACCCGGAGATGAAACTCCCACGGTTAATGAGTGCTAAAAATTAATACAACCACACCACGCCCGCTCGCCGCCTGCCTGCCTGCCTGCCTGGAGCGCCCCAAACCACACCACTGAGCGGCTGGACTGGTTTCTTCTGTAGCTTATTCCAGGCTTCAAGGGTAAGCTTCCCGGTATCTTCTTGGGTAAGGTGCTTTTCTCTTGAGATGGGTTAAGATGAGAATGGAAGCATAAGGTAAGGATTAGCTCTAATTTGTGATCTATGTTTTTAAAGAAAACATTTATTAAAAAGAAAGAAAACACACAAGCTCAGCAATGATAAGCACAAACAAATCAATTGTTTTGAATAAGGGAAGAATAGAGTTTTTCCAAAGCACGGACTACTCAGATTCGGGGGCTAAGCATAACTACTATTGCTCGACTCCTGAAATGAGAACTATGCTAACTAGGACTTATGAGCACTAACGTTTAAGCATCACATATGCACTCAAAAGGGGAGAAAACATCAAGCGAAATTCATTTTGAAATGCCCTAGGGGGCCACACAATTAGAGTTTTGCAAAACACGAGTCTACATTATTACCTCTCAAACATGCAGGGTTCTAGCCAAAGTGAAGAAAAACTTCACTACCCAATGCATGGAGAGGACCGGGCATAACTAACTTTAGACCAGGCAGCTTCTCTTCTGGCAAGGCTGGCACACAACTTCAATCTGAGACATCTCCTGGATGGGTCAAGTGGGAGCTGATGTTGATGACTTCTTCTAGCGGCGACTGATATGGCAAGACGGGGTCGAACTCTTCTTCAAACTGGACTGGCTCTTGTAGCTCCTCAGAGGGCAGCGGTGCTGGTGGGGTGCTTGCAGCTTCTTCTTTGATCTCACAGGAAGGTGCTGGAATCTTCTTCATGGTGAGGGGCTCAAACAACTCCGGCGGGGGATCTTGGGAGGACTCGGGGTGCTCTTGCTTATTCATAGCCTGAGGGAAGACTGGAATTCCTTCCAAGACTATGGCTCCTTCCGGGAGTTCACAAGCCTTCTTCTCTCCTCTGATAGAGATCGGGTGACCTTCAAGAATCTGGGGGTCTTTAGCTCTGATGGGTTGAACATGGTTGGATGAAGCGGGCTCTTGGATCCACAGGGCTCTACGTTGGTTATGAGTTACCAAGTAGGCCTCCATCAACTTCTGGACATGCTCATCCTTGGCTTGCTTCAGGGCTTCAACAGCAATGACTTCACGACTTTCCAAGGCAGCTACACGAGATTGAGCTGTGGTGAGATCCACATGGAGCTGACGGTTGCGCTTCTCTGCATCTTCTGCTCGGGCAATCATCTGACGGTGGTGCCGAGCCAAGAAATCATACTGTGCATCCAGGGTGAGCAGGTATGCAGTGAGGTACACGACTGAGGGGTCGTCCTCAAGCAGCTGCTGCTCTTCCAATGCACGCATCCTGGCCATCCAAACTGGACGGTTTCTCTAAAAGGGCGGAAAGAATCTGAGCGGTGTGTCGGCCACTTCTTCTTCATAGATCTGACACAGGGCCCTCAATGCCTTATGATAGTCGCCTAGAGGGGGGGTGAATAGGGCGAAACTGAAATTTACAAATATAAACACAACTACAAGCCGGGTTAGCGTTAGAAATATAAACGAGTCCGCGAGAGAGGGTGAAAAACAAATCGCAAGCGAATGAAGAGTGTGACACGCGGATTTGTTTTACCGAGGTTCGGTTCTCGCAAACCTACTCCCCGTTGAGGAGGCCACAAAGGCCGGGTCTCTTTCAACCCTTCCCTCTCTCAAACGATCCCTTGGACCGAGTGAGCTTCTCTTCTCAAATCACTTGGGAATCAAACTTCCTGCAAGGACCACCACACAATTGGTGTCTCTTGCCTCAATTACAAGTGAGTGTTTGATCACAAGAAAGAATGCGAAAGAAAAGAAGCGATCCAAGCGCAAGAGCTCAAATGAACACTACAAATCACTCTCTCTAGTCACTAAAGCTTTGTGTGGAGTTGGGAGAGGATTTGATCTCTTTGGTGTGCTTTGCAATGAATGCTAGCTCTTGTATAGTGGTTGGAAGCTGGAAAACTTGGATCCAATGAATGGTGGGGTGGTTGGGGTATTTATAGCCCCAACCACCAAACATAACCGTTGGTGGAGGCTGTCTGTCGTATGGTGCACCGGACAGTCCGGTGCGCCAGCCACGTCACCAAATGTCGTTGGGATTCGACCGTTGGAGCTCTGTCTTCTGGGCCCGCCTGGATGTCCGGTGCACACCGGACATGTACTGTTCAATGTCCGGTGTGCCAGCGCGCGCGTGCCTGACTTCTGCGCGCTTCTGGCTCGCATTAAATGCGCCTGCAGGTGACCGTTGGCGTGAAGAGCCGTTGCTCCGCAGATGCACCGGACAGTCCGGTGTACACCGGACATGTCCGGTGAATTATAGCGGAGCAGCCGTTCAGATTTCCCGAGGCAGGCGAGTTCCTGAGGCCGCTCTTCCTTGGAGCACCGGACACTGTCCGGTGTACACCGGACAGTCCGGTGAATTATAGCGGAGTGCCTCTGAAAATTGCCAAAGGTGGCGAGTTCGAGTTGGAGTCCTCTGGTGCACCGGACATTGTCCGGTGTGCATCGGACACTGTCCGGTGTACACCGGACAGTCCGGTGTACCAGACCAGAGGTGCCTTCGGTTGTCCCTTTTCTCCTTTGTTGAATCCAATACTTGGTCATTTTATTGGCTGAGTGTGAACCTTTTACACCTGTAAAACTTATACACTAGAGCAAACTAGTTAGTCCAATTATTTGTGTTGGGTAATTCAACCACCAAAATTATTTAGGAACTAGGTGTAAGCCTAATTCCCTTTCAATCTCCCCCTTTTTGGTGATTGATGCCAACACAAACCAAAGCAAGTATAGAAATGCATAATTGAACTAGTTTGCATAATGTAAGTGCAAAGGTTGCTTGGAATTGAGCCAATATAAATACTTACAAGATATGCATGGATCGTTCCTTTGTTTTTAACATTTTGGACCACGCTTGCACCACATGTTTTGTTTTTGCAAACTCTTTTGTAAATCCTTTTCAAAGTTCTTTTGCAAGTAGTCAAAGGTAAATGAATAGGATTTTGCAAAGCATTTTCAAGATTTGAAATTTTCTCCCCCTGTTTCAAATGCTTTTCCTTTGACTAAACAAAACTCCCCCTAAATGAGATCCCCCTCTTAGTGTTCAAGAGGGTTTTGATATATCATTTTTGAAATACTACTTTCTCCCCCTTTTAAACACAATAGGATACCAATGGAAAATATTCTTTGAAAAACTAAGTTTTTGAAATTGGTGGTGGTGCGGTCCTTTTGCTTTGGGCTCATACTCTCTCCCCCTTTGGCATGAATCGCCAAAAACGGAATCATTAGAGCCCTCGAAGTATTTTCTTCCCCTTTGGTTATAAATAAATAAGTGAAGATTATACCAAAGATGGAGTGCTTTTGCTTTGGACTCAAGTTCTCTCCCCCAAAAGATGGAGAGTGACTTGGAGCGACGGCGAAGGATGAGTTACGGAGTGGAAGCCTTTGTCTTCGCCGAAGACTCCAATTCCCTTTCAATACACCTATGACTTGGTTTGAAATAGACTTGAAAAACACAGTAGTCATAGCATATGAAAGATACATGATCAAAGGTATGTAAATGAGCTATATGTGCAAGTCAACAAAAGAAGTTCCTAGAATCAAGGATATTTAGCTCATGCCTAAGTTTGTTAAAAGTTTGTTCATCAAGAGGCTTGGTAAAGATATCGGCTAATTGATCTTTAGTGTTAATGTAAGAAATCTCGATATCTCCCTTTTGTTGGTGATCCCTAAGAAAATGATACCGAATGGCTATGTGTTTAGTGCGGCTATGCTCGACGGGATTATCCGCCATCTTGATTGCACTCTCATTATCACATAGCAAAGGAACTTTGGTTAATTTGTAACCATAGTCCCGCAGGGTTTGCCTCATCCAAAGCAATTGCGCGCAACAATGGCCTGCGGCAATGTACTCAGCTTCGGCGGTGGAAAGAGCAACCGAATTTTGCTTCTTTGAAGCCCAAGACACCAAGGATCTTTCCAAGAACTGGCAAGTCCCCGATGTGCTCTTCCTATTGATTTTGCACCCCGCCCAATCGGCATCCGAATAACCAATTAAATCAAATGTGGATCACCTAGGATACCAAAGCCCAAACTTAGGAGTATAAGCCAAATATCTCAAGATTCGTTTTACGGCCGTAAGGTGAGCTTCCTTAGGGTCGGCTTGGAATCTTGCACACATGCATACAGAAAGCATAATATTCGGTCGAGATGCACATAAATAAAGTAAAGAACCTATCATCGACCGGTATACCTTTTGATCCACGGACTTACCTCCCGTGTCGAGGTCGAGATGCTCATTGGTTCCCATGGGTGTCTTGATGGGTTTGGCATCCTTCATTCCAAACTTGCTTAGAATGTCTTGAGTGTACTTTGTTTGGCTAAGGAAGGTGCCTTCTTGGAGTTGCTTCACTTGAAAACCTAAGAAATACTTCAACTCCCCCATCATAGACATCTCGAACTTTTGTGTCATGATCCTACTAAATTCTTCACATGTAGACTCGTTAGTAGACCCAAATATAATATCATCAACATAAATTTGGCATACAAACAAATCATTTTCAAGTGTTTTGGTAAAGAGTGTAGGATCAGCTTTTCCGACTTTGAAGCCATTAGCAATAAGGAAATCTCTAAGACATTCATACCATGCTCTTGGGGCTTGCTTGAGCCCATAAAGCGCCTTAGAGAGCTTATAGACATGGTTAGGGTACTCACTGTCTTCAAAGTCGGGAGGTTGCTCAACATAGACCTCTTCCTTGATCGGTCCATTGAGGAAGGCACTTTTCACGTCCATTTGATAAAGCTTAAAGCCATGGTAAGTAGCATAGGCCAATAATATGCGAATTGACTCAAGCCTAGCTACGGGTGCATAGGTTTCACCGAAATCCAAACCTTCGACTTGGGAGTATCCCTTGGCCACAAGTCGAGCTTTGTTCCTTGTCACCACACCATGCTCATCTTGCTTATTGCGGAAGACCCATTTGGTTCCTACAACATTTTGATTAGGACGTGGAACTAAATGTCATACCTTATTTCTAGTGAAGTTGTTGAGCTCCTCTTGCATCGCCACCACCCAATCCGAATATTGAAGTGCTTCCTCTACCCTGTGTGGCTCAATAGAGGAAACAAAAGAGTAATGCTCACAAAAATGTGCAACACGAGATCTAGTAGTTACCCCCTTATGAATGTCGCCGAGGATGGTGTCGACGGGGTGATCTCGTTGGATTGCTTGGTGGACTCTTGGGTGTGGCGGCCTTTGTTCTTCATCCTCCTTGTCTTGATCATTTGCATCTCCCCCTTGATCTATGCCGTCATCTTGAGGTGGCTCATTTGATTGATCTTCTTCTTCATCAACTTGAGCCTCATCCTCATTTTGAGTTGGTGGAGATGCTTGCGTGGAGGAGGACGGTTGATCTTGTGCTTTTGGAGGCTCTTCGGATTCTTTAGGACACACATCCCCAATGGACATGTTCCTTAGCGCGATGCATGGAGCCTCTTCATCACCTATCTCATCAAGATCAACTTGCTCTACTTGAGAGCCGTTAGTCTCATCAAACACAACGTCACAAGAAACTTCAACTTGTCCGGAGGACTTGTTAAAGACTCTATATGCCCTTGTGTTTGAATCATATCCTAGTAAAAAGCCTTCTACAGTCTTAGGAGCAAATTTAGATTTTCTACCTTTTTAACAAGAATAAAGCATTTGCTACCAAAAACTCTAAAATATGAAATATTGGGCTTTTTACCGGTTAGGAGTTCATAAGATGTCTTCTTGAGGATTCGGTGTAGATATAACCGGTTGATGGCGTAGCAGGCGGTGTTGACCGCCTCGGCCCAAAACCGATCCGAAGTCTTGTACTCATCAAGCATGGCCCTTGCCATGTCCAATAGAGTTCGATTCTTCCTCTCCACTACACCATTTTGTTGTGGCGTGTAGGGAGAAGATAACTCATGCTTGATGCCCTCCTCCTCAAGGAAGCCTTCGATTTGAGAGTTCTTGAACTCCGTCCCGTTGTCGCTTCTAATTTTCTTGATCCTTAAGCCGAACTCGTTTTGAGCTCATCTTAAGAATCCCTTTAAGGTTTCTTGAGTTTGAGATTTTTCCTGCAAAAAGAACACCCAAGTGAAGCGAGAATAATCATCCACTATTACAAGACAATACTTACTCCCGTCGATGCTTATGTAAGCAATCGGGCCGAATAGATCTATGTGGAGTAGCTCAAGCGGCCTGTCGGTCGTCATGATGTTCTTGTGTGGATGATGGGCTCCAACTTGCTTTCCTGCCTAGCATGCGCTACAAATCCTGTCTTTCTCAAAATGAACATTGGTTAGTCCTAAAATGTGTTCTCCCTTTAGAAGCTTATGAAGATTCTTCATCCCAACATGGGCTAGTCGGCGGTGCCAGAGCCAACCCATGTTAGTCTTAGCAATTAAGCATGTGTCGAGTTCAGCTCTATCAAAATCTACTAAGTATAGCTGACCCTCTAACACACCCTTAAATGCTATTGAATCATCACTTCTTCTAAAGACAGTGACACCTACATCAGTAAAAAGACAGTTGTAGCCCATTTTGCATAATTGAGATACGGAAAGCAAATTGTAATCTAGAGAATCTACAAGAAAAACATTGGAAATGGAATGATCAGGGGATATAGCAATTTTACCCAAACCTTTGACCAAGCCTTGATTTCCATCCCCGAATGTGATAGCTCGTTGGGGATCTTGATTTTTCTCATAGGAGGAGAACATTTCCTTCTCCCCTGTCATGTGGTTTGTGCACCCGATGTCGATGATCCAACTTGAGCCCCCGGATGCATAAACCTACAAAACAAGTTTAGTTCTTGACTTTAGGTACCCAAATGGTTTTGGGTCCTTTGGCATTAGACACAAGAACTTTGGGTACCCAAACACAAGTCTTTGACCCCTTGTGCTTGCCCCCAACATATTTGGCAACTACTTTGCCGGATTTGTTAGTCAACACATAAGATGCATCAAAAGTTTTAAATGAAAGGCTATGTTCATTTGATGCACTAGGAGTTTTCTTCTTAGGCAACTTAGCACGGGTTGGTTGCCTAGAGCTAGATGTCTCACCCTTATACATAAAAGCATGGTTAGGGCCAGAGTGAGACTTCCTAGAATGAATTCTCCTTATTTTGTCCTCGGGATAACCGGCAGGGTATAAAATGTAACCCTCGTTATCCTGAGGCATGAGAGCCTTGCCCTTTACAAAATTAGACAATCTTTTAGGAGGAGCATTAAGTTTGACATTGTCTCCCCTTTGGAAGCCAATGCCATCCTTGATGCCAGGGCGTCTCCCACTATAGAGCATACTTCTAGCAAATTTAAATTTTTCATTTTCTAAGTTATGCTCGGCAATTTTAGCATCTAGTTTTGCTATATGATCATTTTGTTGTTTAATTAAAGTTATGTGATCATGAATAGCATTAACATCAGTATCTCTACATCTAGTGCAAATAGAAGTGTGCTCAACGGTAGATGTAGAGGGTTTGCAAGATTTTAATCTTACAACCTTAGCATGTAATATATCGTTCTCACTTCTAAGGTTAGAAATAGTAACATTGCAAACATCAAAATCTTTAGCCTTAGCAATTAATTTTTCATTTTCATTCTTAAGGCTAGCAAGAGAAACATTCAACTCATCAATCCTAGCAAGTAAATCAACATTATCATCTCTAGAAATGGAAGTTGAGACATTACAAACATGAGAATCAACCTTAGCTAACAAATTAGCATTTTCATTTCTAAGGTTGTCTATTGTCTCATGGCAAGTGCTTAGCTCACTAGATAATTTTTCACATTTCTCAATTTCTAGAGCATAAGCATTTTTAACCCTAACATGTTTCTTATTTTCCTTAATTAGGAAGTCCTCTTGGGAATCCAGAAGGTCATCCTTTTCATGAATAGCACTAATTAATTCATTTAATTTTTCTTTTTGTTCCATGTTAAGGTTGGCAAAAAGGGTACGCAGATTATCTTCCTCATCACTAGCATTATCATCACTAGAGGATTCATATTTAGTGGAGGATTTAGATTTAACCTTCTTCTTTTTGCCGTCCTTTGCCATGAGACACTTGTGGCCGACGTTGGGGAAGAGAAGTCCCTTGGTGATGGCGATGTTGGCGGCGTCCTCGTCGTCGGAGGAGTCGCTTGAGCTTTCGTCGGAGTCCCACTCCCGACAAACATGGGCATCGCCACCCTTCTTCTTGTAGTACCTCTTCTTCTCCTTTCTTCTCCCCTTCTTGTCGTCGCCCCTGTCACTATCACTTGATAATGGACATTTAGCTATAAAGTGACCGGGCTTACCACACTTGTAGCAAACCTTCTTGGAGCGGGACTTGTAGTCTTTCCCCCTTCTTTGTTTGAGGATTTGGCGGAAGCTTTTGATGACGAGCGCCATTTCCTCATTATCGAGCTTGGAGGCGTCGATTGGTTGTCTACTTGGTGTAGACTCCTCCTTCTTTTCTTCCGTCGCCTTGAATGCGACGGGTTGAGCTTCGGACGTGGAGGGATCATCAAGCTCGTTGATCTTCCTCGAGCCTTCGATCATGCACTCAAAACTTACAAAATTCCCGATTACCTCCTCGGGGGTCATTAGTGTATATCTAGGGTTGCCACGAATTAATTGTACTTGAGTGGGGTTAAGAAAAATAAGGGATCTTAGAATAACCTTAACCACCTCGTGGTCATCCCACTTTTTGCTCCCGAGGTTGCGCACTTGGTTCACCAAGGTCTTTAGCCGGTTGTACATGTTTTGTGGCTCTTCTCCTTTGCGAAGCCGGAAGCGACCGAGCTCCCCCTCGATCGTTTCCCGCTTGGTGATCTTTGTAAGCTCATCTCCCTCGTGCGCGGTTTTGAGCACATCCCAAACCTCCTTGGCGCTCTTCAACCCTTGCACTTTGTTATACTCCTCTCTACTTAAAGAGGCGAGGAGTATTGTTGTTGCTTGAGAGTTGAAGTGCTCGATTTGGGCCACCTCATCCTCATCATAGTCTTCATCCCCTACGGATGGTACCTGTGCACCAAACTCAACAACATCCCATATACTTTTGTGGAGTGAGGTTAGATGAAATCGCATTAAATCACTCCACCTAGCATAATCTTCACCATCAAAAGTTGGTGGTTTGCCTAATGGGACAGAAAGTAAAGGTGTATGTTTAGAAATGCGAGGGTAGCGTAGGGGGATCTTACTATACTTCTTGCGCTCTTGGCGCTTAGAAGTGACGGATGTCGCGTCGGAGCCGGAGGTGGAGGTTGATGAAGAATCGGTCTCGTAGTAGACCACTTTCCTCATCCTCTTTTTCTTGTCCCCACTCCGTTGCGGCTTGTGGGAGGAAGACTTCTCCTTCTTCTCTTTGTGTGAAGAAGATTTCTTCTCCTTCCCTTTGGAGGAGTCCTTCTTATTCTCCTTTCCTTTGGAGGAGTCTTTCTTCTCCTTCCTCTTGGTGCGGGACTCTTCCGATGAAGTGCTCCCGTGGCTTGTAGTGGGCTTTTCGCCGGTCTCCATCTCCTTCTTGGCGTGATCTCCCGACATCACTTCGAGCGGTTAGGCTCTAATGAAGCACCGGGCTTTGATACCAATTGATAGTCGCCTAGAGGGGGGGTGAATAGGGCGAAACTGAAATTTACAAATATAAACACAACTACAAGCCGGGTTAGCGTTAGAAATATAAATGAGTCCGCGAGAGAGGGTGAAAAACAAATCGCAAGCGAATGAAGAGTGCGACACGCGGATTTGTTTTACCGAGGTTCGGTTCTCGCAAACCTACTCCCCGTTGAGGAGGCCACAAAGGCCGGGTCTCTTTCAACCCTTCCCTCTCTCAAACGATCCCTTGGACCGAGTGAGCTTCTCTTCTCAAATCACTTGGGAATCAAACTTCCCGCAAGGACCACCACACAATTGGTGTCTCTTGCCTCAATTACAAGTGAGTGTTTGATCACAAGAAAGAATGCGAAAGAAAAGAAGCGATCCAAGCGCAAGAGCTCAAATGAACACTACAAATCACTCTCTCTAGTCACTAAAGCTTTGTGTGGAGTTGGGAGAGGATTTGATCTCTTTGGTGTGCTTTGCAATGAATGCTAGCTCTTGTATAGTGGTTGGAAGCTGGAAAACTTGGATCCAATGAATGGTGGGGTGGTTGGGGTATTTATAGCCCCAACCACCAAACATGACCGTTGGTGGAGGCTGTCTGTCGTATGGTGCACCGGACAGTCCGGTGTACACCGGACATGTCCGGTGCGCCAGCCACGTCACCAAATGCCGTTGGGATTCGACCGTTGGAGCTCTGTCTTCTGGGCCCGCCTGGATGTCCGGTGCACACCGGACATGTACTTTTTAATGTCCAGTGTGCCAGCGCGCGCGTGCCTGACTTCTGCGCGCTTCTGGCGCGCATTAAATGCGCCTGCAGGTGACCGTTGGCGCGAAGAGCCGTTGCTCCGCAGATGCACCGGACAGCCGGTGTACACCGGACATGTCCGGTGAATTATAGCGGAGCAGCCGTTCAGATTTCCCGAGGCAGGCGAGTTCCTGAGGCCGCTCTTCCTTGGAGCACCGGACACTGTCCGGTGTACACCGGACAGTCCGATGAATTATAGCGGAGTGCCTCTGGAAATTTCCGAAGGTGGTGAGTTCGAGTTGGAGTCCTCTGGTGCACCGGACACTGTCCGGTGGTGCACCGGACACTGTCCGGTGTACACCGGACAGTCCGGTGCCCCAGACCAGAGGTGCCTTTTCTCCTTTGTTGAATCCAATACTTGGTCATTTTATTGGCTGAGTGTGAACCTTTTACACCTGTAAAACTTATACACTAGAGCAAACTAGTTAGTCCAATTATTTGTGTTGGGCAATTCAACCACCAAAATTATTTAGGAACTAGGTGTAAGCCTAATTCCCTTTCACCTTACGAGCGACGACTTAGTAGGTGTCTTTGAATCTATGCCCAGCAGCAGTGACACTCCATTCCACATGGTGCAGACTGGATCCAATGTATACAGTCACGACACATTTCTCTGTGCCATGCTCGACGAATTCACGACCATCATACTCTGGCTGGCTCCTGATTCCGAGGCGAACTGTGCATGCTTTCAGCAACTTGGGGAAACCATCTTCATTCTGGCAAAAGCTGGTTTGGCAACGGACCTCCATCTGACTTCTGAGAGAAGGAAAGGGGGAAAACATTTTTAAAATGAAGGGATGAGAGCAAGATTTTTATAAGAAAATAGTTTTGACTCAAAAACTTTTGGATCAGGCTAAGGGTTACGTCCTGCGGCCAACCTAACATCTCTGATACCACCTGAAGCGCCCCAATCCTCTGGGACTCAAATGTGATACAATTACTAGTCCCAGGAGGCTAGTAAACACATTTATACATCAGATGATTATAGATCTGCTTAAACGAGACAAACCTATAAAGGTGGCGATCAACTTTAAGAGTTGGTCCACAACTCGGGACATATCATCAGAGTGGGGCTGAAGCAGCCCGATATACGCAGCGAAGCAAATCAGCGGTCCAACAGCCACAGGCAAGGTTGGGAACAGTCGTAACTCTTACCCGATCTCCTTTTTCTGAAAAACAACAAATAAGCAAGGGTGAGTACAAACGTACTCAGCAGCCCACCTTCACCCGCGGAATGGGGAAATCAGATATAATGCATGGAATATCTGGAGCTCAGGATATTTTCAAGAAACAACAATATTTTATGCAGGGTTGTTTTATAAAACATTTTGTATTTTGCAAAGCGCATCCTCTCCCAAAGGAGCAGGAAGTTTTTCAATATGGAACAAAATCCCCTAGACTAAACCATCCAGGTATCTCAGCAGTTTCCCACTGGTTTTCATTTTCAACAACAGCTACTGGACTTCCCGTCCACCATAGCTCACGGCTCAACCGCCGGACCTTTTAAAAACCATTTTTCTCAAACGCACCCATTTTTGAAAACAAAACATTAATTGCCATACCATACCAGACTCGTCCATTCCTATGGACACGGACTATTCGAATAGGTTTTCAAACTCTGCGCAGAGGTGTACACTTTACCCACTAGTCTGGTTTCTGCGATCTCACCGTCGTGAGACCCGAATGTCGAATCTCTTTCTTTCCTCGCACGTCCTAACCTTAACGATTATACCGGAAGGAGTCAGGGAACCGCCATGTCCAAACCGGACACAACATCCCCCCTCCTTATCCTCCCGGTGCTCCCCAGCCTTCATAACCCTGGGGTTGGACCGTACGAGTTCAGATTGAGTGACTGCCCACACAGTCTCGAGTGGTTGTACTTATCATGAGTATAGGTAGTGAAGGATGACAAACCGGTCCTTATGTGAGGGGACAATCCTTCTGCTCACACCTAAACCAGCTGAGCCATCACCTTAGGCCCTCCCCTAAACCAGGGAGTCCCTGATCATCCCTACTCAAAGGTGATAAGGGTGAAAACCCTTCATCATACACATTTTGAAAAGCATTTTCTTTTGAAAACTCACACCTTTCCTCAAATCATTTGTAACAAATATATCAGGGATTGATCGCGGCAAGCGGTTGGGTGGCCATAATAACTTGTCTCAAAATCATATCATGCATAAAATAACAGGCTGAGGGTTGTGGTTGAAAAACATAGGTAATTTATGCATCAACGGGATCCAGTGAGCTTGTCGTGCTTATCCGGCGAAGGGGGAATAGGAGCTCGCGGAACTGGCTTCTAGCTCCACTGCCTGGCGTAGACTTGCAGATCTGGCCTCCACGAGACGGCACGAACGCTCCGATAACTATGCAACATGAACAAGCAAACATACAAACCAACAAGTATACCAATAAATATTTAGTATAGTGATCAGAATAGTGATATATGGATGGGTAGAGTCTTGAGTAGAATCTGTGTCATGTGGTGTTGAGATACTGCTGGTGGTGGAGCGAAGGTGCTTACCAGGAGGGTGGACTGGAGACGAAGCGACACTATGCGTGTAGCCGGCAGAGCGGAGTAACTGAGTGGGTGGGGTGTTTGCCTTGGCTGAGGGTGTTGAGTGTGTGGAGTGGGAGAGGGTAGCTGGGTGTATTTATAGCTGAGTGTATGTGGTGTAGCACAGTGAAGTTCACTGTTGGTGAGAATAGTGACGAATGAATCGTCTGACTTAATATGAACAGGAGAGTTATAGGCAGAATATGGGACAAGAGTATTTTGGGAGTTTTCTAGAATATGAACCATGCTTAAGGGATCACATGGTTGGATAGGGAATAGTTTAACAATAATTTTAGAAACAAGAATGACTGAAATCTGAGTTTGGATGGAGGAGTTTTGGATTTTATAATCATAGGGAGAAAAAGAAAAGGAATATTCTTGGAATATTCTAGAATTTGAATATTTAGAGATATTTGGAAAATCAAAAATACAAATGTATTTTTGAGCGGGGTGCGAGGAATTATTTTTGGGCTTTTCTTGGGTAGAGGTTTATGTTGGTGGAAAATGTTCCTACCTACTGTGTCACATCAGACAGCAGTGAGGCGGGACCCGAATAGCTGGAATGTTGTGGTATTCTGGTCCGAGTGGGCTGTGGTATCTTGAGCCAAGTTTTATAGGATTGAAGACGTATCCATACAAACATGGTTTGCCTTTCTTTTTGGAAGTCTGGCTTGAAAGAATCCCAAAGTTAAGCATGCTCAACTTGGAGAAATCTGGGATGGGTGACCAGATGGGAAGTTCCCTACTGGAATAAAAATCACAGTCACCGGAGTTCGTATGACTGGAATATGGGTCTGGCTGGTCTTAGGTGGATTGGACAGCATGATGGATGAGTAGTTGAAATTTAGGGTGATCGGATGATCGATGAATAGTAACGATGAATAGTAACGGTGAATAGTAACAGTGAATAGTGATGGTGAATAGTTCGTATGAGCGAACGATGAACGGTGAATAGTGACGATGAACGAAAGATGAACGATGAATAGGAACTATGAACGCACGATGAATGATCGAATGATCGAACGAACGAACGATCGGAATTTCGGCAGCATAATGGCAGGAAAAATATTATTTGGACGAACGAACGAACCATGAACGATCGGACGAACGATCGGACGATCGGACGAACGAACGAACAAACTAAGAACAGGGGGACGAACGATCGAAGAACGACCGAACGATCCTTGTGCTAGTGGGTGCATGTGTGGGAGGTGGAGTGGGAGTGGGCGTGTGGGGGGTGGAGGGAGTTGCCATGAAATGGCTTGGGGTGGGATGAGAGGAGGCCCTTGCCCCTCTATTTATAGCCATGGTGGGGGGGTTAGGGGGAGGGATGAGAGGATTAGTGGGACGATGAGAGGATTAGTGGGAGATTAGCATGGATTTGTCTTATATGAGTGTAATTAGCTTGTAGAGCTCACCGTATGACACCGGAGGCATACGTTTACGTATGGGCATGAGGAAAGTTATGAAGAAAATATTTGTAGGGACTTGAAAAATGATTCTGAAGGTATTTCTCAAGAGGAAAATACTTGGAGATATATCGGTGGAATATCTAGGCAATATTTCTGGAAAGAACTTGAAGGGGATCACTAGGGAAATATCTGGGCAGTATTTCTAGAAAGAATTTGAGGGCGTTCACTGGGGAAATATTTGTAGGATATTTTGAGGAGGATTTTGGAGAGAATATAGACCATTATATGTTATTTGCTGATATCAACTCACAAACAAACATTTTGAAATGAAGTTTGAAATTCATTTTGAATTTAGAGCGAGTTTGAGAAAATTTCATGATTTGAATTTTTGGGATGCTACAAATCTACCCCACTTAAAAGGAATCTCGTCCTCGAGATTTGGCTTAGAAGGGTTATGGGTATAGCTTTACTTCAGCTACATATCTTCACTTTGCAGACTCTTCGATGAGATAGAGTTTCAACAAAATCTGGCCTTTGAGGGGCATCTGGTTGCTGATTGCAAACGCTGATTCTGGCTACTCAAAGAATCATCTTTAGGCTTCTAGGTTTCACTTGGCAGCTAGCTTATTGAGGAAGCATCGATGCCAACACGCAAACCTTTCTCTTGCGAACTCCCACATGGATTCCTTCCTTGATTAGTCTTCTGGTGCTTCATCAACGGAACTTGGGTGACCACTTCTCATACAGAAACTTACATGCTTGGATGATCAGGTCCTCCACAGGCTTGCTACAGGCCTTCTTCTTTTTCTCCATAGTAGGAACCTTACTGGAACACTACCCCACTTAAAAAGAATGAGGGTAGATCTCTTGAATCTTGGGGATTTGAACTCCTTGAAGTACCTCATAACAAGGGTGTTACGGGGCCTTCTTCTACTGTTGCTGCTTGAGCAGGCTGCGGAGAAATGACTGACACAGGGTTGATTCTGGGAGAACCTTCTTCTTATCTTATCTTCACTATCTTCTTTTCACTGACCCTTTCTTTCTCTTTGCTCTTCCCACTGGAGGATTCTATCAAAGAGTATTACCATCATACAGAGGAGGAAACCGAAGACTATGAACCATGTGCAACAGTCTTCAACCCAAGAATCACCAAGCATTGTGATCTTAGGGGCGAGGGAGTGGAAAATGAAGTTGCTTGCAATTTGGTAGAGGGTATTTTATTGGGAGTGTTTTGCTTTCGGCGGAATAGGAACTGAGAGAGCTGGTGGGGGATTTTATAGGCGAGCGGTATGCAAGGGTGTGGAGTGGTGGTGATGGAGCAGGTGACACGAGGCAACAAGTGCGATGGAGGGGGGATGGTGTTGTTGGCGGTAATGGCGGTGGTGGGTGCGCTGCAAAGGGGAAGTGGGGCAGTGGTGGTGCGCATGGAGGCAGGGCACGCGTGCGGGGGGGCACGAGTGAGTGGTGGGGTCAATGACCCTGATGTTTGTGGTCTCTGGTTCCAAGAATCTTTGCCTCTCTATATGGTAATAACTCCTTTTGTCCTCTTTTCCTGTTTACTTTGACTCAGGGGCAGTGCTTTCATTCTCACGGTCGGTCCTTTTGACTGAGCGGCTGGACTAGTTTCTTCTGTAGCTTATTCCAGGCTTCAAGGGTAAGCTTCCCGGTATCTTCTTGGGTAAGGTGCTTTTCTCTTGAGATGGGTTAAGATGAGAATGGAAGCATAAGGTAAGGATTAGCTCTAATTTGTGATCTATGTTTTTAGAGAAAACCTTTCTTAAAAAGAAAGAAAACACACAAGCTCAGCAATGATAAGCACAAACAAATCAATTGTTTTGAATAAGGGAAGAATAGAGTTTTTCCAAAGCACAGACTACTCATATTCGGGGGCTAAGCATAACTACTATTGCTCGACTCCTGAAATGAGAACTATGCTAACCAGGACTTATGAGCACTAACGTTTAAGCATCACATATGCACTCAAAAGGGGAGAAAACATCAAGCGAAATTCATTTTGAAATGCCCTAGGGGCCCACACAATTAGAGTTTTGCAAAACACGAGTCTACATGATTACCTCTCAAACATGCAGGGTTCTAGCCAAAGTGAAGAAAAACTTCACTACCCAATGCATGAAGAGGACCGGTCATAACTAACTTTAGACCAGGCAGCTTCTCTTCTGGCAAGGCTGGCACACAACTTCAATCTGAGACATCTCCTGAATGGGTCAAGTGGGAGCTGATGTTGATGACTTCTTCTGGCGGCGACTGATATGGCAAGACGGGGTCGAACTCTTCTTCAAGCTGGACTGGCTCTTGTAGCTCCTCAGAGGGCAGCGGTGCTGGTGGGGTGCTTGCAACTTCTTCTTTGATCTCACGGGAAGGTGCTGGAATCTTCTTCATGGTGAGGGGCTCAAACAACTCCGGCGGGGGATCTTGGGAGGACTCGGGGTGCTCTTGCTTATTCATAGCCTGAGGGAAGACTGGAATTCCTTCCAAGACTATGGCTCCTTCCGGGAGTTCCCAAGCCTTCTTCTCTCCTCTGATAGAGACCGGGTGACCTTCAAGAATCTGGGGGTCTTCAGCTCTGATGGGTTGAACAGGGTTGGATGAAGCGGGCTCTTGGATCCGCAGGGCTCTACATTGGTTATGGGTTACCAAGTAGGCCTCCATCAACTTCTGGACGTGCTCATCCTTGGCTTGCTTCAGGGCTTCAACAGCAATGACTTCACGACTTTCCAAGGCAGCTACACGAGATTGAGCTGTGGTGAGATCCACATGGAGCTGACGGTTGCGCTTCTCTGCATCTTCTGCTCGGGCAATCATCTGACGGTGGTGCCGAGCCAAGAAATCATACTGTGCATCCAGGGTGAGCAGGTATGCAGTGAGGTACACGACTGAGGGGTCGTCCTCAAGCAGCTGCTGCTCTTCCAATGCACGCATCTTGGCCATCCAAACTGGACGGTTTCTCTGAAAGGGCGGAAAGAATCTGAGCGGTGTATCGGCCACTTCTTCTTCATAGATCTGACACAGGGCCCTCAATGCCTTACGAGCGACGACTTGGTAGGTGTCTTTCAATCTGTGCCCATAAGCAGTGACACTCCATTCCACATGGTGCGGACTGGATCCAATGTATACAGTCACGACACATTTCTCTGTGCCATGCTCGACGAATTCACGACTATCATACTCTGGCTGGCTCCTGATTCCGAGGCGAACTGTGCATGCTTTCAGCAACTTGGGGAAACCATCTTCATTCTAGCAAAAGCTGGTTTGGCAACGGACCTCCATTTGACTTCTGAGAGAAGGAAAGGGGGAAAACATTTTTAAAATGAAGGGATGAGAGCAAGATTTTTATAAGATAATAGTTTTGACTCAAAAACTTTTGGATCGGGCTAAGGGTTACGTCCTGCGGCCAACCTAACAGCTCTGATACCACCTGAAGCGCCCCAATCCTCTGGGACTCAAATGTGATACAATTACTAGCCCAGGAGGCTAGTAAACACATTTATACATCAGATGATTATAGATCTGCTTAAATGAGACAAACCTATAAAGGTGGCGATCAACTTTAAGAGTTGGTCCACAACTCGGGACATATCATCAGAGTGGGGCTGAAGCAGCCCGATATACGCAGCGAAGCAAATCTGCGGTCCAACAGCCACATGCAAGGTTGGGAACAGTCGTAACTCTTACCCGATCTCCTTTTTCTGAAAAACAACAAATAAGCAAGGGTGAGTACAAATGTACTCAGCAGCCCACCTTCACCCGCGGAATGGGGAAATCAGATATAATGCATGGAATATCTGGAGCTCAGAATATTTTGCAGAAACAACAATATTTTATGCAGGGTTGTTTTGTAAAACATTTTGTATTTTGCAAAGCGCATCCTCTCCCAAAGGAGCAGGAAGTTTTTCAATATGGAACAAAATCCCCTGGACTAAACCATCCAGGTATCTCAGCAGTTTCCCACTAGTTTTCATTTTCAACAACAGCTACTGGACTTCCCGTCCACCATAGCTCACGGCTTAACCGCCGGACCTTTTAAAAACCATTTTTCTCAAACACACCCTTTTTTGAAAACAAAACATTAATTGCCATACCATACCAGACTCGTCCATTCCCATGGACACGGACTATTCGAATAGGTTTTCAAACTCTGCGTAGAGGTGTACACTTTACCCACTAGTGCGGTTTCTGCGATCTCACCGTCGTGAGACCCGAATGCCGAATCTCTTTCTTTCCTCGCACGTCCTAACCTTAACGGTTATACCGGAAGGAGTCAGGCCACCGCCATGTCCAAACCGGACACAACATTCCCCCTCCTTATCCTCCCGGTGCTCCCCAGCCTTCATAACCCTGGGGTTGGACCGTACGAGTTCAGATTGAGTGACTGCCCACACAGTCTCGAGTGGTTGTACTTATCATGAGTACAGGTAGTGAAGGATGACAAACTAGTCCTTATGTGAGGGGACAATCCTTCTGCTCACACCTAAACCAGCTGAGCCATCACCTTAGGCCCTCCCCTAAACCAGGGAGTCCCTGATCATCCCTACTCAAAGGTGATAAGGGTGAAAACCCTTCATCATACACATTTTGAAAAGCATTTTCTTTTGAAAACTCACACCTTTCCTCAAATCATTTGTAACAAATATATCAGGGATTGATCGCGGCAAGCGGCTGGGTGGCCATAATAACTTGTCTCAAAATCATATCATGCATAAAATAACAGGCTGATGGTTGTGGTTGAAAAACATAGGTAATTTATGCATCAACGGGATCCAGTGAGCTTGTCGTGCTTATCCGGCGAAGGGGGAAGAGGAGCTCGCAGAACTGGCTTGTCCACTGCCTGGCGTAGACTTGCAGATCTGGCCTCCACGAGACGGCACGAACACTCCGATAACTATGCAACATGAACAAGCAAACATACAAACCAACAAGTATACCAACAAATATTTAGTATAGTGGTCAGAATAGTGATATATAGATGGGTAGAGTCTTGAGTAGAATCTGTGTCATGTGGTGTTGAGATACTGCTGGTGGTGGAGCGAAGGTGCTTACCAGGAGGGTGGACTGGAGACGAAGCGACACTATGTGTGTAGCCGGCAGAGCGGAGTAACTAAGTGGGTGGGGTGTTTGCCTTGGCTGAGGGTGTTGAGTGTGTGGAGTGGGAGAGGGTAGCTGGGTGTATTTATAGCTGAGTGTATGTGGTGTAGCACAGTGAAGTTCACTGTTGGTGAGAATAGTGACGAATGAATCGCCTGACTTAATATGAACAGGAGAGTTATAGGCAGAATATGGGACAAGAGTATTTTGGGAGTTTTCTGGAATATGAACCATGCTTAAGGGATCACATGGTTGGATAGGGAATAGTTTGACAAGAATTTTAGTAACAAGAATGACTGAAATCTGAGTTTGGATGGAGGAGTTTTGGATTTTATAATCATAGGGAGAAAAAGAAAAGGAATATTCTAGAATTTGAATATTTAGAGATATTTGGAAAATCAAAAATACAAATGTATTTTTGAGCGGGGTGCGAGGAATTATTTTTGGGCTTTTCTTGGGCAGAGGTTTATGTTGGTGGAAAATGTTCCTACCTACTGTGTCACATCAGACAGCAGTGAGGCGGGACCCGAATAGCTGGAATGCTGTGGTATTCTGGTCCGAGTGGGCTGTGGTATCTTGAGCCAAGTTTTATAGGATTGAAGACGTATCCATACAAACATGGTTTGCCTTTCTTTTTGGAAGTCTGGCTTGAAAGAATCCCAAAGTTAAGCGTGCTCAACTTGGAGAAATCTGGGATGGGTGACCAGATGGGAAGTTCCCTACTGGAATAAAAAACACAGTCACCGGAGTTCGTATGACTGGAATATGGGTCTGGCTGGTCTTAGGTGGATTGGATAGCATGATGGATGAGTAGTTGAAATTTAGGGCGATCGGATGATCGATGAATAGTAATGGTGAATAGTAACAGTGAACAGTGATGGTGGATAGTTCGTATGAACGAACGATGAACGGTGAATAGTGACGATGAACGATGAATAGGAACTATGAACGCACGATGAACGATCGAATGATCGAACGAACGAACGATCGGAATTTCGGCAGCATAACAGCAGGAAAAATATTATTTGGACGAACAAACGGACGAACGAACCATGAACGATCGGACGAATGATCGGACGAACGAACGAACAAACTAAGAACAGGGGGGACGAACGACCGAAGAACGACCGAACGATCCTTGTGCTAGTGGGTGCTTGTGTGGGAGGTGGAGTGGGAGTGGGCGTGTGGGGGGGGAGGGAGTTGCCATGAAATGGCTTGGGGTGGGATGAGAGGAGGCCCTTGCCCCTCTATTTATAGCCATGGTGGGGGGATTAGGGGGAGGGATGAGAGGATTAGTGGGAGGATGAGAGGATTAGTGGGAGATTAGCATGGATTTGTCTTATATGAGTGTAATTAGCTTGTAGAGCTCACCGTATGACACCGGAGGCATACGTATACGTATGGGCATGAGGAAAGTTATGAAGAAAATATTTGTAGGGACTTGAAAAATGATTCTGAAGGTATTTCTCAAGAGGAAAATACTTGGAGATATATCGGTGGAATATCTAGGCAATATTTCTGGAAAGAACTTGAAGGGGATCACTAGGGAAATATCTTGGCAGTATTTCTAGAAAGAATTTGAGGGCGTTCACTAGGGAAATATTTGTAGGATATTTTGAGGAGGATTTTGGAGAGAATATAGACCACTATATGTTATTTGCTGATATCAACTCGCAAACAAACATTTTGGAATGAAGTTTGAAATTCATTTTGAATTTAGAGCGAGTTTGAGAAAATTTCATGATTTGAATTTTTGGGATGCTACACTGCCTGCCTCGCCACGCCACGCCCGAGCCCGGCCCGGCCGGCGGCAGCGAGCGTGCGCGTGTGGCACACCCTTGTCCGTTTCTTTACTTCTCAAATTAAGTAGAATAATTCCCACCATATAAGTCAAGCCAACGACCCTTAGACTTCCAATATGGTACTATTGGTATTCTCCACCATTACACACCATAGAGTTTATTGAATAAATGGGCCAAGCCCATAAAAGATCCAACAATCCCCACCAAACTCTAGGGTTTGTAATGATGAAGTATCAGAATCACAATCCTTTGATATACCAGTGTTTCGATGGAAACTGTTAAGTTGAACATCCATCTAGAATAAGAGTTTCACTTATTCACAACTAAACAATGTGTAAATACCATCCTGCCTTACAGATAGGAAAGATGTGCATCAGAAATGAGTTAAGGAAGGGATCTTTCCTCACAACCTACTCCTAGCTTGTTTCTCCACTCTACTTCACGGGATCTCCGATCACATAGAGCAGGTTACCACTAGAGTAGATTTCACATGGGTCTCATACCCATTTCTCTCGATGCACTTTCTATCACATTGCGTGACATACCCTTAGTGAATTGATCTGCCAGATTATTCGATGTGTGGACATAATCCACCGTTATAACTCCGGAGTTTTTCAGCTTTCTGACAGATTCCAATCTCCTCTTAACATGCCTTGTAGACTTCATGTTATTCCTAGAACTGTTAACCTTTGTAATCACCGTTTGGTTGTCACAGTTCATGGAAATAGCCGGTATCGGTTTTTCAACTACCGGTAAATCCAATAGGAAATCACGAAGGCACTCGGCCTCAGCCCCAACACTGTCTAATGTTGCGAGTTATGCTTCCATTGTAGACTTCGTTAAGATAGTCTGCTTGCGAGTGTGGCACGCCACGCCACGCCCGAGCCCGGCCCGCTGGCGCCAGCGGCGGCGCGCGCGCTTGTGGCACTCCCTTGTCCGTTTCTTGACTTCTCAAATTAAGTGGAATAATTCCCACCATATAAGTCAAGCCAACGACCCTTGGACTTCTAATATGGTACTATTGGTATTCTCCACCATTATACACCATAGAGTTTATTGAATAAATGGGCCAAGCCCATAAAAGATCCAACATCCAGCTCAGTCTCCTCTCCCTATTCGACACTGCATTGTTAATGGTGTCAGGCTTTGCCGAACGTGCGTCATGGTCATGGGGGTCGCGAGAGCCCGAATTTTATACTCCCCAAGGGAGAGTCCGGCCGACGGGCCGAGCATCGATCGGTGGGAGGATCTTCCGGAATCGCGCTAACCGAATTCTGTTTGTAACAAACTCGAGGTGAATGACAATCCTGACAGGGCAGTCCCACATGGTGGTGACAGCAACGATGCAGGCGTTGAAGATACAAGCGCGCGGAGACCGACACCGCGGGCCCGCTTGTCAGCACCGCGACGAGTTCCGGGCTGGCAGGAGTTGGGTCGAATGGTGAGATGGGTCGGCTAGGAGGCAAGGAGAAGGCCCAAGTGTGCAGTGAGGTACTCTTTTTTCCTTTTTTCTATTTTATTTTCAGTTTTCTATTATTTCCTAAATTCAAATAGAGTTTTGAATTCCAGATTAAATCCTGAGTGTAAGTATCTATCTTTGATTTAGATGCACAGACAATACTTCGGCATGAGTGCAAGGTTCATTTTTAATCTATTATTAATTATCCTAGTTAAGGAAATGTTTTTAGATATGCAATTCATACATCCCAAACTAGATATTTTAAGAAAAGATTATTTCTAGTGTATAAAATACTTTAGAGAGTACTTATAAATATATATGTTTCGACAAAAGAATAACTAAATTCATATATGTATACTTTTATTAAATATTTTTTTCTCCAAAAAACCATGTTTGTTTTATAAGAAGTGTAAGAAAATCATTTTAAAGAAATTTTTAAGTCCATTTAAAAGAAACTTTTTAATTTCGGTATTTGGAGAAGTTTTCATAAATCCCAAAATTGGATTTTGAGGTGTTACAAGAACAAAACACCATCAACATTTTGCACTGGACGTTGGACATGGTAAAAGAGTATTTCTTTTCCTTTTTGCAATTTTATTATTTTGATTTTGAAGGACGCTTACGGCCACTATGAAGATGAAGTGGTCCAAAGGGTTCGAGATCTAGAAAGCGACGGATTACTACTATTGTGACGACTTGATCGATTCTATGTTCATGTTGATTTTAAGTGGAATTAAAAAACTTTTCAAAATAATTTTATAAGAAGTGTTAAAATTTTCTACGTGAGCCTTTAAAATAGAATTAAAATTTTCTTTAAAATAATTTTATAATTTTCTTACCCTTTAGACCAAAAATTTGATTTTGAGGTGTTAAAAGGGAAATATGAAGGATTTTTAAAGGAATCATATCCTACAGGAAAATTTTCTACGTGAGCCTTTGGATCACAAGATTCAATCCCATTAATTCCTTTGAAATTTCTATAGATTGCTTTCTTCCGTACAAGTTTTGGAGGAAAAATAACAAGCGGCCCAACCTCTTGTAAACTTTCCTATGATTCTTATCTATCTATTCAAGTTCATACATAGCATCCAAAGGCCATGCAAGAATTTTTTCTGCGTACTCAAATCATATAGGATTATGATTCATAACCAACTCTAATCATGTGCTTTTCTTGTTCCTGTGTTTTCATATTCTTGTGTTCCAAAGGAGGCTTTATCTTTGTAGAATTTTTATGTATTTTGTGCTCACAATGTCTTTGGGTCCTGTTTGATATGGCACCAACTCCATAGATTTTTGATTCACTCCACAACTCCAGATGGAGAGTTGGAGTTGCATGGGAGGCTAGCAATTAAAAAGAAGTTTTTACAGGTGATATGACATTCTTGCCAAGTTCAACGGGGTTAGTGGCGCGACCGCACGTGGCCAGTGATGCCGGCACACATGGCACAGTCGACGCAACGGGGCTAGGGGCACGACCATGCGTGGCCCCAGGCGGTGCAACTACGCACGACTGGTGCGTGGGAGAGCGCATGGCCGATGGTGGCTCAGGCTTGCAAGGGGACGGGTGATGGGGCCTGGGGGCGCACGATCAATGGTGGACCGAGAGCTCAAGGTCACGGACGACAGGGCAAAGAGCCTGTTTGGTTTAGCTTTTTTTCTAACCATCTTTTTCTGAGAATCTGGCTATGAAGAGAACCTAGTTGTGGGAAGAATCTAGGTATCATGGGGATTACGTGCGGATAAAGATGAAGTAGTCCAAAGGGTTCGAGATCTAGAAAGCGACGGATTACTACTATCGTGACGACTCGATCGATTCTGTGTTGTCATGTTGATTTTGAACCGTTTTTACCAAAACGATTCTTATAGAAACGGGCTGAAAAGCTAGGGCATTTGGCAGTCCGCAACAGCTTTTGATATCCAGAAGATGAAAAAAGCCCAAACAAATAGGGTCGAAGGCGGAAGCACGAGAGCGAGTAGAGGATGCTGAGAGAAAACACGATTCGATTGATAGGATACAAGGGAAAATATAAATGATTTTTTATTTGATAGCATTGATGAGTAAATACCACCGAATTGGTTTGAAGTTGAAAAACTCCATATCCAAATGAACTAGTTACATCAACTCTATCAAGTTAGTCTGCTCAAAAAAGGTGGAGTTTGGATGTTTGGCAGGTTCCACTAAATTATTGCCTAGAGATTGGTGTTGTAACCATGCTAAGCAAGTCCTTTGTGGGCACACAGGTTCGACAACATCGAGCTGCTCCCCTTTTTTCTCATCGGAGGTTTTTTATCTTTAGAACTGCTTATACCATCTCTAACAGTTCATTCAAAGTTTACTCATAAACACTATTTTGCAATGTTCTGCACTGTAGACTGCATTGTTCGCGGAGTGAAGTTTAAATATGATTATGGATGTAGGTAAGCTTATTGGAGATAGTCTTAGAGCATCTTCAACAAGGTGGCTCATCATAGTACCCTAAAAATTAAAACACTACATCATTTAAAGTGTTTAGGATACTAAAAACAAAATGCGCTCCAACAATTAAGCACTAAATCATGTATTTTTGGAAGTGAATTACATTATTTGGAAAGAAAATATTGAGAATAATGTAGAAAACAAATATAGTGCACTAGCGTGGGTGTAGTATATTTGAGTCACTTTATGAAGTGTCATATATTTTATAATAAAAATTTACAAAATAGAGTATTGTTGGAATTATTTTTTTATGAATTGTGCTTTATATCTGACACTCCTTATCTTATTCTCTATTTAAAACTTCGCTTTATAAGTAATATAGTCTACAATAAAAAAAACACTTAGCACCTATTTAGCGGTGATTGCCTCAGGAAATACTAGCAACACGGAACCACACCGAGCCTTGCATCGAGATTCACGTGCGACTAGGGTAGGGACCATTTGTGCTGTTAAATCAGGCTTGCGCTGTTGATTGGACCCGGCCCATAGTGCCCTGTAACTTGCTCGGCCCACTAGGGTTTTGGGGTGGCATATAAAAGCTGCCCTCGCGACCTAGCACCAGCCCAGCCACTCCACTCCTACCCCACACAGAAGCGGCGGCGGCGGAGCAAACGCAGGCGAAGGCGAGGGTGTGAGGGAAGGAGCACCAGCCATGGTGCACGTCAACTTCTACCGCAACTGTAAGCTCGCGCCGATGATCCCCTCCACCACTCCTCTGTTCGTTGCGCTTCGTTTCCTTTCATTTTCGTTGCGGAGGCGCCATGATCTGGTGCCGAATGGGATGCGCATAGTCCTAGTTCGTCGAGTTCTTGGCTAGTCGGCCTTACCTGACCATGGCAGGGCCTATTGAAGGCTCTCGTTGGGAGCACCAATGTTTTGTCTCGGTTTGTGTTCCCATCAGTGCCGTAGTTGCGAGGCGAGGTGAATGGTTCTTACGCCGCGACATGGAGATCGGTGGATTTAGCATGTCCACTGCTCTTGGTGGCAGTCGATCTGAGGTTTTGTAGGGCGTTGGTCGGAATCCGGCTCATGTGAAGTGATTATAAGTGGTGGCTAGCGTTGTTCTGGGATGAGCGAGCCTAATCCTCTCGTTTGCCCATGCGAAATAAACATGTTATGGATGAACATTTTGTTTGTGTAAACCCATCAGAAATTTATGTGACTATTATCTATAGGTTTTTGGCACTATGTTGTGTTTGTTTGACAAATAATTAAATTATACGGGTCATGTCACCTATTCTTTAGTATGGTCCATGCTGCAGTCGGTATTTCCATGTCAAAGTTATGCATTCTATGTTGCCTGCATTTTGTAGCTTGTTTGATCAAATGGTTACTTAATGCTCTTTTATCTTTTTATTGTGGTTAAAAAGGATATCTGGCCACTAGCTGTACATTTAGTTTCTAGTTTTTGCGCTTATGCTTTTTAACGTTTCTTAAATACCCCTAGTTATGTTTATGGTAAATTATGGTAAATGACTTCATGCAGATGGTAAGACGTTCAAGAAACCAAGGCGTCCTTATGAGAAGGAGCGTCTTGATGCTGAACTGAAGCTGGTTGGTGAGTATGGGCTGAGGTGCAAGCGTGAGCTTTGGAGGGTCCAGTATGCACTGAGCAGGATCCGTAATGCTGCAAGGCACTTGCTCACCCTTGACGAGAAGAACCCCCGTCGTATCTTTGAGGGTGAGGCACTTCTTCGCCGCATGAACCGCTATGGGCTGCTTGCTGAGGGTCAGAACAAGCTTGATTATGTTCTTGCCCTCACCGCTGAGAACTTCCTCGCAAGGCGGCTTCAAACACTTGTCTTCAAGGCTGGCATGGCCAAGTCCATTCACCATGCTCGTGTCTTGATCAAGCAGCGTCACATCAGGTACGCTTACATGGCTGCTTGTAGTACGCTTGCTCTTGGTATTGTTTATTTAAAAACCTCCATTTCAATGGAAGCGCCTGATATGAGCATGGAGTATTAATGATGCTGCCTATGTTGTAATAAATGAATTGTCAGTGATTACTTGCATGTCTTGTGAAACATTTCATGATTTCTTTGTTCTCTGTTTGACTCTGTAAATGCTTGTGCCTATGGATTAACTTCTCAAAATAGCACATAACTTTAGTTTATGTTTTTAAGTTCATTGCTTCGTTTGCCTGTCCCTAAATGTTTTCTTGGGTTTATAATGATTTTCTGTAGTCATTTCAGGCAGTGATTAGAATAACACTATTGAAGTATATATCTGTGTTTATCTTAAGCTGTTTCTGTAACATTAAAGAACTCATGATATACCATTTTTGGAATCTACTATCTTGTATAGATTAGACTAGCATGGTTAGTTGTCCCCTGAATCTATTATCTTGCTGAAATTATTTTTAAACTATGATGTTAAAGGAGATATCAATGTTTGTTTGTGGAACCTTGCAGGGTTGGCAGGCAAATTGTCAACGTCCCATCATTCATGGTGAGGGTGGAGTCTGAGAAGCACATTGACTTTTCACTGTCAAGCCCATTCGGTGGAGGCCCCGCAGGAAGGGTGAAGAGAAAGAATCAGAAGAAGGCAAGCGGTGGCGGGGATGCTGGTGATGAGGATGAGGAGTGAGGATGGACAAGTAGTGTTACACCAATATAATAATATTATCTAGTTTTCTTGAACTTGTTCGAATGATGAGTGCTTAGCTGTGTGATCTGACGCAGAGTCCCCTGTGCTGACTCTGTGTCATGGATGGTCCATTTTATCTTGTGGTATTATCAGCCTTTACATAACTGCTATGTTTGGATATGTTCAATTCTGTTGCAATTTTATGTGGTTGTTTTTTTGCGTTTTGTTGCTATTAAGCTGTTCTTTCAATCGGCTAATGATTTGCTTAAATGTTATTTATAATCTGCTTCAGCTTGTTGTACTGATTGGGTATATGATACGCTTAAAATTTTGTTGCTGTGACAGTATTGACAACTGGTCTGTGAACATTTGATATCGCGATGTGGCTAAGAATGTATTTTTGTTGATTGATTTTAGTTAACCTTTTTGGATGTTTTTTCATCAAGTTTCAAGCGTTTCAATTGATGGGCAAAGGAAATGTAGAAATGTTTATATGAGTACTACGTTTAAAATGAAAGTAAATAGAGGAAAACTAGAAACCTACTATGATGATAGGGATGATTGGGTCCGTTGGAAACATGCCACTTAAATTTTTGAAAATTTGGAAACTAGTGATTACATTGACTGTACAAGGGTTGTAATGCAGTTTCGTCAGTGTAAAAAAGGTTGCTAAGCGTGTATTTTCAGAAGTTATTAGTGGGTTTACCATGTTCGTGTAAACAGATGGTAGCTCTTATCATAACCAAAAAAATGAATGTCACATATATAAACAATGTCACATAAAAAGATTGTAAAAAAATGTAGCTAGTCAAGATTATTTCAACATTTATCATGGCATGTGGATGAAAAAAAATTAAAACATAAACATCGTTGTTTATAAATTCTTTTGGTCTTTAAATTATAGTTGTGAGTATAAATTCTATTCGTGAATTTTGGTGGATAAATGACGATGCATATAAAGAACTAATAACATTTTTAACAATGATAATTACACATTAATGTGAAAAATAAAATAAAATATGAGATCCTCAATGTGAAAAATAAAATAAAATATGAGACCCTCAATTCTAACTTCATGTGGCACGACGGTTAACTTGAGAGAAGTTTGGCTCTATTTTTAATTTATAACCTTTACTTGAGTATAGGATATCATAAAGGATTAAAAAATTATTAAGTGTAGTGTGACAAAATATGCTTAAATCATTTTATTCATCAACCCTTAACATCTCCAAAAACATTTCTTGAATTTTTTTAAAAAGACCTAGCGAAGATATGGCAAACAAATAAAGTAGCCTATGTTCGGATCTGACAATACCATACCATAATCAAAAGGTACAACGGCCCAAGCGACCAGACTTAACATAAATGTAGCCACTGGAGCCATTCTAAAAAGGGAGAAATTAGCACTACTTAGTGAAATAGGTTCTTTTAGAATCAATTTAAAACCATATGCTAGAGGTTGTAACAATCCGAACGATCCCACTACATCAGGACCCTTTCGACGTTGCACGGAAGCCATTAATTTACGTTCAGCTAGCACTAAAAAGGCTACTCCTAGTAGAAGTGGTAGAATTAAACAAAGTATTTCCGCTGGAACAGCTATGTACATTTTCGATTTTCTATTCACTCATGATCTGGCCTGACCTGGTCGACCCGATCAAACTATTGAACTTATGATCTGGCCTGGTTGACCCAATCATGATATTGAAGGATGGGACCTTTTCTCGATAAACTCCGGATCCCGAGAAGAAGCTTTCTTTTCTTTATTCTTTTTTATTTTGTTCCTCTTAAAAATTTCGAACCCAACTATATTTTTCTAACAAGTGTTTTTGTTGGGCTTCATTGCCCCCCAAGAATTTCAGGTCACCTCATCATAATTTCTAAGGTGAAAGCCTTTGGCGCGATCAACCTCCTTTGACCACTACGCTAACTCTATCTCTGCATTTGGAATTTTCAAGCCTATGTGACTAGAATTTTCGAGGTGGAGCCCTCCTGCACACCAACAATCACCAGATAGTGTTGAATAAATTCATTTCTCATTTTCCTTCCTTTTCCCTCTCTTGGCCATTCAATTGATTCAATCATTTTGAGATAAGGTTGTTGTCTTTCTCACTCCCCTACTCTCTCTCTCTCTCTCTCTCGCATAGGTCCCTGTCGGAGGTGAAATCCTATGTCCGGGTGACATAGTGCACTCGCCCTTATCCTAAGATGAGGAGGGGGTCTAGAGGTTTGCCTGATCGAATGGATGAACACAAGAACACAAGGATTTAGAGCGATTCAGGCCATCAGAGCGTAATACCCTACATCCATTGCGAGTTGTATTGCTTGAGAGTTTGAGTGTCGTGGGTCTGAGTGTTTGAGTCCTCCCCCTGTATCGCAAGTGCCCTTCATTTTATAGTCCAAGGGGGCATGTTACAAGGGAGCTGGACCCCGACAGGAGGGCCCATGAGTTACTATAATACGAAGCATGAGGCGTCGTCTAGACCTGATTGTGCTAGACCTTCTAGGCGCGTATCTCCTCTTGGTTGTCGTGCATGCTCTTGGTATCCTATCCTCTTGCCCTGTTTAGTCGAAACACATGTGTAGCCTGTTACGCTGTCGTGCGCAGGCTCTCAGTAACACACGAGGAACAGTAGAGGCCACAATGAGGGCGCCCAAATAATGCATTGAGTCAATGGTCTTGCCTTGGTAATGCACGGATAATTGTATAGC
This sequence comes from Zea mays, assembly GCF_902167145.1. NCBI lineage: Eukaryota > Viridiplantae > Streptophyta > Magnoliopsida > Poales > Poaceae > Zea > Zea mays. Next base: position 137,220,490 of record NC_050098.1, on the reverse strand, counting down.
CCATGCGTTCAGGCATGGCGCACCGTGTGCATTCAATGCGGGGTGCACGCCTCATGCCACTGGCGAGGGCGAGAGCGCATCCCATCCACACTCAATGCTAGCGGCCCCCATGCTAGAGCTTACGTTCGGGGTCGCCCGACGACTTACGTTAGGTGCCCTCAGACCTCTTCTTGGACAGGGAGCAGGCCTGGGGATGAGTGGCGACGTGGCACCCCCGGACCCTTCCTGATCGAGGGTTCAGATCATGCTTAAGGGGGTCTAGGCCCCAGACGTAATGGCCTAAACACGTGGCGGTACCGGACCTCACGTGGCTTGAGGTCCGGAGAGCACACGCGAGGTCCGGAACCACTACCGGGGGTCTGGAACTAATCGTGTAGGAGTGATTTCGTCCCCATGGACATGGTGTTGTTCCAGACCCCCTTTCCTAGGATTTAGAGGGCCCATGTGGAGGTCCGGGTCTCGCCCGTGGGAGCTCAGACCTATGGTCCAAGTTGCTGATTACTCCCTTCTATGGGGCTTGTTGTGTGGTGATGCCGGACTAGCCCAAGAAACGAGGACTAGCAAGCCCAAGGCTAGATATGGTAGGCCCCAGGCCTGAGCCGGGCTAGCAACCCGATAGTCCCGTGGCCATGGGTGCCATAGGGGTCTCGCCTTGATCCAGCAGGAGTGAGTACCCCATATTTAGGGTACCGACATAGGCCCCCGAACCCACCTCGGGTGAGGTGGCGAACCCGCAGGTGAGGCCATACCTGCGTCTTGCTCTAGAAATGCTAGTCGTGTGCAGTAGCACTGTGACTGTGGTCTCCATTCTAAGTGGTTTGCTTGTCGACACATTGTTGTTGCTGCAAAGACAAAATGATCTTGCCCTGGCATACACCTATCTCGGCTCGAAGACAAGAATCTCCCTTTATTGCCCCCTGGCATAGGGGCTCCCTAGAGGTAGTCTCAGATGTCCAGGCTACCTTTAAACCAGAGAGCTATTCATGAGTATGGTTCATGATAGTGCTTAGTAGTGCGACCTCGTGATCCTTACCTTATTGTTTTCAATTTATCGAGCTATGTAATTGAACTTTGCCAAGCATAGTTTTGGGATCCGGTCCTTAAATTTGAATGAGGTGCGAAGCTTTAGGGGGGGCGGTTTGGAAAGTACCAAGTTAGCTATTCTAGGGTGGTGGAAGGTGTAGGTTTATGGTACAGAACCAGGCCAAGCGCCTACCCAGCTCCGGACCACCCCTAAGAATGTGGACTTTTCCCTTAGACCAAGCTCCCATAAGCCTGTACCTTTTTCAACATAAAGGGGGATCACAAACTAAGCAACAAGCTAGTTACACAATTCAGATTTCATGATAACCACAAAAATGAGGATCTGAAGTGGTGGGGGGTGAAAGAGAATTTGGGTTAACCATTTCCTATAATTAATTTTGGTGGTTGATGATCAACACAAACACATGGACTAACTAGTTTGTCTAGATATTATTTATCTCAGGTGCATAAGGTTCAACAAAAACCAAGAAAGAAATCTGGTTAGGGACACAATCAAAAATGGAGCAAAGGACTTGAGTGTGCTGGTTTTTGACGCACCGGACAGTGTCCGGTGTGCACCAGGCCGTACAACAGATGAACCAGTCACTCTCGGGAATTTGGAGACGCGCTCTGCTATAATTCACCGGACTGTCCGGTGTGCCACCGGACTGTCCAGTGGGCCAGCGGAGCAACGGCTCCCTACGCGCCAATGACTCTCTGCAAAAGCAACAATGCGCAATAGTACCGCGACAGAAGTTAGAGGACACCGGACTGTCCGGTGCAGCAAGACGACAAGGCGCCCCAACGGTCAACTGCTCAAAACCCTAACAGTTGCGCTGACGTGGCACGCACCGGACAGTGCACAGTGACTGTCCGGTGGCGCACCGGACTGTCCGGTGTGCCCATCGCCAGCAAAATTCAGCCAACGACTAGAAGTGGTTGGGAGGCTATAAATACCCCCAACCACCTCATTCACTCCCATCCAAGCCTTCTGAAATCTTCATTCATTGCAAGAGCAAAAGCCCAACACTCCAAGACACAATCAAAGCAATCAATCCACTCAAAGCCCCAAAATCTGAGAGCACCTAGAGGGGGGGGGGGGGTGAATAGGTGATCCTGGGAATTTCAACACTAAATAGCCAACACTTGGTTATGAAATGTTAGTGCGATTAAAACCAAGTTGCTAAAGTGTGAATTCTAGAAGAAAGCCAATCACAAATAAGATGGACACAAGACGCAGTGATTTATCCCGTGGTTCGGCCAATGCCTACTTCCATGTTGTGGTGACCTCCTTCGGTCAAGGATTGCACTCAATCCCTCTCAAGTGATCCAATGATCAACTTTGAGTACCACGACTATCTTCCTTAGTAATCTTTCTCCCGTTTGCGAGGAATCTCCACAGATTGGAGCCTCTCGCCCTTACAAGTTTATCACAAGAAAAGCACAGTAGTAAGTGAGGGAGAGTAACACACGCAAGACTCAAATCCGCAGCACACACACGCACACAAGCCAAGACTTGAGCTCGAAACACAGCACAGAGAGTTCACAAACCAAACGGAGCTCAAATCACTAACACGGTCGATCAAATGCGTGGAGGCGGAGTCTGGGAGTCTTATGATGCTTAGTGAATGCTTGGTGTTTTGCTCCATGTGCCTAGGGGTCTCTTTTATAGCCCCAAGGCAACTAGGAGCCATTGGAGATCAACTTGGAAGGCAATTCTTGCCTTCTGTCGAGCGGTGCACCGGACAGTCCGGTGCACCACAGGACAGTCCGGTGCACCACAGGACAGCTACTGTAGCAGTCCGATGCGTGATCTCTTTCCTTTTCTGGCGAAGCCGACCGTTTGATCTTTGGATCTGTTGGCACACCAGACACAGTCCGGTGCGACCATCCGACCGTTGGCTAAACCATGTGTCGCCCGTTGATCGCGCAGGCGACCGTTGGCCGCTGGCGCCGTTGACTCACCGGACAGTCCAGCGCACCACCGGACAGCCCGGTGCACCACCAGACAGCCCGGTGATTTTTAGCCGCGGCGCTTTCTCCTTTTCCCAAGAGCGACGAGTTCGTCGCTGATGTACTTGGGCGCGGGCGCTGAAGACTCACCGGACAGTCCGGTGATTTTTAGCCACATCGCCTCGCCGATTCCCGAGAGCGGCCAGTTCGCCGCCGAGCCAGCCTAGGGCATCAGACACTGTCCGGTGCACCACAGGACAGTCCGGTGCACCACAAACTGCGTTGGTTTGGCTAACTTAGCCAACTCTTTTCCAATTCAAATCATTTCTTCTCGGCAATGTTTCCTGGCACCTCAATGCATATGTTAGTACTCCTAAGGCCAGATACATACCTTTTTCTTCAATTTGCACTTCTCACTTATTTAGCACATAAGAACTAAATCAATATGTGTTGGGCATCTAATCACCAAAACATTTATAAAAATGGCCCAAGGGCACATTTCCCTTTCAATCTCCCCCTTTTTGGTGATTTATGCCAACACATTAGAAAGCAACAAAAGAAGTGCAACATTAATGCAAATTGAAGACCAAATTCTCTTTACTTAGGATTTGGCATATTTGGATCACTCTTTGCCACCACTTGGTTTGTTTTTGCAAATCAAATTCTTTTCCCTATCTCTAAGTCAACCACACTTGTTTGGGCAAATAGAGAGATATTCCAAGAGTAAAATTGATCAAGTGCCAAAAACTCCCCCTTTTTCCCATAATAAAAAATTCTCCCCCATAAGAGACCAAATTTTGCAATACGGGTATTTTGGACAAAATACAAATTCTAACTCTATTATTTTCGAAATTCACAAGTGGTTGGCCGATCCATTTGCTTTGGCCTTAATTTCTCCCCCTTTGGCATTAAGCACCAAAATGGGATAACTTTTGGCCCTTTAACCTCATTGCTTCACCAAAATGTCAAATACGAGCAAAAAAACAATGAGATCATTAATATGAACTTGGAAGTAAATACACTTATATGGGAGTGCAGTGGAAGTCTTTTCGTCGTCCAAGCTCATTTTCCCTTTCAATTGTCCTTCGAGACTACTTCAAGTGACTCAAACAAACACGTTAGTCTCAAAGGAGTAAAGTTGTAGCTCATCTCCCCCTAAACATGTGCATCATTTGCATATGGACTTGTGAGGTCCGGAGATGACTTGTACAACATGAGCACCACAAATAAACAATAAATGAAGTAAAGGCTCAAAGTAACATGATCAAAGGCATGAAACACATGTATGATATAGATCAATACAAGTTACGCGAATCTAAGACATTTAGCTCACTACACAACCTGCAAAATGTTTTCTCATCCAAAGGCTTGGTGAAGATATCGGCTAGCTGGTTCTTGGTGCTAATATGATAAATGTCGATATCTCCCTTTTTCTGGTGATCTCTCAGGAAGTGATGCCGGATGTCTATGTGCTTAGTGCGGCTATGTTCAACAGGATTATCCACCAAGCGGATTGCACTCTCATTGTCACATAGGAGTGGGACTTTGCTCAGATTGTAGCCAAAGTCCCGGAGGGTTTGCCTCATCCAAAGTAGTTGCGCGCAACACTGTCCTGCGGCAACGTACTCGGCCTCAGCGGTGGATGGGGCAACAGATGTTTGTTTCTTGGAACTCCAGGACACCAGGGACCTTCCTAGAAATTGGCACGTCCCTGATGTTCTCTTCCTATCAACCTTGCACCCGACATAGTCGGAGTCTAAGTATCCAATTAAGTCAAAGGTAGACCCCTTTGGATACCAGATCCCGAAGCAAGGCGTGGAAACTAAATACCTAAGAATTCGCTTAACGGCCACAAGGTGACACTCCTTGGGGTCGGATTGAAACCTAGCACACATGCATACACTAAGCATAATGTCCGGTCTACTAGCACAAAGATAAAGTAATGAACCTATCATTGACCGGTATGCCTTTTGATCAACAGACTTACCTCCTTTGTTGAGGTCAAGATGTTCGTCGGTTCCCATCGGTGTCTTCGCGGGCTTAGCATCCTTCATTCCAAACCTCTTGAGAAGATCTTGAGTGTACTTCGTTTGGTAGATGAAGGTGCCGTCCTTGAGTTGCTTCACTTGGAATCCAAGGAAGTAGGTCAACTTGCCCATCATCGACATCTCGAACTTTTGCATCATCACCCTGCTAAACTCTTCACACAACTTTTGGTTAGTAGAACCAAATATAATGTCATCGACATATATTTGGCAAACAAACAGATCACCATCACAAGTCTTTGTAAAAAGAGTGGGATCAGCTTTCTTAACCTTGAAAGCATTATCAATAAGAAAATCTCTAAGGCATTCATACCATGCTCTTGGGGCTTGCTTAAGTCCATAGAGCGTCTTAGAGAGCTTATACACATGGTCGGGATACCTGTCATTCTCAAAGCCAGGGGTTGTTCCACGTATACCTCCTCCTTGATTGGCCCATTGAGGAATGCGCTTTTCACATCCACTTGGAACAGCCTAAAGGAATGGTGAGCAGCATAGGCTAATAATATCCGTATTGATTCTAACCTAGCTACAGGAGCAAAAGTCTCCTCAAAATCCAAACCTGCGACTTGGGCATAACCTTTTGCCACAAGTCGAGCCTTGTTTCTTGTCACTACTCCGTGCTCGTCTTGCTTGTTGCGGAACACCCACTTGGTTCCCACAATGTTTTGCTTTGGACATGGCACCAGGCTCCATACTTCATTCCTTTTGAAGTTGTTGAGCTCTTCCTGCATGGCCAACACCCAGTTCGGATCCTGTAGGGCCTCTTCTACCCTGAAAGGCTCAATAGAAGAGACAAATGAGTAATGCTCACAAAAATTAGCTAATCATGAGCGAGTAGTTACTCCCTTGCTGATGTCACCCAGAATCTGATCGACCGGGTGATGTCTTTGGATCGTCGCTCGGACTTGAGTTGGAGGGACCCGTGGTGCTTCTTCCTCCATAACCTGTTCTACCTATGCTCCCCTTGATCCTACCCCTCTTCCTGAGGTATCGGATCATCGTCCTGAGTTGGGGGATACACCAGTGTCGAGGAAGAGGGTTGATCTTGTTCCTGTAGTTCCTGTGGTCGCACATCTCCTATCGCCATAGTTCGCATAGCGGCCGTCGGAACTTCATCTTCATCTATATCATCAAGATCAACTTGCCCTCTTGGAGAGCGATTAGTCTCATCAAATACAACGTCGCTAGAGACTTCCACTAATCCTGATGATTTGTTGAAGACCCTATACGCCTTTGTATTTGAGTCATACCCTAGTAAAAACCCTTCTACTGCCTTGGGAGCAAATTTTGAATGTCTTCCTTTCTTCACAAGAATGTAGCATTTGCTCCCAAATACATGGAAATAGGAAACATTGGGTTTGTTACCAGTAAGGAGTTCGTAGGAGGTCTTCTTGAGGAGACGATGCAGATAGAGCCGGTTTATGGCATGGCAGGCTGTGTTCACAGCTTCCGACCAAAACCGCTCAGGCGTCTTGTACTCTCCAAGCATCGTTCTCGCCATGTCGATTAGCGTCCTGTTCTTCCTCTCTATCACACCATTTTGTTGTGGTGTGTAGGGAGCGGAGAACTCGTGCTTGATGCCTTCCTCCTCAAGAAACTCTTCAACTTGAAGATTCTTGAACTCGGACCCATTATCGCTTCTATCTTCTTCACCTTTAGCTCAAACTCATTTTGAGCTCTCCTTAAGAAGCGCTTTAGGGTCCCTTGGGTTTCTGATTTGTCCTGCAAAAAGAATACTCAAGTGAAGCGGGAAAAATCATCAACTATTACAAGACCATACTTACTTCCCCCGATGCTGAGATAGGCAAGGGGACCAAAGAGATCCATATGAAGAAGTTCCAGTGGTCTTGACGTTGTCATCACATTTTTGCTATGATGAGTGCTTCCCACCTGTTTCCCTGCTTGGCACGTTGCACAAGGTCTGTCTTTCTCAAAACAGACATCGAGTAGTCCTAACACATGATCTCCCTTTAGAAGCTTATGAAGGTTCTTCATCCCAACATGTGCTAGACGACGATGCCAAAGCCAGCCCATATTAGTCTTAGCTATTAAGCATGCATCTAGATCGGCATTCTCTTTCGAAAAATCAACTAAATAGAGCTTGCCGTCTACTACACCCTTAAAAGCTAGTGAACCATCACTTCTTCTAAAGATAGATACATCAATATTTGTGAATAAAAAATTATAACCCATGTTACATAATTGACTCACAGACAACAAATTATACCCGAGCGATTCAACTAGAAACACATTAGAGATAGAATGCTCGGATGTGATGGCTATTTTTCCCAACCCTTTGACCTTGCCTTGGTTCCCATCTCCAAAGATGATCGTATCCTGGGAATCCTTGTTCTTGACGTAGGAGGTGAACATCTTCTTCTCCCCTGTCATGTGGTTTATGCATCCGCTGTCGATAATCCAGCTTGAGCCCCCGGATGCATAAACCTGCAAGGAATTTAAGCTTGGGTCTTAGGTACCCAACTCTTGTTAGGTCCTACAAGGTTAGTCACAACAGTTTTTGGAACCCATATGCAAGTTTTGTCTCCCTTGCATTTGGATCCCAACTTCCTAGCAACCACTTTTGCATTTCTACATAAAAGTACAAAGGAAGCATTGCAAGCATGATAGACAGTAGTAGGCCCATTGCAAGATTTTCTAGGCGCGTGAGACACAACATGATTACGCCTAGGCCTATTTCTATCATGCATAAGTAGAGCTTGATGCAAACATAACATGTGACTCATTATAAATAGGTAAAGCAACATGATCATAACTCCTATTATAATGAGAAACTTTCTTAACAAGAGCATAAAGATAGGCATGTTTCTTTTGTTCTTGTGAGGAATGTGAGCTACTGGCCATAGGAGCCTTCCCTTTCCCCTTGAGATCGGAAGTCCTTTGGCTTGTTAAGTTCTTGGTTTCCTTTCGAAAACCAAGTCCATCCTTAATTGAGGGGTGTCTACCAACGGTGTAGGCATCCCTAGCAAATTTTAATTTCTCATAATCATTTTTGCAAGTCTTAAGTTGATCATTAAGACTTGCAACATCATTATTTAACTTAGCAATAGTAGCAACATGTTCATCAAAATTACCATCTTTACATCTATTGCAAATAACTACATGTTCTACACATGAACTACTTGCATTTGCTTTTTCTAACTTAGTATTCAAATCATTATTTAAATCCTTTAAGCTAGCAATAGATTCATGATAGGAAGATAACTCAGATGACAGTATTTTATTTTTCTTAATTTCTAAAGCAAGAGATTTTTGAACACTAACAAACTTGTCATGTTCCTCATATAAAATGTCCTCTTGCTTTTCTAGCAGTTTATCTTTTTCATTAAGAGCATCAATTAATTCATTAATTTTGTCTACTTTAGCTCTATCTAATCCCTTAAACAAATAAATGTAATCTACCTCATCATTGGAAGATTCCTCATCGCTAGAAGAAGTGTACTTAGGAGTGTCTCGAATACGTACCTTCTTATCCTTAGCCATGAGGCATGTATGGCATTCGTTGGGGAAGAGTGAAGATTTGTTGAAGGTCGAGGCAGCTAGTCCTTCATCCTCAGAGTCGGAGGAGGAGCAGTCGGAGTCCCATTCCTTCCCAATGTGTGCCTCGCCCTTGGCCTTCCGGTAGTTCTTCTTCTTCTCTCTTTTTCCATGCTTCTCTTGTGCCTAGTCATTATCGTTATCGGGGCATTGAGATATAAAATGACCAGACTTACCGCATTTGAAGCAGGAGCGTTTTCCCCTTGACTTGTTCTTGTTGGGGTACTCCTTGCGTCCTTTTAGCGCGGTCTTGAAGCGCTTGATGATAAGCGCCATCTCATCCTCATTGAGCTCGGCAGCCTCCACTTGTGCTACCTTGCTTGGTAGCGCCTCCCTGCTGCTAGTTGCTTTGAGAGAAACGGGCTGCGACTCGTAGACAGGAGTGGACCGTTCAAGGCGTCATCCACATATCTTGCCTCCTTAACCATCATGTGCCCGCTTACGAATTTTCCGAGGATCTCCTCGGGCGTCATTTTGGTGTACCTGGGTTTTTCACGAATAAGTTTCACAAGACGAGGGTCAATAACTGTAAATGACCTGAGCATGAGTCGGACGACATTATGATCCGTCCATCTTGTGCTTCCGTAGCTTCGGATTTTGTTGACCAGGGTCTTGAGCCTGTTGTAGGTCTATGTTGGCTCCTCTCCCCTGATCATCGCGAACCTCCCCAGCTCGCTTCCACCAGTTCAATCTTGGTGATCATGGTGGCGTCATTACCCTCGTGAGATATTTTGAGGGTGTCCCAAATCTGTTTGGCGTTGTCCAAGCCACTGACCTTGTTATATTCATCCCTGCATAGAGATGCTAGCAACACGGTAGTGGCTTGGGTATTTTTATGAATTTGCTCATTTATGAAAACGGGATTGTCAGTACTATCAAAATGCAGTCTGTTTTCAACAATCTCCCAGATACTAGGATGGAGGGAAAATAAATGACTACTCATTTTATGACTCCAGAAAGAATAGCCTTCTCCATAAAAGTGTGGGGGTTTCCCAAGTGGAATTGATAGCAAATGAGCATTTGAATTATAAGGGATGCGAGAATAATCAAAGGAGTAGTTTTGATTAACCGTCTTTCTTTTGGACAAGTCATCGTCGTCGTCGTCCCTTGGTGAAGAAGAGGAGGCGTCGCTGTCATAGTATATGATCTTCTTGATGCGCCTCTTTTTCTTCCCGTCCCTCTTCTTGTGACTTGAGCCTGAGTCAGTGGGCTTGTCGTCTCTTGGCTCGTTGAAGAGGGACTCCTTCTCCTTGTCATTGACCACCATTCCCTTACCCTTAGGATCCATCTCTTCGGGCAATTAGTCCTTTAAATGAAGAGTACGGCTCCGATACCAATTGAGAGCACCTAGAGGGGGGGGGTGAATAGGTGATCCTAGGAATTTCAACACTAAATAGGCAACACTTGGTTATGAAATGTTAGTGCGATTAAAACCAAGTTGCTAAAGTGTGAATTCTAGAAGAAAGCCAATCACAAATAAGATGGACACAAGACACAGTGATTTATCTCGTGGTTCGGCCAATGCCTACTTCCACGTTGTGGTGACCTCCTTCGGTCAAGGATTGCACTCAATCCCTCTCAAGTGATCCAATAATCAACTTTGAGTAATACAGCTATCTTCATTAGTAATTTTTCTCCCATTTGCAAGGAATCTCCACAGATTGGAGCCTCTCGCCGTTACAAGTTTATCACAAGAAAAGCACAGTAGTAAGTGAGGGAGAGTAACACACGCAAGACTCAAATCTGCAGCACACACACGCACACAAGCCAAGACTTGAGCTCGAAGCATAGCACAGAGAGTTCACAACTCAAACGGAGCTCAAATCACTAACACAATCAATCAAATGCGTGGAGGCGGAGTCTGGGAGTCTTAGGATGCTTAGTGAATGCTTGGTGTTTTGCTCCATGCGCCTAGGGGTCCCTTTTATATCCCCAAGGCAGCTAGGAGCCGTTGGAGACCAAGTTGGAAGGCAATTCTTGCCTTCTGTCGAGCGGTGCACCGGACAATCCGGTGCACCACCGGACAGCTACTGTAGCAGTCTGGTGCGCGATCTCTTTCCTTTTCTGGTGAAGCCAACCGTTGGATCTTTGGATCTGTTGGCACACTGGACACTGTCCGGTGCACACTGGACAGTCCGGTGCGACCATCCGACTGTTGGCTAAGCCATGTGTCACCCGTTGATCGTGCAGGCGACCGTTGGCCGCTGGCGCCGTTGACTCACCGGACAGTCCGGTGCACCACCGGACAATCCGGTGATTTTTAGCCGTGACGCTTTCTCCTTTTCCCGAGAGCGACGAGTTCATCGCCGATGTACTTGGGCGCGAGCGCTGAAGACTCACCGGACAGTCCGGTGCACTACCGGACAGTCCGGTGATTTTTAGCCACGTCGCCCCACCGATTCCCGAGAGCGACCAGTTCGCCGCCGAGCCAGCCTGGGGCACCAGACACTGTCCGGTGCACCACAGACTGTGCTAGTTTGGCTGACTTAGCCAACTCTTTTCCAATTCAAATCATTTCTTCTCGGAAATGTTTCCTGGCACCTCAATGCATATGTTAATACTCAAAACTATTTACTAAGGCAGGATACATACCTTTTTCTTCAATTTGCACTTCTCACTTATTTAGCACATAAGAACTAAATCAATATGTGTTAGGCATCTAATCACCAAAACATTTATAAAAATGGCCCAAGGGCACATTTCCCTTTCAAAAACAACTATAGTGCATTAGGGCTTGTGAGAGGATCACTTCTGTTCTTTTGTTGCTCTTGTCGCTTGGTTTGACCTTTTCTTTTTCCCTTCTTATTTTCAAGAGACTTGTAATCGAAGCAAGAGATATCTAAGTTTGTGGTGGTCCTTGCGGGGTCTAAGTGACCCGTGAGATTAAAGAAAAGGCTCACTCGGTCTAAGTGACCGTTTGAGAGACGGAAAGGGTTGAAATAGACCCGGTCTTTGTGACCTCCTCAACGGGGACTAGGTTCTTTGGAACCAAACCTCGGTAAAACAAATCATCGTGTTCACTCGCCTTGATTCTCGTTTGATTTGTTTCCCTCTCTAACATTTCCTTGCTAGTATTAATTTGAGTTGGCTCCCATACGTCATTCGCATTTCTTGAGCAACTCTTAGCAAGAGAAACATTCTTTTGACTTGAATTTAATCCTAACGCTAACCCCGGCCTTAGTGTGTGTTTAAAGTCGATAAATTTCAGGTTTCACCTATTCACCCTCCCTCTATGCAACTTTCAGGGGGTAAAAAGAGAATCATGCCTAGGTTAAAAATATGATGATGAAGTCAATACATAAGGATTGTACCGAGAGCAAAACCTTTCTTCACTACTAGATATATGAGATATGTGCGAAAATCACCAGGGGTTGGATTTACAAGGGTGGCACCTACCGGACTAGGATCCGCGTAAGTGCAGCCTAGCTGAAGGGCAAGATTTTTTTTCTCTTCTATTGGCCCCCAGGTAGTTTGGCTCTCTAGGAGGTAGTTTCGACTGTCTGAGGGAAACATCAGACCAGAGGCCGGTCCTGAATGCAGCTCAGGACCTAAGCTCAGCAGCGTACCCATGGGTCCCCTACTTTGTTGCATTCAATCCTTCAAATCATGTAGTTGAACCTTACCGAGCCTAGTTTCAAGACCAGCCCTTGAGTCTGGACATGGTCCGAACCTCTAGGGACCTAGCCAAGGACAGTTGGTCAGTTGTTCTAGGGCGGTGGAAGGTGTAGGCTTACGATACGGAACCAGGCTAAGCAGCTACGCTACTCCGAACCACACTCGAGAACATGGACTCCTTCCCTCAGGTCAGGTTCCTAGTGTTCCTTATTCATCATCAAGCGGGGCCCCAAACCAGGTGCAAGGTTAGATACATAATTTGGATTTCATGATTACAATAGAAGTTTGGACCCACGGAAGGGGCAGAGGAAAACATCATGCCCTTGCAAGAAAAGAAATCAATGGATGAGAGCAAATCCTTCCTTTACAACTGGACATATGAGATCTGAGTAGCGAGTTCTAGAGACCGGAATTACAAGGGCGAACCCTACCTGGCTGGACCACATATGGCACCAGAGGCTGGGTTTACATACATGAGCCTTACCGGACTTGATCACAGATAAAACCTATCACTAGGGGTGAAAACGAAAATGGTAATCTTCGGATACCGGGAATTGTTTTCGAAGTTTTACCGAAATTTAGGTCTAAATGGAAACGGAAACGGTTACCGAAAATACGGAAATGAATCGGTAGAAAAACTTGGAATCAGAAACGAAAACGGTTTGGGTCTCTTCCGACCGTTTCATGAAATTACCGTTTTTATTCGGTATTTTAGAGTCGGTAATAAATTCGGTATTTTTTTAGAAAATTATTAAATCTGAACGGATCTTTATAAATTCATCTTAGCTTAGAAAAATATGAAACTAATTTTATTTTTCCCTAAAATCAAAATCTATCTAATGGTATATAGTTTAGAATCGTTTGAAACTTTTATAAATCTTATTTATATTTTCTTACAAGTTATTACTCTTGATGCATATATTCATAATTTGCACGAGAACTTAAGAAGGACCAAGGACACTAATTATATTGACTATGCCAAGTAGTAGGAGTACAAATAGAATGTAAGTGCCATATCATTATACACATCTTGATTCTACCTTATTTAAATACATAATAATGATTTTATTATTGTAGAACTTCTTACTTTATATATTTCTTGTGGCCTTCTACCTTATATATTATTACTAATTTTATATTAATGTAGACTTGCGTGAATTTTTTGAAGTCCATTGAGGGTACATGTTACAGTTTTTACCGATCGAATTTTAGATTCCGATCGTAACCGGTGTAATTTTCGTACCAAACTTTCATTTCCGATGTTTCCGAATTACCGATGTCGTTTTCGTTTCCGAAGTTACCGTTTTCGATCCGTTTTCGAGGAAAAATATGAAAACGAAAATGATTTTATAGTTTACTGATCGTTTCCGACCGTTTTCACCCCTACCTATCACAAAGGAAGAGTTCATTCTCTTGCTACCTTATAAGTAGAAGGTACAGGGCTGGCCTAAACCATCTGAGCACCATTGCGTGTTAGATTCCTAGGGTAAGTAGCAACCCGTTCTGCCTTAGTGATAGCCAAGGGCAGAGCTTGACTGAAGCCGTTGACTGCTACCCCAAACGCCATGGAGCTCGTGGCCGATGAGTCAGGTCTTGGTGCCTGCATTGAATCCCACAAGAGCGTGTGGTAAGACCCCATGAGGGCTTCCCACGGCCGGCATGCTGCCTTCGGCGTGGTGAGGTTGGTGAAGGTGTAGCCATTGTTGACCCCCTTTTCCACTTCGTTGGAGCGCCAATGCCCTTAAGACTCGAAGGGCAAGCAGCATCCCATGTTGCTTTGGAGATAGCCAGAGGCGGAGCAGGTCAGACTGAGAGCACCTAGAGGGGGGTGAATAGGTGATCCTATAAAATTCAAAACAAAGCAACACAAACTTGGTTTATAAAATGTTAGTGAGGTCAAAACAAAGGTGCTATGAATATAGAGATAACTCGTCACTTGATTGTTCCTTTAGAATGTGTATTGAACTTAGGAACAATAATGCAAGTGATTTAGTGAGAACTCTACGAAAGAAATCAATCACAATGAAAAGTGGCACAAGAGATGTGGTGATTTTATCCCGTGGTTCGGCCAATGCCTACTCCACATTGTGGTGACCTCCTTCGGTCAAGGATTGCACTCAATCCCTCTCAAGTGATCCAATGATCAACCTTGAGTACCACAGTTTTCTTCCTTATAGTAGATGTTTCCCTTTGTGAGGAATCTCCACAAGTTGGAGCCTCTCACCCTTGCAATATTGATCACAATAAAACCACAAGAGTAAGGGAGGGAATAGAAACACACGCAAGCGCTAGAGTCACAGCAACACCACGCACACAAGTCAAGAAACGAGCACAAAACACAGCGCATCGAGTTCATAGCTCAAACAAGTGCTCAAATCTCAAACGCAATGAATCAGATGCATGCTTGCGGAGTCTAGGCATCTTAGGATGTTCAATGGAGGCTTGGTGTGCTACTCCATGTGCCTAGGGGTCCCTTTTATAGCCCCAAGGCAGCTAGGATCCGTTGGAGCTCCATTTGGTAGGCAATTCTTGCCTTCTATCCGTGGGCGCACTGAACAGTCCGGTGCACCACCAGACATGAACAGTGCGTGATTTCTTTCTTTGTCTGGCAAAGCCGACCGTTGCAGCCGCAGTCCCTTTGGCACAACAGGCAGTCCGGTGGCACACCGGACAGTCCGATGTGGCCTGGTGACCATTGGCTCTAGCCACGTGTCGCCCGTTGATTGTGCGTTGATCGCGCTACCGACCGTTGGTGCAGGCGCTGTTGTCTCACCGGACAGTTTGGCGACTTTTAGCCGCAGCGTCCTCAGCGATTCCTGAGAGCAGCGAGATCGTCGACGTGCCAGCCTGGTCACCGGACAGTGTCCGGTGCACCCGCAACTGGTGCAAGTCAGGTTATTTCAGCTGAACTTTCTTTGCTCCTCTTTGGACTTGTCTTAACTGAGTTCCTGGCACTTAGACAAGCATGTTTAGCATATAAAACAAATGACTAAGCGTTTAGAACTTACCTTCATACTTGATCCATCTAGATTTGTTTCTTATACCTTTGCTCAACGTCATGTTACTGTGTTGTGCATCTAATCACCAAAACAATATAGAAATGGCCCAAGGGCACATTTCCCTTTCATAGAGGCTGATGGTGTCTACCTCGAACACCAAGAGTCACGGGCTTCTGGCCGACACAACCTACCCTGAACACCATGGGTTTGTATCGTGGCCGGTGACTTGAGCCTTGGTGATGCGGAGCCTAGTGGTAGGCCGACATAGTAGACCATGTAGGCCTTGGCACTGCCCTGCCCTTGAAACACCACCAGTGCGAGTGGTGGGCCCCTAGGGAGGACCTCCACGATCGGCGACTACCACTGGCGAGGCCATGGATAGAGCTTGCTTGAGGGCGACGATCGCTGCTGGTCAACGCAGGCCTTGGCCTGGCCTTTGTAAAGCCCCTGAGGCATATGGGGTGCTCCCAAAAGTGAGATTGGGAGTGATCTCTGTGATTTGTATAGAGTTGTTACATCTAGTGGCACTAGAAATCATATTTACTTGTAGGATTATTGTTACTCATGGTGGTTGTTGCAACCTAGATGGCTTTGAGGCAGCGAAGGATCATTGAGCATATTTGGTGATTGTTGTTGGCTCTGGCCATCATATTGTAAGAGGCTATTATGTTCATTCTCATGGGAGATTCACAAAGATAAACTCTAGTGGTATCATGCCTTATTAGATTCCTCATTAGAGAGATTCTTACGGTGCCATTTATGGGTTTGGATTGTTATGCTAATTAAGTGCAAGAATCACCTAGCTTAGACCCACCACAATGAGGATGTAGGTTGTTGTCGGTGTTTCAAACCTCGCTCTAACAACTAAATTTATTGTGCGAGTTCTGGGCTCCGGACGGTGTGTGTGGTGGGCGCAAGATTTATACTGGTTCGGGCAGAACGTCCCTACTTCCCATCATCGGCAGCTTGCACTTCCAGCGCCAATGAAGATCAAAGCTCATAGTAGGGGTTACATGTGGGTGAGAGAGGGAGTAGAGGCTCCCAAGTCTGTTATTCGTGGTGGAGGTGGTTATAGAGTGGAGTCCTAGCTAAGTGTTGGCTTGGTGCCGAGGCTCTAGCCTCTGGGCCCTCCTCTTGTTCGTCGGTCCTTCTAGGCGTCTTCTCGTCCGGGGTCCATCCTTGTGGGTGCATCCATCTGAAGAGAACCATCCCCCTAACCTGGGGGCCAACCCCTCCCTTTTATCGGTCGAGAGAGGGGTTGGCTAACGGTGGATTACCTGAGAAGGAGCCATCAGGCAAGGGTAACACCAAGCATTCTACCTGGGGTAAAGCCACGCGTGCTTATGGGCACCAGGGTCACCTGGTTGTCTCGTATTCTTTATGATGGATGACGTGGGCAGTGTGGGTCCCAAGCGCCATCATTTGGGCTATGTCGACCCTTGGCCTTCGTAGCCTGGGGTTCGGCTCGATTCATCGTGTTGTGCCCTGCTAGCGGCATGTGCACTCAGGCCTAGTCCTAGTAGGTCATGAGTGTGCCATTGGCTAGGGGATGCGCGGGCCATAAATGCGCCACAGTCCGAGGGCTCGTAGGTCATGAGTGCTCTATGGCTTGAGGGACTCGTAGGTAATGAGTGGGAGGCGGACCGACGCCTCCATTATGGCTCGACGCCAGTCATAGCTAATACAGTCGGTTACTTATGACGGGTCGGTCTCGAGCTAGGCGCAGGATCCAGTCGAGTGGTTTCCCTTCATTACACCCGCCCCCTATCAGGTCTTTCCATGCACGACCCTAGGCTCGGTGCCGTGGAGTTTGTCCGGGGTGGGTTCTTCCAAGGAAGACATTACCTATCTCCTTAAACTGATCGATGGGCCCCCAGATGCCAGGGCCCTTTCCCTAGTGTGCTCGCTAACCAATGGGCCCCAAGTACTTGGGATTGTATCCCTGATAGTAGCCCCCAAGCCACCAAGGGAGGGTATCTCCCTTAAAGGGTTGGTCTTTTATTGAGGCTGCCTTTTATCCTAGCGCATACTTCCATAGTTTAGAATATTTGGCGTCGATCCGTCTCTTCTATCCATACGTGGCGTTTGGCATATGTTCTGTTTTTATCATGCCTCACGCCTTTCTATAACTGATATGCCCCTTGAACGACTTCATTGTTTCTTGTCTAACTTTCTTTGTTGAGGAACAATTTCTTCGTGGACCCTTATGGAGTCAGGCAAGCGTCTAGTGGAAGAGCGCCCCCGGTGTTGCGTCCTCTTTGACAAAAGATGATTGACTCGGGGTACAACTCTTTTTCCTTCTACTTCTAGATTCTCAAGGTTGTGCTCGCCTCATGTTCCTCCTTGTACAACCAAGTGATCTCGGTGGGTCAAAGGAAAGACTTTGAGATGTATTTCTGTCAGGGTGGGATCCTGATCCTCTCGTCATAGACCTCCTCGGATCTTCGAGAGATCTTGGCCACTACTCATATGATGCTCGAGGATACTGACGGTGAGGTGGTTGGTCTCCACGCCCGCCTGGTGGAGGCGAACTACCGTGTCACTGGTCAGTGGTGCCTTTTCCTTTCACGGAGATCCCTCTTTGGATGTCTTGACCCTTCTTCCTCTTATTCTGCCTTTTTCAGAACTAGAGCTGGAGGTTGCGGGCCTCCGCAAGGGCGCAGACCAGGTGGTCACCTTCATCTTGTCCTAGGGTGCCGATCGAGAAGAGAGCCTTCTCGATGTTCCCATTGGGTGCGCCAGCCATCTGTCGCGGCGCTGCTGGGGCTCTGGTGTTCGTGGAGTTCCGATTAGACTTCAAGCTTGGTACTAGTGACCTGTCAGAGGACGCGACCGCTGGCACCCTGGAGGACTTTGAGGATGACTTCGGCATGCCCGCCGAGGCCATGGTCGACATCCTCTCGGTGGAGGATGTAATCAATAGATCTCCCTAGCTAGGGTGTAGCCGCAAGCTGCTTCGGTCATGAGATCGCATGTACGCATTCGTCCCTGAAGTTTTGTAATGTTGTCGCTTCTCATCAGACTGATTGTGAAGCGGCCCCCATTCTCCCTATCCTCGACTTCCTTCTAGAGTTTGGCATGAAAAATGGGCTTCGATTTACGCATTTTGGGACCTCGCTTGTCGCTTTCCGATTGTGCACTAGGCAACTCTGGAAGCGATTCACAAACTCTAAAAGGCGGTTTGTGAACCTTTGGCCCATTATGATGATAGGTCAGCCATCCTTAGATCTTGTACCCTACATGCCTTTAGGGGGGACCAGGAGTATTGCGTCGAGGGTAGCAGGGTCTAGCAGCATTAATGCCCAAGGCCTGCCATATCGTTATTTGAAGTAGGGTTCCTGCTCTGGGATCTTCGTTGGCCATAATGGATTCATCGAGGGAGGTGCATCTTTCCTTCCCACACATTCTGTAACACTCCAAAATCGTATCTTGGTGAGTTAAGAAAATTCCCTAAAGATTTAAAATTTCAAGCATATTATAACAAAGTTATGAATTGAGACTTTCTTCCCAAAAATATAATAAATAGTAAATATAAATTGTTGGCTATATAAAAACTATAATAAATAGGATAATGAGTTATTCTATATAAATTACTCCTATTGGGTTATATAACTATGTGAATTCCATGCTTATCAAATTTAATGCATACAAATACTGATTTGAGCAAAGTAAATAAGGAGTAAATAAATGTAAAATATTTGCATTCATGTTGGTATTTTGGTTGTGCATATAAATATGGTTTCAAAATTTAAAATCAAATTTGAATTGGGATAATTAAATCTAGAAATAAAAAATAGGAAAAAAAGAATAGCAAATAAAAGGCTTATCTATTCAGCCACTTAAGGAACACAACACATGTGAGTTTATCCTCCTATTTTTTATTCCACTTGCCGAATATTGCATCACTATTACCTATTCTAGATTCGAGTTTGTTAAAGTTCCTAATAAATAGGATAGAATTGTAACAGATAAGTACCAGATTAGATCTATCATGTAACAGATTTGGGTTCGAGTTTGTTAGAGTTCCTAATATATAGGTGTGAGAGAACCTCCCAAGTCATTAGGCCCACCTACAGTTGTCCTTGTCCAACGGGCCTCGGACAACCCTGCAGATGCACTTGATCACTTGACAAGTTTGGTATCTGAATTTCTTACCTTGCCCAAGAGCGTTTCACCCATCACACAGACATCACAATACATCGGAGGTACAAAAATGCGGAAGCAGTTACAATAACTTACTTTATTTAAAAGTAAGAAAGAGTAATATTTATTACAGACCAGAACAAATATAAGAGTGCAGAGTATTATTATTACATAACCTGGGAGGTAAAACCCCTCCCGAATAAATAGTAAAAAGTTTTTCTTAATGGAGGACCTTTCCTCCCGCAGCTTCATTCTTGATTTTCTTCTTTTGGTACCATCTTGGAAACAGAAGCAACAAAAGTTTGCTGCTTCATCACCTAAAACAACATGGGATAAAGCCCTGAGTACGAAGTGTACTTTCGCAAGTCTTACCCGTCAAAATAAAAGACTCTCAAGGATATGCTGGCCTTTGGGAGTCAAGGTATGGCTTATCAATAATCAAAGACTCTATTTGCAGAAATGCTTACTAATAGTGGATCCTTAAAAGTCTAGTTTTTATTAGCAAGTTAAGTCATTACCTGAGTTCTAGAGTTCTTTCTACCCTAGTTCAAGCACTTGACCTATACTAGCCAATTTCTTATCAACCCTTTCTTATTCACTGGAATGCTACGTGTAGGTCAGTGACCAAGTCTTCATGTCCGCGAAGTTACGACGATCCGAATCGATTATACTCAGCCGAGGATCTCCAATCACACGACATATGTAGCACTTAACCCTTGCATATGTCAACTCGCCACCAGGGTTCTTAAGACCAGATCAGGTTCACGCCAACCGAGAGCACAAATACACCATCGTCCAGCCTCTTTCCACGGAGAGTACACGCTACTCTCACCATCTCTCCACTCCCATTACGTGTTATCTTATTCTGGTATTAGTCTGCCCGAGGCAAAGCTTACCCATGACGAGGCATGTGACCAGTTAAAAGGTTCTCGATCATCAAGCCTACATCGACAAGGTCCTTAATCGACTCAGACAGAGACACTACACCGAGACTCTCTTCTCGTGCAAGTCACCCGCCCGGTCTCAGCTTTATCATTTCAAACCTAAAGTTTGGTACCTGGCAGAGGTACATCTTTTTCGGTGTTGAACCCATCATGGCCATGATGGATCCACCATCAAGTTTTGTTTTTGAAAACATCCCACCCACTTTGAAGCATCATCTTTTGTGAAAACAAAACATTTTGTTTTCTAGAGCAAAGCTAAGCATAAGAAAAACCTTTTAATAAATCAGGGGATTAAGGAGAAGTAATCAAATCCAAGGGAGGAAATGCAACAATTAGTTTAGCACACAACTCCTATCACCTAATGCATCAAGTAAGTGAGAAAGATTTCAAAATAACAAGGAGGTGGTAAATGCACCGGGGCTTGCCTTGTGTGATAGGTGAATCAGGCTCTGCTCCGTAGATATCAAAGTAAAAGCAGTTTCCTGCCTGAGGTTCTTCAGGTGGTGGTGGTGAAGTCCTCGCTTCTTCAACTTCTATTTCCTTCTCGTTTTCTAGATATAACCATATATAATCATGAATGCTCATGTAATGCTCATGAAAATGCTAAGATAATAAAAGTTTATTATCTAATGTCTTGAATATAACTTTCCTTCATGGATCTCCGAGAAACTAGGGTTTTTGGAGTCTATAGTGAAGTTCATAGGGCAGGGGCAAGGGTTTTGGGTTCTAAGTATCAAACATGGTCCAAAGCATACCAAATTTGTCCAAGGTTTCTAAATAATATTTAAAGTTTACCTAAAAAGTTTGGTGAATTTTGGAATTATTAATTATTCTCTAAAATTCCAAAAGTATGGTTTTTGGCTGTTTTAAATGTCCCATAATTCCCTATTGGAACTAAAAATCATGAAACTATTTTTATTAAATACTATAGGAAATTAGAAGCCTAGTAAAATTGGTTTGGCATTTTTAGCATTTTTCTATAATTTTCTGGGAATTCTCAAAGTCTAGAAGAAAAAGAAAAAGGAAAACATGCTAAAGAATTGGGCTGAAACTGGCCTGGGTCGGCCCATTCATAGGCAAAAGCGCGCCCGCGCTGTAGGTTTTGCAGAAATGCCCCTTACGGTTTGAATAACTAGAACAGAAGTCTTGCCACTATTCTCATGTCTCACTAACATTTGTAAGAACACCCCCGCGCTTTCCTTTCTTCACAACCTTAAGTCCACGACGGTGAACGGCGCGGGGCCGAGCTTCGGTGAGCTTGTACCGACCGGATTACTTGATGACGGATGCTCTACTTCAGCTGAAACCAAATTCGAGGCCTAACGATCGTTTCCCCTCAACTAATTTCACCATTGGACCTCTAACTCACTCTGTCCACAGTGACCGTATCATCAACGGACATTCTAATGTGTTCTCGGTGTTCTAAGGTAGCTTAGCTCAATCGAGTTGGTCGAGGAGTATCAGGGGCACACAAGAACACTAAAACGAAAGGGCAGAGGGCATGAGCGGACCTGAGACAAGCTGACCACGGCGAGGTCACACCGCTCGGTGTTCTTGATTGATTTGGGGGAAATCCCAAATTGGGGAGTTCTAGTGGATGATTCGAGGCACGAGTTGCCTCACTGGTTGCACAATTACTTAGCGGAGCAGGCGGGGTCGGCAATTTATAGGCTCCCACGGCGGTGGCGTCCAATTTCGCGAAGATGTGCTGGCGGCCGGAGAGGAAGAAGGTTACTGGCGCTCGGGATTAGTGGCTTTCACCATGGCAAGCTCCCCGGCGATCACCGGGCATGCACGATGTGATTCACTGCGACGTGGTCAAGCGCTTTAGCACGTGGCGCACGACGGTAATCGACAAACGGCGGCGAGGTCTATCCGACCGATCGACGAGCAAGTGGGTACGGCGAGCTTAGCTGTGACCGAGCCCGAGTCGATCCAGGCGCCAAGATCTTTACTCACCCACGGTTATCCGCAAGTCACAGTGCACGAATCACAGCGGCCGGCATGAATCACGGTGCGACGGTCACCGGCGGCGAAGGGGGATGAACTTGGGGTCTTGTTCAGTTACTGTACCATGGAGTCTCTATTCAGTGCGACTGACAGACCACTTTGCAGGGCTTAGATCTTAGGTTTTTACATGACAACTTGTTGATCGACCAGTAGCAAAGTTGTTGTCCGATGATCCAGCTATAATCTCGCTATATCAATCATATCCAAATAATGACTGGATCATGATCGAATCCAAGCTCAAAGATTGCCTAATCTCACTGTCAGTCTGAATTCAGACTTAAGACAGTCTGACAGCTCGACTTTAGACTCATTTTTCTTCAAATTTTTCATGTGACCATGGTTTAATCCCTATAACAAAGTTGTTCTCCCTTAGTAGCTCTACAAACTTGATGTGTTGATCTAGGGCAAAATCTTCATAATTTGGAAGATATAGGGCTTCAAAGTTGATCCAATTCCACTGAAATTCAGACTTAACTCAATAGAGTTTAAGTGGGCCTTTTTGCAAATAAGTCCAAATCTCAAGGTTTACTTTGCAAATCCACATACATGTGAATCATATGAGTTAAGGTATCCTAATTTCATGGTTTTTGCACTTAGGTCCAAAATGTGCACACTTTTACTGATAACCCCCCTAGGTTTTCATTCTAGGGTTTTCCAGGGGTCTATTTAGGATTTTTGGTACTTCTAGGGTTTGGATACTACTTAAGTCCATTCATGATGATATTTTATGATTATTACAACTAAGTTTTGAAGTTTTCTCTTATTAGGCTTTGTTTACTCCCTTAAGCCCAGTCTAGGGTTAAGCATTGTATCCTAGGGTTTCACCCATGAAATGTCACATCAATACAACTTTGTTTGAAATTTTTGCCTAGTGAATGCATTCTAGGTGTGACAAACACATGATATGCCAATGCTTATGATGTCATGCTCAAGTTTTAGTGGCAGTAACACCAGGGGTGTTACAATAGGATATGGTTGTAATAGATAAGTACCATACTAGATCTATTATGTAACCACCCACCTCCCAGCCTATATAAATACATGCCATCATAACACCTCAAGCCATCAATCAAAGACTCATCTCATCCATAGCCTCGTAGCAGCCACTGCTCACCGGTTGGCCTGCCACCGCGGCCAGGATACCGCATCCCCGTTCTAGCGTGAACAGGATCGTGCGGGGGATAAACGGCCCTGACCGTCGATCTGGTGATGAGCGCTCACGATTGAATCTCAAATACCCCATCGTGATTGAAAATCGTAGCCGTTGATCTCGGATCTGTTGGGAGAGATCAGATCACGTGATCCTTTAATCTCGAGCGTTGATTTTAGATCTGATGGCTGTGATAGGATCGGTTGCGTACCGATTCGGCCGAGGTCGTGGGCCGTCCGATTCAATCTGGCGGGAGAAATTTGATCTGCTATCATAAAATCTCTGTTGTCGATCTCCGATCCAACGACCGAGACTCCGATCTAATCTGCATCGTAGACTATCGATCCAATGGTCTACAAAAGCCCATACCCCTTCAGCCAGAATTCAACGGTACCCCTTCGGCCATGAAAACCTTTCAAAAGAGCCCCTCTACTCTATATAAATCAACCTGCCATCCTCTTGTAGTAGCAAATAATCACAAGTAGGTCCCGTTATTTATACTTTCGACCCTGAACTTCTTGATAATAGTAACCGCAGTTCAAAATATTATCTGACTTATATAAATTAATTCTGGAATTGGTTTTAGTATAAAAGTAATTCAATAAACTTCAAAAATTCATATCTTGCGCATTGTAACTCTGAATGAGTCTGTTTCAGTTGTGTTAGCTCTGTAATAATACTGCCTACATGTTAATAACTCTATTGTATCATGTAGCAATAGATAACTAATTAGATTAATCTATGCTCATTGGAACAACTTTTCTAATATAGTTAATATTCTGATCCTCTACTTATAATTTGACAAAAATAGGATCTCTAATCAAATAATAACTTAGACTAAAGTTGAACAAAGTTAGTTATATATTTTCTCACATGACTTATATTAATGAAAATATAGTTATATTGTTTAAACACCTAAAACTTCAGAAAACCATATCTCTTTAACCACAACTCCGATTTTAGTGGTTCTCGAACCTACGATCTCGTAGCATCGCGTAGAATATTTTACGTCGTTTGTTCTCATGTTTGGTGTACTGTTATTTTTAAGAGATCCTTGTCTATTTGTATGTATTGCTACGAATAGCGGTGAGGTCACAAGAATCTGAAGATCGACTTCGTACCTGGAATCTTGAGTTACATGCAAGTTGCCCTTGATCACTTTTCTTACCCAATAATGTTCCCATTAATCACTGTGACATGCTCAGGTTAATTTGATGGGACCCAATAGGCTTCACTAGCATTGTTTATCCCACACCTTGCAAACAGATGAACTATTGGGTAGATTTGCTATTGCTCTACCTGGTTTTGGGCAATTAATGTTATATTATGATCATGTTCCAATTATGTTATTGTTTTAATATTGTTCATGATAAGTGTAACACCCTAGGTGTTACCTCCCGTTAAACAATGATTATGGATTTAAGCGTGGGATATCAGTAAATAAAGTGGACACTAAATTTTAATCATCTCGCAAAGGTTCGAGTTTGGTGCCATTTTCATTTCGATAATCTACGCAATTAAAATGATTCAAGAAATTGCTGGATTATCGAATCTTCGTCACCGGCGAATTTTGAATTGTTCGGATCACGCACGCATGTGAATACGAAAATCAGAAGACTCCTGATTTTATATAAAATTTGGAGCCCCGTGCTATCCAAAAAGAATAATGCGCACAGCTTCTCACTTACGTGAAAGACACGTATCGTCTCCACGGAGGTCCCCGTGTGCACCTTATCTCCCTACCACTATCCCTTTCGTTTATCCGAATCGGCCACCGATTCAACTCTTCACTACGTGTCGCGCCTTCCGTCACTCCGCTACTGCGTGTCCGACGTGCTTGGCAGTGTAAAATTTGGGAATCGACCGATTTCATAAATCGGCACTGCGCATGCTATTCGAGGAAAACACACGCAAAGTCGATCACCGAGGTTAGTTTCATCCTACATGCTATTTATGGCAAAGAAATCCAAGTATTTGGTTGCGGGCGAATTTAATCGATCCCAGACAAATCAATGGAACAATACCATCTTGTCCCAGATAAACTAAACGGATCTCGACAACTAAAGTTTTCGGTAAAAAAAAAGAGAAAGAAAAATAAAAAGGGAAATATCCATCACTCCTTTATCTCTCCACCGCTGAATCGATATGATTTTTTTCACTGAACATGCGCAGTTCCCTTATCTTCCATTTCCTAGCCGCACATCTCCCTCTCCCTGATATTCTTCCTCGCGCGGAGCTCTCTCTAGCTCCGGTCGGCCATGAGCCCAGCTGCCCCTTGCTTCTCCCTCCCTCTGCCCGTTGCCATGGCCGCCGTGAGCTCGCCCCCAATGTCGAGCTCGGCTTCGAGCTCCTTCCTCCCTGCTCCTCTGCTCGCCATGGCGCTGGCCGCTGTCGCCCTTCTCTAGTGTTCACTCGCCACGGCCTCCCTCGTCTTCTTCCTACGCGCCGGCCAGAGCTCCCATGCTTCCCATGGTGCTGGGACTTCTCCTTCTCGGCCGCCCAACCTTCCTGCTCCTCCCTGCTGTCGTGTCCCTGGCACCTGCTCTCTTGTTCCTGGCGCGTCCGCCCCTGCCTGCTCACCTTCAGGTTTGCCGCGCTCCTCCGCTCGGACCGCGTCCCTCTCTGCTCGGCCATGGCGAGTCCCTTCTAGCCACGGCTCGGTGTTTGGCCCGCGCCATCCCTGCTCCTCCTCAGCTTGGCCTGGCTGCGCGGCCATGCTCCTCGGCGACCTCGCAACCAGCTGCTTACTCCTGTCACCGTGCAAGACGCCAGGTCGCCGAACACTGCTCCCAGCTCGCCATGGGGCTCGCCGGTCCTCACCTCTGGTCCTTGCCTCGGGCGTAGGCTTGGCTGCGCTCGCTCCCTGCCTTGGTGCGCGTGCTCGCCTTGAAGTCTGATCCCGCCAAGCCGGCACGTCGATGTCGTCGATCGTCAACCTCGTGCGCCACCTGCTCGCTCATGGGGGTGTTTGGTTACACCCCCGCTAAAATTTAGTCTCTGTCCCATCGAATGTTTGAACCTCCGTTCCGGATATTAAATGTAGTCAGATTATAAAACTAATTTGTCAGCCGAAGATTAAAAGACGAGACGAATCTAGTTCAGTTGGTTGGGTCTATATTTCATACTCCTATTTAAAAGTCAAACGCTTGATGTGACTCAGGCTAAACTTTAGCAGGAGCAACCAAACACCCCCAAAATGGGAAGCCAATAGTTTTCTCCCGGCTCCTGTCATTCAACATCAACCTCAGCTTGTCGGTCACGCGCGTCGGCGCGTCTTCAAGCCGGCCATCGACTTCTGCTTTCGCTTCCGTGCCATGGGCGCTCATCTTTGCTAGCTGGCCATGCACCTCACCCTGTTGTTCCGACTTCGCGTGTCGTCGTTGTTCATCCACATCAAGACATCGCTTGTTGTAGCTCAGCTCGCTGTTCATCCTGGTTTTGAGCTCGCGTCTTGGACTTGGCCACACGCCACCATGAGTATGCTGTTGTGACCCTCGGACCCGCAGCATGCAGCCTCGGCAATGCCATGGTCGTCCTCCCTCATGGCGTTGTTGTTTACCCCGCTATTGTAGTCGTGCCTCATGCGAGGCACTGCTCGTCTGAAATACCCAAGCCAAGTGAACATCTTGCGCGACTCAAGTTCGGTTCATCCAGATTATTCAGTTGAGGAGAGATTCCAAGAGTTGTGGATTGAAGAGAAAGTGAAGCTCAGTTCAATACTCGTCAGGTGCTTGATCGAAGATTTCAATCAGAGACTGTCGTCGTTCTCGCAGATATTGAGTCAAGTTAATTATGGTGAGTTGATCTGTTATTCCCGTCAACTAAATAAATGGTTGGATTAAATAGATGCATTTATTGCGATGATTCTCTTGTCTATTATTTGATGTGGAGGTTAAAGTTGAATTTCGGGTTTATGTGATCAGTGTATTGGTAAAATATATGTGATGTGATGATGCTCTACTTGATAGATCAAGTATAGTGTGATGTTTTATTAGTTAGGATATTTTAAGGATTAATTCAAAAGAGTGGTTTAAATAGTTGGTTAAGTTGTTTCGGTCCATGCTTCGAGTTTTGTGTCCCAAAAATAATGAGTCTAAGTAATTAGTCTTTCAGTATTATGCTTTAGTCAAATAGAAAGGTGGAACTCATATGGTCTATTGTTTTCCTAATAAATGAACCTAGGTTTGATAGTCTTCTGGTGTTGGGCCTTAGCTAAGGAAAGTAGACGTGCGTATAATTTTTTGTTCCTTGATGTTTGAGTTAAATCTGGTAAAACTAGAAAATCGTGATTGTTGTGTTTAGTGAGTTATAGGTGTCTAGTGCTTACGTAGGATTGTGTCGATGTCTTGCGCTAAGTATTTGATTCTCTTTTCTGTATCATTCGGTTACTTTATGCTCATACATGTGCATTGTGCATCTCATGAGGTACGATACTTAATCGCGTGATGCGGAAGACGAGCCAAGTCGACCCCAAGTGCGGGCTACTCCGCGTGGTGATGCTGATGAACAAACCTGAAGATGGATAATCTGACGAATGCCAAGACAAAGGATGGTCGTCAAGTGATCGACGTCTAACCACACTAACCTAGTGTTATCCAGGCAAGCCCCGGTGCATTTGCCACCTCCTTGCTGTTTTAAAATCTTTATCACCTTGCTTGATGCATTAGGTGATAGGAGTTGTGTGCTAAACCGTTGATGCATTTCCTTCCTTGAAAAATTGATTACCCTTCCTTGATACCCTTTTTGAAAAGAATTTTATGATGCTTAGCCTTGCTTTAGCAGACAAAAATGTTTTGTTTTAAAACAAAAGTGATGCTTCAGTGGGTGGGGATGTTTTTAAAAATAAAACTGGATGGTGGATCCATCATGGTCGTGATGGGTTCAACATCGGAAAAGATGTACCTTTGCCAGGTACCAAACTTTGGGTTTGAAATGATAAAGTTGAGACCCAGCGATTGACTTGCACGAGAAGGGAGTCTCGGTGTAGTGTCCCCATCTGAGTCGATTAAGGACTTTGTCGATGTGGGCCTGCTGACCGAGGACCCTTTAACTGGTCACATGCCTCATCATGGGTAAGCTTTGCCTCGGGCAGACTAATACCAGAATAAGACAACACACAATGCGAGTGGAGAGATAGCGAGAGTAGCATGTACCCTCCGTGGCAAGAGGCTGGACGGTGGTGTATCTGTGCTCTCGGTTGGCGTGAACCTGATCTGGTCTTAAGAACCCCGGTGGCGAGTTGACATATGCAAGGGTTAAGTGCTACATATCGTGTGATTAGAGATCCTCAGCTGAGTATTAATCGATTCGGATCGTCGTTACTTCTCGGACATGAAGAGTTGGTCACTGACTTACACGTAGCAATCCAGTGAACTGATGGGTTGATAAAAGACAGCTAGTGTAGGCCAAGTGATTGAACTAGGGTAGAAAGAACTCTAGATGCAGGTAATTTTACTTAACCTAACAAGTAAAAATTGATTTTTAAGGATCCACTTTTAGTAAGCATTTCTGCAAAACAGAGTCTTTGATAATTGATAAACCATACCTTGAATCCCTTTTTGAAACCAGCATACTCTTGAGAGTCTTTTCTTTAGTCGGGTAAGTCTTACTGAGTACTTGCGTACTTAGGATTTTCCCATTGTTGCTGCAGGTCATGAGTCACTTGATTGTGATTGGTGTTAAGCGCCGGTGGGCACGACCTTCTTATAAGTCTAAGTAACCCTTCTATACTTCTTATTGAGGATGGTCACTTAAGCTAGCATATATTTCAAAACTATAAACAATTTATAACAGTTCAAAGTTATTTCTTTGAATCACTTTTGTAATCACTCCGATCATATATAATGTAAACTTGATGTAACTTGTAAAACTTGGTAATAAGATTCCCGCTGCAAAAATGTTGGTGTGTGTGATTTGTGTTACTTAATCTTGCGATCTTGGTTATAAGTGGTTTATCCGGGGTCCTTGGGACACTCGGACGGATCCTGTTAAGTTATCTGGTGCACATGCATAGCCGTCTGAGGTCTGTGAGACAAAGGCAGGTGCATGTGGGCCCAATAACTTCGGAGGTTCTGCCACAATAAGATCATCATGTTAATTGGAACATGAACAACCATCCAAGAAAACATTGCTACCATAAGGGTGGAATGGGACGCCCTTGGCTGACTAATTAGGAAAGCTAGTGGAGGACTACCTTACCCGAAATGGGCAAGGGCGGTAAAGGAGGTCCATATAGGGAGGTTCTCGGGTCGATCATGCTGCGATGGCTTTTCAGATGAGGATCCCTATATTGCCCTTCTCAGAAACCATAGCTGGTTTTCTAAAGCTAGTGGAACTTTATAAAGGCCTCGTAGTGGATCCCTAGCCATTCACCTCAGAAGTGTCTAAGGGCCTTGCAAACCCTGGCTAGACGGGATACACGACTTGTGGGTAAAGATATGCAACCTATGTAGAGTGTAAAACTGGTATATCAGTCGTGCTCACGGTCATGAGCAGCTCGGACACTCACATGATTAATCTATGGAACTAATCTTAATTTGTCATATGCATTGCATTGTGGGTGTTGTTATTAATTTGGTCTCTTATTCAATTGGGTTGGTATCTACTTATACTTAGTAACTGCTAATAAAATTTTGATCAACTTTAAAAGCAATGCGACAAGGGATCCATCTAGAGGACATGCCACATATTTTTAATACTTCTTCCCACGCATTTCGTTCGTCAGAAGGGGAAGGGTGATTGCTAATAGGGTCGCAACAGCTGGGCGGTCTTCGTTCTCCTCATCGCTACTGGTCACTTGTTTTCGATTGTTGTGAATCAAGAACAAGGCAACAAATTTGTTAAACGTTAAAAACTTTCATCCATCGAAGCATTATTCCCCTTCGGGTATAACGAATCTCGGACAAAGGTCATGAAGAACAAGTTTTCATCACTCACAAATATAAAAACATAATTACAAATGTAATATCATGCCATTTATTCATTTCGTATTGAATGTACAAATAATATCAAAACACACATTGCATTTATACCTTTGGATTGCTTGA
This sequence comes from Zea mays, assembly GCF_902167145.1. NCBI lineage: Eukaryota > Viridiplantae > Streptophyta > Magnoliopsida > Poales > Poaceae > Zea > Zea mays. Next base: position 137,190,007 of record NC_050098.1, on the reverse strand, counting down.
AGGTAAAGGCGTGAATGCAATTACAATCCAACGTGAATAGTATGGGGGTACTGTTCACCTATTTATAGACAATCATACAACTCCGTACGATATTACATTCATACCCTCAAAGATTACATATAAGGTTTACAAATGTCACAAGGATAATTTTGTCATTTGCACTTAGCAGCTTGAACAACACCTTCTCCCTACGTCGCCCTTCCGCGTCAACGTAACGAAGGTTGCTTCATCACATTTCCATTGATCTATGCCAAAGCTTTTTTGATAACAAAGCTCCTGTAATAATTAGTAACATACTGAAAACAAATGGTTAGCCGTGTTTTTTAGGACTTTCGAAAGACGAAGGCCCCCAACAGTAGCCCCTCGCAGTATTAGTTTGTTCCTTTGTAACAAATTCAGACTGCGAAATGAACGAAGGCCTTTAGCCGAAGGTCCGAAAAAACATCTTCCTTTCGCTAGAATAGTGAAACCTTCTGTATCGTGGGGCCCATCGTGTAGTGGTGCTTTGCATATATATGAGGGTTGCGATGAAAATATTTTTCGTGCTATCAAGCTTGTGTTGGTTTTGTTGTTTAGCTTTCTGATTCTGTAACTGTGATTCCTTTCGAGCTTTGGCTTTTTGTTTCAACCAAAGCTGAGATGGTCGAAGATAAAAGGAGTGAAGATCCCGCACTAGCTGGATTTTATGAAGCTATGGAGAGGACAAATGAAGATCTCGCACTAGATGAGATTTTAGCTGGGTTGTCTGAAGATTCTGGTGACACCAATGATTTTGATATTGAGAGTGATAATGATGATGCCGAAGATTGGCCATGGAGGCCGAGTCATGTTGTGTTTGGAAAATCCACTGTTAAAAAAGGGCAGATTGAGGCGATGAAGGGCAAATATTTCTGTGATACAACTATAGTGAGGACCGGAGGAGAGAACATTATTCCTCTTCCTAAACCTGATGAAGTGGTAATTTTCAAGGGTTTTATTAAGGTTGGTTTTCGGTTTCCTTTGCATAAGATATTGGTCGAAGTGCTTAAAACATTCGAGATATACCTTCATCAACTTACCCCCGAAGCTTTAATTAAAATCGGGGTTTTTATTTGGACGATGAGGAGCCAAGGGCTGGAACTAGACGTTGACTGCTACTGCAATATACACGAATTACCTTACCAGACGAAGGCAATTGGGAATGAACAATATCATAACAACTTTGGTTGTTATTCCTTCGTATACCGCTCTGATGCGAGACGCCCTGCCCCAACATTTCGGAAGAAGTGGCCAGGATCCTGGATGAGGCAATGGTTTTATGTTAAGAATGATTTGTGATAGTCGCCTAGAGGGGGGGTGAATAGGGCGAAACTGAAATTTATAAATATAAACACAACTACAAGCCGGGTTAGCGTTAGAAATATAAACGAGTCCGCGAGAGAGGGCGCAAAACAAATCCCAAGCGAATAAGCAAGTGAGACACGGAGATTTGTTTTACCGAGGTTCGGTTCTTGCAAACCTACTCCCCGTTGAGGAGGCCACAAAGGCCGGGTCTCTTTCAACCCTTCCCTCTCTCAAACGGTCCCACGGACCGAGTGAGCTTCTCTTCTCTAATCAAAGCCGGGAACAAAACTTCCCCGCAAGGGCCACCACACAATTGGTGCCTCTTGCCTTGATTACAATGGAGTTGTGATCTCAAGAACAAGTGAGAAAGAAAAGAAGCAATCCAAGCGCAAGAGCTCAAATGAACACGGCAAATCACTCTCACTAGTCACTAGGGTTTTGTGTGGAATTGGAGAGGATTTGATCTCTTTGAATGTGTCTAGAATTGAATGCCTAGCTCTTGTAAGTGGTTGAGAAGTGGAAAACTTGGATGGCAATGAATGTGGGGTGGTTGGGGTATTTATAGCCCCAACCACCAAACTTGACCGTTGGCTGGAGGCGTCTGTTCGATGGCGCACCGGACAGTCCGGTGCACACCGGACAGTCCGGTGCCCCTGCCACGTCATCACTGCCGTTGGATTCTAGCCGTTGGAGCTTCTGACTTGTGGGCCCGCCTGGGTGTCCGGTGCACACCGGACATGTACTGTTTGATGTCCGGTGCACCGGTATGGGCAAGTCTGACGTCTGCGCGCGCTGCGCGCGCATTAAATGCACCGCAGAGAGCCGTTGGCGCCGAAGAGAGCCGTTGCTCCGCTGGTACACCGGACAGTCCGGTGCACACCGGACAGTCCGGTGAATTTTAGCGGAGCGGCTGCCACGCGAAACCGAGGCTGGCGAGTTCCGGAGGCCGCGCTTCCTTGGAGCACCGGACATGTCCGGTGCACACCGGACAGTCCGGTGAATTATAGCGCGCCGGCCTTCGCGAATTCCCGAGGGCGAAGGGTTGAAGTCGAAGTCCTCTGGCGAAGGGTAGAAAACGAAGTCTACGGGCGCACCGGACACTGTCCGGTGCACACCGGACAGTCCGGTGCCTCCAGCCAGAGGTGCCCTCGGTTGCCTTATTGCTCTTTTGTTGAATCCAACACTTGGTCTTTTTATTGGCTAGATGTGAACCTTTTGCACCTGTATAACTTATACACTAGAGCAAACTAGTCAGTCCAATATTTGTGTTGGGCAATTCAACCACCAAAATTATTTAGGAACTAGGTGTAAGCCTAATTCCCTTTCAATCTCCCCCTTTTTGGTGATTGATGCCAACACAAACCAAAGCAAATATAGAAGTGCATAATTGAACTAGTTTACATAATGTAAGTGCAAAGGTTACTTGGAATTGAGCCAATATAACTACTTACAAGATATGCAAGGAATGTTTCTTTCTTATATAACATTTTGGACCACGTTTGCACCACTTGTTTTGTTTTTGCAAAACCTTTTGTAAATCCATTTCAAAGATCTTTTGCAAATAGTCAAAGGTAAATAAATAAGAGTTTGCAAAAGCATTTTCAAGATTTGAAATTTCCTCCCCCTGTTTCAAATGCTTTTCCTTTGACTAAACAAAACTCCCCCTAAAAGAGATCCACCTCTTAGTGTTCAAGAGGGTTTTGATATACCATTTTTGAAATACTACTTTCTCCCCCTTTTGAACACAATAGGATACCAAATGATAAAGCCTTTTGGAAAGCACTAAGTTTTTGAATTTGGTGGTGGTGGTGCGGTCCTTTTGCTTTGGGCTCATTTCTCCCCCTTTTTGGCATGAATCGCCAAAAACGGAATCATTAGAGCCCTCCTTAGTAATTTCTTCCCCTTTGGTCAAAAGTAAATGAGTTAAGATTATACCAAAGACGAAATCCGGTCCTTTTGCTTTTGAGCTTTTTCTCTCTCCTCCAAGGATGAAGTCCTTTTCTTTGATGCTCATTTCTCCCCAAGGAATAGAGAGTTGCTCGGAGTGATGGCGAAGCATGAGTTACGGAGTGGAAGCCTTTGTCTTCGCCGAAGACTCCAATTCCCTTTCAATATACCTATGACTTGGTTTGAAATAGACTTGAAAACACATTAGTCATAGCATATAAAGGAGATATGATCAAAGGTATTTAAATGAGCTATGTGTGCAAGCTAGCAAAAGAAATTTCTAGAATCAAGAATATTGAGCTCATGCCTAAGTCTGGTAAAAGATTGTTCATCAAGTGGCTTGGTAAAGATATCGGCTAATTGATCTTTAGTATTAATGTAAGAAATCTCGATATCCCCCTTTTGTTGGTGATCCCTAAGAAAATGATACCGAATGGCTATGTGCTTAGTGCGGCTATGCTCGACGGGATTGTCGGCCATTTTAATTGCACTCTCATTATCACATAGCAAAGGGACTTTGGTTAATTTGTAACCGTAGTCCCGCAGGGTTTGCCTCATCCAAAGCAATTGCGCGCAACAGTGACCTGCGGCAATATACTCAGCTTCAGCGGTGGAAAGAGCGACCGAATTTTGCTTCTTTGAAGCCCATGACACCAAGGATCTTCCCAAGAACTGGCAAGTCCCCGATGTGCTCTTCCTATTGATCTTACACCCCGCCCAATCGGCATCAGAATAACCAATCAAATCAAAAGTGGATCCCCGAGGGTACCAAAGCCCAAACTTAGGAGTATAAGCCAAATATCTCAAGATTCGTTTTACGGCCGTAAGGTGTGATTCCTTAGGGTCGGCTTGAAATCTTGCACACATGCAAACGGAAAGCATAATGTCCGGTCGAGATGCACATAAATAAAGCAATGAACCAATCATCGACCGGTATACCTTTTGATCCACGGACTTACCTCCCGTGTCGAGGTCGAGATGCCCATTTGTTCCCATGGGTGTCTTGATGGGCTTGGCATCCTTCATCCCAAACTTAGCAAGAATGTCTTGAGTGTACTTCGTTTGGCTAATGAAGGTGCCCTCTTGGAGTTGCTTGACTTGGAATCCTAGAAAATATTTCAACTCCCCCATCATCGACATCTCGAATTTCTGTGTCATGATCCTACTAAACTCTTCACATGTAGACTCGTTAGTAGACCCAAATATAACATCATCAACATAAATTTGGCATACAAACAAGTCATTTTCAAGAGTTTTAGTAAAGAGTGTAGGATCGGCCTTGCCGACTTTGAAGCCATTAGCAATAAGGAAATCTCTAAGGCATTCATACCATGCTCTTGGGGCTTGCTTGAGCCCATAAAGCGCCTTAGAGAGCCTATAGACATGATTAGGATACTCACTGTCTTCAAAGCCGGGAGGTTGCTCAACATAGACCTCTTCCTTGATCGGTCCATTGAGGAAGGCACTTTTCACGTCCATTTGATAGAGCTTAAAGCCATGGTAAGTAGTATAGGCCAATAATATGCGAATTGACTCAAGCCTAGCTACGGGTGCATAGGTTTCACCGAAATCCAAACCTTCGACTTGTGAATACCCTTTGGCTACGAGTCGAGCTTTGTTCCTTGTCACCACACCATGCTCATCTTGCTTGTTGCGGAAGACCCATTTGGTTCCTACAACATTTTGGTTAGGACGTGGAACTAAATGCCAGACCTCATTCCTCGTGAAATTGTTGAGCTCCTCTTGCATCGCCACCACCCAATCCGAATCTTGGAGAGCTTCCTCTACCCTGTGTGGCTCAATAGAGGAAACAAAAGAGTAATGTTCACAAAAATGAGCAACCCGAGATCGAGTAGTTACCCCCTTATGAATGTCGCCGAGGATGGTGTCGACGGGGTGATCTCGTTGGATTGCTTGGTGGACTCTTGGGTGTGGCGGTCTTGGTTCTTCCTCATCCTCCTTTTCTTGATCATTTGTATCTCCCCCTTGATCATTGCTATCATCTTGAGGTGGCTCGTCTTCTTGATTTTGCTCTTCATCATTTTGAGCCTCATCCTCATTTTGAGTTGGTGGAGATGCTTGCATGGAGGAGGATGGTTGATCTTGTGTACTTGGAGGCTCTTCGGATTCCTTAGGACACACATCCCCGATGGACATGTTCCTTAGCGCGATGCATGGAGCCTGTTCTTCACCTATCTCATCAAGATCAACTTGCTCTACTTGAGAGCCGTTAGTTTCATCACACACAACGTCACAAGAGACTTCAACTAGTCCAGTGGACTTGTTAAAGACCCTATATGCCCTTGTGTTTGAGTCATAACCAAGTAAAAAACCTTCTACAGTTTTAGGAGCAAATTTAGATTTTCTACCTCTCTTAATAAGAATGAAGCATTTGCTACCAAAAACTCTAAAATATGAAATGTTGGGCTTTTTACCGGTTAGGAGTTCATATGATGTCTTCTTGAGGATTCGGTGAAGATATAACCGGTTGATGGCGTAGCAGGCGGTGTTGACCGCTTCGGCCCAAAACCGGTCTGGTGTCTTGTACTCATCAAGCATGGTTCTTGCCATGTCCAATAGAGTTCGATTCTTCCTCTCCACTACACCATTTTGTTGTGGAGTGTAGGGAGAAGAGAACTCATGCTTGATGCCCTCCTCCTCAAGGAAGCCTTCGATTTGTGAGTTCTTGAACTCCGTCCCATTGTCGCTTCTTATTTTCTTGATCCTTAGACCGAACTCATTTTGAGCCCGTCTCAAGAATCCCTTTAAGGTCTCTTGGGTTTGAGATTTTTCCTGTAAAAAGAATACCCAAGTGAAGCGAGAATAATCATCCACTATTACAAGACAATACTTACTCCCGCCGATGCTTATGTAAGCAATCGGGCCGAATAGATCCATGTGGAGTAGCTCAAGCGGCCTTTCGGTAGTCATGATGTTCTTGTGTGGATGATGGACTCCAACTTGCTTCCCTGCCTGGCATGCGCTACAAATCCTGTCTTTCTCAAAGTGAACATTTGTTAATCCTAAAATGTGTTCTCCCTTTAGAAGCTTGTGAAGATTCTTCATCCCAACATGGGCTAGTCGGCGATGCCAGAGCCAACCTATGTTAGTCTTAGCAATTAAGCAAGTGTCGAGTTCAGCTCTATCAAAATCTACCAAGTATAGCTGACCCTCTAACACTCCCTTAAATGCTATTGAATCATCACTTCTTCTAAAGACAGTGACACCTACATCAGTGAATAGACAGTTGTAGCCCATTTGACATAATTGGGAAACAGAAAGCAAGTTGTAATCTAAGGAATCAACAAGAAAAACATTGGAAATAGAATGGTCAGGAGATATAGCAATTTTACCCAATCCTTTGACCAAACCTTGATTTCCATCCCCGAATGTGATAGCTCGTTGGGGATCTTGATTTTTCTCATATGAGGAGAACATCCTTTTCTCCCCGGTCATGTGGTTTGTGCACCCGCTGTCGAGTATCCAACTTGAGCCCCCGGATGCATAAACCTACAAAACAAATTTAGTTCTTGACTTTAGGTACCCAAACTGTTTTGGGTCCTTTGGCATTAGATACAAGAACTTTGGGTACCCAAACACAAGTCTTGGAGCCCTTGTGTTTGTTCCCAACAAACTTGGCAACGACCTTGCCGGATTTGTTAGTAAGCACATAAGAAGCATCAAAAGTTTTAAATGAAATGCTATGTTCATTTGATGCATTAGAAATTTTCTTTCTAGGCAACTTGGCACGGGTTGGTTGCCTAGAGCTAGATGTCTCACCCTTATACATAAAAGCATGATTGGGGCCAGAGTGAGACTTCCTAGAATGAATTTTCCTAATTTTGCTCTCGGGATAACCGGCAGGGTACAAAATGTAACCCTCGTTATCCTGAGGCATGGGAGCTTTGCCCTTAACAAAGTTAGACAAATTTTTAGGAGGGGCATTAAGTTTGACATTGTCTCCCCTTTGGAAGCCAATGCCATCCTTAATGCCAGGGCGTCTCCCATTATAAAGCATGCTACGAGCAAATTTAAATTTCTCATTCTCTAGGTTGTGCTCGGCAATTTTAGCATCAAGTTTAGCTATATGATCATTTTGTTGCTTAATTAAGATCATGTGATCATGAATAGCATTAACATCAATATCTCTACATCTAGCACAAATAGTGACATGCTCAATGGTAGATGTAGAGGGTTTGCAAGAATCAAGTTCCACAATCTTAGCATGAAGAATATCATTTTTATCTTTAAGATTGGAAATTGTAACTTTGCAAACATCAAAATCTTTAGCCTTAGCAATCAAATTTTCATTCTCTAATCTAAGGCTAGCAAGAGAAATGTTTAATTCTTCAATTCTAGCAAGCAAATCATCATTATTATCTCTAGAATTGGGAATTGAAACATTACAAGCATGTGAATCAACCTTAGCATTTAAAATAGCATTTTCATTTCTAAGGTTGTCAATCATCTCACGGCAAGTGCTTAGCTCACTAGATAATTTTTCACATTTTTCTACTTCTAAAGCATAAGCCTTTTTAACCTTAACATGTTTTTTGTTTTCTTTAATTAGACAATCCTCTTGGGAATCCAAAAGGTCATCCTTTTCATGAATAGCACTAACCAATTCATTTAATTTTTCCTTTTGAGCTATGTTAAGGTTGGCAAAAAGGGAACGCAAATTATCTTCCTCATCACTAGCATTATCATCACTAGAAGATTCATATTTAGTGGAGGATTTAGATTTAACCTTCTTTTTGCCGTCCTTTGCCATGAGGCACTTGTGGCCGACGTTGGGGAAGAGGAGTCCCTTGGTGACGGCGATGTTGGCGGCGTCCTCGTCGTCGGAGGAGTCGCTTGAGCTCTCGTCGGAGTCCCACTCGCGACAAACATGGGCATCGCCGCCCTTCTTCTTGTAGTACCTTTTCTTCTCCTCTCTTCTCCCCTTCTTGTCGTCGCCTCGGTCACTGTCACTGGATATAGGACATTTAGCAATAAAATGACCGGGCTTACCACACTTGTAGCAAACCTTCTTGGAGCGGAACTTGTAATCCTTCCCCCTCCTTTGTTTGAGGATTTGGCGGAAGCTCTTGATGACGAGCGCCATCTCCTCATTGTCAAGCTTGGAGGCGTCTATTGGTTGTCGACTTGGTATAGATTCCTCCTTCTTTTCTTCCGTCGCCTTGAATGCAACGGGTTGACCTTCGGATGGGTCGCCAAGCTCGTTGATTTTCCTCGAGCCTTCTATCATGCACTCAAAACTTACAAAATGCTCGATAACTTCCTCGGGGGTCATTTTAGTATATCTAGGATTACCACGAATCAATTGAACTTGAGTGGGATTTAGAAAAATGAGAGATCTTAAAATAACATTTACCACTTCGTGGTCATCCCACTTCTTGCTCCCGAGGTTGCGCACTTGGTTCACCAAAGTCTTGAGCCGGTTGTACATATGTTGTGGCTCCTCCCCTTTGTGAAGCCGGAACCGACCGAGCTCCCCCTCGATCGTTTCCCGCTTGGTGATCTTGGTGAGCTCATCTCCCTCGTGCGCGGTTTTGAGTACATCCCAAATCTCCTTGGCGTTCTTCAACCCTTGTACTTTGTTATATTCCTCTTTGCTTAGTGAGGCGAGGAGAATTGTTGTGGCTTGTGAGTTGAAGTGCTCGATTTGGGCTACCTCATCCTCATCATAGTTCTCATCCCCTATCGACGGTACCTGTACACCAAACTCAACAACATCCCATATACCTTTGTGGAGCGAGATTAGATGAAATTGCATTAAATCGCTCCACCTAGCGTAATCTTCACCATCAAAAGTTGGTGGTTTGCCTAACGGGACGGAAAGTAAAGGTGTATGTTTGGAAATGCGAGGGTAGCGTAGGGGGATCTTACTATACTTCTTGCGCTCTTGGCGCTTAGAAGTGACGGAGGGCGCATCGGAGTCGGAGGTCGATGTTGATGAAGTGTCGGTCTCGTAGTAGACCACCTTCCTCATCCTCTTGTGCTTGTCACCTTTCCGATGCGGCTTGTGGGAAGAAGATTTTTCCTTCTTCTCTTTGTGGTGAGAAGAAGATTTCTTCTCCTTCCCTTTGTTGGAGGAGCTCTTCTTCTTCTCCCTCCTTTTGGTGCGGGACTCTTCCGATGAAGTGCTCCCGTAGCTTGTAGTGGGCTTTTCGCCGGTCTCCATCTCCTTCTTGGCGTGATCTCCCGACATCACTTCGAGCGGTTAGGCTCTAATGAAGCACCGGGCTCTGATACCAATTGATAGTCGCCTAGAGGGGGGGTGAATAGGGCGAAACTGAAATTTATAAATATAAACACAACTACAAGCCGGGTTAGCGTTAGAAATATAAACGAGTCCGCGAGAGAGGCGCAAAACAAATCCCAAGCGAATAAGCAAGTGAGACACGGAGATTTGTTTTACCGAGGTTCGGTTCTTGCAAACCTACTCCCCGTTGAGGAGGCCACAAAGGCCGGGTCTCTTTCAACCCTTCCCTCTCTCAAACGGTCCCACGGACCGAGTGAGCTTCTCTTCTCTAATCAAAGCCGGGAACAAAACTTCCCCGCAAGGGCCACCACACAATTGGTGCCTCTTGCCTTGATTACAATGGAGTTGTGATCTCAAGAACAAGTGAGAAAGAAAAGAAGCAATCCAAGCGCAAGAGCTCAAATGAACACGGCAAATCACTCTCACTAGTCACTAGGGTTTTGTGTGGAATTGGAGAGGATTTGATCTCTTTGAATGTGTCTAGAATTGAATGCCTAGCTCTTGTAAGTGGTTGAGAAGTGGAAAACTTGGATGGCAATGAATGTGGGGTGGTTGGGGTATTTATAGCCCCAACCACCAAACTTGACCGTTGGCTGGAGGCGTCTGTTCGATGGCGCACCGGACAGTCTGGTGCACACCGGACAGTCCAGTGCCCCTGCCACGTCATCACTGCCGTTGGATTCTAGCCGTTGGAGCTTCTGACTTGTGGGCCCGCCTGGGTGTCCGGTGCACACCGGACATGTACTGTTTGATGTCCGGTGCACCGGTATGGGCAAGTCTGACGTCTGCGCGCGCTGCGCGCGCATTAAATGCACCGCAGAGAGCCGTTGGCGCCGAAGAGAGCCGTTGCTCCGCTGGTACACCGGACAGTCCGGTGCACACCGGACAGTCCGGTGAATTTTAGCGGAGCGGCTGCCACGCGAAACCGAGGCTGGCGAGTTCCGGAGGCCGCGCTTCCTTGGAGCACCGGACATGTCCGGTGCACACCGGACAGTCCGGTGAATTATAGCGCGCCGGCCTTCGCGAATTCCCGAGGGCGAAGGGTTGAAGTCGAAGTCCTCTGGCGAAGGGTAGAAAACGAAGTCTACGGGCGCACCGGACACTGTCCGGTGCACACCGGACAGTCCGGTGCCTCCAGCCAGAGGTGCCCTCGGTTGCCTTATTGCTCTTTTGTTGAATCCAACACTTGGTCTTTTTATTGGCTAGATGTGAACCTTTTGCACCTGTATAACTTATACACTAGAGCAAACTAGTCAGTCCAATATTTGTGTTGGGCAATTCAACCACCAAAATTATTTAGGAACTAGGTGTAAGCCTAATTCCCTTTCAATTTGGTTGAGAGGGAGGATGTGAAATATATAATTCAATGTCCGATACATTCACGCTTCGGCATCCGAAGGCCCTCGATCGTGAACAGTGATAAGGCTCAAGCCTGCCTCGTGGCCTTCAACACCGTGTGCAGCTACATTGGTACCAGAGACTTGGTCCAAGAGCATATAGCTTTCAAGGTGTAGCCCCTTGTTAATGAATGGGAAATGCCGAAGGAGAGCACTGATAGTTCAAGTGAAGGTGGCCTGATTTATTTGAAGTATACATACCACTACAGAAGTCAGTTTGGGGAGCCAGATGATGAATGGCTTAAGGCCATTAAGGCGACTAGTGATGATTTGTTGGGGGCTTATACAAAAGCTAAAGATGAAGCCATGAATATTGCCTTTGGAGCCCGCGAAAAGAAAAGGTTGAATAGAGTATTTGATGTTATTCGTTTTGTCTATCCTAACTACTGCTTTCCGATTCGAAAACAAGGGACAAAAAGGAAAGTTGCATCAATGACTTCTTCTGTCGCGCCGAAGCCAAAGAGAACAAAAGTTGTAACTCACCGGCTGAAGTCGTATTTTTTAGAGAGGGCTGTTATACTGCCTGTTGCAGGGATTTCAAAGACAGGGGCTACTGAATCTGCTGAAGATACCCTCTCAACTTCGAAGGTAATACTTTTTTTCTTTTTCCTTGCTTTAAATCGAAGAAAATTTAATCTAATGCTGCTTTTGAAATTTTTTTGAATAGATGATCAAAATATCCGCTGCAGCAGCCGAAGTTCCCACCATTCAGCTGAAGAAGTAGCCAAAATATCCGAGCAGTAGCCAAAGCTGCAGAGTTCTTCGGTGGAGCAAGGGCAGTCAAGGATAACATCCGCTTCAGTAGCAACACCTAAGAAAGGTAGAAGGATGGCTAGCGTTCTAGACACTGTTCTGAGGCCTTCGAAAATAGCTACTCCTGCTCCTACTAGGATTTCCAAAGACAAAGTTGGAGAATTGGAAATAGCTATCGACGTAAGTGCTGCTCCTGATTGCACTAAGGCTAGACCTTCGGAAATTAGGCCAACAGAGCAAGTAAACGAGAGTCTGTCAGAGGAAATATCACTGCCGATACCCGAAGCGGTGTCGACCGAAGATCTTGAATTCATCATCTGTCACGCTTCGGGAAAACAACTAACACAGAAGCAAATTGCCGAAGCTCAGCATTACGCTAAGGATCTGAAGTATCCTCGAGGATCCCTAGTGTACGAAGGTGATGAGAAAAGAATTTCCTATACTAGCTACATGATAGCAAGGAAATTGATGTCTGCTGAGAAATGATGGGTAACATGGGTTACCTAAAGCTAGAGCTCGGGATGTCCTTAATGCCGAAGGACCATCTGGCAGACTACTTGGCATATAATAGTTTGAAGGTTTGTGCTTACTCTTTCCCTCGATCTTTTGATAATCATTTTGAGTATATTATTTTCTTATTTTAATAAAAAATTCTTTTATTATTAGGGCCTTATTTTGAGTAAAGCTTTGAAAGCACAAAAAAAATATGAAGATGAGAGCACTAGAATAGCCTTCGAGAATCTGCACTCAAAAATTATAACACTTTGGAATGAGGCCCTTGAGAAAGATAAAATTCTGCTTTCTTTAGTCAAGAGGTTAAAGACGAGCGAAGTTAATTTGGCCAGACTCTCTGAAGTGGACCAAAATTTCAAATTTTGAGAAGGAAAAAGAAGCAGATGCAAAACGTATAGCTGACCTGGAATATGCTTTATATATCCAAGTGGGATTGCACAAATCTGAAGTAACAGGACTGGAAAAGAAACTTGATGAAGTTACTGAAAACTACAATGTTGAGCAATCAAAACATGAGATATCCGACACTGAGCGGTCCAGTGTTCAATAGAACGTTGAACAGCTTCGTCAAGAGAAGGAGGAATGCTACGTCATTGCTATGCAATGCTCTGACAAGCTAAAAATGCTTTTACTAGTGTTGGTGCATTCTCGGCTGAGCAAAATTTTATTTGTGGTGATCCCGCGGGTGTGATCAAATGGATTGAGGGTCAAATCGAAGCATTTGACGAAGTTCTAACTGGTAGGGGGGATTTTGTGCCTGTGTAGGAGCTCGGGGGGGCATGTCGCTGCTTGAAAAAACTGGATGTGAACATGCGAATGTTGTAATTCAGCCAGAATTCTCAGTTTCAGCGAATGACATTAAAGAACCTTTAGCTGAAGTTACTGCCTTTGGTGGAAAAAATTATTCTGAAGTGTGGATGAACGGCGAGATAGCTGATGAAGCTATCAGGCAAAGCGAAGAGGAATCTCATCTTGCCTCAGAAGAATCCGCAAAGCGTGAAAGGCGTATAGGTACGTTTGTCATATTTTAGCTTCATAAATACTTTAGCTTCATATCTAACAAAAACTTATACTTTGGTGTAGCTGAACTTTCCCCTCCTCTGGAGTCGTACGATGCTGATATCGATCCCACCCTAAAGGGTACCTTGGATGAAACCAAAATAGTGAATGCAACAATAGATAAAGTTGTGGATAAACTTCTAAACGAAGCTACTGAGAGAGTCCTGAAGGAGGAGGATTAAACTGTGTAAAAAATATTTGCAAAATTTGTATGCTACCTTTATGTAAGAATTAATTGCAAACTATGTGATTCATTATGTAATATATTTCTTTGTGTAGCGTGAAAGTGTCATACATACCCTTTTTGAGCCGGAGGCAAAAAAACACCTTCCCTTCTATTCAAGCTTCATAAATAAGATTCCTTTTTGTCGAAGTGACAGTATTAGACTCGAAGGTCTTGTAGCAGGTCTTGCATAAGGAATATTATTGCCAAAGTGACAATATTAGATCCGAAGGTCTTGTCATAGGTCTTGCATAAGGAATACTGGATCGTTTAATAGCGACCAGTAGAGATGTAGTATCCTTTCATAATTCCTTGACAAACACACACTTAGCTTCGTAGGTCAACCATATTTGCGGACGAAGGAGCAATTCCCCTTCTTTTCCCCTTTTTGAATGATGCTAAATGGTGAATGATGCGATGTTATGATGCAGAATGATGTGATGACATAATGCGAGAAATGTTAATAGAAAACACTTCATAAAAGTAAGACTCTGCATCCCCTTAGGAACGACTTTGGAGTCTCTTCACCTTTTACTTAGGTGGCATTTAAGTTCTGCATCCCCTTTGGAACAACTTTGGAGCTTCTTCACCTTTTACTTAGGTGGTATTTTAGCTCTACATCCCCATAGGAACGACTTTGGAGCTAAGATCTGCATCCCCTTAAGAACGACTTTGAAGCTTCTTCACCTCTTTACTTAGGTGGCATTTTAGCTCTGCATCCCTGTAGGAATGACTTTGGACCTTTTTCACCTTTGATGTTACACTCGATGGTGTAACCACAGATTTATTACAACATATCGAAGTTTGTGAGAGCACCTAGAGGGGGGGGTGAATAGGTGATCCTGCAAACTTGAAACTTAATGCCACAAAACTTGATTAGGAGTTAGCACAAGAATGCCAAGTGGCTAGAGAGGAGTCTTAGCAAAACACAATAACCACAAAGAGATCAACACAGAGATGGCACAGTGGTTTATCCCGTGGTTCGGCCAAGTCCAATGCTTGCCTACTCCACGTTGTGGTGTCCCAACGGACGAGGGCTGCAATCAACCCCTCTCAAGTGGTCCAAAGACCTACTTGAATACCACGGTGTTTTGCTTTGCTTTTCTATATCCCGCTTGCGAGGAATCTCCACAACTTGGAGTCTCTCGCCCTTACAAAGATGTTCACAAAGAAGCATGGAGTAAGGGAGGGATGAGCAACGCACACAAGACACTAAATCAGAGTACCAACACGCACACAAGTCACAACAAGAGCTCACAACACAACCCGGCGATTTCACAACTCAAATGGAGCTCTAGTTGCTATCACAAAGAATCAAATGCGCGGAATCGAAGTCTTGGTGCTTAGGAATGCTTAGAGAATGCTTGGTGTCATCCTCCATGCGCCTAGGGGTCCCTTTTATAGCCCCAAGGCAGCTAGGAGCCGTTGAGAGCATTCCAGGAAGGCAATTCTTGCCTTCTGTCGCCTGGCGCACCGGACATTGTCCGGTGCGGATCTCTTTCCTTATTTGGCGAAGCCGACCGTTGCAGTCTTGGAGCCGTTGGCGCACCGGACACTGTCCGGTGCACACCAGACAGTCCGGTGCCCCATCCGACCGTTGGCACTTGCTACGCGTCGCGCGCGGATTCCGTGGCCGACCGTTGGCCCGGCCGACTGTTGGCTCACCGGACAGTCCGGTGCACCACCGGACAGTCCGGTGAATTTTAGCCATACGCCGCCGACGAAGTCCCGAGAGCAGCTAGTTGACGGATGCCAGCCTGGCGCACCGGACACTGTCCGATGCACCACCGGACAGTCCGGTGCACCCACTTCGGCTGAACAAAGCCATCTTTAATTCCAACTTGATTTTTCATGTTTCCAGCAATTAGACATAATACATTAGTCTCCAAAACAATATACTAAGTCTGAGAAACATACCTTTATACTTGATTTGTACTTTGTCCACCATTTAACACTTGGGCACTTGTGTTGGACACTAAATCACCAAAATACTTAGAAATGGCCCAAGGGCACATTTCCCTTTCAATCTCCCCCTTTTTGGTGATTTATGCCAACACAACACAAAGCAAGTAGAACAAGTGCAAAATCAATTCAAATAAGAACTCAAGATTGTTTTGATTCAAATTTGGCATATATGGATCATTCTTTGCCACCACTTGGTTTGTTTTTGCAAATCAAATTAAATTTCCTATCTCTAAGTCAAACGCACTTGTTGAGACAGAAAGAGAGTTGTTCCAAGAGAAATTGATCAAAGATTTCAAAAACTCCCCCTTTTTCCCATAATCAACCATTCTCCCCACAAGAGGCCAACTTTTGACAAAAGAGACAATAAGAGATTTTTAACAAACCAAAAGCTCTATTCTACTATTTTCAAAATTCTCAAATGGTAGCTGATCCATTTCTTGTTTTGGCCTTATTTTCTCCCCCTTTGGCATCAAGCACCAAAACGGGATCAATTTTGGCCCTTTAACCCCATTGCCTTACCAAAATCATTAACTAAGAGTAAAAAGGCAATAAGAGTACAAAGATGAACTTGGAAGTAGTTACTCTTTCATCGGAGTGCAGTGGAAGTCTTGCATGGTCCAAGTCCACCTTTTCCCTTTCAACCCTCCTTTGAGACTAAATCAAGTAAACTCAAGCACGCCGTTAGTCTCAAAGGGTCAAGTTGTAGCATGCCTCCCCCTAAATAAGTGCATTACTTGCAAATGGACTTGTGAGGTCCGGGGATCATGAGTACAACTTGAGCACCATAAATAAACAACAAAATGCATAAGGGAACATGATCAAAGCATAAGACACATGTATGCTACACATCAATCCAAGTTCCGCGAATCTAAGACATTTAGCTCACTACGCAGCCTGCAAAAGGTCTTCTCATCTAGAGGCTTGGTAAAGATATCGGCTAGCTGGTTCTCGGTGCTAACATGAAACACTTCGATATCCCCCTTTTGCTGGTGGTCTCTCAAAAAGTGATGTCGGATGTCTATGTGCTTTGTGCGGCTGTGTTCAACAGGATTATCCGCTATGCAGATAGCACTCTCATTATCACATAGGAGTGGGACTTTGCTCAGATTGTAGCCAAAGTCCCTGAGGGTTTGCCTCATCCAAAGTAGTTGCGCGCAACATTGTCCTGCGGCAACATACTCGTACTCAGCGGTGGATAGGGCAACGGAGGTTTGTTTCTTAGAACTCCATGACACCAGGGACCTTCCTAAGAATTGGCACGTCCCCGATGTACTCTTCCTATCGACCTTACATCTAGCATAGTCGGAGTCTGAATATCCAATCAAGTCAAAGGTGGACCCCTTTGGATACTAGATACCGAAGCAAGGTGTAGGCGCGTAGCGACTAAATATCTAAGAATTCGCTTTACAGCCACTAAGTGACACTCCCTTGGATCGGATTGAAATCTAGCACACATACATACACTAAGCATAATATCTGGTCTACTAGCACATAAATAAAGTAAAGACCCTATCATAGACTGGTATGCCTTTTGATCAACGGACTTACCTCCTTTGTTGAGGTCGGTGTGTCCGTTGGTTCCCATCGGAGTCTTTGCGGGCTTGGCGTCCTTCATCCCAAACCGCTTGATCAAGTCTTGAGTGTACTTCGTTTATGAGATGAAGGTTCCATCCTTGAGTTGCTTCACTTGGAACCCAAGAAAATAGCTCAACTCGCCCATCATCGACATCTCAAACTTTTGAGTCATCACCCTGCTAAACTCTTCACAAGACTTTTGGTTAGTAGAACCAAATATTATGTCATCGACATAAATTTGGCACACAAAAAGATCACCATCACATGTCTTTGTAAAAAGAGTTGGATCGGCTTTCCCGACCTTGAAAGCATTAGCAATTAAAAAGTCTCTAAGGCATTCATACCATGCTCTTAGGGCTTGCTTAAGTCCATAGAGCGCCTTAGAGAGCTTACACACGTGGTCGGGGTATCGTTCATCCTCGAACCCAAGGGGTTGCTCCACGTACACCTCCTCCTTGATTGGCCCGTTGAGGAAAGCGCTCTTCACATCCATTTGGAACAACCTGAAAGAATGGTGAGCGGCATATGCTAGCAAAATACGAATGGACTCTAGCCTAGCCACAGGAGCAAAAGTCTCCTCAAAGTCCAAACCTACGACTTGGGCATAACCTTTTGCCACAAGTCATGCCTTATTCCTTGTCACCACTCCGTGCTCGTCTTGTTTGTTGCGGAACACCCACTTGGTTCCCACAACATTTTTCTTGGGACGAGGCACCAGTGTCCAAACTTCATTTCTCTTGAAGTTGTTGAGCTCCTCTTGCATGGCCAACACCCAGTCCGGATCTAGCAAGGCCTCTTCTACCCTGAAAGGCTCAATAGAAGAGACAAAGGAGTAATGCTCATAAAAATTAACTAATCGAGACCGAGTAGTTACTCCCTTGCTAATGTCACCCAAAATCTGGTCGACGGGATGATCCCTTTGAATCATTGCTCGGACTTGGGTTGGAGGTGCCGGTTGTGCTTCTTCCTCCATTAAATGATCATCTTGTGCTCCCCCTTGATCACATGCCTCCTCTTGATGAACCTGTTCATCTTCTTGAGTTGGGGGATGCACCATTGTTGAGGAAGAAGGTTGATCTTGCTCCTTTTGTTCCAGTGGCCTCACATCTCTAATCGCCATGGTGCGTATTGCGGCCGTTGGAATGTCTTCTTCATCTACATCATCAAGATCAACAACTTGCTCTCTTGGAGAGCCATTAGTCTCATCAAATACAACATCGCTAGAGACTTCAACCAAACCTGATGATTTGTTGAAGACCCTATACGCCTTTGCATTTGAGTCATAACCTAACAAAAACCCTTCTACAGCTTTGGGAGCAAACTTAGAATTTCTACCTTTCTTCACTAGAATGTAACATTTGCTCCCAAATACACGAAAGTAGGACACATTGGGTTTGTTACCGGTTAGAAGCTCATATGAAGTCTTCTTGAGGAGGCGATGAAGATAGACCCGGTTGATGGCGTGGCAAGCCGTGTTCACGGCTTCCGACCAAAAGCACTCGGGGGTCTTGAACTCTCCAAGCATCGTCCTCGCCATGTCTATAAGTGTCTTGTTCTTCCTCTCTACCACACCATTTTGCTGTGGTGTGTAGGGAGCGGAGAACTCGTGCTTGATTCCTTCCTCCTCAAGGTACTCCTCCACTTGAAGGTTCTTGAATTCGGACCCATTGTCGCTCCTTATCTTCTTTACCTTGAGCTCAAACTCATTTTGAGCTCTCCTTAGGAAGCGCTTGAGGGTCGCTTGGGTTTCAGATTTATCCTGCAAAAAGAATACCCAAGTGAAGCGGGAAAAATCATCAACTATAACAAGACCATACTTACTTCCTCCTATACTTACATAGGCGACAGGTCCGAAAAGGTCCATATGAAGTAACTCCAGGGGTCTTGATGTTGTCATCACATTTTTGGCATGATGAGAGCTTCCCACCTGTTTCCCTGCTTGACAAGCTGCACAAGGTCTATATTTTTTGAAAGTAACATTAGTTAGACCTATCACGTGTTCTCCCTTTAGAAGCTTGTGAAGGTTCTTCATCCCCACATGTGCTAAGCGGCGATGCCACAGCCAGCCCATGCTAGTCTTAGCAATTAAGCATGCATCTAGACCGGCCTCCTCTTTTGCAAAATCAACTAAATAGAGTTTGCCGTCTAATACACCCTTAAAAGCTAATGAACCATCACTTCTTCTAAAGACAGACACATCTACATTTGTGAATAGACAATTATATCCCATATTGCATCATTGACTTACGGATAACAAATTATATCCAAGCGACTCTACTAAGAAAACATTAGAAATAGAGTGCTCATTTGAGATTGCAATCTTGCCTAAGCCTTTAACCTTGCCTTGATTCCCATCACCGAATATGATTGAATCTTTGGAATCTTTATTCTTGACGTAGGAGGTAAACATCTTCTTATCCCCCGTCATGTGGTTTGTGCATCCGCTGTCGATAATCCAGCTTGATCCCCCGGATGCATAAACCTGCAAGGCAAATTTAGGCTTGGGTCTTAGGTACCCAACTCTTGTTGGGTCCTACAAGGTTAGTGACAATATCCTTAGGGATCCAAATGCAAGTTTTATCTCCCTTGCATTTTGCCCCTAGTTTCCTAGCAATCACTTTCCTATCCTTTCTACAAATCGCAAATGAAGCATTGCAAGCATGATAAATTGTAGAAGGTTCATTTATTATTTTCCTAGAAACATGAACAACATTTCTTCTAGGCATGTGATTAATAACATTTCTCCTAGCTAAATTTCTATCATGCATAATAGAAGAACTAGAAGCAACCATGGCATGAGAATTAAAAGCATCATAACTTCTATAAACATTTCTAGAATGTCTCCTATCATGATATATGAAGGCATGGTTCTTTTGAGCACTACTAGCCATAGAGGCCTTCCATTTCTCCTTGGCGGAGATGGAAGCCTTATGGCTTGTTAAGTTCTTGACTTCCCTCTTGAAGCCAAGACCATCCTTAATTGAGGGGTGTCTACCAATCATGTAGGCATCCCTTGCAAATTTTAGCTTGTCAAATTCACTCTTGCTAGTCTTTAGTTGGGCATTAAGACTAGCCACTTCATCATTTAATTTAGAAATGCAAACTAGGTGTTCACTACAAGCATCAACATTAAAATCTTTGCACCTATCGCAAATCATAACATGTTCTACACAAGAGTTAGATTTATTTGCTACTTCTAGTTTAGCATTTAAATCATCATTATCACCTTTTAAAGTAGAAATGGTTTCATGACAAGTAGATAGTTCAGAAGAAAGCATTTCATTCCTTTTAACTTCTAGAGCAAGAGAATTTTGTGCACTAACAAATTTATCATGCTCTTCATATAAAAGGTCCTCTTGTTTTTCTAGTAATCTATTCTTATCATTCAAAGCATCAATCAATTCATTAATCTTATCAATCTTAGTTCTATCTAAGCCCTTGAATAAGCATGAATAGTCTATTTCATCATCATCACTAGACTCATCCTCGCTTGAAGAAGCATAAATAGTATTGTTTCGAGTATATACCTTCTTCTCCTTAGCCATGAGGCATTTGTGATGCTCGTTGGGGAAGAGGAATGACTTGTTGAAGGCGGTGGCGGCGAGTCCTTCGTTGTCGGAGTCGGACGAGGAGCAATCTGAATCCCACTCCTTTCCAAGATGTGCCTCGCCCTTCGCCTTCTTGTAGTTCTTCTTCTTTTCCCACTTTCCACTCTTCCTTTCCTGGTCACTATCATTATCGGGGCAATTAGCAATAAAATGACCAATCTTACCACATTTGAAGCAGGAGCGCTTCCCCCTTGTCTTGTTCTTGTTGGGGTGCTCCTTGCGACCCTTTAGCGTCGTCTTGAACCGCTTGATGATAAGGGCCATTTCTTCCTCATTAAGCCCGGCCGCCTCAACTTGCGCCACCTTGCTAGGTAGTGCCTCCTTGCTCCTTATCGCTTTGAGAGCAACGGTTTGAGGCTCGTGGATAGGGCCATTCAATGCATCATCCACGTATCTCGCCTCCTTGATCATCATCCGCCCGCTTACAAATTTCCCAAGGATTTCTTCGGGCGACATCTTGGTGTACCTAGGATTTTCACGAATATTGTTTACCAGATGTGGATCAAGTACAGTAAAGGACCTTAGCATTAGGCGGACGACGTCGTGGTCTGTCCATCGCGTGTTTCCATAGCTCCTTATTTTGTTGACGAGGGTCTTGAGCCTGTTGTACGTTTGGGTTCGCTCCTCCCCTCTTATCATCGCGAATCTCCCGAGTTCGCCCTCCACCAACTCCATCTTGGTGAGCATGGTGACGTCGTTCCCCTCTTAGCATTGTCCAAACCGCTCACCTTATGGTACTCGTCCCTACACAATGAGGCTAACAACACAATAGTAGCTTGTGCATTTTTATGAATCTGTTCATTGATAAACAAAGGACTATCCGAGCTATCAAATTTCATTCCACTCTCTACTATCTCCCATATACTAGGATGAAGAGAGAACAAGTGACTACGCATTTTGTGACTCCAAAATCCGTAGTCCTCTCCATCAAAATGAGGAGGTTTACCAAGTGGAATGGAGAGTAAATGAGCATTGGTACTTTGAGGAATACAAGAATAATCAAAAGAGAAGTTTGAATTAACCGTCTTCTTTTTCTCGTAGTCGTTGTCGTCGTCCTTTTGGGAAGAAGAGGATTCGTCGCTGTCGTAGTAGACTATCTCTTTGATGCGCCTTGTTTTCTTCTTCCTCCCATCTTTTCTTTTGTGGCTCGAGCCCGAGTCAGTAGGCTTGTCCTCCTTTGGATCATTGACAAAGGATTCCTTCTCCTTATCATTGACCACCATCCCCTTGCCCTTAGGATCCATCTCTTCGGGCGATTAGTCCCTTTCTTGAAGAGAACGACTTTGATACCAATTGAGAGCACCTAGAGGGGGTGAATAGGTGATCCTGCAAACTTGAAACTTAATGCCACCAAACTTGATTAGGAGTTAGCACAAGAATGCCAAGTGGCTAGAGAGGAGTCTTAGCAAAACACAATAACCACAAAGAGATCAACACAGAGATGGCACAGTGGTTTATCCCGTGGTTCGGCCAAGTCCAATGCTTGCCTACTCCACGTTGTGGCGTCCCAACGGACGAGGGTTGCAATCAACCCCTCTCAAGTGGTCCAAAGACCTACTTGAATACCATGGTGTTTTGCTTTGCTTTTCTATATCCCGCTTGCGAGGAATCTCCACAACTTGGAGTCTCTCGCCCTTACAAAGATGTTCACAAAGAAGCACAGAGTAAGGGAGGGATGAGCAACACACACAAGACACTAAATCAGAGTACCAACACGCACACAAATCACAACAAGAGCTCACAACACAACCCGACGATTTCACAACTCAAATGGAGCTCTAGTTGCTATCACAAAGAATCAAATGCGCGGAATCGAAGTCTTGGTGCTTAGGAATTCTTAGAGAATGCTTGGTGTCATCCTCCATGCGCCTAGGGGTCCCTTTTATAGCCCCAAGGTAGCTAGGAGCCGTTGAGAGCATTCCAGGAAGGCAATTCTTGCCTTCTGTCGCCTGGCGCACCGGACATTGTCCGGTGCGGATCTCTTTCCTTATTTGGTGAAGCCGACCGTTGCAGTCTTGGAGCCGTTGGCGCACCGGACACTGTCCGGTGCACACCGGACAGTCCGGTGCCCCATCCGACCGTTGGCACTTGCCACGCGTCGCGCGCGGATTCCGTGGCCGACCGTTGGCCCGGCCGACTGTTGGCTCACCGGACAGTCCGGTGCACCACCGGACAGTCCGGTGAATTTTAGCCGTACGCCGCCGACGAAGTCCCGAGAGCAGCTAGTTGACGGATGCCAGCCTGGCACACCGGACACTGTCCGGTGCACCACCGGACAGTCCGGTGCACCCACTTCGGCTGAATAAAGCCATCTTTAATTCCAACTTGATTTTTCCTGTTTCCAGCACTTAGACATAATATATTAGTCTCCAAAACAATATACTAAGTCTGAGAAACATACCTTTATACTTGATTTGTACTTTGTCCACCATTTAACACTTGGGCACTTGTGTTGGACACTAAATCACCAAAATACTTAGAAATGGCCCAAGGGCACATTTCCCTTTCAGTTTGCACCTTCTCAAATAGTTTCTGAGGCAAAAACATGAAGCGAGAGAAATGAAAATTACAATAGGTGTATATGAAGTTCTTAGTCTGGCCCCTCTTTAGTTTCAGTAAATGTGCCTAGACTCTGGAACAGTACTGTTAACTATTCGAGCTTGGAACTCTTCTCTTGCATCGTGTTGCTGCTGAATTTGACGCTGCCCTTCAGGCTGCTGGTTGTGGGACGAAGATGGAGCCAGTACCGGTGGTTATGGCAAGGCCCACATAGCTGGAGAGTGACTTGCCGAAGCCACTGAAACTGTAGGTTGTGAAAATGGTTGTTGATTGCCCACATACTCTGGAATGTATGGAGAATAACACGAAGCAATATGTAGGACTTGCTTCGGCTAATTCTATCGTGCTTCGACCTCAGCTATATCCTTTTGCTTCTATATTGTAACTTGGAAGGTTCTAGTTGTGTGCCCCTTATCCTCTCCACAGAACAAGCAAAATAGCCTTCTTGGTTGTGAGTTGAATCTTCCTCCGAAGCTTCATCCCCCTACCTCTTTGGGCTGGCAGTCCAAATGAGCTTTGTTGCGTCCTAGTTGACTGGGAATTGTACTGGTGCCCTTGGTTGTGATTGCCTCTGTCTTCACTTTCACTGGGATTGTGTATTGTTCTGACATGCCTTGGGTGGAGCCTTCCTCTGAAGCCCCTAGTCATTTCAGAATAATTGTAAGCTTCCTCCCTTCTTTGTCGGAAATCGTTGTCGACTCTGATGTACTCATCCATCATCTAGAGAAGCTTCTCCAGGGTTTGTGTGGCTTTCTGGCGAAATATTGTGTTGTTGGTCCTGGACGATGTCCTTGATCGTGACTTCAATGACAATCTCATTTGGCAACGTTGGCGCCTGAGCCCTGAGATGCAGATTCCTTCAGACGTATGCATGTAGATACTCCTCGTGGTCCTGTGCGCACTGAAATAAGGCTTCAGTGGTCACTAGCTTCGTCTGAAACCCCTAAAAGCTGGTGACTAACATATCCTTCAACTTCTGCCATGATATGATTGTTCCTAACCTAAGAGAAGAATACCAGGTTTGAGCAACACTTCTGACTGCCATGATAAAGGATTTTGCCATGACAGCGGTGTTGCCACCATATGATGATATGGTTGCTTCGTAGCTCATGAGAAACTGCTTCGGGTCTGAGTGCCCATCATACATAGGAAGCTAGGGTGGTTTGTATGAAGGTGGCCATGGGGTAGCCTGCAATTCTGTAGCTAGGGGGGAAGCATCATCAAAAGAAATGTTATCATGATGAAAGTTACCATACCATATGTCATCATGGCTGGGGATTTCTTCACGAAGCTCTCTCTGTTGTGGCTTATGCCCTTGTTCATTGTCTTGTCTGATGTATCTCATCTCTTTGGTTGCTTCATCAATCTTTTTCTAGAGCTCAGCCAGCCAAAGCATCTTCTCCCTTCTTCTCTCCACTTATTGATGAATAGCTTCTAGATCCCTGATCTCTTGATCCAACTCTTCGTCCTGTGGTGTTGGGCTAATAGCTTTCCTCTTCTGGCTTCGGGCCTCCCTTAAAAGGAGCCCATCTTGATTGGTGTCCAGCGGAGCAAGGGCAGCCCCTGGCGCTGCTGTCTTCTTCGGTGGTATGACGAAGGTGGTCGTTTGAGTTCTCTTAACGAAGGTGGTCGTTTGATCTCACTAGAGGTGGGCGCCAATGTTGGTCACTTGTTTTCGATTGCTGTGAATCAAGAACAAGGCAACATATTTGTTAAACGTTAAAAACCTTCGTCTGTCGAAGCATTATTCCCCTTCGGGTATAACCAATCTCGGATGAAGGTCATGAAGAACAGTTCTTCATCACTCATAAATATAAAAATATAATTACAAATGTAATATCATGTCATTTATTCATTTCATATTGAATGTACAAATAATATCAAAACACGCAATGCATTCATACCTTCGTTTTGCTTGAAGGTAAAGGCGTGAATGCAATTACAATCCAGCATGAATAGTACGAGGGTACTGTTCACCTATTTATAGGCAAACGTAAAGTTTCATACGATATTACATTCATACCCTCAAAGATTACATACAAGGTTTACAAATGTCATAAGGAAATTTTGACATTTGCACTTAGCACCTTGAACAACACCTCCCTATGTCGCCCTTCCGCAACAACGTAACGAAGCTTGCTTCATCGCACTTCCATTGATCTATGTCAAAGCTTTTTTGATAATGAAGTGTCATACCCGATTCTAGAGGCAGAACCGAGCGCATAGCATATGTGTGCCAAGATCCATTTCCACACATATGTTGACGTCAAAAGTGTATTATATCAAAAGACAATGCAATAAAGGCATAAAGAGAGTAGAGTACTTTATTACATCATCTGAATCATTGTATCTTTAACAAGTATCAACATCAAAGTAGGGCGGAATTAAATAACATGGGTAATCTCCCACAGGAAGATGATCGGCGCATCGTTAGACTTAAAACTCATCGTCGTCATCAGCGAAGTCTCCAGCATCACCCTCTGATCAAAATATTAGCAAGGGTGAGCTCACTTATGGTCGGAGCTCAGCAAGTGGGGGAAAATTAATGCAAGTTTAACAAGGCGAGGCTAAGGTTGAGCAGTAAGCATTTTAGTTGGTCAATATTTTATTAACAACACCTGTCTTACTAATAAGTGTGTATCCCAAGTATTCCCATTAAACAAAGGTATAAGAGTATATCAAAAACACTTAAGTGAAACCACTTAAGCAAACTATTGGCAAATCATCGGATCTCGATTTATTTCCATCTTCAAGTTCAATTATCATGTGAGGAGTCTAGGCTGCTCTTAACCGTGAGCACGACTGACATATCAGTTTCACACTCTGCAGAGGTGGCGCATCTTTACCCATGAGTCACGATTCCCTTCTTGCCTAGGTTGATCAGACACGTATTCACTTCCGAGGTGAATGGCTAGGGTCTCACTACGAGGCTTTTCCCTAGAGTCCTCAATATGCAAATGCTGGAAATGGTCAAACTGCATAGAGCACACCTAACGTAACCAACTTATAGCCCAGACTGCAGGGTAAAGCTTTGGGAACTATGCTCGTATCCAATCTGTCTGAGTCGGATCTATAAGCGCTTGCCAGATGCCCCTGTTCCGGTCGACCACGACCAGCACCCGACATAAGACTTCCCTAGTTATTTAGCCTAGGGCGTCCCATACCACCCTCATGGTAGCACTGTTTTCCTGGGTGATCACTCCATGTTCCAATTAATATGCAATAATCTTGTTTAACCATCGGGTTAACATCGTAATACCACTTTCATTTACGGAACATTAAAACAGGAGTGACATAAAAATTATTAAGTTGAGCGGTAGCATCAATTTGCAAAGCATAGTATTTTCCCAGGGTAATCAAGGAATAAAGTTGGTAAATCTAGAAAATCCTTAATTAGGTAAATCCCATCAAATTATGCAGTATATCCAAAAAGTAAACATTATTATATGCATTAATTGGGTACAAATAGAATATGCAGAGGGAGAATCCACTTGCCTTGCTCGAACGTGTCCTGCGGTTCGTCCTCGAACGTGTTAGGCTCGTCTACCTCACAATCCACTTCTAAAATCGATTTGCATATCCCACACACAAAAGAATATGTACACCAAATAAATAAACATACACCAGTACAGGGTAATCATTCACCATTACATTCATATTAACACATCGCACTTATCACACACATTAATACGTCTTAATCGTGTAAATATTTATTAATTCAATTATGACTATTCTTGTGAGTCATAAATGGTGAAATTATGAGTAGGTGCTATAATAATAGTTTTAACTAGTATTGATACGTATTAACATTATTTATGAAAATAAATGCTAACTATTTTTCTGTAATACTAATAAATAGACTAATAGACTTTATTCCTTTTATTTCTAACTTGAGTTTATGTGTATAGCTAAAAATGAATCTACTAATATTAATATTCTAAAAATCAACATAAATCACCAATTGGGCTTTTATAACATAAGTGGGGTTATTTTGACATAAACAAGTATATTTATTAATTCTAAAAAGTTAAGTGCTATACTCATGAACACATTTATTTTGGCTAGTAAAAATCTATTTCTCATACGACTAGTGGTATTTTCTCCTTTCTTTCTAAAAGAAAGTATTATTAAAATAATCGGATATAAATCATCTAAAATCCTATAATGTTTATATGGCCATGAATTCTAGACCATTTACTAAATCCATTAAAATGAACCTATGATTATAATCCTCCAAATAGTTTCCAAAGTTTATTGTGACCAAAATTAACTATAAAATTTCTTATCTAATGTTTTTATCACCAACGTGTGACTACTAAATTTTCGTTATACTTCTCTCTAATCCGACATTCTAAAAGTCATCGCATCGAATAACATGAATAATCACAGTGCACTATTTATCGCATATATCTACCAAAAAATCCATAGCGCGCATACACGTGAATTTCGAATCACAACATGCTCATATTACAACATAATAAATATACAATTCAAAAACTGAATCAAAAGTAATTTCAAAAATACATAAAATATTTTGGGTCGTCTTCAACCTTGAGTTTGCACGTATGACGGGGAGGGTTCGACGGGGGTTCGGTCGGGTGGAGAAAAGCAGGGGCTCAGCTTCGGATGGCAGATGGTGTAGCTCCGGCGAGCTCCACGGTCTCCGGCGACGACGAACTCCAACAACGGCGGCGGTGGCTCTAATGGCGAGGAGAGTGAGAGAGAGATGGGGGCGAGCTCGGGTAAGGAGAAGGGAGAGAGAGGAGCTCGGTTTTTATAGAGGAGAGGGAGGGAGAGGGAAGGTCGGCCGGGGGAGGGAGAGAGGCGTCGGCTGTGCTTCATGGCGCCATTGATGGAGGGAGGGAGTAATGGAGGGGAGTGATGGGAGGAAGAAACGGAAACAGTGATGATCATTAACGCGGTGGGCGAACGGACGCACGGGTCTGCTTGGTTGGGCGGCGTCGGACGCGGCATCGGTTCCTGGCGTGGTCGCGGTCGTCGCTCGGTCGGGCTCGGCCGCGGGCGGCTGCGCAGTGTGGGGTCGTGGGCGGGGCGCGCCGTGGCCGGTCGGACGTGCGAGCAGGGCGTCTGGGCTCGGTCTGGCTTCCTGGCTTGGGCGCAAGGGAGAGCGTCGGGCTGGGCGCCTGGGCGCGGTGCAGGGGCGCGGCAGGGCAGGGGCTCGTCGGCGCGGCCTTGGGTGCGGGCGTGCAGGGCTCTGGCGGCTGCGGTGGCTTCCTAGCGCGGGCGTGGTCAGGCGACTGCGCCCTGGCGGCTGTGCGCGCTAGAGAGGTGAGAGGGGGAGGAGAGAGAAAGGGAAAGGAGAGGGAAGCAGCAGGGGGCGACAGCGGCGGCTGGGAAGAGCCAGCAGGGGGCGCGCGCGGCTAGGGTTCTTAGTTGGCCCCTAGTGGGCCTTAGGGTTAGGTTAGGTTTATTTTCTTTTTTCTAATCTTTTTTTAATTCGAAATACATTTTTAAATAACTCTAAAATTTATAATAATTAAACCAAAACTATTTATAAATAAAATATTTATTTTTAGACTATTAATTATTATATTATTTACTAGGATTTTCCTATAAGAAGAAATGCTATTAAACATCCAATAATCAATCATGCGCACATCAAAAATTATTCAAAACGCAAATAAATAACAAGCACTTGAATAAAAATTTATTATCCTAATTACCATAATAACTAAATGCATTATTTTTTAGTTGATGGTTTTTATGGTGTTACAAACCTACCCATCTTAAAAGAATCTCGTCCCCGAGATTAAGAAACTTCCGAGAATAACTGGGGGAATTCTGCTCTGAGTTCATCTTCTCTTTCCCAAGTGGCCTCATCTTCCGAATGATGACTCCACTAAACCTTGCACATGTTAATGACTTTACTCCGTGTAATTCTGTGAGATGTTTCCAGAATTCTGACAGGGTACTCCGAATAAGTCAAATCTTCATTAACATTCAGTTCTTCCATGGGTAAATGTTCCTATGGTACTCTCAAGCACTTCTTGAGTTGTGACACGTGAAATACGTCATGCACATCCGATAAACTATCGGGTAGCTCTAACTGGTAGGCTACTTCTCCTTTTCTTTCCAAAATCTTGAATGGGCCAATATAGCGAGGAGATAATTTTCCCTTAACCTTAAATCTTTTCATTCCTCTCATCGGTGAAACTTTAAGGTATACGAAGTATCCTACTTCAAATATCAACTCTCTTCTTCTATTATCAGCATAGCTTTTCTGTCTTGAATGTGTTGTCTTCAAATTCTCTCTGATAATCTGCACTTGCTTTTCTGCTTCTTGGAGAATTTCTAGACCAAATACTTGACTTTCTCTGGTCTGATTCCAATAAAGCGGTGTTCTACACTTTCGTCCGTAAAGTGCTTCAAATGGTACCATTTTTAGGCTTGCTTGATAACTATTGTTATACGAGAATTCTGCATAAAGCAAACTTTTATCCTAGCTTCTACCATGCTTTAGAGCGCAAGCTCTTAGCATATCTTCCAACACTTGGTTTGTTCTTTCCGTTTGCCCATCCGTTTGCGGATGATAAGCTGAACTAAAGTTTAGCTTGGTATCCATGGACTCATGTAGTCTTTTCCAAAAGTGTGAGGTAAACTGGGTTCCTCGATCCGATACGATCTTCTTTGGTACTCCATGCAGACAAACAATCCTCGACATGTATAACTCTGCTAACTGGTCTCCTGAGTAAGTTGTCTTCACAGGTATAAAGTGTGCCACTTTAGTCAACCTGTCTACTATGACCCATATTGAATCATAGCCATCCCGAGTACGGGGTAGTCCAACTATGAAATCCATACCGATTTCTTCCCATTTCCATTCTGGTACCTTGAGAGGTTGTAGTAATCCTGTTGGTCTTTGATGTTCGGCTTTAACTCGCTAACAAACGTCACACAATGCAACGTGAGTAGCAACATCTCTTTTCAAACTGTACCACCAATACTTTTCCTTTAGGTCCTGGTACATCTTTGTACTTCCAAGGTGAATATAGTAAGCCAAATCATGAGCTTTTCTCAAAATAAGTTGGCGTAGGTGTTCGATTTTCGGTACACATATTCTCTTCTTAAACCATATTGTGCCTTGTTCATCTTCCGTGAAATCTGGGGCTTTACCCAAACCAATTTATGTCTTAATTTCTTTGATTTTCTCATCAGACTCTTGTCCTTTGCGAATCTCTTCTTCCAAAGTAGATTCAACTTCCATAATTGTTGCTTCTATATTATTGAGCATTCCAAGGTTAAGTTGTTCCATTTCCCAACACAACTCTTGTGACATCAAATGAGTAGTGATGTTGTTCACTTGACCCTTACGGCTCAAAGCATCAGCCACTACATTTGCTTTTCCTGGGTGATATTGTTTTCCAAATCATAGTCTTTGATCAACTCAAGCCATCTTCTCTGTCTTAGGTTGAGTTCTTTCTGAGTGAATATGCATTTCAAGCTTTTGTGATCCGTGAAGATTTTGCACTTGTTTCCAATCATATAGTGCCTACAAATCTTCAAAGCATGCACTACGATAGCTAGTTCCAAATCATGCGTAGGATAATTCTTCCCATGCTTCCTCAACTATTTTGAAGCATAGGCTATTACTTTTCCTTCTTGCATTAGCACACATCCAAGTCCAAGGTGTGATGCATCGCAATACACATCAAATCCCTTGTGAATGTCTGGCATTACCAATATTGGTGCAGTGGTTAACCTTTTCTTGAGTTCCTCAAAACAATTTTGGCATGCTTCATCCCACTTAAACTCTTTACCTTTCTCTAGTAGTGAGGTAAGAGGTTTCACTAACTTGGAAAAACCTTCAATAAATCTTCTGTAGTATCCTGCCAATCCAAGAAAACTTCTGATCTTGGATGCATCCTTTGGTTGCTTCCAATTTAGTATCTCACTTATCTTTCCTGGGTCCACTTTAATTCCACCATCAGTAACAATATGTCCTAGGAAAGCAACTTCCTTCAACCAAAAATCACACTTCGAGAACTGTGCAAACAATTGGTTGTCACGAAGCTTTTGTAGGACTAGCCTTAGATGATCTTCATGTGTTTCTTCATTCGGAGAATATATCAGTATGTCATCAATGAATACGACCACAAACTGATCCAGATATTCCATGAATACTTTATTCATCAAGTTCATAAAGTATGTCGGTGCATTAGTCAATCCAAACGACATGACCAAAAACTCATATAATCCATATCTCATAGTGAAGGTTGTCTTGGGTACATCTTCTGCTCGAATCTTTAACTGATGATATCCCGGTCTTAGGTCTATCTTCGAGAATATCTTAGCTCCCTTCATCTGATCAAATAAATCTTCAATTCGAGGTAATGGGTATTTATTCTTAATGGTTACTTCATTCAAACTTCTATAATCAACACACATTCTCCTTGAACCATCTTTCTTGCTCACAAATAGAACTGGGGCTCCCCGAGGGGATGAACTTGGGCGAATGAAACCTTTTTCTAGTAATTCTTCTATTTGTTTCTTCAGTTCTACTAAATCTTTGACATCCATTCTATAAGGTCTTTTGAGATAGGTGCATTTCTGGGTAATAATTCAATAGAAAACTCTATATCACGGTCAGGTGGCATACCTCGTAATTCCTCCAGAAATACGTCTGGGTATTCACACACTACCTTGATATTTTCCAAGGGCTTTTCTTCCAAATGATTCACCACTGTCTTTCCTTTTGCATGTCTTGGCTTGTCTGTGCTAACTTGGATTCTTTCGCCTTGCGAACTTGTCAACGTAATTGTTCCGTTGGCACATTGTATCACTCCATCACAACTTTTCAACCAGTCGCATCCAAGAATCACATCAATATTGTTGGATCCTAAGACCACTAGGTTGACTAGAAAATCTATTCCTTGAATCTTGAGATTAACATGGAGGCATGAATGTGTGGCCTTCATGTCACCTCCTTGTGAACTAATGTGTAACATCTTCTTAAGAGGGTGCTTTGGTAAGTTATGCTTTTCCACAAATGACTCAGTTATAAATGAATGTGATGCTCCAGAGTCAAATAAAACTGATGCAGGTATGGAGTTAACAAGGAACATACCATACACCACATCGGCATCCTTAAGCACTGATTCCGCTGTGACGTGATTGACCCTTCCTCTACTCTGGTTCTGCGGAGCTTTGTTCTGAGCAGATCCACAAGCGGGGGTGTTCTGGTCATTCCTCTGATTGTTGCTCTTCTGAGGTGTCTGTTGGTTGTGCCTAGGGCAATTGTTAGCATAATGGCCAAGCTCACCGCACTTGAAACAACCATTGGGTTGGACTGGTGCGTTGTTGCTTCTGGCCTGCGTGTTCACGGCACCACATTGACGATTCTGTAAACTCCCACCAGACCTCTGGGTGGTCTGAGAGTTGTTCCTCTTCTTGTTATGACTTTGATTATTCCTCTGGCCTTGTTGTCCAGAGTGTTGCACTTGATAATTATTTCCACCCTTATTCCCAGAGCGGAACTGAGAACCTTGAGCGTTGTTCGGGCGGGTGTTCCTGCTGGACTGACCTTGGAATTTCTTTTTATGGTCAGACAGTTCCCTTCTTTTACTTTCAAGGCCAATTGCCTTGTTCAATAGAGTCTGAAAGTTGGGGAAGGTATGACTCTACAGTTGATAGTTCAGAGGTCCAATCAATCCTTCCAAGAAACGCTCTTGGCGCTTCTCATCTATATCCACCTCTTCTGGTGCGTAGCGTGAAAGCTGGGTGAAGCGATCACAGTACTCACTGACAGTCATATTCCCTTGAGTCAGGGAAAGGAACTCTTTCTTCTTCAGCTTCCTTATTCCCGAGGGAATATGATGAGCGCGGAAGTTCACTTGGAACTCCTACCAGGTTATGGTATCCACATTGGGGTGTGCCGCTGTGAAGGCATCCCACCAATCGGACGCGGAACCCTCGAGTTTTCCCGAGGCGTACAAGACCTTCTCCCGGTCGTTGCACTGGGTGATATCCAACTTCTTTCCAATGACCTTGAGCCAGTCATCGGCATCCAAAGGATCAACCGCATGAGAGAACGTTGGCGGGTGATGGCTCATAAAATCCCGGTGCTTATCTCTAGCTGGGGGTGCATACTGTTGTTGCTGGTGGTGTTGCTAATTCTGCCGATTCTGCTGAATCTGCTGCACAGATGCAGTGAGACCCTGCAGAAGCTGCATCTAAGCTACGATGAACTGTTCCATGTTGGGGTTCGGTGGTGGTGGTGGTATCTGTTGACCACGCTGGTTCTTGTTGTTGTTGGGTCCTTAGCGAGCGTTCACCATCTGATTGGTTAGAAAGTGAACTTCTTTAGAGAAGTGGGGAGTAATAAAAGTTCTAGAGGGGAATAGCTTAAGTTTATGTTTTTTATATGCTCTTATGGCCATCATTCCATAAGACCATTGCACTCAAACAAAAATCCAACTCAAACATATCAACCAACACCATCACATGGTTGTTATTATTATAAAGATAACTTTAAAAGAGTATTCATCGTCTGACGCGAGAACTAACTTATTACATCATAACTTAAAAATTGAAAGTAGCCTAGTGATGGATCTGGGATCCCCATAGCGAAGCCTCTTGTAGGGAGGAGGCCACGCCATGGCGAGGACCTGGGCTTTAGGCGGATCCCGTCCTTAAAGTTGGGCTTCCAGGGCTGCAATCCTAGCATGGGCATCCTCCAGTTCTAAATGCACCCTATAGAGATCCAGGGTGGCACTGTCCAGGTCGGTGTTGAGACCGGCCACTACACCAGCTAGGGTGTTGAGGCGATCCTCACCAGCTTCACCTGGAACGATGCTGGTCTGGCTTCCTCCACTCAGACGCAGAGGGAGATGCCTGAACCTCATGTCATGCAGCTGCTGCCGGTAGGTGTGGCTGAGAGAACACAGAGTCCGTCTGGCAGCATCACTGACCGAAGCAGCATAGGTGGATAGCGGTGTCAGGGACTCATGAGCTGACAGAGTCCTGAACCCTCTATCCCCTGCATCCATCACCCTGACATTAATGCGAGTGATGTAATAGCAAGCCCGGGGAGGCTCGCTCACTCGCCTTGTCTCGTACAAGGGTCGGACGTAGGTTCTTAACGCGTGCAGCACTTCATGCAGCAGGTTGGGGAAGTGCCCCGTCTCGAACATTGATATGTAATGTTCGACGACAGGCCCAAACCCCATGAAGTAGTCCTGC
The DNA here is from genome assembly GCF_902167145.1 of Zea mays. Classification (NCBI taxonomy): domain Eukaryota; kingdom Viridiplantae; phylum Streptophyta; class Magnoliopsida; order Poales; family Poaceae; genus Zea; species Zea mays. The sequence goes on along the minus strand of NC_050098.1, from coordinate 137,155,621 downwards.
TAGGCGTAGTTGGCCTCCTCGTTGACATGTTCCTCGTCATCTTCGTCGTCGTCGTCATCCTCATCATCATCGTCCCCAGAGTCGTCTGGATCGTCACCTCCAGGTGCAGGAGCTTGAACGGCTGGTGCAGGCGGTGCTGAGGTTGGTGACCTAGCTGCGAAGGCCAGTGACTCTACCAATGGGGTGGGTGTTGGCAGAAATTCCTCCGAGATGTCTTCCAGGATGACTTCATGCTCCACCCGAATGCGAGGGAGATCCACCAGAACTTCCTCAACCACCACTGGGTAGACAAGGATTTGACGTGGCGGAGGGGCATAGCTAGTGTTAACCCGGGTGGTTTGAAGGGTACAAACCATCTACAAGAGAAAGTGTCAACTCAGTTGAATTTTAAAGAGGTAAGGCTGATAAAATAATTTTATAAGAATGAAATTAGCAAGTTTTGAACAAACTAGGATTTCCATTTCTAACTAGTCTAACGACCTAGGGTCAGCATAGCTTTGATACTACTTCTGTCACACCCGGTTCTACAGGCAGAACCGAGCGCATAGCATATGTGTGCCAAGATCCATTTCCACACATATGTTGACATCACAAGTGTAATATATCAAAAGACAATGCAATAAAGGCGTAAAGAGAGTAGAGTATTTTATTACATCATCTGAATCATTGTATCTTTAACAAGTATCAACATCAAAGTAGGGCGGAATTAAATAACATGGATAATCTCCCACAGGAAGATGACCGGCGCATCGTTAGACTTAAAACTCATCGTCGTCATCAGCCAAGTCTCCATCATCACCCTCTGATCAAAATATTAGCAAGGGTGAGCTCACTTATGGTCGAGGCTCAGCAAGTGGGGGAAAATTAATGCAAGTTTAACAAGGTGAGGCTAAGGTTGAGCAGTAAGCATTTTAGTTGGTCAATATTTTATTAACAACACATGTCTTACTAATAGGTGTGTATCCCAAGTGTTGGGGACTTGTTCTCAAATGCTATGAGTTAAGAACAAGGCAACATAAAAAATGTCAAACGTTAATGCCCTTCGTCCTTCGAGACATTATTTCCCTTAGGATATAATGATCTTCAGACGAAGGTCATGAAGAACATACCTTCATCATTGCAATATGCGATAATAAAAGGAGAATCATGTAGAATGTAAGAGATAACATGAATAATTATGTAATATTATCAGCTCATTTCTATTTTATTATCATGGATAAATAGAAATGATATCAAATTGCAAATGTACCTTCGGCTTGATAGAAGGTAAAAGTACAAGTGTGACGCACGAGCAAATATCAGTCAGTGTGAACAGTACAGGAGCACTGTTCATCTATTTATAGGTACGGGACGCAGCCCATGTAAAATTACACCCATGCCCTTTATATTTGCTAATGATTCTATAGTGATCCATCGAGGTCTAAATGGCCTTTTCCCTCTTAGGTCGATTCCCTTTTCTGCTGTCATGCTGAAGCTTCCTTGCGCGTAGCTTCGGCGTTGTGTCAACCTTCGTATTCTTTGTGCTTCTTACACTGTGGTTCTGATCCGAATTCGAAGGTACCTGTTCATGTATTATACTCCAGAAACATTATTAAATTATGTTTTTGAGGACCTTCAGAAGACGAAGGCCCCCAACAGTAGCCCCTTGCAATATTAATTTGTTAGAATATCGAATTCAAATTGCGATATGGACGAAGGCCTTAAGCCGAAGGTCCGAAAAAACACATTCCCTTTGCTAGAATAGCAACAGTCGATGACAGACGGGGCCCTCCAATTTGGAACGCACTGGGCGTATAAATAGGAACTCACCCCGAGCACATTTGGTACGCTATCTGCCGCCTGCTTTGCTTGCTCAAATTTTGAGCTCTTGACTACCAATGCTTGCTTGGTTTTTTAGACTTTCTAAGCTTCGGCTTTGAGGACACATTTTCGCCATTTTCAAAGAGAAGATGTCTCAAGACAAAAAAAGTTGTTGCTGAGACGAAGCTGAGCGAAGAGGAAAAGCTTCTTGAGGAGAAGACTGCTGGATTTGTTGAATCAATAGCAAAGACAAATACATAAAAGATTACTAAGGAAATTCTAGAAGGCTTATCTGAAGATACTGATGACAGCGACAATTATGATGCGGAAAGTGGATGCGAAGACTCTGAAGATCGGCCCTGGCGACCAAGTCATGCAGTCTTCAGGAAATCGACTATCAAACAGAGTCATCTTGATAATATGAGAGGAAGGTATTTTCGAGATATGTCTATTGTGAGGGCTGACGCAGACAGGGTTGTTCCTGCCCCCGAAGAAAATGAAGTTGTGATCTACCGAAGCTTCTTCAAAGCTGGGCTTTGGTTCCCGTTGAGCAGATTTGTTGTTGAAGTTTTCAAGACATATCAGATCACTCCTGAAGCAATTATTAGAATGGGGATCTTCGTCTGGACTGTGAGAAGTCAAGGTCTGGAGCCAAGTGCAAAATGTTTTTGCAGCATGCATGAACTTTCGTATGAGACGAAGCCCTGGGGTAAAGAACAGTATCATAACAATTTTGGTTGCTATGGCTTCGTTGCTCGTTCTGGCTCAAGCTGGCCAGTGCCAACCTTTCGGAAGAGGTGGCCCGGGGCCTGGATGGAAGAGTGGTTTTATGTAAAAAAAATGATTTGAAGGCGAGAGAAGATATTAAAGAGATCATCATGCGCCCCATCTGGTCCCGCTTCGGCCTCCGCAAACCGAAGTAGAGATTGATGAGGCAGCCGAAGCATGCCAAAGGGCCTTCAGCACAGTTTGCGCTTTTATCGGGACAAGAGATTTAGTTCAAGAACATGTAGCCTACAGGATATGGCCACTAATAGACAGCTGGGAAATGCCAAAGGAAACCATCACTAACCCTAGTGAAGGTGGTTTGGTTCGATTGAAATATACCTTCAGGTTTGGAGACCAATTTATCGAACCAGACGATGACTGGCTGAAATGTGTTGAAATTACTAGTGATGAACTACTTGGAGCATACTCCAAATCTGAAGATAATGCACTTTCTGCGGCCTTCGAGAGCCGAAAAAAGAAAAGACTAAATAGGGTTTTTGATGCTATTGGATTTGTGTACCCTGACTATCGCTACCCGCCGCAGGGATAGAAGAGAAAGGGTGCAACTTCTGGGAAGGCTGCTGCTTCGGCTACTACAAGCGAGCCCGCACCAAAGAGGAAAAAGTTGAAGGTCCTTACTCACCGACCGCGCTACATTGAACCGGCCACAGTGCCTGAATTTGGCGGTGAGACTTCTTCAGCTATTGAAGCCAAAGGACCTACTCTTACGCAGAGGATTGAAGAGCTGGCTGCAATGCCGAAGACTGACAAAATTGAAGAACCGAGAATCGAAGGGACGAAAACATTAGAAGTTCTAAGCCCTTCGGCAGAAGTGGAGGTACCGAAGACACAAAAAGGTCTAGCAGCGACCCCCAAGAGAAAAAGGATGGCTAGTGTACTAGATGTGCTGGAGACAATAAAAGCTTCAAGCTCTACTCCAGGGAAAGTTGCCAAGGCTTCGAAAGCGCAGATTGAAACCGAGACAAAGCTGACCGAAGCCGAAGCTACAATGAGCCGGGCTGACGCCGAAGCTGGGCCTTCAGAGCCCGCCAAGGAGAAATCCTCAGAAATTGGAGAAAAGGCAGCGGAGGAAGAAGCTATAGAACAGATTTTGCCTGAAAAAGCTGCCGCTCCTACTCCCGAAGCGCCTTCCGAAGTCCTTGATTATATTATTCGACACTCTTCGGGAAAAGATTATCTAAAGAAGAAATTTTTGAAGCTAAACACTACGCCCGAGAACTGAAGTACCCGAAAGGGGCCTTAGTGTTTAATGGCACAGATGAAGATGACTTCTTGTATTGCCTCCCAGACAACAAAGAATTATCTGTCTACCGGGAGATGGCCAGAAGTATGGGGTTCCCGAAGCTTGAAGTTGGCCTCTGCGCCATGACGAAGGACGATCTTGCGGATAGCCTTGCATATAACAGTCTGAAGGTACAAAAATTGTATACTTGGAAGTTTATGAATTTTGAATTATTCTTTTGTTCTTAAATTAACCCATTCATTCTTTTCATATAGGGTTTAATACTTAGCAACGCCTTAAGGGCACAAAAGAATGCCAAAGACGAGAGTTGCACTATTGCCCTCAACAACCTTCGAACAGAGGTTATCAAGCTGAGGAACAAAGCTTTGGAAAAAGACAAAATTCTACTTACATTGGTGGACAAAGTAAAGGGGGGATGAAGCTACCTTCAAGGCTCAATCTGAAATCCAAATGAATGAGATTGAAAACCTTCAAAAACAACTGGGCGAAGCCAAATTGAAATGCGCTATTGCCGAAGCTGACCGAGATGTCAGTGAGTACTGGAAAAATTATTTTGAAAAAACAGTTACAGAGCTTCGCTCATCAAAAGAAAGATGTTTTGAAAAATTTGTAGAATGCATCAAAAAGATAAAAACTAGCTTCGCCAACGTGGGCGCGTACTCAAGCGAGGACAACTTCATAATAGGCGATCCTGAGGGCATAGTTGAGTGGATCAGCAGCGAAGCCGAAGCTTTTGAAGAAATTTTGAGCGACCGCGGGGACGTCTGCGTGTTCTCTGGTGCGAGGGGAATTGCAGGTATTTTGGAGTAATCAGGGTGCAAGCATGTTAAAACTTTGGCCCAGACCGAAACTGCTTTCTCTATTGATGATACAAAGGACCCCTCGGCCGAAGCAAGCTTAATAAGCGGAAAATTTTTCACTGATATCTGGGAAAATGGCGACCGAGGGATGGCCCATGAAATAATGAAAAGGAGCGAAAAAGACATTCATGACGCTCGAGAAGCAACAAAAGCAGCCGAAAAAGCTGCGGAACTTGAAAGACGGATAGGTATTACTTAATGGCTTTTAACTTTGTTGTTTATTTTTGTGATTTCGAACTAATTTATATCTTCTACTATAGCTGAACTATCGCCTCCCCTAGAGCCATTCGACCCACTGGCCGACCCAGAGACAAAGAAGGCAATAGAAATTATTAATATGGCCGAAGCTATTGTAGACGAAGTTGTCACCAAATTATTAACCGAAGCTGTAGAAAAAGTCCTGAAGGAAGAAGAATAGTTGTTTGTAAAAACATTGCTAGAATATTAATGTAATATTTGTTGGACTATGCTTGTAATATTCAGTGCTCATGGGTTTTGAATGTGATATATGAATGGTTTTGTAATCCATTTCTTTGCGATGCATGAAACTTTTATGTACATACCGTTTTTAGCCTTCGGCGAAAAAACACCTTCCCTTCTTTTCATGCTTCGTAAAGAAGAGTTTTTATGCTTCGTAAAAAATCCTCCAAGCGTCGCAAAAACATTAATGCTTCGTCAACAATATATTTTTTCCTCCACATCAGAGCTGATGAAGCTGTATTTCTTCAAAACTTATTTTGTGCCTTAGCACAATTTCACTTTTTCGAAGCATTCTCCGAAGGTCAACATTATATCCCCTTCTTGTGCCATTGATGCAATATGATGTATGATGTTATGTTATGCGAAATGATGTGATGATGTTATGTTATGCAAAATGATATTTATGTCGAAGACACACACTCACACCCCCATAGTGGAATACACAATTTCTTTGTCGTTTATTTTTCAGCTTTACCGCTTATTTTTCGGTGTATCAGCGCTGACTTTTCGTTGTAAGTTTTGCATTCCCTTAGGAACGTCTTTTGAACTTCTTCGCCTTCTATTTCGGCAGTATTCGCATTGACTTTTCGCGCTTCGCCTTATATTTCGATGGTATTTGGCTCTGCATTCCCTTTGGAACGACTTTTGAGCAGAAAACTTACACTACGCTCCCTTAGGAATGACTTTTTGTATCTTCGGCAAACTTACGCTGCGTTCCTTAGAACGACTTTTTGTAGCTTCAGTGATACTTGTAATGTGATTTTTAGCCCCGTGTTCCCTTAGTAACGACTTTTGTGCTTCAGCGACTTTTTGAACTTCGTGAGTCTATGGATAAGATATATTTTACTATGGCAAGAACGAAGCTATTACAAGAAATTGAAAATGTCAAAAGAACTAGGTTTTCAATAATTGTTCCTTATTAAAAAAGAAAATGAAAACGAATGTAAAAACTGTTTCAGGGGTAGGATATCTCTTAGTAGATATGCTTCGATTTTGGCACAGTACTGTTGATTGTGCGAGCTTCGGACTCCTCCCTGAAATCTCGCTGCTGATGGGTCTGTTGACTCCCTTCTAGCTGCTGACCTCGTGAATATGCAGGTTGTAGCGGTGGCGAAGGTGGGGGCTGTGGCCAAGATGTCTGTGGCTGACTAGCCGAAGCAACAGACGCTGCAGGATGGTTACCCACATACTCTGGTATGTAGGGTGAGTGATACGAAGCAGTATGCATGACCTGCTTGGGCTGGTTCTGCTGAGCTGCGGCTTCTGCTATTTCCTTTTGTTTCTGAATGGTGACATGGCACATCCTTGTAGTATGGCCCTTGTCCTCACCACAGAATAAGCAATAAATTTTTCTAGGCTGATCCCCAAACCTTCCTCCGAAGCCCCTCGCGCCTCTGCCTCTTGGAGCTGACGGCCGGAAAGAGCTTTGTTGCTACCCCGAAGCTTGCGAGGAATATTGTGGCCTCTGTTGTTGACTTCCTCTGTCGTCACTCTGGGTGGAGTGGATTGACCTGACATGCCTTGGGTGGATTCTTCCTCCGAAGCCCCTGGTCATCTCAGAGAACTTGTAGACTTCCTCTCTTCTTTGGCGAAAGTCATTGTCAGCCCGGATGTATTCATCCATCTTTTGAAGCAGCTTCTCCAAAGTCTGTAGAGGCTTTCTAGCAAAATACTGGGCAGTAGGTCCTGGACGAAGCCCCTTGATCATGGCCTCAATGACAATTTCATTGGGCACTGTAGGCGCTTGTGCTCTCAAACGCAAGAACCTTCGGACGTATGCCTGGAGATACTCCTCATGATCTTGCGTGCATTGAAACAGAGCCTGAGTTGTGACTGGCTTCGTCTGAAAGCCCTGGAAACTTGTCACCAGCATATCCTTGAGCTTCTGCCATGAAGTAATAGTTCCTGGTCGAAGAGAAGAATACCACGTTTGGGCCACATTCTTAACTGCCATGACGAAGAACTTGGCCATGACGGTTGTATTGCCTCCGTATGAAGATATAGTTGCTTCATAACTCATCAAAAACTGCTTCGGGTCTGAATATCCATCATACATGGGGAGCTGAGGTGGCTTGTATGATGGAGGTCATGGGATAGCCTGCAGTTCTGCTGCCAAGGGAGAAGCATCGTCAAAGGTAAAGGTATCATGATTAAAATCATCATACCATCCATCCTCGTTGAAGAAGCCTTCTTGGTGAAGCTCCCTATGTTGGGGCCTTCGTTCTTGTTCGTCTTGAGCAAGATGGCGTACTTCTTCCGTGGCTTCATCAATCTGCCTTTAAAGATCAGCTAGTCGAGCCATCTTCTCCTTCTTCCTTTGTACTTGTTGATGAAGCATCTCCATGTTTCTAATTTCTTGGTCCAACTCCTCCTCCTGGAGTGTTGCACTAGTGGCCTTCCTCTTCTGGCTTCGGGCCTCTCGAAGAGAAAGGGTCTCCTGGTTTGGGTCCAATGGCTATAGAGCGGCAGCCCCTGTCGCTGAAGTTTTCTTCGGTGGCATGACGAAGGTCAGTGCTTGCCGAAGGTGGTCGAAAAGGATTCACCGGAGGTGGGCGCCAATGTTGGGGACTTGTTCTCAAATGCTATGAGTTAAGAACAAGACAACATAAAAAATGTCAAACGTTAATATCATTCGTCCTTCGAGACATTATTTCCCTTAGGATTTAATGATCTTCAGACGAAGGTCATGAAGGACATACCTTCATCATTGCAATATGCGATAATAAAAGGAGAATCATGTAGAATGTAAGAGATAACATGAATAATTATGTAATATTATCAGCTCATTTCTGTTTTATTATCATGGATAAATAGAAATGATATTAAATTGCAAATGTACCTTCGAATTGATAGAAGGTAAAAGTACAAGTGTGACACACGAGCAAATATCAGTCAGCGTGAACAGTACGGGAGCACTGTTCATCTATTTATAGGCACGGGACGCAGCCCATGTAAAATTACACCTATGCCTTTTACATTTGCTAATGATTCTATAGTGATCCATCGAGGTCTAAATGGCCTTTTCCCTCTTAAGTCGGTTCCCTTTTCTGTTGTCATGCCGAAGCTTCCTTGCGCGTAGCTTCGGCGTTGTGTCAACCTTTGTATTATTTGTGCTTCTTACACTGTGGTTCTGATCCGAGTCCGAAGGTACCTGTTCATGTATTATACTCCAGAAACATTGTTAAATTATGTTTTTGAGGACCTTCGGAAGACGAAGGCCCCCAACACCAAGTATTCCCATTAAACAAAGGTATAAGAGTATATCAAAAACACTTAAGTGAAACCACTTAAGCAAACCATTGGCAGATCATCGGATCTCGATTTATTTCCATCTTCAAGTTCAATTATCATGTGAGGAGTCCAGGCTGCTCTTAACCGTGAGCATGGCTGACATATCAGTTTTACACTCTGTAGAGGTGGCACATCTTTACCCATGAGTCACGATTCCCTTCTTGCCTAGGTTGATCAGACACGTATTCACTTCCGAGGTGAATGGCTAGGGTCTCACTACGAGGCTTTTCCCTAGAGTCCTCAATATGCAAATGTTGGAAATGGTCAAACTGCATAGAGCACACCTAACGTAACCAACTTATAGCCCAGACTGCAGGGTAAAGCTTTGGGAACTATGCTCGTATCCAATCTGTCTGAGTTGGATCTATAAGCGCTTGCCAGATGCCCCTGTTCCGGTCGACCATGACCAGCACCCGACATAAGACTTCCCTAGTTATTTAGCCAAGGGCGTCCCATACCACCCTCATGGTAGCACTGTTTTCCTGGGTGATCACTCCATGTTCCAATTAATATGCAATAATCTTGTTTAACCATCGGGTTAACATTGTAATATCAATTTCATTTACGGAACATTAAAACAGGAGTGACATAAAAATTATTAAGTTGAGCGGTAGCATCAATTTGCAAAGCATAGTATTTTCCCAGGGTAATCAAGGAATACAGTTGGTAAATCTAGGAAATCCTTAATTAGGTAAATCCCATCAAATTATGCAGTATATCCAAAAAGTAAACATTATTATATGCATTAATTGGGTACAAATAGAATATGCAGAGGGAGAATCCACTTGCCTTGCTCGAACGTGTCCTGTGGGCCGTCCTCGAACGTGTTAGGCTCGTCTACCTCACAGTCCACTTCTAGCATCGATTTGCATATCCCACATACAAAAGAATATGTATGCCAAATAAATAAACATACACCAGTACAGGGTAATCATTCACCATTACATTCACATTAACACATTGCACTTATCACACACATAAATATGTCCTAATTGCGTAAATATTTATTAATTCAATTATGACTATTATTGTGAGTCATAAATGGTGAAATTATGAGTAGGTGCTATAATAATAGTTTTAACTAGTATTAATACGTATTAACATCATTTATGAAAATAAATGCTAATTATTTTCTTTAATACTAATAAATAGACTAATAGACTTTATTCCTTTTATTTCTAACTTGATTTTATGTGTATAGCTAAAAATGAATCTATTAACATTAATATTCTAAAAATCAACATAAATCACCAATTGGGCTTTTATAACATAAGAGAGATGGAGGCGAGCTCGGGTAGGGAGAAGGGAGAGAGAGGAGCTCGGTTTTTATAGAGGAGAGGGACGGAGAGAGAAGGTCAGCTGGGGGAGGGAGAGAGGCGTCGACTGTGCTTCATGGCGCCATTGATGGAGGGAGGGAGTAATGGAGGGGAGTGATGGGAGGAAGAAACGGAAGCAGTGATGATCCTTAACGTGGTGGGCGAACGGACGCGCAGGTCTGCTCGGCTGGGCGGCAGCGGACGCGGCGTCTGTTCCTGGCGTGGTCGCGATCGTCGCTCGGTCGAGCTCGGCCGCGGGCGGCTGCGCAGCGTGGGGTCGCGGGCGGGGCGCGCCATGGCCGGTCGGACGTGCGGGCAGGGCGCTTGGGCTCGGTCCGGCTTCCTGGCTTGGACGCGAGGGAGAGCGTCGGGCTGGGCGCCTGGGCGCGGTGCAGGGGCGGCTGGGCAGGGGCTCGTCGGCGCGGCCTTGGGCGCGGGCGTGCAGGGCTATGGCGGCTGCGGTGGCTTCTTGGCGCGGGCGCGATCGGGTGGCTGCGCCCTGGCGGCTGTGCGCACTAGAGAGGTGAGAGGGGGAGGAGAGAGAAAGGGAAGGGAGAGGGAGGCAGCGGGGGGGCGCGGCTAGGGTTCTTAGTTGGGCCCCTAGTGGGCCTTAGGGTTAGGTTAGGTTTTTTTCTTTTTTCTATTCTTTTTTTAAATTCGAAATACATTTTTAAATAACTCTAAATTTCATAATAATTAAATCAAAACTATTTATAAATAAAATATTTATTTTTAGACTAATAATTATTATATTATTTACTAGGATTTTCCTATAAAAAGAAATGCTATTAAACATCCAATAATCAATCATGTGCACATAAAAAATTATTCAAAATGCAAATAAATAACAAGCACTTGAATAAAAAATTATTATCCTAATTACCATAATAACTAAATGCATTATTTTTTTAGTTGATGGTTTTTATGGTGTTACATGAAGCTCCTATAATACTTAGTAACATACTGAAAACAAATAGTTAGCCGTGTTTTTGAGGACCTTTGGAAGACAAAGGCCCCCAACACCCGTCGGAGGTTCTTCCTCACTGCTCTTAGGGGGGACTCAAATCCGAGTCTGAGTCCGTGTAGAGTGTGTTGAAGATGAGGTCCTCGCCGCCATCGGCTATCCCCACGAACTCCAAGTCGTCAGAGGTGGGGATATGGTCGTGGGCCACTAGGGTGGCGATCACCACCGGGGAGTGGCCAGTCGAGGCGAGAAGGCACCAGACCCACGATTGAAGCCGTCGTAGTAGGACGACGCTTCCACGTCATATGACACAGAGAGCTCCACGTAGAATACGAAGAAAGTCGACAAATCGTCATACGACGGGTTTGGCCCCATATGAATCTCATTCTGTCGTCGTATCTCGTCAGCCTCAGAAGGCGAGGCCGACCTGCGCTCCTCACACCACCAGCATGGGGCGAGGCTAAAGCCGTTAACGGCTTTTAAGACGGTGTCGGGGCTCTCAGGCGGAGTAGGGCGAGCGGGCGGGTGGGCGTCGCCCTGACCATATATCCCTCTTGGCCGATGACAAAATCGAGGCTTCTGAACTAGGGGAGGTCGGGCTTCCGGGGCCCTGACTGCTTCACCTTCGCCGTTGAAGGAGAAGTCAAGGCTCCCAAATGGATAGTCATCCCAGGAGATCGATTCGCGTCGTGGATGGCCATACGAAGCTTGGAGAGCTTCGTCGTGGAACGCACAAGTCCCCTACCTGGTGCGCCAACTGTCGGTGTTTTGAACCTCGCTCCAACAAGTAAATTTAGTTTGCGCGTTCCAGGCTCCGAATGGTGTGTGTGGTGGGCTCAAGATTTATATTGGTTCGGGCAGAACGTTCCTACTTCCCATCATCGACGGCTTGCGCTACCAATATCATTGATGATCAAAGCTCGTAGTAGGGGTTACAAGCAAGTGAGAGAGGGAGGATAGGCTCCCAAGTCTCTTATTCATGGTGGAGGTTGTTACAGAGTGGTGTCCTAGTTAAATCTTGGCTTGGCGGTGGGGCTCCAGTCTCTGGGTCCTCCTGTTCGTCGGTCCTTCTGGGTGTCTTCTCGTCTGGGGTCTACCATGTGGGTGCACCTGTCTAAAGAGAACCAATAGGCAAGGGTAAAACCAAGTGTTCTACATGGGGTAAAGCCACACGTACTTGTGGGCCCCAGGGTCGCCTGGTTGTCTCGTATTCTTTATGGCGGATGGTGCGGGCAGTGCGAGCCCCAATTGCCATCATTTGGGCTATGTCGACCCTAGTCTTCATAGCCTAGGGCTCGGTGCGGTTCGTCGTATTGCGCCCTGCCAGCGGCCTATGCACTCAGGCCTAGTCCCGGTAGGTCATGAGTGTGACGCTGGCCGAGGGATGAGCATGCCATAAATGTGTCGCAGTCCGATGGTCTAACAGGTCATGAGTGCTCTGCAGCCCAAGGGGCTCATAGGTCATGAGTGGCAGACGGACGCAATTAATGTGGCTGGTTACTTATGATGGGTTGCTCTCAGGCCAGACGCGAGATCCACTCGAGTGCTTTCCCTTCGACACGCCCGGCCCCCTGTTAGATTCCGCCACGCATGACCCTAGGTTCAGTATCGCGGTGTTTGTCTAGGGGCGGGTTCTTCCAGGGTAGATGTTATCTATCTCCTCCAACTGACCGATGGGCCCCAGATGCCAGGGCCCTTTCCCTAGTGTGCTCGCTGGCCGATGGGCCCCAGGGACCGGGATCGTATCCTCGACAGTTGCCAACAAGCAACCAAACCTTAGGGAATAAATATTATGTCATCTCTTGCCTTGTATGGTTTGCACTACAAACTATCCTCACTATTACATACGCATTGCTAGTTCATTTATTGTGTATCTATTATTTCATTACTTTTGTTTAGCACATAGCTTGTCATATTCATACATATCATTAATAAGCCATTAGTTTGCCTAGGGAAATAGCCTTGATTAAATCTAGAGCAAGTTATCCCGTCAGTATATTATTTATATTAGCTTTAGTTACAATTGTTAGTTGTGTAGAAAATTTTTGTAGGCTATTCACCCCTCTAACCATCTAGGTCCTTTCAGCACTACTTTAGACTTTTTAGAAGTGGTTCATACTTAACAAGAAATCCTAAATCTCAAATTTTCTACCTAAGGTTTATTTTGGTTTTCTTATTTGTTATACTACTAACAAATATGTGCATCATGTCTTCATTGTCTCAGAAATTGTAATAGATTTGACTTTTGATGAATTTAATACCCCTCAAAAGGAGCAAGCCAATGCAATCATTGTAGTAAATGAAGAACCTCTTTGTGAAGCAATCAAAAAACTAGAAATTGGAGGACAAAACTAGTTAAATTTGAAAATCAAGATGGTGACAAAGATCAACCTCAACGCAAATCAAGATGATCCATCAACATCAAGAGTTTTGAACAATAGTGAAGTCAACAAAGATTGCATTCAACTACAACATCAACATGTTGACCAATCAATACAAGTTGACAATATTCTAGATGTGAAACAAGCTAGTGAACGAGGTCAAGATGTTGAACAAGTGCAATCAATTCAATGTAAAGCTCATTCTCATCATCCAAGGGTTCATCACAACATTAAAAGAGACCATCCCATAGATAACATTCTTGGAAGTCTTAGGAAAGGAGTACTCACTAGATTAAGATTTTCAACCTTTTTATAGCTTCATTCCTTAATCTCATCATTGAAACCCGTGTGAGTTTAAGAAGCACTTAATGATTTAGATTGGGTTATGGCAATGCAACAAGAGTTGAACAGCTTCATAAGAAATGGAGTTTGGTTCTTGGTGGAAAGGACCAATCAAAATGTGTTGGGCATCAATTTGGTATTTCACAACAAACAAGATGAACACAGTGCGGTGAAAAGAAGCATGGATACATAATAGATACGAATAGAAATTTGTAAAACATATGCATAGATTCTACATGGGGGTAAATGAAATCTATCATGACATTTTAGTTTATATAAATGAAGGAAGCAATAATGGTATTAGCAGATACCAATCGAAGAGTGGTACTAATTTGCAGTGGAAGCACATTGTCTTTCTCCGGGGATTCTATTTTCCTTTAATGAGATTACTACACATATGATAAGTTTGCAAAGGTGTAGCATCCAAAAAAACATTAACTATTTTTTTTCTTAAATGCTTGGAGTTGATCAAAATTTGACATTTTGAATCGTTACTCCAAAGAACAATCAGATACCACAGATGTGTAGATCTCATAGAAACACATCCATTTGGCTACTCATGTGTTAGATTCAAAGATCGGATGAGTCGTTTGTTTTAAGCCTTTGATGTTCTCTATTTAGGTCATCATATGAGATGAGGGATCAATCCTTTTACTTCCCTGACTCCCTGGTGCGCCGACTCTCTTTCTTCTCTCCTCCCTGTTGTGCCTCCCTCTTCCCTTCTGCACCTCCCTCCCCTCTCTCTGTTGCAGCAGTTTTATATCCAGGTGCTCCTACCCTTACGGGAAGAAGGGGTTGGAGCAGTCAAGCTACTGTTGAAGAGGGGTGGAAGAGAGGGAGAAAAGGACAAGGAATTTTCGTTTCCCTTAGGTGGCAGTGCTCCGGATCGCGCCTTAATATTCAAAAGCTTGTCATGCTATTAATCTTGAACTTGATGTTGATCATTCACTTAATCTTGTGAAGTTTTATTGAAGTATCTATTAATTGAAGCATGCAATGTGCATGTCATGTTTTATTGCATTTGAAGTTATGTCGTGACCGATGGTCCCTGACCATACCGGTACAACTTATCATCGTATGTTGTCCGAGGAGGAGTACGATACTGCTTCATATCCTTAAGAGGTATAAAGGCAGAAGTCATATGTTTTGCATTCATATGCATTCATGAAGTGTTGGCAGTGCTATGTTTTTATCGTCATTGAAGCTCTAACCTACGGTTACATTCTTCGAGGATATACCTAGTTATAAAGTAGTCATTTATATAAGAATCAATGCTTAATTGAACTTGTGGTTCAAACATCATGTCAAATGATTTTCTTGCTGAGATGTTTCGTCTCACCCTTGTTTTACTCTTTCCAGGTGTTTGATGCTTGCCTTGAGGGAGTGGAAAGTAGTTGCACGTTCACGCTTCACTATGCAAGCTTCACTATGCAAACGTATTCATGCTTTATACTTGTTAATTTTAGTTAAAATGTTTCGATTGTGAGAATGGTAATTTAACCTTTGATGTGTGTTGATTTCTTCAGTTGTGATTGAATTTTCACTGATAAGGAGTTATTGTTGCTAATGTATGCTTCTATCATGGAACTATATCTAGTTGGCTTTCGTGTTTCTTATATTTACAAAGGAGGTACTGCCGAAATTTTCTTATTCATTTATCTTGTGCCTTGGACTCTTGTATAATCTTGATAAGTCTTCAATGAGTCTTCTAATGTTTTCTTCGAGGAGTTGATCACCTCGTTACCTTCGTTCAAGTGTACGCTACATTGTTTGAACTATAAACATAAACACTATCAAACACATTAGTCTAAGTAGTTACGTTAATCATCAAACACCAAAATCACATAATCAAATGGGGATGAGGTCCATTTTTCTTACAAAGGGCATGAAGCGAATAGCTCTTTCGTGATAGAATTTATCTTCATAATTATGAGACCTTGCTTTCATCCCAAGACTAACTCCAACGGAGCAGCCAAACGGCCAGCCAAAGCCAATATGGCTGCCGTGGTGCTACTGTAGCGCCTAGAAACAGGTTCCAACAACACAGCCAAAAGGAGCAGCTATTTTAGAGGGGATGAGAGAGAAAAGCTAGATTGGCTGGTTCAGAGCCGGCAGTCATTTTCTCCCCTTCGTCTCTGACAATCCGGACCCACTTCTGAGGCTTCTGGCCACTCGCCCTGGGAACCAGCTATTTTAGCTGCTCCGTTGGATACGACGGACGTATGGATGGCCATCTAAATTACTGTGGCAAGCCAACGGCCTGAATGTCTGCCCGTTTTGGCTCGGGCAGACATTCAGGCCGTTGGCTTGCCACAGTAATTTAGCTGGTCATCCATACGTCCGTCGTATCCAACGGAGCAGCTAAAATAGCTGGTTCCCAGGGCGAGTGGCCAGAAGCCTCAAAAGTGGGTCCGGATTGTCAGAGACGAAGGGGAGAAAATGGCTGCCGGCTCTGAACCAGCCAATCTAGCTTTTCTCTCTCATCCCCTCTAAAATAGCTGCTCCTTTTGGCTGTGTTGTTGGAACCTATTTCTAGGCGCTACAGTAGCACCACGGCAGTCATATTGGCTTTGGCTGGCCGTTTGGCCGCTCCGTTGGAGTTAGTCAGGCGCCTTGTTTCAGCCCCTATATCTCTCCGTTAATGAATAAAGTTATTTCAAGCTTTAGATAGGCCGAGAAAGCCTTCAAACTATCACCAAGAAAATAAATTTGTTTCCCTAGCTTTTAAGAGGTTGCCGTTTAAAACAAGGTAGTTTTATACAAAGCCAATTGAAATTTATTTCTCCATACTGTCTTCTACGGGCTGTATATTTCAAGTGAAGCGGTAGCCATTCTAATATCGCTCTGACCTGCGTATTGTTTCTGTCGTTGCAGGTCACTTGACACGTTTTACTTTTGAACGACTCAATAAAATTCAGTTTGGTTTCTACCAGAGTGCAGTGCTTTGGGCAGTTCTCTGGAAAACGATCGCTGCTCGCTTAACATTTTCATCTAGTTTTTGTTCAGAGCTGGCAGCAACCTCTAGTGCCAGCTTCTTTGAAGAAACCAATTATGTTTCTGTCTTCAACTGCACTAGCGTCTGCCATTTTCCAGGCATTCGCAGTCGCAGCTGAGGTTTGCCGTTTCTGTTTATATATCCATGCTGACATTACTTGATACTAGCATAAGCCATTATTCCTGGGAGCCAAAATTTCAGAATGATTGATAGTTACAGGTGGCCCAAGGCTTCAGATGAGATTATTCAGGAGCTTACAGATAAAGAACCTGAAATTTTGATAACAATGCCCTCAACACAACACGACCATTTCGACAAATCCCTACTGTTAGACATGAAAATAGCAATAGCATGAAGAGCAGAGCTCCAGATCGTCGGTATCTTGCTGCAGGATGTGTATCCAGCAAAGTTAGATTTGGAGGCTAATTTCTTCTATGTTACTCGAACAAGGTAGACGAACATGAGATATTTATAACGATTTGCATTCACAATTTCTCAAGGAAACACATTCTATTGCCAAATACAAAATCTAGGTGAGCCCCAAGCCGGGGATTATACAGAATGCAGTCAGGCTAGCCAAGTCAAATCAAAAGGGCGAGATGTATGGACATGTTACCATCTAGTTAGACCATACATGCACCAGTCCATGACTGTTGCCGGTGTAGATCTCATTCCTGTCCTCGTCATAGAACAGTGCCGTGACGTCCTCCAGAGCTTCTGGAACGGTGCTCCAGACCGAGGACCGCCGCTTGCTGCGACCATTTCTGCGAGGGGGCGCACTTAGGGCAGGATCGTTGGCAGTAATCTTGGCGATACACTTGCCAGTCATGATCTCGCTCATGTTGATGGATCCAACTGGAACAACTGCACAAGACCAGTGTCAATATTTTTTCCTGCTGATAGTACAAATCAAAGATTTCTATAATGTAGTTCACATTTATGATCTGGTCACATTCATGACCTTGTAATGGTGACAGACATCATCCTATATTCAATGTTTGTATTGTCCACACTAAAATTGAGAGGGATTTTGAGGAAGGAAGCAGAGGAACGTGAAGAAACAACCGTTTTTATACGGCTCGTTACATCCATACTGGGCCGAGCCCAGCACAACACACAGCCCAATCACTAGAATTCTAACCTTGTCTTCCTAAGCGGACTCTCCTGCCTGCTCAACCTCAATGTCAGCCACTCTGTCATCCTCGCCATGGCTGGCAGTACCGCCCCCAAGAGATCCAGGATGTCCCCAGACTGGATCCGAAGGAAAGCGTTATTTAAGAACATAATAATCTTCCCATGTAGTCATCGAAGCCGGCAATGTAGACCACTGCACCTTGATCTGAACAATGGCCGTGTTGCCTTTTTTCACCAGCTTACGCTCCAAAATCTTCACTCGTATAGCCTGAGCATCTTCGCCAAAGGCCTCCATTGGAATCTCCTCGAAAAGTGCTGCATGATCCTGAACATGAGGCTTCAACTGGGAAACATGAAAAACTGGGTGGACAGCTGCATGGGATGGCAATTCCAGTTTGTATGCAGCAGCACCTATCTTCTCCAAAATCTTATAAGGACCAAAATATTTAAAGGCTAACTTGGCACAAGGTCTATGTACCACCAATGCTTGAGCATATGATTGCAGCTTAAGAAATACCTTGTCTCCTACTTGAAATTCTCTAAAGGAACGGTTCTTATCAGCGTAGAACTTCATCTTATTCTGAGCATTAGCCAAATGAGTCTTAAGCATGTGAAGGAAATTTTGGCACTCCTGGACTGAATCCAGTGCCTCTGAGTTATGGTACGGATCCAGTAGAGGCAACATCCCCATATAAGGTTCCACCCCATATAAGGCTTTGAATGGTGAACACTTTAAGGATGTGTGGTAACTTGAATTATACCATAGTTCAGACGAAGGTAACCATTTCACACATAGTTTGGGGTGTCATGCACAGCACACCTCAAAAACACTTCCAGGCATTGGTTGACCCTCTCAGTTTGTCCATCCGACTGAGAGTGGTAGCTTGGTGCCCAACAAACTGAATAATTCTTGCCAAAGTGTGCTAGTGAACAACCTATCTCTATCAGATACTATAGAGCGAGGGATACCATGCAATTTGACTACCTCAGCAAAGAACTCATGGGCAACAATTGCAGCAGTAAAAGGGTGATTAAGTGGAATGAAATGAGCATACTTGGTAAGCCAATCGACCACCACTAGAATCACTGAATAGCCTCCAGATTTAGGAAGACCCTCAATGAAGTCCATAGAAATATCAAGCCAACAGTTCTCAAGAATAGGCAATGGTTGCAAAAGCACATGGTATTTGCAGTTCTCATGCTTTGCTTGCTGGCAGATTTGGCATGTTTCACAAAGGATTCTACAGCTATCTTTAAACCATTCCAACAAAAGAGTTATTAATCCTTTGGTATGGCATGAATGCTTGAATGACCCCAACAACTGAAGAATGTAAAGCAGCTATGATCTTATTTTGCAGAGCAGAATTTTGGCCGACCACAAGTTGCCGCCCTTTGTAAATCAAGCCATCCTTCAAACAATACCCTTGGTCATTCCTATTAGAAACAACCAGGCTTTGTAACGATCTCTGAGAACCCAGATCATTGTCATAAGGACTTCCTGTATCCATACAGGCTTGCACACAGAGAGGGCAGATAATTCCACAAGAGGAATTCTAGACAATGCATCAGCAGCCCTGTTATCAGTCCCTTTCCTGTACTGGAATTTGAGCTGGAAACAAGACAATTTAGACATAGCCTTCTTTTGTAACTCAGTGGAAAGTGACTGGTCTTGAAGATAACACAAGCTTTTGTGATCTGTCCTTATCACAAAAGGTCCCCTCTGAACATAACATCTCCATTTATCTACAGGCATCAAGATTGCAAAAAAATCTCTCATATATGGAGAGCTTTCTGTTTGCCACGCCTAAAGCCTTGCTGCAGTAAGCAATTGGGTGACCATTTTGAGACAGCACAGCCCCACCCCCACCCTATAGTCACATCTGTCTCAATAACAAATTCCTCCTCAAAATTGGGTAAAGCCAATACAGAGGTAGAACTCATAGCCATCTCAATTTATAAAATGCTGACTGAGCCGGTTCAGACCACTTAAAGACCTTGTGTTGTAATAGGGAGGTTAAAGGTTTAGCTAAGATTCCATAGTGCTGAACAATTTTTTTATAATACCCAGTCAAACCAAGAAAGCCTCTCAACAATGTATGAGAAGTAGGAACTGGCCAACTCAACATAGCAACAGTCATGCTAGGGTCAGTGGCCACAGCTTTGTCTGAAATAATGTGGCCCAAGTAATCAATACTGTTCCTGGCAAAAGAGCACTTAGATCTTTTGGCAAATAATTGATGCTGCTGTAATATATGAAAGACCTCCTGCAGATGCTCCACATGAGTCTCCAATGAGGGACTATATACTAAAATATCATCCATAAAAATAAGGACAGATTTTCTCATTTGAGCAGCAAAAATAGAGTTCATCAAACACTGAAAAGTTGTTGGAGCATTAGTCAATCCAAAAGGAAGAACTCTGAATTGAAAATGCCCATGATGAGTTTTGAAGGTAGTTTTGAATTCATCATCCACAGACATTCTAATTTGATGGAACCCTGAAGCCATATCAAGCCTAGAAAAGTATTTAGCACCTGACAGCTCATCCAAAAACTCATCTATCACAGGCATAGGAAATTTGTTTTTGACCATTAGCTCATTCAATTTCCTATAAACCACACAAAAGCGCCAGCTACCATCCTTTTTTTACTAGCAGCACAGGTGAGGCAAATGGGCTCACACTCTTTGTAATAATACCAGAAAAAAGCATCTCTTGTACCTGCCTTTCAATCTCATTCTTCTGCACAGGAGAGTATATGTATGGCCTGGAATTAACAGGTGCAGAGCCAGGAAGTAAGAATATAACATGATCATATTCTCTGGAAGGTGGTAAAGAAGAGGGAGTCGGAAAATATCCTGATGGATAGTCCAGCAATTTCTGAATCTGTGCAGGTAACTGAGGTGTCACTACCTCATTTTGCTGTCTAGACTCCTGTACCAAAACCAAAGCCCATACTTCATTCCCTTTGTACCATTTTAACAGTTGATCAACCTACACCGTAGCAATGTCTGAAACTCCCATCGGAAGAATGCCCTGTAATCTAATTGTATGTCCAGCATGAGAAAACTCCATCCACTTGGCACTCCAGTCACACAACATGGGACTAAAGTCTTCCAACCAGTCCATGCCCAAAATCATATCATAGGCACCAAATGAAAGTACATAAGCATCAGTCTCAAATATGTGACCCTGAATCTACCAAGACAGGTGCACTACCTTTTTTGCACATAGGATGTTCTGGCCATTGGCCACCTTCACTTGGATGAGTTCAATATCTTGAGTTTCAGCCAAAATTAAGGCCAACATCTCCTCACTAATGAATGTAGTAGAGCTCCCTGAGTCAACCAATTGCAAGACAACCTTATTCTGGATTAGTACTCTTAGCTTAATACACCTTGAATGTTCAGAACCTGCAATTGCATTCACAGACAGATATACAGATTCCTGGCCAACAGGATCTGACTGATCCAACTCATTCAGAATGTCATCAAGTATAATACCCCCTTCAACAGTGCTATCCTCCACAGCTAACAAATTTAGCTGTGGTGTAGGAGCAATCTTGCAAGAATGACCAGGAGCATATTTTTCTCCACAATTGTACCAAAGACCATTTAATCTTCTATACTCCTTGAGTTGTTTTAGCTTCCACATGTCAAGCTGAGTTCCCTGAGTTTCAGCAGGCTTCCCCGATTGTTGCTGTCTGAACCCAACAGTCTTGCCATGACCTGACTGTTTAAGGGGCTGTTTGGTTTCCTGCCTAAGGTGCCAAAAATTGTCACACTTGCCTAAGGTTAGGCGCTCAAATTCTGCGCCACAACTGTGGCATGCCTAAGGGAATCTGACACGCTTTTACAAGTCATTGACAAGTGGGACCTACGCAGCAGGAGAAAAATCTTGCCACAATTGTGGCTATAAACCAAACACATGCCTAACTCAGTCAAACTTGCATGAACTTAGGCGTGGCAAACTGTGGCAACTGAGGCAACGAACCAAACAAACCCTAAGTAGTTGTTCATGTTTGGCAGCAAGAATCTGAGGCCAAAGTTCAAGCTGAGAGTAAATAATGTGACCAAGAATGTATCACTCAAGGACTTGTCAAACAACCGGAGATGATAAACCAACAACTCAAATTGCTTCATGTACTCTTCAACTGCAGCAGTCTGTTTAAGTGTGAGGAGTGCTAACATTTTATCCTTATGAGTAGAAACTTCAAATTCTTCCATAACAGCCTGTCTAAACGAAGGCCAAGGCATTGAACCCATGACATCTTTATAAGATTGATACCAGTGAGCAGCTTTCCCCACCAAATGCAAAGAAGCAGCAGTAACTTTGAAATGATCAGGAATATGATATAAAGTGAAATATGTCTCACACTTGTCAATCCATATCCTAGAATCTTCACCGTCAAATTGTGAAAAATCCATTTTAGGTAACCACGACTTGTGAGAAGTAGGCTCTATGGGAACTTGATCCGGTTTGCTGCTAGTCCCATGCTGCCATGTGTGAAAATCCTTGGGATGATTAGAATCTGGAGAAGATACCTGTATATTAGATGAATTAGGGTGGAAAGAAGGGTGAGTCCCATCAATCCAGCCCCTCCTCCACGCCAGACTTCGTAGTCTGGAAGCCAGTCTCACCACATTTCATTACCGCCACAAGCCTCGTCTGCTCCTGATGAAGTTGGACCAATGACTTCATCGACAGATCCAATTTAGATTGCAGGAACTCAGATGTCTTCTCGTGCTCTCCTTGTTTGCGTTCCATCGATGATAATTTATCCTTCACCTCGTCAATTAAACCTAGTTTCTGGGATAAATCAGAGAACGTTGTCTCTGAAAGTGACTTAATCACACACTCAAAGGACTCCACTAAGCGCTTCTCCATCTCCTCCATGGCCACCATCAACTGCTTGGTATACATCGTCTGTCGAGTTGGCGTCGTGATTACCAATTCAGCCCACGCCTGAATCCAACAGATGGCCAAAATCGGCTCGATCACCGACGCACAATCAGGTCGTGAAACCCACACAGAAGGAAGAACCCCAGGCTGAATCTGATACCAATTGTAGTGTCCACACTAACGTTGAGAGGGATTTGAGGAAGGAAGCAAAGGAGCGTGAAGAATGTGAAGGAGCTGGAAGAAGCTGGAGGGGAGGTAAGTTCTATTTCTGTTCTGAATGACAACCATTGTGTTACAATCGTTTTTATACGGCTCGTTACATCCATACTAGGCCGAGCCGAGCACAACACACAACCCAATCACTATAATTCTAACCTTGTCTTCCTAAGCGGACACCCTCCCGCCTGCTCGACCTCAATGTCAGCCACTCTGTCATCCTCGCCATGGCTGAGGATGTTGCAATCAACCAGCATGTTGACATCAGAAGCTAGTTGAAGAGGCCAGTAAAAAAGAAAAATCCCACATGGGAGATGGGAGCAGTTGCATCTATATATAATTATATATAAACAGCGCAAACAAAATACTGAGGAAATGGTCAGGGTTTGAGTACTGCACCTGTACCATCCTCAGCCACTGCCTCCGATTTGCAGTATGAGATAATAAGATCCTGGTCGCTAGTGATGTAAATATTGTTGGTGCTACAATCATGATGCCAAAGTAAATGGTCCTCAAATGAAGTCACAAGATCTCCTCGGAAGTTCCATACAGCGACTGTTCTGTTTCGGAATGTCAAGAAGAGATTGTTCTCATAAAGAAAAATGAATGCTGAAGGGGTCATAAACTTGGAGACATTGACTTCAATTAGCTCAGAACTCCGCACCTTCAAAACCCAGACCATAAACTCATTAGGCCTTCAAACAGTAAGGATTACAATAAGAAAAATAAATTATGTCCATAAACTACACCATACATCAAGTATCTGGAAGTTTTCGTCCTCTTGCTTGACAAGGAGCTTCTCATTGAACTGCTCAATGAAATCAATTTTCTTGTTGCGATGTAACAAGTGCTTAAAAAATTTCAGTTGTTTCCCATCTTCAATAGATAATATCTTCAATGGGACATAACTTGGTGTTCTGTCGTATATCAAGAGCATGATTCCTGGACTGAAATTGAAAATAATAAAAATTCAAATTTGAACACCCTCCCCTTCCCTCTGTCTAAATTACAGGAAGACAAGATGTAACTGAGGAAAAAATCACAAACCTGATCTTTATCTCCTGCACATTTTCATCTGGTATTGAATATAGGAAGTAGTAGTTCTTCAAGTCAAAGACCTTATATATACTTCAGATAAAAGGATGACCATTACAACAATATTATTGTGGAAAAAACAACATTTAATGCAATGAACCATTAGAATGCATACCCATCCTGCGCTGAATATGTGAGTACTTTTCCATTTACGTCATCAAACTCCACAAATCCAGGCCATTTCAGAGACTCTGATTCAAAGAGGGGAAACCCAGCATCTAACTGGTTCCTTCTAATATACCTGCAACAACATTTATATAAAAATAATTTATTAGTTGATGCTACGAACTTTAGTAGGCTGCATCATTAAAAAAATTAACTACCCTAAGAGGATACTTGTCCATAGGGTGCTTCTTGAAAATTCACATTGCAGAGAAATATAAGAGAAATTTCTGAAGCATGTTTTCTTACTCAACCGGGGTTGTTCTGCACTTCAATGTGCTGAAATTGTCAGATGCATAAACTGAAACGGTAATAAGGGAATCGTTGTTCTTGTTGTAGAACAAGCTCCGAATCACTTCATCTGGGCTCAAATTCAAGAAGCCTATGCGCTTGTTTGTTACTGCAGATACAAAGTACAAAGACAGGTCAGAAGACAACATTTGTTGGAATCTGGCAAGCCTGCATAGGTGAGCAGCACCTCACTTAAACACACACACTGGGCTGGAGGTAGAAGACACGCACAGCAAGTGCAGCAACTGGACTGAACTAATTGCCAAGCAAACTGGATATATACGACTCAAGCTACCAACTACAAGGTACATGTTGGGACTATGCTTCGTCGCCGAAGGTCTTGTAGGAAGAAACAGCTTCGGCTGAAGCTATCCGCATGTGATGACCGAAGGTTCCTCTGTATGAAGCTTCGGAATTACAAACCGACATAAAAGTAGAGTGACCTTTTAGTCCATAAATGTTTGAGTCGCTGTTGTAATCCCTTATGAGGGGCATAATTGTAATTCCTCACAGGCTGTGTCCCGTGTCTATAAATAGTGAACAGTATTCCTTTACTGTTCACGCATTCCTGTAATAGCGATCGCACCATTCGGGAATCAATCTTTTGCCAAGGCAGAGGTATTACTGTACCCAATGATTAAATATAGTAAATCAATATAATATGAAAGTAATGTTGTTCGTTTATAATTTATTCATCTTTGACGCTTCATATTTTGTATTACTTTATTCAATCTATTATAATTCAATTACGAAGACTTAACCTTCGTAACCATATTGTCTTTAACCTTCGTCCAAAGTTCATTAATCCTTAAGGGAATAATGCCTCGTTGGACGAAGGGCATTAACATTTAACATTTTATGTTGTCTTGTTCTTGATTCATAGCATTTGAGAACAAGTCCCCAACAGTACACTAGTGCCACTACTTTTACTATAGCCACTACATACTACATCTACCTCCTATTGGGCTGAGATCAGCCACCACCACTTGGCGCTAATGCCATAAGGCTACAGTACATAGAAAAGACAGCAGAGTATAACTATTGCCCAACCTCTGCTGCAACAAAAGATCAGGAGCAAACAGCAGATTATCTTGTTGAAGTGTATAAGTGGATTGGCTACCTTCTCTCATCAGCTTAAGCTTTTGGGTTGAACTGGTTAGTGCATCCACTCTATCATGGTATCAAAGCCAGAGGTCTCAAGTTTGAATCCTGGCAGAGGCTTTATTTGTGTCTCCACCCATTTATTTCCATGTTTGTGTCTTTCTCTCTGGCTGTGTTTGCGCCTTTCTCTGTGGCTGCACGTGAGTGGGGGTGTTGAAGTGTATAAGTGGAATGGCTACCTTCTCCCATCAGCTTAAGCTTTTGGATTGAACTGGTTAGTAAGTCCACTCTATCATATCTTACAGCGCTTTTATCAGATCGTGTAACATATAAATCTCATTTTCAGAACACCTACCTCGGTTAAAAGCAGCACAAAGCCCAGAATTAGCAAGGGCAAATATGATATCCTTTGCTGCAACAATCTCATTAATTTTGGATCTTCTTTTAAGAAACTGCAGCTTCACAAATAGGTTAGCATTGTCATCATATGTATCGAACTCCTCCTGCACAAACAATGGATTGAGATGTCAATGCTAGATAATGAAACAGTTCATGGCAAAAGGAACAACTAATCCAACTTTTTAACTAACTCAACACATGTATGGAATAGTGTCAATGTCCATAGATGCTGCACCTCCACCCACATTTTTCACCCAAAAATCAAGTACACAGTCAATTGAGATCTTCTAACAAGCACACAATTGAACAAAGATATAAACATAAACCAGGAGTCAGCATTAAGGCACCTCAATGGCTCAATCACCTGAAATCAGAAATGCTACTGTTTTTCCTTGGATTCGTGTGACAAGGATCACATGAATCATACCAATTATAAAACAGTACAAAGGAATAGGAAGGATATATACAGGGAGTGGAGGATAACTAGCTCAACCAACAATTTATATACAGCAAATTTACAGCCCATAGTATCTACATCTACAGTAGTTTTAAAGGTCCAGTCTAAACCACTATACCAAGCCTCCGATTCAAATTAAGGGAGCATTAGGAATTGTCAGACCTCAATATCCAATCCTATTCGATTTGAATATCTCCACAATCTCAAGAACAACTTGATCCAAACCATGATAGGCGTTTACAGAACATCAAACGTGGCGAATAAAATACAGACAATAAAGCATAGGTATGCAATAAAAAATGGTAATGCGTACAGACCTGAAATGTTCAATGCAGGTCATTTCACATTTATCATTTTACAAGCATTAGTTTAAATTACAGACACCCAGACCAAACAGCCTAAAGCCAAATCCACAATGACCCCTATTCTATCCAGCAGATTATAGCAGTGCTGCACGCAGTCAAGCACCAAACAAAACATGCCACAACCAACAACCGAAGCCTGCACACATAGGAAAGAGCCACGAAACTGAAAGCCGTCTCATTTGCCTGAAAGATGGGCCCTTTCCTAGGAAACCAAACAATTGGGGGAATCCACAAGACGAAATGGTTCTCCTCTCCAGAACAAAATTTGCAGCCTAGCACAAACGGGACACGCAAGAAAGAATATTTACCAGCCACAACCAATTGTCATTCCCACTAATTTGAATTTTGACCCCACGCGCCACCTACACCAGCGCATAACCCTAGCTTGACCGCCGAACCCATCGGACACACCCACACCCCAACCCGAAGAGACAGCAAGCGCACGGACGTCCGCAGCGCTGCTACGTACCTGGAGCTGCATGTTCCGGAAGCGCTCGGGCACGGCGGCGGCGGGGCCGCCGCCGCGTGCCGCGAGCTGGCGACCCCCGATCTCGCGGCGCTGAAGCTTGGCAGCGGAGTTGAGAACGGGGGTCTCCATCCGGCACTTCCGCCGCCTGGGCCCCAACGCGCCTCCAGCGCCATCGCCGTAGGCGCCCCGCCGGCGCGCAGTGACGCGGAGGCGCACCCGCAGGTGTCGCTTCGGCCCGTCCATCCACCACCTGCCCGCCTCCTTTTTAACCTCCCGTGATGGATCTGGGAAGGACCCGCCCAGAGAAGGCAGGCCGCGGTGGTGCTAGGGTGGGGGGGGGCTAGGATTTGGGAAGGAGGTCGCCGGGTGTCAGGGTTGAGTTATTTGAGATTGTAATAATCTCGTCGCGTGGCTTCGCCCCTTTGGTACTCCGCAGCCGCGCATCGCCAGTATGGTATTATGGAGCTCACAGCCTCGCCAGTTTGGGACATTTAATCCCCCGCCCTCTGTTAACGTATGTTTTGCAAATCTTAATGCCGGTTGTGTTCCCCTTCGGACTAACATACCCCTACGGGTTTCTTGCGCTCGGTTGGCAGCCGGACTAACGCGCGCCGCCGTCTGCCAGCTTGGGGACTCGACTGCTCGCCACCAGGTGCTCACCTCCATTCCCCAGCTTCCATCTGCGAGCGCTGCCGTCTGCCAGCAGGGGCACTCGCCACCAGGTGCTCGCGCAATCCTCCGTTATCCTGCTTCCATATGCGCGCGCTGCCGTCTACCAGTGAGATGTCCGCGCCATTTTTTGCCAGCAGCCAGATTTCCGCCCCACCCCCTGCCACCGGACAGCTGTCGTCGCCACCTCCTTGCATCCCCATGGTTTCCCCTGTGGAAAGAGTGGATCTACCTGTTAGGAGCTCGGATTTGTCTGATCCCCAAGATTTTCTGTTAGGGGATGAACAGAGAATGGAGGTTTGATAGAAATATTGTCCAGCAGTTTAGTTTTTGATGCATCTTAGCCGAGTACTTCATAGCTCTCTTAATTGGATGTTTGCAGGTATTAGAAATTGATTGGGGGGCAATACAAATTGATGATAGATGGGAGGAAGAAGGAGAACAAGAGACTGCCTCTGAGTCAGTGATGTATGATCGGTTAGGATTGTTAGCTGAAGATGAACGTGAAACTACTGAAAGGCAAGAGACTGTCCGCCAAAGCGATGAATTTAATGATGAATTGCCCTGCACTGATTGCATACCACAAGAAAGGGTATTTGAGTGCAATAGATCTAATCCAGTAATGAAGATTGGGAGTTTGTACAAGGATATGAAAGAATTTAGACTGGCTATCAGGCAATATGCAATTAATAATGAGTTTGAGTTAGGGATTGAGTCAAGCTCACCATTCAGATATCGAGCTTATTGCAAAGGAGGTGATTGTCCATGGAGAATCAATGCAAGGCTACAAAATGTCGGGTCTCCCACAGTCGTTGTGAGTATTGTTGTATCACACATTGTTTGTACTTTGGATCCTAAATGAAATTTGGGAAGCTCACAATGAATTTTATATTGTTTGCAGGTTACAGTTATCGTGGATAAGCACACATGCACTTCTAGTGGTCGTCGAAAAACAACAACACCCACCAGCTCATGGGTTGCTTCCCTAGCAATGCCATTCCTTACGAAGAAACCACATATGGGAGCTAAAGAATTGCAAAATACCTTGCAAGAGCAGCACAATTGCACAATTTCGTATGATACAGTGTGGAAAGGTAAAGAGAAGGCCCTTAGAGAGTTGTATGGAACATGGGAGGACAGCTTCAAATTACTATTTAGATGGAGAGAAGCTGTTTTGGAGGTTATGCCAGACTCAGTCATTGAGTTTGATCTAGTAGTTGATGATGGGAAATTATATTTCAGCAGATTCTTTTGTGCTTTTGGCCCTTGTCTTCAAGGGTTTCGTGAAGGATGCAGGCCCTACTTAAGTGTGGATTCCACAGCTCTAAATGGTCGTTGGAATGGTCACCTTCCCTCAGCAACAAGTGTTGATGGTCATAATTGGATGTTTCCAGTGGCTTTTGGTTTCTTCGAGTCAGAGACAAAAGATAGTTGGATTTGGTTCATGCAACAACTTCGAAAGGCCTTAGGCAACCCTCCTGTTTTAGCCATTTGCTCTGATGCATGCAAAGGACTGACATCAGCAGTGAACGATGTATTTCCAAATGCTGAAAAAAGAGAATGCTTCCGCCACCTGATGCAGAACTATGTTAAGCACTTCACTGGATCTGAGCACATGTATCCCGCGGCTAGAGCATATAGGAACACCATTTTCGAGCACCACTTCAGTAAAGCCAGAGATATACTGGGTGTGAAGCAATGGATCGATGAGTGGCACCCTCTTTTATGGTACAGATGTGGTTTCAACACGGCTATAAAGTGTGACTACATAACCAACAACATTGCTGAGGTATTTAACAACTGGATTAAAGACTACAAAGACCTACCAGTTTGTGAACTTGCGGACAAAATCAGATGTTTGGTTATGGATCTCTTTTTTAGAAGGAAAAGGATCGGCGACAAATTGGGTGGTACAATCCTTCCCATAGTCATCAATTTGTTGAAGGCTAGAACCCGGGGGTTGGGTCATTTATCTATACAAAAAGGTGACTACTATCATGCTGAGATCCGTGATAATAACAACATTCACAGCAGACACGTTGTCAAAGCTGAACAGAGATACTGTTCATGTCTAGAATGGCAGCACACAGGGAAACCGTGTCAGCATGGCCTAGTGGTCATTATAGCGCAACAACTGCGATAAATTGGAATGGAGCACTTTGTAGATGACACATCTTTGGCCGTATCTGGCGAATTCATAATCTCGTCTCCAGCCAAATCTTTCAACTCCTTCCCAACTACACGCATCTTTGTAATGGCTTGGGCGAGGTCACTACGAACTGTTTCAAATCGGGTAATCTGCGAAACCACAAAAATTGCTATTGGATTTGAACATAGTACTGCATATTATTGAACTTAGTTCAACCCTTACCGACACTGAACGAGGTGCCGAGCAGTGATTGACGCCGGCTGTGAGCTCTGTTCGACAGAAAACAGTTAACAATTAAAGCCACTCTCTGCTTCTAGCACTAATGGTCACTAGACAGTTTGGATAAAAACAGTTTCAAAATACAGAACTCTACAAATATCACTGCCCAACGTCAATAGCTTCACATCCCTCTAGCTTCGTGCGCAACATCCAACGTTGGGCAGTTAACCCCACGAAGCTAGAGAAGCGGCAAGGAACTCACCTGCACAACCAACGTCAACAGCTTCACATCCAACGTTGGGCAGTTAGCCCCACAAAAACAGGTACCTGATGTGGCCGCGCAGGTGAGTTCATTGCCGCTGGTCCACTCCTTGCTGGAGGTGCGCTGCTTGCCGGTGGAGTGCTCGAAGCCGCAACCGTCGCCTGTAGAACTCTCGCCTGTACGCTTGGCAACGACTGAAACAGACAGTCGGCTGAAGGCGGAGGCCACTTCGACCTCACTGTCGAGCTCGAGATCGACGTCGACGACGAGCCGTTTCTTGCCTCTTGCCGGAGTAGCCATTGGAGGAATGAGTGGCGGCGCCAAAGGAGAGCCCCGTGGAAGAAGAGAGGAGGAAGTTAGGTTTTCACCGGGCTCGACTCTGTAAACAGCAGGGACATTTTTGACTTTTACCTTAGCTAATCAAAGGTAACAGAGGACGGGGGAATAACTGTCCCTATCTGGCAAGGATGTGAGGTCGAGAATACCATACTGGCGATGCGCGGCTGCGGAGTACCAAAGGGGCGAAGCCGCGCGACGAGATTATTACAATCTCAAATAACTCGTCGGGGTTCGGGGTCGAGGAGCGGAGCGGAGAGACGAAGGAAAGGTTGAGGTGGTTTATTGGGGAGAGAGCACAGAGCAGGATTAGGGGAAATTGCTTTTTAGTCCTTTTTTGCCGCTCGTCGAAATATTTTGTTATACTTGGCCTTGTTTGGAGAGGTGCAGGCTATCTTTTTTCAAACATTTCCTTTCAAATCCTCTTATTATTACTTTCTATTCATATTTAAATATTTTTCCCACAAACCATTCCATCTATTCGGCTCTCCTTTATTTTTTAACTGAGCTATTTATCTTTCATATATCAGTTTTTAGAGTGTTAAAAAAATACTATCATATTTATAATACCGTAATACATATTGTTATCTGCTAATTATATTAAAAAAGGTTAATCTTACACTAAATATAATGAATTAGTGGAGAGCGAGAATTAGAGCTCCTCCTCTCTAGAGGGTTTGGTTGTCTCACCCGCGAGAGGAGGCCAAAGGGGCATAGTTAGAGGCGAGGGAGAGCCACCGGGGCTCCGTTGGAGCCCGCCTCACTTCAAAATTTTAAAATTTAGTTTACCTTCTTCTATCAAATAGGTCTAGCTTCACGAACTCTATCTTCAAAAAAACTGAAACTAGAGCCAATTTCTTAAATTTTCCGAACCTCCTCAAATGGTGTTCCAAAAACACTGTTTTCATACCTTCTCATTAAGTTGCACAAAAAATACTCACCATGTTATTGGTTAAATGACATACATACTCATGTCTCTTTCTCCACCGGCTAATCATCAAGGCTAATTAACGAAACTCGCACAAATTAATTGTATTACAAAAACTGGAGTCTATATGTAAATCAAACACTCTTAAATTCTGCTTACCAATATGTTGAAACTGAAAAATCAAAGCTACAATTCTTAAAATGAAGCCCTCCTAAATAGGGCCTATTTGGGTCCACTTAGTTTCTTAGGAGCTGGTTTTTAAAAGCTAAAAGGTTTCCAAATAGGTCAGTTTTTTATTCAGTTTCTAGTTTCTTAAAAACCAAGAAGTTGATCTCACCTAGCTAAAACTATTTTATAAGAAACTATGTGGATCCAAACACCTTCTCCTAGTTTTAATAAAAAGTCATTTTCTAGAAACCAGATATGGAAACCAGTTTAAAAACGAGGTGGATCCAAACATAGCCTTAGAGCATCTTCAATAGTTATGTAAATTTAGCACCTTAAATTATAGATTTAAAAAGTTGCTAAATCACTTTAAGGAGTAGAAAAATGGGTGTGCTCCAACAGTTCTCTATTTATTGGTTGCTAATTTTTAAAATTATTCACATCAACAAAAAAGTGAGCATGTTTTCTATTTTTAATTGAGCTAGCATATCAACAACCTTCCATAATGTCTTGGAAGGTCGAAGTTGTCGATGGAAGACCAGAAGGTCACCGCAACGATGGCATAAAGACAACACATGGCATTGGAGATAGATTTGTGGTCAACGAGACGGTAGGACGACACAAAACACTGGCTGAAATATGGTTTTCGTGATGGATTTAGAACCAACATTAATTTAGGGAGTCCCGACGAGGTTGGTAAATGTAGGAATGAAATTGGATTTTGTAGGGAGTTTGTAAATTTAAGGACATGTTTTACATAACTGTTGGAGAAGAATTTTCCTAAAAAAAAATTAAAATTCATATTTAGGTAGTTGTTTACATAACTATTGGAGATGCTCTTAATTACCCGTTTATGTAACGCGTAGCAGTTAAAATACCTCACTTTATATATTCATAGGTTTTGTATGGATCTAATATTTTTAAGTACAATTTTACCCTTTTTCATAAAAAACACCTTCGTCTATGTTGGAGAATGGATTTTTTGACGTGTACGTGTATAGCTAATAGGAAGTACCACGCAACTTCTGTGATATCATCCATACAGATTTGACGCACAAATAGATTTTTTTACAGCACTTTTTGACAGCACAAACAGTTTTTTTCTAAAAAAATTGGCAGCGTTTTTTTTTTATTTTGATAGCATCCGTGCATAGCTTTGTATGACATCCAGACTTGATCGAGCGTCGGATGGACCGCGAATGCGTCCCGATCCTCTATTTTCCGTGAAAAATTCCTCCAATAGAATGGGGAAACTTCTTCCTCCATAGGAATTTAAATAAAAAAATTTCTTCACGACCGATAAACGATGATAGAGATAGTGATGCATTCTCCGTCTCTATTCCCTACGGAGACAGTTAAACTTGCATTTGATGATATTTTGATATACTAATTAATAATAAAAATAAATAATTATTTTGTTAAAGATCACTCGGGGTATAAATGTGTTATACATAATGATTTTTATTACGACTAATAATATGTATAGATGATAATGATTGACATTAATAACAAATCATCATATGTACTAATTATAAACTAAGCGGAGACGAGAATCTTCGTCGGGATTTATCCCCGTGGAAAACGGGATGGGGAAGAAATATCCCCACGTGCTGGGACGACGACCGTTGCTGACGTTGTGTGAGTGTCCTCGAATAAGATGTATGTAGAGGAGTATCACATTCGGTGGTGCAACGGCTAGGTGTACTACCTCGCTGATGAGCCCGGGGTGCACTTCGTTTGGCAGCCTAGCCAAGAGTCATCGGTACTCGTCATGTCGTGCGCGTTCGACGACTACTATATCAAGGACTATGACGTCATCTTGGCACCATAGGTGACGCAGAGGAGCACCGAAAACAATGACCACTCACCATCGTCGGGGTAGCTTTTGTGTCTGCATGCCTTTAATTCTCTTCGCAAACACATACACTTGCTTTTTTGTTTAAGCAAGCGTGTATGGTGGTGCGTACCTGATGACTGACAATGTACGAGGGAACTTCTACCGGCAGGTGTGACACGTGCTCTTCAATGATGAGTGAAAGTCGCCTAGAGGGGGTGAATAGGCAAATCTGAAATTTATAAACTTAAGCACACACTACAAGCCGGGTTAGCGTTAGAATTAAATGTGAGTCCGAAAGATAGGGCGAAAACAAATCACAAGCGAATAAGAGCGGATGACACGGTGATTTTTGTTTTACCGAGGTCCGGTTCTTGCAAACCTACTCCCTGTTGAGGTGGTCACAAAGACCGGGTCTCTTTCAACCCTTTCCCTCTCTCAAACAGTCACTTAGACCGAGTGAGCTTCTCTTCTCAATCAAACGGGACACTAAGTCCCTACAAAGACCACCACACAATTGGTGTCTCTTGCCTTGGTTACAATTGAGTTGGAATCAAGAAAGAATGAAGAAGAAAAGCAATCCAAGCGCAAGAGCTCAAATGAACACAAGTATCTCTCTCTCGCTAGTCACTATTTGATTGGAATTGTCTTTGGACTTGGGAGAGGATTTGATCTCTTGTTTGTGTATTGTATTGAATGCTATAGCTCTTGTATGAGGTGTGAAGGCTGAAAACTTGGATGCAATGAATGGTAGGTGGTTGGGGTTATTTATAGCCCCAACCACCAAAGGAGTCATTGGTGGAGGCTGCTGTCGCATGGCGCACCGGACAGTCCGGTGCGCCAGCCACGTCACCCGACCGTTAGGGTTCGATCGTTGGAGCTTCTGTCTTCTGGGCCACCGGACAGTCCGGTGGTGTACCAGACAGTCACTGTCTGATGCGCCTTCTAGCTCTGCTCTGACTTCTGCGCGCACTGTAGCGCATTAACTGCTCTCTGCAGACGATCGTTGGCGCGAAGTAGCCGTTGCTCCGCTGGCACACCGGACAGCCCGGTGAATTATAGCGGAGTGGCTCCCAGAATTCTCGAAGGTGAGGAGTTCGGAGTTGGGTTCGCTGGTGCACCGGACAGTCCGGTGCGCCAGACCAGGGCACATTTCGGTTGTCTTTTGCTCTCTTTGTTTGAACCTTTTCTTGGTCTTTTTATTGGTTTGTTGTGAACCTTTGGCACCTGTAAAACTTATAGTCTAGAGCAAACTAGTTAGTCCAATTATTTGTGTTGGGCAATTCGACCACCAAAATCAATTAGGAAAATGTGTAAGCCTATTTCCCTTTCAATCTTCCCCTTTTTGGTGATTGATGCCAACACAAACCAAAGCAAATATAAAAGTCCAGAATTGAACTAGTTTGCATGATGTAAGTGCAAAGGTTGCTTGGAATGAAACCAATAATTATTTCTACTAGATATGCATGGATGGCTTTCTTCTAATTTAAACTTTTGGACCACGCTTGCACCACTTGTTTTGTTTTGCAATATTTTGGAAATTCTTTTTCAAAAATCTTTTGCAAATAATCAAAGGTATATGAATAGGATTTTGAGAAGCATTTTGAAGATATGAAATTTTCTCCCCCTGTTTTAAATGATTTTCCTTTGACTAAACAAAACTCCCCCTTAATGAAATCCTCCTCTTAGTGTTCAAGGGGGTTTTAGATATTAATTTTGAAGAGGGTATGTCACACCCGGTTTTAGAAGGCAAACCGAATGTGAACCATGTACGTGCCAGGATCAGCAATTCACGTACACAGCAGTTACATAACTGGAAATCATCACATAGTGCTCAAATAATAACATAGAAGGGTAATAATAGTCGATTACATCATATGTCTGAGACATCCACATAGTCTTTACAATAATCAAAGTGTGGAAAAGAAACGTAGATAAACACGGCCTTCACAGGCAGCCGACTGGGGGTTGCCGCTAACCCACGCCTAGAACTAGTCGTAGTCTTGGAACTCCTGGAAGTCTCCTTCCATGGCTTCATCTTCTCCTGAGCAGTGGTTGCAATGCTGACAACCTGGGGATGGGGGGTTGGTGTGTAGAGCAAGGGTGAGTACACATCAACATACTCAGCAAGTATCATGTTTGGGTGTAGTAGACTAGCTTTATGTGGGGGTAAGTCAAGCAGTTGCTTTTAGTTGGTCAGATTATTATTGTTACTAGTAGAGAAAGCCAAGTTTTAGATTTAGCCCACGTTATTAACCCAAACATACTTGTCGGCGTTTCGAGACAGGGGGGTCCCTAAGCCGACGAGTGAGTGTGCTGCGTGCCCCAGCCCAGATGGGTCGAGCGCGTGGGCGAGCGCGAAGGGGGGAGAGGCGAGGTGGCCGGAGTCGAGTGTGAGAGAGGTGGAAGTCCCGCGGCCTTCGTGTTCGTCCCGCGCCCAGGTCAGGTGCGCTTGCAGTAGGGGGGTTACAAGCGTCCACGCGGGTGAGGGAAGCGAGCGGCCCCAAGAGAGCGCCTGTCCCGTCCTCGGTCCCGCGCGGCCAACCTTCTCTGAGAAGGCCCTGGTCCTCCCTTTTATAGTCGTAAGGAGAGGATCCAGGTGTACAATGGGGGGTGTAGCAGAGTGCTACGTGTCTAGCGGAGGGAGAGCTAGCGCCCTAGGTACATGCCAATGTGGCAGCCGGAGAGATCTGGGCACCCTGCTGGCGTGATGTCGTGGCTGTCGGAGGTGCGGCGGAGCCTGGCGGAGGGACAGCTGTTGGAGCGGTCGAGTCCCTGCTGACGTCGTCCTGCTTCCGTAAGAGAGCTGGGGGCCGCCGTCGTCATAGAGCTTGTGGAGCGCCATCATTACCCCTCCGGCGGAGCTGGCCGGATGAGACGCCGGTCTTGTTCTCCGTGACCCGAGTCGATTCGGGGCAGGATGATGATGGCGCCTCCTGTTGACGTGGCGGTCTGTGCCCTAGGCAGGGCGACGTGGGGGTTCCTCCGAAGCCGAGGTTGAGTCTGCCTTCTGTTGCCGTGGCCGAGCCCGAGCCAAGGGGTCGGGCGAGGCGGAAGTCGTTCGGCCGAGGCCAGGGCGGAGTCCGAGCCCTGGGGTCGGGCGAAGCGGAGTTCCGTCGTCTTCCGGGTGTTAGCCCGAGTCCGAGCCCTGGGGTCGGGCGGAGCGGAGTTCGCCGTCTTCCGGGTCTTAGCCCGAGTCCGAGCCCTGGGGTCGGGCGGAGCGGAGTTCGCCGTCTTCCGGGTCTTAGCCCGAGTCCGAGCCCTGGGGTCGGGCGGAGCGGAGTTCGCCGTCTTCCGGGTCTTAGCCCGAGTCCGAGCCCTGGGGTCGGGCGGAGCGGAGTTCGCCGTCTTCCGGGTCTTAGCCCGAGTCCGAGCCCTGGGGTCGGGCGGAGCGGAGTTCGCCGTCTTCCGGGTCTTAGCCCGAGTCCGAGCCCTGGGGTCGGGCGGGGCGGAGTTCGCTGTGGCGCCTTTGGCAAGGCCTGACTGCCTGTCAGACTCACTCTGTCGAGTGGCACTGCAGTCGGAGTGGCGCAGGCGGTGCTGTCCTTCTGTCAGACTGGCCAGTGGAGCGGTGGAGTGACGGCGGTCACTTCGGCTCTGCCGGGGGCGCGTGTCAGGATAAAGGTGTCAGGCCACCTTTGCGTTAAATGCCCCTGCAATTTGGTCAGTCGGTGTGGCGATTTAGTCAAGGTTGCTTCTGAGCGAAGCCAAGGCCTCGGGCGAGCCGGTGATGTGTCCGCCATAAAAAGGGGGCCTCGGGCGAGACGGAAGTCTCTCGAGGTCGGCTGCCCTTGGCCGAGGCTAGGCTCGGGTGAAGCGTGATCGAGTCACTCGTGTGGACCGATCCCTGACTTAATCGTACCCATCAGGCCTTCGCAGCTTTATGCTGATGGGGGTTACCAGCTGAGAATTAGGCGTCTTGAGGGTACCCCTAATTATGGTCCCCGACAGTAGCCCCCGAGCCTCGAAGGGAGTGTTAGCACTCGCTTGGAGGCTTTTGTCGCACTTTTTTGCAAGGGGACCAGCCTTTCTCGGTTGCATTTCGTTCCGGTGGGTGCGCGCGAGCGCACCCGCCGGGTGTAGCCCCCGAGGCCTCGGAGGAGTGGTTACACTCCTTTGAGGTCTTAATACTTCGCTTAACGCTTCGGCTGGTCTGGTCGTTCCCTCATGCGAACTGGCCGTAGCCCGGGTGCACGGTCGGGGCCCAAGCTCTCGGGCTGGTATGTTGACGCTGTCAACGATTTGGCCGGAGCCGGTTTTTGCGAGAGCAGCCCCCGAGCCTCTGCACAGGGCGAGAGGACGATCAGGGACAGACTCGACTTTTTACATACGCCCCTACGTCACCTTTCCGCAAGGAGGAGGGGGGGAGTGCGCCATGTTACCCTCGATGGGCACCGAACATGGTGTCTCCGGTGAGCTGCAAGCGGGTAATCCGAGTGGACGTCCGTGCCCCGTTCGTTGGGGGTCGGCTAGGGGCCCAGAGGCACGCCCAAAAGTACCTGCGGGTGATTTGCCAGACCCGGTCCCCTGGCGACGGGGTCCGAGGGCTCGATGCCTCCCTCCGATGGGATTCCGTTACAAGATCGTTCCCGCTGGTCTCGGAAATGTCCTAGGGTACCTCGGGAGCGCAGCCCGAGCCTCGGTTATGTATCGAACGTACCCCTGGTCATCCCTCGCTCGGTGTCTGAGGCGACTGTGAACCCTTCGGGGGCCAGCCTTCGAACCCCTGATCAGTAATGGGCGCGGAGCCCGAGTAGCCTGAGGCGGCCATGGAGCCCTTCGGGGGGCTGGCCTTCGAACCCCTGACCAGTAGTGGGTGTCGGGCCCACGCGATCTGAGGCGACTGTTGAACCCTTCGGAGGGCCAGCCTTCGAACCCCTTATCAGTAATGGGGGGCTCGGAGCCCGGTTCCTTCGCGGAGAAGGATCCCTTTCGGGGTATCCCCCTTTCCCGGTCCCTGTTGCAAGAGATAGAGAAAGAGGAAAACGGAAAAGGATACGAAATCGGACGACGTGGCGTACCTTTTCTGACGCGGTTATTACGGCGAAGGTGAAGCGTCGCGCGCTCCTCCTGCCAGAGGCGCCGCGTGTCCCGCCGTGGAGTTAATGCGACGGGGCGAGTGGTTGGCGGGGTGGCCGTTGCGCGCGTGCGATCCGTTCTAGGAACAGGTCACGGGTGCACCGTCTCCACGCCTTGAGAGGAGGCTCTCTTGCTGTCCCAGGATGGGACGTGAGCCTGGCTGACGACGTGACCGCTGCGCCCGCCCGCCTGCCACCGCTATTACTGCCGGCCCACTTTAGGTCGCTTTGACTGACGCGCCAGTCTGGCGCTGTTGGGTCGCCTCGAGTCGCGGCATAGGCTTCGCAACCGAAGAGGCGCGATGGTGGCACAAGTGGCGGTGTAGTTGCTTGCATGCAGCAACTGGCGCGCCGGTTGCTCGACGCGTGGGCCTGGGTTCCCAAGCTGGCGTGTCAGAAGTCGAAGAAGCGCGTCCATCTGGCGCGGTTGCATGCCGCCTGCATGGCTGCCCGCCCCTTCTGCCCGTTGGTCTGGGCGAAAATGGGGGGTCGCTTGTAACCGCTGGACGGTCGTGCGCACCACGCGCGGCGGTTTGGCTTCTTCTGCCCTGAGCCGGCTTGCATGACATGCGGGACCCAGCCCCCGAGTCGCAGGGGGGCCTTGGAGCGTGTTGGAGAAGACTCAGCCCGCGGCGCCTGGGGGCGCACGTAGGGAGAGTTGCCTTTAAAAGGAGGGAGACTCCTTTCGGAAGGCAACCATGTCTTCTTCCTCCCTTAAGCGTCGTGTCTTCCCATCTTCCAAGCCCCCGGATGGGGGGTATCCGCCGCCTTTCCGCCTCCTCGTTGGAGGAACGCAACTCCATGGGAGTGGGTACCTCTCAGCCATCATTCAGCTTCAAGGATTTTCATCGCGCAGCCTGGCCACACCCCGCCACCGGCGGTCACCCAAGATGGTGACCTCTAGTTCGACGGTGGGGAAAGCGGGCCAGGCCGCGGCCTCTACTCCTCCCTTGGCCTCAAGGATTTTCGTCATCCAGGCCAAGATGGAAGATGAGGCGAGTCGGGGGGCCGCCCCCGCGTGGGTCGGCTGCCCCTTTCTTCCCCCTGCGCCCGGGGGTGAAGGGCGTCCTTGAGCCCCACGGAGACTTCCTCCAGCCATGCCAGGATATGTAGGGCGCTAGGGGCCCTGGGTCTCCGTCTCCCTGCCTGAATGGCTGGTTCTCGTCCTCAGCGGGGGGGAGCCCTTCTATCGTGACACCTGCCCCAAAGCTGCTGCCTAAGCCGCTTCGCTGTCTAGGGCAGGGGTGGTTGCCGTCGCGGTTGGAACGGGCGGCAGCGAGCCGCCCATCGTTCTTCAGTTACTCCGCAGGCCTTCCCCCTCGGAGGGGGGTTGTTCGTACCTGCGGAGGCGGGAACCGGAGTTCCGTTGGTAGTGGCATCTCGAATGCTAGTGTTCTTCGTTCATTGCGGCTGTCGGGGCCTGAACATGTATGTAATTTGGGCACGGAGCCGTGTTTTTTCCTCATTTTCGAGCACTAAGTCTCGCCTGTTGATTATCTGAACCGCTTTACCAAGCATGAGTCGCCCCGTGTCAAGGTGACGGGTGAGGTATCCGTGTCCCGGAGGCGTAGGAATCCCTCGGCCCGTTCGGCCTTGTTGTCTGGGGCTCTTCTAGCTTAGTTAAAGAGACCCCTCGGCCGCCCTTCGGTGGACCGAGGCCAGGGGTAGCGATATCAGTATGAACAGAGGCGGAGTTGGCTCGAGAATGGGAACCTGGTTGGCCGGAGCCTAGCCGTGTTGTCCGTCAGCGGAGCCGACGCCAAAGTCGATCAGTCGAGGCCTCGGGTCGGGCTGGCGCCCTTGGAAGCCGATTGACCGAGGCCCCAGGGGTAACCGGTTG
This sequence comes from Zea mays, assembly GCF_902167145.1. Lineage (NCBI taxonomy): Eukaryota > Viridiplantae > Streptophyta > Magnoliopsida > Poales > Poaceae > Zea > Zea mays. Next base: position 137,115,092 of record NC_050098.1, on the reverse strand, counting down.
AGCCGCCTGCTCGGGCCGGATTCCCGGAGGAATCCCTGGACCGCGTCGCCGCCCGAGGCTGGGTCGGGCTTTGCTGAAGACGTCGTCGATGCCGAGGGTGCTACGACTCCCTTCAGCGTGAAGACCCGAGCCTGCAGGATCAGATCATCTTGTAGCGTGTGCTTTCTACGGCCGCCGAGGCCAGAAGAACACACCCTCGCTGCGCTTGCGAAGCCGCCGTCTTTTTTCCTCTTGTTTCGAGCATCTGGACTCTGTCGGTAACAGGGATGTTTGTGTGAGCGAGAGTTGCTTTTCGTGGAAGGGACGAGTGAGGTATCTGTATCCTAGAGGCGTGGGAATCCCTCGGCTCGGTCGGCCTTGCCGCTTACGCGTACTTTCACCCGTCCATGAGGCCCTGTCCCCGACTTAGTCGAGAAAGCTTGAAGGACTGCTTCGACAGGAGAGCTTCCGAACGTGATGACTTGTTCGGTCCACGGAGTCGCTTTATCCGAGCGCAAGTTACTTATCGCAGAAGGTGATGAGTGAGGTATCCGTATCCCGGAGGCGTAGGAGTCCCTCGGCTCGGTCAGCCTTGGCTGCTTACGTGTACCTCGTCGTTTCCAGGATCCGCTTTCCGAAGTAGTCAAGAAGCACGAAAGAAATCCTACTAAAAAGAGATCCTTTTTCGAGGAAAAATTCGACGCAGAGGGGGTCTCCCCCCTTTTAGCCCCCGAGGGAGGGTCGGGCTTTGCCGAGGCTAGGCCGACCCTTCCTTGACGACTAAACTTTGCGTAGGTGCGAGGTATATGAACAACTTGAAAACATCTTAAGGGTAGAAGCGACGTAGCTGTTTGATGTTCCAAGCGTTGCCGTAGATCTCGCCTTGATTGTTGGCCAGCTTGTATGTTCCGGGCTTCAGAACTTTGGCGATGACGAATGGCCCTTCCCAGGGGGGCGTGAGCTTGTGCCTCCCTCGGGCGTCTTGCCGCAGCCGAAGCACCAGGTCGCCCACCTGGAGTTCTCGGGAACGGACCCCTCGGGCGTGGTAGCGTCGCAGGGACTGTTGGTACCGCGCCGAGTGTAGTAAGGCCCTGTCCCGAGCTTCCTCCAGCTGGTCCAGCGATTCCTCTCGGCTAGCTTGGTTGCTTTGTTCGGTGTAGGCCCTCGCCCTCGGGGAGCCGTATTCCAGGTCAGTGGGCAAGATAGCTTCAGCCCCGTAGACCAGGAAAAAACGGCGTGAAGCCCGTGGCACGACTCGGCGTCGTCCTTAGGCTCCAGACCACTGAGGGGAGTTCCTTCATCCATCGCTTGCCGAACTTGTTGAGGTCGTTGTAGATCCGAGGCTTGAGCCCTTGTAGAATCATGCCGTTGGCACGCTCTACTTGCCCATTCGACATGGGATGAGCCACGGCGGCCCAGTCCACCCGGATATGGTGATCCTCGCAAAAATCCAAGAATTTTTTGCCGGTGAACTGGGTGCCGTTGTCGGTGATGATGGAGTTCGGGACCCCGAAGCGATGGATGATGTTGGTGAAGAATGCCACCGCCTGCTCGGACCTGATGCTGTTCAGAGGTCGGACCTCGATCCACTTGGAGAATTTGTCGATGGCGACCAGCAGGTGCGTGTAGCCCCCGGGCGCCTTCTGCAAGGGACCGACGAGGTCCAGACCCCATACAGCGAAGGGCCAGGTGATGGGTATTGTCTGCAGAGCCTGAGCGGGCAGGTGCGTCCGCTTCGCATAGAATTGGCACCCTTCGCAGGTGCGGACAATTCTAGTGGCGTCAGCCACCGCCGTTGGCCAGTAGAAGCCTTGCCGGAAAGCATTTCCGACAAGGGCTCGGGGCGCTGCGTGGTGGCCGCAAGCCCCCGAGTGTACTTCCTGCAGCAGTTCCCGACCTTCGGCGATGGAGATGCATCGCTGGAGGATGCCCGAGGGACTGCGATGGTAGAGCTCCTCTTCGTCGCCCAGCAAGACGAATGACTTGGCGCGTCGCGCTACCCGCCGAGCCTCGACTTGGTCGAAGGGTAGCTCTCCTCGATGGAGATATTGCAGGTACGGGGCCTGCCAATCTTGATCTGGCGTGGCCCCGCTCTGCCCTTCCTCGACGTTCAGTGCCCCGCCCTCGGGGGCCGAGGGTACCTCGGGCTGGGCCGAGGGTGCCTCGGGCTGAGCCGAGGGTACCTCGGGCTCGGGTGCGTCGTCGAGCTTGATGGAGGGTTGATGCAGATCCCGGGAGAAGACGTTCGGGGGGACTGTCGTTCGCCCCGAGGCTATCTTAGCCAGCTCGTCTGCGGTTTCGTTGTAGCGCCGAGCGATGTGGTTGAGCTCGAGCCCGAAGAACTTGTCTTCCAGGTGCCGAACCTCGTCGCAGTAGGCCTCCATCTTCGGGTCGCGGCAGTGGGAGTTCTTCATGACTTGGTCGATGACGAGCTGCGAATCACCGCGGGTGTCGAGGCGTCTGACCCCTAGCTCGATGGCGATCCGCAATCCGTTGACCAGAGCTTCGTACTCGGCCACATTGTTGGACGCCGGGAAGTGGAGGCGCAGCACGTAGCGCAAGTGCTTTCCGAGGGGCGAGATGAAGAGCAGGCCCACGCCGGCCCCCGTCTTCATCAGCGACCCGTCGAAAAACATGGTCCAGAGCTCCGGTTGGATCGGAATCGTTGGCAGCTGGGTGTCGACCCATTCGGCCACGAAATCCGCCAACACCTGGGACTTGATGGCCTTCCGAGGGGCGAACGAGATCGTTTCGCCCATGATTTCCACCGCCCACTTCGCGATCCTGCCCGAGGCCTCTCGGCACTGGATGATCTCCCCTAGGGGGAAGGATGACACCACAGTTACCGGATGAGACTCGAAGTAGTGTCGCAGCTTCCGCCTTGTCAGGATCACAGCATACAACAACTTTTGAACTTGTGGGTAGCGGATCTTAGTCTCGGACAGCACTTCGCTGATGAAGTAGACCGGCCTCTGAACGGGCAATGTATGCCCTTCCTCTTGCCTTTCGACCACAATCGCGGCGCTAACCACCAGAGTGGTCGCGGCGATGTAGACCAAGAGGGCTTCTCCGTCCGCCGGGGGCACCAAGACAGGCGCCTTTGTAAGGAGCGCCTTCAGGTTGCCGAGGGCTTCCTCGGCCTCAGGGGTCCAAGCGAAACACTCGGCCTTCCTTAAGAGGCGGTACAGAGGCAGACCTCTTTCGCCGAGGCGTGAGATGAAACGGCTCAGGGCCGCGAGGCATCCCATGACCCTCTGTACCCCCTTTAAGTCCTTGATGGGTCCCATGCTGGTGATGGCCGCAATCTTCTCCGGGTTGGCTTCGATGCCTCGCTCGGAGACGATGAACCCTAGGAGCATGCCTCGGGGCACCCCGAAGACACACTTCTCAGGATTAAGCTTGACTCCTTTCGCCTTGAGACACCGGAATGTCACTTCAAGGTCGGAGAGGAGGTCGGAAGCCTTCCGTGTCTTGACTACGATGTCATCGACGTAGGCCTCGACTGTGCGACCGATGTGTTCGCCGAACACATGGTTCATGTACCGCTGGTACGTCGCGCCCGCATTCCTCAAACCGAACGGCATGGTGGCATAGCAGTACATGCCGAACGGCGTGATGAAAGAAGTCGCGAGCTGGTCGGACTCTTTCATCCGGATCTGGTGATACCCTGAGTAGGCATCGAGGAAGGACAGGGTTTCGCACCCAGCGGTGGAATCCACGATTTGGTCGATGCGAGGCAGAGGGTAGGGAACCTTCGGACATGCTTTGTTGAGACCAGTGTAGTCTACACACATCCGCCATTTCCCCCCTTTCTTCCTCACAAGCACAGGGTTGGCAAGCCATTCGGGATGGAATACCTCTTTGATGAACCCCGCTGCCATTAGCTTGTGGATCTCTTCGCCAATCACTCTGCGCTTCTCCTCGTCGAATCGGCGCAGAGGCTGCCTGACGGGTCGGGCTCCGGCCCGAATATCCAGCGAGTGCTCGGCGACATCCCTCGGTATGCCGGGCATGTCCGAGGGACTCCACGCAAAGACGTCGGCGTTTGCACGGAGAAAGTCGATGAGCACTGCTTCCTATTTGGGGTCGAGCCCAGAACCGATCCGGACCTGCTTGGTGGTGTCGCCACTGGGGTCGAGGGGGACGGCCTTGACCGTCTCCGCTGGCTCGAAGTTGCCGGCATGTCGCTTCACGTCTGGCACCTCCTTGGAGAGGTTCTCCAGGTCGGCGATGAGGGCCTCGGACTCGGCGAGGGCCTCGGCGTATTCAACGCACTCCACGTCGCATTCGAACGCGTGTTTGTACGTGGGGCCGACGGTGATGACCCCGTTGGGGCCCGGCATCTTGAGCTTCAGGTAGGTGTAGTTGGGGACGACCATGAACTTCGCGTAGCATGGCCTCCCTAGCACGGCGTGGTAGGTTCCTCGGAACCCGACCACTTCGAACGTCAGGGTCTCCCTTCGGAAGTTGGAGGGTGTCCCGAAGCAGACGGGGAGGTCGAGTCGCCCGAGGGGCTGGACGCGCTTCCCAGGGATGATCCCGTGGAAGGGCGCAGCGCCTGCTCGGACGGAGGACAGATCGACGCGCAGGAGCTTGAGGGTCTCGGCGTAAATGATGTTGAGGCAGCTGCCCCCATCCATCAGGACCTTGGTGAGCCTGACATCGCCGACAACGGGGTCGACGACGAGCGGGTATTTCCCCGGGCTCGGCACATGGTCGGGGTGGTCAGCCTGGTCGAAAGTGATGGGCTTGTCGGACCAGTCTAGGTAGACTTGCGCCGCCACCTTCACCGAGCAGACCTCCCGGCGCTCTTGCTTGCGGTGCCGAGCCGAGGTATTCGCCGCATGCCCTCCATAGATCATGAAGCAGTCGCGGACTTCGGGGAACTCTCCTGCTGGGTGATCTTCGTTCTTGTCGTCGTCGCGGGCCCTGCCACCCTCGGCGGGTGGCCCGGCCCTGTGGAAGTGACGCCGAAGCATAACGCACTCCTCGAGGGTGTGCTTGACGGGCCCCTAATGGTAGGGGCACGGCTCCTTGAGCATCTTGTCGAAGAGGTTTGCACCTCCAGGGGGCTTCTGAGGGTTCTTATACTCGGCGGCGGCGACAAGGTCCGCGTCAGCGGCGTCGCGTTTCGATTGCGACTTCTTCTTGCCCTTCTTCTTGGCGCCGCGCGGAGCAGACGCCTCGGGAGCTTCCTCCGATGGGCGGCCCTGGGGCTGCTTGTCCTTTTGGAAGATAGCCTCGACCGCCTCCTGGCCAGAGGCGAACTTGGTGGCGATGTCCATCAGCTCGCTCGCCCTGGTGGGGGTTTTGCGACCCAGCTTGCTCACCAGGTCGCGGCAAGTGGTGCCGGCGAGGAACGCGCCGATGACATCCGAGTCGGTGATGTTGGGCAGCTCGGTGCGCTGCTTCGAGAATCGCCGGATGTAGTCCCGGAGCGACTCCCCCGGCTGTTGCCGGCAGCTTCGAAGGTCCCAGGAATTCCCGGGGCGCACGTATGTGCCCTGGAAATTGCCAGCGAAGGCTTGGACCAAGTCGTCCCAATTGGAGATCTGCCCCGGAGGCAGGTGCTCCAACCAGGCGCGAGCAGTGTCGGAGAGGAACAGGGGGAGGTTACGGATGATGAGGTTGTCGTCGTCCGTTCCACCCAGTTGGCAGGCAAGGCGGTAGTCCGCGAGCCACAGTTCCGGTCTCGTTTCCCCCGAGTACTTCGTGATAGTAGTCGGGGGTCGGAACCGGGTCGGGAATGGCGCCCGTCGGATGGCCCGACTGAAGGCCTGCGGACCGGGTGGTTCGGGCGAGGGACTCCGATCCTCCCCGCTGTCGTAGCGCCCCCCACGCCTGGGGTGGTAGCCTCGGCGCACCCTTTCGTCGAGGTGAGCCCGACGGTCGCGTCGATGGTGCTCGTTGCCGAGGTGGCCCGGGGCCGCAGGCGCGGTGTTGCGCGTGCGCCCGGTGTAGACCGAGGCTTCCCGCATGAATCGGGAAGTCGCGGCATGAGGCTCCGAGGGATATCCTTGCCTTCGGGATGCGGTGCTCTTGGCCCGCCGGGCCGCAGCGCCTTCCAGGAGATTCTTGAGTTCTCCCTGGATTCGCCGACCCTCGGTGGTTGACGGCTCCGGCATCGCGCGGATGAGCATTGCTGCGGTTGCCAGGTTCTGACCAACCCCGCTGGATGCGGGCGGCGGCCTGATCCTGACATCGTTGGCGACGCGGTGCTGGAGACCTTGGGGCAGATGACGTATTTCTCCGGCCAGGGGTTGGTCCACCCATGCATGTCCGACGTCCCGACGGATCGGCTCAAGCGCTCCTGTTCCCTCGTTGAGCCTGGCCTGCGCCTCGCGGACTTGCTCGAGTTGTGGGTCGTAACCCCCCGCCGGAGCGGGGACCACAGCTAGCTCCCGTGGGATGTCGGCGCGAGGCACCGGCCTAGGGAGATCACCGTCCTCCGGCATGCCGAGATGGTTGCCTTCGGAGGGATCCCCTAGCTCGATGTGGAAACATTCGCGGCTTGGGCCGCAGCTCTCGTCGCCAAGGCTGCGGCTTCCATCGGAACAGTCGGATAGGCAGTAGTCACATGCGGTCATGAAGTCCCGCACGGCACTGGGGTTGCCAAGTCCGGAGAAATCCCAACCGATGCTGGGATCGTCATCTTCCTCGGACCCAGAGGGCCCGTAGGTCAAGACGTCCGTCAGTCGGTCCCAAGGCGACCGCATACGGAACCTCAGTGGGGTTGCACTCGCCTCAATGAGAGCGCCCGCCAAAACGAGGTCGTTTGGCGGGTTGAGGCCGAGTCGAAATGACGCAAGATGGGAGTTAGTCGGTACCTTTTGGTCGACGAGGAGCGACGTAGTCACATCGGGGACTGGTTGCACCGTCATCTCTGGTTCGAGGGCGACGTCCTGCAGGCTTTCCGCGAGCGCGCCGGCGTCGTCTTCTTGCTCGGGGTCAGCGTGCCGCGGGGGGACGGCGCTTGCCTCCGTCTTGAACGCGAGGTCGACGTCCGGCGTGCCTTCCGTCGGGGCGTTGGGGGCGTCGATTCGCTCGACGGCCGACGAAGCGCGGCCTCCCGCCTGGCCTTGACGGCCCCGCCTCCTCCTCCGTTGGCGGGGGAGAGAACGGAGCGAGCCCGAATGTTGCTCTTCCACCACGCGGGGAAGACGTCGTCGATTCCGCCGCCGGCGGGCGGGTTGTCGGCCGCCATTGTCGTAGTCGCGCGGCGGTGGAAGAAGTATCATGTCGTAGCTGCCGTCGAAGGACATGAACTCAAGAGTCCCGAAACGAAGCACCGTCCCGGGCCGGAGAGGTTGCTGGAGACTGCCCATCTGGAGCTTGACGGGGAGCTGTTCGTCAGCACGCAGCAGGCCCCTACCTGGCGCGCCAACTGTCGGCGTTTCGAGACAGGGGGGTCCCTAAGCCGACGAGTGAGTGTGCTGCGTGCCCCAGCCCAGATGGGTCGAGCGCGTGGGCGAGCGCGAAGGGGGGAGAGGCGAGGTGGCCGGAGTCGAGTGTGAGAGAGGTGGAAGTCCCGCGGCCTTCGTGTTCGTCCCGCGCCCAGGTCAGGTGCGCTTGCAGTAGGGGGGTTACAAGCGTCCACGCGGGTGAGGGAAGCGAGCGGCCCCAAGAGAGCGCATGTCCCGTCCTCGTCCCGCGCGGCCAACCTTCTCTGAGAAGGCCCTGGTCCTCCCTTTTATAGTCGTAAGGAGAGGATCCAGGTGTACAATGGGGGGTGTAGCAGAGTGCTACGTGTCTAGCGGAGGGAGAGCTAGCGCCCTAGGTACATGCCAATGTGGCAGCCGGAGAGATCTGGGCACCCTGCTGGCGTGATGTCGTGGCTGTCGGAGGTGCGGCGGAGCCTGGCGGAGGGACAGCTGTTGGAGCGGTCGAGTCCCTGCTGACGTCGTCCTGCTTCCGTAAGAGAGCTGGGGGCCGCCGTCGTCATAGAGCTTGTGGAGCGCCATCATTACCCCTCCGGCGGAGCTGGCCGGATGAGACGCCGGTCTTGTTCTCCGTGACCCGAGTCGATTCGGGGCAGGATGATGATGGCGCCTCCTGTTGACGTGGCGGTCTGTGAACTAGGCAGGGCGACGTGGGGGTTCCTCCGAAGCCGAGGTTGAGTCTGCCTTCTGTTGCCGTGGCCGAGCCCGAGCCAAGGGGTCGGGCGAGGCGGAAGTCGTTCGGCCGAGGCCAGGGCGGAGTCCGAGCCCTGGGGTCGGGCGAAGCGGAGTTCCGTCGTCTTCCGGGTGTTAGCCCGAGTCCGAGCCCTGGGGTCGGGCGGAGCGGAGTTCGCCGTCTTCCGGGTCTTAGCCCGAGTCCGAGCCCTGGGGTCGGGCGGAGCGGAGTTCGCCGTCTTCCGGGTCTTAGCCCGAGTCCGAGCCCTGGGGTCGGGCGGAGCGGAGTTCGCCGTCTTCCGGGTCTTAGCCCGAGTCCGAGCCCTGGGGTCGGGCGGAGCGGAGTTCGCCGTCTTCCGGGTCTTAGCCCGAGTCCGAGCCCTGGGGTCGGGCGGAGCGGAGTTCGCCGTCTTCCGGGTCTTAGCCCGAGTCCGAGCCCTGGGGTCGGGCGGGGCGGAGTTCGCCGTGGCGCCTTTGGCAAGGCCTGACTGCCTGTCAGACTCACTCTGTCGAGTGGCACTGCAGTCGGAGTGGCGCAGGCGGTGCTGTCCTTCTGTCAGACTGGCCAGTGGAGCGGTGGAGTGACGGCGGTCACTTCGGCTCTGCCGGGGGCGCGTGTCAGGATAAAGGTGTCAGGCCACCTTTGCGTTAAATGCCCCTGCAATTTGGTCAGTCGGTGTGGCGATTTAGTCAAGGTTGCTTCTGAGCGAAGCCAAGGCCTCGGGCGAGCCGGTGATGTGTCCGCCATAAAAAGGGGGCCTCGGGCGAGACGGAAGTCTCTCGAGGTCGGCTGCCCTTGGCCGAGGCTAGGCTCGGGTGAAGCGTGATCGAGTCACTCGTGTGGACCGATCCCTGACTTAATCGTACCCATCAGGCCTTCGCAGCTTTATGCTGATGGGGGTTACCAGCTGAGAATTAGGCGTCTTGAGGGTACCCCTAATTATGGTCCCCGACAATACTCCTTTCCAAACGGAAAGAGTACCACTTACCATTACCAGAGTCAAACCAAGAACCATCAATCTCATTGCCACCTGCAAATCCAAACATCTCTGATCAAGCATCTCTAATCAAGCATCTCTAATCACTGGAGCTCCCTTGGCCGCTCATAACCACGAGCACGGCTGATATATCAGTTTTCAAATACTCTGCAGAGGTTATGCCCTTTACCCACAAGCCGTGATTCCCTTTCTGCCCGGAGAGAGCTACTCCCCATTGACCACTACCTAGGTGGCCTAGCAGGGCATCGGTACGTAGCCTTTACAAAGATTCCCCGGGGCTGTAGCCGCCCGTTAGGTTTCCTAAATGCACCGCACTCCTCCCCAAGGGGCGAACCCAAGCTTGGCAGAGCGAGCCGCATACACCGAGCCCCATTGACGGCACGACGGCTAAGCAAACTACACCCCAGATCCTCTAATTATTCAGCTAAGGGCACCCCATTCCACCCTCATGGTTGCACTGTTTTCCCGGGCGGTCATCCAACGAACAGGTCATCCAACGAATTGGTGTCTCTTGCCTTGGTTACAATTGAGTTGGAATCAAGAAAGAACGAAGAAGAAAAGCAATCCAAGCACAAGAGCTCAAATGAACACAAGTATCTCTCTCTCGCTAGTCACTATTTGATTGGAATTGTCTTTGGACTTGGTAGAGGATTTGATCTCTTGTTTGTGTCTTGTATTGAATGCTATAGCTCTTGTATGAGGTGTGAAGGCTGAAAACTTGGATGCAATGAATGGTGGGTGGTTGGGGTTATTTATAGCCCCAACCACCAAAGGAGCCGTTGGTGGAGGCTGCTATCGCATGGCGCACCGGACAGTCTGGTGCGCCACCGGACACTGTCCGGTGCGCCAGCCACGTCACCCGACCGTTAGGGTTCGACCGTTGGAGCTTCTGTCTTCTGGGCCACCGGACAGTCCGGTGGTGCACCGGACAGTCGCTGTTTGTTGGGGTCGTGCTTCGGTGCGCCGAAGGTCTCACACGAAGAAGCAGCTTCGGCTGAAGTCGTCTCCAAGAGATGGCCGAAGGTCCCTTTTTATGGAGCTTCGGCGTTTTAAACCGACATAGAGATAGAATGACCTTTTTATACATATAGGTCTGAGTCAATGCTGTAAACTTTCGCAAGGGGCATAATTGTAATTTGTCACAGGCTGCGACCTGTGCCTATAAATAGATGAACAGTACCTCTGTACTGTTCACGCGAACTTGTCATTTGCTTTCGCATCACGCTTGTACTTTTGCCTTCCGCAGGACCGAAGGTACATTTGTAATTCAAAGTCATTTATATTCATTGATACAAGTAGAGATAATTCTATGACAATATTTAAATGTTTATTTCATATTCTATGATTTATGTGAATGCTTCATTCTTCGTTGTTATGCTTACGAAGGTATGACCTTCGTAACCTTCGTCCGAGATGCTATATATCCCGAGGGGATATATTGTTATGGAGGACGAAGGACCTTAACGCTTAACATTTTTTGTGTTGCCTTGTTCTTAATTCTTAGCATTTGAGAACAAGTCCCCAACATTGGCGCCCACCTCCGGTCAACTCACTTCCACCTTTCTGAGCTGATGGCTTCGTTCAACACTCAAGCTGGAGCTGCTTCGGCTTCGAAGCTGGTGCTCCCGATAACAGGCGGTTCTTGCTCAGAGCCAGCTAACAAAAAGCAGAAGAAGGAGGCTCAAAGAAGGGTGCAGCATGTTGGAGTGCAGGGACCCTTCATTAAGTCAAAATGGTCTCACATTCCAATTACCTTCTCTCAGGAAGATCTTCAGCTCAAGGACTATCCCCACAATGATGCTATGGTCATTTCTTGTGTGATCAAAGGGTTTCTGGTTCACAATGTTCTAGTTGACACAGGCAGTGCAGCTGACATTATATTTGCCAAAGCCTTCAGACAGATGCAAGAGCCTGAAGACAAGATTCATGATGCTACGCACCCTCTTTGTGGCTTCGGAGGGCGGCAGATTGTGGCACTCGGGAAGATTACCATGCCGGTAACCTTCGGATTTGTTAATAACACAAGGACTGAGCAAATTGTGTTTGATATTGTTGACATGGAATACCCCTACAACGCCATCATTGGTCGTGGTACTCTAAATGCTTTTGAAGCAATTCTTCACCCAGCTTATCTCTGCATGAAGATACCTTCGGATCAAGGGCCTATTGCTATTCATGGGAGTCAGGAAGCTGCCAGAAGGGCCGAAGGAAGCTGGACTGATTCCAAGGCAATCCATAATATAGATGGAGCTGAAGCTTGTGAACAGTACAAGTTCAGGAGGGAAAAAGCAGCTTCGGCTGATCAGCCGAAGCCCATGCTGCTGTGTGAGGATATAGCAGAGCAGAGGGTGCTATTGGGCTCGCAATTATCTGAAGATCAAGAGAAAACCTTGATAAGGTTTTTATTCAACAATAAAGATGTTTTTGCATGGTCAGCCAATGATCTATGTGGAGTGAATCGGGATGTTATTGAACATTCGCTCAATATTGACCCATCCTTCAGACCCCGCAAGCAGAGGCTTCGGAAAATGTCTGATGACAAGGCCGAAGGGGCTCGCAACGAAGTAAAAAGACTCCTAAGTGCAGGAGTTATCAGAGAAGTGAAGTATCCAGAATGGCTAGCTAACACTGTTATGGTGAAGAAGGCCAATGGAAAATGGAGAATGTGTATTGATTTCACAGATCTCAACAAGGCTTGTCCGAAGGATGAGTTCCCGCTGCCACGGATAGACTCTTTAGTTGATGCAGCAGCTTCTTCGGAACTCATGAGTCTCCTGGATTGTTATTCAGGCTATCATCAAATCTGGATGAAAAAGGAGGATGAGCCGAAGACTAGTTTCATAACCCCAAGTGGTACATATTGCTATCTTCGGATGCCTGAGGGGCTTAAGAATGCTGGAGGGAGTTTCAGCAGGATGACTGCGAAGGTTCTCCAATCTCAGATAGGCAGAAATGTGTTGACCTATGTTGATGACATTATTGTAAAAAGCACGAAGCAAGAAGACCATATTGCTGATCTGCAGGAGACCTTCGCCAGCTTCAGACAAGCTGGTCTGAAGCTGAATCCAGAAAAATGTGTCTTCGGAGTAAAGAAGGGTAAGTTCCTTGGATGCTTGGTTTCAACAAAGGGAATTGAAGCTAACCCAAATAAAATCGAAGCTATACTTCGAATGGAGCCACCAACCACAAGAAAGGGGGCCCAAAGATTGACAGGAAGACTGGCATCTCTTAACAGATTTATATCCAGATCAGCGGAAAGAAATCTACCCTTCTTCGAGGTGCTAAAATCAGCTGAAGTCTTTCAATGGGGCCCAGCTCAACAAAAAGCTTTCGAAGAACTCAAGCAATACCTGATAGATCTAACAACATTAACTCCACCAATGCCAGGGGCTCCTCTGTTGTTGTATGTGGCAGCTTCGCACTCAGCAGTAAGTGCGGCACTTGTGCAGGAGAAGTTTGATGGACAAATCAAGAAGCAGGTCCCAGTATATTTTGTATCTGAAGTCCTTAGTGTCTCAAAGAAAAATTATACAGAACTGGAGAAGGTGTTGTATGCCGTTCTAATGGCATCCAGGAAGCTTCGGCATTATTTTCAGGCATATAACATTATTGTTCCTTCTTCGCAGCCGTTGAAAGATATCATGAGAAATAAAGAAGCTACTGGCCGAATTGGAAAATGGGCTGCGGAGCTTAATGAATTTTACATTGATTATGTGCACAGATCCTCGATCCAATCTCAAGCATTGGCAGATTTTATTGCCGACTGGACGCCAGGGGCTCAGGGCGAAGAAGCGAATAAAGATGCCGAAGCATGGACAGTGTTTTGTGATGGCTCCTGGGGAACCTTCGGAGCAGGAGCAGCTGCTGTTTTGGTTTCACCATCCAAGGTTAAAACTTGCTACGCAGCAAGACTGGATTTCAGCTGCACAAATAATATTGCTGAGTACGAAGCCTTGCTCCTGGGTCTTCGGAAACTAAAGGCGATGGGGATCAGGAGGGCGATCCTTAAAACTGATTCTCAGATTGTTTCGGGTCATATTGACAAAAGCTGCAAGGCTAAAGACCCGAAGCTTGAAAAGTACCTAGACACAGTCCGAAGGATCGAAGCTTCCTTCGAAGGATTCTCTGTTAAGAATATCCCTCGAGGGCAAAATGAACATGCTGATTTGTTAGCCAGGTCTGCAGCACAGGGGCTGCCGCTACCTTCGGATGTATTCTTTGAAACAATAAAGGCACCTTCGGTGGAGTTACTTGAAAGAGCAGTTCTTACTATTTCCCCTGTGTACAGTGAAGATTGGAGAACTGAAATAATTTCTTACCTTCAGGGCAACTTCCTATCAGATGACGAAGCTTATAATAAAAGAATAGAGGCAAGAGCTCGTCCGTATATCATTATAGAAGGGGAGTTATACAAGCATGGAGTTTGTGCCCCGTTGCTCAAGTGCTTGTCTAGAGCCGAAGGTATAGAGTTGATGAAGGAGATACATGCAGGCCTTTGTGGATCCCACATCGGATCCAGGCCGTTACTTGGAAAAGTGTTCCGTCAAGGATTTTATTGGCCGAAGGCAGCTGCGGATGCAGCTGAGTTAGTTCGAAAGTGCGAAGGTTGTCAGAAATGTGCAAGAGATCAAAAACAACCTTCGTCTTTGACACAGCTAATACAACCCATCTGGCCACTGCAAAGGTGGGGCCTCGATCTGTTGGGCCCATTACCACCGGCTCAGGGCAATCTGAGATATGTTGTAGTTGCTGTGGAATATTTTTCTAAGTGGATTGAGGCGAAGCCATTAGCTACAATAACTTCGGCCGCTGTCCAAAAATTTTTCTGGCAGAATATTGTCTGTCGCTTCGGAGTACCGAAGGCTATAACTGTAGATAATGGAACACAATTTGACTCCGAAGAGTTCAGAAATTTTTGTGATCAAATTGGCACGAAGATCCACTTTGCGTCAGTCAGGCACCCGGAGTCAAATGGGCTTGTTGAAAGGGCCAACGGCATCATAATGACAGGAATAATGAAGCTAATCTTCAATCAACCAAGGGGAAAGTGGCCAGATCAGCTTACCAAAGTAGTATGGAGCCATAACACAACAGCATCAAGATCTACAGGCTTTACCCCATTTAAGTTGTTATTTGGTGACGAAGCAATAACCCCGGAAGAGGCCAAAGCTGGATCAATAAGAGTGGTAGCTTCGGCAGAATCAGGTCCCGAAGATACTTGTCTCGTGGAAAAAGATGCCTTAGAAGGGATCAGGCTCCAGGCCGTGGAGAATATCAATAGGTACCAGGCTGAAACAGTTAAATGGCGAGATAGAAAGGTCCGGCTAAAAAATATTGAGCCAGGACACTTGGTGCTTCGGAGAGTGGCCAACCCGGATACAGTGGGCAAATTGCAACTGAAATGGGAAGGGCCTTTCTTAGTAGCATCTTCGTCAAGGCCTGGTTCGTACAGACTGAAGGACATGGATGGCAATGAAATTCCAAGATCTTGGAATGCGGATGAGCTTCGGCGGTTTTATGTATAACTCGATGTAATTTTGACTTTTCTTTTCTTTTTCATGGCACCCTTTTCCTTTCTAAAGGGGGAGAAAGGTTTTTAATGGGGCCATCACATGTAATTTTTCTTTTTAGTTTTATAAGAGCAAAATCCCCCAAAGATGTACATGTAAAAGCTGAGAGCGCACCATCGAGTGCCGAAGCTGAAAAAGAGAAAAAGCTCCGAAGACGTCCTTAAGGGGATGCAGAGCTTACAGCGAAAAGTCAACGCTGATTCCGCCGAAAGTAAAAGGCGAAGAAGCTCCAAAGACGTTCCCAAGGGAATGCAGAGCTTATACCGTCTAAGTAAAAGACGAAGAAGCTCCAAAGACGTCCCTAAGGGGATGCAGAGCTTACAGCGAAAAGTCAACGCTGATATTGCCTAAGTAAGAGGCGAAGAAGCTCCAAAGTCGTTCCTAAGGGAATGCAGAGCTAATGTGTGGTTGTTTTCAAGTAATGGCTGACAATATGGCTTCGGACATATGCTTCGGACATTCATTCGTGCATTACATTACATCATAACATTCGCATGCATAAGCATTCATTCATAGCATTTGTGTTCCCAAGTGGCTGCTTCGGCAAAAAAGCTTCGGAGAAGTGCCTTTTTATGACTTGTTACGCTATGTTGTGTGCAAAAGTGAAAAGTTCTGTTGCTTTGACACAAAGAAAAGTTTCAGTATAAGGGAGAACTGGATTTTTATGAATCGTTGTGTAAAAGAGTAGTAGTCTTTTATGTTTTGTCATGTAAAGGAAAGCTTCGGCAGAAAAGAGAAAGTAGTTCTTTATGTTTTGTAAAGGAAAGCTTCGGCAGAAAGGAGAAGTAGTCTTTTATGTTTTGCCATGTACAAAAAAGCAAAGCTTCGGCAAAAAGAAGAAGCGACCTTTTAGGCTTCGTTGTGTACGAAAAGAAGGGAAGGTGTTTTTTCGCCTTCGGCTCAAAATACTAATTTCGTCCACAACAAAGCGCCTCAAGCAAAAGGGTAAGAATATATTACAAGGTATGTACAAAGTTCCTTGAAGGTAGTCTAGTTGTGTTTACAAGAATTGTTACAAAAATATCCTGAGTTTTTCTACAGTACACTTCTACTGATCTTCATTAAGTTTCAGCTTCGACGACATAATTTAGGCATCATCTTCACCTTCGTCATCCTACATAAATTAAGAGTTTATGAGTAAAAATCAAGAGCAAAGGAAAAAGGTAACTCCGAAGTATCATTTCTTACTGGCTCAAGATGACTTCGTGCTTCGTCTCCAGCTTTCTCCCGCCCGCCTTTTGTCCATATCATTTTTATAAATCTATTGGAGATGCTTCGGGCGAGGTCAGGCATATCATCCAGGATTGATGGAGATAAGGTGAAGTTGGGCCTGTTGACAATTTTTCCGTGTTCGCAGCCGGCCTTCAGAAATGCAGCAGCAGTCCCTCGAGAAGCCACCCAGGCACAGAAGTCACCATGCCCAGCTATGACTTCGTCGAGCTCGTCAATTTCCTCCTCAATGTGTTCAAAGGTTTTCGGTAGATCTTCAGCTGAGGGGGTAAATTTTTCGCTGCTAGCTCCAACCGAGTAAAAAATCTTTCTTAATCGTTGAATGCACTTGTTGCTAAATTCCAGGCATTTTTCTTGAAGATTTGTCAGTAGTTTTCTCAAATCTGAATTCTGCTGAGCTCCGGCTTCAAGTTTTTCATTGAGATCTTGTTTCTCTCGTTCGAACTGCTCGGACTGGCGGAGAAGCTTCGAGTTTAGTTCTGATATTTTTGCTTCAGCTTCCGCCAGTAAGCCTTCGGCTGCCTGGAGCTCAAAGTTCTTTTTCTCAAAAGCATCTGATTGCTCCTTTATTTTGCTCTCTAAATTTTCAATTATAGCTTCGTGCTTCTTATCTTCTAGATCTTGCTGCATCCTCAAAGCTTTGCTTAGAAGCATGCTCTACAAATAAACAACCTTCGTTAAAGAATATTGCCATTATTAAAAAGCAATAGAAGTTAGGGAGAAGGATGTTTACCTTGAAATTTGAATAAAATAAGCTGCCAACGATATGTTGTCGTCGATAGCGGCTGATGTCTGTCTCTAGCTTCGGAAAACCGATACTCTTTGATAGAGTACCGATGACCTTAGCTCCAGCTGAATCCCGGATGCAGCCCAGCTGTTCGTCATCAATGCCCCCAAATAGGAGGGCACCTGACTTGTAGCCGCAAGACTTGGCGTAGTCTTTAAGTTCTTCTATTTCGTCCTTCGTCAGTTTTTGCCCAACTAAGTTCTGGAAAGAGTAGACTTCGTCGTCCGAAGGGTCTTCGGCTATTTCTTTTCCTTTCTCAGGCACTGTGGCCATGGTTTTTTCAGTAGTCGCACCAGCTTCTTCCGCAGCCATGTCTTCCAAAATCTTGTTGATATTCTCAATCGTGGATTTTAAGTTTGTATCTTCGGCTGTAGCGGCTTCGGTAGCCGCGACCCCCGAAGCTACGCCCTCGACGATTGTTGTATCTTCGGCAGCTGCCGATTTTTGGATTGACGCCCTTGGCGGCGTCTTATCGATAACTTCAGTTACCGCAATGATTCTTTGCCGCTTGGGTTTGCTTGTCTTCGTTTGATCCGGCTCGTCCACCTTTCGAAAAAGCTTCGTCAGTTGGAGCCCTAGTGGACTTAGCTTCGTGGGCATGGGTTCAGTCATTACCTTTAAAATTTCATCCACGTCGCTGGTAGAAGGCGGTGTGGGGGACCCCTCTTCTTCGGGAGATTGGCGCTTCGGAGTGGATATTGTTCTTTTCTTGATAATTTTCTTTTTCTTTGCTGGTCCTTCTTCACTTCTGATCAGAGTTTCGGTTTCAGCCACTCTTTTTCTTTTGTGGCCTTCGGCACCCTTATTCAACTGCTCATAGTCTGGATACTCGAGGCCCAGGGCATCGAATACTCGGTTCAGCCTCCGCTTCGGTCGGGTTCCGAAGGCTGCTGTCATTAATTGATCCTCCTTTTTGGAGTAATTCCCCAAGATTTCATTGCACATTGTCTCAACTGTGTCTAACCACTCTTTGCAGGGTTTCTTAAAGTACTTCTTGAATTTAAAGTGATAAGGCAGACGAACTAGCTCCCCCTCCTTCTTCTCTCCCTCCAGCTTCGGCATTTCCCACTCTTTTAGAGTAGGGAAAACCCTGAATGCCAAGAATTCCTGAACGAGATCCCTGGTGCCAATATTTTTTGAGATAATTTCAAATTCACCCAGAGCAGCCCAGGTGGGACCTTTTAGGTCGCCAATGTGGCATTGTGGCCTTGTCTCTCCGAAGGTTAACTCCAGAGGGCTTTGAGCCAATTTTTCTTTGCCTTCATCGACTTTTACATAAAACCACTCAGATTTCCAACCTGCTGACCATTTGCCTCGGTAGCTGATGACAGGACACTTTGTTGACTTCCGGTAGGCAAAATTGTAGCAACCAAAATTATCATGTAGCCCATCTTTTCTAGCCCTTGTTTGGTAATGTAATTCGTGAGCACGGCAGAAGCTGTCAGCAAATGGTTCCACAGCTTGGCTTCGGAGGGCCCAGATATAAACATTGAGCCTAACGATGGCGTTAGGAGTCAATTGATGAAAGTAGATACCAAACCTCCTTAGTATCTCCGCAACAATACCGTGGAGAGGGAATCTAAGCCCAGCCTTTAAAAAACTCTTGAAAATAACAATCTCATCCTCCCTTGGCTTCGGGGTGGTTTCTTCTTCCCCGAAGCGGAGTAACTTCTTCTGGTCCTCTTTGAAATAACCTGCTTTCACCATCTTCGAAAGGTCAGCTTTTGAAACAGTTGATTTCCCAAAATCTAGGTGGCTGGGCTTGCTGGGCGTAGCAAGGTGATAGTCATCTTCGGAGTCAGTCCCTTCAATGTCTTCTTCTCCTTCGACAGTTGTTGGACCTGCTTCAGCAGCAGGCATTTCTTCTGTAGTTAGTAGACCGGAACGCTGCATTGCTTCGGAGATGGGCACAGTGTCTGAAGCTTCGGCTTCGTCTCCCTCACGTACAACTTTGGTAGTAGATCGTATTCTCGCCATTTGATTCTAAGTTTGAGAAGTCAAAAACTTTTTTCCTTTCTTCTCTCTCCGAAGCTCTTCTTTCTGACGAAGCGGACGTTGAGAAGCACCTTCGTTCGATTCTGAGACTTCAGCTTCGGCTATGGTGAAAAATTTTGGCAGCGAAACAGTGCAAATAGCAATGAATGCTGTGGTAACTTCACACCCACCTGTTTGTTTATATAGTACTGCAGGTAGGAAGGCGAAGCGGTGGAACTGTTACACCAGGCGCGCAGTAACTCATACCCGCTGCGCAGTGGACCGCAAGGATAAAACAGTAACTCTGCAAGGTGGGACTGACACGCGCTCGGAAGTCGGATCGTTTCTCCGCAACGAGCTCAGGGAAGGTGTTTTTTGGACCTTCGGCTTCCCGAAGCTGAAGAGGCTTTTTTCACGGGTCAAGCTCGTTACGAAGAACGATCTAGCACCGCGAAAGGGGCTACTGTTGGGGTCGTGCTTCGGTGCGCCGAAGGTCTCACACGAAGAAGCAGCTTCGGCTGAAGTCGTCTCCAAGAGATGGCCGAAGGTCCCTTTTTATGGAGCTTCGGCGTTTTAAACCGACATAGAGATAGAATGACCTTTTTATACATATAGGTCTGAGTCAATGCTGTAAACTTTCGCAAGGGGCATAATTGTAATTTGTCACAGGCTGCGACCTGTGCCTATAAATAGATGAACAGTACCTCTGTACTGTTCACGCGAACTTGTCATTTGCTTTCGCATCACGCTTGTACTTTTGCCTTCCGCAGGACCGAAGGTACATTTGTAATTCAAAGTCATTTATATTCATTGATACAAGTAGAGATAATTCTATGACAATATTTAAATGTTTATTTCATATTCTATGATTTATGTGAATGCTTCATTCTTCGTTGTTATGCTTACAAAGGTATGACCTTCGTAACCTTCGTCCGAGATGCTATATATCCCGAGGGGATATATTGTTATGGAGGACGAAGGACCTTAACGCTTAACATTTTTTGTGTTGCCTTGTTCTTAATTCTTAGCATTTGAGAACAAGTCCCCAACACTGTTCACTGTCCGATGCGCCTTCTGGCTCTGCTCTGACTTTTGCGCGCACTGTAGCGCATTAACTGCTCTCTGCAGACGACCGTTGGCGCGAAGTAACCGTTGCTCCGCTGGCACACCGGACAGTCTGGTGCTACACCGGACAGTCCAGTGAATTATAGCGGAGTGGCTCCCAGAGTTTCCGAAGGTGAGAAGTTCAGAGTTGGGTTCCCTGGTGCACCGGACACTGTCCGGTGGCACACCGGACAGTCCGGTGCGCCAGACCAGGGCACATGTCGGTTGTCTTCTGCTCTCTTTGTTTGAACCCTTTTTTGGTCTTTTTATTGGTTTGTTGTGAACCTTTGGCACCTGTAAAACTTATAGTCTAGAGCAAACTAGTTAGTCCAATTATTTGTGTTGGGCAATTTAACCACCAAAATCAATTAGGAAAAGGTGTAAGCCTATTTCCCTTTCAATGAGACCATGCAAATCATGGCATATATCGAAGTCTGCATGATACTGATGGTTGCAATGTAGTAGTGAAACATCTAAATTAAAATAACAAAATTTATGTATGGCTAGGATTACAAATGGATTATAAAATAATTTTTATAACAATATAAGACACATTTTGTATATAAGTTATTATGTTATTATATGTTCCCGTTGCAACGCACGGGTACTCACCTGGTATATGAATATGTATATATAGTGGGGTGTTTTACCTACTATATGTTACTTAAGTGGAGCGATTAAGCGATTGCAACGAATGGTTGGTATTTTAGAGTGCGTTTGGTTGCGGGACAGCCAGGGACGTCCCATTGCGTCCCCTCTCGTCCCTCCAATTTTGAAGGACAACTGGGGACAACACTGAGATAGTCCTGTCCTAACCCTTGACCCTGAACCAAACAATCTTATTTGAGGGAACGTTCCATCCCATCCCGTCCTGTCATTCCAACCAAATGCACCCTTAGCGAGCGGCAGCTAAAAAGGCCCTAAAAAGCAATTTACTCCTTAAAACCAGTTGAATGGCGTCGTTCTCTGCAGCTGAAGAGCAACATCCGCGTGCTGCCACGCTAGAGTCGAAACTGATCGCGCTCGGATCCGTGACTCCCCAAGAATGCAACAAAACCTAGTGAAACTCAAAGAACACAAACACACGATTAAACGGATGCTAGGACAACGCAGCAACAACGGCCCAACACATCTGCCATCGAGGTGAGGGCGGAGCGGGCTCAGAGGTAGGAGGAAAAGCTGAGCTTATGGGAGTTCCTCCCTCCACCGTTGACCTCAACGCGGGTGAGAACAGAGGTTGTGCCCCGGCACGTGTGGAAGTACATGACCATCGAGAGCTCGTTGACGCCGGGGATCTCTGGGACAAAGAGGCGAGGGGGCGCAGGTGGGCTGAGATGGCATGGTCGGTGGAGGCCACGCTGCTGAGGGGGTCATCGGGGACACACGACTGTTGATACGCATGACACTTGAAAGTGGAGGTTTAATATAGTAGAGATAGAAATAGAGATTTTCAGGAATTTACCCTATTCTTGTCCGAGCGTAAACAGACGAATGAGATGGGTTGATCTAGAATCCCATACTAAGACACATATCTCACCAAGGTTTATGAAATCGAATAGCTAATCTGGCTTACCGGTCGACTAATCGCTAATCGACGTCGGCCCCGGCAACGCTGGTACGCTAGTTTTGGATATTGAATTTGGGAGAGTTTGCAAATTTTTAAAACTTTTGATACCAATTTTTCATAATGGATTGTTGGAAGACTTTTTGTTGAAACCCAATTTCAAAATACACAAAGGATTTTAAACTAAAATTCATGGAAGTTTTAGAAAAAAGAAAAAATCGTTATATCAGCTAAGATTGCTAATTAACCGCCCCAAAACCAATAAATCAATCTGTAAGACTGATTAGGCGGCAACCAAGTAGGAGTCAGGGTTTGGGGGATTCAACCCCCCTCATTATAAATATTTTTAAATTACTGAAAGGGAAATGTTCCCTTGGGCCATTTCTAAGTATTTTGGTGATTAAGTGACCAACACAAATGGTTATGCCAAATGGTGGACAAAGTGCAAATCAATACAAAGGTATGATTCTAGACTTAGTACATTGGTTTTTGTGTACTAACATATTTGTCTAAGTGCTAGAATCAGAGAAAAGACAAATGGAAAAGACTTGGCTCGAGCAGCCAAGACTCTGCTCAGTCTGGGTGCACCGGACTGTCCGGTGGTGCACCGGACAGTGTCCGGTGCGCCAGGCTGGCGTCTGGTGAACTGCATGCTCTCGGGTCTCGACGGCGGCGTACGGATATAAATCACCGGACTGTCCGGTGGTGCACCGGACTGTCCGATGAGTCGGCTGCGGCGAAGTCGCCGCTCTCGAGAATCAAGTCAACAACGTACGACTAAAATTCACCGGACTGTCCGGTGGTGCACCGGACTGTCCGGTGAACAAACGGTCAGCCGCGCAATCCGCGCATGACGTGTGGCCGGGCCAACGGTCTGATGGGGGCACCGGACAGTGTCCGGTGCGCCAACGGCTTCAAAACTTCAACGGTCGGCTGCGCCAGAACAGGAAAGAAATCTGCACCGGACACCGTCCGGTGGTGCACCGGACTGTCCGGTGCACCAGTCGACATAAGGCAAAAATTGCCTTCCTGGATTGCTCTCAACGGCTCCTACCTGCCTTGGGACTATAAAAGGGACCCCTAGGCGCATGAAGGAGTACACCAAGCATTCTTTGATCATCTCTTAGCACCAAGACATCTCTCTAGCGCATTTGAATTCGTTGTGATAGCAATTTGAGCTCCTCTTGAGTTGAGAACTCCGTGTGTGATCTTAGAGCTCGAGTTGTGACTTGTGTGCGTGTTTGTGCGTGTGCTTTGTGGCTTGTGTGTGTTGCTCTTCCCAATCTTACATCTGTGCTTCTTTGTGATCATCTCATTGTAAGGGCGAGAGGCTCCAAGTTGTGGAGATTCCTCGCAAACGGGAAAGAGAAAAGAAAGAAGAACACCGTGGTATTCAAGTTGATCATTGGATCACTTGAAAGGAGTTGAGTGCAACTCTCGTCCAATGGGACGCCACAACGTGGACTAGGCAAGTTTTGTACTTGGCCGAACCACGAGATAAATCCTTGTGTCTCTTGTGATTGTTCTCACTGTGTCAATTGTGGTTCACAAGAGCTCTCCTTAGCCACTTGATTTCATTGTGCTAACACTTAATCAAGTTTGTGGCTTTAAGTTTCAAGTTTTTACAGGATCACCTATTCACCCCCCTCTAGGTGCTCTCAATTGGTATCAGAGCCGTTCTCTTCACGAAAGGGACTAATCGCTCGAAGAGATGGATCCTAAGGGAAAGGGGATGGTGGTCAACGATAAGGAGAAGGAGTCCATCTTCAACGAGCCAAGGGACGACAAAGCCACTGACTCCGGCTCGAGTCAAAAGAAGAAGGACGGGAAGAAGAAGAGGCGGATCAAGAAGATAGTCTACTACGACAGCGACGAGTCTTCCTCTTCCCAAAAGGACGACGAATACGAGGAGAAAAAGAAGACGGTTAACTCGAACTTTTCTTTCGATTATTCTCGTATTCCGCAAAGTTCCAATGCTCATTTGCTTTCCATTCCACTTGGTAAACCTCCTCACTTTGATGGAGAGGACTACGGATTTTGGAGTCACAAAATGCGTAGTCACTTGTTCTCTCTCCATCCAAGTATATGGGAGATAGTAGAAAATGGAATGCAATTTGATAGTTCGGATAATTCTATATTTATCAATGAACAAATCCATAAAAATGCACAAGCTACTACTGTTCTTTTAGCATCCTTGTGCAGGGAAGAATACAATAAGGTGAGCGGCTTGGACAACGCCAAGCAGATCTGGGACACCTTCAAGATCTCACATGAGGGGAACGACGCCACCATGCTCACCAAGATGGAGTTGGTGGAAGGCGAACTAGGAAGGTTCGCGATGATCAGGGGAGAGGAGCCAACTCAAACATACAACAGGCTCAAGACCCTGGTCAACAAGATAAGGAGCTATGGGAGCACAAGATGGACGGACCACGACGTCGTCCGACTCATGCTAAGGTCCTTCACCGTCCTTGATCCTCATCTTGTAAATTCTATCCGTGAAAATCCTAGGTACATCAAGATGACGCCCGAGGAAATACTCGGAAAGTTCGTAAGCGGGCGAATGATGATCAAGGAGGCAAGATATGTTGATGATGCATTGAATGGCCCAATGCCGATCTATGAGCCTCAAACTATTGCTCTCAAAGCAACAAGTAGCAGGGAGGCGCTACCTAGCAAGGTGGCGCAAGTTGAGGCGGCCGGGCTAAATGAAGATGAAATGGCCCTCATCATCAAGCGCTTTAAGACGGCGCTCAAAGGTCGCAAGGAGCATCCCAACAAGAGCAAGACGAAGGGGAAGCGCTCCTGCTTCAAGTGTGGTAAGGTTGGTCACTTTATTGCTAACTGTCCTGATAATGATAGTGACCAGGATCAGGAAAAGAAGAGGGAAAAGAAGAAGACTTACAAGAAAGCGAAGGGCGAGGCACACCTTGGCAAAGAGTGGGACTCGGATTGCTCTTCATCCGACGATGAAGGACTTGCCGCCTCAGCCTTCAACAAATCATCCCTCTTCCCCAACGAGCATCACACCTGCCTCATGGCAAAGGAAAAGAAGGTATGCACTAGGAATAATACTACATATGCTTCTTCAAGTGATGATGAATCTAGCGATGATGAAGTAGACTATGCTAGTTTATTCAAAGGTTTAGATAGAACTAAAATTGATAAGATCAATGAATTAATTGATGCCTTGAATGAGAAAAATAGATTGTTAGAGAATCAAGAAGATCTTTTATATGAAGAGCATGATAAATTTGTTAGTACACAAAATTCTCTCGCTCTAGAAGTTAAAAGAAATGAAATGCTTTCATGTGAACTATCTACATGCCATGAATCTATTTCTAGCTTAAAGAGTATTAATGATGATTTAAATACTAAGTTAGAAATAGCTAATAAATCAAGCTCTCTTGTAGAACATGTTGTAATTTGCAATAGGTGTAAGGATTTTAATGTTGATGCTTGTAGTAAACATTTAATTTCCATTTCCAAATTAAATGATGAAGTGGCTAGTCTTAATGCCCAACTTAAGACTAGCAAGAATGACTTTGATAAACTAAAATTTGCAAGGGATGCCTACACTATTGGTAGACACCCCTCTATTAAGGATGGTCTTGGCTTTCAAAGGGAAACCAAGAACTTAACAAGCCAAAGAGCTCCCATTTTCAACAAGGAAAAAGGGAAGGCTCCTATGGCTAGTAGCAATCAAAAGAATCATGCATTTATTTATGATAGGAAATTTTCTAGAAATGTTCATCATGATAGGAGTTGTAATACTTATGATTCAAATGCCATGATTGCTTCAAGTTCTTCGTTTACGCATAGTAGAGATATGCCTAGGAAAAATGTCGTTCATCATATGGCTAGGAGAAAAGTTGTTAATCATATGCCTAGGAAAGTGTATAATGGAGTTACCACTGTCTTTCATGCTTGCAATACTAAGTTTATTCTTTCATGTAGAAATGAAAAAGTAATTGCTAAAAAGGTGGGGGCCAAATGCAAAGGAGACAAGACTTGCATTTGGGTCCCTAAGGCTATTGTAACTAACCTTGTAGGACCCAACAAGAGTTGGGTACCTAAAACCCAAGCCTAAACTGCCTTGCAGGTTTATGCATCCGGGGGCTCAAGTTGGATCATCGACAGCGGATGCACAAACCACATGACGGGGGAGAAGAAGATGTTCACCTCCTACGTCAAGAACAAAGATTCTCAAGATTCAATCATATTCGGTGACGGGAATCAAGGCAAGGTTAAAGGACTAGGAAAAATAGCAATTTCATCCGAGCATTCCATTTCTAATGTGTTTTTAGTAGAATCGCTCGGATACAACTTCTTGTCCGTTAGTCAATTATATAATATGGGGTATAATTGCTTATTTACAAATGTAGATGTGTCTGTCTTTAGAAGGAGTGATGGTTCATTAGCTTTTAAGGGTGTACTAGACGACAAACTCTATTTAGTTGATTTTGCAAAGGAGGAGGCCGGTCTAGATGCATGTTTAATTGCTAAGACTAGCATGGGCTGGCTGTGGCATCGCCGGCTAGCACATGTGGGGATGAAGAACCTTCACAAACTTCTAAAGGGAGAACATGTGTTAGGACTAACAAATGTGACTTTCGAAAAAGATAGACCTTGTGCAGCTTGTCAAGCAGGTAAACAGGTGGGAAGTGCTCATCACAGCAAGAATGTAATGACCACATCAAGACCTCTGGAGTTACTTCATATGGACCTCTTCGGACCCGTCGCCTATCTAAGCATAGGAGGAAGTAAGTATGGTCTTGTTATAGTTGATGATTTTTCCCGCTTCACTTGGGTATTCTTTTTGCAGGATAAAACAGAAACCCAAGGGACCCTCAAGTGCTTCCTAAGGAGAGCTCAAAATGAGTTTGAGCTCAAGGTGAAGAAGATAAGGAGCGACAACGGGTCCGAGTTCAAGAACCTTCAAGTGGAGGAGTACCTTGAGGAGGAAGGAATCAAGCACGAGTTCTCTGCTCCCTACACACCACAGCAAAATGGTGTGGTAGAAAGGAAGAACAGGACGCTCATAGACATGGTGAGGACGATGCTTGGAGAGTTCAAGACGCCCGAGCGGTTTTGGTCGGAAGCCGTGAACACGGCTTGCCACGCCATAAACCGGCTCTACCTTCATCGCCTCCTCAAGAAGACTTCATATGAGCTACTAACCGGTAACAAACCCAACGTTTCATATTTTCGTGTATTTGGGAGTAAATGCTACATTCTAGTGAAGAAAGGTAGGAATTCCAAATTTGCTCCCAAAGCTGTAGAAGAGTTTTTGTTAGGTTATGACTCAAATACAAAAGCGTATAGGGTCTTCAACAAATCATCGGGTTTGGTTGAAGTCTCTAGCGACGTTGTATTTGATGAGACTAATGGCTCTCCAAGAGAGCAAGTTGTTGATCTTGATGATGTAGATGAAGAAGACGTTCCAACGACCGCAATACGTACCATGGCGATTGGAGATGTGCGACCACAGGAACACCAAGAGCAAGATCAACCTTCTTCCTCAACAATGGTGCACCCTCCAACTCAAGACGATGAACAGGTTCATCAAGAAGAGGCGTGTGATCAAGGGGGAGCACAAGATGATCATGTTATGGAGGAAGAAGCACCTCAAGCCCCTCCAACTCAAGTCCGAGCGACGATTCAAAGGAATCATCCCGTCGACCAAATATTGGGTGATATAAGCAAGGGAGTAACTACTCGCTCTAGATTAGTTAATTTTTGTGAACACTACTCTTTTGTCTCTTCTATTGAGCCTTTCAGGGTAGAAGAGGCCTTGCTAGATCCGGACTGGGTGTTGGCCATGCAGGAAGAGCTCAACAACTTCAAGCGAAATGAAGTTTGGACACCGGTGCCTCGTCCCAAGCAAAACGTTGTGGGAACCAAGTGGGTGTTCTGCAACAAACAAGACGAGCACGGGGTGGTGACAAGGAACAAGGCACGACTTGTGGCAAAAGGTTATGCCCAAGTCGTAGGTTTGGACTTTGAGGAGATCTTTGCTCCTGTGGCTAGGCTAGAGTCCATTCGCATTTTGTTAGCCTATGTCGCTCACCATTCTTTCAGGTTGTTTCAAATAGATGTGAAGAGCGCTTTCCTCAACGGGCCAATCAAGGAGGAGGTGTACGTAGAGCAACCCCTGACTTTGAGGATGAACGGTACCCCGACCACGTGTGTAAGCTCTCTAAGGCGCTCTATGGACTTAAGCAAGCCCCAAGAGCATGGTATGAATGCCTTAGAGACTTTTTAATTGCTAATGCTTTCAAGGTTGGGAAAGTCGATCCAACTTTATTCACTAAGACTTGTGATGGTGACTTATTTGTATGCCAAATTTATGTCGATGACATAATATTTGGTTCTACTAACCAAAAGTCTTGTGAAGAGTTTAGCAGGGTGATGACTCAAAAGTTTGAAATGTCGATGATGGGTGAGTTGAACTACTTCCTTGGGTTCCAAGTGAAGCAACTAAAGGACGACACTTTCATCTCCCAAACGAAGTATACGCAAGACTTGATCAAGCGGTTTGGAATGAAGGACGCCAAGCCCGCAAAGACTCCAATGGGAACTGATGGACACATCGACCTCAACAAAGGAGGTAAGTCCGTTGATCAAAAAGCATACCGGTCTATGATAGGTTCCTTGCTTTACTTATGTGCTAGTAGACCGGATATTATGCTTAGTGTATGCATATGTGCTAGATTTCAATCCGATCCAAGGGAGTGTCACTTAATGGCCGTGAAGCGAATTCTTAGATATTTAGTCGCTACGCCTTGCTTCGGGATCTGGTATCCAAAGGGGTCTACCTTTGACTTAATTGGATATTCAGACTCCGATTATGCTGGATGTAAGGTTGATAGGAAAAGTACATCAGGGACGTGCCAATTCTTAGGAAGGTCCCTGGTGTCTTGGAGTTCTAAGAAACAAACTTCTGTTGCTCTATCCACCGCTGAGGGCTGAGGCCGAGTATGTTGCCGCAGGACAGTGTTGCGCGCAACTACTTTGGATGATGCAAACCCTCCGGGACTTTGGCTACAATCTAAGTAAAGTCCCACTCCTATGTGATAATGAGAGTGCTATCCGCATGGCGGATAATCCTGTTGAACACAGCCGCACAAAGCACATAGACATCCGACATCACTTTTTGAGAGACCACCAGCAAAAGGGAGATATCGAAGTGTTTTATGTTAGCACCGAGAACCAGCTAGCCGATATCTTTACCAAGCCGTTAGATGAGAAGACCTTTTGCAGGCTGCGAAGTGAGCTAAATATCTTAGATTCGCGGAACTTGGATTGATTTATAGCATACATGTGTTTTATGCCTTTGATCATGTTCCTTTATGCATATTGTTGTTTATTTATGGTGCTCAAGTTGTACAGGCACTCCCCGGACCTCACAAGTCCATTTGCAAGTGATGCACATATTTAGGGGGAGATGTGCTACAACTTGACCCTTTGAGACTAACCATGTGTTTGAGCTTGCTTGATTTAGTCTCGAAGGTGGATTGAAAGGGAAAGATGGACTTGGACCATGAAAGACTTCCACTGCACTCCGATGAGAGGGTAACTAACTCCAAGTTCATGCTCTTATTGCCTCTTTACTCTAAGTTGAAGATTTTGGTGAGGCAATGGGGTTTAAGGGCCAAAAATGATCCCGTTTTGGTGCTTGATGCCAAAGGGGGAGAAATTAAGGCCAAAGCAAGAAATGGATCAACTACCACTTGAGAATTTTGAACAATAGTAGAGTTAGAACTTTTGTTTTGTCAAAATACTCTAAGTGTCTCTTTTTGTCAAAAGTTGGTCTCTTGTGGGGAGAATGTTTGATTATGGGAAATAGGGGGAGTTTTTGAATCTTTGATCAATTTCTCTTGGAATACCTCTCTCTATGCCTCAACAAGTGAATTTGACTTAGAGATAGGAAATTGAGTTTGATTTGCAAAAACAAACCAAGTTGTGGCAAAGAATGATCCAAATATGCCAAATTTGAATCAAAACAAATTCTTGTTCTCATTTGCATTGATGTTGCACTTCTATATGTTGCTTTTTGTTGTGTTGGCATAAATCACCAAAAAGGGGGAGATTGAAAGGGAAATGTGCCCTTGGGCCATTTCTAAGTATTTTTGTGATTAAGTGACCAACACAAATGGTTATGCCAAATGGTGGACAAAGTGCAAATCAATACAAAGGTATGATTCTAGACTTAGTACATTGGTTTTTGTGTACTAACATATTTGTCTAAGTGCTAGAATCAGAGAAAAGACAAATGGAAAAGACTTGGCTCGAGCAGCCAAGACTCTGCTCAGTCTGGGTGCACCGGACTATCCGGTGGTGCACCGGACAGTGTCCGGTGCGCCAGGCTGGCGTCTGGTGAACTGCCTGCTCTCGGGTCTCGACGGCGGCGTACAGATATAAATCACCGGACTGTCCGGTGGTGCACCGGACTGTCCGGTGAGTCGGCTGCGGCGAAGTCGCCACTCTCGGGAATCAAGTCAACAGCGTATGGCTAAAATTCACCGGACTGACCGGTGGTGCACCGGACTGTCCGGTGAGCCAACGGTCGGCCGCGCAATCCGTGCATGACGCGTGGCCGGGCCAACGGTCTGATGGGGGCACCGGACTGTCTGGTGTGCACCGGACTGTCTGGTGTGCACCGGACAGTGTCCGGTGCGCCAACGGCTTCAAAACTTCAATGGTCGGCTGCGCCAGAACAGGAAAGAAATCTGCACCGGACACTGTCCGGTGCACCAGTCGACAGAAGGCAAGAATTGCCTTCGTGGATTGCTCTCAACGGCTCCTAGCTGCCTTGGGACTATAAAAGAGACCCCTAGGCGCATGAAGGAGTACACCAAGCATTCTTTGATCATCTCTTAGCACCAAGACATCTCTCTAGCGCATTTGATTCGTTGTGATAGCAATTTGAGCTCCTCTTGAGTTGAGAACTTCGTGTGTGATCTTAAAGCTCGAGTTGTGACTTGTGTGCGTGTTTGTGCGTTTGCTTTGAGGCTTGTGTGTGTTGCTCTTCCCAAACTTACATCTGTGCTTCTTTGTGATCATCTCATTGTAAGGGCGAGAGGCTCCAAGTTGTGGAGATTCCTCGCAAACGAGAAAGAGAAAAGAAAGAAGAACACCGTGGTATTCAAGTTGATCATTGGATCACTTGAAAGGAGTTGAGTGCAACTCTCGTCCATTGGGACGCCACAGCGTGGACTAGGCAAGTTTTGTACTTGGCCGAACCACAGGATAAATCCTTGTGCCTCTTGTGATTGTTCTCACTGTGTCAATTGTGGTTCACAAGAGCTCTCCTTATCCACTTGATTTCATTGTGCTAACACTTAATCAAGTTTGTGGCTTTAAGTTTCAAGTTTTTACAGGATCACCTATTCACCCCCTCTAGGTGCTCTCAATTACCACTGCTACATGCAACATATGCTAACAATACTTGTAATAATAGATCATGTTATTGTTGTTTTCAGGAATGTCGTATCAAATTGATTCAGTTTGGGAATATGGGGACAACATATATCTCGAATTCAGGTGGAAGTATTGTAAGAGATGGTGGATGATAAATGTAGAAAATCATGGACATGGTGATCGAAATTTGTATAGAGCGTGTAGTTAAAATTGTCATAGATAATGGAGCAAACTACAAAAAGGAATGTTGTATGGTAGTCGCGAAGAATCCTTCTATTGTGTGGAAGTCGTGTGTGGCTCATACCGTGGGCGAGGGCAGCAGGTTGGGGTGGAAGAATAGGGCGAAGGCAGGGTAGACGAACGCGACGTCTAATGACGGTGAAAACGATGGTGCGCGCATGATGTGAAACGTCCTCGTAGACGTGCAATAGACACTGCGCGAGTCGATGTTGGGGCTGGTATCGGACGAATACGGGGAGGAGACACCTGCTCCTGCGCCCTCTGTCGAGAATGGGGTGGCGCAGAGGTGGAGGCATGAGGGGAGAGAGAAGAAGTAGAATGGCGAACGAGGTGGTGACAACTGAGACGAGGACCATCATTATCGTGCAGAGGTATAGATGGCCAAATGAGTCGTGTCTGGCGAGCCGGCCCGAGGCACGACCCATTTAATAGTCCTTGGGCCAACCCGGTATGAGCGTCGTGCGGTGCTTGGGTCGTAGCCTCGGCCCATAGTGTTGGCCCGACATGATTATTTTTTTAATTTTTTTAAAAAACCATATATAAATATGTACAATTTATATTCAATATTATAAATACTTGAGCATGATGTTCTACTGGTTAGACAGCTTCGCCCAGTGTCTTCCACCCTTCTTCCATCAAGGATGTGGGTTCAAACCCCATCTCCTACACCGCTTTTTAACATACCACACTTGTTGCACCTCGGGGCTGGTGTCCGACGAATACGGGGAGGAGGCGCCTACTCCTACGCCCTCTGTTGAGAACGGGGCGGCGCAGAGGTGGAGGTATGATGAGAGAGAGAAAAGAAGTAGAATGACGAACGAGGTGGTGACAACTGAGTCGAGGACCATCATTATCATGCGGAGGTATAGATGACCAAATGAGCCGTGTCTGGTAAGCCGGTGAAAGGGAAATAAGGTCAAACCTTTTCCTAAATGATTTTGGTGGTTGAATTGTCCAACATAAATAATTGGACTAACTAGTTTGCTCTAGATTATAAGTTCTACAGGTGCCAAAGGTTCAACACAAACCAATAAAAAGCCCAAGAAAGGGTTCAAATAAAAAGGAGCAAAACCAACCAAAGGCTGCCCTGGTCTGACGCACCGGACTGTCCGGTGCACCAGGGTGAATCCACTCGAACTGCTCAGCTTCGGGTTTCTGTAAATGGCTCTCCGCTATAATTCACCGGACTGTCCGGTGTAGCACCGGACTGTCCGGTGTGCCATGCGGAGCAACGGTTACTGCGCCAACGGTCGAGTTCAACGGTCGGCTGACAATGCTACAGTGTGGACTGCGCGCGCAGAAGTCAGAGCAGGCGCCAGAAGGCGCACCGGACAGTGAACAGTGACTGTCCGGTGCACCACCGGACTGTCCGGTGGCCCCACATGTCAGAGCTCCAACGGTCGAACCCTAACGGTTGGGTGACGTGGCTGGCGCACCGGACAGTGTCCGGTGGCGCACCGGACTGTCCAGTGCGCCCATCGACAGACAGCCTCCCCAACGGCCACTTTGGTGGCTGGGGCTATAAATACCCCCCAACCACCACACTTCATGGCATCCAAGTTTTTCAGCCAACACATTCAATACAAGAGCTAGTGCATTCAATACAAGACACAATTAGATTGAATCAAAGCCTCTCCAAGTCCCAATTCCACTCAAAGCAATTAGTGACTAGAAGAGAGAGTTTTGCCCGTGTTCTTTGAGCTCTTGCGCTTGGATCGCTTTTCTTCTTCCCCATTTCTTGTTCCCAAGACATTTGTAATCAAAGCAAGAGACACCAATTGTGTGGTGGTCCTTGTGGGGACTAAGTGTCCCAATTGATTGAGGAGAAAAGCTCACTCGGTCTAGGTGGCCGTTTGAGAGAGGGAAAGGGTTGAAAGAGACCCGGTCTTTGTGACCACCTCAACGGGGAGTAGGTTTGCAAGAATCGAACCTCGGTAAAACAAATCATCGTGTCACACTCTTCATTTGCTTGTGATTTGTTTTTCGCCCTCTCTTTCGGACTCGCTTTTATTCCTAACGCTAACCCCTGTTTATAGTGGTGCTTAAAGTTTATAAATTTTAGATTTGCCTATTCACCCCCCCCTTTAGGCGACTTTCACAGGGTTTGTAGCGCATGTCAAGCAGGGAAGCAAGTTGGTATCCATCATCCACACAAGAAAATCATGATGACTGACAGGCCACTTGAGCTACTCCACATGGATCTATTCGACCCGATTGCTTACATAAGCATCAGTGGGAGTAAGTACTATCTAGTTATTGTGGATGATTACTCTCGTTTCACTTGGGTGTTCTTTTTGTAGGAAAAATCTCAAACCCAGTAGACCTTAAAGGGATTCTTGAGACAGGCTCAAAATGAGTTCGGCTTAAGGATCAAAAAGATTAGAAGCGATAATGGGACGGAGTTCAAGAACTCTCAAATAGAAGGCTTTCCTGAGAATGAGGGCATCAAGCATGAGTTCTCTTCTCCCTACACTCCACAACAAAATGGTGTAGTGGAGAGGAAGAATAGAACTCTACTTGACATGGCAAGGACCATGCTTGATGAGTACAAGACTTCGGACCGGTTTTGGGCGGAAGCAATCAACACAGCTTGCTACGCCATCAACCGTCTCTACCTTCACCGAATCCTCAAGAAGACATCCTATGAACTCCTCACCGGTAAAAAGCCCAATGTTTCATATTTTAGAGTCTTTGATAGCAAATGCTTTATTCTTGTTAAAAGAGGTAGAAAATCTAAATTTGCTCCTAAGGCTGTAGAAGGTTTTTTATTTGGTTATGACTCAAACACAAGGGCATATAGAGTCTTTAACAAGTCCACTTGGCTAGTTGAAGTCTCTTGTGACATTGTGTTTGATGAGACTAACGGCTCTCAAGTAGAGCAAGTTGATCTTGATGAGTCCATTAGGGATGTGTGTCCTAAGGAACACGTCCATTGGGGATGTGTGTCCTAAGGAATCCGAAGAGCCTCCACAAGCACAAGATCAACCTTCATCTTCCATACAAGCATCTCCACCAACCCAAGATGAGGATCAAGCTCAAGATGATGAGAATGAAGATCAAGAAGAGCCACCTCAAGAGGAGGACAATGATCAAGGGGGAGATGCCAATGATCAAGACAAGGAAGATGATAAGGATCCAAGACCGCCACACCCAAGGGTCCACCAAGCGATACAACGAGATCACCCCGTGAACTCCATCCTCAGCGATATTCATAAGGGGGTAACCACTCGATCTCGTGTTGCTCATTTTTGTGAACATTACTCCTTTGTGTCTTCTATTGAGACATACAGGGTGGAAGACACATTAAGGGATTCAGATTGAGTGTTGGCAATGCAAGAGGAACTCAACAACTTCACGAGGAATGAGGTATGGCATCTTGTTCCACGTCCTAATCAAAATGTTGTTGGAACCAAGTGGGTCTTCCGTAACAAGCAAGATGAGCATGGTGTGGTGACAAGGAACAAAGCCCGACTTGTGGTCAAGGGATATTCACAAGTCGAAGGTTTGGATTTCGGTGAAACATATGCACCCGTAGCTAGGCTTGAGTCAATTTGCATTTTACTTGCCTATGCTACTTACCATGGCTTTAAGCTCTATCAAATGGACGTGAAGAGTGCCTTCCTCAATGGACCAATCAAGGAGGAGGTCTATGTTGAGCAACCTCCCGGTTTTGAAGATAGTGAGTATCCTAACCATGTGTATAAACTCTCTAAGGCGCTTTATGGGCTCAAGCAAGCCCCAAGAGCATGGTATGAATGCCTAAGAGATTTTCTTATCGCTAATGGCTTTAAAGTCGGAAAAGCCGATCCTACTCTCTTTACTAAAACTATTGCAAATGATTTGTTTGTATGCCAAATTTATGTTGATGATATCATATTTGGGTCTACTAACAAATCTACATGTGAAGAGTTTAGTAGGATCATAATTCAAAAATTCGAGATGTCAATGATGGGGGAGTTGAAGTATTTTCTAGGATTTTAAGTAAAGCAACTCCAAGAGGGCACCTTCATCAGCCAAACTAAGTACATTCAAGATATACTCACCAAGTTTGGAATGAAGGATGCCAAGCCCATCAAGACACCCATGGGAACTAATGGGCATCTGGACCTTGACACGAGAGGTAAATCTATAGGTCAAAAGGTATATCGGTCGATGATAGGATCTCTACTCTATTTATGTGCATCTCGACCGGATATTATGCTTTCCGTATGCATGTGTGCAAGATTCCAAGCCGATTCTAAGGAAGTTCACCTTAGGGCCGTGAAACGAATCTTGAGATATTTAGTTCATACACCTAAGTTTGGTCTTTGGTACCCCAAGGGATCCACTTTTGATTTAATAGGTTATTCAGATGCTGATTGGGCAGTGTGTAAAATTGATAGAAAGAGCACATTAGGGACTTGTCAGTTCTTGGGAAGATCCCTGGTGTCTTGGGCTTCAAAGAAACAAAATTTCGTAGCTCTTTCTACCGCCGAAGCCGAGTACATTGCCGCAGGCCATTGTTGCGCGCAATTGCTTTGGATGAGGCAAATCCTTAGGGACTATGGCTACAAATTAACCAAAGTTCCTCTCATATGTGATAATGAGAGTGCAATCCGCATGGCGGATAATCCCGTTGAGCACAGCCGCACTAAGCACATAGCCATTCGGTATCACTTTTTGAGCGATAACCAACAAAGGGGGGATATCGAGATTGCTTATGTTAGCACCAAAGAACAATTAACCGATATCTTTACCAAACCATTAGATGAGAAAACTTTTACCAAACTTAGGCATGAGCTAAACATTCTTGATTAGCTCATTTATATACCTTTGATCATAACTCTTTCATGTGCTATGACTAATGTGTTTTTCGAGTGTATTTCATGCTAAGTCATAGATTGAAAGGGAAATGGAGTCTTCGGCGAAGACAAGGCTTCCACTCCACTCCACCGTATTATTCATCCTTCGCCGTCACTCCGCATCGCTCTTCACTTTGGTATAATCCTTCACTCATATATTATTTGCCAAAGGGGGAGAGGGTTTGAAAAGGGCTCATAATTCACTCACAAGTATCCATTCTTGACGATTCATGCCAAAGGGGAAGAAAGTATTAGCCCAAAGCAAAAGGACCGTACCACCACCAATTTCAAAAAGTGTTTCAATTTGTATTAAAGAAGTTTTTTTAATTGGTATCTTATTTTTGATATAATTTCAAATTGGTATGACCTCTTTCAAAATTAATGTCTAAAACCCTCTTGAACACTAAGAGGAGAATTTCATTGAGGGGGAGTTTTGTTTAGTCAAAGGGAAAGCATTTGAAACAGGGGGAGAAAATTTCAAATCTTGAAAATGCTTCTCGAAATCTTATTCATTTACCTTTGACTATTTGCAAAAAGACTTTGAAAAAGAATTTCCAAAACATTTGCAAAAACAAAACAAGTGGTGCAAGCGTGGTCCAAAAAGTTAAAATGAAGAAAGCAATCTTTGCATATATTATAAAAATGTAAATTGGTTTAATTCCAAGCAACCTTTACACTTACCTTATGCAAACTAGTTCAATTCCGCACTTGTATATTTGCTTTGGTTTGTGTTGGCATCAATCACCAAAAAGGGGGAGGTTGAAAGGGAAATAGGGTCAAATCTTTTCCTAAATGATTTTGGTGGTTGAATTGCCCAACATAAATAATTGGACTAACTAGTTTGCTCTAGATTATAAGTTCTACAGGTGCCAAAGGTTCAACACAAACCAATAAAAAGCCCAAGAAAGGGTTCAAATAAAAAGGAGCAAAACCAACCGAAGGCTGCCCTGGTCTGGCGCACCGGACTGTCCGGTGTGCCATCGGACAGTGTCCGGTGCACCAGGGTGAATCCACTCGAACTGCTCAGCTTCGGGTTTCTGGAAATGACTCTCCGTTATAATTCACCGGACTGTCCGGTGTAGCACCGGACTGTCCGGTGTGCCATGCGGAGCAACGGCTACTGCGCCAACGGGTCGAGTTCAACGTTTGGCTGACAACGCTACAGTGCGGACTACGCGCGCAAAAGTCAGAGCAGGCGCCAGAAGGCGCATCGGACAGTGAACAGTAACTGTCCGGTGGCCCCACATGTCAGAGCTCCAACGGTCGAACCCTAACGGTTGGGTGAGGTGGCTGGCGCATCGGACTGTCTGGTGCGCCCATCGACAGACAGCCTCCCCAACGACCACTTTGGTGGTTGGGGCTATAAATACCCCCAACCACCACACTTTATGGCATCCAAGTTTTTCAGCTAACACATTCAATACAAGAGCTAGTGCATTCAATACAAGACACAATTAGATTCAATCAAAGCCTCTCCAAGTCACAATTCCACTCAAAGCAATTAGTGACTAGAAGAGAGAGTTTTGCCCGTGTTCTTTGAGCTCTTGCGCTTGGATCGCTTTTCTTCTTCCCCATTTCTTGTTCCCAAGATATTTGTAATCAAAGCAAGAGACACCAATTGTGTGATGGTCCTTGTGGGGACTAAGTGTTCCAATTGATTGAGGAGAAAAGCTCACTCGGTCTAGGT
The DNA here is from genome assembly GCF_902167145.1 of Zea mays. Lineage (NCBI taxonomy): Eukaryota > Viridiplantae > Streptophyta > Magnoliopsida > Poales > Poaceae > Zea > Zea mays. Next base: position 137,077,584 of record NC_050098.1, on the reverse strand, counting down.
GACCGTTTGAGAGAGGGAAAGTGTTGAAAGAGACCCGGTCTTTGTGACCACATCAACAGAGAGTGGTTTGCAAGAACCAAACCTCGGTAAAACAAATCATCGTGTCACACTCTTCATTTGCTTGTGATTTGTTTTTCGCCCTCTCTTTCGGACTCGCTTTTATTTCTAACGCTAACCCCGGTTTATAGTGGTGCTTAAAGTTTATAAATTTCAGATTTGCCTATTCACCCCCTCTAGGCGACTTTCAGCCGGCCCGAGGCACGACCCATTTAATAGTCCTTGGGCCAACACGGTAGAGCGTCGTGCGGTGCTTGTGTCGTAGCCTCGGCCCATAGTACTGGCCCGACCCGACACGATATTTTTTTTAAAAAATTCATATATACATATGTACAATTTATATTCAATATTATAAACACCTGAATATGATGTTCTACTGGTTAGACAGTTTCGCCAGTGTCTTCCACCCTTCTTCCAAACCCTATCTCCTGCACTGCTTTTTAACATACCACTTTTTGTAAAAATATGACACAGACGATAGTTAAAACTTGTGTTTTAAGTATAGTAGAGAAAAATATAAATAAATTAATGAGGTTAAAATGTTTTAATATCCAGTAAATTTTTTTACTTAATAAATCTTTTTGCTTAATAAAAAATAGGAACAATTGGATCTATATCATTAAAAGATCCAAACTTTAGATATATACCATGGACCCCACATATCATTGACTCATGTGGACCCACATGTAAGTGAGATAGTAATGGTATGGATCCAAAGTGGTGATCTTTTAATGGTATGGATCCAAATTTCTCTAAAAAATATATTACTAAAATATTTAGCTCATATACACATTCCAATACAATATCGGTGCTGAGCATTGCCATCTCTTTCAATCACCTTCTTCGTTTCATCCTCTGATTCTCCCCCTGCTGGTCTGCTCTGCTCCCATCCCATGGAGCCCGACGCCGCCCAAAACCCTAGCCCCAGCCCCGTCCCCCCGCCCATCTCCGCCTACTACCAGACGCGCGCCGAACACCACGCCGTCGTAACTAGCGACTGGCTCGCCCACGCCGCCGCCGCAGCCGCAGCCTTCCCCGGCGCCGATACCGCCGATGCCGCCCCGCCCCCGTCCCCCGGGGGCGGCGGCGTGATCGAGGAGTTCAACTTCTGGCGCCGCAAGCCCGAGGCCGCCGAGGCGGTGGCCGCCATCATGGCTCTCGCCGCCGTCATCCGCTCCAGCAGGGCCACCACCATGATGGAGCTCGAGATCGAGCTCAAGAAGGCATCTGACAAGCTCAAGGTTGATAACCCGGCCGATTCACCTGCTCGGCTGCTCTGTCGTTCCCGCTTGCTGTGCTAGCGTATATTCTATATTTCTATTATTCTTTGTTGATCAGCATGATTCCCTGAGCTGTTCTTGCATTCTGTGTGCTGATGGCTTATCCGTTGCGGAAATTTAAGCAGGATAGTAAATCAGAATTTCGTTTGCATAAAAGTGGCTCAGACCTTAATTAGTGCTTCTGCCCTAGTTTTTAGTGGCACACTCTCACCTTTATTACAATGCTCTGAATGACATGTATAGTCGATTGACCACACATTATACTATGGAAAGCCAAGCATTTATTTGTTATAAGCATTCTAATTATAATACACAAAAGTCCTCACGTTATGCCGTTAATACTCATGGTTACTGGCCCCATCATGAGAAGCTTGAGTTGTGTGCACATCTATTCCTGAACAGTAATGTCAGCTCTTGTTTTTTGCACTGTCTTCCTTTATAGCTTTTATCAGCGTATTCTATCATAATTATTGTATTGATTTATCATTGTGAATGACATATCATTCATTATGCTGCTCCGGGTTCTAGATTAAATTTTTGTGTACACTTTCCATGGGAATTGACACTAACAGTGCTTATGTATTCCAGTCCTGGGATGCTACATCCATTTCTCTTTCTGCTGCTTGTGATTTGTTCATGCGGTTTGTAACGAGGACCTCACATCTGGAGCATGAGAAGTTTGATGCAGCAAAATCGCGGCTAATTGAGCGAGGAGAAAAATTTGGGGAGATATCTTTAAAGGTTATCCACATATCCAAAACTTTCCAATTGTTATCTAGTTTCTGTACAAGAATTTAATCCTTTTGTTCTTATGCTTCGGGGTCGTGTTTTTTCAGGCTCGCAAGACAATTGCAATGCTTAGTCAGGATTTTATTTATGATGGGTGTACTATACTTGTCCATGGGTATTCCAGAGTAGTACTGGAAGTTCTAAAGCTTGCTGCATCCAATCGCAAGCTCTTCCGGGTACTATGCACAGGTACAATGATTTAGTTGCAAGATGTGATAATCTGTTTCTACAAAGATAGCTTGCCTGTGGCAAATATGTCATACACATACATGGCATTTAGTGATATATTTCAAAGGCATCATCTAGGCATCTGGGTGGACCTAATTCTCATTGGGGCCTAGTTACGCCTGGCCACCTAGGCGATGAGGCGTACCCAACTCGCCTTCGGTAATGTTGTCATCTTTGATACCATGATGTCATGAAAGTGCATAAAAATGGTTATTTTTTTTGTATTTTGAGGTATATTCTTATCATTAGCTGATGCATAGTTTTCATCATGATGCATATCAGTCGCAATGTATAAAGTACTACATCGAATTTTAGTATCCATATTTTTCTAGTTGCTTCCCAGTTCCCACATGGTTATAAATGTTATGAATAGGCAGGTCCTGTGTGTTACTGCCAAACTTCGTAGGACTTAGGAGTTCCATGCTACTTGAATATGGGATTGGACTTTATGCACCTGAATTAATATATGAGGACAGGAAGAGTCATTTATAATGCAACTGTTAGTCTGTTACGGAAGGCCTGTGTCATGAATCATGTTTTTTACTTTTTACGTTCTGGCTTTATGCTGTTCTTGCTTCTGGGAGCAATAGGAAGCATACATGCATCCACCTACTACTCCATTAGTACATGCAAATAACATGTTCTGAACCCTAATAATTGTAATGTCTGTTCATTATTTTATTGGACCGCAGAGGGCAGGCCAGACAGAACTGGTTTAAGGATGTCAAATGAACTTGCAGCATTAGGGATCCCTGTTAAGGTTCTAATTGATTCAGCTGTTGCTTATTCCATTGATGAAGTTGACATGGTTTTTGTTGGCGCTGATGGGGTTGTTGAGAGCGGAGGAATAATCAATATGATGGGCACTTATCAGATAGCTCTTGTGGCTCATACTATGGACAAACCTGTTTATGTGGCAGCTGAAAGCTACAAGGTAATGCATGTTATGATAATGTACTTCAATAATATATTATCCTTGTTTCACTCATCTTATTTCTTTGCATCATTACTTTTGTAATTTAATGAATTTGGTAGTGAGATACGAAGTTTCACTCATGTTATTGCTTTGCGTCATTACTGCCCTGGTGTAGTTAAATAATGTATCAACATCCATTATGTTTGGAATGCAATGAGTTATTAGTGAGATACAAAGTTTTTCTTTGAATACTCTCTCCATTCCAAATTATAAGACGTCTTGGCTTTTTTTTGGATACGTAGATTTTGTTATGCATTTAGATGTACACTATGTCTAGATACATAGTAAAACTAATGGATCTAGAAAAGCCGAAACATGTTATAATTTGAAGGGGGAGTACATGTTATGAAATATGTTAGAGAATATTTATAACCTTTTAGATTATTTGTAGTCATTAGCTTATTACATTTTGTGTTGATATTAACACGGTGTATTTTGATTGTCAACTTGTCATTCTAAGTTTCTAGCATGATGTTGTTGCATGCAATTATCCTCTGATAATGTTGCCTGTATCTTTTTACTTCGGCAGTTTGCTCGGCTATATCCCTTGGATCAAAAGGACATGACGCCAGCTCACCGACCAATAGATTTTGGAGTCCCAATACCCATTGGTGTGGAAGTGGAGACATCTGCAAGAGACTACACACCTCCCCAATATCTCACACTCCTCCTGACCGACCTTGGTGTTCTGACGCCGTCTGTTGTTAGTGATGAGCTCATCCAACTGTATCTATGATCTTTGCGGCAGGCGCCGTTGTTTCATTGGCATGTAACATCTACAGTTGAGTCCAGGGTTTGCCCTATCAGTTTTGACTATGATGTATGCTTGACTTTGTGGTGCTGATGCGATGTAGAAGAATTTCTCGGAACGATTATGCTGAGAGAAATCAACAGTTTGTAAGAGCTTAAAGTACAGTCATGGTTACGAATCTGCCCCAGACCATTTTCAGCACTAACCTATTTGTAGGACATGCTCTGTTAAAATTATGGTTCCCTCAAACAGTAAGTGTAAATGGATCTCCACAACAGAATATGAATCCATTAGTATTGCCTATATACTTGTATGCTTGCTGGAAATATAATTTAGATAAGCTTATTAGCTGATCAGGCAAAATGTCGATAGCTTCAGTTGTTTGTGCTTTTGATGGAATGCAGTCGAAGGGAATGTAATTGAGTAACCGACGATGTATGACACATTGAAGATACCTGACAGGGATGGGTGCAGTTTTTTTAAGTTGCCAAATTTTGTCTTCAATGCACAAGTTTGAATTGTACAAATATTTTTTTAATGCAAAACTAATCTTTTACCCATTAGTTAGTAACAAAACAACATTTGATTCCCTATTGCGATCTGTGGTTCAAAACAGTACAACAAAACAAAATTGACTAAGAGAGTGTTTGAATGTATTGTAGCTAATATTTAGTTGGCTAAAAAAATATTACGCCTCGTTTGGATCATTAGAATTCAATTCCATTCTAATAATAATAATTGAGCCATATATCAATTAAGTTAACTCGATTTTATACAAAATATATTTATATACTATATTATTAATATGATGTCAGAGATATTTATATGCTACATTTTTACTATAGAGGAGTGAGACAAAGAGCGTCATGTAAGTTATAGAGTAGAAACAAATTCTACTAATGCATAAAATCATTTCCCACCCTCCACCCCACGAATTTGAGATAGTCTTATATCTGAACTTTGGAAAGTGATGAAATGTTAAATTCCAAACTAAATAAGTTAATTTATTGAGTGAATTCCAATTCCTCTAAAATGAAGGGATCCAAACGCCCCGTTAGTGGAATTGGCTAGCTAAGAAATAGCTACTAACTATTAGCTAATTTGCTAAAAGTACCTAATAGATGAACTATTAGCTAGATTGTTTATGTTAATTTTAGCAGCTAACTATTGGCTCTACTGTATTCAAACACTCCTTAAAGCCATCTAATAGTTAGCTGCTAAAATTAGTTGGAGACATCCAAACAATCTAGTTAATAGTTTAACTAGTAGTTATTTTTAACAAATTAATTAATAATTAGTTAGCTAATTTCACTAACAGTTTTTAGTCAACTATATATTAGCTCTAGCGCATTCAAACACGACCTAAGTGATATCACGTTGAAAAAGAACATAGATGCATATATAATTTGGACACACTTAAAAAAACTTGACGGATACAAAATCGACTAATTAGCATTAATTGAAGTATATTGAAAAAGGACATGGATGCATGTAGTATGATAAGTTTTTGTGTATATGTCATTTTGACACACAAAAAACCAACCTACGATAGGTATAACAATCAAGCATTTTATTAAGAAGACCTAGGTCAATAAAACTCTCAAATCCCGCACCACTCATACACAGTAACACAGCGGTATCGTAGCTATGATATTCTGGCCCGAGACTTAATAGAGTACTTATATCAATAAGATGCATCTTCTTTTTTAAAAGACTTTTATTGGTCTATGCGGATGATCTATAATCCTAGAGGGTTGCCATGAGTAAGTATCGCCGGTACAGGAGTGGACGAGATGTTACAAATGGTATCAGAGCTGATCCTCACGATTTCACGGGCGTGTGTGGGCTAAAGGGTTCGAGCATATGGCGCATGACGCATGTGGGCTCAGAGTGGTAACACGACATGACATATAACGACACTAGAGATACATATATGGCCAAGAGAGGAGGTTCCTGTCCTGGTACAAAGCTTAATAGAATTAATAGAGTACTCATATCAACAAAATGTATCTTGTTTTCCAAAACCTGTCTCGAAATAACTTTTGGGTTAAGCGTGTTTGACCCAGAACAATCTTGGGATGGGTGACATTTTCGTACTAAACTTTCATTTTCGATGTTTTTGAATTATCGATGTCGTTTTCGTTTCCGAAGTTACCGTTTTCAATTTTGTTTTCGAGAAAAAAAAATGAAAACAGAAATGAACTATGTTTACCAATCGTTTTCACCTCTACCGACCAGAAAGTTTTCTCGGGTGCACATGAGTAAGGATAAAATGCACACAAAAAAACTCATGTTGATATATGAAGATGATCTATAGTCCTAAAAAGCTTAACATCGGTTCAGGAGTAGACGAGATGTTACAGTAGCCCATGTGAAAAAGATCGTGACCATAATTTTTTTTAACCCAGCTTAAACTCCCATGGAGTCGAACTCCATGACCTAAAGAGTTATTCATATCACCTAAACAACTCAATTAAAGGCTTTTTCGCCAAAAAAATTAAATAACGCCCACCATAGGGCTCGAATCCACGGCTACAAAGTAGAGCCTTGCGCTCTACCACTTTACAACAATGCCAACTTTAGATGGTACCTAAAGACAACAGGATGACAGTGCCACACTCCAACGGATTTGCATTCGCATTCTGGAAGCCTGTACTGGTATTTTGATTGTACAAGGGACCGACACGAGTGCAGCAGATCAGAGATTCGTCTGAATTGGCAAGTTATGCTGTGGACTGCAAATGAGGATGCTTTCAGTCCTTGACATCAGTGACACCCTCAGATGATATCTGAAACCTTGCTTCAGCTTCAGCCAGGCAGGGAGAGCTGATTACTTTGCAGATCCGCTCCTCCCCTCTTCCCTTGCGAAGAAAGAGCCTGATACAAAGGCGACATACTTGAGACAATGAGGGACTGAACAAAATAAAATGGAGATGTTATGTTACTTGGTGTAGCTCACCTAGTTGTGGAAGCATGAGCCATGATGTTCCCTCCAATGGGCTTGATCTGTGGCCCAGCAAACATTGCAGCACCATCCACTTGAGCCACTACTTGGTTCGTGATTACCACTGCCACTCCAAACTAGAGCCAGACATAAAGGACCAAAAACAATAAAAAATACTATGTGTACCAAATAGACATGAGACTCAATATGTCGTTGCTATATTTGGTTAACTTATTAAAAAGCTTGCCGCAGAATCAATAGTTGTCCGGTAATTTCATAGCAGTAAAGTAACGTTTGCATGAGGACAAATGCATGTATTGCAATATACCTAACCTTCCATAAATCATGAGCGGTGAAAGGACAAGCTGGTTACCTCATCTGCTAACTTTTGAAGGCTCCTAAGAAACTTCGCCAGATGCATCTGCCTTGCTGATAGCTCCCCTCTACCAGAGAAATCAGTTCTGTAAAGGGCTGTAGCACTATCCACAACCATGAGAGCAAACCTGCAGAAATAGAGCTCCACTTCAAAAATATCCACATAGTAAAGTCCAAACACCAAGTGAAACTAGGAGGAAAATGAAGTTACATACATCCATAAATTTCAGGTACTATGTTTTTAGCAATTTTCTCCTTTTCTAACTGATAAAGCATATATCTCACTAATTCAGATAGAGGCTAACTACAACAAATGGATGAGCTCACCTGGTCTCTACCATCATGGAGGCTGCTTCTAGCAAAAGTCTTGATTGATGATCAGTGTTATATGCTCTGGCATAAGCCACATTCTCTAGTACATCAGCGCCATTCAAGCCAAACCTGAATGCAAAACAATCTTGTTTGACAATTAAAGAACAATAGTAGTAAATATAATACTTTGTATTGCCATATCACCTGTCTGCTATCTGGAGAATTCTTTGAGGCCTGAATGTACCCTCTGCATCAATATACAAAGCCTTTCCTTCACCACCACCTTGGTCCAATGGGAGCTACACAAATCACCACCACATTTTGTAAGCTTTAAAATAATCACATAAGAACTGGAAAGATATTTTCCATTTGCCAAACAGATGGAAATATGTAAACAGTTCAAACATGCAAAAAATATTTATTTAAGTATGACATTCTAGAAATCCTGTTGGCACAGTTCATGGCAATGTGGTGCCATATCTTAGAATTTGTCTTTCAGTCCAAGTCCAATACCTGACATGTGACACAGAGAGTGTGGCACAACTGAGTCTTCCCGGAGCGAAATTCACCATACATCTCTGTGATAGATCCTGTTTCTATTCCACCTGTTAAGATTGAAAACACAAGTTACACTGTTTTGCTATTATTTCAATACCACAATTATGGCATTAAGAAAATTAAAGATACACAAGAGGCACCAATACATTACCGTCCAAAATTTGATCAAGCTCTCTAGATCCAGTTGTAAGCTGGATGATCTCAAGTCTCTGTGCATGAAGTTGGCTAGCACTAGTAAATCCGAGTGGAACCAACTTGGAAGCTGCCAGATGTTTATGAACATTATGATTTACGCGCAAATTTTATTTTCATACAAATAGAAATGCGGTAGTGTGCTCTGAAACAGAAGCAAACAATTACTTACCTGCTTCAATTATCTTGTCGACTTTGGCTTCACTAATCCCTTTAATTTGCAAAAGGTCTTTCCTTGGAGAGTATGCTACAGATTCCACTGTGCAGAGACCAGCATCTTTGAGTTTTTTCACATCAAGTGCAGCTATTCCAGATGCCTACACAGCAAAATTTACAGGAATTTAATCGATGATTCAGCTCAAAACCTGTCTTTTTTTCTCTAACATGAAAATTCCCCAATTCCAACTGAGATAACACATTACATCCTGGTCAACAGTTCACTGAAACCTGAACGAATTCTGCAAAGGAAGGAAACTTGTAATGCTAAACCATAGAAAGCATATTTTGAATAATCTATGGATATTTTTTCATTTGTTCACTGCAATGGTAAATCTATTTGATCGTAACAATTCAATAATGTAGCACATGTACCTGATTTCTGCATTCAATTCTACAAGGAAAAATAATGTCCTTAGCATTTCAGATCTCAAAGAACTGACCATTGTTCAATGGTACATTATGGTCCACAGTTAAACCAGCATAGATGCCCATGATGGCATGATCGATACACTACAAATAGACTCTGACTCGAGTCAGTGAAAAAAATAGTTAAAGAACTCCAACTGGGTACTCGCGGGCCATGTTGTGAAGAGCCCCAACAGAATAGGAATTGGCGGCATGAGCGCCAAAATCAGGGAGAGAATCTTCATCGCTGAACATTTCTGGAGTTCGTGTGGAGAAAATAGACGAAGAAAATGGGAACTGAGAAGCCACCTAAAACGGGACCTAAGATATTGGCCCAAATTGGGATAAACCACCACGCCGCACCCCTCCCGAACGGACCAAATCGTCAATCAAGCCCTCGAATTCGAGCGGTTCTCGGAGGGATCGGGCCACGAGCTGCGAGCGGGGGAGATTAGAGAGCTGAGAGACCGGACCTGTAGCTGTTCGATGGGGAAGGGTCCGTGCTCCGTCGCTTCCTCCTCTATCGGCGGCGACGCCTTCTGGTGCGCCGAAGACGAGGACATGCGGTGCGCTGGCTGCTTTTGGGCTTTGTTCGAAGGTGCCTCCGAAGCGGCAAAAAATGGGGTGTTTGGTTCCTTTCTCCAAATTTTGACCGAGGTCTTATTTGGTTCCTTTCTACTCGGCTTCGGCTTCCTCCCGCTTTCTTCTTCAGCAAGACTGGACCAAAGTGCACATGTCAGTTCCGCTGTCTCGCATCCTCACTTTGGCTTTGTTTGAGTTATTTAGTATTAAACTAGGGATGTGCCCGTGCGTTGCGACGGCACAAAATCTCTACTCGCATGAAACCGAAATCAACAACACAATCAGATCTTAAGATATGCCTTATTCCTTAAAAAAATATGTTTGAGACCTAAATGACCTCGCAACAGATGCTTGCAATCTAACAAATCTTTTTTAGATTCCTGGTCACAATGACCACCACACGCTTGACGCAATTGCCCACTGAATGTGTGACTGGGGATACCCTGGCGAGGATCATGTATGACACCTTCAACAAATTTAAAACAATAAGATCAGTAGGCGAACTATGAATTGTTTGAAATGGAACTTGTACAGGCATACATAGTAACTAGGTATATGCCCGTGCGTTGCAACGGCGTACAAAATATTCGACAAAATGTGAGTGTTAGAGCAACTCCAACAAATGTCTCAAATAGGGTACATCTTGCTTAAATTATATATTACACAGGTATAGCACAAAGTGAGTTTTGTGGGTATCTATATATCACACAGGTACACCTTGCTACGGTATCTATATATCACATATGTACACCTTGCTTAAATTAGATATTTGATTGATCTATCTTTTGTATAACACAAAGAAACATGAGCTGCAGAGGTAGAGGATGGGTGCTTTAATCCAAACGACCACGGTTCGAACCTTAGCATCCATCATTTTTTCAACAAACAACTAAAAAAGATGTACTCGTGACAACAGTGTCAAATGTAAAATTATACAAACATTTTCTTTTGATGGATATTATGTGCACAAATCCACTCGAGAGTGTCAGCACATTAAAAATAGTATATATATATATAGTCAGATTAATTAAAACCCCACAAATGGTAACCAAGCATACAAAAATCCCCAAGGAATAGCAGATTATATACGCCTTCTTGGTACAGTTGGGCAAATAGAGATAAAATATCATCTTCTATGCGCATTGAGAATTAGTATAAAACATAGATACAGAACAACAAACATCAATATGATATGTAAAATTTGTGCGGCAAAATATTATAAATGTAATATTGCTATAAATATAGCCAACTCAAATAGAATGAACTGATGCTGAACAAACATTATAATATCGCACAAATTATTTCTAAAGAATCAATATAGAATTTTGAATGATAGACAAATATATCGACAACACACTAATCTAAATTTTTTAGCGATATTGATAAGTCAAAGTTGTATGTTTGCAAGGATGACATATCAACATGAATTGTCATCGTAACTTAATAGATCACTTAATAGATCGATCACAAAGTTACTCCCAAGAATCTTTGCATCCTACATACATCATAGAATAAGGGAATTCAATAGCTTCATTCAACGTAATATGATATAGTTCATACAAACGGCATCAGACATCATAATTCATACAAACAGCTTCAAACAACATCACTATGAATTGCATCATACAAACTATGTCCAGGACACAGTTCATACAAATACCTTCCAACATCACTATGAACTGCATCATACAAACTATGTCACTACATTAACACTGTACACAGTTTATAATCTAGGACTACACCAAACTCTAGCACAAGAGTGAATCTAGGTCCAAACCTTCAGCAATAACTTAAAGGGCTTCACGCAGTTCCTTCACCTCTATTGCACTCAATGCCTTTCGTGGGTGCAGATTCTCCTTGCAGATATACATGAGATGCTTGGAGGTAACCTACATGATGCTAATGGCCTTGTCGACGATTTCATCCAGCTAGATCACCTGCAACAAAAACATTAATGTCAGTCAGGGACACCAAACAGAGACCATCAAAACTAAACTATCCATGAGCTGATGCCTGTCATATGCAGACCACACGCTGAAAACAAAACACTCATCATAGTCCCTGATGATTGATCACAAAAACAGACAAACAAATATCAGTCAGAGACTGTGCAAAGCATATGCACACCATATAGAGACTACACCCAAACACTTACCAGTCTGTTGATGGAAATACTATGTGTGCAAAGATCAAAGTTAACTATAGCCAAGATTGCTATAATGGCATTCATGATACATCAGTGGGCACCTAGAAGACATTGATATAATTAAGGCACTCACCAGACTATTAGTGGGCACCAATTTTCAACTTGCTCCCCTCAATAGAATAGTACATGCCTTCATATCTTTATAGTCAACAATAAAGGAAAAGAACTCATCACCTATCTTCTTATCCTCAAACATGCCAGCTCATGTTCCCACATCAGATTATTGGAGCTCCTCCGCGTTGTTCACTATATCAGTGGGCAATTGTTTGTTATTATGCTTGGCAATTAGAAAGTGTGCTACATATTTGTACCCAAGTCCGACCGCCTGCATGAAGAAAGATGTCAGATTGTCATAATTGTTGGATCACTGACAAATTGGTATATGCATACTACCTACATTGGATCCAATCAAGCCTAGCTTTTTCCTAACATAAATTAACTACAATAACATAAATGTAAAATGGAATATTATGCTATTAAATATACCTTCCTATATACAGAACCAGTAGGGAACCATCCTTTCTTAGTTCTGCATATACTGCAATTATAGATGCCACGACAAACTAAACATATCCTGTTAGGATTCTTCTTAACCTCTAACACATTCTCACCATATCTGTATCAGCTACAAAGTGTCAATCCATAAACAACTAACTGTCAAGTACAACCATGCATGGAGAAAAGAAAGCAGAGCTCAATTCATTTAGATGCATGTAGTGTTTTAATATTTTTCTAACAAGAGTAGGGAACTTTGAATGCTTTGCAAGTGAAATCTTCTTACAAAACTAAGTCAAGTACTTGCTATATATATTGCAACCCAAAATCCTAGATAGGTATGCAAAACAATTATAAAAAATCTTACAGCTTTAGCATTGGTAAATTTGTTTTAAATTGCGGACCATAAATTGGGAAGTCTCTATTATATTTTAATCACAAATAAGTCTATTTAGGTTTGTCCCAAGTAAAAAGAATAACTTTGACTAACAATGTCAGCCATGTGTTGGCAATCTATATAAAATATTGGATGTTGATTGTCCAGGTAAAAATGGTTTGCCTTAGGATAAACCTAAAAAGATTTATATTTTTAAGTGAAATAAGTATATTGCTAAACTGCAGCTAAAATAAAAGCAATTTGTTTTCAAGTGTATATGCTATATGCAGAACAGGGAACTTGTCACAATCTCGTGGGGCTTGTCAAGAGAGCACAGCCAAAACGGCTTCCTCCGAACTCCAAAACTCGGATTAGAAGACCATCTCGTGGGGCTTGTCACCATCCCTAAGGGAGAACCGAGCGACAAGATAGGCCTTCAGCTCTGGGACAGCCTCAATAGCCTTGATCAGAGCAGCATCCACGGCCTTCTGGTCATCCTTTTTGAAATCAGGCAGCGACTTGGACGCCTGCAGATTCAAAAGATATGAAGCAGCACAACCAGATGCCAATGGTGGACGCAAGAATGGGTCATGTTACTCAGATACCAACCTCCTTCTCTGTCTCAAAAAGCTCACCCTCGATCTTCTTCACCTTCTGCTTTTTCTCCCTGGCAAAGTACTTGTCATCAAACTTCGAGACATCAACACCAGAGATGTCAACCTTGGTTGATGTAGCAATGACATAGGTCTGGTTGACACGACGGATCGGTACTCCATTGATCTTGAATGGACCTGAAAGATAGCGAAAACATCAAGAAACTAATGATAGTAATACACCAGACAAGCTGCAGGGTAGAGCTGTAATGGTGAACATAATCGTTTTATCAACTTAAATCCAAGCATTCCTAGGAGTCTTACTTGAACTACTAATGAACATAATCATTTCAGTTTCCCTCACATACATGGGTATACAGATGCACACCCTATAATATCCATGTACACTTGTAATAGATCAGATCCGAATATAAATAGTATGTCACAACTCATAACTGAAGGGCGATGAAGGACGATTATTGAAGAGGTGGACTGGCCGGTGGTCGATATTGAAGAAGGCAGTACCGGTTCAGAAGATAGAGAGCGGATTGAAAATGTGGGTTGAAAATGTGGTAAACTGTGTCATAGGATGTGCATCTACTGGGATAGCATCTATTGTCTATAGACATGAGCTGCAACTGCAACCATATTAATTATCAGCTGCTAGAGAGCAAAGTGGCAAGATAGAACATATAAATTTAACACAATCATACTAACAGAAACATATAGAGCTCTCTAAGATCTGTGACTACCATTGAATTTTAGAATAGGGAGACAATTGCATCAATTTGTTCAGATAAATTATAGATTTTATTGGTCAAAACAATAACACAAGTAGCCAGCAGTGTGCTCAAAATACCTGTGACAGTTGAAAGCGCAAACAATTCCTTTGATAGTGCATCAACTTGCTCTTTGGCTGGGACCTGAAACAAGGGAAAAAGTCACATGCATAAACCTTATAGAAATAGGATGAGAATACTGAGTGAATAAATAGTGAAGAACTACTAATGAACAACTACCCAATAAAGACCAATTAAATTTAGTACCTTTTGATGAGCATCCAAAAATGTCAAAAGCTTCGAGTAAAAAGCATCGCAAATTGCCATGGATGGAGAGTGATCAGGACTTGTGTATTCCACAACATCCATTACAAGTATGATTTCCATATCAGCATACATGCACAGGCTTTTCTCGTCATGTAGAAGTACCCTCTTAATCTGGATTGCTTCTCGAAACAAATACTTCATTTGGGCCAAATGACAGTACGATAACTTCCTGCAATGCAGAAATATTATCACCCAACTGTAACAAACAGATAAAAAATATTCCACATAGAAACTTTTGTCAAACACAGATATTTCTCCCGTAGTTATTACCTTTTTGCGAGTATTTCCACCTGGGTGGCAATATTATTAAATTTAGCCATCCTCTTCCGTAGGCGTAGCAACCTTATAGAACTCTCCGTTCTATTAAAAAGATTCAGTAAATCCTTGTGCCTGACATTGTGAACAGGAAAGACAAGATGATCTGTGGTAACGTAGTTCTCAACAGTTTCTACTGATCCTACAAAAATTCAAGTCATTGAGCAGTGGTCAACTCCAACCTCCATTAAAGAACTACGCAATTTTTAGGTTAAGTTGGGTTCTACCATAAAATTTCTGCTCTTTATATGGACACCAGACTATCAATAGGCCTTTGAACTACTTAAAAAGGCACCGATCACGACTTCCGTTCTGGCTCTACCGAATTTCACACAGCAGTTTTGCATCTGCATTGATGCCTGTCAGTATGGTATAGGCGTCGTGCTCATGCAACGTGGTCATCCCTTAGCATTCCTTAGTCGTGCTCTAGGTTCCAAGAATCAAGGGCTATCGACATACAAAAAAGAATACTTGGCTATTATCCTAGCAGTGTCACACTGGCGTTCCTACCTGCGGTTGGCTGAGTTCGTAATATACACCGATCATAGCAGCTTAACACAGTTGAACAAGCAGTGTTTGCACACCATCTGGCAACAAAAGGTGTACTCCAAGCTAGCAGGTATGCAGTACGCCAGTACTGCATTGTATACAAGAATGGCATAGAGAATACTGTTGCAGATGCCCTTTCTAGACAGCCTAAAAGTGTCGCTTCCTATTTGTTGATCTCTCATTGCACACCAACCTGGTTGCAGGAAGTCATAGCAGGAGATGGGGATAATCCGGTGGCTCAGGAATTATTGGCCAAACTCACTATCAATGCCAGTACTTGGGGACATTTTTCTTTGACTAATGACGACATACGTTACAAAGGGCGTATTTGGCTGGACATGAATACCACACTATAACTCAAAGTAATTCAAGCCATGCATGACTCAGCTCTTGGGGGACTCTCCGGGGTGCCGGTGACGTATCGTCGTCTGAAACAACTTTTTCATTGGCTTAGTATGAAATCTGATGTTCACTCCTATGTCTAGTCCTATTCTATATGTCAACAGGCCAAACCCGATCGCGCTAAATACCTGGGTCTTCTACAGCCATTGCTAGTCCATCCTCAACCATGGCACCACCTCAAGCACCAGCAATCGAGGCCTATGATGATTGCTCACGGTCACGGACGCCGCGCATCATTCCTCTATGCCTTGGTAAAATTTGTGACGAGTTTGGAGGGAGTTGGGATTTTTTTCCTGGATGAATGAATGAATGAAAATATAATTTTTAGCGCAAAGGGAAATCGTTCACCTTGCATTTTTAGCTTAGAGGTACTGGTTGTGCTCGTGGTCGGTGCAGAGATGAATCTTCTTCGTTGAGACTTTCAGCCTCCACACACAGTGACACAGATTCTGAAACAAGAAAACACATATTCTAAAACAAGAAAGAAGAAAAAAAATAATATAGACCATATGAATGAACTGAACTTTGCAAACTCCGCTAGTCCGCTTACACAACATGGTACAAACATAATGCGTGTGAATAACCACGCAAGAAAAATAAAATCAAAGCACACCTAATAACATGTCAACGGGACGAAGTTGCACTACACATATTTTCCAGAGCGTACATTGAAGGCATTGTGACGTCTAAGTTGAGAATAAATTAGGCAACTTAAAATAGTCTATACAATATTCAGTAAGGAATAAACATGTTGCGCATCAAACTTCTCGTGTAATAAAAAATGAAATAATACTTGAAGTCAACATTAATGATACACTAAAAAACTAAGCCTAAGAATCATTTACATTGCAAGAAAGGGACTAAATCAATCTGCATGAGCTCCATCTTTGTTGAAGAAAAGGTAGTTCATCCAAGGCGCCCAACAGCATGAATGGCTCTGTTATTGTGAATAACATATATACATAGTGTCAAACTGAAAATAGAAATAGACCATCTAGACCCACAAATTGGAAATAGAAATAGACCTACGCCGTGACGGAAGAGTAAAGTTGGCATCATGGCATACCCAGCCGTGGAGCATGAGTTCAAGAATTACACTGGGGATTCAAGAAGCAAAGCCATGGGACCACAAAGAGCAATGTCAGAGGAAAGCTTACCAACAGATGGTTGATCCGGCAACTGACTGACAATATCGCAGATCAGTTCAAGACCACCCTCGTTGTTGTCTTCTCCACATTTGCCCAACATTAGCACCTCAGTGTTACACTTGAAGCAGTATCCTCTTTCTGGATCACTGTACAGAACGGCAAACCAGTGCTTCTTCTTCAGGGCGTGTGATCGAGAGTGCCCAAACGGGTAAGCAATTGACCCAACCCCCCAACAGAGATGGTTGTAGCATCCCACAGAGATCAAGAGGTCCCTCTTCTTAGACCTGCCTTTGAAGATCCCCTTCTCGTCATTGTGCCGACAAGCACAACAAATCCAAAACATCCTTAATCGTTAGCGACTGAATCAGTTCCCGGATATCACTAACAGTGATGGCGTGGTTGCACTTGCACAGCTTCTCATCGCTGGCCCCCTCTGCCGCTTCTATAGGTACCGTAGCCACAGGCAGAGCCTCCGCGGGCCGTGGAGATTTCTTCTGCAGGCTTCCCTCCGTCTCCTCCCCCCCTTCAGCGTCGTCTTCTGCGTCGGACTCGGTGCCGACGCCACAGGAACCGTAGTCCGAGCAGCGTCGTCCAGGCGGGGAGCTTTGTTCCGCGGGCTTCCCTCTGCCTCCTCCCCCTTCGGCGGCGTCTTCCGCGTCGGACTCGGTGCCGACGCCACAGGGACCGTAGTCCGTGGATCTTGCCGGTGTTGCCTGCGCGGGATGGAGTATCTAACCTTGAGCTGGTCGCGGGAGACGTCGAGCGCGAGGAGACCGCAGATCCGGACAACGGGCTTCGGCAGTAGGCGCAGCTGCTGAGTGGCGAGGTTCACTCGCTCCACCACCTTCCCTTCCTCCCCATACTTGAGAACCAGAGGTGATTGGGCTGGAATAGGAGGAGGACGATGCGCGCAGCGGGCGCAATCGCAGGCACGGTGGGCGGCGGCATCTCGCGGGCCAGGGGGCAATCGCGAGCGAGGGAGCTGGGGCAGGCGAAATCCGCAGGTGTGGGCGCGTGTCCGGGCGTAGGCGAGGGTGCGGGGAGGGGTCGGGCGAGAGTGTGGGCGCAAGCGGGGGCGCGACGAGGGCATGGCAAGGTGACGGTGCGGGGTTGGTAGGGGCGTCGCGGGGCGCAGGCGGCGGCGTCGCGGGGCTGGCGGCTCCCAAATGTGGTGTGGGGTTGGAGGGCGGATGCGGATTTACCGGCAGTGATGGCGTGGGGTTGGAAGAAGCTGGGGCGCGCTGGTTTGGCTGGCGGGGTACAATGGATTTCCACGCGCGGGGCTGGCCGGGGCGGGGAGCGAGGCGAGGATGGACGGGCGCTGCTCGGAGGAAGGGGACTGCGAGCGCGGTTTGCGGCGGCGGAGGCGCGGACGCGCGATGGGTAGAGCTGCGGACGCGGCAGGCAGAACACGAACTGTGAACGCCTACATTACGCTCTTAAGATGTAGTAGAGATATGAACCAACATTAATGATGTAATCAAAGAATAAATAAATACACCAATATCAGCAAGATGGATCACCACCTGTTGGTATGCATGGAAGCAGAATGCAGCAATCAATGACCTTGTGTATACCTGTTTCAAGTTCAAACCCTGCACAAGAAATAATAATATTCATAAATATAGAATTATGCTCAAGCTAGTCTGTAAGTTATCATGAATAAATAAGCAGCAGGATGCTCACAGCAGACTGCAACACTGCTGGACTAACTTTAACACCTTCTGTAAGTAAGGTTACTGGGCCAACAGGAAGAATGACATGACTGTAATGATCGAGAATAGGTTAATGTTGTCGAGAGATTCCTGGTCACAAGGGATGGAAAGAAAGAGGGTTAAGCATACAATCAACATAGAAGGCATATACAAACATACCTATTAAAAAATGGGACTAAACAGATCAATTAGCTGATTGCTTTCATTACCCAAGAAAATTTAATAGTAATTCAGTTACCTCTTTCTTCACCATAAGTTTCTTGAGAGCACAAGAAGTCAATTAAGGAAATATCACATACCATTTTATTGTAAAGAAAAGCAGAATTCACAACTTCTCTGCTTTTTCAGATTGATCGTGGGGCTTATTGGTTCCATGTTCACTGAAAGGGAATTAGGCTTACACCTAGTCCCTAATTAATTTTGGTGGTTGAATTGTACAACACAAACAATTGGACTAACTAGTTTGCCCAAGTGTATAGATTATACAGGTGTAAAAGGTTCACACTCAGCCAATAAAAAGACCAAGTTTTGGATTCAACAAAGGAGCAAAGAGGTAACCGAAGGCCCTCTGGTCTGGAAGCACCGGACTGTCCGGTGTACACCGGACAGTGTCCGGTGCGCCACCGGACAGTGTCCGGTGCACCAGAGGACTCCAACTGGAACTCGCCACCTTCGGAAATTTCCAGAGGCACTCGCGCTATAATTCACCGGACTGTCCGGTGTACACCGGACAGTGTCCGGTGCGCTAAGGAGGAGCGGCCTCAGGAACTCGGCAGCTTCGGGAAAAGCCAACGGCTAGTCCGCTATAATTCACCGGACATGTCCGGTGTGCACCGGACTGTCCGGTGCAACTCCGAAGCAACGGCTAGTCGGCACCAACGGCTACCTGCGGCGCATTAAATGCGCGCGCAGAAGTCAGGCGCACCCATACTGGCACACCGGACAGCAAACAGTACCTGTCCGGTGTGCACCGGACACCCAGGCGGGCCCACAAGTCAGAAGCTCCAACGGTCAGAATCCAACGGCAGTGATGACGTGGCAGGGGCACCGGACATGTCCGGTGTGCACCGGACTGTCCGGTGCGCCATCGAGCAGACAGCCTCCCAACGGCCACTTTTGGTGGTTGGGGCTATAAATACCCCAACCACCCCACCATTCATTGCATCCAAGTTTTCCACTTCTCAACCACTTACAAGAGCTAGGCATTCAATTCTAGACACACCAAAGAGATCAAATCCTCTCCAATTCCACTCAAGGCTTTAGTGATTAGCGAGAGAGATTTGCCGTGTTCTTTTGAGCTCTTGCGCTTGGATTGCTTCTTTTCTTTCTCACTTGTTCTTGTGATCAAAGTTCCATTGTAATCAAGGCAAGAGGCACCAAGTGTGTGGTGGCCCTTGCGGGGAAGTTTTGTTCCCGGCTTTGATTTGAGAAGAGAAGCTCACTCGGTTCGAGGGACCGTTTGAGAGAGGGAAGGGTTGAAAGAGACCCGGCCTTTGTGGCCTCCTCAACGGGGAGTAGGTTTGCAAGAACCGAACCTCGGTAAAACAAATCCGCGTGTCACACTCTTCATTTGCTTGCGATTTGTTTTGCGCCCTCTCTCGCGGACTCGTTTCTTTATTACTAACGCTAACCCGGCTTGTAGTTGTGTTTATATTTGTAAATTTCAGTTTCGCCCTATTCACCCCCCCCTCTAGGCGACTTTCAATTGGTATCAAAGCACGGTGCTTCATTAGAGCCTAACCGCTCGAAGTGATGTCGGGAGATCACGCCAAGAAGGAGATGGAGACCGGCGAAAAGCCCACTACAAGCCACGGGAGCACTTCATCGGAAGAGTCCCGCACCAAGAGGAGGGAGAAGAAGAAGAGCTCCTCCAACAAAGGGAAGGAGAAGAAATCTTCTTCTCACCACAAAGAGAAGAAGGAAAAATCTTCTTCCCACAAGTCGCATCGAAGTGGGGACAAGCAAAAGAGGATGAGGAAAGTGGTCTACTACGAGACCGACACTTCATCAACATCGACCTCCGACTCCGATGCGCCCTCCGTAACTTCTAAACGCCAAGAGCGTAAGAAGTTTAGTAAGACCCCCCTACACTATTCTCGCATTTCTAAACATGCACCTCTACTTTCCGTCCCATTAGGCAAACCACCAACTTTTGATGGTGAAGATTATGCTAGGTGGAGTGATTTAATGCGATTTCATCTAACCTCACTCCACAAAAGTATATGGGATGTTGTTGAGTTTGGTGCACAGGTACCGTCGGTAGGGGATAAAGACTATGACGAGGATGAGGTGGCCCAAATCGAGCACTTCAACTCTCAAGCAACGACAATACTCCTCGCCTCTTTAAGTAGAGAGGAGTATAACAAAGTTCAAGGGTTGAAGAGCGCCAAGGAGGTTTGGGATGTGCTCAAAACGGCGCACGAGGGAGACGAGCTCACCAAGATCACCAAGCGGGAAACGATCGAGGGGGAGCTCGGTCGGTTCTGGCTTCACAAAGGGGAGGAGCCACAACACATGTACAACCGGCTCAAGACCTTGGTGAACCAAGTGCGCAACCTCGGGAGCGTAAAGTGGGATGACCATGAAGTGGTTAAGGTTATTCTAAGATCTCTTATTTTCCTTAACCCTACTCAAGTTCAATTAATTCGTGGTAATCCTAGATATACTAAAATGACCCCCGAGGAAGTAATTGGGCATTTTGTAAGTTTTGAGTGCATGATCGAAGGCTCGAGGAAGATCAACGAGCTTGATGATCCATCAACATCCGAAGCTCAACCCGTCGCATTCAAGGCGACGGAAGAAAAGAAGGAGGAGTCTACCCCAAGTCGACAACCAATAGACGCCTCCAAGCTTGATAATGAGGAAATGGCGCTCGTCATCAAGAGCTTCCGCCAAATCCTCAAGCAAAGGAGAGGGAAAGACTACAAGTCCCGCTCCAAGAAAGTTTGCTACAAGTGTGGTAAGCCCGGTCACTTCATTGCTAAATGTCCATTATCAAGTGACAGTGACAGGGGCGACGACAAGAAAGGGAGAAGAAAGGAGAAGAAGAGATACTACAAAAATAAGGGCGGCGATGCCCATGTTTGTCGGGAGTGGGACTCCGACGAAAGCTCTAGCGACTCCTCCGACGACGAGGACGCCGCCAACATCGCCGTCACCAAGGGACTTCTCTTCCCAAACGTCGGCCACAAGTGCCTCATGGCAAAGGACGGCAAAAGGAAGAAGGTAAAATCAAGATCCTCCACTAAATATGAAACCTCTAGTGATGAAAATGCTAGTGATGAGGAGGATAACTTGCGTACCCTTTTTGCCAATCTTAACATGGAACAAAAAGAAAAATTAAATGAATTAATTAGTGCTATTCATGAAAAGGATGACCTTTTGGATTCCCAAGAGGACTGTCTAATTAAAGAAAACAAGAAACATGTTAAGGTTAAAAATGCTTACGCTCTAGAAGTAGAAAAATGTCAAAAACTATCTAGTGAGCTAAGCACTTGCCATGAGATGATTGACAACCTTAGACATGAAAATGCTAGTTTAAATGCTAAGGTTGATTCACATGTTTGTAATGTTTCAATTCCCAATCCTAGAGATAATAATGATGATTTGCTTGCTAGGATTGAAGAAATAAACATTTCTCTTGCTAGCCTTAGAGTAGAAAATGAAAATTTAATTGCTAAGGCTAAAGAACTAGATGTTTGCAATGCTACCATTTCCAATCTTAGAGATAAAAATGATATTCTTCATGCTAAGATTGTTGAACTTAATTCTTGCAAACCCTCTACATCTATTGTTGAGCATGTATCTATTTGTACTAGATGTAGAGATGTTGATATTAATGCTATTCATGATCATATGGCTTTAATTAAACAACAAAATGATCATATAGCAAAACTAGATGCTAAAATTGCCGAGCACAACTTAGAAAATGAGAAATTTAAATTTGCTCGTAGCATGCTTTATAATGGGAGACACCCAGGCATCAAGGATGGCATTGGTTTCCAAAGGGGAGACAATGTCAAAATTAGGGCCCCTCCTAAAAGATTGTCCAACTTTGTTAAGGGCAAGGCTCCCATGCCTCAGGATAACGAGGGTTACATTTTATACCCTGCCGGTTATCCCGAGAGCAAAATTAGGAGAATTCATTCTAGGAAGTCTCACTCTGGCCCTAATCATGCTTTCATGTATAAGGGTGAGACATCTAGCTCTAGGCAACCAACCCATGCTAAGTTGCCTAGAAAGAAAACTCCTAGTGCATCAAATGATCATAATATTTCATTTAAAACTTTTGATGCATCGTATGTTTTGACTAACAAATCCGGCAAGGTAGTTGCCAAATATGTTGGGGGCAAGCACAAGGGGTCAAAGACTTGTGTTTGGGTACCCAAAGTTCTTGTGTCTAATGCCAAAGGACCCAAAACCATTTGGGTACCTAAAGTCAAGAACTAAACTTGTTTTGTAGGTTTATGCATCCGGGGGCTCAAGTTGGATACTCGACAGCGGGTGCACAAACCACATGACAGGGGAGAAGAAAATGTTCTCCTCCTATGAGAAAAACCAAGATTCCCAAAGAGCAATCACATTCGGGGATGGAAATCAAGGTTTGGTCAAAGGTTTGGGTAAAATTGCTATATCTCCTGACCATTCTATTTCCAATGTTTTTCTTGTAGATTCTCTAGATTACAATTTGCTTTCTGTTTCCCAATTATGTCAAATGGGCTACAACTGTCTATTCACTGATATAGGTGTCACTGTCTTTAGAAGAAGTGATGATTCAATAGCATTTAAGGGAGTGTTAGAGGGTCAGCTATACTTGGTAGATTTTGATAGAGCTGAACTCGACACTTGCTTAATTGCTAAGACTAACATGGGTTGGCTCTGGCACCGCCGACTAGCCCATGTTGGGATGAAGAATCTTCACAAGCTTCTAAAGGGAGAACACATTTTAGGATTAACAAATGTTCATTTTGAGAAAGACAGGATTTGTAGCGCATGCCAAGCAGGGAAGCAAGTTGGCTCTCATCATCCGCATAAGAACATAATGACGACCGACAGGCCACTGGAGCTCCTACACATGGATCTATTCGGCCCGATCGCTTACATAAGCATCGGCGGGAGTAAGTACTGTCTAGTTATTGTGGATGATTATTCTCGCTTCACTTGGGTATTCTTTTTACAGGAAAAATCTCAAACCCAAGAAACCTTAAAGGGATTCTTGAGACGGGCTCAAAATGAGTTCGGCTTAAGGATCAAGAAAATAAGAAGCGACAACGGAACGGAGTTCAAGAACTCTCAAACCGAAGGCTTCCTTGAGGAGGAGGGCATCAAGCATGAGTTCTCTTCTCCCTACACGCCACAGCAAAATGGTGTAGTGGAGAGGAAGAATAGAACTCTATTGGACATGGAAAGGACCATGCTTGATGAGTACAAGACTTCAGATCGGTTTTGGGCCGAGGCGGTCAACACCGCTTGCTACGCCATCAACCGATTATATCTACACCGAATCCTCAAGAAGACATCATACGAACTCCTAACCGGTAAAAAGCCCAATATTTCATATTTTAGAGTCTTTGGTAGCAAATGCTTTATTCTTGTTAAAAGAGGTAGAAAATCTAAATTTGCTCCTAAGACTGTAGAAGGCTTTTTACTTGGTTATGACTCAAACACAAGGGCATATAGGGTCTTTAACAAGTCCACTGGACTAGTTGAAGTCTCATGTGACGTTGTGTTTGATGAAACTAATGGCTCTCAAGTAGAGCAAGTTGATCTTGATGAGATAGGTGATGAAGAGGCTCCGTGCATAGCGCTAAGGAACATGTCCATTGGGGATGTGTGTCCTAAGGAATCCGAAGAGCCTCCAAGAACACAAGATCAACCATCCTCCTCCACGCAAGCATCTCCACCGACTCAAAATGAGGAAGAGGCTCAAGTTGATGAAGTAAAAGATCAAGCAAATGAGCCACCTCAAGATAATGGCAATGATCAAGGGGGAGATGCAAATGAGGAAGACAAGGAGGAAGAGAAACAAAGGCCGCCACACCCAAGAGTCCACCAAGCAATTCAACGAGATCACCCCGTCGACACCATCCTCGGCGACATTCATAAGGGGGTAACTACTCGATCTCGTGTTGCCCATTTTTGTGAACATTACTCGTTTGTTTCCTCTATTGAGCCACACAGGGTAGAGGAAGCACTCCAAGATTCGGATTGGGTGGTGGCGATGCAAGAGGAGCTCAACAACTTTACTAGGAATGAGGTATGGCATTTAGTTCCACGTCCTAACCAAAATGTTGTAGGAACCAAATGGGTCTTCCGCAACAAGCAAGATGAGCATGGTGTGGTGACAAGGAACAAAGCCCGACTTGTGGCCAAGGGATACTCCCAAGTCGAAGGTTTGGATTTCGGTGAAACCTATGCACCCGTAGCTAGGCTTGAGTCAATTCGCATATTATTAGCCTATGCTACTTACCATGGCTTTAAGCTTTATCAAATGGACGTGAAAAGTGCCTTCCTCAATGGACCAATCAAGGAAGAGGTCTATGTTGAGCAACCTCCCGGCTTTGAAGACAGTGAGTACCCTAACCATGTCTATAAGCTCTCTAAGGCGCTTTATGGGCTCAAGCAAGCCCCAAGAGCATGGTATGAATGCCTTAGAGATTTCCTTATTGCAAATGGCTTCAAAGTCGGCAAGGCCGATCCTACACTCTTTACTAAAACTCTTGAAAATGACTTGTTTGTATGCCAAATTTATGTTGATGATATTATATTTGGGTCTACTAACGAGTCTACATGTGAAGAGTTTAGTAGGATCATGACACAGAAATTCGAGATGTCTATGATGGGGGAGTTGAAGTATTTCTTAGGATTCCAAGTGAAGCAACTCCAAGAGGGCACCTTCATTAGCCAAACGAAGTACACTCAAGACATTCTAACCAAGTTTGGGATGAAGGATGCCAAGCCCATCAAGACACCCATGGGAACCAATGGGCATCTCGACCTCGACACGGGAGGTAAGTCCGTGGATCAAAAGGTATACCGGTCGATGATAGGTTCTTTACTCTATTTATGTGCATCTCGACCGGATATTATGCTTTCCGTATGCATGTGTGCAAGATTCCAAGCCGACCCTAAGGAAGCTCACCTTACGGCCGTGAAACGAATCTTGAGATATTTGGCTTATACTCCTAAGTTTGGGCTTTGGTATCCTAGGGGATCCACATTTGATTTGATTGGTTATTCGGATGCCGATTGGGCGGGGTGTAAAATCAATAGGAAGAGCACATCGGGGACTTGCCAGTTCTTGGGAAGATCCTTGGTGTCTTGGGCTTCAAAGAAGCAAAATTCGGTCGCTCTTTCCACCGCCGAAGCCGAGTACATTGCCGCAGGTCATTGTTGCGCGCAATTGCTTTGGATGAGGCAAACCCTGCGGGACTACGGTTACAAATTAACCAAAGTCCCTTTGCTATGTGATAATGAGAGTGCAATCAAAATGGCCGACAATCCCGTCGAGCATAGCCGCACTAAGCACATAGCCATTCGGTATCATTTTCTTAGGGATCACCAACAAAAGGGAGATATCGAGATTTCATACATTAATACTAAAGATCAATTAGCCGATATCTTTACCAAGCCTCTTGATGAACAAAATTTTAACAAACTTAGGCATGAGCTAAATATTCTTGATTCTAGGAACTTCTTTTGTTAAATTGCACACATAGCTCTTTTATATACCTTTGATCATGTCTCTTTTCATATGCTATGACTAATGTGTTTTTCAAGTCTATTTTAAACCAAGTCATAGGTGTATTGAAAGGGAATTGGAATCTTCGGCAAAGATAAAGGCTTCCACTCCGTAACTCATGCTTTGCCGTCGCTCCAAGCCACTCTTCATTCTAGGGGGAGCATGAGCATCAAAGAAAAGGACTTCGACTTTGGGGGAGAGAATAAGAGCCCAAAGCAAAAGGACCGGACTTCATCTTTGGTATAATCTTAACTCATTTATTTATGACCAAAGGGGAGGATAGTACTTAAAGGGCTCTAATGATTCCGTTTTTGGCGATTCATGCCAAAGGGGGAGAAAGTAAGAGCCCAAAGCAAAAGGACCGCACCACCACCAATTTCAAAAACTTAAGTGTTGAATATTTTCAATTGGTATCCTATTGTGTTCAAAAGGGGGAGAAGGTAGTATTTCAAAATGATATATCAAAACCCTCTTGAACACTAAGAGGAAGATCTCATTTAGGGGGAGTTTTGTTTAGTCAAAGGAAAAGCATTTGAAACAGGGGGAGAACATTTCAAATCTTGAAAATGCTTTGCAAAATCTTATTCATTTACCCTTGACTATTTGCAAAAGAACTTTGAAAAGGATTTATAAAAGAATTTGCAAAAACAAAACGTGTGGTGCAAGCGTGGTCCAAAATGTTATATAAGAAAGAAACAATCCATGCATATCCTGTAAGTATTTATATTGGCTCAAATTCTAAGCAACCTTTACACTTACATTATGCAAACTAGTTCAATTATGCACTTCTATACTTGCTTTGGTTTGTGTTGGCATCAATCACCAAAAAGGGGGAGATTGAAAGGGAATTAGGCTTACACCTAGTCCCTAATTAATTTTGGTGGTTGAATTGTACAACACAAACAATTGGACTAACTAGTTTGCCCAAGTGTATAGATTATACAGGTGTAAAAGGTTCACACTCAGCCAATAAAAAGACCAAGTTTTGGATTCAACAAAGGAGCAAAGAGGTAACCGAAGGCCCTCTGGTCTGGAAGCACCGGACTGTCCGGTGTACACCGGACAGTGTCCGGTGCGCCACCGGACAGTGTCCGGTGCACCAGAGGACTCCAACTGGAACTCGCCACCTTCGGAAATTTCCAGAGGCACTCGCGCTATAATTCACCGGACTGTCCGGTGTACACCGGACAGTGTCCGGTGCGCTAAGGAGGAGCGGCCTCAGGAACTCGGCAGCTTCGGGAAAAGCCAACGGCTAGTCCGCTATAATTCACCGGACATGTCCGGTGTGCACCGGACTGTCCGGTGCAACTCCGAAGCAACGGCTAGTCGGCACCAACGGCTACCTGCGGCGCATTAAATGCGCGCGCAGCGCGCGCAGAAGTCAGGCGCACCCATACTGGCACACCGGACAGCAAACAGTACCTGTCCGGTGTGCACCGGACACCCAGGCGGGCCCACAAGTCAGAAGCTCCAACGGTCAGAATCCAACGGCAGTGATGACGTGGCAGGGGCACCGGACATGTCCGGTGTGCACCGGACTGTCCGGTGCGCCATCGAGCAGACAGCCTCCCAACGGCCACTTTTGGTGGTTGGGGCTATAAATACCCCAACCACCCCACCATTCATTGCATCCAAGTTTTCCACTTCTCAACCACTTACAAGAGCTAGGCATTCAATTCTAGACACACCAAAGAGATCAAATCCTCTCCAATTCCACTCAAGGCTTTAGTGATTAGCGAGAGAGATTTGCCGTGTTCTTTTGAGCTCTTGCGCTTGGATTGCTTCTTTTCTTTCTCACTTGTTCTTGTGATCAAAGTTCCATTGTAATCAAGGCAAGAGGCACCAAGTGTGTGGTGGCCCTTGCGGGGAAGTTTTGTTCCCGGCTTTGATTTGAGAAGAGAAGCTCACTCGGTCCGAGGGACCGTTTGAGAGAGGGAAGGGTTGAAAGAGACCCGGCCTTTGTGGCCTCCTCAACGGGGAGTAGGTTTGCAAGAACCGAACCTCGGTAAAACAAATCCGCGTGTCACACTCTTCATTTGCTTGCGATTTGTTTTGCGCCCTCTCTCGTGGACTCGTTTCTTTATTACTAACGCTAACCCGGCTTGTAGTTGTGTTTATATTTGTAAATTTCAGTTTCGCCCTATTCACCCCCCCTCTAGGCGACTTTCATTCACTAAAAAGACCAGATATTGAGCGAGAGCTGAATTTTTCATTCAGCATGACATGAGAGTTCTTTGGGCTTGGTGTAGGGTCGGCAACCATTCATCAATGAGGGATCCATGGTTACTTGTGTCGGCCATGCTAGAAATCTCTAACTAAAACAGAAACTCAAACCATTAAATATCTGAACAAATAAATTACTTGCACATGTCAAAAAAAAACAATTGAGTTTTAACAGACTTACTATGGGTCTGGGTTGTGTTGTTGTTTGTGTAAATCACTCTTCTGTTGTTTGTGAAGATTTCCGCTAGTTTGTTAGGACCTCCTTGTAGACGATGTTCTTGGTGTATGTCCCACAATCTACTGTGGGGTTCTTTCGTACACCCTTCCTCGACCTCTTATTTCCATCGACGGCTGGGATGACAAGGATCTTTATGTTCGATCGGGCTGTCGCTCTAGATAGAGCAACATATAATTGGCCATGAGAGAACACTGATTCGGGCAAGTACACACCAACATTGGGAATAGTCTGACCCTGTGCTTTGTTAACAGTCATTGCAAAACTAAGACGTATAGGAAACTGCTTCCTTTTGAACTAGAAAGGGAACATCTCATCATCAAAGGGACAAAGAGGTATACGTGGCAGGAAAATCCGTTTTCCAGCATGCTGACCCAGTACAATTTCTGTGTCAATGCTATTTCTTTGGAAACCACGAACCACCAG
Source organism: Zea mays (assembly GCF_902167145.1). NCBI lineage: Eukaryota > Viridiplantae > Streptophyta > Magnoliopsida > Poales > Poaceae > Zea > Zea mays. Next base: position 137,048,386 of record NC_050098.1, on the reverse strand, counting down.
CCTGGTACCGTTGCAAAGTCCATTCACAGGGTCTATATTCCGAAGCAATATAACATGGCATCCAATCTTGAGCTTCAAAACATGCGGAGGCAGCCCATTAGGCGTTAGTGTGTTTAGGAACTCAGGTGGGTAATAGTTATGGGGATCATCCATGGCGCTATCGAAACTATGGTACACCGTATGTGCACCTTGAAAACGATCGATCATCTTAACATTTATCATATCCACCCAATCGTTTCGCGTTGATAGTATCACTCGTGAAGTAATGTAGGTGGAATCTGATATATTTTCATTGAGATTTGGGAACACGTAGTCTATTAGATTGTCAAGATCACTGTCACTCCCACTATAAGGCACACATACCTCGCCAGGAAGACGGATGTCACCATCTCTATTCGTGACCTCAGTTCCACCACCTATGCGTAGCAAAAACTCTGCAAACCAAGGGTCGTTTTTTGCCCTCATATTGCTAACAAGCTTTAAGTGGGACATGGACTCCCATAGGTAAGACATACGTAGAGAAGAAGCGACTACTTGAGCCCTTGAACCTTTACGAACAACAGGCAAGACTTGTCTGAAATCCCCACCGAAGACAATGGTTTTACCACCGAATGGCAATCCAGGCCGACCCATTACATCGCGCATGCTATTGTCTAGTGCCTCCACAGCTTGTCTCTTAGTCATAGAAGCCTCGTCCCAGATAATGAGAGATGCTTTCCGTAGCAACTCTGCGGTTCCACTCTGCTTCATGAAGCTACATACAACACCATCATCAATAGTAAGAGGTATCTTGAAGCGTGAATGGGCAGTTCTTCCTCCAGGCATTATGGAAGCCGCAACGCCAGATGTAGCTGTTGCCACCGCAATCTTGTTCTGGCTGCGTAGCGTCGCGAGCAACACTCTGTATAGATAAGTCTTTCCAGTGCCACCAGGTCCACCCACAAAGAACAATCCACCCTGATCAGTGTCAACAGCAGACATAATCTTATCATAGGCGGCTCTCTGTTCCTCGTTAAGAGTCTCTTTGAGAGCCACATCTGCCACTGTCGGTTCGATACTTTCCTCCTCGTAAACCTCCCTAGCAGTACCTATAGCATCGTCATACGTGTCAATGATAGGAGGAAGTGGGAATGTCTTTATGTCCTTTCCCATTGACTGCAGCATGTTCCTAATGTCAATCAATACCATCTGCTCAACATGAGTTTTGCTCTCACTCCTACGTTGATAGTCCTCTGACATAGCATCTAGGTGTTTCCGCCAGAGTACCGCCACATCACTTGGCTCACAGTACACCAGTATTGTGGCAAAAAGTCGTCGCAGCGCCGATGGCATCTGGAAAAGAGCACATTCAGTGAGACACTCATCCAGTGTGTTGTCCGACTCAAGCAGTCCCCTTCTCTCTGCTGCCTCACGAAAAGTCGGTAGCGTGACACCATCTACTGTCCTTAGATCCACATAGGAGATGGCGCCAGCCACGTGGTTTAGGAGAACACGGAGATAGTAGCGCTCCCCCTCGGCTGGATGAGTAGAGACTATTCTACCGACTTGTCCACCCGTATCTCGTTTCCTCCGTTGCCATACTTTGCCCTTACCACTCTGCCAAGTGAACCACTCAGGGAAGTCACAATATAGGATGCCCGAAGCCTCTTCGTGTAGCCTATTTGCCTCAAAATATGTTGTGAGCATTGACCTATCAGCACCTGGACGGTTTACAACTCGCTGGACCATTTGCCGATCATGAAACGCCACCATGTGCATGTTTGGAAGATGGAGCTGCAGCTGCATCACAGGTGGAGAGTTCTGACTAAGCTCAAAGCCGTATATCCTCCATAAGGCTTCTGGCGGGGTCACCCACCTTGCATCTCTGTACTGCTTGATCTCATCTACATCATCATCTGTCTTGCTCGCATCTCTCATAACAACAGACGCACGATCATGGCCTTTGTATATGTACTTGAACAAATATTTAACAGCCTTGATGCTCCCGCACGCCTCAACATTGATGTGACAGTTGAAGAGGCGAAGGAGGTAAGGATTGTAAGGGACAACCCATCTATTGTCCAATTCGCACCCTCGAACCTTTTCCTTACGCCCATCGTCACGACGTCTGTAAACAGGATATGAATCCTTCCCTTGCAAAGTTGCATCACTGAAAGGCCGAGGGTAATGATTCTTGCACGATGCACGACCCTTAGTGCATGGACAGTTAGGGTTTAGCGACCCGCATGGACCATGCATCATATGCTTGATAACCATCTTTCGTAGTTCATGGTACTTTTTGTCTGGGATCTCGGCTGAGATCAAAAGGTCATACTGCTCAGGGCATGTGAGCTTGTACTTCCTTTGCATGATTAGTAAAAAATGGGCATGGGGCAAACCCCTCTTTTGAAACTCGACGACATAGACGTAAGCACGAACCTTACCGAGAATATCTTGTTTAGTCAGCCTATACTTTAACTCCTGTAGCTTCGCATGAAAGACACGCACTACAAGATCCGAACGATCTTGTGGTGTCTGCCCAGGGAGAAGCTCCCTCCTTATCTCATCCCAGTTAGGGTTACATGTCATGGTAAGAAAGATGTCTAGTTTCCCAAACTTCCGCACCAGAGCCATAGCATCCATATACCGACGTCTCATGTCACGAGGACCGCCAATAAACGACGACGACAGCACAGTTCGCTTCCCAACCTTTTCTGCTCTTATATCGCCATCTAACATAGTATCCACCAAACCCTGGTATAGGTCTGCCCGTAAACGATCCTGGTTCTTACGAATGAAATCTAAACGAGAGCTCTCAATCTTGATGTATGTGTCAACTGCGAACTGCTGGAAAAGACGTTTACCATGAAGTATTGGATTGAATACCCCTGGACGAATCTGGAATTTGTAGCAGTAATAGTCACGTACGGACACACATAGATGATTAGGAGATTCTGCATACGCAAGGATTGATTATTTAGTGATGTCGAAAGGATACTTTAACAATGTGTTATGTAAGAAATTACAAAGAAACAACTAACCTGCATCTTCATCGTTTGCATTACTTGCCCTATGTGTCACACGGTATGCATCCACTTCGCCCATGGATACACCAACCTTTGGTATATTTGCATGCCATCCAAGTTCACCTCTAGGAAAGAACAGTGGATACGATAGTGCATCGTAGCATCCATGGTATGAGCGGATACCATGGATTGACCTATCCTTCCCATGTAGCATAACACTCTTGCTGAACTGGCCTCGCCGTTCGCTCCCCTCGATCCAGACAGCAGCGACCTCTGAAGTGATAGGTGTGTTATATGTCTTCTGGTTCAACGATTGATCAAGGTTCAATGTGATACGATAGTCATCAAGGTTCTCAACATGACCCATGCTTCTAAGATGTTCAGAGTATGGATTTTCACGGAGTATGGAAACTATCTGTTTAATAACATCTTTGTCTTTCTGTTGATGTTCTTCGCGGCACATACGGTACCGATGCTCGAGATTGGGATCATCATCGTAAAAGTAAAGTTCAAGGTGTTTATGCTCCGCCCCACCTTCCCTACCGAATGACTTGATATTGTGATACATCATGCCTTGTGCCCGAAACGTGTATATACCAGAATCCCTCACATTAGTTGTCTTACTATCAAGGCAACAGTACAACGAAGTGAAAGAGAAATGGCCATTAAAAAACCTGATGTTATCACGAAAGTGCCTAGCATCAGAGTCTGCACTATCCCACAACCTCCAGAGTTGTGGAGGAGTCTCCAGTGGGGCTAGCTCAACCTTCCCACCACGACAGCAAAATCCAGGTGGCTCATACTCAAACTTCTTCGCATTGCAATAACCGCAGTTGGGAACAGACTTCAGCATATGTGTTTCTTCAGGCATGTTACTGTACACCTTGTTGTACGTGTCAGGCAAATCAGTGTCAATAGATTCATCTTGAGTACCATCGATCTTGATGTCCTCGTCGGTCTCATCATCTAATATTTTTTTAGAAAACAACGATTAAGACATGTGTATCTATATAAACCATGGTAGCAACATGTAAATCCAGGTACGTACATTGCCCAGCGAATAGGTATCCATCGTTATCATCATCATCCTCTTCGAATATGACACCCTCATCATCGTCACCTATTCGTGAAAATATGAGGTTTGACTTCTAGGGTGGGGAAATATGTAATGTGAACAAAGTTTTTAACAATTACCATCGGAAATGACCTTCGGCTTCGTATGTGTATGCTGCACTCTTTGTTCAGCCATGCCTTCACTCACATTTGTTGCCAAGGTAGCACCTTGACATGGATTCGTACATTGTACTGATGGAAACACACGTTTAGTCAGAATACATGCTATCGTTGTCATGCAAGATTGATTTAAAATTGGTTAGAAATTACCATTGTTGTGGATCTCTGTAGTCGTATGGGGTTGTGTCCAATCGTCCCCTTCCACGGCGTCACTGATTGTATCCTCAGTCACCGTAGCCACGTTCCTTGAAATGGCAGCTTCAAATTGTTGGTTTCGACTACCTAAGATAGCTGGTCTTGCCCCAGATAGCACATGATGTTTACGACTTAGTGGCTCAGTAGACATAGTGAGTGAACCAACATCCTCGGTCTGTATTGAAGTTGGCAGGAAAGGTGTCCCGACGAATTCAGGGATAACCCAGTCGCAAGTGGTAACTGAGGATCCATACGGTTGTGTTGCATCTGTTCTATGACGTCCAACCTCAGGGGTATATGTTGGGTCCTCCATGGCGATGGACTCCTGATTGAAAGTGTCAGATTGCAGTGCTCTACGTTTTCTGCCGTACTCTGTCTTTGCATCTTTCCGTCTTGGTGTCTTATTATACAACCTAAGGCGTTCACGCCTAGACTCCCTCTCGACGGGAGTTAAGTTTTTGTACCGCTCACTAAAGTAGGCGGCCCTTTTCATAGTATGATTAGGTGTGTTATCAACACTTTCATGCACACAACCTGGAATAAATGCATGTGTACGTTCAATGTTTTGAAACCCGTTGTTTTTTGCATATGTAGTCAAGTGAACAGTCATGTACCTGTTGTCAGAAGGTCATTACTTGCGACAATGTTGTTTGCCTGGAATGTCTCATTTCTATGCAACCAATCGCTATCATCATCTGGATCCACGTTTACTTGTTCGTCTCCACCTACATTTAACATTTTAGCATAAGTAAAGAGATACATAATAGGTGGTGCTAAAGTGACAAAAAATGTGATTGTTATATACCTGCAATGCCTTGTGTTGACAAAATTTTGAAATCAATGGTGCTACAGTCATCTGGAAAGCTATCTGCGAAACATGGTGAAAACAAAAATAGGATTAACAGGTACTCACTGATTCATAAGAGGATCTGTTCAAATATTGGTAAAATGATCATATACCTAAACCGAGATGCACATCCCCATGTATTTTAAAGTTAACCACCTCACATGACTGGTCCATATTATGTCTTATTTATATATCCTCCATTTACAAAAGGCTACACGACAACTTTGTATAGTACGAACATGTAGGTATAACATTTAGAATTAGAAATTTAACTTTCATCACCTATGGATGATTGTGTTTTTATCGGTAGTCCTTTATTCCTTTGGCGCGCTTCACGACGCTTCCTATTTTTCTCATTCTTTTGTTCAACAGTCATCGCGGCATATCTTTCCCTATCCCTTTGCCTCTTACGTTCCCTAGCATCGACAATTGGTCCAAGCGAGTTCGATTCATTTTGATTACCTACAATGTAACTTTGTGGATTAGTGTTCGTACCTACTACATTTCGACACGCATGTACTAAGCTTTACCTGTAATAATGGTGTTTGAGATGTTCGTGAATGGTGTGCGATCAGCATTGTATCCCATCTGATCCATAACAAGAACAGTGCCCTACAAAACATGAACACATAAATAAACAATAATAAAAGAGGGTAGACAATCGATAGTCCTTTATATGTGCTCATCCAGTTAACCAGATTGACCATCAAGCGAGGTGTGATTGAGAAGACAATAGATGTTGTCAAACCAATTAGGACTGTGTGTGAGACATATACATTATCAAACAACAATTGTGAACTAAACTATAAAGCAGCATAGTTTCAATGATTATGATATTGTTATCTCTAGCTAACACCCACCGAAGGCATTTAAAGCACCACATCATACCATAACAAAGCAAAGTTCGCTAGTTAGTTTATAGTTTTGTGTTTTATAGTTTTGAAGTCCTAGTGCTGAATAAGTTGCTACTGTTACCACTGATTAAGTGCTACTGATATCAGTGAAAAAAATATAAACCATAAACATAATAGTGCATTTTAGGTTTACCTGGTAAATGAAAAGAAGCCTTATGGAAAGTGTTAGCAGTCCCTTTTCATAAAGAAAACCTGTGGAGAGCAGAACAAAAACATTCAAATCAGTATACAACTTATTTAATTAAATGGTAGTGCACAATGATTACTGTTTAGACCGTCTAAATAGTGTTTAGAGAGAATAAAGATAGTTCAGACAACATGACAAAGCCATAATATATACTTATTCATAAAAATACATGTTATCTAAGTTCTCGGTAAAGCAATAAGAAAAGGAATAGTCTGCTTTCATTGTAATGGATTTTTCTTGCACCTAACAATAGCAAATGAATGTCACGCTGTATTTGACAGAGCAGCTAATTATTGGACAACCACCATACATATGATTGGAAATTAAAAGCTTTTGAAAGAACTCAGATTGAAATCATCACCAAATTAATAGATAGCCGAAGGCAGATACTTAGATAACCGAGCTGTGATGAAATCTCTAAATCTAAAACTCTCTAACATGTAAAAGTCTCTGACAAAATCATAAACATAATAGTGCATTATAGATTTACCTAGTAAATAAAAAGGAGCCTTATGAAAAGTGTTAACAGTCCTTTTTCAGGAACAAAACCTGTGGAGAGCAGAATAAAATAAATCAGTACATCTATCAGTTGTATGCACCCAAGTAATATAGTAGATCGAGAGAGTTTAATCATAAATTTTGGTTAAATCAGTACTGCTATCAAAATAGAATGGAATAACATTAGTGGCCAGGAAAAGCACAAATAACAACACTTAACCGAAGGCAGAACCAAAAAATCAGTACATCTATCAGTTGTATACATTTAAATTTTGACAGTCTGTGAAATACTTAAATAACTCTCCTGTAATGAAATATCTGAATCTAAAACTCTCTGACAAAATATTTAAGGCTTGGGCATTCTTCAAGCCCATTTCTTTCCCAGCAGAGCCCCATTTCTTTTCCCAGTTTCTATGATACCCGCCCAGGCCCCCATATTCCGCTCTGGTAGGCATAGTTTTCCCACTTCATCATATGGTATCTGGATTTATCACCATCTCATTATTCCTAATCATACCAGAGAAAGCAGTGAGGATTGGCAACATGTATCCCAAAATAAGTCATAGGTAGCATAGCAATCGATCTAACAGTTAAACATACGAGCTATTCTAATTTTCTACAGTTTAATTATCCATCCCTAGGACAATATCCTCAGCCCTGTGCCGGTTGATTTTTTAGTACTAACATCCATTCAAAGCAGTATAACAGAAATTTTATGTTCTCGATTTTTTTGGTCACCATAATGTATGAACAGGATAGTATCACAAGAGTTTTACTTATCATATAGTGTTCCAGTATAATCCAGTCCATTCAATAGTGTTACTTCTACATTTATCAAATCCAGATTAACCAACTCCCCTAATAATTCTTTGACCTGGAAAAACTATAGGGGAATCTCCTACAATGACGAAAATTTTATAAATATTAAAAAATATAGAAAGGGTACAGAAGAACTGTACAAACCAGGGGAAAGAAACTCCCCTGATATTAGGTTGCTCGTCCTTAGATCAATCATACTACTTAGGTGTGTGATGCATTAAAAGCATTGTATTAATTACTAAAACGTAAAGCATCTCCATCACTACTACCAATACTTTTTAAGATAGTAATTTCAGACACGATGTGAGTTCTACTTCAAGAAAACACTTAAAATATTCTAAATAATATATATTCTCGTATGTCTTAACTTCTATAAATGACAAGCGGTAGCTTCACGCTTTATTATTTTAATAGATATGATATATAGTGGCAAGCCTTTAAAAAGTGTAACTTGTATTAGCAGCCAAAGTTGTACCTATTGGAGGTACAGGAAAGATTCTGTAGTAATGTGTATGTCATGACAACCGTTAGCTGTTTTTATTTGGACAAGCGTGCTTAGTGAAGGGTCTTCTATGGCCATTTCATGTCTGCAAGCATAATTTTACTGCAAAGCATGTCCTACCTTACGTCTTGTAGGTCTTCTATGGCCATTTCTAGCTACATGTGTAACTTCACATTAACCAGTTCGATCTGGAAAGCAGAGCAAAAAGTGATGTTCAGCAGTGGACATAATGATGGGACTCATAGAACCGATATGATAGCTGTCTCACACAATACTTGTTTAGAAATGGAATCTAACAATCAAACAAAACAAGAGAGAAAATGCTAGGCAAACAGTTGGTAGGTGCCACCATTCCATTTGCAAGCCATCATAATGCATCCAAAAGCAAAATAAGTAAATAGCGAGGATACATATCATCACTGGAACAGGTACAAATCAACAACCTCCATGATAAGAGGCATTCTCAGAGCTTAAGTATGTCAAACAAAAGTTGCAAGGAATCTATAATGACCAAAGTAAACAACTAGGAACCGAACTACCAGTTACACCCACCAGATGCGCACAATTAGGGAGCGTGAAAGAGAAGGCAGGTGGGATACCAGGAACTGGCGCGGGTCGGGCCAGGCAGAGCGGTTAAAGCGCTTGACAGCAATGCGGCGCTGGGCATCAAGCTTCCCCTTGTATACCACATTGGGCGCCTTCTCACCTTGCTCGGACACGATGTTCTCCACCGCAAACCCCGATGTAGCTAGCCGCAACTGCTCGAAGGTGAACTCCTGGAACGCAGGCAGGTCGTATGCCTCCTCGTCCTCCATCACTATGGATAGAAAAACAAGTGTTGCAGTAAAAAAAAACTCCAAATTCCATGGAAAAGCTTTGCAGCCCTAATCGGCAGCCACGAAATCAGAAACAGTTCCAGTAAAAACCTCAGAAGTCGCGTGTGAACACACATCTGCAGATATATAATCAAATTTCAAATCGAGCAGGATGGAAATCGATGGGTGGAAGAAATCAATAGGCACTCTACTCAATCCAGCAACCATCCAAATGCGATTGTGGCAACCAACACGAGTCCGAACACAACAAAATCGCATGGAAAAGGTAATGTCCGGCTAACAAAAAAACATTTCCAGCCATATTCAATAGCTATCAAAGAGGAAAAGGCGCCGAAATCAGAAACGACTCCTTAGAGAAACTAAACTAAACTCAGGAGTAGTGCGGAAACGCGACTGCAGACATCACGCATCGAACTGGATGGAAACGAATGGGTGGGGGAAATCAACAAGCACCCTACTCAATCTAGCAACCATCCAGATGCGGACGTACCTTTTGAGTTGAATATAACGGGGGCGAATCGACGAATCAGAGGAGAGTACAATAGAGTCCTTGTCTGCGCTGTCCATCATTTTAATAGCAGATGATTGAGGCCGGGGTTGCATGCCATGGCTACCAAGTATGGAATGGGAGACGCGTTAGTAATCCGCGGCCTAGTAGAGAGAGAGATCCGGCGGAAGCTTCTGTTCCGCAGCGCAGGGCTCCGGGCTCCTCCACACATAACATAACACGAGATAGATAGAGAGAGAGAGAGAAGGCAAGGGAGTGGCGAGAAGCGAAGAGCAGCGGCTCATCGTCTCCGCGTGGGCCGGCTTCAGTCACCAGCAGCAGACCACACCGAGTCGCCAACCACAGCGCGATCCAATGCGGGAGCGAGCAGCAGGGCGGCGGCGTGGGAGGCGATGACGACGCCCGCGACCGGCCGGCGTGCTCCGGTTCATGGCTTGCCTTTGGCTGGGTCTGCAACGCCCCGCGCGGCGTGCGGAGGGGAGGGAGATCGTGGTGGGCGAGCGGGGCGAGTGGTTGCTCTCCTGTGCGCTCTGTTTGTTTGTTTTTTAGCCCCTTTCGCGCTGGGCAGGTTGTGGCGCGTGCAGGCGGGCACACGGGTGGGTGGCGGGGGCACTGTGGACGCCTATGTTATAGGTTTAATAGGATAGTATAGAAATGGTAGTGCACAATGATTACTGTTTAGACCGTCTAAATAGTGTTTAGACAGAATAAAGATAGTTCAGACAACATGACAAAGCCATAATATATACTTATTCATAAAAATACATGTTATCTAAGTTCTCGGTAAAGCAATAAGAAAAGGAATAGTCTGCTTTCATTGTAATGGATTTTTCTTGCACCTAACAATAGCAAATGAATGTCACGCTGTATTTGACAGAGCAGCTAATTATTGGACAACCACCATACATATGATTGGAAAATTAAAAGCTTTTGAAAGAACTCAGATTGAAATCATCACCAAATTAATAGATAGCCGAAGGCAGATACTTAGATAACCGAGCTGTGATGAAATCTCTAAATCTAAAACTCTCTAACATGTAAAAGTCTCTGACAAAATCATAAACATAATAGTGCATTATAGATTTACCTAGTAAATAAAAAGGAGCCTTATGGAAAGTGTTAACAGTCCTTTTTCAGGAACAAAACCTGTGGAGAGCAGAATAAAATAAATCAGTACATCTATCAGTTGTATGCACCCAAGTAATATAGTAGATCGAGAGAGTTTAATCATAAATTTTGGTTAAATCAGTACTGCTATCAAAATAGAATGGAATAACATTAGTGGCCAGGAAAAGCACAAATAACAACACTTAACCGAAGGCAGAACCAAAAAATCAGTACATCTATCAGTTGTATACATTTAAATTTTGACAGTCTGTGAAATACTCAAATAACTCTCCTGTAATGAAATATCTGAATCTAAAACTCTCTGACAAAATTTCTGATCCGATCAGTTGCGGGATATTGATAGACTGCGTGCCCATAATTCATGCCTTAAAACTGGAAGCTGCCGAGATAAAGTTTACAGTTTAGGCTCAATCTGCAAGGATAAGTTCTGGCAAATGTGTATGACTATTATATTCCTTGTTCCACAATTCCATTATCAGTTGTATACATTTAAATTTTGACAGTCTGTGAAATACTCAAATAACTCTCCTGTAATGAAATATCTGAATCTAAAACTCTCTGACAAAATTTCTGATCCGATCAGTTGCGGGATATTGATAGACTGCGTGCCCATAATTCATGACTGAAAACTGGAAGTTGCCGAGATAAAGTTTACAGTTTAGGATCAATCTGCAAGGATAAGTTCTGGCAAATGTGTATGACTATTATATTCCTTGTTCCACAATTCCATTAGCTTGATAAAGTTTACCGTTTTTTTCTTCATTAAGTTAAAACCTTATTCCTGTCACCTTCAAGAACTACGTAATGTGCTATCGTGCATCTCGCATATCAATGAAATAGGCAACTATGAAATGCCAAAGACCATAGTAACTCAACCTCAAAAGATTTAGCTGCCAGGTGACTACTGGCAGAAAAAACACAGAACAAATCTCTGCTGCAAAGCAGGTCCCCTGGTCCATAAGTACATACAAAAGTTTGACAACTACACTATCGAAACAGATTTATGGCCACAGCACATGTGCTCTGATCAGTCCCAAGGAAAGGAAACCTAAATCACATCACGCATAGCCAACGCAAAACTCGACTGGACATATACTTCCCAAGGACTATATGCTTGCAGGACAATGACTACAACTAATCTGCTACAAATGCAATAGAAACCAGATGAAAATGTAATTATACAAGCACAATACCTGACAATCAATAGCAATGAATTAAACAACCAAGTAAGTTTGCAAACACACAAATATCAGGATTTGATAGGCAGCAGAAAAGCAAACAAATTAATAGGAGTAGTATAGAAATACATGTTATCTAAGTTCTCGGTAAAGCAATAAGAGCAAAAAAAATTGGTTGCTATAAAAAGAAAACAGATTTAGAAACATTACTATTAGTTCCCAGGCAACACAAATTAAGATGGCATACAACAGTGTGCATATGACAATACAGTCAGATCTGAGAAAAAAAGCACTATTGTTTTTGTGGACAATTAACAATGTCAAATCATATACTATGCCTTCTAATTTTATGACGTTGCAGAAAAGCACTACAGTCAGAAATATTCTTTATTATAGAAAGTAACACATATGTATACTGTAGCTGGCACAGCTGAGCTGGATGAGAACATACTGTGAGCTTCCGGAACCAATTCCCACTAAAATGCATTAATTATGCCTTCTAATTTTATGACGTTGCAGTCGAGTTTGGATGACCGAATAAAGTGCCAATCAGGGCCAGGGATGGTCTTTGGTCGTGATTTACATGTTCACTTGCACATAGTTCCAAGCGCTAGGACTGAAAGGATGCCACTGCTATTCTGTTGAAAGAAAATATTACTTCCAACAACTAATTTAAGAACCTTTTAGTCTAAGCTCCCTTGTAAAGCACAAAAAGATTTATAATCTAAGTTTAATCTAGATGATTCTTCACTAAGTGAACATGTAGCAGCCCCAGGTCTAATGACTTGACTGACAAATCTGGGATCCAATCACCAAACAAATAAGTGCTACAAGCAAACTCACCCTGAGAAATTGGAGCTTGTGTGTTGTCCGTTTCAATAGTTGCACTACACAAATCCATATGAACCAAAAGAAACATGAAACAAAATAAAGAAAAAGGGAACTGAATCTTAGGCTGAATCAGAGCGAATGTATCATATATGTAACAAAGGCATTTTGTCATATAGGTAACAGAGCGAATGTATCACCAGATTCTTCCTCACCAAAGCAAATTCACTATATGTCGCTGGTCACCTTTCTTTAATCAACTACAGCTACAAATATTGGATTCAATCAACAAACGAATAAGTGCTATAAGCAAGTTCATCTAAACTTTGTGCACTGGAAGAATCTGGTGCGAGGTTCTACATCTTTGGGTACATGGACTGGATGCAATTAAGTTCATCTACCTAAACAAAGAGCTCTGTAACATTCAACACATAAGCCCCAATACATAGTTGATATGTGGCATGAAAAAAATGGAGCGAATATGTACATGATGCTGACAATAAAACTAAGACAACACCCAAAGAATGTAGCAGAAGGCATGTCAATGGTAAAACTCAAGAGCAAAAAAATGAAGATAAAGGGCGCCCGAGGAAGTCTAGCATAAATTAAAATAGCAGCCATATAGTGTAGCAGAATATTAAGCAATGACATGCCAGGTCAGAAGAATATATAAAAGTTATGTTCATAAGAAAACTTCACGCATCTAATTGATTCATCATTCCTTGCCAATGAACTATTGTATGCAAACACAAAAGCAGTGGACTAATATTCAAACTTATACACAAGTGTAGCAGAACAGTGAATAGTCTTGTGGCATCAGTTTTGTCTGCCATCAATTGTTGCTTGCCCTGGTGGATGTGAGGGAGAACTCTACTACAGGTTTGTGTTCCTAATAATTTGCGAATACTTATTGTTTGCAAAGTGACACAAGAGATGGTATATAGGCCTGAAAACTAATTTAGATCGCTGGAATAAACTGTCTTAACTGATCATATTTTTGCCATGAGAGAGAGAGAGAGAGCAAGGTCAGTTTAATGCATACACATAGCACATGTACTCTGTCTTCAAAGTGTACGATTTTAACTCTTCCTTTTCCATATCTACATACAACTATTTAATCCTTTTGCAGCTGCTATTCCCAACTAAGACTTTCAACATTTCATTCAACATAATGATGCATGGAATCCTAGATAAAGATAATTGTACTCCTAGTGAACCTGTTAGCTGTTTTTTGCAGCTAACTATTTAATGTGAAGTCGCAGAATGAAAAAATATAGTGTGGATGCAAATTACCTTGCCGACCATCAAAATGCGATAATAATTTGTTGAATGCTAATAGCTCTTGGTGATGATTCCTCAAGCCCTCATGCTTTGGCATCCATAATAAGTGTATGACTATTATATTCCTTGTTCCGCAATTCCATTAGCTTGATAAAGTTTACTGTTTTTTTCTTCTTCATTAAGTTAAAACCTTATTCCTGTCACCTTCAAGAACTACGTAATAGCTACCAACTGGATTGCCTGGTGTCTGAAAAGCGAAATGCCTGACAGAGGAAAACTAAGTTCCTGCAGCAAGGGCGCTGGGGCTGGTTGGCTAGGTTCGGATATGCTGCGCGATTATGGATTGATCTGCGTCTGATTATGGATTCTGAATGCTAAAGCAAGTAGTTTAAACCTAGATGTGCACGCGCCCGACGATGAGACCATTCAGAAAATCGGAATGCAGGTCACCATGATCCAACCAAACTGCTCTCCAACCATGCTTTAAGAAATCGGAAAACTCGTGCGACAGCCATTTCAGTGGCAGAAGAAGCCATGGGGCAGAAGCCGTCGTACCTCCTGCTGCTCGTCGGCCTCCTCGCCATCGCCATGCTCTGCGCCGGCCCAGGTCACGCGCTGCGCCAACTGAACGACGCCAACGGCGGTGGCCTGGAGTTCTCCTTGGGCTCCAAGGCGGCCACGGCGGGGGCCAAGACCGAGCCGCTGGACCCGTCCCTGAGCGACGACTACGAGGTTAGTGCGGTTATGGGTTCTGGGGATGGCTGTTTCGTGGCTGGTGGGGGCAGGATGGTTGTGGCGTTGCGGTGGGGCTGCACGCTGCGGTCTGGGCAGGTTGTGGTTCGTGGCACGCGGGTGGGTGGCGGGGCCGGGGGCACTGTGGACGCCTATATTATAGGCTTAATAGGAGTAGTATAGATTCAATCTATATGTGTTTGAGATATATGAGAATATAAATTATTTTAAGTTATACTCTAATATGTCTTAATACACGTAGATTGAGCATAATACCAAAGTACCCAAACTAGACCTTCAGAGAGACCGTGGCAACAATTAAAAATAAACTCACAAATTGTATTCTTTTTCTTTTTTATATATAGTTTAATCGACTCGTCTTATTGAAAAAATATTATTGTTATTGTTATTTACTATGATATTGTTTAGTACATAATATATTATAAATATGGCTTTGTATAAAAAAGACAAATGAATTATAAATTGGGAAGAAGGGAGTAAAAATATCTATGGGAAATCTGCCATGATTAAACTTGTATTGTGTTTATATATATGTGTATATATAAGAAGAGAGAAAATATTATACTCCATCCTAAATTATAATTCGTTTGACTTTTTTTATGCATCATAAGCGCGTCGGTTTACATGACTTTGTCATAGAAGTTTTCCCTTCTTTAGTGTTTTCGTCCAGTTGTGTTGATGATCCAAAATTTGTGTATCTTTTCTTCTGACGATAGTTTAGTACTCTCAAATAAGTAATATGTGAATGTAGTTTCCATGTATATTTATATTTATATTATTTGAATGACGTGGACCGAAAAAATGTGGGTAAAAAGAACTATATTTTAGGATAGAGAGAGTAAGATTTTTCGCGGTTTTTAGAGAAGTATAAAGTTGTTTTGATTCCTCTTAAATAGTTTCAGCTAGTCTTCGAAGGAGAGTCATCTGCACGGCCAAACACACCTCAAATACCATTCTCTTTCTCTTCATTTTTCTTGGATCAATTCAATTTTATACTTATTTTAATCTCTCAGGTGACAACCTTTTTTCCATACGTGTATATAGGCAATATAGTATCTCTTTAAATTGGTTTCCAAGATGTACAAATTATAAGTAGCATGCCACATCCTCAACATAATGAAAAGTTTTTTAGAATTTCATGAATATCATATTGTGCATATTGTTATCCAAGACAACCTGGTTAGCACGACACCAAAATCATACACTTTCTACGGTTTTTTAACTTCCTATAATTTTTATAACAAATTGTAGAAAATAAATAACTTCTGAGAGGCAACTGGTAGCTCTAGAAAATAAACATAACTTTCTACGATATTTTATAAAAGCTATAGAAAGTTAGCTTTCACATGCTGACTCGTGTGTGAGGTCAATCGAGCCGTTAACTTCTTAGAGGCGGCCGTAAAAAGTTAGCATGAACAGTTAACTTCCTACGGCTTCCTCTAGAAAGTTAGCATGCACAACTAACTTTCTATAGCCTCCTCTAGGACAGCTAACTTCCTAGGGGCTACAGTCAGCCGTAGAAAGTTAGTCAGCTGACGGCGCTGACAGCGTGAAGCTATTAACTTCCGAGAATCTACTAACTTTCGAGAGACTTCTTTGGTTGTAGGAAGTTACCTATCTTTTTAGAGGGCTCTAGAAAGTTAAGCTAACTTTCGATAAAAAAAATTTCGATAGCCAAACTTCCGACGGGGTGACTTAACTTCTGAGAGTTTAGCTAACTTCCTAGAGTTTATGGCTAACTTTCTAGGGTTAGCCTCTAGGAAGTTCACTATTTTGGTGTAGTGTAGCATATGGTTCAACTACTTTCTCTATCACAAATAATAACATCTAGTTATGTCGTAAGCCATTTTTTTCTTTGACTAGCGATATTTATTAAAGTAAAATATTTTTAATAAAATTCACAATGACTCCAATAATATCAACCTTATATTGTTAACCTTTAAAGTTTTAGAAACTGACAATTAAGCTAGCAAAATGTGATTTAGAGAAAGTCATATATACATATTTTTTATGATTGAAGAAAACACAAATTTACACGGTCAAACAAAAATGTCGATCTCATGCGCATGTGCAAAATCCGCGCCCGTAAGCAATTGTAGACGTTTTCAGTAGAACGTGCATATAGACATGGAAAATGGGCACTCAACCCCTCGGACTCTATTGACACCTTTTTGGGTGCCAATCACTCAACACGAATCAGTGGTGGTGCTCTCTGCGCAGGGGTGGACGGTCCGCGGCCTGGCGTGAGGCTAGGATTTCCTGCCGGACGGTCCGCGCGTGCGCAGGGGCGGCGGAAGGTCGCCGGCGGCGCCTGGATCTCGCTACCGGGAGGGACCCCATTGGGGAGGAGAGATCCTAGGAGTTGTCTAGGCTCGGGCAGGCCGACCTAGACTCCTCTAATCGACGTAGAGTCGAAGAGAAGCGGAGAATTTGGGGATTGAGAGGCTAAACTAGAACTAGACTAGAACTACTCCTAATTGTATAGGAAATAAATGCGAGATAGAAGTATTATTGATTCGATTGATAATTACAAATCGACCGTATACCTCTCTATTTATAGAGGAGGGGGCTGGACCCTTTACAAACTAATTTCCGAGCTAATTCCATGATTCTAGCTAACAACTGTAGCACAAAACTCGGAACCCTAATCTGCTCTGCGCACGCGCGGACCATCCGGCCCACAGGCGCGGACCGTCCGACCTCAGGGCCGGACCGTCCGCCGCTCAATTTAGTGCTCAACATATGCCCCCTACCTTTTGGTGGAGCTGAGCAAACCAAAAGCAATTAACTCGATGTGATTACATCGGTTCTCTTAGGCATCTTGCCACATACTAGGATGATACTTTTTGAGGAAACGCCCATTCAAAGCCTTGGGTAAATCCTTGCCTTGTAATGTTTGTAGTAAATAGGCGTTACCAGACATTACCTGTTTTACTTTATAAGGACCCTCTCAGCTTGGCGACCATTTCCCAAACTTCCGGTCTTTATTTCTTAGAGGCAGGATGGTCTTCCACACCAGGTCCCCTACTTGAAATGACTTTGCTTTGACCTTCTTATTGTAGGCCCTGGCTATCATGATATTGTTATTTTCTATTGCTCCCAAAGCTATCACCCTCTTGTCGGTCACCTCATCAATATTATCCATCATTGAATTACAATAATCAATGGCGGTTAGATCATTTTGTCTGGCGAACCTGACAGTTGTAGGATCTAGGACACCAGCTAGAGGGGGGGTGAATAGACGGTTTTGACTAAAATCAAAAACACTAGAGAAGTTTAATCAATATGACAAGAGGTATAAATTCTCTAGTGATAACAAGTAAACAATCTATGAGAATCAACTAAGGTGATTGTATACTCGAAGAACAATATTCAAAATACTAATCACTTGCACGACAATAAGTAATGCAAAAAAATAAAGACACCGAATTTTATCCCGTGGTATCGATGATTTGCCGATCACCCCTAATCCACGTTGAGGTGGACTTCAAGCTCTCACTTGCTTCTCTATCAAAACACGACTTGATCTTTGAGCCAAGTGGACAAGAAATCACTCAATACCTCGTTTCCACTAATGTCACCTTTGCCGCTCCGGTGAGGTAGGTGCGAACCCCTCACAATCGACACTGCGGCTTCTCCACAATCTTCTTGGAGAGCTCGACGGAGACAACACCCGAGCCATCTAGGAGGTGGCAACCTACAAGAGTAACAAGCCGATGATGCTTGCTCGGTGTACCACCTAGTGCCTCAAGTATCACCAATGGATGCAAATGCACTAGGAACTCTCAATCTCTCACTAGAATGCAATCTCAAGCAAAGAGTGTGAGAGAATGAGTGGGAGGATCATAAATGAGCTCAATGTGTGCAAGGAATGGCCAAGAGAGACCTCACACACGAGCTCCCCTTCTATTTATAGCACACCTCTCAAATCCAACCGTTATGTGCAAACAGCACACATTCTGCGCACACGCGGACGGTCCGCGCCCTAAGCCCGGACGATCCGCCGTACATATAACGACTAGTTTTCCCGTTTGAAATCTGTCAGAGCTGTCAGAAAAGCGAGGTCCGGACAGTCCGCCAACCTTGGCCGGACTGTCCGAGACCTGGCAACTTGGAGCTCCAGAGCTCTGACCAAGAGGAGTTAGCACATGCGGACTGTTCGCCCTACAAGGCCGGACGGTCCGCGACCTGGGAGTCAGTACTGTCCGGGCTTATCCTTCGGACAGTCCGTAGTACAAATCCCAAAAACCACACAGTCCCTGGCCAAACCAATTTAGCACCTGCGGACAGTCCGCCCTACAAGGTCGGACGGTCCGCACAATAATTCAGGAACTGTGCCGAGAGCAACCTTCTCTGGTCAGGACTGCGGACGGTCCGACCCCAAGGCCCAGACAGTCCGCAGTACAAATGAACAGGACCAGTCTGAAGTAAACATACTTCGGACCCCACTGGAGGATCACGGACGGTCCGCCCACATGGCCCGGACGGTCCGCCTATCCCAAGACTTAGCAATTTTTCAAACATGCTTTTGAAAAGTTTTTTAACTCTTGAAATTGGAAGTGATGTTAGTCCTCATGCAAATGCAACCACTAGATGCTCTATGAGGCACTAAGTTTGACACAGACAAACGTCATTGACCCCTCTTTATAATACGACCATCTAGCCTACTAATCCGGTCAAATAACTTCTCTAAACTCCTGGAGACCGGCAAAAACAAAACCTATGTTATACCTTTGCCTTCACTTGATCCACAACCAATGCTTATAAATCTCCAAGATTTTCTGTTCTATGTGGTCCAACCCTGCATTCTTATTTCTCCAAGAACCGTTAGTCCACAAACAATTGTCATTAATTATCAAAACATCAGTAAGGGACCTAGATGATTCACAATCTCCCCCTTTTTGGTAATTGATGACAACACTACACATTATATCAAAGAGAAGTTTTGATTTTCAAATCTCCATCATACCTTAGGTATAAAAAGGATTTTAGAGATGAGTTTCATAAGACTTATCTTGATTTGAAGTTCCGTTCGAGAGATAGATAAATCCCAATAAAACTCAGAATGTAGGAATAGCTCCCCCTATGTGTGTGCATGATATTTCTAGTTGAAGATACAACACACATAATCGATCGGAGTTTTGATGGAGATCTTCCTACAGTCATGGTTATCGAGGCATACAAGAAGTAATATGTAAAGTAAGCGCAGCAAATTTAATCACTCCTCGATCAACCGTTCACAGAATAATTCGAACTAATTTAAACATAAGGTTTAACACACATAGTTCAACCCACAAAATATTACAAATATTTGTCCACAACCATAAGACATAGTTCACCAAATGCATAAGACATAAAGTTCAAATAGTAACCAAGTGCATAAGACATAACATAGTAAACATGCACATGCATAGTCTCAATGTCCACATGAGCGAGCTCCCCCTGAATATGATATTTCCAAATTCTCTTCTCTTCTCTCCCCCTTTGGCATCAATTGCCACAAAGGAGGGCCTCACTGACCACCATGTGGAGGATACATGCTATAATAGTGAGTGCTAAAGGTGTCAAAGAGAGAGGAGAACTGCCCAAAGTCCTGTTGGAGCTGCTGCTGCCTCTGACTTATATCTTGAATGCTTTCATTGGTAAATAGATTGTCAAACTGACTAGACAGAGCCCCCATATTGTCCTGAAAACTCTGTTGCATGTTGTTTAGTCTGGTCATGATGGGATCAGTGACATGGTCTTGGATGTGACTGCGAAATTTAGAAAGCTCAGAGTTTATCGCATCCAAGTTATCATCAAAGCGAGATTGCATGACATCCATGCGCTGGTCCATATGGGTCATCATTCCCTGGAAGCGGCCATCCATGTGGGTCTAGAGCCCTTGCTGCATGTTCTAAAAGTAAGGGTCAAAATAGCCTGGACCAGGCTGCCAGTACTGCTGAGGCTGAGGAGGAGGTGGAGGAGGAGGCATCTGCTCTGCATCAGCTTCAGGAGCTTCTCCTGCATCATCACCAGCTTCTTCCTCATCATCTGGGAAGGGAGTAAGAGGCCTGGTGAGAAATCCAATCTCATTCTTGAAGGGCCTAAAAGGTGTGTGAACTATCTCACAGTGCCCCTCAAATCTGGTCTTGGCTTTAATGAGAGCCATAATGTATGGAGCATAGGCTAAGTTCTGGTTCTTGTCCATTTTGAGGTCATTTAATTGTCTCATCATGAATAGCACAACATTCATTACCTCACCATTCATGACATGGTGGATAATGTTCCAGAACTTGTCTCTAATTTTGCTCTTGTCTCCACTCTTGGAAAGAATTGTAACTCTAGCAATTTTGTTAATCACAGTAGGATGATGCCTCAGTCCTGTTGTCTCACCAAACCTCCTAGGAATTCCCAGCCGTGTTGGCTCATAAAATTGCACAAATTCTTCAAAGTTATCTTCAGTGTACAAATCAATCACAGCTGAAATTGTATCATAATCTAGACTGTTTGCAGTAGCAAATTCAGCAAATGTTGCAGAATGCCTCTTGAAACCAGTCATCCATGTGATGGATTCCTCATCTGTATCAATCTCAGCAGTGGCTAGGAATTGTTTTACAGCCAGAGCCTTGCGCTCTACCGACTGAGCTAGACAAGCTTTGTGGTTACACATCCGAGGTCGACGCCATAGATCTTGGCGTCGAGCTCGGTGCCACGTCGGCGCCACGTCGGCGGGGTTGTGCCAGCGCAACACTCTCACTGAAATCGGTCCTCTTACCCATAAAGTAATAGAGACCACATGCCTCAAATTTTGGAATCAGGTCCTCCATAACTAATTGTCCCAGCATAAAAGTCCAATCTATCACTTGATGATTGTGAAAGTTGGTATCCATCAGTGTGCCCCAGAAGACATCAAATTGAAGTTGAGTGTGAAAGAACTGAATATTGGTGTCTGAGGGCAAAGCATACTGATTGACAGTCCTCCTGGAGCAATATTCTGCCATAGAGAATCTCCTCTTTGGATAAGTCTGTGGCGGAACTGCCCAAATTATTCCAACTTAAGTGCCTAAGTCCCGCCTTAGATGCTAGACCACACTTAAATGGGAATAACCCGTCAATCCCTCGGATCTAGTCCGACGAGGCCACCGACAGGATCAAGTACCACAGTCTCACTCGATGGTGAGTCACAGAGCAAATACAATAAAGCATAAAACCATACATTAAAAAGTATTAAACTTATTACATCATCATCGGAGTTTTTGCAAAAGTAGTCATCATTGTTCGAAGTGCAGCGGGATAAAACTATCGATAAATAGACAGAGAGATGGGGAAGCCTGTCCCATCACTCCTCATGCTCCTCCTCAGCCAAGGCAGGGTCCCACTCGACAGTCCAACCCGGTGGCAAGATGGACGACCAAGTCACTCCAGCAATCATGTCCTCCAGAGAACCTGTAAAATTATGCCACAAGCAAGGCTGAGTATACTAATACTCAGCTAGACTTACCCGGTGTGAGGAGTCTACTCCTCTACCTCTAGACATGCAGCTGTTTGGCTGTGAGTTTGGTTGCCAAAAGCACTAACTGAGTTTATAAATCAAGTTTTAACTTTGTCAAGTTTTAGTATGACTCTCTTAAGACTAAATGTATACCTATCTAGTCATACATGGTATCAAACATTTAGCAATCACAACTTTTGTCACATCATCGCATTTCCACTTGTTACTCAATGTAGCAGCATGGATCAAGCAGTCTCATTAGCTGCGAGAAGCAGACGATTCGAATCGAGTTTTTAAACCTTGCAAGGTAAACCTAAACACACGACGTGGCGAGGCACTCCGTCCCCACACACATCAACCGTCCCCATCGATTCCCCGTCAGCAGATCAGGGCTCACCGCCTTGGCGTACAATGCCTCACCGACCCCGACTGCCGTCATGCAGTGACCGCACTTGTACCCACCATAACCGGAATGGGAGACCACGTCTCAGGTCGCGTGAGGGGATATGTCCACTGCCAGGTTCACTCAGGTACTAGGCTTACCGATTTACCATATTTCTCGGCATGTGCTTAGTACATTCAAGCGCTTGACACACGGTACCACACCTTAATCCTTATTCCAATTTCCGTCTCGTAGACAACACATCCCCATGGATCGTTGTCCATAGACCATCATCATTATGATATAAAAATGGATACAACCAATTCCTGACCTCGCGCGAGTGCTAGAAAAATCACTCGACTTCTACCGAGATCCCTAATTAATAAAGCAGCTACTCGACCTAGCATACTAGTATTCATCTCAATAGGATTCCTGAGATCATGCAACTAGGGTTTCAAACAACTCCTACACTTAAGTGCACATTCAATCCTACAATCATTAAGTGTAGTAAAATAGCATAATAAACAGGTTATGCATAAAACCGGGGCTTGCCTTCCAAGGCTGGGGCAGGCAGATCCTCTGGTGCAGGCTCTGGTGCTGGATCCGGGGCTACCTCCTGAGTGACTCCTTGCTCCGGCACGAGGATGTACTCTCCGTCCGCGAGGTTGCAATCTATCGAATGCAATGAATAAGAATATGCATGCTATGATTATGCAGGATTTAATAATTATTATGCTAAGTAAAAGAAAACTAAGTTAGTTGGTAACTTAGGGTTTCCTGGTTATACGTGGCTCTTAGTGGTTTATGCTTATCTATATTAGGTTTGGGTTTTGTCCAGGGATAAGCATAGTGAATTGAAACTTGGATTTCCCTTAGATGTTTTAGTAGACATTTGAGGGATTTTGCTGGTTTGGTTAAAATGGCATTAATCTCCATTATTAATTTCCTTTTTCATTTTCTATTTATAAATTCTAGTGTGGGTTTTAACTACAACAATGATTCAACCTATTCCAAAAATTCTGAAAACTTTACAGTGGGTTACTATTGGTCATTGTAGTTTGTCCTATAAATTTGAGGTGAATACTGATTCAGATACTACTTGTGCAAAATTAACAAGAATAAGTTTTAAAAGAGCATTTTACACTATAGCTGTGATTTAATTGAGGTTTCTGTACCAAATTGTATTTTTGTCCAAATACATAGGTGATATTAGGCCTCTGTGTTAAAAAATCACAGAAAAGGCCTACTGGATATTCAGTTGTGGATTTCTAAAGTTTTATGTCAAAAAGGCATTTACTACTATCTTGTTATTTGAAAAATGTCAAACAACAAATTTCATATTTTTCCTATGTTCTTAATAACAAAACATTAGTTATCCCAAGGTTTGGGGTGTTTTCTCCTTGGGGTTATTTTTCTAGGGTTTTCTAAGTTTTCCTAAAATAAAAGGTATCCCATTTATTTTGTACTAAACAAGGGTATAATAAATTTTTCTAGTGAACTATACTGAATAAGTAAACTAACAAAAATGTGGGTGCTCCCTGGTTCTTTATTTAAACCACCTTTAATATTTTCTCTAACTTTAGGCTAAAAATAATTTAAATGGTAAACTCTACCTTAACTTGGTGTACAGAGGGGTTTATTATTTTTGTATATGTTAGGAAGTGATCAAGTACTTCCCTAAATTTTCTTAACCCCAGTCAAACAGTGTAACTATTTTTCCTTATATCTTTTAGCTTTTGACCAGTTAACCATTTAAATCAAAACCTTAAAGTTTTCTGTAACACTTAGGGGTTTTATATTTTTCCTAAGTAGTTTACATTATTTAGGATCTGGCAAAATTGGTTTGACTCGATTTGGGTAAACCAAACTGAAGTTATGAATTTTCCAAGTTCTATTTGAATTTAATTCAGAATAATTTAAAAGGTTTTCTGGAAAACTACTTTGCACCGAAGACCCTGGGTTCTTTCTAAATCAACCCACTCATTTCTACCCTTGCGCCACTATTCCCTTGAGTCACTGACAGCGCACAAAACCCCCTGGCCTTTTCTTCTCCCCCCCGAGGTCCCTCCCCTTATGCAAACAGTACCCGCGGGAAAGAAAAGGGCGGCGCGGCTTACCGGCGGTGAGAAAGGTCCGACCAGGGGCGGGGTTGGCTTCTGGAGGTCCTGGCGGCACAGCGAGGTACGACTCGACGGCGGTGGTGGCCAGAATCAGCCGGTCCACGTGCACAGGCGGGTGGTCTCGTCGGCGGCGAGTGCTCCGGCTTAACCACGACGATCTAGTTCAATTAAACGGCACGATGAGCTCCACGGGATGACGTAGAGGCTATGTGCGCAAGGAATCGAAGAATGGGGCAGGGATTTACCCGGTCTACGTTCACCAGCGGTCGGGTGAAGTCCGGTGACCGTGGACTGGCTTCTCTGGCGAAGCAAAGTCCGATTCCTTGCTCGGGGAGCTTCACCGAGGCATGCACGGTCTCTTCCGAGGGTCGGGCGCGGCTGGGAAGGGCTCTGCTGGCCGGTCTATAGTGGCGGGGGATCGGGTGGCCGCGGGCACGCCGTTTGCAGGGCAACGCCGGTGGTTTCTGGCTCCGGTGAGGTCGAGCGTGCGCGGAGGAGTACGGTCGACGCCTAAGGGGGCTTTATAGGCGCGGGCGCGAGCAGGGGACACAGGCACGACTCAGCGCGGCGCGGGGCGCGCGGGGTCGGGCGTGCTCTGGCGCGCTCAGAGCGCGTCAAACACGTGGAAGTGTTCTTCTGCCCGTGTTCAACAGCTCGCCGAGATCGCAAGCGTGCGAATCTTGGCAAAAATCCGGCGCAGGCCTCCTCCTGGCACCTATGGCTGTCTCTTGTATGTGAGTCCCCATGGCAGATAAGCCCTAGGTAGGGAGATATGCGGACGCCAAATCTGGCTTGTCCCTCTGCCCACCTCGCGACAAAAGCCATGCCAAATCATGTCAAACGTCTAGGGCTCGGTTTCAACTTTTTCCAGTGGGTGCCTTAGGTGGTATGACACATTTTTGGTATACAACTCAAGTGGTTTTGGTGCCATTTACTAAGTGAACACGGTGGATCTTTAGATTAGGTGTAGAATTTGACTTAGAGAGAATTAGAGAGCTCTAGCTCTCTCTCTACTTAAGGAATGGATTTGGGGTTCTTTAAGGGGTCTTTTTGCAATGTTTCCTCTCTGTAATTGTAGATTATAATGTTACTTAAACTTTGGCTAAGGGTTAACTTAGGCTTTGCACATTTGTTTAACCTTTCCCCTCCTTAAACCAGGGTTTTGGGAGTTTAAGGGCTCAAGAAAGGTCTAGGGTTAAATCTTCTCTTGCCCAAGGTGATAATTGCATAAATGCTTGGGTAATGCTTTTGGTCATTAACATCCTTGGTTAATACATGGTCCCCTAGGTTTTATGCTCTACTCTTCAAGTTTTCTTCCACATGTGATCACAGTCATTAGTGCAAAGATGTGCCATGGTCATGGTAACACCTGGGGTGTTACAGCCCTCCCCCCTTAAAGGAATCTCGTCCCGAGATTTTAGGTAGAGTCCTTTGGAGGAGTGTCATGAAGGCGTGCTGGTGCGTGGTTCCTTCTTTTTTTCAAGTTTCTCTAGTTAACTGCTCTTCGAATGTCATTCTCTTTGCGACTTCAGAAGGAAGTCCTTTTTGAGTCATTTCTACAGCTTACTACACCTTTAGCATCTAAGTTTTTCTTATATTTGAATTCAAAGGGCAGGTGGGGGTGGGGTTTTGGGTTACGTACCGACTCCTTTGGGCAGAAAGTCAAGGAAGCGAGAGCGTAGAAAATCCTCAGTTTCCCATGTAGCTTCTTCTACTGAATGGTGACTCCACTGAACCTTATACATCCTGATCGACCTTGCCCGCGTTGATCTCTCTTTCTGATCTAATACCTTGACGGGGTGCTCTTGATAAGATAAATCTGGTTCTATCTCAATTTCTGGTTCAGGTAGCACTTCAGTGGGTAAGCGGACACATTTCCGCAGCTGAGATACATGGAACACATCATGAACAGCTGACATGTGTGGTGGCAACTTCAATTGATATGCTACTGGTCCACAAGTTTCCTTGATCTTGTAGGTTCCAATGTAGCGAGGAGCTAACTTGCCCTTGATTCCAAATCTCTGGACACCTTTGGTGGGTGACACCTTAAGATAAACATGATCTCCCACTCCAAACTGTAGAGGCTTCCTCCTCTTGTCATGATAGCTCTTTTGCCTAGCCTGAGCAGCTTCTAGGTTCTTTTTAATAACTCTAACCTTTTCCTCTGCTTCAAGTACCAAGTCTGGTCCAAATATTTCTCTCTCTCCAGCTTGTGACCAATTTTAGTGGTGTTCTACACCTTCTCCCATACAAGGCTTCAAAATGTGCCATCTTCAAACTGGACTGGTAGCTGTTATTATAGGAGAATTCTGCCAAAGAAAGACACTTGTCCCAATCCTTTCCATAGTGTAACACACATGCTCTCAACATGTCTTCCAAAATCTGATTTACCCTTTATGTCTGGCCATCCGTTTGAGGATGGTATGCTGAGCTTCTTATTACATGGGTCCCAAGTGATTCCTGCAATTGCTCCCAAAATCGTGCCTCGAACGGTGATCCTCTGTCCGATACTATAGTCCTTGGTATTCCATGCAAACGAACTATCTGGTCAATGTAGATTTCTGCATACTTCTCCGTCCTGTGGGTGGTGTGCACTGGCAAGAAGTGAGCTGGCTTGGTCAATCTGTCCACAATGACCCCACCCAAATGGAATCATGGTGCCGGGAGGTATTGGGCAATCCTACGATAAAATCCATACAAATGTCCTCCCATTTCCAAGATGGTATGGGAAGGGGTTGCAAAGGGCCTGCTACCTTCAAATGACTGGCCTTGATTCTTTGGCAGGTGTCACATTCAGATATATACTTAGCAATTTCCCTCTTCATTCTGGTCCACCAGTACAAGGACCTGAGATCATGATACATCTTGTTACTGCCAGGGTGCATGGAGAATTTTGAAAGGTGAGCTTCGTCCAATATCTTCTTTTTGAGCTCAGGGTCCTTGGGAACAACCAATCGGTCTCCAAACCATAGGATTCCTTTGCTGTCCTGATGGAAGCATTTGTATTTTTCTGCTTTCTGCTTGATCATTTTCTTAATGACCTGAACACCCTTGTCTTCAATTTGTGCCCTGACTATTTTCTCTTGTAATGTGGGCTCCACTGAAATATAATTTAAAGCACCCGAGGAAACAACCTCTAGGTTTAGTTTGCACAATTCATCACACAGGGTGGTGATTCTTGCATCCATATTCATACAATTGCACTGGGCCTTCCTGCTTAAGGCATCTGCCACAACATTGGCCTTGCCAGGATGGTAATGCATCTCCAAGTCATAGTCCTTGATTAGCTCTAACCATCTCCTCTGCCTCATATTAAGATCCGCTTGAGTGAAAATGTATTTGAGACTCTTATGATCAGTGTAAATGTTACAGTGAGCTCCCATCAGGTAATGTCTCCATATCTTGAGAGCATGAACCACAGCTGCTAATTCCAGATCATGTGTGGGGTAGTTCTGCTCATGGGGTCTAAGTGCTCGGGAGGCATAAGCAATTACTCTATTGTCTTGCATTAAGACACATCCCAAACCAGTACCAGAAGCATCACAATAAACTTCAAAGGGCTTGGTGTTATTAGGTTGAGCTAGCACTGGTGCTGTTGTCAAGTGCTGCCTTAGTGTATGAAAGGCATCCTCACACTTCTGGCTCCAATCATACTTGACTCCCTTCTTCAACAGTTCAGTCATTGGCTTGGCAATTCTGGAGAAATCCGGAATGAATCGTCGATAATACCCTGCCAATCCCAGAAAACTCCGAATCTGTCTCACTGTGGTAGGAGGTTTCCAATCCATTACTTCTTGTACCTTCTCAGGATCAACTGATATCCCATCCTGAGAAATTGTGTGACCCAAGAATTTAATTTCCCTCAGCCAGAATTCACATTTAGACAACTTAGCATACAAACGATGATCACGCAGTCGCTGAAGCACGATGTGCAGATGCTCAGTATGCTCATCTTCATTCTTGGAATAGACCGGGATATCATCAATGAAAACTACTACAAATTTGTCCAACTCTGGCATTAATACTGAGTTCATCAGGTACATGAAATAAGCCGGGGCATTAGTCAGCCCAAAAGACATCACCAAGAACTCATAAAGCCCATATCTGGTAGAGAAGGCCGTCTTCAGAATATCACTGACACGGATCTTGATCTGATGGTAGCCCGAGCGAAGGTCTATCTTGGAGAACACTTTGGCTCCCACCAACTGATCAAACAAAACATCAATGCGGGGCAGTGGGTATTTGTTCTTGATGGTCACCGCATTGAGAGGGCGGTAATCGACACACATTCTCAGGCTTTCATCCTTCTTCTTTACAAATAGGGCCGGGCATCCCCATGGTGAAGTACTTGGGCGAATGAACCCCTTGTCCAACAACTCTTGCAGTTGCTTTTTCAGTTCTGCCAATTCCGCGGGAGGCATCCTATAGGGTCTCTTGGAGATAGGAGCAGCCCCGGGTTGCAATTCAATTGCGAACTCAATGTCTCTATCAGGTGGCATCCCTGGCAATTCATCCGGAAAAACATCTGGGTAGTCACAGACCACTGGGATCCTCTCCACTGGGGACTCTGTGACGGAACCTCCCAAGTAATTAGGCCCACCTACAGTTGTCCTTGTCCAACGGACCTCATACAACCCTGTAGGTGCCCCTGAACTACTTGACAAGTTCGGTATCTTCTTGCTTACTTTTCCAGGAACGTTTCACCCGTCTTGCAGACATTACAGAACATCGGAGATATAGAAATGCGGAAGCGATTACATAAACTTTACATTTATTTAGAAAGTAAGATCAAGTTACTTATTACAGACCAGAGCTATAAAACGAGTGCTGAGTAGTATTATTACAATACCAAGGGAGGTAAAAACTCCTCCCGATAGTTTTAAACAAAAGTTCTATATGGAGGACCAAGTCCTCCCGCACTTCAGTCTTGTTTCTCTTCCTTAGGAACCACCTTGGAGCAAAAGCAACAAAAATTTGTCGCTTCCTCACCTAAAAACAACGGAGGGATAAACCCTGAGTATGGAATTACTCAGCAAGTCTTACCCGACTAAAGAAAAGACTCTCAAGGGGATGCTGGTTATAAGGGAGTCAAGGTAAGGCTTCTCAATAATCAAAGACTCTGTTTTGCAGAAATGCTTACTAAAAGTGGATCCTTAAAAATCTAGTTTTATTTGTCAAGTTAAGTAAAATTACCTATAACTAGAGTTCTTTCTACCCTAGTTCAATCACTTGTCCTGCACTAGCCAATTTCTTAACAAAACCATCATCTTTAGTGGATTGCTACATTTAAGTCAGTGACCAAGTCTCCATAACCACGGAGGTACGGCGATCCGAATCGATTATACTTAGCTAAGGATCTCCAATCACACGACATATGTAGCACTTAACCCTTGCATATGTCAACCCGCCACCGGGGTTCTTAAGACCAGATCAGGTTCACGCAAACCGAGAGCACAAATACACCACCATCCAGCCTCTTGCCACGGAGGGTACACGCTACTCTCGCCACCGCTCCACGCCCATTTCGTGTTATCTTATTCTGGCCTTAGTCTGCCTGAGGCAAGGCTTACCCATGACGAGGCATGTGACCAGTTAAAGGGTCCTCGATCATCAAGCCTACATCGAGACGGTCCTTAATCGACTCAGATGGAGACACTACACCGAGACTCTCTTCTCGTGCAAGTCACCCGTCCGGTCTCAGCTTAATCATTTAAACCCAAATCTTGGTACCTGGCAGAGGTACATCTTTTCCGATGTTGAACCTATCAAGGCCTTTGATAGATCCATCATCAAGTTTTATTTTCGAAAACATCCCACCCACCTTTGCCACATCATATTTTGTAAAAACAAAACATTTTGTTTTTCTAAAGCAAGGCTAAGCATCAAAATCTTTTGTAAAACGGGTGGTCAAGGAAGGTAATCAAATTCAAGGAAGGTAATGCAGGAATTGTTTTATCAATCAACTCCTATCACCTAATGCATCAATCAAGTGAGAAAGATTTTAAAAACATAAAGGAAGGTGGCAAATGCACCGGGGCTTGCCTTCGTTGATAGGTGAGTCAGGCTCGGATCCGCAGATGTCGAAGTAGAGCTAAGTCCCTGCCTGAGATTCCAAAGGTGGTGGTGTCTTCTCTTCAGTCACTTCACTCTCTTCTTCGTTTTCTAAATATAACCATATAGGTATATATATATATAAGAATGAATGCCATGTAATGCTTATGAGAGTGCAAAGGTAATAAAGATTTATTATCTAAATTTTGAATATAACTTTCCTTCACGGAACTCCGAGAACTTAGGGTTTCCGGAGTCAGTAAAGGATTTCAAAGGACAAGGCGTAGGGGTTTTGGGTTCTAAGTATCAAACAAGGTTCAAATCAACCCAAACTCTACCCAAGGCTTCTAAATAATGTATAGAGCTTATGTAATAAGTTTGGGCAATTTTGGGATTATTATCTATTTTCTAAAAATCTAGAACTACTACTTTAAACTACTTAAAATGCCTTAAAATTCCTTATTTCCTCTAAAAATCATAAAACTATTTTTATTAAATACTATGAAAAATAAGGAATTTAGTAAAATTAGTTTGGCATTTTTAGGATTTTTCTACAATTTTATAGGATTTGTTTATCTCTGGCCGAAAAAGAAAAAAGAAAAACTAGCAATAGTACTGGGCCTGATTTAGTCCAGGACGACCCAACCACAGCAGAAGTGCGCTCGCGCGCGCCTGCGTGGCAATCTTGCAGAAGGGCCCTCGGGGTTTTGTCTAACTAAAACTGGGTTCGCCGCACTATTGTTATGAGTCGCTGACATCTTGCATAAACATCCTCTTATTTCTATTTCTTCTCCAAGGAGCTCCCCGACGGCGGCGCGCTCGCAGATCACCTCTGACGCGGTTTGTACAGGCCATGGCCGGCGATGGTTGTTACGGCCAACAACCGGGGAGGCATCACTGACCTAAGGCGGCCTAGGAACGTGTGCGAATTTAGCTTGAATACTTGAAGAATGATCTGCTCACGTGCATGGCGGACACCGTGTCTACGAGCTTGTGTTCCCACACGACCATAGCGGAATCAAGCAAACGGGCACCACCGTAGGCTTCGCAAGCATGCAAAGGCATGAAAACAACATGTGGATTGGACAACGACTTACCAGAACAAGCTGGCCACGGGCGGGTTGTTCTCCACGGTGTGGCGGACCGATTTGGGGGAAAATGGCGCCGCGACGTTCACGAGTGGAATTGAGGGCGGGGCTTGGGGCTATACAGCCATAAGGGGTTCTAGTTTTACTGCGCACAACCAATTTGGGAGGAGGGGACAGAGGCAGCGCGAATTTTTGCTTCGGATCAACTTACGGTGTGCGTGATGTTCATACCTTGCCGCGGATCATGGGCTATTTATAGCCGCGCTGGTCCGGCGATCACTGGACAAGCACCCCGTGAGTCACCACGATGAGGACTAGTGCTTAAGCACGTGGCGCGCAACGGCAACAGCTCGACGGCGGCGAGGTTATCCGTTCGATCGATGAGCTGGGGAGGAAGTACGGCGGGCTTAGCCACCACGAGGCTCAACTCAATCCGGGCGCCAGATATTTACCTGCCCGAGCTTATCTGCTGCCCACGGTGCACGAATCGTGCCGATCCATCAACAATCCCGGCGAAAATTCACCGACGACGAGCAGGGGGATGAATCGTGATCTTCTTCAGTTTGGGGCTTACTGTACCATGGCGAATGGAGTTCAGTCAGCCTGACAGACCGTTTTTGAGCTTGATTTTCTCCCAAACCTGTATGACAACACATACCAAATTCTACAGCAAAGTTTTAGAGCTACTAACCAGCTATAACTTTGCTACAATGTGCTCCCACAAGAAGTCACTGGATCTTGCTTAAAATTAAGCCCTAAGTTCATGTCATCCCACTGTTAATCTGAATTTCAGATTTCAAGCAGTCTGACAGTCCAACTTTAGGCTCATTTATCTCAGAATTCTTCATGGTACCAAGGCATGAGTTCTATAGCAAAGTTGTGCTCCTTTCATAGATCTACAATATTGATGTGGTTACCTAGGGCAAAAACCCTAGAATTTGAAAGATACAAAGCCACAAAGGTGAGCACAATACACTGAAATTCAGACTTAGTCAAAAGAGTTCAAATGTGGCTCTTTTGCAAGTAAGTCCAAAACTCAGGGTTTGGCTTGTAAATTCACATATGAGTGACCCAAATGACTTAAGATACTTATTTAACTTGGTTTTTGCACTTTAGTCCAAAAGTGGACTAATTTTGCACATAAGCCCCTAGGATTTGGATTTAGGGTTTTCCAGGGTTCCAATTAGGGTTTTTGGCATCCCAGGGGTATAAATGTGATTCAACTTTATTTTTGGGGACATTTTATGACTATTTCCCTAAAGCCTTTAGGTTTTCTCAATTTGGGTTAGGTCTTACCCCTTTAATCCCTATTTAGGGTTAAGTTCCCTATCCAGGGTTCTATTTGCAAAATGATATAACAATACAACTTGTTTGAAATTTTTACCTAGTGAATGCACTCTAGGTGTGTCAAACATATGCAATGCCAATGCTTATGATGTCATGCTCAAGTTTTAGTTACAGTAACACCAGGGGTGTTACATCCTTCCCTCCATAAAAGAATCTCGTCCCGAGATTAAATGTCCTAGGGTAGGTAATGGAAAAGGAAACGCGACATACTTTTATTTCCTTATTTCTGGTACAAGGCAGGGGTGGTTTGGGAATCACTCCTTTATTACAACATCTACACATGCTTTATAATTTACAGGAGGCTAAAAAGCCTGGGAAATTTTTATCTAAAAAGTCTTGAGTTTCCCACGTAGCCTCATCTTCGGAATGCTGGTTCCACTGTATCTTGTAGAACTTGAGAGTTTTTCTCCGGGTAACCCTATCCTTTTGATCCAAGACTCGAATAGGGTGCTCAGAATATGTCAAGTCCGGTTCAAGGACAACATCTGTCACTTCAACGGTTCGATTGGGAACCCGAAGACACTTCTTCAATTGTGACACGTGGAACACATTATGCACAGTAGACAAGGTTTCGGGTAACTGGAGTCGGTATGCCACTGGCCCATATCTTTCCAGAATAAGAAAAGGACCAATATATCGTGGTGCAAGTTTTCCCTTAACCCCGAAACGTGATACGCCCTTCATTGGTGAAACCTTTAAGTAGACATAGTCTCCCTCAAGGAAATATAAGGGCATTCGCTGTTTGTCTGCATAACTCTTCTGACGAGCTTGGGCTTTCTTCATATTATGAATTATTTTCTGAACCTTTTCTTCAGTCTCTTTCACCATATCAGGCCTGAAGAAGTACCTTTCACCAGGTTCAGACCAATTTAGCGGAGTACGACATCGTCGTCCATATAAAGCTTCAAAGGGTGCCATCTTGATACTTTCTTGATAGCTATTATTATATGAGAATTCCGCTAAGGGCAAACATTCATCCCATTTCTGTGAGAAGTCCAGAACACATGCCCGCAACATATCTTCAAGTATTTGATTGACCCTCTCAGTCTGCCCACTAGTTTGAGGATGATAGGCCGAACTGTGGAGCAATTTAGTACCCAGGGATCTATGAAATTCTTCCCAAAATTTGGATACGAATTGAGGTCCACGATCCGACACTATAGTCTTCGGAACACCATGCAAACTGAGAATGCGAGCAATGTACAATTGGGCATAGATAGTAACCGGGTGATCTGTATTGACTGGCAGAAAATGAGCAATTTTCGTAAGCCGATCAATTATAACCCCAGATAGAATCATACCCTTTTGTAGTCCAGGGTAATCCCACAATGAAGTCCATACTAATATCTTCCCATTTCCATGTTGGGATTGGCAAAGATTGTAATGGACCAGCGGTCTTTATGTGTATGGCCTTGACACGTTTACAAGTGTCACATCTATCCACATATCGTGCAATTTCAATTTTCATCTTTGCCCACCAGAAGAACACACAAGGTTCCATGTGTGCAATTTGCTTCTTCTGATGACACTTTACTATCTGAGTCTGTTGGGCGAGCGGCAATTATGCAATTTTACCCAAACAAAAGCAGATGCACCATCTTGGGTAAAACACTCAGAAAGAGGTTTACCAACAAGTGGTTACAGTAAGTTCATAGCACACGAGACGGGTGTGAATGTCGAATAACATCATGGTGAACTCGTGTTAGCCAAGGAATCCAAGCCCACGGAAGGTGGTATAGATTCAGGAAAAATCACCAGCGGAGGGATCTGTAGATACGGACTTTGCAACCAGTCCATTTTATCCAACACTAGTCATGGATCAGCATGATTACACACTCAGGAAAAGTACGCATGAGGCGGTCGAGGCACGACTAGAGCGATAATTAAGTGGTTACTGGTTGACTTAATTTGATTTTGGTAAGTACTTTCTATAGGGTGGGTTGAACCAAAGTGAGTTTAGACAACTCGATAAAACGATCCCTAAACTCAGCCTTCGTTCATTGGGCAGTTACAAGTTAGTCAAAACCAACTTGTTGAACTACTTTTGACATTAAGCAAATCCTCTCCATACCATTGTTAAGCCAAGGGTTGAGAGTTCACTCTTTGTTAACAGGAAATCCTGCACTTGGTTAGAAATCTATTTGGTCATGTTGTTCATCCGTTTTTCTCATGCGAGATGAATTATCCACTTGGTTAGGGAATACATGGATTAAATAAGAGAGCGAATGAACAAACTCCTGCATTTCAACAACAGGGGAAACAAATCTCTATTTTGAGAGCTAATCAGTTGTTTTCTTACACTAAAAAGCTCCAAGGCTTCACCTTTACACAAAGGATGCAAAGGGAACTTGTGTGAGTAGTCACTACCAAGATCAAAATAAATAAGACCACACATAAAAGTGGTATGCCCTTTTGATCCAACGTAGATGACAGAGGTTGCTTGATCTCTTTCACAAACAACATAGAAATTGTTTCAAGGAAAGGTCAATGGAAGATAACACATCAGTGTAATTCCATAATGGATCATGACTAGAGACCTCGATACCGACATGCGCCAAGCAGCAAAATCCTGTGTGCACATTCACAGGAGGCTCTCAGTTTCGCCGCGGTACCATAAGTTCTTAACCATGACACCATTACAAAACTAGCACCAATAATGAATCTCACGAGGTAAGAACAATTTGCGCAAATATAACATATCGATATAGTCTAATAATGGATTATGACTATTAACGGTGATACCAACAGATGCCAAGTAGCGCAACCATGTGTGTGCATCCACAGGAGGCCCTCGGTTTCATCGTGGTTCCATCGGTTTTAGTCATAACACCATTGCTAGACGTAACCAATAAGAAATCTCACACCACACAAATGAATTGTGCAAGGGTGACAATATACAAGGATACTCTACCTGTCAAAATGGTTACAAGTAGAGAGCCAAATAGATCATGGCCCGAGGAAGTGAACAAGGCATGGCTATAACCTAAACTTGATGAAAGAAGTACGATGGGAGACTGTTAATTCAGCCCCAAGCATATTTCTATGCCTATTGTAGAGAGCACAAGGTCAAGGATTAAGTTGGTATGCCTTCGATAGATATGAAGGAACCAAAGGCATCAAATTCAAGGAAATGGTCGGACATGTCTTTCCTAGGTTGGGTTAATAAAGCAACATAACGATCTGCAAGGAGAGGCCAAATATACTAAAGACTTCAACCTGCATCAGCTGAACAAGAGAATGGTGCTAAAAAGGAGACATGACTTGAGATCCTTATTTGAAGTCCAGGTACACTTTAGTTTCGACAAGGAAATTATCTAGGCATTTATTTGTATGTGTTTGGTCATGGAGTGTTAACGAAGAATTTAACTTTGGGTCGGGTCATGGTTCACTAAATACTAATATAGCCTAATTCTTGGGTTTAGGCAATCAAGTCACCAACTCTCTATTCGCCATAACTCAACCTGATGGTTCTCAGATCAGAGTTGAGAATTACTTTATGCTGGGCTAACCAGTTTATGCCCAAGATGACATCTATGTCTTGGTCTTTCAGAACAACCATATTAGTAGGAAAGTCCTGTCCGACCAATGTTACGGGCACTTTGATAAGCCACTTCTTTTCTCTTTTGGTAGCTTTACTATCGGGCGGAGAAGACCATTCGTCAACCAACTTCATAGAGGGAGGGGGCCTGAAAAGGTCCAGTTCACCATCAAGCACTTCTCCCGCTATACGAGAAGGTCCGGCTTCCATCCCGACAGAATCCGCAGGGACATTCGGGTGCAGTTGTGAATACAACACATGAACTTCTTCATGTAGTGTATCACAACAGACCTACAAGTTATCCATGGCTGAGCTAAGCTCCTCCACACGGGCTTGAGCTTTGGCTTCCTTAGCCCAGGCAAGTGGACGAGAATTAACCGTCCATCGAGTGCTAGATCTCGTTTCGCGAGTTGGTCTTGCAAGTAGCGGATGGCTACATCCGCGACCCATAGATCATTCCTGTGACGGAATTCTGATTGAAGCAGTTCGACTTGTGCTTCCAGATCCCCGATAGGATCGTTGCTACCACTGCTACTTTCTTCATGTCTTGGGGTAAGTTAATGGCGGGTATGCTAATGGGTCTAGTAGATTTGCGCGCGGTCTTTCTGGTGCGCGACATCATTTTTCTAAGGGGGAAAACTTATTAGTATAGTTCTTAGCATGATGCATGTGTAATTACAGAATCAACCTTAGTTGATTCACACCTTCTATATGTTGCACTCTTACTACCTGGTCTTTAAGATAAACTCTTCAGAATACTTAGGTAAGAAGGGAAGAGATTTTCTAGGTAAGACTTTTAGAAAATCCTTTTGAAGATGCCTCATAATATCTGCAAAGAAGGGCTACGCTCCGATACCAGCTGTGACGGAACCTCCCAAGTAATTAGGCCCACCTACAGTTGTCCTTGTCCAAAGGACCTTAGACAACCCTATAGGTGCCCCTGAACTACTTGACAAGTTCGGTATCTTCTTTCTTACCTTTCCAGGAACGTTTCACCCATCTTGCAGACATTACAGAACATCGGAGATATAGAAATGCGGAAGCGATTACATAAACTTTACATTTATTTAGAAAGTAAGATCAAGTTACTTATTACAGACCAGAGCTATAAAACGAGTGCTGAGTAGTATTATTACAATACAAAGGGAGGTAAAAACTCCTCCCGATAGTTTTAAACAAAAGTTCTATATGGAGGACCAAGTCCTCCCGCACTTCAGTCTTGTTTCTCTTCCTTAGGAACCACCTTGGAGCAAAAGCAACAAAAATTTGTCGCTTCCTCGCCTAAAAACAACGGAGGGATAAACCCTGAGTATGGAATTACTCAGCAAGTCTTACCCGACTAAAGAAAAGACTCTCAAGGGGATGCTGGTTATAAGGGAGTCAAGGTAAGGCTTCTCAATAATCAAAGACTCTGTTTTGCAGAAATGCTTACTAAAAGTGGATCCTTAAAAATCTAGTTTTATTTGTCAAGTTAAGTAAAATTACCTATAACTAGAGTTCTTTCTACCCTAGTTCAATCACTTGTCCTGCACTAGCCAATTTCTTAACAAAACCATCATCTTTAGTGGATTGCTACGTATAAGTCAGTGACCAAGTCTCCATAACCACGGAGGTACGGCGATCCGAATCGATTATACTTAGCTAAGGATCTCCAATCACACGACATATGTAGCACTTAACCCTTGCATATGTCAACCCGCCACCGGGGTTCTTAAGACCAGATCAGGTTCACGCAAACCGAGAGCACAAATACACCACCATCCAGCCTCTTGCCACGGAGGGTACACGCTACTCTCGCCACCGCTCCACGCCCATTTCGTGTTATCTTATTCTGGCCTTAGTCTGCCTGAGGCAAGGCTTACCCATGACGAGGCATGTGACCAGTTAAAGGGTCCTCGGTCATCAAGCCTACATCGAGACGGTCCTTAATCGACTTAGATGGAGACACTACACCGAGACTCTCTTCTCGTGCAAGTCACCCGTCCGGTCTCAGCTTAATCATTTAAACCCAAATCTTGGTACCTGGCAGAGGTACATCTTTTCCGATGTTGAACCTATCAAGGCCTTTGATAGATCCATCATCAAGTTTTATTTTCGAAAACATCCCACCCACCTTTGCCACATCATATTTTGTAAAAACAAAACATTTTGTTTTTCTAAAGCAAGGCTAAGCATCAAAATCTTTTGTAAAACGGGTGGTCAAGGAAGGTAATCAAATTCAAGGAAGGTAATGCAGGAATTGTTTTATCAATCAACTCCTATCACCTAATGCATCAATCAAGTGAGAAAGATTTTAAAAACATAAAGGAAGGTGGCAAATGCACCGGGGCTTGCCTTCGTTGATAGGTGAGTCAGGCTCGGATCCGCAGATGTCGAAGTAGAGCTAAGTCCCTGCCTGAGATTCCAAAGGTGGTGGTGTCTTCTCTTCAGTCACTTCACTCTCTTCTTCGTTTTCTAAATATAACCATATAGGTATATATATATATAAGAATGAATGCCATGTAATGCTTATGAGAGTGCAAAGGTAATAAAGATTTATTATCTAAATTTTGAATATAACTTTCCTTCACGGAACTCCGAGAACTTAGGGTTTCCGGAGTCAGTAAAGGATTTCAAAGGACAAGGGGTAGGGGTTTTGGGTTCTAAGTATCAAACAAGGTTCAAATCAACCCAAACTCTACCCAAGGCTTCTAAATAATGTATAGAGCTTATGTAATAAGTTTGGGCAATTTTGGGATTATTATCTATTTTCTAAAAATCCAGAACTACTATTTTAAACTACTTAAAATGCCTTAAAATTCCTTATTTCCTCCAAAAATCATAAAACTATTTTTATTAAATACTATGAAAAATAAGGAATCTAGTAAAATTAGTTTGGCATTTTTAGGATTTTTCTACAATTTTATAGGATTTGTTTATCTCTGGCCGAAAAAGAAAAAAGAAAAACTAGCAATAGTACTGGGCCTGATTTAGTCCAGGACGGCCCAACCACAGCAGAAGTGCGCTCGCGCGCGCGCCTGCGTGGCAATCTTGCAGAAGGGCCCTCGGGGTTTTGTCTAACTAAAACTGGGTTCGCCGCACTATTGTTATGAGTCGCTGACATCTTGCAGAAACATCCTCTTATTTCTATTTGTTCTCCAAGGAGCTCCCCGACGGCAGCGCGCTCGCAGATCACCTCTGACGCGGTTTGTACAGGCCATGGCCGGCGATGGTTGTTACGGCCAACAACCGGGGAGGCATCACTGACCTAAGGCGGCCTAGGAACGTGTGCGAATTTAGCTTGAATACTTGAAGAATGATCTGCTCACGTGCATGGCGGACACCGTGTCTACGAGCTTGTGTTCCCACACGACCATAGCGGAATCAAGCAAACGGGCACCACCGTAGGCTTCGCAAGCATGCAAAGGCATGAAAACAACATGTGGATTGGACAGCGACTTACCAGAACAAGCTGGCCACAGGTGGGCTGTTCTCCACGGTGTGGCGGACCGATTTGGGGGAAAATGGCGCCGCTGTGTTCACGAGTGGAATTGAGGGCGGGGCTTGGGGCTATACGGCCATAAGGGGTTCTAGTTTTACTGCGCACAACCAATTTGGGAGGAGGGGACAGAGGCAGCGCAAATTTTTGCTTCGGATCAACTTACGGTGTGCGTGATGTTCATACCTTGCCGCGGATCATGGGCTATTTATAGTCGCGCTGGTCCGGCGATCACTGGACAAGCACCCCGTGAATCACCACGATGAGGACTAGTGCTTAAGCACGTGGCGCGCAACGGCAACAGCTCGACGACGGCGAGGTTATCCGTTCGATCGATGAGCTAGGGAGGAAGTACGGCGGGCTTAGCCACCACGAGGCTCAACTCAATCCGGGCGCCAGATATTTACCTGCCCGAGCTTATCTGCTGCCCACGGTGCACGAATCGTGCCGATCCATCAACAATCCCGACGAAAATTCACCGACGACGAGCAGGGGGATGAATCGTGATCTTCTTCAGTTTGGGGCTTACTGTACCATGGCGAATGGAGTTCAGTCAGCCTGACAGACCGTTTTTGAGCTTGATTTTCTCCCAAACCTGTATGGCAACACATACGAAATTCTGCAGCAAAGTTTTAGAGCTACTAACCAACTATAATTTTGCTACAATGTGCTCCCACAAGAAGTCACTGGACCTTGCTTAAAATTAAGCCCTAAGTTCATGTCATCCCACTGTTAATCTGAATTTCAGATTTCAAGCAGTCTGACAGTCCAACTTCAGGCTCATTTATCTCAGAATTCTTCATGGTACCAAGGCATGAGTTCTATAGCAAAGTTGTGCTCCTTTCATAGATCTACAATATTGATGTGGTTACCTAGGGCAAAAACCCTAGAATTTGAAAGATACAAAGCCACAAAGGTGAGCACAATACACTGAAATTCAGACTTAGTCAAAAGAGTTCAAATGTGGCTCTTTTGCAAGTAAGTCCAAAACTCAGGGTTTGGCTTGTAAATTCACATATGAGTGACCCAAATGACTTAAGATACTTATTTAACTTGGTTTTTGCACTTTAGTCCAAAAGTGGACTAATTTTGCACATAAGCCCCTAGGATTTGGATTTAGGGTTTTCCAGGGTTCCAATTAGGGTTTTTGGCATCCCAGGGGTATAAATGTGATTCAACTTTATTTTTGGGGACATTTTATGACTATTTCCCTAAAGCCTTTAGGTTTTCTCAATTTGGGTTAGGTCTTACCCCTTTAATCCCTATTTAGGGTTAAGTTCCCTATCTAGGGTTCTATTTGCAAAATGCTATAACAATACAACTTGTTTGAAATTTTTACCTAGTGAATGCACTCTAGGTGTGTCAAACATATGCAATGCCAATGCTTATGATGCCATGCTCAAGTTTTAGTTACAGTAACACCAGGGGTGTTACAGACTCTATCATAACGAAGGCACAAGAACGGGTACAACCCTGATCGGGCAAATATAATGTGGTTTCACCACAAGTGGGCGAGGCACCTCAATGGCCCTTGCCGCAATATCCATCATGGCCTGATGTTTGGTTAACTAGTCAGTTCCCAATATGATATCCACACTATCCAAACCCAAAATGAGGAGGTTGGTTTTGATTATCAAACTACCAAACTTTATGGGCACATTCTTGTTGATTTGGTAGGTGGCAACCCTGCTTCCTGGTGTTGAAATTGTAATACCCCCATTGGTGTGGTGAAAAGGTAGCTGACATTTGGCACTAAATTTTGCACTGATAAAACTATGTGATGCACCAGAATAAAAAAGAATAATTGCAGGATAATTCAAAACTAAAAAGATACCAGTCATGACAGGTGCTCCCTCTAGAATGTCAGCCATGGTGGTGAAGTTCAGTCTGCCTTGCCTCACTTGCACCTTTTGTCTCTTGCCTTGATTCTGGTTGGCATTCTGCCCTTGCCTCTGCTGGTTTCTGGGGCAATTCTTAGCATAATGCCCGGTGTTACCACAAGTGAAACACTTGTTGTCATTGGCCTGGCGGTATTGCTGATGTTGTTGATTGTTCCTCTGAGCTGGAAACTGGGTGCGGTTCGGTGCCTGCTGCTGCTGTGGTCGGATCACCCAACGTCCTTGCTGCTGCTGAGGTCCTCGGTTCTGAGTGTCAGACACGATCCTGAAGCGCTGTGGCTGAGCTGAGGGTCCTGCCACAGGGGTCTTCCTCTTCTTTTCTGCCTGACGAGCTGTGATACAGTCCTCCTGAGAAATGGCCATGTTGACTAACTCATTATAGCTGTTGGCCCTGGCTGTGTTGAGACGGTCACGGAGCTTAGTGTTGAGCCCCCTCCTAAACCTGTCCCTCTTCTTCTCGTCGGTGTCTGCATGATATCCGGCATATTGGCACAGGTCATTAAAGGCCTGAGCATACTGTAACACTGTCTGGTTTCCCTGAGTGAGTGCTAGAAACTCGTTGAGCTTGCGGTCCATAATGCCCGCTGGTATATGGCGCCCCCTGAAAGCTGCCTTGAACTCTCTCCATTCCACCTCTCGGTCATCTGGCTGCATAGCAAGAAAATGGTCACACCATGTCCACGCGGGTCCGCGAAGCTGCTGGGTGGTGAACCTGACCTTAGTCACTTCTAAACAAGCTCCATGGAGTAGCGGGAATTCGGATTCCACTACCCTCAGCCATACATCAGCATCAAGTGGGTCCTCTGCCCTGGTGAACAATGGTGGCTGGGTACTAAGGAACTCCTGATAAGTGGCTGCTGCGGGGTGACGCTGATGATCACCACCACCATAGTGCTGAGGTGGTGGCTGACGCTGAGCTAGCTGTCTCAAGATCTCGTTCTGCTGAGCCATCAGCTCCTGCAGAGTAGGAGGCGGTGGCGGTGGTGGTGGAACGCGCTCATTCTGACCACGACGCGCTCTTCCAGCCATCTGAAAAATCATGTATATTCTCAATACAACATTTCTAAGGTTCAAGGTTCAATTGTGGTGAAAGAGTTTAAAA
This sequence comes from Zea mays, assembly GCF_902167145.1. Lineage (NCBI taxonomy): Eukaryota > Viridiplantae > Streptophyta > Magnoliopsida > Poales > Poaceae > Zea > Zea mays. The sequence continues at coordinate 137,005,196 of NC_050098.1, read as the reverse complement.
GGGTAAAACCAATATATATATATATATATATATATATATATATATATTGCATAATTATAAAAGATTCCACATGGCATAAACTTTTCTTCTTAAATTAAAACTGGCATCATTCATCATCCATACTTCCAAAAGAGTCTGCTAAGATTACATCAATAACTCAAAAGACTCAACTCTATCTAGCCTAGTACCCCAAGGGTGCAAAAGCTAAGCTAGCTTCGAGGAGATCTACCGTCACAGACTTCTAACCCTATCTCGACGATCTAGTGAGCAAACGAGGCAACGCTCGACTCAGGGGAAGGTGGTCTCCCTGAGCCAGCAGTGTCCAAACTGGAGGCAGGCTCCTCTCCTCCCTCGATGTCGACATCCTTGTTGGCCTCCATGTCCTGGATCTCCTGGTGGTGCATATCTAGGTGCTGGTTAGCCTCTGCAAGTTGCTGCTGGGTGTTGATCAACTGATCCTCGAGGACCTCGATAGTGTTCTCCCTGGTTCCCACTAGCTCCTCAAGCTCTTGGATCTCATTTGACAGTTGCTCCACTTGTAAGTCCTTTTCCACCATCTCAGTGGACAAGTCAACCACAAGTTCCGCTCTGTTATCCAAAGTGATCTTTGTCGCCTCCAACAATGCCATCAGATGGGACATTGCCTCTCCACGCATCACTTGCAGACGATACAAGGCATTCATGCACCGCACCGTCAAGTGAGAAGTCTGACCTGGGTAGATGGCCCAGATATCCTTGGCATGCTCCACTCGGTCCTTCCACATTGGGTCGTCCTCCTTCTCCGCGGGGAACAAACCAATGGGGTGAGTGGACAGCTCCAAGGGGTGGAATTCGCAGAATGTGGTCAGTCCGTGAAGAGCAATCGCCTCCATAGTGTCCTCAGCCCTGTAACCAAAAGACTCAGAGTCCAGCGAACGCCAGCCTGGCTGTAGGGGATGAGGCTCCAGGGTCATCCTCACCCTACAGCGGGGCACTCGGTGCTTTTCGAACTGCTGCACCGCGTACTGGGGAGGCGTCATGTAACCAGCTCCCTGAAGTACCTCCCACAAGATACGGGGGAAACCCTCTCATGCAAGCCCGTCAGTGTGAGACTGTGCATTCCCTTCATCCGAGGATCCGTGAGAAGTCATCTGTGTACGGTTAAGCGTAAGTAAAAGAAAAAGAATTATAAAAAGAAAAGGGATCACAACTCAGCCTCTCTATAACAACGACGATGGTACTAGGGTACTTAGTTTGTCATCATTTTGTATTAAAGTTCTTACCCAATTATCCATTAGTTTAATTAAGGATGCATGCATGCTCGTCCTGAACGACCTCACATCAACTTAGAGGGAATAGGGAAGAACTCCCATCCCTTATAGTAGCCGGTAGGGCTTACTCAAATAGCCACCTAGCTACCCCTCTATTGTCCTAAGGCTTCACGTCCTAGGTCTATCCTTATCGTCCTGACGATCTATCCAACATTTGTTTCTAACCAGTTTTACCTTAAAAAAGGGTGGTGTTTATAGTTTATTGATTCCTCTGTGGTGGTACGAGCTCTGATACCAGCTGTGGCGGAACTGCCCAAATTATTCCAACTTAAGTGCCTAAGTCCCGCCTTAGAGGCTAGACCACACTTAAATGGGAATAACCTGTCAATCCCTCGGATCTAGTCCGACGAGGCCACTGACAGGATCAAGTACCATAGTCTCACTCGATGGTGAGTCACAGAGCAAATACAATAAAGCATAAAACCATACATTAAAGAGTATTAAAGTTATTACATCATCATCGAAGTTTTTGCAAAAGTAGTCATCATTGTTCGAAGTGCAGCGGGATAAAACTATCGATAAATAGACAGAGAGATGGGGAAGCCTGTCCCATCACTCCTCATGCTCCTCCTCAGCCGAGGCAGGGTCCCACTCGACAGTCCAACCCGGTGGCAAGATGGACGGCCAAGTCACTCCAGCAACCATGTCCTCCAGAGAACCTGTAAAATTATGCCACAAGCAAGGCTGAGTATACTAATACTCAGCTAGACTTACCCGGTGTGAGGAGTCTACTCCTCTACCTCTAGACATGCAGCTGTTTGGCTGTGGGTTTGGTTGCCAAAAGCACTAGCTGAGTTTATAAATCAAGTTTTAACTTTGTCAAGTTTTAGTGTGACTCTCTTAAGACTAAATGTATACCTATCTAATCATACATGGTATCAAACATTTAGCAATCACAACTTTTGTCACATCATCGCATTTCCACTTGTTACTCAATGTAGCAGCATGGATCAAGCAGTCTCATTAGTTGCGAGAAGCAGACGATTCGAATCGAGTTTTTAAACCTTGCAAGGTAAACCTAAACACACGACGTGGCGTGGCACTCCATCCCCACACACATCAACCGTCCCCATCGATTCCCCGTCAGCAGATCAAGGCTCACTGCCTTGGCGTACAATGCCTCACTGACCCCGACTGCCGTCGTGCAGTGACCGCACTTGTACCCACCATAACCGGAATGGGAGACCATGTCTCAGGTCACGTGAGGGGATATGTCCACTGCCAGGTTCACTCAGGTACTAGGCTTACCGATTTACCATATTTCTCGGCATGTGCTTAGTACATTCAAGCGCTTGACACACGGTACCACACCTTAATCCTTATTCCAATTTCCGTCTCGTAGACAACACATCCCCATGGATCGTTGTCCACAGACCATCATCATTATGATATAAAAATGGATACAACCAATTCCTGACCTCGCGCGAGTGCTAGAAAAATCACTCGACTTCTACCGAGATCCCTAATTAATAAAGCAGCTACTCGACCTAGCATACTAGTATTCATCTCAATAGGATTCCTGAGATCATGCAACTAGTGTTTCAAACAACTCCTACACTTAAGTGCACATTCAATCCTACAATCATTAAGTGTAGTAAATTAGCATAATAAACAGGTTATGCATAAAACCGGGGCTTGCCTTCCAAGGCTGGGGCAGGCAGATCCTCTGGTGCAGGCTCTGGTGCTGGATCCGGGGCTACCTCCTGAGTGACTCCTTGCTCCGGCACGAGGATGTACTCTCCGTTCGCGAGGTTGCAATCTATCGAATGCAATGAATAAGAATATGTATGCTATGATTATGCAGGATTTAATAATCATTATGCTAAGTGAAAGAAAACTAAGTTAGTTGGTAACTTAGGGTTTCCTGGTTATACGTGGCTCTTAGTGGTTTATGCTTATCTATATTAGGTTTGGGTTTTGTCCAGGGATAAGCATAGTGAATTGAAACTTGGATTTCCCTTAGATGTTTTAGTAGACATTTGAGGGATTTTGCTGGTTGGGTTAAAATGACATTAATCTCCATTATTAATTTCCTTTTTCATTTTCTATTTATAAATTCTAGTGTGGGTTTTAACTACAACAGTGATTCAACATATTCCAAAAATTCTGAAAAATTTACAGTGGGTTACTATTGGTCATTGTAGTTTGTCCTATAAATTTGAGGTGAATACTGATTCAGATACTACTTGTGCAAAATTAACAAGAATAAGTTTTAAAAGGGCATTTTACACTATAGTTGTGATTTAATTGAGGTTTATGTACCAAATTGTATTTTTGTCCAAATACATAGGTGATATTAGGCCTCTGTGTTAAAAAATCACAGAAAAGGCCTACTGGATATTCAGTTGTGGATTTCTAAAGTTTTATGTCAAAAAGGCACTTGCTGCTATCTTGTTATTTGAAAAATGTCAAACAACAGATTTCATATTTTTCCTATGTTCTTAATAACAAAACATTAGTTATCCCAAGGTTTGGGGTGTTTTCTCCTTGGGGTTATTTTTCTAGGGTTTTTCTAAGTTTTCCTTGTTTTCCTAAAATAAAAGGTATCCCATTTATTTTGTACTAAACAAGGGTATAATAAAATTTTCTAGTGAACTATACTGAATAAGTAAACTAACAAAAATGTGGGTGCTCCCTGGTTCTTTATTTAAACCACCTTTAATATTTTCTCTAACTTTAGGCTAAAAATAATTTAAATGGTAAACTCTACCTTAACTTGGTGTACAGAGGGGTTTATTATTTTTGTACATGTTAGGAAGTGATAAAGTACTTCCCTAAATTTTCTTAACCCCAGTCAAACAGTGTAACTATTTTTCCTTATATCTTTTAGCTTTTGACCAGTTAACCATTTAAGTCAAAACCTTAAAGTTTTCTATAACACTTAGGGGTTTTATATTTTTCCTAAGTAGTTTACATTATTTAGGATCTGGCAAAATTGGTTTGACTCGATTTGGGTAAACCAAACTGAAGTTATGAATTTTCCAAGTTCTATTTGAATTTAATTCAGAATAATTTAAAAGGTTTTCTGGAAAACTACTTTGCACTGAAGACCCTGGGTTCTTTCTAAATCAACCCACTCATTTCTACCCCTGCGCCACTATTCCCTTGAGTCACTGACAGCGCACAAAACCCCCTGGCCTTTTCTTCTCCCCCCCCCCCCGAGGTCCCTCCCCTTATGCAAACAGTACCCACGGGAAAGAAAAGGGTGGCGCGGCTTACCAGCGGTGAGAGAGGTCCGGCGAGGGGCGGGGTTGGCTTCTGGAGGTCCTGGCGGTCACAGCGAGGTACGACTCGACGGCGGTGGTGGTCAGAATCGGCCGGTCCACGTGCGCAGGCGGGTGGTCTCGTCGGCGGCGAGTGCTCCGGCTTAACCACGATGATCTAGTTCAATTAAACGGCATGATGAGCTCCACGGGATGACGTAGAGGCTATGTTCGCAAGGAATCGAAGAATGGGGCAGGGATTTACCTGGTGTACGTTCACCGGCGGTCGGGTGAAGTCCGGCGACCGTGGACTGGCTTCTCTGGCGAAGCAAAGTCCGATTCCTTGCTCGGGGAGCTTCACCGAGGCATGCACGGTCTCTTTCGAGGGTGGGGCGCGGCTAGGAAGGGCTCTGCTGGCCGGTCTACGGTGTTGGGGGATCGGGCGGCCGCGGGCACGCCGTTTGCAGGGCAACGCAGGTGGTTTCTGGCTCCGGTGAGGTCGAGCGTGCGCGGAGGAGTACGGTCGACGCCTGAGGGGGCTTTATAGGCGCGGGCGTGAGCAGGGGACAAGGACACGGCTCAGCGCGGCGCGGGGCGCGCGGTGTCGGGCGCGGGCGTGCTCTGGCGCGCTCAGAGCGTGTCGAACACGTGGAAGTGTTCTTCTGCCCGTGTTCAACAGCTCGCCGAGATCGCAAGCGTGCGAATCTTAGCAAAAATCCGGCGCAGGCCTCCTCCTGGCACCTAGGGCTGTCTCTTGTATGTGAGTCCCCATGGCAGATATGCCCTAGGTAGGGAGATATGCGGACGCCAAATCTGGCTTGTCCCTCTGCCCACCTCGCGACAAAAGCCATGCCAAATCATGTCAAACGTCTAGGGCTCGGTTTCAACTTTTTCCAGTGGGTGCCTTAGGTGGTATGACACATTTTTGGTATACAACTCAAGTGGTTTTGGTGCCATTTACTAAGTGAACACGGTGGATCTTTAGATTAGGTGTAGAATTTGACTTAGAGAGAATTAGAGAGCTCTAGCTCTGTCTCTACTTAAGGAATGGATTTGGGGTTCTTTAAGGGGTCTTTTTGCAATGTTTCCTCTCTGTAATTGTAGATTATAATGTTACTTAAACTTTGGCTAAGGGTTAACTTAGGCTTTGCACATTTGTTTAACCTTTCCCCTCCTTAAACTAGGGTTTTGGGAGTTTAAGGGCTCAAGAAAGGTCTAGGGTTAAATCTTCTCTTGCCCAAGGTGATAATTGCATAAATGCTTGGGTAATGCTTTTGGTCATTAACATCCTTGGTTAATACATGGTCCCCAAGGTTTTATGCTCTACTCTTCAAGTTTTCTTCCACATGTGATCACAGTCATTAGTGTAAAGATGTGCCATGGTCATGGTAACACCTGGGGTGTTACAAAGTCCATCCTGTGATGTCAATCAGATAGTCAGGATGAGCGTGCAGAACATCTTCTGTGTCCATAGAGACACTACCCCAAGCTGAAGATTGAGCCTCTGAGTATGTGGTTGGATTATAGTCTGCATCATCTGCACGAGGGCGCTTTGATTTGAAACGACCAGCAAGCTTCTTCCGAAGACCACCCAGACCACTGCAATATATGTGAGAAATAACCATAGGTGAATTGTTGATAACGCCACAACATAGAGAAAGAAGGTGCAACTTTCTGTCAGGGTCCGGACTGTTCGTGCTAGGGGGTCAGACTGTCCGCGCAAGGGGTCCGGACAGTCCGCGCCAACCTAGCGGACGGTCCGCGACCGTCCAGGGGCGATTTTCTAGAACCCTAGCCGCCCCAATCATTCAATCAACGATTCGGCATAAAATAACCATCCAAACTCGTTCAAAATTTTGCACAACATTCACAATGAGTAGCATTAGCAATTCCACCAATCAAATTTATGAATCCACTGCTCAATTCTAGATCAGAGAGAAAATCCGAAGAATTCCCAAATTTGAAGAAATCAGATAAAATCCATGAGATTTTGAAATACTGGGATGAAGACATGATTGTTGAACTTCCAACAAGCTTCCGGACAATCCATGCGCAAGTTCACTTCACGGTCCGCTCACAATCGACGAGAGTCTCCTTTAGGCGTGTGGAGAGTGTGAGAGGAGAAAGCAACGGATGAAAGTGACCATCTGACTGCCTCTACTCGACTTAACTACCTGTAGCGGACGGTCCGCGCAGGGACGACGGGCGGTCCGCGTCCTGTTAACTCAGACTGTCTGCTCTGCTGACACGGACTGTCTAAGTCCTGATACGGCGGACGGTCCGGGATCCTTACCCGGACGGTCCGCGGCCTGATACTCAAATCTCCAAACTTTGTCCACTTTCTGATTTTGAATTTCAAATCTAATTTGATGCTCATATATGGACATTTCGACCAATCCAAGGGTTAGTATGCATGCATATACACATTATGTATTTGAGGAATACACATTTTCATATCAAACTACTTAGATCAAACGAGAATGAAAAATTCATCAAAAATACCCAATAAATAGCCTAGAGAGCATATTTAGAAGCGAAATGCAATACTAAACATGTGTGTTCAACCTCAAGCCACATTTGAGAGATCTATCACATTCATTTCACTTCTTAATGTGCAAAATCTCGTTTCATCCAATGGCTTTGTAAATATATCGGCCAATTGATCATCCGTGCCAATTGAATATATAGAGATGTCTCTCTTTCCAACATGATCCCTCAAGAAGTGATGCCTTATATCAATATGCTTAGTTCTTGAGTGTTGGACCGGATTTGTAGCTAATTTTACCACACTCTCATTATCACACATGAGAGGCACATTCTTAAAAATGATCCCATAATCCAATAGAGTTTGTTTAATCCATAATAATTAAGCACAACAATTACTGGCCGATATATATTCCGCCTCGGCGGTAGAGAGAGCAACGAAATTTTGCATTTCAGAAGACCATGAAACAAGAGATCTTCCAAGAAATTGACAACAACCGGAGGTGCTCTTCCTATCAACTTTGCAACCCGCATAATCCGAATCCAAATATCCAATTAATTCAAATTGAGCACGTTTGGGATACCATAGACCAATATTGGGAGTATACTTCAAATATCTTAGAATTCTTTTTGCGACCTTCAAGTGAATCTCTCTAGGTGAAGCTTGAAATCGAGCACACATGCAAACACTAAACATAATATCGGGCCTAGATGCGGTAATATAAAGTAAACTACCAATTATTGAGCGAAAAAGTTTTTGATCAACCATAGTACCTCCCTCATCTAAGTCTAGATGACCATTTGTTGCCATAGGAGTCTTGATAGGCTTTGCATTCTCTAAGCCAAACTTCTTGAGCATGTCCTTCAAATATTTTGATTGACTTATAAAGATTCCATCTTTCAATTGTTTGATTTGAAGACCAAGGAAGAAGCTCAATTCTCCTATCATAGACATTTCAAATTCTTTTTACATCATTTTTCCAAATTCCTCATAAAACAATTCATTAGTAAATCCAAAAATAATATCATCAACATAAATTTGACAAACAAACAAATCTTTGCCAATTCTTTTAGTGAATAGGGTAGTGTCAACCTTCCCGATTTTAAAGTCTTTGGAAAGCAAGAAATCCCTAAGCCTTTTCATACCAAGTGCGTGGAGCTTGCTTAAGCCCATATAGAGCTTTAGAAAGCTTGAACACGTGGTTAGGTCTTTTGGGGTCCTCAAAACCAGGGGGTTGTTCAACATACACTAGTTCACATGTGGTTAGAAAGGCACTCTTTACATCCATTTGGTAGAGCTTGCTATTATGAGCACAAGCATAAGCAAGAAGGATCTGGATTGCTTCCAATCTTGCCATGGGAGCAAATGTCTCACCAAAATCCAATCCCTCTATTTGAGTATACCCTTGTGCAACTAATCTTGCCTTGTTCCTTACTACTAATCTTCATTGTGCTTGTTGCAAAACACCCATTTTGTACCAATAACATTGTGGTTCTTTGGTCTCTCAACAAGCTCCCAAACTTCATTTCGAGTGAAGTTATTTAATTCATCATGCATTGCATTTACCCAATCAACATCAAGTAGAGCTTCATCTACACGGTTAGGTTCCATACAATATACAAAAGAGAAATGTTCACAAAATGAAGCTATGCGAGAGCGAGTTTGAACACCCTTACTAATGTCACCCACAATTTGATCAACCGGGTGATCCTTCACAATAGAATGATGAATTCTTGATACCGTTTGATAATTTCTAGTTGAAGCATGAGGAGGAACCGAATGACTTGAAGTATCTTGATCATGAGTATCCATAATTTCATCATTTTGTTGGCTTTGGTGATTTTCTTCATTTAGGGTTGAAGAGGATGGAATGACAACCACACTATTTTCATCATCATCTTCCTTTGACTTTATTTCACCAATGACCATTGTTTTCATAGCATTTTTCAATTGAGTTCCACCAACATCATCAAGATTATCACTTTCATCTTGAGACCCATTAGTTTCATCAAACTCAACATCATATGCTTCTTCAATAATACCATGAGTCTTGTTGAAAACTCTATAAGCCTTACTATTTGATGAATATCCAAGTAGAAAACCCTCATCACATTTCTTCTCAAATTTAGAGAGCCGGCTTCCCTTTCTCAAAATATAGCATTTGCAACCAAATACTCTAAAATATGAGATGTTTGGCTTTCTACCAATGAGCAATTCATAGGGAGTTTTCTTCAAAAGCTTGTGACAATATAGCCTATTTGATGAGTGACATGCGGTGTTTATTGCTTCGGCCCAATAAGAATCCGACACATTATATTCCGCTAACATAGACCTTGCCATATCAATGAGAGTCCTATTCTTTTTTCAACAATACCATTTTGTTCCGGACTATATTTAGAAGAAAATTCATGCTTAATACCCTTGTCATCACAATATTTATCAATTCTTGCATTTTTGAATTCCGACCCATTATCACTTCTAACTTTCTTGATATCAAAATCAAATTGGTTTTGAGCCAATATAGAAAATGACTTGAAAGTTTCAAACACATTAGATTTATCCTGAAGAAAGTAAACCCAAGTGAATCTAGAATAATCATCCATAATCACAAGGCAATAGGAATTACCGCCGATACTCACGAACGATGTTGGCCCAAATAAATCCATGTGAAGTAATTCCAAAGCCCAATGAGTAGACATTTGACTTTTATTTGGATGAGTATTTGCCACTTGCTTCCCGGCTTGACAACAGCTACACAATTTGTTCTTCTCAAATTTCACATCTTTCAAGCCACGGACTAAGTCATGTTTGGTTAAACGATTGAGTTGCTTCATTCCAACATGACCAAGACTTCTATGCCATAACCAACCTAGTGAAGCCTTTGAGAATAAGCAAGTTGTGAGCTTTGCCTCACTAGATGAGAAATCAACAAGGTAAAGATTTTCATATCTAAAACCTTTAAACTTAAGATTGCTACCATCAATACTAGAGATGATAACATCATCAACGGTGAAATTGCAAGTAAATCCTAAATCACATAATTGAGCTATAGATAGTAAATTAAAATTCAAAGACTCAACTAAAAGCATGTTTGATATGGAATGATCATTTGAAATAGCAATTTTACCCAAGCCTTTAACCTTTCCTCTGTGATTATCTCCAAATGTGATACTATCATAATTTGAGCAATCTTCCTCACTCATTTGGGTGAACATTTTCATATCTCCGGTCATGTGTTGAGTGCATCCACTATCCAACACCCGATTCCCTCCCGCCTTGTAGTTCACCTACAAAAGGAAATCAATCTCGTTTAGGTACCCAAACTTGCTTGGGTCCTTGGATGTTAGTGACCAAGGTCTTTGGCACCCAAATAGCTTTGTTTTTTGTTGCCAACAATTGGAGTACCAACAAATTTAGCATGAACACCTTTTGCATTATGAGAAAGAACATAACAATGCTCAAAACAAGTGGAGGATACATTCTTGAGCTTAGGACAATTCTTCTTGATATGTCCATTCTTGTGACACTTGTGACACACTTTGTCACATTCTTACACAAATAATGTCTTTTGCTTTATAAAAGCATTCTTTCCTTTCTTGGGAACATATCCAAGACCCTCACGGTTAAGTGAGCACCGTTGACTTCCCAATATGAAATCCAATTTAGCCTTTCCACCATATGCCTTCTCTAGATCATGAGTTAGAGCATTCACTCTATCTACTAATACTTCATTCTCAACAATGATTTGTGATTCATCAAGAGCAATATTACCATTCATAAGATAAATTTTGCATTTATCACAAATAGAGTTAGTAGGTAGTGGTTCACTTGTAGGACTATCAAGTAAGTCAGAAGTGACTCCAACATCCTCGGTGACCACCACAACTTCATGCAAAATAGATGAGTTTTGAGCTTCCGCAAGCTTCTCACAATTCTCTTTTAGATCGTTGTGAGAAGTCTTGAGCTCCTCAAAAGACACTTGAAGGTTTTTATACAATTCCTTCAAGGTCTTAAATTTTTCTTTTTCTTTGTGCATGTAGTCATCGGCCTCACCTAACATTCTAACAAGATCATCATATGAATAGCCATCATCATCAACATCATCAACATCATTTATATCATTTAAATCGGTGATGATTTTTACCTTAGCATCTCCCTTTTCCATGAGACAATGAGGGGATGAGAAAAGTGAAGGAGCTTCCTTGATGGCAATTCCGGCATTAAGCTTGGATGAGGTGTCATCATCATCATCATCATCCGAGCTATCATCTGAATCCCATTCAACTAGGTAGGCTTTGCCATCTTTCTTCTTGTTGTAGAATTTCTTCTTCTTATCATCTCCATCTTTGCCCTTCTTCTTCTTGTTAGGGCAATTCATGGCGATATGACCGGGTTCCCCACACTCAAAACATTTTCTATCAATGAAAGCATTTCTTCTTGATGTTTGGCCTCTTCTAGGTTGACCTCTCTTCATCTTCATGAATTTGTTGAATTTCTTTACAAATAGTGCCATATCTCCATCACTCTCACTTTCATTTTCTTCATCATCACTATCTTCGTTTTCAATTGCCTTAGAAGCTTTAGCTTTGAGAGCGATTGATTCATTCTTCACTTTCTTTGCCAAACTTATAGCATCGGCTTGAGATTTCTTGAATATATCTTGAGTAAGAATTTCCCCCAATACTTCGGTTGGAGAAGTTGTAGATAGATCACTTCTTACTAACTTGGTCACAATCGTCTCATACTTCTCCAGAAGAGATCTAAGGAACTTGTGAGTGAAATTCACATCCGGTACATTAAAACCAAGTCCCTTGAGTTCATTCACTATCTCATTTAACCGGTTGAACATATCGGATACACTTTCATCTTCTTTCATAATGAATTGCTCAAATTTTCCTTTGCACACATATAGCTTGGCACTCTTCACAACTGTAGTTCCTTCATGAATTTCCATTAGCTTAATCCAAATCTCATGAGCGGTTGTGAGATTCTTGATACGGTTGAACTCATTTATATCAAGAGCATCATAGAATACATTCATGGCTTGATCATTTGTAAGAATGTTTTCATTGTCACTAGCCGATGGTTCATCTTATTTCAACACAACAAACCCATCCTTGACAATTGACCAAATTTTTCCACCTATTGCTCTAAGATGCATTGACATTCTTATTTTCCAATAGTCGTAGTTATTCCCATCAAAATGCGGTGGCTTCCCAATGTGCACATTGTTGTTACTAGCCCTTTTGTCCCACTCCGGGATGATTAGATCCACAAACAATGGAGTCCTCGACTCCGATACCACTTGTAGGATCTAGGACACCGGCTAGAGGGGGGTGAATAAACGGTTTTGACTAAAATAAAAAACACTAGAGAAATTTAATCAATATGACAAGAGGTATAAATTCTCTAGTGATAACAAGTAAACAATCTATGAGAATCAACTAAGGTGATTGTATACTCGAAGAACAATATGCAAAATACTAATCACTTGCACGACAATAAGTAATGCAAGAAAATAAAGACACCGAATTTTATCCCGTGGTATCGGTGATTTGCCGATCACCCCTAATCCACGTTGAGGTGGACTTCAAGCTCTCACTTGCTCCTCTATCAAGACACCACTTGATCTTTGAGCCAAGTGGACAAGAAATCACTCAATACCTTGTTTCCACTAATGTCACCTTTGTCGCTCCGGCGAGGTAGGCGCGAACCCCTCACAATCGACACCGCGGCTTCTCCACAATCTTCTTGGAGAGCTCGATGGAGACAACACCCGAGCCGTCTAGGAGGCGGCAACCTCCAAGAGTAACAAGTCGATGACGCTTGCTCGGTGTACCACCTAGTGCCTTAAGAATCACCATTGGATGCAAATGCACTAGAAAATCTCAATCTCTCACTAGAATGCAATCTCAAGCAAAGAGTGTGAGAGAATGAGTGAGAGGATCACAAATGAGCTCAATGTGTGTAAGGAATGGCCAAGAGAGCCCTCACACATGAGCTCCCCTTCTATTTATAGCACACCTCTCAAATCCAACTGTTATGTGCAAACAACACACATTCTGCGCACACGCGGACGGTCCGCGCCCTAAGCACGGACGGTCCACCGTACATATAACGGCTAGTTTTCCCGTTTGAAATCTGTCAGAGCTGTCAGAAAAGCGAGGTCCGGACAGTCCGCCAACCTTGGCCAGACCGTCCGAGACCTGGCAACTTGGAGCGCCAGAGCTCTGACCAAGAGGAGTTAGCACATGCGGACTGTCCGCCCTACAAGGCCGGACGGTCTGCGACCTAGGAGTCAATACTGTCCGGGCTTATCCACCGGACAGTTCGCAGTACAAATCCCAAAAACCACACAGTCCCTGCCCAAACCAATTTGGCACATGCGGACAGTCCGCCCTACAAGGCCGGACGGTCCGCACAATAATTCAGGGACTGTGCCGAGAGCAACCTTCTCTGGTCAGGACTGTGGACGGTCTGACCCCAAGGCCCAAACGGTCCACAGTACAAATGAACAGGACCAGTCCGAAGTAAACATACTTCGGACCCCACTGGAGGATCGTGGACGGTCCGCCCACATGGCCCGGACGGTCCGCCTATCCCAAGAGTTAGCAATTTTTCAAACATGCTTTTGAAAAGATTTTTAACTCTTGAAATTGGAAGCGCTGTTAGTCCTCATGCAAATGCAACCACTAGATGCTCTATGAGGCACTAAGTTTGACATAGACAAACATCATTGACCCCTCTTTATAGTACGGCCATCTAGCCTACTAATCCAGTCAAATAACTTCTCTAAACTCCTGGAGACCGGCAAAAACAAAACCTATGTTATACATTTGCCTTCACTTGATCCACAACCAATGCTTATAAATCTTCAAGATTTTCTGTTCTATGTGGTCCAACCCTGCATTCTTATTTCTCCAAGAACCGTTAGTCCACAAACAGTTGTCATTAATTATCAAAACATCACTAAGGGGCCTAGATGATTCACAACAGCATACAAACTTATTTCCACAGGCAACACTGCTTCCTGCCCATAGACAAGCTCAAACAGAGATACTTTAGTAGCACTATGTTTAGATATTTTGTGAGCACATAAAGCTTCGGACAAAATCTTATGCCAATGCTTAGGATTATCGGATATCTTCTTTTTTATCAAGTTAATCAATGTCCTATTACTAGACTCGGCCTGTCCATTGGCCTGAGCATAATATGGAGATGAATTAAGCAACTTAATTCTATATAATTTAGCAATTTCACGTACCTCTTTTGACATAAAAGAAGTTCCTTGATCTGTAGTCAAGGTCTGGGGAATGTCGAATCTATGAATAATATGCTCAGTTATGAACTTAATTACCTCCTTGTGTGTCATGTTCTTCCGAGCAACAGCTTTAATCCATTTGGTAAAGTAGTCAGTGGCAACTAACATGAACTGATGCCCCTTTGATGATGAAGGATGAATTTCTCCTATAAAGTCTAATCCCCATCCTCTCAAAGGCCAAGGCTTGATGATAGGATGTAATTCGGCTGCAGGGACCAACTGTAGGTCGCCAAATTTTTGACACACTTCGCATCCTTTGTAGTACTTGAAACAATCAACTATCATGTTAGGCCAATAAAAACCAGACGTTCGCAACAACCACTTCATCTTTGGAGCTGATTGATGGGTACCACAAATTCCTTCATGTACTTCGGCCATGGCTAATATAACATCATCTGGCCCAAGCACTTAAGCAGGACGTCGTTGACTGTTCGTCGGTAGAGTTCATCACTCATCAAAACATACTTGAAAGTTGTACGCCGAATGTTCTTATCTGTCCTGATATTGGGATTTTGTAAATAATTAGTTATGGGCGTCCTCCAATCACTTGCATCAGCTTCATTATTAGTCGAATCAATTAGGAGAACTTTCCTAGTAACCCCGGACAGTCTGGAGTCTCTACTCGGACGGTCCGCGACCTGGGGAATTGGCCCTGCACCGGTTATCATATTTTCAGTGTTGTGAAATCTCCCTCGCTTTATCCGATAACCTGATGCATCTTGTGCCAATTTGTTAGCTCTATGATTCTCAACTCTAGAGATATGCCGAATACTGAATTCATCAAAAGAATGAATTATGCCCCAACATTTTTCAAGGTAACTATTTAGAGTACCATCAAAACATTGTTATTCTTCTAACACATGTTGGACGACCAGCTGAGAATCACCAAATTCCTTCACATGTTTTACTCCCATACAATTTAAAAGTTCCAAGCCAAACAAAAGAGCCTCATATTTGGCTTGATTGTTAGTGCAATAAGTTGTCAATCGGCTAGAGAAGTCGAAGGAGACATCACTTGGTGAAACAAGTACGATGCCAATTCCTTGCCCTTCATTGCAAACCGATCCATCAAAATATAAAGTCCAAGGAGTAATAGTGAGGTATGACATGTCTAGTTTATGAGTATCATTAATCCGATATTCTACAATAAAATCCGCTACGACCTGGCCTCTCATAGATTTCAATGGTTCATAGGCCAAGTGAGTGCATAAGCCCACTTACAAATTCTACCACTCATAATTGGGTTATGCAACATGTATTTGATCACATCGGCTTGACCTGAAACAGTGCAATGACTAGACAGTAAATAACATCTACACTTGGTGCATGCATAAAACAAGCATAAGCATAACTTCTCAATAAAAGTGTACCTTGTTTCAGCATCCACCAACCTACGACTTAGATATGTCACCACATGCTCCTTTCCTTCAGTTTTTTGTGTCAGAACAGCCCCAATGACCTTATCTTCAGCTGCAATGTATAATCGGAATGGTACTCCTTCTTATGGTGCTTTTAATACGGGAGCCGAAGACAAGTATTTTTTAATGAGATCAAATGCTTCCTGCTGCTCTGCCCCCAAGCAAATTCGGCATCATTCTTAAGCCGAAGGATAGGGGTGAAGGCATCAATCTTCCCGGCTAGGTTAGAAATAAACCTTCGTAAATAATTCACCTTGCCGAGAAACTTCTGCACTTCGACCTTATAGGTCGGAGGTCCCACATTCCAAATAGACTTGATTCGGTCAGGGTCTATCTCTATACCATGTTCATGGATGACAAGTCCTAAAAACTTACCAGCCGACACTCCAGAAGCACATTTACGTGGGTTCATTTTCAAACCGTACCGACACATCTTATCAAAGGCTTTGCGCAAATCAGCTAAATGAGAACTAAACTCAACCGATTTTACTACAATATCATCAATGTAGACTTCCACAATGTTTTCCAACAGCTCGTGAAAGATTAAATTCATAGCCCTCTGATAAGTAGCACCGGTATTTTTAGACCAAATGTCATGACAACCCACTCAAATAAACCAATGAAGCCTGGACATATAAAGGTCGTTTTAGACGCATCTTCTTCGGCCATGAAAATATGATTATATCCAACATTACCATCAAGAAAGCTAATAATTCTATTTCCTGATGCATTATTGATTAATGTGTCAGCTATGGGCATGGGATACTCATCTTTAGGAGTTGCTCTATTTAAATTGCGAAAATCAATGCATACTCTAAGCTTACCTGACTCCTTCTCCACCGGCACAATATTGGAGACCCACTCTGCGTATCTGCAAGGTCTAATAAAATTAGCTTCTAGCAGCCGGTGGATTTCGTCCTTGATTCGTGGGAGAAGATCAGGACAAAATGTTCTAGCTCTCTGCTTGAAAGGTCTGAAACCGGACTTAATAGGCAGCCGATGCTCTACGATCTCTCGGCTTAATCCCGGCATCTCAGTGTAATTCCAAGAAAAGCTATCTGAATATTTCTTCAATAGACTGATCATCTCATTTCTAGGATCGGTCTCCAGGGTCTTGTTTACAAAAGTTGGCCTTGGAGTTTTACCATCTCCTATGTCGATCTCCTCCAAAGGATCGACCAATGTAAACCCCTGTCCTAATTTATCGAGATCTCTGAATTCCTCTATCATGTCCCCCACAGAGGAATCAGATGATCTTTGTGTGATGGCGGACTCTCCGGTCTCGAGGGCCGGATCATCCGTAATATTGTCTTTGCGCTGTGGTAGATGTTCGGTCTTAAAGTCCGAAATGTTTTGTGAAAGACCGGACCATCCGGCCTTAGAAGTCGAACTGTCCGTGACCAATGACTCATGAATTTTGTGTACTCTTCATTTAAACTTTATTTAGGATTTAGCTGATTCTCCATCGGCTCTAGCATTACAAGAATGAAACCCTTCTTATCTATACTTATGAACTGGTAATCAGAAAAATCTACTCCTGTGAGACATGTAGCAGTCTCATAAGTCCAGAGTACAGGGGCATCGACCACAGCGATATAGGCCGATACATCAGCATGTACTTGTTCTATATCATCGCCTACCCATTATATTAACATTTGATGTAATGTAGAAGGTATACATTGGTCATGTTGGTCTTGACAAGTTTGTCATTTTGTTTACCTAATTTTCTGTACAATGAATAAGGCATTAGATTTACAGCCGCCCCTCCATCTACCAACATTTTAGCAATCGGTATCCCATCAATGTGACCGCGCACGAAGAGGGGCTTTAAATGATTTACCGATTCCTTTGGTTTAGTAAAGGCGACTTCTATAGGACCAAAATCAAACTGGGTAACAACAGGTTCATCGTCGCCGACAATAGTACTGTCGGGGACCATAATTAGGGGTACCCCCAAGACTCCTAAACTCGGCTGGTAATCACCATCAGCACAAGCTTTAAAAGCCTGATGGGCGCAATTCAGGTCAAGGCTTCGTCCACTCAAGGGACACGATCCCGCCTCACCCGAGCCCAGCCTCGGGCAGTAATAGTAGACCTAGGCGGATTCACGCCTCGCCCGAGGGCCTCCTCAAGAAACAGGCGCACCTTCAACTCGCCCGAGGCCCAGCTCGGGCAGGCTTCGCAGTGAAGCAACCTTGGCCAGATCGCCTCGCCAACCGACCGTATCGCAGGAGCATTCAATGCAAGGATCGCCTGACACCTTATCCTGACGCGCGTTCCTCAGTCGGCAGGGCCGAAGTGACCGCAGTCACTTCGCCCCTCCACTAACTGACCTGACAGGAAAACAGCGTTGCCTGCCCCGCTCCGACTGTTGTGCCACCCGCCAGGGTGAGGCTGACAGCAGCCGAGTCCAGCCTTAGGCGCCTTAGGAAGCTCCGCCTCGCCCGACCCCGGGGCTCGGCCTCAACCTCGACCTCGGAAGACGATCTCCACCTCGCCCGACCCCAGGGCTCGGACTCAACCTCGACCTCGGAAGACGGTCTCCACCTCGCTCGACCCCAGGGCTCGGACTCAACCTCAACCTCGGAAGAGTCACCGCCTCGCCCGACCTTGGGCTCGGACCGACCACGTTACAGGGGGGTACATCATTACCCTACCCCAAGCTAGATCAGGCTACGGGGAACAAGACCGGCGTCCCATCTGGCTCGCCCCGGTAAACAAGTAATGATGGCACCCTGCGTGCTCCCATGACGACGACGGTTCTCAGCCCCCTACGGAAGCAAGGATACATCAGCAAGGACCCGACAGCCCCGACAGCTGTGCTTCTACAGGGCTCAAGCGCTCCTCCGATGGCCACGACACCATATGCACAGGGCACTAGCACCTCTCCGACAGCCACGTCGGCATGTACATAGGGCTCTGGCTCCTCCCTGCCGGACACGTTAGCATATTGCTACAACCCCCATTGTACACCTGGACCCTCTCCTTACATCTATAAAAGGAAGGTCCAGGGCCCTCGTACAAAGGAGGTGGCCGCGCGGGAGGCGGGCTGATGGACAGGCTCTCTCCCTCTCTCGTGAACGCTTGTAACCCCCTACTGCAAGCGCATCCACCCTGGGCGAAGGATAACGCGAGCCGCGGTTCCCTTTTTTCCCTCTTGTGTTCTATCTCACGCCGACCCATCTGGGCTGGGACACGCAGCGACAATTTACTCGTCGGTCCAGGGACCCCCCGGGGTCGAAACGCCGACAGTTGGCGCGCCAGGTAGGGGCCTGCTGCGTGTTGATGAACAGCTTCCCGTCAAGCTCCAGATGGGTAGTCTCCAGCAACCTCTCCAGCCCAGGACACTGCTTCATTTCGGGAGTCTCGAGTTCATGTCCCTCGACGGCAGCTACGATATGGTACTTCTTCCTCCGCCGCGCGACAAGCCCGACTCTGGTTGGGATTTCTCCGGGCTCGGTAACCCCAGTGCCATGCGAGACTTCATGATCGCATGTAAATACTGCCTCTCCGATTACTCCGATGGTGGCCACAGCCTTGACGACGAGGACTGTGGCCCAAGTCGCGAATGTTGCCACGTCGATCTAGGGGGTCTCGACGAAGGCAACCACCTTGGTATGCCGGAGGACGATGATCCCTCTAGTCCTGCGCCTCGCGTTGACATCCTTCGGGAGCTAGCTATGGTCCCAGTCCCTACGGGGGGTCAGGACGCACAGCTCGAGCAAATCCGCGAGATGCAGGCCAAGCTCAACGAGGAAGCAGAACAACTTGTGTAGCTCCGGCAGAACATCGGTCAGGAGTGGGCAGGCCGAGCACCAGCCGGAGAAGCGCATCATCTGGCCCAGGACGTCCAGCACCGCGTCGCTGACGATGCCAGGGCGAGGCTGCCCCCGACTTCTAGTGGGGTCAGCCAGAACCTGGCAGCAGCAGCAATACTACTCCGAGCGATGCCGGAGCCATCCACCACCGAGGGGCGGCGTATCCAGGGAGAACTCAAGAATCTCCTGGAGGAAGCCTCGGTCCGACAGGCCAAAAGCTTTGCCTCCCGAAGGCAGGGGTACCCCCCGGAGCATCGCGCCGCGACTTCCCGATTCATGCGGGAAGCCTCGGTCCACACCGGGCGCACACGGGACGCAATGCCTGCAACCCTGGGTTGCCTCGGCAACGAGCACCACCGCCGCGACCGTCGAGCCCACCTCGACGAGAAGGTGCGCCGAGGCTACCACCCCAGGCGTGGGGGACGCTACGAAAGCAGGGAGGATCGGAGTCCCTCGCCCGAACCACCTGGTCCGCAAGCTTTCAGCCGAGCCGTACGACAGGCGCCGTTCCTGACCCGGTTCCGAGCCCCGACTACCATCACCAAGTACTCAGGGGAAACAAGGCAGGAACTATGGCTCGCGGACTACCGGCTGGCCTGCTAGCTGGGTGGAACGAACGATGACAACCTCATCATCCGCAACCTCCCCTGTTCCTTTTCGATGCCGCTCGAGCCTGACTGGAGCATCTGCCTCCTGCACAGATCTCTAGCTGGGACGACCTGGTAGAAGCCTTCTCCGGGAACTTCTAGGGCACATACGTGCGCCCTGGGAACTCCTAGGATCTCCGAAGCTACCGCCAGCAGCCAGGAGAATCCCTGCGGGACTACATCTGGCGATTTTCGAAGCAGCGCAACGAGCTGCCCAACATCACCGACTTAGATGTCATCGGCGCGTTCCTCGCCGCCACCACTTGTCGCGACCTGGTGAGCAAGCTGGGTCGCAAGACTCCCACCAGGGCGAGCGAGCTGATGGACATCGCCACCAAGTTCACCTCTGGTCAGGAGGCGGTCGAGGCCATCTTCCGGAAGGACAGGCCCCCTCAAGAACGCTAGCAGGAAGACGTCCCCGAGGCGTCCGCTCAGCGCGGCACGAAGAAGAAGGGCAAGAAGAAGTCGCAAGCGAAACGCGACGCCACCGACGTAGATCTTGTCGCCGCCGCCGAGCACAGGAACCCTCGAAAGCCTCCCGGAGGGGCCAACCTGTTCGACAAGATGCTCAAGGAGTCGTGCCTCTATCATCAGGGTCCCATCAAGCACACCCTTGAGGAGCGCGTCATGCTTCGGCGCTACTTCCATAAGGTCGGGCCCCCGACGGAAGGTGGCAAAGGCCATGACAACGACAAGAAGGAGGGCAACAAGGCAGAGGAGTTCCCCGAGGTCCACGACTGCTTCATGATCTATGGTGGGCAAGTGGTGAACGCCTCGGCTCGGCACCGCAAGCAGGAGCGCCGAGAAGTCTGCTCGGTGAAGGTGGCAGCGCCAGTCTACCTAGACTGGTCCGACAAGCCCATCACCTTCGACCAAGGTGACCACCCCGACCGCGTGCCGAGCCCAGGGAAGTACCCGCTCGTTGTCGATCCCGTCATCGGCAACGTCAGGCTTACCAAGGTCCTCATGGACGGAGGCAGCAGCCTCAACATCATCTACGCTGAGACCCTCGGGCTCTTGCAGATCGATCAGTCCACGATCCGGGCCGGTGCGACGCCTTTTCACGGGATCATCCCCGGGAAGCGCGTCCAACCCCTTGGGCAACTCGATCTGCCCGTCTGTTTCGGGACTCCCTCCAACTTCCGAAAGGAAACCCTCACGTTCGAGGTGGTCGGGTTCCAAGGAACCTACCACGCAGTGCTGGGGAGACCATGCTACGCCAAGTTCATGGTCGTCCCCAACTACACCTACCTCAAGCTCAAGATGTCGGGCCCCAACGGGGTCATCACCGTCGGATCCACGTACCGACACGCGTACGAATGCGACATGGAGTGCGTGGAGTACGCTGAGGCCCTCGCCGAATCCGAGGCCCTCATCGCCGACCTTGAGAGCCTCTCCAAGGAGATGCCAGATGCGAAGCGCCACGCCGGCAACTTCGAGCCAGCAGAGGCGGTTAAGTCCGTCCCTCTCGACCCCAGCAACGACGCCTCCAAGCAAGTCCGGATCGGCTCCGAGCTCAACCCCAAATAGGAAGCAGTCCTCGTCGACTTTCTCCGCGCGAACGTCGAGGTTTTTGCGTGGAGTCCCTCGGACATGCCTGGCATACCGAGGGATGTCGCCGAGCACTCGCTGGATATCCGAGCTGGAGCCCGACCCGTGAAGCAGCCTCTGCGCCGATTCGACGAAGAAAAGCGCAGAGCCATAGGCGAGGAGATCCACAAGCTGATGGCTGCAGGGTTCATCAAAGAGGTATTCCATCCCGAATGGCTAGCCAACCCTGTGCTTGTGAAAAAGAAAGGTGGGAAATGGAGGATGTGTGTAGACTACAATGGTCTAAACAAGGCATGTCCGAAGGTTCCCTACCCTCTGCCTCACATCGATCAAATCGTGGATTCCACTGCTGGGTGCGAAACCCTGTCATTCCTCGATGCCTACTCAGGGTATCACCAAATCAGGATGAAAGAGTCCGACCAGCTCGCGACCTGTTTCATCACACCCTTTGGCATGTACTGCTATATTACTATGCCATTTGGTTTAAGGAATGCAGGTGCAACATACCAAAGGTGCATGAACCACGTGTTCGGAGAGCACATTGGCCGAATGGTCGAGGCTTACGTCGATGACATCGTAGTCAAGACGAGGAAAGCCTCCGACCTCCTCACTGACCTTGAAACAACATTCAAGTGTCTAAGAGCGAAGGGCGTGAAACTTAATCCCGAGAAGTGTGTCTTCGGAGTCCCCCGAGGCATGCTCCTGGGGTTCATCGTCTCCGAGCGGGGCATCGAGGCCAACCCGGAGAAAATCGCGGCCATCACCAACATGGGGCCTATCAAGGACTTGAAAGGAGTACAGAGGGTCATGGGATGCCTTGCGGCTCTGAGCCGCTTCATCTCGCGCCTCGGCGAAAGAGGCCTACCCCTGTACCGCCTCTTAAGGAAGACCGAGCGCTTCACTTGGACCCCCGAGGCCGAGGAAGCCCTCGGGAACTTAAAGGCGCTCCTGACAAGCGCGCCCATCCTAGTGCCCCTCGCTGCGGGAGAAGCCCTCTTGATCTACATAGCCGCAACCACTCAGGTGGTCAGCGCCGTGATCGTGGTCGAGAGACG
This sequence comes from Zea mays, assembly GCF_902167145.1. Taxonomy (NCBI): domain Eukaryota; kingdom Viridiplantae; phylum Streptophyta; class Magnoliopsida; order Poales; family Poaceae; genus Zea; species Zea mays. Next base: position 136,982,388 of record NC_050098.1, on the reverse strand, counting down.
AGAAGAAGGGCATGCATTGCTCGTCCAGAGGCCGGTCTACTTCATCAGTGAAGTACTGTCCGAGAGAAAAATCCGCCACCCGCAAATTCAGAAGCTATTGTACATGGTAATTCTGACGCGGCGAAAGTTGCGACACTACTTCGAGTCTCATTCGATGACTGTGGTGTCATCCTTCCCCCTGGGGGAGATCATCCAGTGCCGAGAGGCCTCGGGTAGGATTGCAAAATGGGCGGTGGAGATCATGGGCGAGACAATCTCATTCGCTCCTCGGAAGGCCATCAAGTCCCAAGTCTTGGCGGACTTTGTGGCTGAATGGGTCGACACCCAGCTTCCAGCAGCTCCGATCCAACCGGAACTCTAGACCATGTATTTCGACGGGTCGCTGATGAAAACAGGAGCGGGTGCGGGCCTGCTCTTCATCTCACCCCTCGGGAAGCACCTCCGCTACGTGCTGCGCCTCCATTTCCCGGCGTCAAACAACGTGGCCGAGTACGAGGCTCTGGTTAACGGGTTGCACATCGCCATCGAGCTAGGGGTTCGGCGCCTCGACGCTCGTGGCGACTCGCAGCTTGTCATCGACCAAGTCATGAAGAACTCCCACTGCCGCGACCCGAAGATGGAAGCATACTGCGACGAGGTTCGGCGCCTGGAAGACAAGTTTTATGGGCTTGAGCTCAACCACGTCGCTCGACGGTACAACGAGACTGCGGACGAGCTGGCTAAGATAGCCTTGGGATGGACAACGGTTCCCCCGGACGTCTTCTCCCGAGACCTACATCAACCCTCCGTCAAGACCAACGACACGCCCGAGCCCGGGGAGGCCTCGGCCCAGCCCGAGGCACCCTCGGCCCCCGAGGGTGAGGCAATGCGCGTCGAGGAAGAGCGGAATGGGGTCACGCCTAATCGAAACTGGTAGACCCCGTACCTGCAATATCTCCACCGAGGAGAGCTACCCCTCGACAGAGCCGAAGCTCGGCGACTGGCGCGGCGCGCCAAGTCGTTCGTCTTGCTGGGTGACAAAAAGGAGCTCTACCACCGCAGCCCCTCAGGCATCCTTCAGCGATGCATATCCATCGCCGAAGGTCAGGAGCTATTGCAAGAAATACACTCGGGGGCTTGCGGTCATCACGCAACACCTCGAGCCCTCGTTGGAAACGCCTTCCGACAAGGTTTCTACTGGCCAACCGCGGTGGCCGACGCCACTAGGATTGTACGCACCTGCCAAGGGTGTTAATTCTACGCAAGGCAGACACACCTGCCCGCTCAGGCCCTGCAAACAATACCCATCACCTGGTCGTTTGCTGTGTGGGGTCTGGACCTCGTTGGTCCCTTGCAGAAGGCACCCGGGGGCTTCACGCACCTGCTGGTCGCTATCGACAAATTCTCCAAGTGGATTGAGGTCCGACCCCTAAACAGCATCAGGTCCGAAAAGGCGGTGGCGTTCTTCACCAACATCATCCATCGCTTTGGGGTCCCGAACTCCATCATCACCGACAACGGCACCCAGTTCACTGGCAGGAAGTTCCTGGACTTCTGCGAGGACCACCACATCCGGGTGGACTGGGCCACCGTAGCTCACCCCATGACGAATGGGCAGGTAGAGCGTGCCAACGGCATGATTCTGCAGGGACTTAAGCCGAGGATCTACAACGGCCTCAACAAGTTCGGCAAGCGATGGATGAAGGAACTCCCCTCGGTGGTCTGGATTCTAAGGACGACGCCAAGCCGGGCCACGGGCTTCACGCTGTTTTTTCTAGTCTATGGGGCCGAGGCTATCTTGCCCATAGACTTAGAATACGGTTCCCCGAGGACAAGGGCGTACGACGACCGAAGCAACTAGACCAGCCGAGAAGACTCACTGGACCAGCTAGAAGAGGCTCGGGACATGGCCTTACTACACTCGGCACGGTATCAGCAGTCTCTGCGACGCTACCACGCCCGAGGGGTTCGGTCCCGAGACCTCCAGGTGGGGGACTTGGTGCTTCGGCTACGACAAGACGCCCGAGGGCGCCACAAGCTCACACCTCTCTGGGAAGGGCCGTTCATCATCGCCAAGATTTTGAAGCCCGGAACATACAAGCTGGCCAACAGTCACGGCGAGGTCTACAACAACGCTTGGAACATCCGACAGCTACGTCGCTTTTACCCTTAAGATGTTTTCAAGTCGTTCATATGCCTCGTTCCCTTTACATACACAAATAGAGTCTAACCGTCAAGGAAGGGTCAGCCTTGCCTCGGCAAAGCCCGACCCTCCCTCAGGGGCTAGAAGGGGGGAACCCCCTCTGCGTCAAAATTTTCCTCGGAAAAAGTCTTTCTGCCAGAACATTTTTCGCGCTTTTCGACTACTTCGATAGCGGGATCCTGAAAACGACGGAGTACACGTAAGCGGCAAGGCCGACCGAGCCGAGGGACTCCTATGCCTCCGGGATACGGATACCTCACTCATCACCTTCTGCGATAAGTAACTCACGCTCGGATAAACGATTTCTGCTGACCGAACAAGTCTTAACGCTCGAAAACTTTTCTGCCAAAATGATTTTTCGTGCCTTCTCGACTATATCGATAACAAAATCCTGTGGACGAGTAAGAGTACATGTAAGCGGCGAGGCCGACCGAGCCGAGGGACTCCTACGCCTCCGGGATACGGATACCTCACTCATCACCTTCCGCGATAAGTAACTCTCGCTCGGATAAGTGATTCTGCTATCGACAAACAAGTCCTGATACTCGAAACAAGAGGAAAAGAAACGCAACTTTATAACACAACAATGATATGTTTGGGCCTCGGCGGCCGCAAAAAACATACGCACACTACAGACAAACTGTTCCTGCAGGTTCAGACATCAACAGAGGGAGCAGCAGCACCCTCGGCGTCGACTCCACCTTCGGCGGAACCTGACCCGGCCTCGGACGGCAACACGGGCGGAGGATCTCAACCTCGAAGGAAGATGTCAGCACCGCGCCTAGGCCATCACCGCCAGGGTCTCCTCCGGGAACCCGGCCCGAGCAGACGGCTTGACCGGCTGCTCCGTAGCCTCAGCCAGCTGTCCCCCGAGGACATCAGCCCGGCTAATGGCCTCGGCAGCCCGACTCCGGGGTTGGTCCCGCTAGGGGACGACCTGGCCAGGTTCCAGTTACCACTGCTATGCCTCCCCGGCCTAGGGAATCACCTGCTCCTGGGCCGACGAAGCCCCTTTTCGAGCCAACTCTGCCTCTATCCATGCTGACACCGCTGCCTCCGGCTCCGGCTCATCGCAGAGCGGCCAAGGGTTTCTTTAACTAAGCAAGAGAAGCCTTGGGTGGCAAGGCCGACCGAGCCGAGGGACTCCTACGCCTCTGGGATACGGATACCTCACTCATCACCTTCCACACAGGGCAACTCACACTCGGTTAAGCGGTTCAGCTAGCCGACAGGCGAGTCCTGGTGCTCGAAATGAGGAAGAAACACGGTATTGCACTCAAATACCTAGATGTTCAGGCCCCGATAGCCGCAATGGACATACACCGGCACTCAAGGTGCCATTACAAACGGAACTTCGGTTCCACTCCCGCGGGTATGAACAACCTCCACATCGGAGGGCCTACGGGACGACAAGCTCCGGGTGGCTCGCCGCCGACCAATGCAGCAGCGACAACGACCTCCGCTCCGAGCGGCCAAACAGCAACAGTGATGACCTCAGGGCAGACGCTGCTGCGACAAGGCTCTCATTCGCGTCCCCTCGCAGAGGACGAGAACCAAATATTAAAGCCAAAGAGCCGGAGGCCCGGAGCGCAGATGGCACCGACGATCTCGTCGGCAGAGGAAACCTTCTCCGGCTGCCACCACCTCAGCACCGACGGCGGCGTCCACCTGCCCACCACTACCGCACCAGCGAGCGCCGGCCACCCCAAAGCGCACCGGTAGGTCCTCACTCCCGTCCTCGCCACGAAAACGAGAATGGGACTGTCCCAGAACACGAGTACCGCCCTCGCGGCGTACGACGTGTTGTGAGACCCCCCGGTGCGGCTGGCCACCTTCGCCCGGACAGAGGATGGAATGCTGCACCCTGGCTGGGCAGCAGCAGTTCGCCTTCCCCGGCATGGCTGGAGGACACCTCCTCCGCAGAGCTGGAGGATGGTTTCCACCCCCAGATGCTGGAGAAGAGGCGGTACGCCAGCCCACGCGAAGGCAGGCCCCGGCTCGCCTCGCCCTCCGCCCCAGCAAGGATGATGAAGATCCTTGAAGCTGAGGGCGGGGTAGGGGCCGCAGCCCAGCTTGCTTCTCCCCACCATCGAACTGGTGGTCACCCTCCTGCGTGACCATTGGTGAGGGGATGCAGCCGGGCTGCCTGATGAAAATCCTTGAAGCCAAGCAATGGCTGAAAGGTGCCAACCTCCACGAAGTTGCGCTCCTCCAACAGCAGAAAGACGAAAGCAACGCGGGCGCTCCCCATCTGGGGGCTCGGAAGGTGGAAGGGCGCAATGCATGAGGGGAGTGCGAAGGCGTGGCTACCACCCAGGGGGTCGATCCCTTTTTAAAGGCGACTCCCCCCACTCGCGTCCTCAGGCGTCGCGGACCAAGTCTTCACCAACGCGCTCCAGGGTCCTCCCCCTACGACACGGGGGCTAGGTCCCACACGTCATGCAAGCTGGCCTAGGACAGAAGAAGCCAAACCGCCACGCGCGGAGCATGTAACCGCCCAGCGGTTACAAGCACTCCTCCATCTTCGCCTAAACCAGCGGGTGAAAGGGCGGACCGCCATGCAGGCGGCATGCAACTGCACCACGGGGATGCACCCTTTCGACTTCAACGCATCCAGCATGGAGGCCCAGGCCCACACGTCATGTAACCGGCGCGCCGGTTACTACGTGCGAAAAACTGCACCGCCACTTACGCCAATGTCGCGCCTTCTCGACTGCGGAACCGGTGCCGCAACTCGAGGCAACCCTGCGCATGGCCCAACAGTGCCAACCAAGCACATCGGTCACAGGTCAGTCAGCCGCGGGAGAAGGCGCGACGGTCGATATGGCCAAAAGTGGGACGGTAGTAATGGCGGCAGCAAGCGGGCGGAGGCAGCAGTCAAATCGTCTGCAGGCTCACGTCCCCTCCTGGAGCAGCAGGGGAGCCCTCTCCCACGGCGTGAAGACGATGCGCCCGTGTTCCGTCCCTCGAACGGCTCGCGCAACGGCTGCTCCACGAACCACCCGTCCCGTCGCATTAACTCCGCGGCAGGTCAGGCGACACCTTTGGCAGGCGAAGCGAGCGACGCTTCACCTCCGCCATGATGACCGCGTCAAAAAAGGTGTGCCACATCGTTTAATTTCGTATCCTTTTCCTCTTCCCCTTTCTCTCTCTTGCTACAGGGACCGGGAAAGGGGATACTCCGAAAGGGATCCTTCTTCGCGAAGGAAGCGGGCCCGAGCCCTCCTACTGATCAGGGGTTCGAAGGCTGGCCCCTCGGAAGGGTTCGACAGCCGCCCCAGAGCACTCGGGCTCCGCGCCCACTACTGATCAGAGGTTCGAAGGCTGGCCCCTCGGAAGGGTTCGACAGCCGCCTCAGAGCACTCGGGCTCTGCGCCCACTACTGATCAGGGTTTCGAAGGCTGGCCCCCCAAAGGGTTCGACAGCCGCCCCAGAACACGCAGAGCGAGGGATGACTCTGGGTACGTCCGATACATGGCCGAGGCTCGGGCTACGCTCCCGAGGTACCCTAGGACATTTCTGAGACCAGCAGGAGCGATTCTGTAATGGAATCCCATCAGAGGGAGGCATCGAGCCCTTGGACCCTATCAAACGGGACCGGGTCCGGCAAATCACCTGCAGGTACTTTTGGAGCGTGCCTCTGGGCCACTAGCCGACCCTTATCGAACGGGGCACGGGCGTCCACTCGGATCACCCGTTAGCAACTCACTGGAGACACCATGTTCGGCGCCCTCCGAGGGCAACATGGCGCTTCCCCCCCTCCTCCTCCTTGCGGAAAGGCGACGAAGGGGCGTATGATAAAAGCCGAGTCAGTCCTTGACCGTCCCCTCGCTCTGTGCAGAGGCTCGGGGGCTGCTCTCGCAAACCCGGCTCCGGCCAAACCGTTGACAGCGTCAACATACCAGCCCGAGAACTCGGAACCTGACCATGCACCCGGGCTACGATCAGATCGCATGAGGGAACAACCAGACCGGCCGAGGCGTCATGAAAGGCACTAAGACCTCGGAGGAGTCAAACCACTCCTCCGAGGCCTCGGGGGCTACACCCGGCGGGTGCGCTCGCGCGCACCCACCGGAACAAAATGTAACCGAGAATGGTCGGTCCCCTTGCAAAAAAGTGCGACAAAGCCTCCAAGCGAGTACCAACACTCCCTTTGAGGCTCGGGAGCTACTGTCAGGGACCATAATTAGGGGTACCCCCAAGACTCCTAAACTCGGCAGGTAATCACCATCAGCACAAGCTGCAAAAGCCTGATGGGCGCAATTCAGGTCAAGGCTCCGTCCACTCAAGGGACACGATCCCGCCTCACCCGAGCCCAGCCTCGGGCAGGAACAGTAGACCCAGGCGGATTCACGCCTCGCCCGAGGGCCTCCTCAAGCAACAGGCGCACCTTCAACTCGCCCGAGGCCCAGCTCGGGCAGGGTTCGCAGTGAAGAAACCTTGGCCAGATCGCCTCGCCAACCAACCATGTCGCAGAAGCATTCAATGCAAGGATCGCCTGACACCTTATCCTGACGCGCGTTCCTCAGTCGGCAGGGCCGAAGTGACCGCAGTCACTTTGCCCCTCCACTGACTGACCTGACAGGAAAACAGCGCCGCCTGCCCCGCTCCGACTGCTGTGCCACCCGCCAGGGTGAGGCTGGCAGCAGCCGAGTCCAGCCTCAGGCGCCATAGGAAGCTCCGCCTCGCCCGATCCCGGGGCTCGGCCTCAACCTCGACCTCGGAAGACAGTCTCCGCCTCGCCCGACCTCAGGGCTCGGACTCAACCTCAACCTCGGAGGAGTCACTGCCTCACCTGACCTTGGGCTCGGACCGACCACGTTACAGGGGGGTACATCATTACCCTACCCCTAGCTAGCTCAGGCTACGGGGAACAAGACCGGCGTCCCATCTGGCTCGCCCCGGTAAACAAGTAATGATGGCACCCCGCGTGCTCCCATGACGACGGCGGTTCTTAGCCCCCTACGGAAGCAAGGATACATCAGCAAGGACCCGACAGCCCCGACAGATGTGCTTCTACAGGGCTCAAGCGCTCCTCCGACGGCCACGACACCATATGCACAGGGCACTAGCACCTCTCCGACAACCACGTCGGCATGTACATAGGGCTCTGGCTCCTCCCTGCCGGACACGTTAGCATATTGCTACACCCCCCATTGTACACCTGGACCCTCTCCTTACATCTATAAAAGGAAGGTCCAGGGCCCTCGTACAAAGGAGGTGGCCGCGCGGGAGGACGGGCTGACGGACACGCTCTCTCCCTCTCTCGTGAACGCTTGTAACCCCCTACTGCAAGCGCATCCACCCTGGGCGCAGGATAACGTGAGCCGCGGTTCCCTTTTTTTCCCCCTTGTGTTCCATCTCGCGCCGACCCATCTAGGCTGGGACACGCAGCGACAATTTACTCGTCGGTCCAGGGACCCCCCGGGGTCGAAACGCCGACAAGTACAATCGGCGGAAAATGTAATAACATTTACATCCATACCTGGTCGCTCTGGAGAAGCTTCATAGTCGACCAGGTCTTCTCCCAGTAGGTCGTCCTCCTCCATTGGTGTTGGCACATTGTCGGAGGCGTCCTGGTGTGGTGCGGACGGTCCGGACACAGGGGTAGAACGGTCCGCGCCTGGTGCAGATTGTCCGGCCTTGTTAGCCAGGCTGTCTGCCATACCTGCAGGGTGCTGCACAAGTGTTGTTTTATTTTCTATTTTTGTGGCTATTTGCTTTTCCTCAACGGCCTTTGGTCTCCATTTCTTTTGTGGTGGCGGGTACTGTGGATGTGTGTCATTGAATATCTTTTCTGTCTCCTTTTCCTAGCTCTCTTTTGCTCTTAGGAGCTATAATTTTTGCTTTTGGGACCGTGTCAATCCCGCTGGGCACCATCGAGGCATGGAGTATTTTGGATCGGCTATTTTGATGGCAGCCGTATCTTCTGTTTTGTTTGTGTTGGTCGATTCACCAAAAATCATCGGCCCTTCACTTTCTTTCTGTATGACGACATCCGATGTACCTATTTTGATTATGTCCTTTTTGTCGTTCTTTCAGTTGCTGCAGGCATATGCCCCCCTGCCAAATTGGTCGGTCTTTGAGGCCGAGTAGTCCGGCAATCTTGTTGGGCCTGCGTCTGGTGACCGGATTGAGCGACGCTTAATGGGTCTTGTACTGGTGGTGCCAACCTGTTGAATACAGATGTTTGGGGTGCCCCCCAAGCGGGGTACTGTGGCATCCCAAACGGGTATGGTGGCATGCCCCACATTTGATTTGGGACATATGGTGGAGGTATGTATGCGTATGGATATGGCATAGGTGGATATGGGGGTGGAGGTGTCCATGTAGGTATGTTAGGTCTTAATTGTACAGTATGGCCTTCCATTTTTTCTGATTGGTGAGGTGGTCCAATCGGTCTTACCTGATATTGCTCACGAATGGGCGAGCGAGGTCGCTTTGCTGGCCGGTCACTGGGGCCGGCCTTCTTTTTCACATATTTGGACAATAATTGATCGAAAGTCGGGCCGGATTTGACCAGCCGACCAGCTGTTTTAAATGTATTTGTTTTCCAGGTACCTATCTCTGGTCGTCGTGGTTTGAAGGTACGCGATCGTTGCGGGTCTTGAGTATGATCGGATCGTCCGCTGGAATTCTCCGGACCGTCCGGAGTGGTCCCGGACCGTCTGCACCTGTGCGTCGAACCGTCCGAGATGCGCAGCACGGGCTCCTGCTCCTTGGTCTACGCTTGCCACCAGCGCTAGAGGTCGTGATGGTCACCTTAAGAGTCTCTCCTCCATCGGGAGTCTTCTCGGCCACCACTTTCCTGCAAGAAATTTTATGATTCCCATCGGCCTCTCTTGTGTTGCCGCTGATTATCTCTTTGTCTTTGCCCTTATCGGCTGTGTTTGGTTGAACCAGGATCCTCTTGCTCTCAAAATCGATCATGTTCATCGGAAAGGGCTCCGTGTCCACCCGCATTTCCTAAAATTTCAATCGTCCTTCGTTAATGGCTGATTGAATCTATCGACAGAATACATTACAATCATTAGTGGCATGAGAAAATGAGTTATGCCACTTGCAGTATGCACGACGTTTCAGCTCGTCGGCGGATGGAACAGTGTGATTTATTTTAATGTTGCCATTTTTGAGTAACTCATCAAATATTTTATCACATTTACCAACATTAAATGTAAATTTAACCTCCTCTTGTCGTTTTTTGAATCGGCTGCAAGGAGGAACAAGCCGAAGATTTGGCCTGCTTTGGCCAAACCATTTCAGCAGCATATACTTCTGTTCATTCGTCGTCCGAGCTACTTTGGTCGCACTCTACTATATGGACATTGTGACGAATGGTTTTGGCAGTCTCTTTGCTTCGGCTTTCACAGGCCAAAGCTCTCTGGTGTAATTGTGCTAGCGTGAAAAATTGGATGCCTTCTAATCTTTCTTTTAAATAATATCGCAGTCCATTAAAGGCCAATCCTGCTAGCTGTTTTTCGCTAAGTGTATTTGGAAGCATCGATTTCTTGTATCCTGGAACCTCCGGATGTATTCATTAACCGATTCGTCCTTCCTCTGTCGCAGGGCTACTAGGTCTACCAGATCTAATTCATAATCACCAGAAAAGAAGTGATCATAGAATTTTTGTTCTAACTCCCCCCATGACAAAATAGAATTAGGAGGTAAAGTGGCGTACCATGCGAACGTGGTTCCTGTTAAAGATAATGAAGATAAACGCACGCGAAATGCTTCTGTGTCGGTTAATTCTCCTAATTGTGTTAAGAACTGGCTTATGTGTTCGCTCGTGTTTTTTCCTTGGTCACCCGAAAATTTTGCGAATTCGGGTATCCTGGTTCCCTTTGGGTATGGGTGGTCATCAAATCGGCTGTCATAAGGTTTCCGATATGATTGCCCCCTAGGGACCATGCTTACTTCGAGCTTATCACGGAACGCCCTGGATATTTCCTCCCTCACTATATCAATGGCAGTCGGTGCGAGACCACCGGCTCTCTGGTCAAACATAGGTGGGGTTGGCTGGATATTGGTATGTTGTCTTCCCCCCATTGGTTTGAGCTATGTGGTGCATTGTCATTTGCCCTATATGGCTCATAGGATTGATCGTTCCTTTCCGGCCTTCTAGGCGAGGTCGGAAAGCTTTCTTGGGCTCTAAATTTTGTATTAATGGGCTGATGCATTGCATAGTGTGATGGGAAGTGTTGCTGAGACGGGTGAGGATTCAGGTAATAATCCTCCTCAAAAAAAGTCATGCGCAGACTGTCCGGACATTGTCCCGGACCGTCCGTGATTATATGCGGACCGTCCGTCGTTGTATGCGGACAGTCCGGGCATGTGCAGATCGGTTGATTTACTACCGATTTGCGATTGCTCAGGGTATGTGTCCATGGGCATCCCATAAAGGGGTTGTGACTGGCCGTGACAACCTATAGCCGATGTATTACTCGTGTTACCCCCTAATTCAACCTCGTGCGAAGGAAAATTTGCAATACTAGATTTATCAAATGCACGTACTAGTCTCCTATAATCGTTTTGCATACCCCCTATGATATTTTGCATTTGTTCTCGCTGTTCATCTACATAATTCTTAAGAGATTGTAGCTCGTTTGTATTACTTACATTGGGGATATCTGGTGTGGGTCGGAGCGAAGCCGGATCCGTTGCCCGTTGCCGGACGACTTTATTGTTCCTGTCCACCTTGAAGTTGGCCAGGAACTTCGTCCTCGCCTCTTGAATCAGCTGCTCCTTATGCGCCTCGAACTGGAGCTATTCGTCAGCCAGCAAGGTTTCCCAAGTCGGCTCTATAATGTTGCTGGGGGAGACTTCAGAGCTATCCCTTGAACCGGCCATTGAGGGCCGATTTGATAGGTCTAGACGTGTGTTCCCCAGCGGAGTCACCAAAAAGTATGTTGACACCTTTTTGGGGCGCCAATCACTCAACACGAACCAGTGGCGGTGCTCTCTGCGTAGGGGTCGTATGGTCCGCGGCCTGGCGCGAGGCTAGGGTTTCCTGCCTGACGGCCTGACGGTCCGCACGTGCGCAGGGGCGGCGGAAGGTCGCCGGCGGCGCCTGGATCTCGCTCTCTGGAGGGACACCGTCGGGGAGGAGAGATCCTAGGAGTTGTCTAGGCTCGGGCAGGCCGACCTAGACTCCTCTCATCGACGTAGAGTCGAAGAGAAGCGGAGAATTGGGGGATTGAGAGGCTAAACTAGAACTAGACTAGAACTACTCCTAATTGTACAGGAAATAAATGTGAGATAGAAGTATTATTGATTCGATTGATAATTATAAATCGACCGTATACCTCTCTATTTATAGAGGAGGGGGGCTGGACGTTTTACAAACTAATTTCTGAGCTAATTCCGCGATTCTAGCTAACAACCGTAGCACAAAACTTGGAACCCTAATCTGTTCTGCGCACGCGCGGACCGTCCGGCCCACAGGCGCGGACCATCCGAACCGTGGACCGTCTGGCCAAAGGGTCGGACCATCCGCCGCTCAATTTAGTGCTCAACAAACTAAAAATCCACGGACTCTCTTTCCTCCCTTCTCTATTTACGGGCCCGCGCATGCACACTCTGCTGGAAGTGCCATCTCGTTTGCGCCCATTCATTGTGTAGACGTCCATTATACTCATTTGCATGCACCGACTGCTCGAGACGTCCTAAGAGCAGCCACAACATATCTTCACAGACACAAACCCTTCACAACTAGTGTACAAATCATCTAGGTGCTGACTAGGAAAAACAATCTTCCAACGTATAAGATGGTGAGAAAACTCCTTCATAGCAAACAATCTTTCTCTCTTCATATGTTACATTCAGATAAATAAGATGTGCAAATTATTTTTTTATTCTTCGCATTTAGTAGCTAGCACTACCCCTCCACTCTATTGCACCCTCTCTAGTTCTATCTTTTGCTACCATCGTGTCATTGCAGCTACTCTTAGGGCACGATTATATTAGTTCCCTGCATCCCCAACCAGCCCCCGCGTGCACATTGTCTTTATTTGGTTCCCTGTATTCGTTTGTGGGATGTATCCTGGCGTGCATCGCTCCTTCGTGGCCTGGCCCCCGACGTGCGAGAAAAAAATCTCGTTTCTTTGTGGCCTGGCTTTCTCCATGTGGAAGGGCGAGCATGCAGGCGTAAGGTGGGAGCATATAGGAATCCGCTAGGGTTTCACTCCTCTTTCTCGCCAACTTCGCATCCTACAACCTCCTAGATGATGCTGCTCGCTTCTTCAGTCCTATGCTCAACTTTCCCGATAAGCTATCCTCTTCCTCTCTCGTCTCCTCCATCTAGTTTTCATCTTCTTCCTTTCCATGCAGTCCATGGCCTCTCTGCCATTATCGATAGATTTGCGACACTGAGTTCTAACCAATATGCGCCCTAAGGCAAGTATTCTATACATTCTTCACCCTTTGGCTTTCGATTCCTACTTCATAAACCCTAGCTTATATGTGATTTGTAGATTGGAAACAAGTCTGGTGCCTTGAGCTCAATCTCAAAGGTATGCCACTTTCCCATTGTTCGTTCCCTTTTTTATTGGTTATAACCTAAGTTTTAAATAATATTTCTAGATTTTTTGTAGGCTTCTTGATCTACTTCCCTCACTATTCATCTTTCCTCCTTGTTAATGTGTGCACTACTCTGGCTGCAGTATAAACATTCATAAACACTACCCTCTTTTTTGGTGTGTTGGTTGCCTAGATCCCTGGTTTTGTTTCCAGTGTGAAAAGTTCACAAAAAGTGATATGTGTCCAATCCACTGTTATTTATGAATACGTTGGTTGGATTTTAAATGTCTAAGCAGATGTCATATGACAATGATGTGCTTATTGTTATCCTACCAAGTAATTATTATACTTTAACTAGGTTAAGAAATGAATCTATTTTGTCTCTGATGTAGTTGCTTAATACCAAAAATGTTGCTTCATGCCAAGGCAAGCCAAGCCACGATGCAATTTCGTCTAGACATCGATGTCGCCTCGTCTCTTAGTCTTGCCCTCTCGTAGTTATGATTTGTGATATAGAAATATGGGGATGTGTCATGTGATTAATTTTTGCATTATTGCATTATTACATGGCTACATACTAGCATTTTGCATATATAATATTTAATTATTGGTTATGGTTTTGTGAATTTGTGGTTGCTACTAGCATACAACGTTAGTATTGTGCAATGAAATGTTACATATTTGTAGAATAGATAATGGATTGCCATGCAATGATGCATGTTGCTATCTTGTTATAACAGGGGTGACTATGTTAGTATGAAATCTAGTCCCTACTATGATTTTCCTTTTATAAAATAAATATTTAAATTTCAAATAAATTATCTATTTTATTATTAGATTCATTACTATGTGATAAACATTTTAAATTAATGTTACTACCATTTTTCATATTTTTATAATTTAATTTGAATTATGTTTGTTATAATTGATTTAAATATAGTTTTTCTGAATAAAAAGATAAAAGAAAAAGTAGGTCATGTTTTCTTAACCAAAGGTTGAAGATAAATAATTATATAATTATTATATTCAAGTTGTACGTGTGTTGCTTATCCATTCTAAAACCGCCTTAGAGATTCTTCTAAAAATGCTAAAAATTGCACAATTAGTGATCATACTTTTTTTAATAAAAATGAAAGATTATATATTGTTTTGAATATAATTTTCTTAATAAAAATATAGGCCATGTGTTTTCCTAATAAAAATAATGACAATTATTTGTTTTTACTGTCTTTGGCATAAAACCTATTTAGGCATATATCTTAGCTTTTCATAAATAAATGTTTAATAATGTGTTTTATAATCTTTTTAGACATTCCACATGTAGCTCTTCTAATAGGTTTAAATGGTGCAACTGGAGCTTTATATATTTAAAATTTAGATATTTTTCAAGCCTATGTCTTGTTTTATAAAACATAGATCAAACCTTTTGTAAAAAGAGTATATTTTTATTATAACTTCTGTTTTTTAATGTTTTTGAGAAATGAGTGTTCTTTTTATTATGTTTCCTTTTTAGCTTGCTTTTGATGATTCTTGTATGTTTATTTATTGGTGTATGTTTATTTTTTGTAGGTGTGCTATTTAGCGGTTGATTCTGTGATTGAGGATCAAGACTAATTTGGGGAAGATACTCGTGACTTTTGTGAGCAAGTCAACTCGACTTCTCCCCTTGTGTATTCTATTTGGCCCTAAATAACACATGATAACTAAGTTTACATTTATATGATGTATAATTTTGATGGGTTACCTAGTTAGAAACACCTAGATATTACCAACCAAACTCCTTGATTAAACCTAGGTTACACTTTACCTTGGTAGGTAAGCTATTGCTTTAACTTTAGCTTTATGCTGGTACTCTCTTAAAGATGTTAATGTTCTGAGTTTATGTTATTGTTGCATTGTTTACTATAACAAAATCACATATGTTAATTGAAACATGGAGTGGCCACCTAGGAAAATAGTGCAACCACGAGTGTTATTATGACTCTGACTTTGGTAATTGGCTTTATATGCTTAGTGCTTAGCAACCTTTTCTAAAAGATAGGCAAGAGGGGGGTGGTCATTGGTGCAGCTCATGTCATGGGGTGGTAGTTTTGGCTATGTTGCCTCACCTAGAGTTGTTACCATCCCAACTTGAAAACTTACCATATTGTTTTGTATTAAGTGTATTCTATGAAAACCTCATAGTGTATCCCTATCCATTCACCTCGAAAGTGAATACATGACTTGCAAACTTAGGCTAAAGGGAATACACAGCTTGTGGGTAAAGTTGTGCTACCTCTAAAGAGTGTAAAACTGATATATCAGTCGTACTCACGATTAAGAGAGCCCTAGACCCTCACATGATAATTGAACTTAAAGATGCATAATAAAATGTGTTCTTTTGGCTTAAGTAGATTACTTAAGTTTTTTTTTGCTTAAGTGGTTTTGAGCTTTATGTTGATGATTATTACTTATGCTTAATTGGTTTGGTATATAATTATACTTAGTAATTAGGTCTTGCTAATAAAACTTGACCGGCTTTTTTGAGCAAGGCAAGTGGACTTCTCCCCTTCGTATTCTATTTGACCCTAATTGACACATGATAACTAAGTCTACATTTATATTAGGCATAACTTTAATGGGATTACCTATTTAGATACACCTAGGTATTACCAACCAAACTCCTTGATTATACCATGGTTACACTTTTACTTTAGAAGCTATGCTATTGCTTTAAGCTTAACTTATTGTTGGTTCTCCTTCGATGATATTAGTGTTCCAAAGTTTATGCTACTATTGTCATGTTAACTATAACAAGATCATATATGTTAATTGGAATATGGAGTGACCACCTAGGAAAACAGTGCAATCATGAGTGCTAATATGGCTCTAGCTTTGGTAATTAGCCTAATATGCTTAGTGCTTAACAACCTTTCTTGAAAGATGGGAAGAGGGGGCAGTGATGGTGCAACTCATGATATGTGGGGTGGTAGTCTTGGCTAAGTTGCCTCGCCTAGAGTTGTTACACGCTAACTTGAAACCTCAGCAACTTGTTTTATAGTAAGTGTATTTTGTGAAAACCCCATATTGGGTCCCTAGCCATTCACCTCAAAAGTGAATACAAGACTTGCAAACCCAGGCTAGAGGGGATACACATCTTGTGGGTAAAGTTGTGCCACCTCTACAGAGTATAAAACTGATATATCAGTCGTGCTCGCAGTTAAGAGTGGTCTCGACCCTCACATGATAATTAAACTTAAAGATAGAGATTAAATAGTGTTATTTTGGCTTAAGTAGAATATTAAATGTTTTGCTTAAGTGGTTTTGAGATATGATGATTATGACTTATCCTTAATTGGCTTTAATATATACTTATACTTAGTAATTAGGTGTTATTAATAAAACTTGACCAACTAAAATGCTAACCATGGTAAAACTTAGCCTTACCTTGCTAGCGATGCATTTTCACCCCACTTGCTAAGTACTAACCATAAGTGTACTAACCCTTTCTTATATTGATGATCAGAAGGATGTGAAGATGAGGAATTTGATGAAGACTTTGATGGTTTCTAGTTTAGTGCTACTTATGGCCATCTTCCTGTGGAAGAGTGCCCTTTGTTCAGCTGAAACTTTGATGATTATTGTTTACGACATTAAATCCCTGATAGTCGCCAAGAGGGGTGATGAGTAGGCAACACATGAAATTTAAACACTTAACACAAAACTAGATCACAATTTAGTTGTTAGAACAAAAGGTAAAATAATCAGAGTTAGAGAGAAGCATATTTTTTTACAAAGTGTTGCTTAGATGACTGCGGAATAAATTTAGGGAGCAACACTTAAAGATTTGAAACAAGATGCAAACAAGAAAACTAAGAGAGGGAGAGGAAACAACAAATCGCAAGCAAAACACACAAAAAGAGACACGGCGATTTGATTTACCAGAGTTCAGTTCCAAATGAATCTACATCTCCGTTGAGGTGTCCCAAAGGACGAGGTCTATTTCAACCCTCTCAAGCAATTCCAAAGATAAATCTTGAGCCCTCTAGATCTTCTGGGATGAGAGACCATAGTATTCATAAGGCACTCCACAAACTCAAAGCCTCTTGCTAGCTTTTACAACTGATGGGAATTTGCAACTCCAAACACAAGAGCACAAGATCGTAGCAACACAATCTCCTCTATCGCACTCACACGAGGCATTATCAAGAACCACTCTAGAATGGCTATCACTTGCACGATTCTCACTAAATTGGCACTTGGGAGGCTTTTGATCTCTAGGAGTGTTGTTCTAGCTTGTAAGAGTTGATTCACAACTCTTGTGTGTAGAATGGTGACATGGAATGGTCTGGTAAGATATTTCTATAAGTTTTGGTGATTGAATGTCTAACACAACGTCATGAACTAACTTTGTTGCTAAGAATATGAGTGCATGATCAATTAAGTTCAAATGGGAGAATTCATGTCCAAATGAGCTAAATGGAG
The DNA here is from genome assembly GCF_902167145.1 of Zea mays. NCBI lineage: Eukaryota > Viridiplantae > Streptophyta > Magnoliopsida > Poales > Poaceae > Zea > Zea mays. Next base: position 136,965,227 of record NC_050098.1, on the reverse strand, counting down.
GCATAAAATGCAACTGTATGAAAAAGAGTAAAACCGTGAGGTTTGAACCTTTAATAAAGTTGAATTTGCCTATTACAATGTGTTCTAGCACTCGTGTTTGCACTATAACTCATTTTATAGAGAAAAGTGCCTTTTGGACTTAATTTGGGCTATAACTCAAATACTGGTGAAAGTTGAAAAAGGTGAGTTTTCCAGACTTAGTTCACTTGATTATGTGCTAACTATATTTGTCTAAGTCGTAGGAAAGCTCACAAGAAATACCAAATCAAAATGAAGAAGTTAGGCTCAAAAGATCTTAACTTGGGATGTTTTGGGCCTCACCGAACCGCGTACGCAGAGAGCCTAGACTTAGGCTTTGGGCGCTTGATGCACCGAACCTCCATCCATACAAACTCTCCAGCTTTGGGAATTATTTTTATAATTCACCGGACCTACTACAGTGCAAGGTCTGGTGTGCACCGAACTCCTCCAACGGCTACTCCAGGCGCCAACGACTAGTTCTAACGGTCGGGTGACACGTGGCGGTCCAGTGGTGGACCGGACTGGGTCGGTGTTAGCCCGACTTGGAAGGCTTCAATCAAGATCCTGGATTAGCCGCTATAGGACTTGATCCGGTGGTGCACCAGACCGAGCCGGTGCGCCCACCGAAAGCTGGATTCTAGCAAGTTTTTAGAGGCAAGTTCAATGGCTTTAAGCTGCCTTGGGGCTACAAAAGGCCCCCATTTTGACCTCAAAGGACACCCAAGCATACCAAGATAACATACTTCACTTTTACGCATTTGTGAGGCATCCCGAAGCAATCCGAGCGGTAGTTTTTGCGAGATAGTGCTATTCTTACGTTGTGCGCTCGTGTCGTGACTTTGTGGTGTTGTGTTTTGCCCTTGTGTGTGTACTACATCTCCCTTGTATTGTTCTAAAGTTGCAAACTCTTGATTTGTGTATGCCCGCAAGAGACTCCAAGTTATGGAGATCCTTGCAAAGAAAATCGATATAAGGAAGAACCGTGTCACTCTAGTAGATCATTAGATCTCTTGAAAGGAGTTGAGTGCAACCCTTGTCCGTTGGGAAACCACAACATGGAGTAGACAAGCGTCTGAGGCTTGATTGAACCACAGGATAAAAATCACTGTGTCTCTCGCGCTTGTTCTTTACGTTTAATTCTTCCTCACCACTCTTTAGTTCTTCACTTATGATATTGCTTAAGTTAATTCTACAATCTCATGAGAGTAATCAAGTGAAAGAATCTCCCCTCCTTCCCACTCTGACTTAATCTAGTTTTGCACTAACACTTTATTTGGATCAAGTTTTAGTTTAAGTTGTGATTTCTAGGTGTCATCTATTCATTCCCTCTAAGTGACTATGAAATGGGCTGGTTGGGGGATATTTATAGCCCCAATCACCAAATAGCCATTGGGTAGAATCCCCCAAATTTGCTTTTTCCCCAGGTGCATCGAACCGGTCCAGTGTACCACTAGAGCTCTATGTGACTACGAAATCAGCGGACGATCTGCCTTGTTAGGTGGCATTGATCCGGTTCGATGCACCGCTGGATCCCACCACGTGTGCCATCATGCGAGCTAGTCGTTGGAACTAGACCTAGCCATTGAGTCTGACAAGTTTGGTGCACACCAGACCTGGTCCGGTGCCCCATGGTCTTCTGCTCTTCAAAGGCAATCATTCTGAATAAGTGGTTCGATGCACCAAGCCACACATGCTCTAAAATACGCCTTTTCTGCGTAAGTGGTCCGGTGCACCAAGCCACCCAAGCCCAAAATCTGCTTCTCTGTGTAACTGGTCCGGTGCACCACATACCAGCTGTACTTAAGTCTTCTTGGGCTTTTCTTCCTTGTTTCCATTTGGTTGTCATTATGAGCATTCCTGTCACACCCGGATTTAAAGGATAAAGCCAGGTGCGTCTGATATGTGCGCCAAGGAAGAACAACCCATATAATAACAGAGTGCATAGAGACAAATGACATAAATATCATAAATGTACTTATTACATAACGGAAGTCTTACAAAATAAATGATAAATATAAAACGAACTAAATATTATTTCCCCGGTGTCGGTGTTTCAGGTCCGACCGCACACCCGGGGTTGCCCCTCAAGGTGCTTTTTAGGTGCAGGACGGTGTCACTGACTGCAGCTCGATGGTTTGTGCTAGATGCATGAGGAACAGTGGACAATGGTGTACAGGTTCGGGCCACTTTGAGATGCGTAACACCCTACGTCCTGGTGAGAATGTTTTGTGTGGTGGATTACAAGGGAGCTCTCTAGTGCGGGGAACATAGAGAGTTGGGGTGGATGGCTGAGTTGTGTGTCCTTCTTCTGAAGGGGTGCCCCCGAGGCCTTATATACTCGACCGTGGGGCATTACATGCGGATATGATAACAACGCGTGCCTAAGAAATAATGAACCATCTGAGTCTATCCTCCTATAATTCAGCCGACCCATCCTCGCTTGGTTCCGTTGTACGGGGCTCCTGCGCGGGAAGGTCGGGTCACTGTTGTGATTACTGCTCTAATTTGTTGGGCCGTATGGGCTTGCACCGATCCAGCCTTGCGTTAATCCGTTCCACTGGTCGTTCCTCCCAGGCCCACGAGGGGATGACCTTACGAATTATGGGGCCCTTGGGCCTTTCGTGAGGTCTTTTATCCTTCTAGTGGACCTGGGGGATATCTGTCCCCCACAAGCCCCCGATCTTTGGGTTGATTTTTAAATAAACGACCCAAAGATGCTAGGTCCAGCTTGCAGTCTTTGATTTTAACAGGGAATGCTTTGGAAATAAGTCTGTCGGGCCACTGCTTCTGAATTCTAAGTGATCCGGTTAAAATGATTTTTTTACTGTCTTCTTCTGCTATTATTCCTCGAAATTTGGTGTTCTGTCTCAGGTTCATGCTTTGGAGGTCAGCATTTTGTACTGTTGGACTTCGAACTTCATTGGGTGGTGTAGCCCCCGAGCTTCGAGTCGATTTTTGCAAACAATCCACTCGAAGGTCTTCACTTCAAGTATTATCAGAAATCACTTTCATCTTCCACTTGTGCTTTTTCAGAGGTCAGTCTTGTCTTAATTTTGCCTTATGCTTTAGAGGTCAGCATTTTGCTTCTTCGGGATGATGATTCATTGGGTGCACCGAGGGTGCACCCAATGGGTGTAGCCCCCGAGCTTCGAGTGGATTTTTGAAAATAATCCACTCGAAGGTCTTTATTTCATGCCTTTTTCTGGGAATCATCCTTTCCTTTTGTCGAATGCCTTCAGAGATCAGCATTATATTATTAACATTATGCTTTGGAGGTCAGCACACATTTCTGTCTTTGAGGCTGAGTATGCGATCTGCCCATATCTTGCTAGGTCCTGCAATTTATTTGATCTGCGACTGATTGGACGTTCGATAGATGGCCCTTGACTAGTCTTCATGTCACTTCGTGCTTTGATGCTTCTGTCGATTAGACTTGTACCTTATCGGCTATATTTGGCTTTCCTTTGATCCTTGCTAATATCTCTCTTCTATCTTGGAGTATTCATTGCATATATTGTACGGATGTGACAGTTTTGGAAAATATACTGATAATTCCTGGGCGTCCCCCCCCCAATGGGTGTAAGCAAGGGACGGCTTGGTACGCTGAGCGTTTAGCAGACTGCTTTTGAGTAGTAACTTGATGTGACCGCGGGTGTAATCATATCGCCCGTGCAGTTGACTGGAGTCCCAATGGGTGTCGTGTTACGTGAAACAGCATCAGCCGCCTGACGTGTCTTCAGACGGTTTGAATTGCATATTGAATTTTTGCGACTGTTCGGTGGCCGTGGTAGGAGGTGAGCGGTTGCCTTCTTCTTCTATAAATAGTGTTCTTGCTTCTCCGGCATTTTCACATCTCTTGCTGTCGCTTGCTGTTTATTCTTCTCTTCTTCCTTTCACTTCACTATGGGCAAGAGCAGGAAAGGTGGTGGTTCTTCGCATCACTCCGGCGACAAGCGCAAGCGCGAGCCGACTCCTCCCTCGGAGGACTTCGACGACTCGGAGTACTCGGAGGAGGAGTTCTCCTCCGAGTCCGAGGGCTCTCCGGCTCCTGCCTCTCCCCCGGCGTCGTCTGATGATTCAGACGACTCCCAGGGGATCGCCGCGGAGGTATGGACTTACATCCGGGCCGTCAAGCGAGCCAGGCTCGAGGGCTCGGATGAGTCGGAGTACTCCTCGGACGAGGAGAATTCCTCCGACCCATCCGAGGAGGGCAGCGGCGGCGACAGTGGTGACAGCGACGACGACGGAGGCGACGGTGATGGCGGCGGCGACAGCGGCAAGGGCGGTGACGGCAGCGGCAAGGGTGGCAGCGGCGACGGCGGCGGCGGCAGCAAGGGCAGCAACAAGGCCAGTGGCTAGACGCCACTGGTTTTAGATGTTAGTGTAGATTAGTAGTAGAAATAGTATTAGCGAAATAATGTAGTAGTAGCTAGTAGTATAGTTAGTGAAATGTAATGTAATAGTAGGGAAGGCATCAGCTCATAATGAGTTGATTTGTAAGTTCTGTAATGCTTCCCTTATGAAGAATGATTTCGTCCCACTTCTGTGTTAATTATTTTGCCTTCTGGTCAGTCGCCGATCGTTGTAATATTTACTGCCGATGATGTTTTCTGTCTACAACGCTTGAGTAGTAACTTGGAGTCATCAGATCACGCTTCAGACTGCTTTATTTGCGACGTCAGTGCTTTGGTAGTAGCGACCGAGTTATTATTGGTGATGTTGGCACTTTTTGAAGTAATGGCTGAGTGATAGCGGGCCACGTCAGTGTTTTAGAAGTAACGACCGAGCGGTTACTGGTGATGTCGGCGTTTTAGAGGTAACAGCCGAATCCTTTAGAGCCACGTCATCGCTCTAGGAATAACAACCGAGTGACTGATGGCGACATTGGCGTTTTAGAGGTAACAGTCGAGTGATAACGGGCCACGCCGGCCACCTTGGAAACAATGGTTGGGTGAAGTCTGGTAGCATCAGCGTTTTTAGAAATAACCGCTGAGTTAAAATGGGCTGCGTCGGCCATTTTGGAAATAATGGCCGAGTGATGATGTGGCACGCCCGCGTTTTAGAAATAACGACCGGGTGATGACATGGCGTGCCAACGTTTTGGAAGTGGCGCCGGGCCCGGGAAAACCCCATATGTACTGCACTGTCGCACGCCTCCACGTTCCGTGCCCTAGTTTCTGCTTTTCTGCATCCAGGCTTTCTCTGCTCTCCTGCAATATTGCTTCCGCTCTGCTCGCTAGCAAGGTTGAGATGGCGCCCAAGCGAAAAGCTTCGAGTTCGTCCGTCGCAGTCATTCCCCCCATCGATCCCAACAGTCAGTTGCCTTTCGCAGGTAACCATATGTCTGTTGTCTCTGAATCCGACCTTCTTCATCTCGTTTCTATCGGAGTTCTTCCTCCGAAGGAGCTCTGTTCGTGGCGGATCTGCCGTGGGGTCACTGTTCTGACAGAAGACACCCACGAATCTGTCATTTACGTTCCTTTTCTTATTCGCGGACTTGCTCTTCCCATTTCTCCTTTCTTCCGCGGTCTCCTTGATTTCTATCGCTTGAATCTGACCCATCTGAATTCCAATTCCATTCTGCAAGTTTATGTTTTTGTTCATTTATGCGAAGCCTTCCTTGGTGTTTTGCCTCACTTTGGCCTTTGGAAGTATTTGTACCACTATCGGCCTGGGATGGCCAGAGGGCAGCACCAGCTGGTGGGGGCGCGAGCTTGGAGATGCGCCGTGGGAGGAAGACTGACTACCTCGACATCCCACTCAAGGACAACATCAAAGGATGGCGCCTGGAATGGTTCATCGTGGAGAATCATGGGAATTCCCTCCCCCCACGGTCGGGGAGACAGCCGGATGTTCGCACTCCGAGCTGGACCGAATCCCCCACAGACCAGGAGGTGGCTGAGGCAGGGGCTCTGCTAGCTGAAGTTGGATTGTTGAAAGAAAGGGGTCTGACTGCAGAAGCTGTGGTCGCTGACTTTGTTTTCAAGAACATTCAGCTGCTGAAAGACAGAGCATATCCGGCCTATCTGTACCGAGGCCTGGCTGATTCAACCTGGGTAACCAACAGAAGAATTCCTGTTGTGGACTTGGTGAGCCGGCTCGAAATGATACTCAGAGGCAAGGTGTCAAACATCGGCGCTCCTGTTGCGTACTCAGCCTGGAATCTGCCTCCTTCCAAGGCCTTTTACCAGTTTTGTGTCGAATCCTCCTGCCGATGATAGCGGTTTGGGCCTTAGAGTGCGACCCTCTCCCGAAGAAGTTAATGCTTTGGTTGCCTCACTGGAAGAAACTCCTGACGACGAGAGGCAGGTTCATTTTGAGGTGCCTTTGAATCCCAGTGATGCGGAGATAAGTGCCATGCTGGATATGTTAGCTGAAGATTCCTCTGATGCGGCCCCTGCTAAAACACCGGTGGTAGCGCCCCTCCCAGAAGCTAGCGAAGCTTTGGATATTCAGAGGTCTGACAGTATTCACCCGAAGCGCCCTCACCGAGCCAATCAGCCCACTTCTCCTACTGAGGGGTAGAAAAAGAAAAAGAGACGTCTTCATCGAGTGTCTAGCTTGGATCAGGATGCCGGTCCTTCTGTTCCTACTGCTGAGGAAGTGCCAGTGCCTGCCTTTACTGAAGCTGAAACCGATGGTCGTGATCTGACCGCTGCTGACCCCAATGGGTGTGATCCTACTGAAGTTGACCCCAATGGGTGTATTGTCCGTGTTGTTGATGAAGATGATGAAGAAGAGGATGAAATCCCTCTGATTCGGAAGAACAGCCGCCGTTACATAGCTAGTGGGGAAAGTAGTGGTGTTCCTTCTCCTGCTTTGTCTGCCCTCATTGGTCTGCAAGAATTATCTCTGACGAACTTCGATCAGACTCTTGAAGACATGGTTCCAGAAGATCTGTTGTCAGAGCTGGCAGATGGTGGCACGATGGATGTTTGTGCTTATGTGCCCGATGTCGGGTTGGGGTCATCCCGGGCAGCGTCCCGCGCCTCATCGACCTTAGAGCGCGGTCTTGAGGGTCAGGAGGCTGGTCTGGATTGCACTGCTCCCACGGAAGTGACTGAGGTTCCTTCAGCCTTAGAGTTGGCTGTTGTAGAGAACTCGGCCCTCAAGGATGGTGTTGGCGCTTACCCAGCCCCCGAGGGTGTTGCCGAAGATGATCCGGCTCGGATGGGTAACGCAAACTGTGACCCAGCCCCCGAGGGTGTCCGAGTGGGTTCTCCCTCTCACGCTTCCATGGATGTTCACGTAGGGTCTTCTCCTCCACATTCTAGTTGCATGGCGATAGCCCAAGCCTTGGGTCAAGGAGTCGCTTTAGAGGCCAGCGCACTTGATGACAGAGTTCTGGCTTCTGCTGATGACACTGAATTGGTTCCCACTGATGCATTGCGGGTTGTTCCGGTTGGTGATCCTTCGTCAAGCCATCAATTGACTTCCCACGACTTGGGGGTTCCCTCATTCTTCTCCAACCTCCAGGTATTTTGGTTTCTTCTGGTCTAACTTTACCCCAGGCAGATAATTGTTCTCATGCTTGTCTGTTTTTAATGCTAGGCGTTGGTTGATGAGATGGCTAGTTGGCTGAGGTTGCAGGGTGCCTCTGTCCCAGAAGGAGCTTTGTCTCTGGCGCATTGGAATCCAGTGCTGCTTCAGCGGCGTGTATCTGATTTGGAGGTGGCAAATGCCGGTCAGTGCTCTTTTGCTTCCTTTTTTGGCTACTTGATTAATCTGCATTTTAGCTGAACACCCTTGCTTGACTGTTTTTTATAGATATGACCCAGCAGTATTCTGATCTTAAGGAAAAGTATTCTCAAGGTCAGACTGAACTGGCCCGGGTTTCTGCTTCTCTGAATGATGTTAACACGCTGAACTCCACTCTCAATGCTCAGCTTGACTCTGAAAAGGTAGCTACTGAATCAAACTTTTGGTTGCCCTTATCTGCCATGTTCTTGATGTTTACTTAACGTTGGAGAAATTGATTCTCAACTGCAGGAGGAAAAGCATGCTCTTGCTACTTCTCGCAACAATCTTGACAAGTTATACTGCGACGCCAGTAACTCATTGACCATCTTGGAGAGAAGTCATCGTTTCACCATGGATGACTTGAATAATCATCGTTATAAGCTATAGGAGTCCTTGGATAACGTGATTCGCCTCAGACAATTGGTGTCGAGCAAGGATACTATCATCAAGGATTTGTGTGCTTCCAAGAAGTCAGTCGTTCAGGAGCTAGAAGCTGCTCGGTTGGCTGTCAAGGTTGCTGAAGATATTTCTGCTACTCTGAGGGCCCAGCGCGACAGAGCTATGGACAAAGCTATTCGTGCAGGACGGATCTTGATAAGGAGGCCCGGCGTGGTTGTTCCTGATGACATAGTGGCAGATGTGAACGCCGCTCCTGATTCCTCAAGTCGCCCCTCTTCGTTGGTTGCTCCTGAGAAGAACATTGCCAAATAGAAAACACTGTATGCTTTGAACACGTGGTTAGTGTGCTCGGATGCTTCGTTAGGAGACGTTTCCCAGTACTGAATGTCGTTATTGCTTTCCCGTTGTCAGTACTTATAATCGTAAAATTAAATGCAGTACGATGGTTTTGAAATTTCTTCGTGGAGCATAGAGGTCGCCTTAGGATGAGTAGTTGCAAACGTGCTGGTGTTGGACTAAGTAGGCGTGAGGGTACCAAGCCGATTTAAGTCGTTAACGACTTCGACCGATCGTCCCGTTAGTAGGGTATAGTGATCACCCCGAATTAAGTAAGCGCGAGCATGTCGCACCGCCTTAAGTCCTTGCCGACTTAAGCCGATTGCTCCGTTGGTAGGGTATAGTGGTCACCCCGAGTTAGGTAAGCGTGAGCATGTTGCACCGTCTTAAGTCGTTGCCGACTTAAGTCGATTGCTCCGTTAGCAGGGTATAGTGGTCACCCCGAGTTAGGTAAGCGCGAGCATGTCGCACCGCCTTAAGTCCTTGCCGACTTAAGTCGATTGCTCCGTTGGTAGGGTATAGTGGTCACCCCGAGTTAGGTAAGCATGAGCATGTTGCACTGTCTTAAGTCGTTGCCGACTTAAGCCGATTGCTCCGTTAGCAGGGTATAGTGGTCACCCCGAGTTAGGTAAGCGCGAGCATGTTGCACTGTCTTAAGTCGTTGCCGACCTAAGCCGATTGCTCCGTTAGCAGGGTATAGTGGTCACCCCGAGTTAGGTAAGCGCGAGCATTAAGTCGTTACCGACCTAAGCCGATTGCTCCGTTAACAGGGTATAGTGGTCACCCCGAGTTAGGTAAGCGCGAGCATGTTGCACCGTCTTAAGTCGTGGCCGACCTAAGCCGATTGCTCCGTTAGCAGGGTATAGTGGTCACCCCGAGTTAAGTAAGCGTGATCATGTTGCACCGTCTTAAGTCGTTGCCGACTTAAGCCGATTGCTCCGTTAGCAGGGTATAGTCTGCAGCTGCTGTGCTGGTAGATGCTGCTGTTTTGACAAGTACTAGCAGGCTTCGCACCTCTGGACTAACTCGGCTGCATCACTCTTTGTTGTTGGCCAGTAGAACCCGACCTAAAGACCTTCCCAACCAGGGTCCTGGATGCTGCGTGTACTCCACATTGCCCAGCATGGACTTCATCCAGAAGTTGCTTTCCAGTGGGTGAGAGAATGCATTTCATGAGGACTCCTGATGCACCCCTTCTATATAGTGTTTCCCCAATGAGTGTATAGTGAGCTGACTGTCTTGCGATGCGCTCGGCTGCATTCTTGTCATCTGGTTCCTCCTCATTCTTTATATATTTGATGATCGACCCTCTCTAGTCATCAGAATCTGACTCTGGTTGGCTCAGAGTATTACATTCCTCTGCCCGATCCAGTGAAATGCTTGGGTGTAATATTTCTTGAACAAAAACTCCAGGCGGGACCTGAGTTCGACTGGATCCTAGCTTGGACAATACATCAGCTGTCGTGTTTCGATCTCTCTCCACATGGTGAAATTCCAGACCTTCAAATTTGTCTTCTAGTTTCCGGACAACAGTGCAGTATTTTCCCATGGAATCGTTCGAACAATCCCATTCTTTATTTATCTGACTTATGACCACCAGAGAATCTCCATATACCATCAGTTTTTTGATGCCCAGTGAGATGGCAATGTTTAGTCCATGAATCAGAGCTTCGTATTCTGCTGCATTGTTAGAGGCTGGAAATAATAACTGAAGGGCATATCTGAGGTGTTCACCTCCAGGTGCGGTAAAGAGGATCCCTGCGCATGCTCCCTGCAGCTTTAACGAGCCATCGAAATACATTCGCCATACTTCTGCAGTTTCTGGGTTATCCGGTACCTGTTGTTCGGTCCACTCTGATACGAAATCAACCAGTGCTTGAGTTTTGATGGCAGTGCGAGGTCGAAATTCAATGTCATGAGATCCCAGCCCGCAGGCCCACTTGGTTATTCTCTCGATGGCTTCTTTGTTGTGAAGAATATCTCCTATCGGAAATCCAGTGACTACTATGACTTTGTGGTCATCGAAGTAGTGACGGAGCTTGCGCGCAGTTAGAAGTACTGCATATAATAGCTTCTGAACTTGAGGATATTTCTTCTTTGAGGGACCCAGAACTTCACTGATGAAATAAACAGGATGTTGTACTGGGTATGCATGTCCCTCTTCTGCTCGCTCGACTACCAACGCGGTGCTCACCACGTGAGTCGTGCAAGAGATATATAACAGCAGATCTTCAGCTGGTTGAGTCGGCGTGGCTCGACGCGGTGGTTTCAGCACTGGTGGTGTTGTTAAGAACTTTTTCAACGCATCTAGAGCTTCCTGTGCTTCTGAAGTCCACTGAAATTTGTCCACCTTCTTGAGTAACTTATAAAATGGTAAGCCTTTTTCTCCCAGCCTGGATATAAATCTGCTCAGAGCTGCCATACATCCGGTGAGTCTTTGCACTTTCTTTTGTGATTGTGGTGCTTCCATCTTCATGATGACCTCAATCTTTTCTGGATTGGCTTCAATTCCTCGGTGACTGACAATAAACTCGAGCAACTTTCCTGCTGGTACTCCGAAAACACATTTTTCGGGATTAAGCTTCCATCTGTATCGCCGTAGGCTGTTGAAGACCAGCTGTAAATTCTCAATGAAATTTTCTGAATTCTCTGTCTTGATCACCACGTCATCCACGTAAGCTTCCACACGCTTGCCCCAGTGATCGGCTAAGCATGTCTGAATAGCTCTCTGATAAGTCGCTCCAGCGTTTTTAAGGCCAAACGACATGGAGGTATAGCAGAAGACTCCGAACGGGGTGATGAAAGCTGTTTTTTCCTCGTCTTCTTTTGCCAAACTAATCTGATGATACCCAGAGTAACAATCCAAGAAAGACAACACAGAACACCCGGCGGTCGAGTCCACCACCTGGTCTATCCTAGGAAGCCCGAAGGGGTCCTTCGGACAGTGTTTGTTGAGATTTTTATAGTAGACGCACATGCGCCAATCCACTTTATTCTTTTTGAGTACAAGAACAGGGTTGGCTAACCACTCGGGATGTAACACCTCTCTAATAAATCCAGCCGCGACCAAGCGAGCCAGCTCAGCGCGGATGGCTTCTCTCTTGTCGGGCGTGAAACGACGTATTTTTTGCCGAATCGGCCTCGCCTAGGGGTAGACCTTCAATTTGTGCTCGGCCAGTTCTCTCGGGACTCCCGGCATATCCGCAGGTTGGCATGCGAATACGTCTCGGTTATCTTACAGAAACTGGATGAGTGCGCCTTCCTATTTATCATCCAGACTGGAACTGATGATAGCAGTTTTGCGCTCGTCGGCAAACCCGAGATTGATTCTCTTGGTTTCTTCAGTCGGCCGCATAGAGGTCACGGTTTGAGCTTCATTCGCGGGTATTGCGAGATCTTCCTCAGGCTTAGAATTCGCCTGCGCAGAAGAAGTCGCCGATGGTTTGGTGGTGAGGGCCGCCTGAATGGCCACTCGGAAACATTCTGCGGTGCATTGGAAGTCAGCGCGCACAGTTATGATCCCTTGCGGTCCTGGCATCTTCAATGTCATGTATGTATAATGCGGGATGGCCATGAACTTTGCCAATCCAGGCCTCCCGATGATGGTGTCGTACCCGCAGTTGAAATTTGCCACCTCGAACCTTAGGAACTCGGTTCTGTAGTTCTCCGGAGTTCCGAAGGTGACCGGCATGTAGATGTGGCCTAGCGGGTATTCTCCTTCAGTCGGCACAATGCCGAAGAAAGGAGTGTCCGACTCGTGGAGCTCTTTGAGGTGAACTCCCAAGCCTTAGAGTGTCCGGGGGAAGGTGATGTTGATGCTGCTCCCCCCGTCCACTAATACCTTCTTTACCCTGCTCTCTCGGATCACCGGATCGACGAGGAGCGGGTATTTGCCTGGGTGGTCGAAGTTGAGCCACTGATCTGCCCGGGTGAGGTGATCGGGTGCTCAGACCATCGGTACGGGGCGGGAGGACCGGTAGCTGCCACCAGTACCTGACGGTCGTTGAGCTTTTGTTGTCTCTTGCTTTCCTGCGACCCGTGTCCACCGAAAATGACGTTGACTTCTCTGTCAACGCGCGGGAAGGCTGCACCTCCTCCCTCCTCTTGCTGCGGGGGCTGTCGCGGTTCTCTTAGCCCCCCTCGCGACGGGGGAGGAGGTAGAGGTTGGAAGGGTTGGCCGTGCCCGACGGAGTCCTTGAAGTCTCTGTAGTTCCGAAGGGTGTGGCGCATGTCCTTGTGGTACGGGCACTGGGCGTCGAGGATGTCGTCTAGCGTGCATTCGCCTCCACGAGGTCCTCCTCGAGCGCGAGAGGCAGGTGGTCCGGCGGCGTGGACTTCTTCGCGAGGCCTCTTCTCCCAATGCTTGTCGGGCTGCTGGTTCGTGTCCCGTCGCGGTGCCGCTGGTGCTGGCTTCGCTCCTCCGATGAGGTCCTGAGCTCGCTCGTCGGCGGTGATGCAGAGGTCGGCTTCCCGGAACAGCTGCTCAGAGGTAGTTGGCGCCTTCTGTAATATGGTTCGGACAAAGGCCGAGTCATTGGATCCCCTGTAGAAGTCCTCAATCACTGCTGCCTACGTGACCTCGGGGATACGATTTCTCATGGTCTGGAACCTTTTGAGGTACGACCGAAGAGTTTCGTCCCCTCGGCGCTTGATGGATTTGAGGTCCCATGGTTGCACCGGTTTGTCGGAGAGAGACTGAAAGTTGGCGATGAAGCACCGACTGAAGTCGCTCCAGTCGTCGATGAAGTGTCGGGGTAGGTGTCGCAGCCACTGCAGTGCGTCTTGCCCGAGGACGATAGGCAAGTATGCGGTCATCACGTCCTCGGTTGCCCCAGCAGCTCGAGCAGCGGTGGTGTAGACGGCCAGCCAGCCTCCCGGATCCTGCTTAGGTTCATATTTGTCGATGTTGGATACCTTGAAGTTAGGGGGCCATTGAATGGTCCTGAGGCGCGGAGTAAGCGCCGATACTCCACATGTGTCCTCTTGTCGTCGATGATGTTGTCTGTCCTAGGGAGGGGAGTGGTCATCGTGGTGCCTCGACCGTCCCCGGGTGGTGCCACCAGTTGAAGCCGTGGCCGACTCGGTCCTGGTAGCCAGACTCCATGCTGGGATGTCGTGGTCCCGGTTGTACTCTTCCCGGCGACGGATCTCATTCTCATGTCGCCGCTCGCGCGAAGCGTTGATGGAGCTCTGTGCGTCCCGCCGACTGTTGATGGCGTGTCGTAGATCATTCGGCGGGTGAGCGAGGGGTAGAAGATGATTGGCTGCTTGAGTGAATAGCCGCCGGTAGCCCTTGGCGTCGGGAGTCCGGGGGAGGCCATCAGCTATCCGAGCCAATACTCCACCGACTTCACTCGGCGTGTTCATGGCTCGGGCGAAGTCGGGGTTTAGGTTGCGCCCGAAGAGTGGGTTTTCCCGACGTTGCCTTGTCTCCTGCTCGGCCTGTTCTTCAGCCCGTCGACGATCGCGTCGTCGGGAATTCCTTCTTTCCCTGAAGACACGTTCCTCCGGAGTTTCTCCTATCTTCGAGACCTCGTCTCGCGATACAGGTTGCGTCGGGTCCTGCTCTCTGGCCTCGTGATGTCGCCGGATATTTCGGCGTTGGTTCCTTCGTCGGCGGGATTCCCGCTGAGGAGGTTCCTCTCCGGGTGTGGTCGGCTCGTCGTCGGAGATGGGGGGCGATTCTACTCTCCCGATGAAGAGGACGTCGGGGTAGAATGGAGCAGCTGTCACGACGATCTTCTTTCTGTTCTCCTTTGAGGATGGAGGCACAGAAAGACCAGCTTGATAATCCTTTGCTTCCTTTTTCCTTGTGATCTGTGTCCATTCCCCCGTCGGAGAGGTGGACAGCGGAGTTCTCCAGGCTGAAGGACCCTCGGCTCCTGGCTTGCTGAAGGTGATCTTTGTTCGGAGCACTGGAGGTTGTGCTTTTTCTTGCTTTGCTCCAATTTTCTCGGAGACCTTTAAAGAAAAATTTCTCTCCGGCGGATCCGTGATGCGATGCAGAGTTCCCTCCTCATCCGCTATAGATGAGATAGTTCCGAAGCAGAACATGGATCGGGGCGGAGGATGATCTTGTGCTGGAAGGTGACGGCCATTGAGCTAGCTTGGATCGATGACACACCCCCTACCTGGCGCGCCAGCTGTCGGTGTTTCGGGTCTGATCGCACACCCGGGGTTGCCCCTCAAGGTGCTTTTTAGGTGCAGGACGGTGTCACCGACTGTAGCTCGATGGTTCGTGCTAGATGCACGAGGAACAGTGGACAATGGTGTACAGGTTCAGGTCGCTTTGAGATGCGTAACATCCTACGTCCTGGTGAGAATGTTTTGTGTGGTGGATTACAAGGGAGCTCTCTAATGCGGGGAACGTAGAGAGTTGGGGTGGATGGCTGAGTTGTGTGTCCTTCTTCTGAAGGGGTGCCCCCTAGGCCTTATATACTCGACCGTGGGGCATTACATGCGGATATGATAACAACGCGTGCCTAAGAAATAGTGAACCATCTGAGTCTATCCTCCTATAATTTAGCCGACCCATCCTCGCTTGGTTCTGTTGTACGGGGCTCCTGCGTGGGAAGGTCAGGTCATTGTTGTGATTACTGCTCGAATTTGTTGGGTCGTCTGGGCTTGCACCAACCCGGCCTTGCGTTAATCCGTTCCACTGGTCGTTCCTCCCAGACCCACGAGGGGATGACCTTACAAATTATGGGGCCCTTGGGCCTTTCGTGAGGTCTTTTATCCTTCTAGTGGACCCGGGGGATATCTGTCCCCCACACCCGGCACCACAAAGCTGGCTGGGAGACGCCACCTAGATCAAGTCGAACTCCTTGTTGTGTGGCTCCTCTTCGACCACGTACCCTTCACCTGTGGGGGGTTATATATCGCAAGAGCGAGCTCACAAAAGATCATAGCTCAACAGGTTGTTGGGAATAATGTGCATGAACTCACCAAAGGTGGGAGTTCATGTGAAGTGTAAGGTTGATCAACAAAATAAAGGTTGAAGCTGAGCATTGCTTTTATAAGTTGGTCAAAATTTTATTAGCAGTTAATAAGTGTAAGTAAATACCAAACCATAGTAATAGTAAATAAAAGTAATAATAAATAATCCCAATGCAATGCAAATGGCAAATTGAATTTAATTCTATAAATTAATCATGTGAGGGTCCGAGCTGCTCATGACCGTGACCACGACTAGTATACCAGTTTTACACTCTGCAGAGGTTACGCATCTTTACCCACAAGTCATGTTACCAAGGAAGCAAGGCAGGGTAACACTACGAGTCCTTTACAAAGTTCCACTAGCTTCAGAAACCCGCTACAGTTTCTAGGAAGCTCCAATGTAGGGATCCCTTGCCTGGCCGCCATCGCAGCAAAATCAACTCAAGGACCTTCCTACACTGACCACTCCCCTAGTGCCCTTGCCCCTTTCGGGTAAGGTAGTCCTCCACTAGCTTTCCTAGTTAGTCAGCCAAGGGCATCCCATACCACCCTTGTGGTAGCACTGTTTTCCCGGGTGGTCGCTCCATGTTCCAATTAACATAATGATCTTATCATGAACAGTAAATAACAACTGATAATAAAAGTGTGATCATGGATAATGTGTATCTTCATACCCAAAACCACATAAAGCAATAGCAAGTATTACCCAAAAAGTTCAGTGGAATCAAGGTATAAAGATAGTCAAACTAGGGTAACCTATTGGGTCTCATCAAAATTAACCTATGCAGATCATTATGATTAATAAGAACAGGACTGGGTAAAATAAGTGATCAAGGGCACAACTTGCCTTCAACGAGCTCCTGCTCAACAATCTCCACCTACTGAACCCCTGGATCCTCAGCGGCTGGCTCGTCTACTCGCATTAATACACACAAACATGGTATAGCAAAAATTAGCATCACACCAAACAATAGATCAGAATGCATGATAATATTCTATGCTGCGTAACGAGATCGCACGAACAAGAATTACTAATGGAAATACGGTTATTTAGTTATGAATTTCTAAAGTTATTTAGCACTTAGAATAGATTAATTCAAGTGAACAATTTTATTCCAAGTTACATGGCTAAACAGTGTTACTAGTTGATAGACCATATTAAACAAAATTAATGTCACTAGAATGGACCAAAAAGGATTTAATATGAATTTTCTATAATTTATTGAGTTTCTGGATTTATTTATGTACTAAAAAGTATTTCCTATATTGTTTTTACTATTTTCTTGGTTCACTAGACTGGGCGTCAAATTCCAGAAAGTGCAGGGGCTGGCGCGCAAGTTTTCTTAGACTCAGGTTACCATCAGGACGGACTGCAGGTTTATTACAAAAATTTCCAGGGTCTCTTATGCAAATTTATCAGTCGAAGGGGTATGGGTTACCTAGAGTCGCAAGATCGCCAACCAACAATGCAGATTAGATGGACCTGACATGAAACCTCGGCCATAGGATTTCTGATGGATGGCCTGGATTTTAAAATTCCTAGATCAACAAACGCCTATTGGATCTTGATCGAACAGTGTTGGTTAACCCCAGCCAACCGGTATCCCTATGCCCTAATCGCGACCGCACACGAGCAGATCAACGGCCGAGGCCGGTTATTGAATCGGTAAGTCCCTGATTGAATCCTGACCGTTGCTTTTCGCGTCAACGACAACCACGTTTTCTTCTACCTCTGACTTGCCAGGCGGTGCCGCTGCACCCGCCCCAGGGCACGACTGCACCGGCGTTCGACCCCCAGGTTGCCAGAACCCCAAAATCTAAGCCTAAGAAATACTACAGGCATGAATAAGTAAAGTAGAAGTGGCTAGAAGTGGTTCTCCCCAGAGATTCTGGCGCTGGCACTGTTCGGCAGTGGAGTTCCGGCCCGGTGAGGAGTCGACCACCGTCGTATGGGAAACGCCGCGGAGCGCTTCTCCCGCCTAACTCCGCCCTCGGCCTCCCGCGCATGCCACACGATTCAACGGCCGATCCAACCTCTGGCCACTCCCCTATCTCTTTCTCTCTCCTGTCGGGAGTTTCAAGGGCGGCGATTCCCAGCACGGTGTAAATCCTCCGAGTATAGGACGAGGAAAGGCCGCGACCGGGTTTATATCCTGGTGCCAAAGACCCCGCAACACGCAATTGGAGGAACGATCCGCGTAGGAGAACGTGAGGTCTGTTCACGCCGCGCTATTTTCGCGGGGAAGAAGACCGGACGGCGAGAGGGGCCCACTGGCAGCGGCAGTAGCGGAGTTGAAACGCAGGCCCGAAGTGACAGTGGCACCGGTTGCCATCTCGGCTAATGGGTCAGAGGGGAATTTGGGTCGGTCGCGGCCCACACGGGCGCGAAAAGGGGAAGGCCACCTTGGGCCGCGCGGGGACAAAAAAAGATATTAGGCCGATGAAAGTCGCCTAGAGGGGGGTGAATAGGCAAATCTGAAATTTACAAACTTAAAGCACAACTACAAGCCGGGGTTAGCGTTAGAAATATAAATGAGTTCGAGAGAGAGGGCGAAAAACAAATCACAAGCGAATAAGAGCGGATGACACGGTGATTTGTTTTACCGAGGTTCGGTTCTTGCAAACCTACTCCCCGTTGAGGTGGTCACAAAGACCGGGTCTCTTTCAACCCTTTCCCTCTCTCAAACGGTCACTTAGACCGAGTGAGCCTTTCTCTTCAATCAAATGGGACACTAAGTCCACTAAGGACCACCACAACTTGGTGTCTCTTGTTTTGATTACAAGTGATTTGAACACAAGAAAGAAGGAAGAAGAAAAGCAATCCAAGCGCAAGAGCTCAAATGAACACGAATGTCTCTCTCTCTAGTCACTAATTTGGTTGGAGTGATTCCGGACTTGGGAGAGGATTTGATCTCTTAGTTTTGTGTCTTGTATTGAATGCTATAGCTCTTGTATGAGGTTTGAAGGCTGAAAACTTGGATACAATGAATGGTGGGTGGTTGGGGGTATTTATAGCCCCAAACACCAAAGTGACCGTTGGTGAGGGCTTTTGTCGCATGGCGCACCGGACAGTCCGGTGCGCCACCAGACACTGTCCGGTGCGCCAACCACGTCACCCGGCCGTTGGGTTCTGACCGTTGGAGCTTCTGACAGCTGGGCCACCAGACAGTCCGGTGGTGCACCGGTTAGTCACTGTTCACTGTCTGGTGCGCCTTCTGGCGCCTGCTCTGACTTCTGCACGCGCAGGCGCGCACTGTAGCGCTTTACTGTATCGTTGCAGTCGATCGTTGGCGCTGTGTAGTCGTTACTCCGCTGGCACACCGGACAGTCCGGTGCTATACCGGACAGTCCGGTGAATTATAGCGGAGCGGCTCCCAGAATTCCCGAAGGTGGTATGTTTGGAGTCGGGTTCCCTGGTGCACCAGAGACTGTCCGGTGGCACACCGGACAGTCCGGTGCGCCAGACCAGGGCACACTTTGGTAGTCTTTTGCTCTTTTTATTTGAACCCTTTCTTGGTCTTTTTATTGGTTTGTTGTGAACTTTTGGCACCTGTAGAACTCATAATCTAGAGCAAACTAGTTAGTCCAATTATTTGTGTTGGGCAATTCTACCACCAAAATCAATTAGGAAAAGGTGTAAGCCTATTTCCCTTTTAATCTCCCCCTTTTTGGTGATTGATGCCAACACAAACCAAAGCAAATATATAAGTGCAGAATTGAACTAGTTTGCATAATGTAAGTGCAAAGGTTGCTTGGAATGAAACCAATAATTATTTCTACTAGATATGCATGGATGGCTTTCTTTTTATTTTGACATTTTGGACCACACTTGCACCACTTGTTTTGTTTTTGCAAATGTTTTGGAAATTATTTTTCAAGGTCTTTTGCAAATAGTCAAAGGTAAATGAATAAGATTTTGAGAAGCATTTTCAAGATTTGAAATTTTCTCCCCCTGTTTCAAATGCTTTTCCTTTTGACTAAACAAAACTCCCCCTTAATGAAATTCTCCTCTTAGTGTTCAAGAGGGTTTTAGATATTAATTTTGAAGAGGGTATACCAATTGAAAAATCTATCAACAATAAGATACCAATTTGAAAACACTACTTTAAATACAAATTGAAAGACTAAATTTTTGAAATTGGTGGTGGTGCGGTCCTTTTGCTTTGGGCTAATACTTTCTCCCCCTTTGGCATGAATCACCAAAAACGGATACTTGTGAGTGAAATATAAGCCCTTTCACAAACTTTCTCCCCCTTTGGTAAATAATATAGGAGTGAAGATTATACCAAATTGGAGAACGGTGTGGAGTGACGGTGAAGGATGAATAATTCGATGGAGTGGAGTGGAAGCCTTGTCTTCGCCGAAGACTCCTTTTCCCTTTCAATCTATGACTTAGCATGAAATGCACTTGAAGAACACATTAGTCATAGCAAATGAAAGAGATGATCAAAGGTATATAAATGAGCTATGTGTGCAAAACATCAATCAAAATTCCTAGAATCAAGAATATTTAGCTCATGCCTAAGTTTGGTAAATGTTTTCTCATCTAAAGGCTTGGTAAAGATATCGGCTAATTGATCTTTGGTGTTAATGTAAGCAATCTCGATATCTCCCCGTTGTTGGTGATCCCTCAAAAAGTGATACCGAATGGATATGTGTTTAGTGCAGCTATGCTCAACGGGATTATCCGCCATGCGGATTGCACTCTCATTATCACATAGAAGAGGAACTTTGGTCAATTTGTAACCATAGTCCCTAAGGGTTTGCCTCATCCAAAGCAATTGCGTGCAACAATGACCTGTGGCAATGTACTCGGCTTCGGCGGTAGAAAGAGCGACAGAATTTTGCTTCTTTGAAGCCCAAGACACCAGGGATCTTCCCAAGAACTGACAAGTCCCTAATGTGCTCTTTCTATCAATCTTACACCCTGCCCAATCAGCATCTGAATAACCAATTAAATCAAAAGTGGATCCCCTGGGGTACTAAAGGCCAAACTTAGGAGTATAAACTAAATATCTCAAGATTCGATTTACGGCCCTAAGGTGAACTTCCTTAGGATCGGCTTGGAATCTTGCACACATGCATACGAAAAGCATAATATTCGGTCGAGATGCACATAAATAGAGTAAAGATCCTATCATCGACCGGTATACCTTTTGATCTACGGATTTACCTCCCGTGTCGAGGTCGAGATGCCCATTGGTTCCCATGGGTGTCTTGATGGGCTTGGCATCCTTCATCCCAAACTTTGTGAGTATGTCTTGAATGTACTTCGTTTGGCTGATGAAGGTGCCCTCTTGGAGTTGCTTCACTTGAAATCCTAAGAAGTACTTCAACTCCCCCATCATAGACATCTCGAATTTTTGAATCATGATCCTACTAAATTCTTTACAAGTAGATTTGTTAGTAGACCCAAATATGATATCATCAACATAAATTTGGCATACAAACAAATCATTTGCAATTGTTTTAGTAAAGAGAGTAGGATCGGCTTTGCCGACTTTGAAGCCATTAGTGATAAGATAATCTCTTAGGCATTCATACCATGCTCTTTGGGCTTGCTTGAGCCCATAAAGTGCCTTAGAGAGTTTATATACATGGTTAGGGTACTCACTATCTTCAAAGCCAGAAGGTTGCTCAACATAGACCTCTTCCTTGATTGGTCCATTGAGGAAGGCACTCTTCACGTCCATTTGATATAGCTTAAAGCCATGGTAAGTAGCATAGGTAAGTAATATACGAATTGACTCAAGCCTAGCTACGGGTGCATAGGTTTCACCAAAATCCAAACCTTCAACTTGTGAATATCCCTTGGCCACAAGTCGGGCTTTGTTCCTTGTCACCACACCATGCTCATCTTGTTTGTTGCGAAAGACCCACTTGGTTCCTACAACATTTTAATTAGGACGTGGAACAAGATGCCATACCTCATTCCTCGTGAAGTTGTTGAGTTCCTCTTGCATTGCCAACACCCAATCTGAATCCCTTAATGCGTCTTCCACCTTGTATGGCTCAATAGAAGACACAAAGGAGTAATGTTCACAAAAATGAGCAACACGAGATCGAGTGGTTACCCCCTTATGAATATTGTCGAGGATGGTGTTCACGGGGTGATCTCGTTGGATTGCTTGGTGAACTCTTGGGTGTGGCGGTCTTGGATCCTCATCATCTTCCTTGTCTTGATTATTAGCATCTCCCCTTTGATCATTGTCCTCCTCTTGAGGTGGCTCCTCTTGATCTTCAATTTCATCATCTTGAGCTTGATCCTCATCTTTAGTTGGTGGAGATGCTTGCATGGAGGAAGATGGTTGATCTTGTGCTTGTGGAGGCTCTTCGGATTCCTTAGGACACACATCCCCAATGGACATGTTCCTTAGTGCTCTTCATCGTCTATCTCATCAAGATCAACTTGCTCTACTTGAGAGCCATTAGTCTCATCAAACACAATGTCACAAGAAACTTCAACTAGTCCAGTGGACTTGTTAAAAACTCTATATGCCCTTGTGTTTGAATCATAACCAAGTAAAAAGCCTTCTACAGCCTTAGGAGTAAATTTAGATTTTCTACTTCTTTTAACAAGAATAAAGCATTTGCTACCAAAGACTCTAAAATATGAAACATTGGGCTTTTTACCGATTAGGAGTTCATATGATGTTTTCTTGAGGATTCGGTGAAGATATAACCGGTTGATGGCGTAGCAAGCGGTGTTGACCGCCTCGGCCCAAAACCGATCTGAAGTCTTGTACTCATCAAGCATGATTCTTGCCATGTCCAATAGAGTTCTATTCTTCCTCTCCACTACACCATTTTGTTGTGGCGTGTAGGGAGAAGAGAACTCATGCTTGATGCCCTCCTCCTCAAGAAAGCCTTCAATTTGAGAGTTCTTGAACTCCGTCCCGTTGTCGCTTCTAATCTTTTTGATCCTTAAGCCGAACTCATTTTGAGCCCGTCTCAAGAATCCCTTTAAGGTCTCTTGGGTTTGAGATTTTTCTTGCAAAAAGAACACCCAAGTGAAGCGAGAATAATCATCCACAATAACTAGACAGTACTTACTCCCGCCGCTGCTTATGTAAGCTATCGGGTCGAATAGGTCCATGTGGAGTAGCTCGAGCGGCCTATCAGTCGTCATGATGTTCTTGTGTGGATGATGAACACCAATTTGCTTCCCTGCTTGACATGCGCTACAAACCCTGTCTTTCTCAAAATGAACATTTGTTAGTCCCAAAATATGCTCTCCCTTTAGAAGCTTGTGAAGATTCTTCATTCCAACATGTGCTAGTCGGCGATGCCAGAGCCAGCCCATGTTAGTCTTAGCAATTAAGCAAGTGTCGAGTTCAGCTCTATTAAAATCAACTAAGTATAGCTGACCCTCTAACACTCCCTTAGATGCTACTGAATCATCGCTTCTTCTAAAGACAGTAACACCTATATCCGTAAAAAGACAGTTGTAGCCTATTTTGCATAATTGAGAAATAGAAAGCAAATTGTAATCTAAAGAATCTACAAGAAAAACATTGGAAATAGAATGGTCAGGTGATATAGCAATTTTACCCAATCCTTTGACCAAACCTTGATTTCTATCCCCGAATGTGATGGCTCGTTGGGGATCATGGTTTTTCTCATAGGAGGAGAACATCCTTTTCTCCCCTGTCATGTGGTTTGTGCACCCGCTATCGATAATCCAACTTGAGCCCCCGGATGCATAAACCTACAAAACAAATTTAGGCCTTGTTCTTAGGTACCCAAACGGTCTTGGGTCCTTTGACTTTAGAAACAAGCACCTTGGGTACCCAAACACAAGTCTTTGACCCCTTGTGTTTGCCCCCAACATATTTGGCAACTACTTTGCCTGATTTGTTAGTAAGCACATAGGATGCATCAAAAGTCTTAAATGAAATGTTATGTTCATTTGATGCAATAGGAGTTTTCTTCTTAGGCAATTTAGCATGGGTTGATTGCCTAGAACTAGATGCCTTACTCTTATAAATAAAAGCATGATGAGAGCCAGAGTGAGACTTCCTAGAATGAATTCTCCTAATTTTGTGCTCGGGAAACCGACAGGGTATAAAATGTAACCCTCGTTATCCTGAGGCATGGGAGCTTTGCCCTTAACAAAATTTGACAATCTTTTAGGAGGGGCATTAAGCTTGACATTGTCTCCCTGTTGGAATCCAATGCCATCCTTAATGCTAGGGCGTCTCCCACTATAGAGCATACTACGAGCAAATTAAATTTCTCATTTTCTAGTTCATGCTCGGCAATTTTAGCATATAATTTTGCTATATGATCATTTTGTTGTTTAATCATAGCAAGGTGATCATGAATAGCATCAATATTAATGTCTCTACATCTAGTGCAAATAGTAACATGCTCAACGGTAGATGTAGAGGGTTTGCAATCTTTTAGTTCAACAATCTTAACATGTAAAATAGCATTCTCATCTCTAAGATTGGAAATAGCATCATTGCAAACATTTAAATCTTTAGCCTTAGCAATTAATTTTTCATTCTCAATTTTAAGGCTAGAGAGGGATGCATTCAATTTGTCAACCTTAGCAATCAATTTAGCATTATCATTTCTAAGATTAACAATTGAATCATCACAGACATTTGATTTCTCAACCTTAGCAATTAATTTTGCATTTTCATTTCTAAGGTTAGAAATAGTGTCATGGCAAGTGCTTAGCTCACTAGTTAAATTTTCACATTTTTCTACCTCCAGAGTATAAGCATTTTTAACCTTAACATGCTTTTTATTCTCCTTAATAAGGAAGTCCTCTTGGCTATCCAAGAGTTCATCCTTCTCATGAATAGCACTAATCAATTCATTTAGTTTCTCCTTTTGTTGCATGTTAAGATTGGCAAAAAGAGTGAGCAAGTTATCTTCCTCATCACTAGAATTATCCTCATCACTAGAAGTTGCATACTTAGTGGAGGATCTTGATTTTACCTTTTTCTTCTTGCCGTCCTTTGCCATGAGGCACTTGTGGCCAACGTTGGAGAAGAGAAGGCCTTTGGTGACGATGATGTTTGCGGCGTCCTCGTCGGAGGAGGAGTCGGTGGAGCTCTCGTCGGAGTCCCACTCCCGGCAAACATGGGCATCGCCGCCCTTCTTCTTGTAGTACCTCTTCTTTTCTCTTCTCTTTCCCTTCTTGCCGTCGCCCCTGTCACTGTCACTAGAAATAGGACATTTTGCTATAAAGTGACCGGGCTTACCACACTTGTAGCAAACCTTCTTAGAACGGGGTTTGTAGTCTTTCCCTTTCCTTTGCTTGAGGATTTGGCGGAAGCTCTTAATGATGAGCGCCATTTCCTCGTTGTCGAGCTTGGAAACGTCGATGGGGAGTCTACTTGATGTAGACTCTTCTTTCTTCTCCTCTGTTGTCTTGAATGCGACGGGTTGTATCTCGGGTGTGGAGGAGACGCCTTGCTCGATAATTTTCTTGGAGCCTTTGATCATTAATTCAAATCTCACAAATTTTCCTATCACTTCCTCGGGAGACATTAGCTTGTATCTAGGATCACCAGGAATTAATTGAACTTGAGTGGGATTAAGAAATACAAGTGATCTTAGAATAACCTTGACCACCTCATGGTCATCCCATTTGGTGCTCCCGAGGTTGCGCACTTGGTTCACCAAGGTCTTGAGCCAGTTGTACATGGCTTGTGGCTCTTCCCCTTGGTGAAGCATGAATCGACCGAGCTCCCCTTCGATTGTTTCCCTCTTGGTGATCTTGGTCACCTCGTCTCCTTCGTGCGCGGTCTTGAGTACATCCCAAATCTCTTTGGCGCTCTTCAACCCTTGCACCTTATTATACTCCTCTCGACTTAGAGAGGTGAGGAGTATAGTAGTTGCTTGAGAGTTGAAGTGCTCGATTTGGTCCACCTCGTCCTCATCATAATCTTCACCCCCTACGGATGGTACCTGTACTCCAAACTCAATAACATCCCATATGCTTTTGTGGAGTGAGGTTAGGTGATATCTCATCATATCACTCCACCTAGAATAATCTTCACTGTCAAATGTCGGTGGTTTGCCTAATGGGACCGAAAGTAATGGAGTATGTCTAGGAATGCGAGGGTAGCGTAGGGGGATCTTACTAAACTTCTTGCGCTCATGGCGCTTAGAAGTGACGGATAGCGTGTCGGCGCTGAAGGTGGATGGCGATGAAGAGTCGGTCTCGTAGTAGACCACTTTCTTCATCTTCTTTTTCTTCTCGCCGCTCCGACGCGACTTGTCGTGTGAAGGGGATCCCTTCACCTTGTTGCCGGACTCCCCGGATGGAGCCTTTCCATGGCTTGTGGTGGGCTTCTCGTCGGTCACCATTTCCTTCTTGGCGTGATCTCCCGACATCACTTCGAGCGGTTAGGCTCTAATGAAGTACCGGGCTTTGATACCAATTGAAAGTCGCCTAGAGGGGGGGTGAATAGGTAAATCTGAAATTTACAAACTTAAAGCACAACTATAAGCCGAGGTTAGCGTTAGAAATATAAACGAGTTCGAGAGAGAGGGCGAAAAACAAATCACAAGCGAATAAGGGCGGATGACACAGTGATTTGTTTTACCGAGGTTCGGTTCTTGCAAACCTACTCCCCGTTGAGGTGGTCACAAAGACCGGGTCTCTTTCAACCCTTTCCCTCTCTCAAACGGTCACTTAGACCGAGTGAGCCTTTCTCTTCAATCAAATGGGACACTAAGTCCACTACAAGGACCACCACAAATTGGTGTCTCTTGTTTTGATTACAAGTGATTTGAACACAAGAAAGAAGGAAGAAGAAAAGCAATCCAAGCGCAAGAGCTCAAATAAACACAAATGTCTCTCTCTCTAGTCACTAATTTGGTTGGAGTGATTCCGGACTTGGAAGAGGATTTGATCTCTTTGTTTTGTGTCTTATATTGAATGCTATAGCTCTTGTATGAGGTTTGAAGGCTGAAAACTTGGATACAATGAATGGTGGGTGGTTGGGGGTATTTATAGCCCCAACCACCAAAGTGACCGTTGGTGAGGGCTTCTGTCGCATGGCGCACCGGACAGTCCGGTGCGCCAGCCACGTCACCCGGTCGTTGGGTTCTGACCGTTGGAACTTCTGACAGCTGCGCCACCGGATAGTCCGGTGCGCCTTCTGGCGCCTGCTCTGACTTCTGCGCGCGCAGGCGCGCACTGTAGCGCTTTACTGTACCGTTGCAGATGACCGTTGGCGCTGTGTAGCCGTTACTCCGTTGGTGCACCGGACAGTCCGGTGAATTATAGCGGAGCGGCTCCCAGAATTCCCGAAGGTGGCAAGTTCGGAGTCGGGTTCCCTGGTGCACCGGACACTGTCCGGTGGCACACCGGACAGTCCGGTGCGCCAGACCAGGGCACACTTCGGTAGTCTTTTGCTCTTTTTATGTAACGCCCCGAATTTTGCAGTTGAATTTTTTCTTTTCTTTACTCGCCAAAATTCGGGCGTTACCTTTTCTTTTTCTTTTTCCCCTCGCTAAACCTTGACCTTTTCCAAAGTTTTAGCGGGATTCGGTTTGGAATTCCCGTGTAATGAAAAACCCTAAATACTTTATGTTGTTTGATGCACCATGCCGAACCTTGCATTTCTTTTGATTGCTTTGAAAGTGCAAATGCATTCATGTAGAAAGATCGGATTTCGAAAATGAGGAGAAGATCTTTTCTTTCTTTTTCTCTCTCTTTCTCTCTCCTCTTTTTCTCTCTCTCCCGCGCCGTGGGCCGACCCCGGCCGGCCCAGCCGCCCCCTCTTGGG
The DNA here is from genome assembly GCF_902167145.1 of Zea mays. Lineage (NCBI taxonomy): Eukaryota > Viridiplantae > Streptophyta > Magnoliopsida > Poales > Poaceae > Zea > Zea mays. The sequence goes on along the minus strand of NC_050098.1, from coordinate 136,938,042 downwards.
CCTGAATCGGCCCAGCCGCCCCCCCCCCATCTCCCTTTTTCCCCAAACCCTCTCCCTCTCCCTCTCATTTTCCCTCTCTCACCCTAGCGCCGCCCCTACCCCTGCCCTAAGCCGCCGCCGCCCCCTGTCGGCCGCCCCTCGCCGTCGCTCCCCAACGCCGGTGAGCCCCCCCACCTCTCCCTCTCCCCTCTCCCCTCCTCTCCCTCCCTGGCCCAACCGCCCAGCCGTCCGGCCGCCTGGCCGCCTGGCCGCCTGGCCCTTGGCCGCCTGGCCGCCCTGGCCGCGCGTCCGCCTGGCCCTTGGCCGCGCGCGCCCTGGCCGCGCCCCCTGGCCGCTCGGCCGGCTCGGCCGCCCTGGCCAGCCCCCCCCCCCCCCGCGCGCGTCCCCGGCTCAGCCGCCCTCCCCCGCGCGCCCGCCCCAGCTCGGCCGCCCTGCCTAGGGCCGGTTCAACCGCCCCTAGGGCCGGTTCAACCGCCCCCCCCCTCTGTTTTTTTTTATTTTTTTTATTTTATTTTATTTCATTTTATTTACTTTCTGTGATCATAGCTATTTTATTTTAGGTAGGCTAATCATTGTTCATGCCATTGAAATAGGAAGTTTAATTTAAAATTCCGTTATACTAATTGATTCATGTAGTTAATTGTTTATCTCGTGCGATGTTGATCAACTTAAAATGATTAGGTTCCCACTAGTGCATATAACAGAATTCTTTTGTTAGGAACCTATTGAAACTAGAGTGCATAATTTAACTAATCATTAGTGCATAAACTTTAACCCCCCCTGCGAGACCCTTTTCCCGTTTCTTTCTAACCATAACAAATGCAATGTCAAATGTCATACTTGATGCATATTCGCTTTATTTGTTCCCTTGTATGGTGTACTGTTCTTTTGTATTAAATATGTGGATGGATGTATGTATGTTTGCGCTCGCATAGAGAACGATCCGGTCGAAGAGCCCGAGGAATTCGCAGGAGAAGCCCCTGAGCAGCAGTCGGTTGGTGGAGGCAAGTGTCCTTTGACCTATCTCTGTCCTAATCATTCTTTAATTCACCTCCCGCATTACACATTTATACCTAAGGATTGACTAGCTTTTTGTTATCCATGTCCTTGTTTACCTATTTGGGTCGGATTATTACTGCTTAGTTTGATGCTATTGCTCAACTTTAATCAATGAACATGATGTGGTTATCTATGATACGCTGTTTTTCCCGTTCTTATTTATGATTATACTTGTGGCATTTAAGGGGACTCGAGCGGTTTCTCGAGTGCCTCTCCGTAAGGACCTGTTCAATGGATGACCGCCCGGGAAAACAGTGCAACCATGAGGGTGGAATGGGGTGCCCTTAGCTGAATAATTAGAGGATCCGGGGTGTAGTTCACTTAGCCGTCGTGTCGTCAATGGGGCTCGGTGTATGCGGCTCGCTCTGCCAAGTTTGGGTTCGCCCCTTGGGGAGGAGTGCGGTGCATTTAGGAAACCTAACGGGTGGCTACAGCCCCGGGGAATCTTTGTAAAGGCTTCGTAGTGAATCCCTGGCCATTCACCTCGGGAGTGAATAAGGGTCTTGCAAGCCCGGGCCAGAGAGGGAATCACGGCTTGTGGGTAAAGTGCACAACCTCTGCAGAGTGTTATGAAACTGATATATCAGCCGTGCTCGCGGTTATGAGCGGCCAAGGGAGCTCCAGAGATTAGTGGTACTTGATCAGAGATACTTTGGTACAGGTGGCGATGAGATTGATGGTTCTGATTATGATTATGGTATTGGTAAGTGGTATTCTTTCTGTTTGGAAAGGATACATTGGGCTAATAACTTGGGTCAATGTTAAAACCTGGCTTTCTAATAGTAAGTAATAACCTGACCAACTAAAAGCAACTGCTTGACTTATCCCCACATAAAGCTAGTCCACTACAGCCAAACAGGATACTTGCTGAGTATGTTGATGTGTACTCACCCTTGCTCTACACACCAAACCCCCCCCCCCCAGGTTGTCAGCATTGCAACCACTGCTCAGGCGAAGATGAAGCTGTGGAAGGAGACTTCCAGGAGTTCCAAGACTACGACGAGTTCTAGGTGTGGGTTAGCGGCAACCCCCAGTCGGCTGCCTGTGAAGGCCGCGTTATCTACGTTTCTTTTCCGCACTTTGATTTATTGTAAGACCTATATGGACGTCTCAGACGTATGATGTAATCGACTATTTCCCTTATTAATACTATTTTGAGCACTGTGTGATGATGTCCATATTATGTAACTGCTGTGTACGTGAATAACTGATCCTGGCACGTACATGGTTCGCATTCGGTTTGCCTTCTAAAACCGGGTGTGACATAAGTGGTATCAAAGCCGTGCTGACTGTAGGACCGCTAACCTAGAGTAGAATGGTCGTTCTAAGGACTATAGACCTCTGTCTCTGCCTTGACTTTGATATCCCTTCAAAAGTTGGTCATACCGACCAAACCTATGTTCTACTATATATAATACCTTGCTGAAAATCATGTTTTATTCTAATCCTTCATTTACTTATGATTCATTATTTGCTGGTCATATTAATTCTGTTCTCACCCTTTTGCTTGCGATGTCTTTTGTAGATGGCTCGACTTAGACACACTGCACGAAAGTCTGTCATCCCCTTCTTACCCTCCCGCCTTGCTGAGCGTCCGCTTCGCCGTCCCGTGGCCGGACAGTCCAGCCACTTGGAGAGACTACACCACCGCCTGCGTGAGGAGCAGGAACATCGACGACAGGAGCAGCAGGGCTCTTCCTTCTCGCTCCACCAGGAGATAGAGTCTGTGAGGAGCTGCTCCCCTGTGCTTCCTCTGGAGCCGCCCCCTGCATCACCACTGGGCGCCCCAGCTTCTGGAGTAGCTGCTGGAGGAGACCCAGACGACGGAGATGGCAACGACAGCTCGAGCCACGACACCGACTTCTCTGCTAACCTTGAGCCGGAAGGATGGGTTGCTCGACCCATCACTCGCGACGCTGCTCGCGGGTGTCACTTCCATGATGCGCTCGACACCCTGCTACGTCGGGCATTTAACCGGCATACTTGGTCCGTCGAGTATCGCTGTGTGGTCTACCAGCACAGTCGCGGGGTCTACCCGGACCGCTGGGAGGCAACTTGCTTGGTGCGCTGCCCGGAGAACAGTCTCCAGGGTGCAGAGGCCTGTTTAGAGCACTATTCTATCTCTGAGCGGGACTCAGCTGAGGCAGCCATGCAAGATGCTGCACGGCGTGCGCTTTCGCACTACTGCTCGGTTTTCGGTGGGGCAGCTGACGGTCTTGACCTGAAGTATTACCCCCGCCGTCCATCTGGCAGCACAGGAGGCGTGATTGTCTCACCTGTCGGTGAGGGCAATCCTAGGTTGAGCAGCACAGTCAACCTATCCGCCGTGCTAAACACGGAGCTGGACCCTGCATTAGACGAGCTGAGTAGGGCCCGTGCTGAGATCGCCCTGCTGCGGGCTGAGCGCGCGGAACGTCGTCACTTGGATGGTGGTTCCCCCGCTCCCGTCGGGACTCAGCACCCGTACCGCTCACCTCAGCGTGGACACCAGTCTTATGGCAATCCCGACTGCAAGACCAAGATAACTCTAGAACCATAGATCGTCAGAGTTGGATCTTGTAATTAATACGAAATATATATATACATAGAAGCTTCAGTCTTAGCGTTAGTCTCGGTCTTAGTTAGTCTTAGTTAGACAGGGTAGATTGCTATATCCTGTGCATTTATGTTTGTCATGATGAACTATGTTTGGTTTGGATCTTTGTAATGATTGTCACCAGAGTGTGGGTATCCCCTGCATTTTGGTTTATCTATTATGTTAATGGAGTTAGTTATATAGTTGGGAAACCTTTTATTCCACTTTCCTCTTGATCTGAGAAGCTGTGTGGTCTGTGTTGGAGATCAGTGAAGATGCCCATCTGTTCAGTGCTGTTGAAGAATTCTATTCTCTTTCCTTATGCTGCAAGATTTGCCAGATCAGTTCTGATGTGTGGTTGCATTCTGCAGATGTCAGAGAACAGGCGCAGAGGAGGAAGGCGTGCTCAGCAGGAGCGAGCCGCTCAACAAGATGAGGCGCCCCAGCAGCAGCAGCTGCCACCCCCGCCCCCGATGTCGATCGAGCAGATGTTTCTGATGCAGACTCAGGCAGTTCAGGCCATCGGTCAGACTTTGGCCGCCATTCAGCAGCAGCAGCAGCAGCAGCAAGCACCACCCCAGCCTCAGATGCCTCAGATGCCCAGAGACAAGCGTGCTGAATTCATGAGAGGTCATCCCCCAACGTTCGCTCACTCTTCTGACCCCATGGATGCTGAAGATTGGCTGCGCACTGTGGAGCGGGAGTTGCATACCGCTCAGTGTGATGACAGGGAGAAAGTCTTGTATGGTCCCCGTCTGTTGAGAGGAGCAGCCCAATCATGGTGGGAGTCTTACCTCGCCACCCATGCCAACCCCGACACCATCACCTGGGAAGAATTCAGAGGTAGCTTTCGTCAGTACCATGTGCCTGCAGGTCTGATGACAGTGAAGAAGGAGGAGTTCCTGGCTCTCAAGCAAGGGCCATTGTCTGTCAGTGAGTACCGGGACAAGTTTCTGCAATTGTCTCGCTATGCTCCTGAAGATGTCAACACTGACGCCAAGCGACAATACCGTTTTCTGAGAGGCTTGGTCGACCCCCTGCAGTATCAACTGATGAATCACACCTTCCCGACATTCCAGCACCTGATTGATAGAGCGATCATGACAGAAAGGAAGCGTAAGGAGATGGAAGATCGTAAGCGCAAGATCAGTGGACCCCAGCCTGGAAGCAGCAATCGTCCTCGTTTCTCAAGCAATCAACCTCAGCAGTTCAGGCAGAACCAGCGTCCACCTCAGCAGCATCAGCAGTTTCAAAGGCAGTATTCTCAGCATCAGTACCAGAACCGTCAGAGCAATCAATCAGGAGGTCAGTTTCAGAGGCAGAACCAGCAGGCACCTCGCCTTCCTGCCCCAGCAAGCCAGCAGAACAGTCAGGCAACACCAGCTCAGGTTGGAAACAGAGCATGTTTCCACTGTGGAGAGCAAGGCCACTGGGTGATGCAATGTCCGAAGAAGGCAGCCCAGCAGCAGTCAGGCCCCAATGCCCCAGCGAAGCAGAATGTGCCTCAGCCTGGAGCAGGCAATCGCTCTCAGCCGCGCTATAATCATGGAAGACTGAACCACTTGGAGGCTGAAGCAGTTCAGGAGACCCCCGGCATGATAGTAGGTATGTTCCCAGTCGACTCCCATATTGCAGAAGTGTTATTTGATACTGGAGCAACGCATTCTTTCATTACTGCATCATGGGTAGAAGCACATAATCTTCCAATTACCACCATGTCAACCCCCATTCAAATTGACTCAGCCGGTGGTAGAATTCGAGCCGATAGCATTTGTTTGAATATAAGTGTGAAAATAAGGGGGATAGCATTTCCCGCCAACCTTATAGTAATGGGTACTCAGGGAATAGATGTCATCCTAGGGATGAATTGGCTAGATAAGTATCAGGCAGTTATCAGTTGTGATAAAAGGACAATCAGGTTGGTGTCCCCACTAGGAGAGGAAGTGGTGACCGAGTTAGTCTCGCCTGAGCCAAAGAAAGGAAGTTGTTATCAGACAGCTGTTGAAAGCAGTAAAGCAGACCCAATTGAGAGGATCAAGGTTGTGTCCGAATTCCCAGATGTGTTTCCAAAGGACTTACCGGGTATGCCACCAGAGCGGAAAGTTGAGTTTGCTATAGAGCTTCTTCCTGGAACCGCCCCTATCTTTAAGAGAGCTTACAGAATATCCGGACCAGAGTTGGTTGAGCTTAAGGAGCAGATTGATGAGCTGTCAGAGAAAGGTTACATTCGGCCAAGCACCTCGCCTTGGGCCGCCCCTGTCCTATTTGTGGAGAAGAAAGATGGCACCAAGAGGATGTGTATCGATTACCGAGCTTTGAATGAAGTCACAATCAAGAACAAGTATCCCTTGCCCAGAATAGAAGATCTGTTCGACCAGTTGAGAGGAGCCAGTGTGTTCTCCAAGATTGATCTGAGGTCAGGTTATCATCAACTCAGGATCCGACCTTCGGACATTCCGAAGACGGCATTCATTTCCAAGTATGGTTTGTACGAGTTCACAGTGATGTCTTTTGGTTTGACCAATGCGCCAGCATTCTTTATGAACTTGATGAACAGTGTATTCATGGATTACCTTGACAAGTTTGTTGTGGTATTCATTGATGACATTCTGGTTTATTCTCAAAGCGAAGAAGAGCACGCAGATCATTTGAGGATGGTATTGCAGAGATTGCGAGAGCACCAGTTGTATGCAAAGTTGAGTAAGTGTGAGTTCTGGATCAGTGAAGTCCTGTTTTTGGGTCACATAATCAACAAGGAAGGATTGGCTGTGGATCCGAAGAAAGTGGCAGACATTCTGAACTAGAAAGCGCCAACAGATGCTAGAGGAATCAAGAGTTTCATTGGGATGGCCGGATACTATCGGCGATTCATTGAAGGGTTTTCGAAGATTGCGAAACCAATGACAGCGTTGCTAGGCAACAAAGTTGAGTTCAAGTGGACCCAGAAATGCCAAGAGGCCTTTGAAGCGCTGAAAGAGAAGTTGACTACAGCGCCTGTCCTAGTCTTGCCTGATGTGCACAAGCCCTTCTCGGTGTATTGTGATGCTTGTTACACGGGTTTGGGATGTGTGTTGATGCAAGAGGGAAGAGTTGTGGCTTACTCGTCCCGACAGCTGAAGGTTCATGAGAAGAACTACCCAATCCATGATCTAGAGTTGGCAGCAGTGGTTCACGCACTGAAGACCTGGAGGCACTACCTGTATGGACAGAAGTGCGATGTTTACACAGATCACAAGAGTCTGAAGTACATATTCACTCAGTCAGAGTTGAACATGAGGCAGCGAAGATGGTTAGAGTTGATTAAAGACTATGAGTTGGAGATTTATTACCATCCAGGCAAAGCGAACGTAGTGGCAGATGCTTTGAGCAGGAAGAGTCAAGTCAATTTGATGGTCGCTCGTCCGATGCCTTATGAGTTGGCCAAGGAGTTTGACAGGTTGAGTCTCGGATTTCTGAACAATTCGCGAGGAGTCACAGTTGAGTTGGAACCTACCTTGGAGCGCGAAATCAAAGAGGCGAAGAATGATGAGAAAATCAGTGAGATCCGGCGACTGATTCTAGAAGGCAAAGGCAAAGATTTTCGAGAAGATGTAGAAGGCGTGATATGGTTCAAAGACCGCTTGTGTGTTCCCAATGTCCAGTCCATTCGGGAGTTGATTCTCAAGGAAGCTCATGAGACCGCTTATTCGATTCACCCTGGCAGTGAGAAGATGTATCAGGATCTGAAGAAGAAATTCTGGTGGTACGGAATGAAGAGGGAAATCGCAGAGCATGTGGCTATGTGCGATAGTTGCCGAAGAATTAAGGCAGAACACCAGAGACCAGCTGGATTGTTGCAACCGTTGCAGATCCCTCAGTGGAAATGGGATGAAATTGGTATGGATTTCATAGTCGGATTGCCTCGCACTCGAGCCGGCTACGATTCTATTTGGGTAGTGGTGGACCGTTTGACCAAGTCAGCCCACTTCATACCTGTCAAGACCAGCTACAACAGTGCAGTATTGGCAGAGTTGTATATGTCTCGGATCGTTTGTCTTCATGGTGTGCTAAAGAAGATAGTGTCAGACAGAGGAACGCAGTTCACCTCTCATTTCTGGCAGCAGTTGCATGAAGCCTTGGGCACACATCTGAATTTCAGTTCAGCTTATCACCCGCAGACAGATGGCCAGACTGAAAGGACCAATCAAATTCTCGAGGATATGTTGAGAGCCTGTGCGTTGCAAGATCAGTCCGGATGGGACAAGCGATTGCCTTATGCAGAGTTTTCCTATAACAACAGTTATCAGGCCAGTTTGAAGATGTCACCGTTTCAAGCGCTTTATGGAAGGAGTTGTAGAACTCCGTTGCAATGGGATCAGCCTGGAGAGAAGCAAGTATTTGGGCCAGACATTTTGCTTGAAGCCGAAGAGAACATCAAGATGGTTCGAGAGAATCTGAAGATAGCGCAATCGAGGCAGCGAAGCTATGCAGACACAAGAAGAAGAGAACTGAGTTTCGAAGTCGGAGACTTTGTTTATCTGAAAGTATCACCGATCAGAGGAGTCAGAAGATTCGGAGTGAAAGGCAAGCTAGCACCCCGCTACATTGGTCCGTACCAGATCCTCTCAAAGCGTGGAGAAGTGGCTTATCAGCTCAGCCTGCCAGAGAATTTGTCTGCTGTGCATGATGTCTTTCATGTGTCTCAGTTGAAGAAGTGCTTGCGTGTGCCAGAAGAGCAGTTGCCAGTGGAAGGTCTTGAAGTCCAGGAAGACTTGACCTATGTTGAGAAGCCAGCTCAGATCCTTGAGATTGCAGATAGAGTCACCCGAAGGAAGACCATCAGAATGTGCAAAGTCAGATGGAATCACCACTCTGAGGAAGAAGCAACCTGGGAGCGTGAAGATGATTTGATGGCCAAGTACCCAGAGCTCTTTGCTAGCCAGCCCTGAATCTCGAGGGCGAGATTCTTTTAAGGGGGATAGGTTTGTAACGCCCCGAATTTTGCAGTTGAATTTTTTCTTTTCTTTACTCGCCAAAATTCGGGCGTTACCTTTTCTTTTTCTTTTTCCCCTCGCTAAACCTTGACCTTTTCCAAAGTTTTAGCGGGATTCGGTTTGGAATTCCCGTGTAATGAAAAACCCTAAATACTTTATGTTGTTTGATGCACCATGCCGAACCTTGCATTTCTTTTGATTGCTTTGAAAGTGCAAATGCATTCATGTAGAAAGATCGGATTTCGAAAATGAGGAGAAGATCTTTTCTTTCTTTTTCTCTCTCTTTCTCTCTCCTCTTTTTCTCTCTCTCCCGCGCCGTGAGCCGACCCCGGCCGGCCCAGCCGCCCCTGGCGCCCCCTCTTGGGCCTGAATCGGCCCAGCCGCCCCCCCCCCCCATCTCCCTTTTTCCCCAAACCCTCTCCCTCTCCCTCTCATTTTCCCTCTCTCACCCTAGCGCCGCCCCTACCCCTGCCCTAAGCCGCCGCCGCCCCCTGCCGGCCGCCCCTCGCCGTCGCTCCCCAACGCCGGTGAGCCCCCCCACCTCTCCCTCTCCCTCTCCCCTCTCCCCTCCTCTCCCTCCCTGGCCCAACCGCCCAGCCGTCCGGCCGCCTGGCCGCCTGGCCGCCCTGGCCGCGCGTCCGCCTGGCCCTTGGCCGCGCGCGCCCTGGCCGCGCCCCCTGGCCGCTCGGCCGGCTCGGCCGCCCTGGCCAGCCCGGCCGCCCCCCCCCCCCCCCCCCCCGCGCGTCCCCGGCTCAGCCGCCCTGGCCGCCGGTTCGGCCGGCTCAGCCGCCCTCCCCCGCGCGCCCGCCCCAGCTCGGCCGCCCTGCCTAGGGCCGGTTCAACCGCCCCTAGGGCCGGTTCAACCGCCCCCCCCCCTCTGTTTTTTTTTATTTTTTTATTTTATTTTATTTCATTTTATTTACTTTCTGTGATCATAGCTATTTTATTTTAGGTAGGCTAATCATTGTTCATGCCATTGAAATAGGAAGTTTAATTTAAAATTCCGTTATACTAATTGATTCATGTAGTTAATTGTTTATCTCGTGCGATGTTGATCAACTTAAAATGATTAGGTTCCCACTAGTGCATATAACAGAATTCTTTTGTTAGGAACCTATTGAAACTAGAGTGCATAATTTAACTAATCATTAGTGCATAAACTTTAACCCCCCCTGCGAGACCCTTTTCCCGTTTCTTTCTAACCATAACAAATGCAATGTCAAATGTCATACTTGATGCATATTCGCTTTATTTGTTCCCTTGTATGGTGTACTGTTCTTTTGTATTAAATATGTGGATGGATGTATGTATGTTTGCGCTCGCATAGAGAACGATCCGGTCGAAGAGCCCGAGGAATTCGCAGGAGAAGCCCCTGAGCAGCAGTCGGTTGGTGGAGGCAAGTGTCCTTTGACCTATCTCTGTCCTAATCATTCTTTAATTCACCTCCCGCATTACACATTTATACCTAAGGATTGACTAGCTTTTTGTTATCCATGTCCTTGTTTACCTATTTGGGTCGGATTATTACTGCTTAGTTTGATGCTATTGCTCAACTTTAATCAATGAACATGATGTGGTTATCTATGATACGCTGTTTTTCCCGTTCTTATTTATGATTATACTTGTGGCATTTAAGGGGACTCGAGCGGTTTCTCGAGTGCCTCTCCGTAAGGACCTGTTCAATGGATGACCGCCCGGGAAAACAGTGCAACCATGAGGGTGGAATGGGGTGCCCTTAGCTGAATAATTAGAGGATCCGGGGTGTAGTTCACTTAGCCGTCGTGCCGTCAATGGGGCTCGGTGTATGCGGCTCGCTCTGCCAAGTTTGGGTTCGCCCCTTGGGGAGGAGTGCGGTGCATTTAGGAAACCTAACGGGTGGCTACAGCCCCGGGGAATCTTTGTAAAGGCTTCGTAGTGAATCCCTGGTCATTCACCTCGGGAGTGAATAAGGGTCTTGCAAGCCCGGGCCAGAGAGGGAATCACGGCTTGTGGGTAAAGTGCACAACCTCTGCAGAGTGTTATGAAACTGATATATCAGCCGTGCTCGCGGTTATGAGCGGCCAAGGGAGCTCCAGAGATTAGTGGTACTTGATCAGAGATACTTTGGTACAGGTGGCGATGAGATTGATGGTTCTGATTATGATTATGGTATTGGTAAGTGGTATTCTTTCCGTTTGGAAAGGATACATTGGGCTAATAACTTGGGTCAATGTTAAAACCTGGCTTTCTACTAGTAAGTAATAACCTGACCAACTAAAAGCAACTGCTTGACTTATCCCCACATAAAGCTAGTCTACTACAGCCAAACAGGATACTTGCTGAGTATGTTGATGTGTACTCACCCTTGCTCTACACACCAAACCCCCCCAGGTTGTCAGCATTGCAACCACTGCTCAGGCGAAGATGAAGCTGTGGAAGGAGACTTCCAGGAGTTCCAAGACTACGACGAGTTCTAGGTGTGGGTTAGCGGCAACCCCCAGTCGGCTGCCTGTGAAGGCCGCGTTATCTACGTTTCTTTTCCGCACTTTGATTTATTGTAAGACCTATATGGACGTCTCAGACGTATGATGTAATCGACTATTTCCCTTATTAATACTATTTTGAGCACTGTGTGATGATGTCCATATTATGTAACTGCTGTGTACGTGAATAACTGATCCTGGCACGTACATGGTTCGCATTCGGTTTGCCTTCTAAAACCGGGTGTGACATTTTATTTGAACTCTTTCTTGGTCTTTTTATTGGTTTGTTGTGAACCTTTGGCATCTGTAGAACTTATAATCTAGAGCAAACTAGTTAGTTCAATTATTTGTGTTGGGCAATTCTACCACCAAAATCAATTAGGAAAAGGTGTAAGCTTATTTCCCTTTCAGCCGAATACCGTGTAGTGAGCCCGATTCTTTCTATTTCCCTTTTATTTTTCTGATTTCCCTTTTTCTTTTATATTTCCTTCTTCCTTTTCTTTTACTTTTAATTTCTAGAATTCAAATTTGAATTTAATTTTAACTATGTACAAGTTGAACCCAAATAAGGAGGTCTAACTATTTTTTATATTTATTTTCTTTATCTTTGTTTAGTATTCTTCCTTCCTTTTCTCCATATTTTAAATTTCTAACTTTAGGTTTAAATGTCTATTTCACCATTTGTTTATTTCTACTATTATTACCTTTGTAGACAAATGCACAAACAACTAATCACCAGCATGAGGCATAGGTTATTTAGGTGTATTTTGTTAATTATTTATTTGTTTAAGTTAGGTTTTCACATGTGATGGTAAATATAGATAACACACATACATAAAGGAAATATTTTCTCCTTTTATATTTTCTTAAATTGGGTACTACAATTCCTATGACCTAGATTAATATATCTAGAATATATCCAATTAGTCCATTACTCTTCCAAACTTAAAATAAATAAATATTGTTTTAAGTTCTGTACTGGTAATTTTTTCTTAAATTCAACCAAATTTATATTTTAAAATTAATTATATTTTATATTTATTAATAAATTTATTATAAAAATATAGTTAATAATTAATCTAATAATATTTATTATATATCATAGATATTATATATATAATTAAAGTTATATGTGTTTGTTTTGCCGAAAAATGAGGAGCTTTGCCAAATCCACCCAACTCAATCACCCATAATCTCCACTAAATCCGCCGAATAAATTACATTTAGACTTAACACACCATCAAATTTAAAAGGTTCAGATCGCTGGATAACCACTCTCACTTACTCACTCAAATCCAATAGATAATATTATTGACATCATCTCTCATCCCCTTCTCCCATGTGGCCCCACCGCCCTCACCATCTCTCTGCGCTCTCTCCTCCTCCCTCACACACACCGTCGTCATTAACCCCTCTCATTTCTTGCGTGCGTTAGAACTTTTTTTATTTTTAAGAATGATAGAGTATTTTCTTTACTATATTAAATCATCAGTTTCGACGGTCGTCTTGCGTCATATTTTTAAAGAAAACCCCTTGCCATCTTTTTCAACGCATTGTAGTGCCCAACAAACCCCCATGAGATGCGCGAGGGCTCAGCACGACACCCGCCTTGGCTGCGTCGACCTAGGGCGTTGACGAGGAGAAGGGCAGTTGCCTCTTATGCTTCCCTAAGAGTAGGCAAGGTAGGTCGGGGATCGCGAGGTTCATGTCGTCCGCGCTGTCGCACGTCGTTTTGCAGCAGGTTGAGCGCCTTGCCTGCGTCTGTTTCTCTCCCCACTTCACAGGTCACACCCATGCTTATCGGCATTTGCAACCCACGAAAGGCACATGGTGACCGTCACCAGAGCATGTCGCACAATGATCTCGCGCGCGCCCGTCTCTGGCCTAGAAGATCCCAACCCTGTGCGCGTCCTCGTCTGTCGGTCACTCTATTGCAGTCTCTCGGTCGGACGCCTCGTCTGTTCTGACCAAGACCCGTAAGAGGGGTATCTATCGCGTCGTTGTGGGGTCAGAGCTTTGAGTCCGAGGCCAGGAACCAAAGCACAAGCAATGGTGGAGCTAGGGAGTCGGTGCGGGGGTTCTAGTGATGCCGACTATGTGTCCTCCGCGACCGCAGTGGCGCTTCACCCAGTGGTCTCGACGCGATGCGCGTAGGTCGTCGGGAACGATAATGTGTCCTCCACTGCGCTAGGTGGACGCCTAACCGACGACAGCCGAGGGACGGACGCGCGTGCTAGGGTGGCGAAGGCCACACCGGTGGCGACCGAGAGTGGCAGGTAGGTAGCACCTCTCGCTGCACCCATAGTGGAGATCCCCGTGCTATCAGGTGAACAATTCGAGTTCCTGGTCCATTTTATCGATTGCAATTTCAAAAATGACGTTCGTCTTCTGTTGTCTGACCGTCGCCGCCTGATATGATTCGTCGATCGTTACTCCACGATGTCATGTCAATTAATTACCTCAGTTGCAGATTGAATCGAGGTTTTCCTATAACAAGTCGAATTCATTGTGCACACCTGTAATTTAATGCGCTTCCCTCATTTTTGGAGTAAAAAATGTGTGACCACATTCTGAAATTTCGTTGGATCAGTTCACAATTGATTGGATCGTGTGTCTTTTTTAATAGTTTTGTTGATTGACATGTTTAAGCTTAACAATCACCGTATAGATGCTAGGTATTATAGAGGAAAATGAGAAAGATGGGATCACTAAGGCTGCAGTTGAGTTGAAAATTGCTAGGATATAAGATGGATACATAGTTGTGGTGTCCACTTTCAGACTGGTTCCTGATTGGTTTCTGCAGTTATATCTATTCATGTACTTCATGTTTTTGTTTTGTGAGGGGATGTGATAATCCTGATATTAAACTTTTGTGTGCTGTTAGAGATGATTGAAGTTTTGAGCTTTGTGTTCTTTATATGCAGAACCATGATGAGTTTCACCATTTTGCGATTGAAGTAGCTTCTTAGTCTATACTGTCCAAAGTTATTGTATACCATTTTCATAGAAGTAAGACCACTTTACCCTTTCATAATTATCTATTGCAAGTTACGTATGTTTCAATCATTTGAAGTTGTATTTGTCACCGCTCATTTAAACTAAGTTTGACATTGTGAGATATTGAGATCAATGATAATATATGTATTGTTCATTTTCATTTAATACTATTATTTTATTAGTATTATTTTATTGAATATAATCTATCTATCGTCCCAACTCACGGTATTGGAGTAGTTATTTTTTATCGCCGTACTCACGGTACAGGAGTAGTTATTTTTTATGTGTCACATCTTCCGACGATTGAACCCCAACTCTCCAAAGTCCAAAGCCCCCAAAACCCAAAACCCTGCGACCCCAAGATACCAAAGCCAGCAGCAGAAGCCGATGCCCATGCAGCCGCAGGCGCCATCGATGACCCCGGCCGCCGGAATCACCACGGAGCAGATCCAAAAGGTGCATCCTTTCGCCCTCACTTTCCCCGTCGTAGTTTTTATAGGGTTCGCATCCCTGCTTTGTGTGGGGTTTACTTGGGACGCCAATTTGATGCACTTCATCCGTATGAGCTGGGATACTGGTGGACCGGATTAGTGGATTAGTAAATAATGCTAGGTGTTTCTTTCTAGATTTCTTGGTGGATTTGACCAGCGTCCTATGAAGCTGGTGTGTTGAGTTCTTTTGACCTATTGGATATTTGGTATGATGTTCTGATCCTGCTGTCAGACTTGAACCCTGATGCTTGGTTGATAATATATTTTGTCTTATGACGTTTGCGGCGCACCAAATGTTTTACCACACAAAGAATAGTACCATCCGTGTTCTCATATAATAGGAGCACAAGATTTCAATGTAGCATTGTTTTGGTAATGGGACTTCGGTCCTTTCTCGTAGCATTGGCCTTATGTCACATTGCCTCGAACAGAAGGAAGCTGATGATTTCCGTATGTGCTCTGTGGTGTTGACTTCACGCTTACACTCTCTTCGCTTCGTATCCTGCAAACCCTTCTCTGTGTGTACATTCCTTGCTCTTGATAGCATAATTTCTTGGGTGCTGTGATGGAAGATGTCATGGATCATGAAGAATCAGTGGCAGCTTTGTGAATTATATATATTCCAATTTTATTTACAGGCTTAGCAGAAGTTTAACACGCCCCACAGGAAAAAAATTCTGTACATACCCGATGTAAACACCATCTTTTACAGCCCCTCACATCCACCACTTGGAGGCCCACAAAGACAGATCAATATTTACAAAATAACCCTTTAGTAATTTGTTTTTCTTTTATTTATATGGACCAGCAGCTGGTGTATGTGAGGGGCTGTAAAAAAGATTCTTTACATTCCAGATGTAAAGAATTTTTTCCCCCACAGAGATATGGGTTTATGATTGACATACCTTCCAACTTCTAACTGTAACTAGCAGTAGTAAATTTTGTACTCATTTCTTGGAATACCTCAATATATTTTCAATGGAAATCTAGTGTTATCTTTCTTATTATCAATCTTCACCATGTTCTTCAGTTTAAAAGGAAAAGTGACAGCTTTTAATTCGTTTTTGGTCTTTACATCCAACACCAACTATGCTTGTACTGTCCTTTTATGTGCTCATGAATTGATTTATAAATATCGTGTGATAATCTAGAGTTTTCATGTATTCTCACCAAACTACCTTGTCTTTAATATTGCAATTTATGACTTACTATCAATGTTATTCGTTTTATATAGCACTATTGGTCCTTTTATTCCAGTTTATCAGTTTTGTGTATAGACCATACAATTAGCCCTTCTATTCCAATTGCACATTTCTAACTTTTCTGATTGATCCTGTTTTCTTTCCTGCAGTATCTGGATGAGAATAAGCAGCTTATTTTGGCCATTTTGGAAAATCAGAACCTAGGAAAATTGGCAGAATGTGCTCAGTATGTATTTGGTTAAACCTTTCTCTTTTGTTTTCTATTTGATATGACCCTTTAACGAGCTAAGTTTTTGAGGCTTCCTGTTTGGTCACTCATCGTTGCATTAATTGAACAAATGTTTTAAACATGTCTTCGTTTGGTTGTTAGCTTTCCTTGACCTTTAGTTAATTCCAAACATCTTGTTACTAACTTGTCATCTAACAATGAGGTAGCAATAGCATGTGTTATAACTTTGTTGTGTCATGTAATGATGTAAATACGTAAAAGAGAATGAGCTACTAGAAACTCAAAACTGTAGCGACATCTTTGATATGTTTGTCCCATATATTTCTAACCTACAGTGGTTTTGCTTTACTCTTGCTTGTTACTGTTTTGCCTAGTCAAAAACTAGCTTTTCAGGACAACCTTGTTTGACTCGCATTTTCTTGTGAAAGTGGGCATACACCAAATCTGTTTTGCTGCACAGATATTTTTTGCTTTCTCACATTGTTCCATCTGAGAAAAGCTCCTCTGCCTAATTGATGATCTGTTGAATGAATATTACTTTCCAAATGGACTCTTTTCCAGATCAATCTACTTGAGGCATTAGTCAGACACCTCATATTTGGAATAAAGTTACCCTCTCTTCACCCAAATCGCCTAAGACAGGTGGCAGATATGAATTATGGCTATGAACCCCTTTTGGTTAATGGCGTGCCCATTTGGCTATAGTGCCTGCCTAGAGTTGACTAGGTCTAGAGCGAGAAATAGGGGAAAAGGGAGCTGGAATAGCAAACAAGCCAAACACCATATCTTCCCTCTTGATTAGCCAGGATGGGTAATTTTTGCTGGTAAGCCTCATCTGACTACTATGATTTATCCTTATCGATGAAAAGCAGGGTCACTTACTGCATATGATTCCAAATAGAAAAGAAACATAGTGTACACCTTGATGTAAAACAATGTTGTAGATATAGACACACAATGGTGACATTGATGTCTCTGTTTCTGTGTTGCCCTTGGCGTCTAGGGAAGGATGCTACCATGACCTCTTTGTTAGGTTTGGTGATCTTTGCAGTGTCACACTTGGCCAATCCGAGGCACTTAGGAATAAACAAAGTGTTGATCTATTCTTGTGCACAATGTGAACACATAAATAGAGAGGGTTAGGAGACATACCATCGTCTTGGCTCGGTGGTGGTCCCTGGTCGCCGTCGTCGGGACGCTGCCGTCGCTGCCGTCGTCCTGCAGAGGAGAGACGGTCCGAGCCACCGTAGGTTGTCGCGCTTCTAGTCACTCCGACACCTAGGCGATGGGTCCTGTTTGTAGATTAGGGTTTAGGGCAAGGTACTAGCGTTGACTTTTCCTGCGACCCTTAATCCTTTATATAGCGTCGTATGACCGGGGGCTCCAACCGACGTTAGTGTGGGCCCTCCCAATCAAGGGCCCAATTAAGGAGATGTACAGTTGGGCTAAGCCCAATCCAGTCACTGATGACCGGCTATAGAGGACACACTCAACACCTTTCTCTCCCTCACCATTCCCACTTCCCTTGAACATCACCTAGCTGCCGAAACTCCCTCCTATTACCTATGTTGGAGGAATGAGGGTGAAAAAGGTAGATATTGATAGGATATAGTGAGGTGGTGGCTGCCTTCTACCTTGTGCAGATGGGAGAGAAGGGATGGGTGCTATATGGGTTTGTGGGTCTTGAGTGGGATGGATGCTACATGAATTTGGTATTAGCAGTGATGCTATTTAATTTGCTGTGTCGACAAGTTGTCTACTAAAAATTGCCTTGGTAAGTTGGTATTTTGGTAGTAAGAAGGTCTAAATCACCATGGCCCACCTTACAGAATTATAAAAAAGGACAGACCTGGTGCTCTACGCTTCCACATGAGTAGGGTCTGGGGATGGAATAACTGAGGCAAGCCTTACACCTATATTTTTGCAGAGAGGCTACATCAAACCTAGGACATTTGGCTCAGTGGGAAGGCTTCTCACCTCTGCACCAGGCCTGACCTTCTAAAATTTAACTACATATGCCAATGTTTGGAAATCATGATATGTAGTATAGTAGCTGGGAGATTTCTTATTTATAAGTTGGCTGCTGTTCTCCCAAAGATGTGCTTGTCCACCAATGCCAGGTGGTCTACTTCGACGCCAGCTGCCTCCCAAATCTCTGCAGTGGCAGCCTAAACCATATCCTCCTTGCCTCTCCCCTAGGCCCTAGCCCACACAAAAGGATCAATCAACCAATGTTATGTCCTTGATTTGCTGTAGTGGCGGCTTGGGCCGAAATGGATGCCAACCTGATTTTGAATGTGGGATTATTTCCCAAGGTCTTAGAACCCGCCATCAACCCCCACCTCTGAGGCTAGTTGTAACTACCAATCGACTAGTTGCTATTTTTTGTGCTAGTCGACCTAATACTGAATTGATCATATGACCTAGCGTAGATTGTATAGTGCAATCAACAAGCAAAGAAGTAAAGAACAGATCTGAACACGCACAATGAACAACATTCAATATGAAGAACAGAGGACTAAAGGATTTGGTATTCGTACTCACTGCCAAAAGAGGGGGAAGACTAGCACATCTTCATCGTTCTTCCACTTGAGGTCTAGTATCGGCAAACATGGCCTAAAAAGGAGAGGGAGGTGGCAGAGATGAACACAGGATGGAGCCCAGCGCTTGCCGGAGGGACACACACTTGGGAGTGAGCTGGAGGCACACACCACACACATGGCTGATAGAGTCAGCAAAGACACAGTTCTCTCTTGCTTGTGCTCTTTGCAAGCAATGGCTAGGGTTCATGTGCTGCCTGGGTCACAATCAGAGGAGCCTGAGTGTTAGTAGCATATATTAGGTGGTGATGTATGGGCTGGACCTTGAATGCTATTGGGTCGAAGCCCAAGTTATCATTTCTAGCAACTAGTCATTCAATTAGAATGGGTCGACTATTCGTGGCTACGGTTGATGATTTGACAGCTAATTGATTTACTAGGCAATATAATCAAATCAATGCACCTATTCCTTGTCCAGGGACCAAATTATTGATTTACCATGGTTAAACATGATTAATCGAGTGAGCTGAAAACACTGACTTATGCAAATAAATAAGGAATGTGAATTCGATATAATTAATTTTAGCACCACCATGTATCTCGTATAACATAGCTTCTTTCATTGATAAAGCAAAGAGTTGCATAGTGTTTATTGTGGGAAACCCTAACCCTAACTTAGGGTTGGGTGATGTATTAATAGTCCAAGGTTAATGGGCCTGGCCCATTACACAGGGGTGTGACGGTAATTACAAGGGGCTAACCCCAAAACCCTAAACGGGTACGCTAACACCCCCCACAGTCTCAACTCTATCCTGTATAGATGTTGAGACTGGATCGAAAATCGGCGAATACACTCGACAGTAGCCCCTTGGTGAAGATGTCGGCGAACTGCATCGTGGTGGGGACGTTGAGAACCCGAACGTCACCGACAGTGACATGCTCGCGGACAAAGTGCAGGTCGATCTCCACGTGCTTCGTGCGCTGATGTTGCACGCGATTGGTGGAGAGATAGACCGCGCTGACGTTGTCGCAATAGACAAGGGTGGCACGTTGGAGGGGGTTGTGAAGCTTTTGTAGAAGCTGGCGTAGCTAGGAGGCATCTGCCACGCCATTGGCCACAATGCGGTACTTGGCCTCAGCGATGGAGCGAGAGACGACGGGTTGCCGCTTGTCGACCCAGGAGACGAGGTTGGCGCCCAGGAACATGGCGTAACCGGAATTGGACTGGCGCATGTCGGGACAGTCAGCCCAGTCAGCATTGGTATAGACCACGAGCTCCGACGTTGGGGAGGGTTGGAGTAGAAGGCTGTAGTCGAGGGAGCCGCGGAGGTGGCGCAGGATCCGCTTGAGAGCGGTGAGATGGGGCTCCTGTGGGGTGTGTAGGTGCAGGCACACCTACTGGACGGCGTAGGCGATGTTGGGCCTAGAGAAAGTTAGGTACTGGAGGGCGTCGGTCAGGCTTCGGTAGGACGTCGCACTGGTAACCGGGGGACCGTCGTTCTCAGAGAGCTTCGCCTGAGTGTCGACAGACGTGGAGCAGGGCTTGGAGTCTGACATGCCAACCCGCTCCAGGATGTCGATGGCGTATTGGCGCTGGTGGAGGAAGAGACCCTGAGGCTGGCGCTCGGTGGTGATGTCGAGGAAGTGGTGAAGAGGCAGCAGGTCCTTCATTGCGAACTCCCGCTGAAGGGCGCCGATTGTGTGCTGTAGAAGGTCGGCGGTGGATGCTGTGAGCACAATGCTGTCAACGTGGAGCCAGGAGGTAAACGGCGTCGTTGCCGCGCCGGTAGATGATCAGGGACGTGTCCGACTTGGCCTCGACGAAGTCGATGGAGGCCAAGTAGGAGGCGAAGCGACTGTACTAGGCCCGCAATGCCTGCTTGGGCCGTACAGGGAGCGGTTCAGCCGATAGACCAGATTTAGACGAGTGGAGTCGACGAAGCCGGTGGGCTGGCTGCAGTAGACGGTCTTCGTCAGAGTGTTGTGGAGGAAGACATTCTTGACATCGAGCTGATGAATCACCTAGTCTCGAAAGAGGGCGACGGTGAGAACGGCTTGAACGACGGCGAACTTGACGCCGGGGTGAAGGTCTCGTCGTAGTCGACTCCGGGGCGCTGGGTGAAGCCCTGAAGGACCCAACGGGCCTTGTAGCGGTCGAGGGAGCCATCTGAGGTCAGCTTGTGGCGAAAAATCCACTTGCTGGTGACCACATTGGTGTCCGGTGGACGCAGCAGCAGGTCCCAGGTGTGGTTGGCCAGCAGGGCCGTGTACTCCATAGCGCAACACCAGTGGGGGTCGGCGAGGGCGGCGCGAACGGAGGAGGGGACCGGGGACGCGCTCGGAGGAGCGTTAGCCGTCAGGATCAACCGGTTGACGGGGCGGAGAACGCTGGCTGCACGGTGAGTCACCATCGGGTGGACGTGCCCGGGGTTGCGGTGGATGGCAACCGGGTGGTACACGGGAGGCGGTGCGGGCCGGCGGGTCGTCAGGAGCCGTGGGAGGGGCCAGCTCGAGACGGTGGTAGACGAGGTCAGGGTCGGCGAAGCGAGCCGTGCTCGTCGTTGGTGTCGGTTCGGTGGGGGCCGAGGGAGTGGCCCGCCTGTAGCGGCGGTACACGAGAGCGGGGTCGGCGAAGCGTGCTGCGCTCGTCGACTGGGCCGCGCGTGGCACAATCGTGGTGGGGCCACGCGTGGCGCAAGCGAGGTCGACGGGGCCGCACGTGGCGCGGGAAGAGACGCGAGCGAAGGCGTTGAGGCCACACACGGTGCGGGTAACGACGCAAGACGAGGCGTCTGGGACACATGTGGTGCGGGTAGAGGCGCGAGCGGTGGCATGTGAGCCTTGGGAAAAGCAGGCAGGAGCGACCGGGGTGGAGGGGGAACTAGATCGGACTTAAGGAGAGAGTCGAGATCGGTGGGTGGGGAGGAGCCAGCAAAGGGAAACACGTCTTCATAAAAAACGACGTGACGAGAGATGAGTATGTGGTGTATGGCGAGGTCAAGACAACTATACCCCTTGTGGTTAGGGGAGTAATCGAGGAAGAGGCAGCGAGTGGAGAGAGGAGATAGCTTATGGGGAGCGGTGGCAGAAGTGTTGGGATAGCAGGCACAGCCGAACACACGAAGGTGGTCATAGGAGGGGGCTGTGCCATACAGGGCGAAGTGGGGAGTGGGATAGCTCACCGCCTTCGAGGGGAGGCGGTTGAGATGTATAGTGGTGTTCAGGGCCTCTGCCTAGTAACTGGCAGGGAGTGACGCCTGAAAGAGGAGGCAACATATCATGTTGGTGGTGGTACGAATGATGCGTTCGGTCCGACCGTTCTGGGAAGAGGTGTAAGAGCACGAGAGACACAACTGAACGTCGTGGGTGAGGAAGAAGGAGCGAGACGATTTGTTGTCGAATTCGCGGTCGTTAACACACTGAAGGGCACGAACTGGGCGACGGAACTGGGTGGAGACCCAGGTGAAGAAGTGGGTGAGGGTGGCGAACGTGTCAGACTTTAGCTGAATGGGAAAAGTCTAAAGAAAGTGAGAAAAATCATCCAAAATCACCGAGTAGTATTTATATCCAGAAAGACTAAGTACAGGAGAAGTCCAGATATCACAATGAACTAGATCAAAAGCCTGCTCAACTCTAGAAGTAGTGAATGTGAAACGAGTGTGTCGGCCTAGCTGACAAGCATGACAAAGGGCCTCAAAATGTCCCCTACTACATGAAATATCTAAACTACTGGTGAACTTGGTTATGACGTCGGGTCCTAGATGGTCGAGACAACGATGCCAAGTGGTGGAGAAGGTGGTGGAGACCAGAGCGGGTGGGGAGGACGCGCCGGTGGAGGAAGGCCAAAGCGTGTAGAGGGGCCCCGAGCTATCACAACGGGCGAGGGGGGGGGGGGGTCTTGGTGGGCAGATCTTTCATAGAGAAACCAAAAGGGTCAAATTCAACCGACAAACAGAAAGAAGATTGTGAGTAATGTGAGGAGCTACGAGAACGTTATTGAGATAGAACGGTCCGGGGAGAACCGAGGCACCTACTGAGGTGACCGGCAGAGTGGAACCGTTTCCAACGACGATCGAGGAGGGATGGGAGTAATGGGGGGGGTAGCGGGATAACGTGCCCGCAGTGGAGGTGGTGTGGTAAGGACGCACCAGAGTCGACCACCCAATTAGAGGGGGGGTGTCATTGCCATGGTGCTGTAGGCGACGACGAGGGAGGATGGGTCCCACCCTCTAGCCAGTAGGGACCAAGGTGTCGGGGTGGGTGTCCCCGGAGGCGGGAGCTAGGGCGGAGGCAGAGTCGTCGGAGGCACGCCGTATGGAGGCGCTGTCAGGAGGGCTGGCGTAGGACGGGAGGCGCTCGGGGCCTGGCCCGGCCACATGGCGATGGTCCCGGTCCAGGGGTTGTAGAATGATGGTCACACCTGGCCGCCACCTCGAGTGGAGTCGTCGCTCTCGCAGCCGCCCTTGTGGGAACGACGACCTCCGTCGGTGTTGGAAGCCGAATGAGGGGCCATAGGGGCGGCAGGTGGAGTGTGGGTGGCAGCCCCAGTCGACGGAGAGCGAGCCCCCCGAGGGTGCCTGACCGCCGGGTGGAGCACTATAGAGGGCCGACGCTGGAGCAGGGGCCTTAGTCTGCATGGTGAGCTCCTCGAGGAGAAGCTCGTTGCGGACGGCGTGGAAGGTGGGGAAGGGCACAATCCTCTTGATGAGAGCCTTCCGGTGGCCGTAGCGGGGGATGAGGCCATGCAGAAGGTTCAGCACCAAGGTACAGTCGACGATGGGCTCGCCGAGGTCACGAAGAGAGTCCACCATGCCCTTCATTTGGCGGCAGTATTCTCTCACGGAGAGATCCCCCTTGAGAGAACTGGTGAAACAGCGTCGAGGTGGAACGCCTAAGCCTCCCTGTTCCTGAGGAACTGTCCCTCAAGAGCGAGCCACACCTGGCGAGCAGTATTCGCCTGGTCGCGGATGATGTCCTGTAGCTCAACGGTGATGATATCGTTGAGCAAAAAGAGGACCACACTGCCCATCTGGTACCACGATGGAGACAGCGGGGCGACGAGATCGTCAAGGACGTGGTCGGCGAGGGCATACTGACGAAGCGTGAGAACCACTTGAGTCCGCCAACGAGGTTAGTGGGAGGACGCTGGGTCCAGCACAACGGACATGAGGGACCGAATGTTGTGCATCCTGGCAACATGAGCGTGGAGGGCGGCGATGGTGTTGGCGTGGAGTTCAGAGGCGTGGGGGCCTTTGGAGCGACCGGGGGATCCTCATGGGTGACCGGTGAATGGTCGAGGAGGAGGCGTTGTGCAGTGGCCATGAGACATGGCTCGTTCGCGCTCCTGGGAGGCGACGACGACCGCCTGGATGATGGCGATGGCCGCGACGAGCGCAAATGATGTAGATGGAGGGGCCGTCGAGGATGCGACGGTGTCAGTCCACACTGGAGCGACGAAAGTGGGGTGTAGGCAGGGAATACCGGGTGTGCTGCTGCAACTGCTGTTGCGCAGTGAAGGCACCGGGAACCCCGACTGCGGGGGAGCCCACGGCGGGGAGGAGACCGACCGTCGAGAAGGGGTCCATGGCGGGGAGGAGGCCGTGTAGGAGGGTGCTGGTGGTGTGCGGTCCAGTGGGGAAGGGACTGCCCGTGGCGACGGCGTGCTGGCCAGCAGAGCATGCGATGGTGAAGAGAATGGGCGGGGGCATCGCCACAGAGAGGGCCGCAACGACGTCGAGCGTGCCTGCTGTGCTCAGGCCTGCAGTGACGAGCTGGCCGACGACTGCGGCGTAGAAGGGCATATCAGCCATGGCGGGGCTGGCGAGGGTGGGGTGGGGGGGGGGGAAGAGCCTGGCAGCTGGAGGGGATGTGGGAGGAGAGAGGAAGTTGGAAAAGAAAACCTAGCTATATATCATGTGGGAAGCCCTAACCCTAACTCAAGGTTGGGTGACGCATTAATAGTCCAAGGTTACTGGGCCTGGCCCATTACGCAGGGGTGTGACGGTAATTACAAGGGGCTAACCCCCATACCCTAAACGGGTACGCTAACATTTATCTTGGTATGCTTTGTCTAAAAGATTAGTTACCTATACCTGAGTCTAGTTTTGTCCATTTCACCAACGTGATTCATAGAACTACTATATGCAAATAAACACGTAAATATGTTTTGAAAGAAACTACCGTAAATGCAGAAACGTAATATAAAAAAGGACTTGTATATTTGGGAAAGGAAGGCTAAATTTTGCATATTTAACTAATATTTTGTTTTCTCAAACTCAATATGATGCAAACCTGACAAGAATGTTCTTAACCTTTTTTTCACTATTGTTTTTCTGAGAGAAGTCTAGTGAATGCTTCATCTAAATATTTTTTTTCTCGAAAACGCGCAGGAGAGCTGCGCCCCTTTATATATTAAGAAGATAGGAAAAATGTCTAAAATAGACCAAACAACAGCAGGCCTCCTCACGGGGGCCAGAAAATAGCATACAAAAAAGAACTCATCTACCAACACACCACTCTAGGGAGCAGCTGCAGAAGCAGCCAGAGAACATAGGGCCTTCGCCCCAGCTGCCTCCCAACGACTTCTCTCCTCGTCTGCCCAAGCCAGGATATAGGTGAGGCAAGGAGACAATCCATCAAAGACACATTTGTTTCGATGAATCCGAATAGTCCAAGCACCCAGTATAATGAGGGAGTTAAGGCCTTTTCTGGTGACACCTGAGACCACCTTTGAAACCTCCTCCCACCAATTCAAGAAGGAGGTGACCGCCGGCTGGGGAGCAAGGGAGTGAAGGCCAAATTTCCGGAAAAGTTGGTACCAAAAGACTCTCGAGAAGGAGCAAGCCACCAGAAGATGATCAAGGGTTTCTTCAGCTTGGTCACAAAGCAGACATTTCTCATGGTGGTTTAGGCCTTTCTTAGCTAAACTATCTGTTGTCCAACATTTATTATGGGTAGCAAGCCAAATGAAAAAACGACACTTTGGCGGGGCCCAGGTTTTCCAAACCCTTGTGAAGTGTCCAAAGGAAACTGAACCCATGAACAGTCCAATATAAGCAGATTTTGCAGAATACATTCCATCTGGGGCAATACTGAAAATATGTCTGTCTTCAACTCCAGGCTGCAGCTCAATGGCTGAGAGCATCTCCCATAGCTGAAGGTAATCAATCAACACACCCACTGAGAGAGCCCCTTTTATATCAGCAATCCATTTTCTGTTAGTCAAAGCTTCAATCACAGTTCTGCTGTTCACAATCCGCCTAGGAATTGTAGCTAGGAGTCTAGGTGCCAGGTCTGCAATTTTCTTTCCATGTAACCACTTGTCTTTCCAGAATTTGGTGCTGGCCCCGTCACCAACTACAGTGAGCACTACCTCATTAAAGAAGGAAGTGGCCTTTTTTGGGATTTTCATTGGGAGACCAATCCAGGGCCTAGAGGGGTCTGTTCTAGACAGCCATAGCCATCTCATTCGAAGGGCCCAGCAGAGTTCTTTTAAACTGGAGATACCCAGCCCACCAAGCTGAAGGGGGCGGCAAACCTTTCTCCACGCCACCAGGCAGTGCCCCCCATTTACCTTTTTTCGACCTCGCCAGAGGAAACCTTTCCTTAATCTGTCAATGGCATCTAAACCCCATTGTGGGATATCCACTGCCATTGCCATATAAACCGTCATGCTGGTAAGAACATGCTGAACTAGGGTTCTTCTCCCTGCCTTCGTTAATAAGTCTGCCTTCCAATTTGATAGCTGGTCAGCAATTTTATCAATAAACGGCTGGAGGTGCTGCCTAGACAGCTTGTGCAAGGATAAAGGAAGACCCAAATAACGGCAGGGGAACGAAGATATTCCACAAGGCAGCAGACCTTGGGTTTCCACCATATCTTCCATTGAGCATCTGATAGGAATGACATTAGATTTCTGGGCATTATTGTGCAGCCCAGAGGCATCCCAAAAAGCTGAAGAATGCCAAGAGTGATAGATAAATCTGCTGCTGAAGGGTGAACAAAAAGGGCAACATCATCAGCATATAAGGAGATCCGATGGAGCCTTTTCCTGTTGGATAACTGCTGGAGTAAACCCTCCTCTTCTGCCTTGGAAAACATATATACCAGGACGTCCATGGCAAGAATAAACAATAAAGGAGATAGGGGTCCCCTTGCCGAAGACCTCTCCGGTGGTTGATGTGCTGTCCTGGAAACCCATTCAGCATCACTTGAGTAGAGGAAGAGGTCAACAAACCACAAATAATATCCCTCCAAATCTGACCAAAACCAAGCTGCTTCAATACCTCAACCAGGAAAGGCCAAGAAATCGAGTCGAAAGCCTTAGTAATATCCAACTTGTAGAGCAAAGAAGCCTTATGCTGTTGGTGAAGCAGTCTTGAGGTTTGTTGAACCAACATAAAGTTGTCCTGGATGAATCTACCTTTAATGAACGCACTCTGGTTAGGTGACACCATCTCATTAAGCCTTTTAGCCAACCTATTGGCTAGGATCTTTGTGATCAGCTTAGCGAAGCTATGCACAAGGCTGATAGGCCTGAAATCCTTCACCATTTCAGCTCCATCATTCTTTGGGATCATGGTTATATATGCAGAATTAAGGCGCCCAAAATTATCAAACTTCCTACCCCAAACAGCGGAGATTGCAGCCATCATATCCACTTTTATAATGGGCCAGCAAACCTTGTAAAAGCGACCAGTAAAACCATCAGGCCCAAGGGCCTTGTCAGCAGGGATCCTTTTAATGATATCCTCCACTTCTTGCTCAGAAAAGGGGGCATCAAGCTCAGACAGCTCAAAAGAAGGCAATCCCAGGGCTTCAAGATCAATCTCCCTATCACGATCAACACATTTTCCAATAAGGTTGGTATAGAAGCGATCCACACAAGCAGCCTTTTCAGCATGACTTGTTAGGGTATGATCCCCATCCACCAGCCTAGCCACAAAATTCTTCCTCTTGCGATGACGAGCATGAAGGTGAAACAGTTTTGTATTAGCATCTCCCTCCTTTAACTAGGAGATTCTAGATCTGAGCCTAGCCATGGTGCGCTTGAGAGAGGAAAGCAGTAGAGCTTGCTTCTTCAGCCGGTTTTTGAGCCAAAGCTCAGCCTGACTGAGCACTCTAATGTCCTGAGCCATTTCAAGTCTGTGGAGAACTTCTTTGGTCAAAGCAAGCTGAGAATGCACGTGACCAACCTTCTTTTCGCTCCAAGCCTGCAACCTTTTGGCGGTTTCTTTGAGCTTCAATTCTATAGTTTTAAAGGGGCAAGGGACCGGTATCACAGCATTCCATCCAGAATGAACAACTTCCTGAAAGCCATCCAGCTTGGTCCAAAAGGATTCGAAGTGAAACCTTCGTTTTCCAGATTTATTATCCCTAAGCCCCAGAAGCAAGGGGCAATGGTCAGAATCCTGGGAAGCAGCACTTTGAAGTAAAACATTGGGGAAGAGCAGTTCCCAGTCAACTGAACAAAGAACTCGGTCTAGCTTGACTAGAACAGGTGTCTCTTGATGGTTGGACCAAGTTATTGACAGAACATGTGTTATTGAATATTACTATGTGGTACAGTCAGGCACTCAGCATGCAGTCCATGTCACATCTAGATGGGTTACCACACACCATTGTTATTGTGGTACTAATGCTAACTTAATGGTACTTACTGTGCAAAGTGATAAGGCATGCACTGAAACCGTAAAAATGCTGTTCAACTGGATTTTGACCAGACAGTGCTCTTTTGTACTTAGGTTCTCTATGGCCGTGGGCTAATGTTGTCCTTAACAATGCTGTGCAAATTTTGTTGTCTTTGTGGTTGTCAATGTACCCTTTTGTTGATTGGTTGTTACTAGAGTTGTGGTTTAGATTTCCTGAGAACCTCCTCAACGATGTAGGATATACAAAGAAGTGACTAGAGAAAAACCATGTTTCTGTCAAGCTGGTATGCCCAGCAGATCTGTTTGTACAAAAATCCCAGGCCAAGCCTTCTGCCTGAAACACAAAACATCTCAGATAAGATATTTGCAGATCATACACAAAGCTGCTGTTAAGAACCAATACATCTGCTAATATACCCTATATGGGATTATGAGACCAATCAATGATGTCTACTTGATGGCAGTCAACACGAAAAATACTCAAGTCATAAAATCACCCTTCACAAATTAAGTCATCATGAAGACATTACCAAAGAGTAAACGCACAATCTTCTAGACCTGTTCAGCAGTTTTCCCCTGGTATGCATTCTTTAATAAACATTCATTCAGCATATGCAATCATGCCAGCGAATTCGCAATACACGCAGCGTGTATAAGCTGTAACTAAGACACAAAATGCGATGATTTTTATGCTGTCAGCAAAGGGCGTTGCAGCGTAACATGGTCGCCACGGAGGCATGGCGCCCTGTCGCTTGACCATTGTTATTAAAACGCCGCTTAAACGTCGTTTAAGCGTCGTTTAAACGACACGCGATTAAGAGTTGAAACGTCCGAACGTTTTACCGAAATGGAGTAGAACGTCCGTTTCACGCATTTAAACATCGCTTAAACGTCCTCTGAGCGTTTTAAGGCGTTTTATTTAGGACGTTCTACTCGTCGTGGGCTTTTCCTTTCCTGGGCCAAAACATGGAAAAACCCTAAGTTCCTAACGCCTAAGCCTTCTAGGCGGTCCATCCCCAGCCGCCAGCTCCTACGTGGGAGCAGCGAGCACCAGGCCGCAGCCGCCCTCATCTCCTCCAGCGCCGCCGCCGGCCGGCCTCCAGCGGACCAGCGCCGCCGCCCCGACTCCCTCTCCTCCATCGTCGCTGCCGGCAACCGCCCACATCCTCCAGCAGCCAGCACCCCGCCTCTCCTCTCCTCTGCCCCCTTCCAGCAGCCTCTCCTCTTCTCTGCCCCCCCTCCTCCCTCCACCATCCTCCAGTGACAGTGAACCACCCAGGTTCCAATTCAGACAATGACAGGCTGACAGCTGCTCCATTTGGTCATTTGGTGAGTAATATGGCCATATGAGATCAATGTTTTAGGCTCTATTTTGATTTTGCTCACAATCACTGAGTCACAGTGAATCATTCTTTTAGGTCTTGATATTGATGAGTTGGATGATGGTTACTGATCATAGATACAAGTTAACTTGTGTGGTTGAACTTATGTTGAACTTAATCTGTTTCCTTTTATGCTATTTGGTTTGTGAACTCAAGTACTCAACTTATGTATGAACTTATTCTATATTTGAAGTTCTATGTCAAGTCTGAAAAGACGTTTCAACGTTTAAATGTTAAAAAGGTGGTTCATAACGTTTTAACGTTTTACCGCTTTAATGACCGTGCGTTTGACTATGTAAATTAATCGAGAAGTTTTTCCTGACGCAAAGCATTTTTCTTGTTAATAGTATATTTTTCTTCTGTGAAACTTACAGGTATCAGTCACAACTTCAGAAGAACCTCTTGTATCTCGCTGCAATCGCAGATGCCCAACCAGAGACTGCTGTAAGCCGGCCTCAGGTTTGTCATTTTGTAGACCTAGCTGTGCGCGTATCTCTTCTACTCTACGCCGTCATGTTATTTCTTGCAAACAGATGGCGCCGCCTGGTGCATCGCCTGGAGTAGGGCAGTACATGTCACAGGTGCCTATGTTCCCGCCGAGGACACCTCTAACGCCACAGCAGATGCTGGAGCAGCAACTTCAGCAACAGCAAGCTCAATTGCTAAACTTCAGTGGCCAAATGGTTGCTAGGCCTGGCATGGTTAACGGCATGCTTCAGGCCATGCAAGTCCAACAAGCTCAGCCATCGCCGGTAATGAACAGACCGGATGCTGGTGGGATCGCCTCGGAGCCCTCTGGCACTGAGAGCCACAGGACTAGCACTGGTGGCGATAATGGCGGTGGAAGCGACTAGTCCAAAGAGTCTTGAGGATTTACGAGCTAGCCTTGTAGGTTGCAAAATATGCACGTATACTGCCGATGACCAAAGAGAGGATCGATCCTGCGCCCTTAGTTGATAAGTGGCCATGATCTTTGCATGGATGATCAGTAGCTGTCACGGTTTTATCTTTGTTGCCAGTCTGTAGAACACACGTATAGATTGTTGTGACATTTATTTGCTTGCTGTTTCCACAATGTACTGTCGTAGACTTGGAGCCATATGCTAGTTTATGGCTTCAGGAGCTGGATTTCAGTTACGAGCTGTGATGGCAAAACTTTCAACTCTTCAGGTAGCTGGATTCATTTATGTTATATGTTACAAGTTTCATATCTGTCACCAAATTGGAAGCAGTACGGATTCTCATAGCTACCTTGCATTTCTTTTTATTATATGCATTCTGCTTGTGTCTTGGAAACTTTTATTTCGCTGAACTTGGGCCTGCTGAAGCAAATTTATTATCTAACAGGAAATCAACTGGGAGGCCTGCACAACCTTTATGGCCCTAGTATGTACTACCAGGCTTATAGGAAACTATGTTGATTCAAATCTTTTGCAAGGTCTGATAGTCACCATTTCTTCGGTGTCCTAATACAATGGAGCAGAGCTGGTGGAAACATGTTTATGGGAACGATGAGAAAGCCATGTGCCAAGTTAGTGAAATTGCTTTGAAAAATCGTGCCATGTTGGCATGTGCTCATGTTAAATAGCCCTTTGGACAACTATCATCTTTGGATGCTGCTCTCATTGGAGAGGGAAGCCATTCTCAGAACTGTTCTTAGTGAGTGTTTAGTTTCTAGTGACAGTCTCTCTATTTTATTCAATTTTAGTCCCTAAATTACCAAATTTATTGAGAAATTAATATATCTTAAATTTGATTAAATACATCAAAAAAGCTGTTGATGCTTATGATGTATAATTAATGTCCTTAGATAAAATACATTTTTATAATAAATCCATTTACATAGATACAGTGTTGATTATTTTAATATATAAATATAGTTAAATTAAAAAAACATTTGGCTTGATGTGAACTTATGGTAACATTCTTTGAAGAGGTGTTTGGTTTCTAGGGACTAATTTTTAGTCTATTCATTTTATTCCATTTGTCTTAAATTGCCAAATACGTAAATTAAAATAGAGTACTACCTCCGTTCGTTTAGTTTATATATATCGTTGGTCAGTTCAATTTTGAATTAAATGGCGTCATATAAAAAAAATCTGAGGGAGTATATGATATTGTAGCTACAATGTGAATACCTTTTGCACTAGGGGGCACTAAATCACCTATTGGCACTAAATCACCTGTCATAAGTTGCCTAGTTGGGAAGAGGCACCAACTGACTACGAGACTGTTGAAGTGGTTGCTCTGCTAGCTGAGATCACTAGTGCCCTAATGGCTCAAGTTGTGGTGATTGATTTCATTTTTTTAGTCTTCAACCTCGGAAGGACCGAATTTATCTAGCCTTTATGTTGGAGCCAAAGGTTTTCTATATGTTCGATACGGTTCGATTTTCGGTTTATGATAAAAAAGTGTCCACTCCTAGTTGGAGCCAAAGGTTTTCTATATGTTGGTGTGCCAGCTGTCGGTGTTTGATACCGACAACACACTATGGGGTGGATCACGTAGTGTATTTTGTTGTTGGCGAGATCAACTGTAGCTCGATGGCTCATGCTTAACACGACGGAATACACAAATTTATATAGGTTCGGGGCGCTGAAATACGTAATGCCCTACATCATGTGTGCTGTGGAGATGATCTTGCTCACAATTTAAGGTTACAAAGTATCGAGGAAGTGAAGAATGCTCTCTCAGATTATCAAGGTGACTAATCATTTTATACCTAACCCGCTTTATATAGAGACGATAGGATTAGAACCACAAA
The DNA here is from genome assembly GCF_902167145.1 of Zea mays. Lineage (NCBI taxonomy): Eukaryota > Viridiplantae > Streptophyta > Magnoliopsida > Poales > Poaceae > Zea > Zea mays. Next base: position 136,905,718 of record NC_050098.1, on the reverse strand, counting down.
TCGACATTGTTCCTTATCGCTCATCTTGCATGCTTAGAAACCGTTCTAACTTGCGTGCGACGTAGCGCTTCGTGCCAGTCATATTGGAAACGACCGTCACGGTGGCTTGAACTCCAAGTCGTGTGTCGTCTTTGGGTCTATGTTAGTCGGACAGCCCATAAAACCAACTGTCCAACCCACTCAAGTCCTGTTAGAACCTAGGGAATATCTATCCACACAAAGTCCACCGCCTGTGACGGTAAACGACCTTTGATAGCAGAAAATACACCCATAAAACATATCAACGTGGGTCCAAGATTAACCTGACCTAGTTTAAATTTTTTTTTGATACAACTTCGAAGAAACGGTTGAAAAAAGTTAGAATATACCTTCATTAATTTTGAGATGCTCCTAAAAACTGGTTTTAAGGAGTTATTTTTTGAGAGCTCTTGAAGATGTTTTTTTAGAGCTCCCCGCATCCTAGTCCCAGCTCGAATTTAGCACGGGGTTAAGAATTTGGTGCAGTACGAGTTCTGGAGAAAACCGACCAATGCTATTTCGAGTAAATCACACATGCACATGCAACCGTGAACTATGACACATCGTCCGAATTACCGAGAGGAACCACCTACGTAGTGCTGGGAATTGGGCCGTGCCGGGCCGGCCCGGCCCAAGCCCATCGTGCTTCGTGCCAAACGGGTTCGGGCCAAGAAAGCCCAAACAATTTTTGGGCCGTGCCGTGCCAGCCCGAAGTGTAAAAACAGTGGCCCAGCCCGGCCCTAAACCACGTCGTGCCTTCGTTGGGCCGTGCCGGCCCAAGCCCGGCCCGTATATTTGACCACATAAAATCAAAATATTATAACCATATAAAGTTCATATCTTACTAAATTAAAGATATTAAACAATTATAACATCATTTAACCACATAAACTCTAAATATAACAACAATATAAAGTCAATATCTTACTAAATTAAAGAGATTAAACAGATTGGGCTTAATTGGGCCGTGCCGTGCTTTGTGCCGTGCTCCCGGCCCATCTATGCGTGCCGTGCTGGGGGCCCGACGGGTCGGAATTTGAGGCCCGGCCCAGGCCCGCCTTCGGGCCGTGCTAGCCCGGCCCATATTATTTCGTGCCGGGCCGTGCTTTGTGCTCTTATTTTCGGGCCGTGCTCGTGCTGGCCCGAAAAGCCCGGCCCAGATTCCCAGCACTACACCTACGTGGCAAAAGGATAGTTCCCGTCCTCCCCATTCCGATCAACTAATCGATCCTCCTCCCGGAATACGGCACCCGCCAGGCAGAAGCAATGGCGAGGACGGCGGGCGACGACGACGACGACGGCCCGCCGCCGCCCTACGGCGGACAGCGCGGGCCCCGGCGCGACCCGCGCCTCAAGGACCTCGGCATCTCCTGCATGCTCAACACCGAGGTGGGCGCGCTGCTGGCCGTCATCCGGCGCCGCCCGGACCCATACTCGTACCTACCGCCGGCCGTCGCCGCCGCCGAGGAGGCCACGTTCGCGGCGCTCATCAACTCGCTCAAGGCCCTCCGCGGGCTCCTCTTCCAGCCCCGGCACGGCGCGTGGCGCTGCTCCGATCCGTCCACGTACCTCACCCCGTTCCTGGACGTGGTGCAGAGCGAGGAGGCCCCGCCGGCCGCCACGGGCGTCGCGCTGTCCTCCGTGCTCAAGATCCTCCGCATCGACGTGTTCGACGAGTGCTCCCCGGGCGCGCGCGACGCGGTCCACGCCATCCTCACCGCGCTCACCAACTGCCGGATCGAGCGCATCTCCGACGCCGGCGCCGAGGAGGCCGTGCTCCTGCGCGTGCTCCAGGTGCTCGCCGCGCTCCTGCGGACCCGCGCCGCGCCGCTGCTGTCGGACAGCTCTGTGTGCACGGCCGTCAACACGTGCTTCCAGATCGTGCAGCACGCCGCCAGTAGCCGCGGCAGCGAGCTCCTCCAGCGCACGGCGCGCCACTGCATGCACGAGATCCTCCAGGCCGTCTTCGCGCGGCTGCCGGACATCCGCGACGATGCCGACGCCGATGCCGGCGACCCGTCCCTCGGTTCCGGCGCTGGCTTCGGCGCGCGCTGCATGGTCGACGTCTTCAACTTCCTCTGTTCCCTGCTGGTGAGCGCCAGCGACATGGTAATAACCCCGGATGGCCAGGGGGCCTTCACCTCCGAGGAGGATGTGATGCTATTCTCTCTCGTGCTCGTCAACACCGCCGTCGAACTTGGCGGCGAGGCCATCGGCAAGCACCCCAAGCTCCTGCGCCTCATCCAGGACGACCTCTTCTTCCACCTGATTCACTACGCCACCGAATACAGCCCCCTCGTCCTCTCGATGATCTGCAGTACTGCACTCAACCTGTACCACTTCTTGCGCCGGTGAGCCAGCCAGCAATATAATGTTAGCATCAGTGGCAGGTTCTTCTAACTCTTGGCAACTGCATTGCTCTGCTTCACCAGGTTCCTCAAATTGCAGCTGGAAGCCTTCTTCATGTTCGTGCTGCTCCGCGTGTGCGGCGGCGGCAACGGGCCGCAGCTGCAGGAGGTGGCGATCGAGGGCCTCATCAGCTTCTGCCGGCAGCCGACGTTCGTGATCGAGACGTACGTGAACTACGACTGCGACCCGCTGCTGCACAACGTGTTTGAGGAGGTGGGCAAGCTGCTGTGCAAGGCGGCGTTCCCGGCGTCGGCCCCGATAACGACGATCCAGCTGCAGGCGTTCGAGGGCCTCGTCAACATGATCACCACCATCGCCGACAACGTCGAGATCGACAAGACCCCCGAACACGGCGCCTACGCCGTGGACGTGTCGGAGTTCCGCCTCTTCTGGACCGAGCGCTGGGACTCTGCCGCCGCCGCCGGCGGCCAGCGGGAGACGTGGGTGGACTTCGTGCGCAAGCGCAAGCTGCGGAAGAAGAAGGTGGCCGTCGCGGCGAACCACTACAACCGCGACCAGAAGAAGGGCGTGGAGTTCCTCAAGCTGTGCCACCTGGTGCCGACGCCGCCGGATCCCAGGAGCATGGCTTACTTCCTCCGCTACTCGCCGGGGCTCGACAAGAACAAGATCGGTGAGTTCCTGGGCGACCCTGACGAGTTCAGCCTCAAGGTGCTCAAGGAGTTCACGGAGACGTTCGATTTCACGGGCGCCATCCTGGACACGGCGCTGCGCACGTACCTGGAGACGTTCCGGCTCCCCGGCGAGTCGCAGAAGATCCAGCGCATTCTGGAGGCCTTCTCCGAGCGGTTCTTCGAGCAGCAGACGACGGGGGTGTTCGCCACCAAGGACGCCGCGTTCATCCTCTGCTACTCGCTCATCATGCTCAACACCGACCTGCACAACCCGCAGGTGAAGAAGAAGATGTCGGAGGAGGACTTCATCCGGAACAACCGCGCCATTAACGACAAGAAGGACCTGCCGCGGGAGTACCTGTCGGAGCTCTTCCACTCCATCTCCACCAACGCCATAACCGTCTTCAGCACGTCGGCGACGGCGGTGGAGATGACGCAGAGCCGGTGGGTCGACCTGGTGAAGCGGTCGCGCGCCCTGGAGCCCTTCACGCCGTGCGACTTCAAGCACAAGCTGAGCCGGGAGGTGTTCATCGCGGTGTCGGGCCCCACCGTCGCGACGCTGGCCGCCATCTTCGACAGCGCCGACGACGAGGAGACGCTGAACCAGTGCGTGGAGGGGCTGGTATCCGTGGCGCGCATCGCGCGGTACGGGCTGGAGGACGTGCTGGACGAGCTGCTTTGCTGCCTCTGCAAGTTCACCACGTTGCTCAACCCCTACGCCACCACGGAGGAGACACTCTTCACCTTCAGCAATGAGCTCAAGCCACGGATGGCCACGCTCGCGCTCTTCACCATCGCCAACCGCTTCGGCGAGTCGGTGCGCGGCGCGTGGAAGAACGTCGTCGATTGCCTACTCAAGCTCAAGCGGCTCAAGATGCTACCGCCGTCACTGATCGACCCGGACGGCAGTGGCGCCCACGGCGGCTCGGATCAGCGGTCGGGACATCGGCACAGGCCGTCCGCCTCCGACGCTGGCGTCATCTTCCCCCCGACGCACCGCGGCGCGGGGACGAGCCGGCACGTGTCCGGCATGATCGGCCGGTTCTCACAGTTCCTGTCGCTGGACAGCGGCGGCGAGTCGCTGCTCTCCGTCGGTAGCGAGTTCGAGAACAACCTCAAGGTCATCAAGCAGTGCCAGGCCGGGAGCATCTTCACGGAGAGCGCCAAGCTGCCGGACGAGGCGCTGCAGAACCTCGGGCGGGCGCTCATCTTCGCTGCGGGGGGAAAGGGCCAGAAGTTCAGCACGCCCATCGAGGAGGAGGACACAGTCGGTTTCTGCTGGGACCTCCTGGCGCTCCTTGCGACGGCCAACCTCCAGCGCTTCGCGACCTTCTGGCCGCCGCTGCTCGAGTGCTTCAGCGCCGTGTCACAGCTGCCGCTCTTCTCGCCGTCCCCGTTCGCCGAGAAGGCGATCGTGGCGCTCTTCAGGGTCGCCGTGCGGCTGCTGTCGACGCCGCCGCCGCTGCGCCCCTCCGACAGCCGCGTCTCCGAGGAGCTAGTGTTCAAGTCGATCAACATGATGTGGAAGCTGGACAAGGAGATCCTTGACACGTGCTGCGAAGGCATCTCGGAGAACATCGTGAAGTTGCTGACGGAGCACACCGACGGAGTGCAGACGCCACTCGGGTGGAAGACGTTGCTCCACCTTCTCACCGTCACAGGCCGGCACCCAGAGACGTTCGACCAGTCCGTGGCGGCGATGATCAAGCTGATGACCGACGGCAGTGCCAGCATCACACGGTTCAACTACGCCGCCGTCATAGAGGCCGCCTTCGGGTTCGCGGCGCTCAAGATCAGCCCGCTGGACGTCAGCACAAAGATCCTGGAGCTCATGGCCGAGTCCGTGAACTGGCTGATCCAGTGGCACAAGTCCGGCTACTCCGACCCTGGAAACAGCGGCGGCTTCAGCGGCAGCTCTTCGTCCCAGACGTCGGTGGAAGATGCGTCGCGGATGGGCAACCTGGCAGTCAACATGTTCATCAAGCTCGCGGAGGCGCTGCGCAAGACGAGCCTAGTCCGGCGCGAGGAGATCCGCAGCCAGGCCGTTTTCGAGCTCGGCCGCGCCTTCAACCTGGCCGCGACGGGCGACCTCGACTTCGGGCCGGCCGGCTGCCTCGCCTGCTTCAACCTCGTCATCTTCGCCATGGTGGACGACCTGCACGAGAAGACGCTCGAGTACTCGCGTCGCGAGGGCGCGGAGCGGGAGACGCGGAGCATGGAGGGCACGCTGGCCGCTGCGGCTGAGCTTCTGGCGGACGTGTTTGTGCTGCTCCTGCCCGCGGTGGCGCAGGCGCCGGGGTTCCGGACCTTCTGGCTCGGCGTGCTACGGCGACTGGACACATGCATGAAGTGCGATCTCGCTGCGGGCGGCGGTTCTGGGCAGATGCAGGAGCTTGTGCCGCGGATGCTCAAGCGGATGATCATGGAGATGAAGTCGAAGGGGGTGCTGGTGCCGCGGGAAGGCGATGAGCTCTGGGAGATTACCCACATCCAGATTCAGTGGATCGCACCGGCCGTCATGGACGAGCTATTCCCGTAGTCCATAGATAGACAGCTGACTGACTTGGTTAGAAGTTTGGGAGTTATTGATTGTGTCATTTAAACTTGGCGCTACACATTATCACATGGAATAAAATGTTGCGGATCAGGATGAGAAATTCGTGGTCGTTCTACAACAAACTTATTGCGGCATATTCGGCTAGTTTAGAAACCCATATCTTCATGGGACCCCCTCATTTCCTATTGTGAGCACTGACGGACCTAAGACCGGCACCGGCGCTCTAACTTTTTTGGTGATTCTGATAAATTTCAGAAAGTTAGGTCCGTGATTCTTAAGGTTTTTGGTGTATACAAACGACACTAGTTTGTTTTACACTCTAATCTTCTACTTTGAGTCCTTGAGGGTCTTTCGGGGTGATCATTAGAAATAAAGTCACGTACTCGGAGGACGATATTTTTTAGTAGCTTCCATTCACCCCCTCTAGTTTGGTGGTTCTCGAGTCTCGACCCTCCGATCTCATAGCGACGCGCCGACGCGTAAATATTCTTACTGAAAGTCACCTAGAGGGGGGTGAATAGACAAATCTAAAATTTATAACGCTATTGACGAAGCTGTCGACAGGCTTCTGAACGAAGCTACCGATAAAGTCCTTAGGGAATACTAAAACTTTGTATTTTTGCTAGTTTAATGTCCTTACTTTAAGCACAACTACAAGCCAGGTTAGCGTTAAAAATATAATCGTGTCCGAAAGAGAGGGCGAAAATAAATCAATCAAAGAAAATAGAGCGGATGACACGGTGATTTGTTTTACCGAGGTTCGGTTCTTGCAAACCTACTCCCCGTTGAGGTGGTCACAAAGACCGGGTCTCTTTCAACCCTTTCCCTCTCTCAAACGGTCACCTAGACCGAGTGAGCTTTTCTCCTTAATCAACGGATCACTTAGACCCCTTACAAGGACCACCATAACTTGGTGTCTCTTGCTTGATTACAAATTGCTTGAGAACAAGAATGAAGGAAGAAGAAAAGCGATCCAAGCGACAAGAACTGAAATGAACACAAATGTCTCTCTCTCACAATCCACTAAGTCTTTGGAATGAGTTTGGGACTTGGAGAGGATTTGATCTTTTGTTTTGTGTCTTGGAGTAAAGTCTAGAGCTCTTGTACTGAATGCAATGGCTGAAAACTTGGATGCCTTGAAGTGTGGTGGTTGGGGGGTATTTATAGCCCCAACCACCAAAATAGCCGCCGGGGAGGCTGTCTGTCGATGGGCGCACCGGACAGTCCGGTGCGCCACCGGACACTGTCCGGTGCGCCAGCCACGTCACCCAACCGTTAGGGTTCGACCATTGGAGCTCTGACAAACGGGACCACCGGACAGTCCGGTGGTGCACCGGACAGTCACTTTTCACTGTCCTGTGCGCCTTCTAGCGCTGCTCTGACTCTACGCGCGCTGTCCGCGCACTGTTCACTTTTGCAGACGACCGTTGGCACAGTAGCCGTTGCTCCGCATGGCACACCGGACAGTCCGGTGCTACACCGGACAGTCCGGTGAATTATAGCGGAGTGGCTCTCCAAAAACCCGAAGTTGAGCGGTTCAGAGTTGATCTCTCTGGTGCACCGGACACTGTCCGGTGCGCCAGACCAGGGCAGCCTTCGGTTGGTTTTGCTCCTTTCTTTTTGAACCCTAACTTTAACTTTTTATTGGTTTGTGTTGAACCTTTGGCACCTGTAGAACATGTAATCTAGAGCAAACTAGTTAGTCCAAATATTTGTGTTGGGCAATTCAACCACCAAAATCATTTAGAAAAATGTTTGACCCTATTTCCCTTTCAATCTCCCCATTTTTGGTGATTGATGCCAACACAAATCAAAACAAATATATAAGTGGAGAATTGAACTAGTTTGCATAAGGTAAGTGCAAAGGTTGCTTGGAATTAAACCAATTAATACTTTCATAAGATATGCATGGATTGCTTTCTTTCTTTTAACATTTTGGACCACGCTTGCACCACTTGTTTTGTTTTTGCAAATGTTTTTTGGAAATTCTTTTTCAAAGTCTTTTTGCAAATAGTTAAAGGTATATGAATAAGATTTCGAGAAGCATTTTCAAGATTTGAAATTTTCCCCCTCTGTTTCAAATGCTTTTTCTTTGACTAAACAAAACTCCCCCTTAATGAAATTCTCCTCTTAGTGTTCAAGAGTGTTTTTTCAATTGAAAGAAGATCAAATATTTTAGATACCAAATTTTTGAAAAACTCCTCCTTAAAATATAGATACCAATTGAGATAGAATTTCTTAGAGGAATACTAATTTCAAAGATACCAATTGAAAAAACATTTAACAATTTAACCTTGTTTCGATTTTTTTTTGAAATTGGCGTGGTGGTGCGATCCTTTTGCTTTGGGCTAATACTCTCTCCCCCTTTGGCATTAATCGCCAAAACGGAGTCTTTAGAGCCCTCTTACTTTCTCCCCAATGGTATGAGAAAATGAATATGAGTGAAGATTATACCAAAGTGGAGAGCGATGTGGAGTGACGACGAAGGGTAAATAATATCGATAGAGTGGAGTGGAAGCCTTGTCTTCGCCGAAAACTCCATTTCCCTTTCAATCTATGACTTAGAATTTACTTGAAAACATATTAGTCATAACACATGAAATAGATATGATCAAAGGTGCATAAATGAGCTATGTGTGCAAAGTATCAATCAAAATTCCTAGAATCAAGAATGTTTAGCTCATTCCTAAGTTTGGTAAAGGTTTTCTCATCTAGTGGTTTGGTAAAGATATCGGCTAATTGTTCTTTGGTGCTAACATAAGCAATCTCGATATCCCCCCTTTGTTGGTGATCCCTCAAAAAGTGATACCGAATGGCTATGTGCTTAGTGTGGCTGTGCTCAACGGGATTATCCGCCATGCGAATTGCACTCTCATTATCACATAGGAGAGAGACTTTGGTTAATTTGTAGCCATAGTCCCTAAGGGTTTGCCTCATCCAAAGTAATTGCGCGCAACAATGGCCTGCGACAATATACTCGGCTTCGGCGGTAGAAAGAGCTACTGAATTTTGTTTCTTTGAAGCCCAAGACACCAGGGATCTTCCCAAGAACTGACAAGTCCCTGATGTGCTCTTTCTATCAATTTTACACTCTGCCCAATCAACATCTGAATAACCTATTAAATCAAAAGTGGATCCCTTGGGGTACCAAAGACCAAACTTAGGTGTATGAACTAAATATCTCAAGACTCTTTTTCACGGCCCTAAGGTGAACTTCCTTAGGATCGGCTTGGAATCTTGCACACATGCATACAGAAAGCATAATATCCGATCGAGATGCACATAAATAGAGTAAAGATCCTATCATCGACCGGTATACCTTTTGATCTACGTATTTACCTCCCGTGTCGAGGTCGAGATGCCCATTGGTTCCCATGGGTGTCTTGATGGGCTTGACATCCTTCATTCCAAACTTGGTAAGTATATCTTGAATGTACTTGGTTTGGCTGATGAAGGTGCCCTCTTGGAGTTGCTTCACTTGAAATCCTAAGAAATACTTCAACTCCCCCATCATAGACATCTCGAATTTTTCAATCATAATCCTACTAAACTCTTCACATGTAGATTTCTTAGTAGACCCAAATATGATATCATCAACATAAATTTGGCATACAAACAAATCGTTTGCAATTATTTTAGTAAAGAGAGTAGGATCGACTTTTCCGACTTTGAAGCCATTAGTGATAAAGAAATCTCTTAGGCATTCATACCATGCTCTTTGGGCTTGCTTGAGCCCATAAAGCACCTTAGAGAGTTTATACACATGGTTAGGGTACTCACTATCTTCAAAGCCGGGAGGTTGCTCAACATAGACCTCTTCCTTGATTGGTCCATTGAGGAAGGCACTTTTCACGTCCATTTGATAAAGCTTAAAGCCATGGTAAGTAGCATAGGCAAGTAATATACGAATTGACTCAAGCCTAGCTACGGGTGCATAGGTTTCACCAAAATCCAAACCTTCGACTTGTGAATATTCCTTGGCCACAAGTTGGGCTTTGTTCCTTGTCACCACACCATGCTCATCTTGCTTGTTGCGGAAGACCCACTTGGTTCCTACAACATTTTGATTAGGACGTGGAACAAGATGCCATACCTCATTCCTCGTGAAGTTGTTGAGTTCCTGAAAGGGAAATGTGCCTTTGGGCCATTTCAACTATATTTTGGTGATTAAGTGTCCAACACCTATTAAGTGAGTTATTATATGCCAAATGATGAATGAAGTGAAAATCAACAAGAAGGTATGATTCTAGACTTAGTACATTTGTTTTTGTGTACTAATATATTTGTCTAAGTGCTGGAATCAGAGAAAAGAAAAGAAGAGGAGAACTTGGCTCGAAGCAGCCAAGACTCAGTTCAGTCTGGGTGCACCGGACAGTGTCCGGTGCGCCAGGCTGGGCTCTGGCGAACTGGCCACTCTCGGGAATTCGTTGGCGGCGTACGACTATAATTCACCGGACTGTCCGGTGGTGCACTAGACTGTCCGGTGAGCCAACGGCCGCCAGCGCAACGGCCGGCCGCCAAATCCGCGGGCGACGCGTGGCTCGCTCTAACGGTCGGCAGGGGGCACCGGACTGTCCGGTGTGCACCAGACAGTGTTCGGTGCGCCAACGGCTACAATTCTGCAACGGTCAGCTGTGCCATTTTAGGAAGGAGATCCGCACCGTACCATGAACAGTGGATGTCCGGTGGTGCACCGGACTGTCCGGTGCGCCACCCGACAGAAGGCAAGAATTGCCTTCCAAGAATGCCTCCAACGGCTCCTAGCTGCCTTGGGGCTATAAAAGGGACCCCCTAAGCGTATGGAGGAGGCACTCCAAGCATTCCTTGATCATTCCTAAGCACTAAGACTCCACTCTCGCGCATTCGATTCTTTGAGATAGTGACTTGAGCTCCATTTGAGTAGAGAACTCCTTGAGTTGTGTTGTGAGCTCAAGTTGTGGCTTGTGTGCGTGATTGTGCTCGTGTTTTGAGTCTTGTGTGTTGCTCTCCCCTCCCTTACTTCCGTGCTTCTTTGAGATCATCAATTGTAAGGGCGAGAGGCTCCAAGTTGTGGAGATTCCTCGCGAACAGGAGAAAATTATAAGAAAGGAAAACACCGTGGTATTCAAGTTGATCATTGGATCACTTGAAAGGGGTTGAGTGCAACCCTCGTCCATTGGGACGCCACAATGTGGAGTAGGCAAGTGTTATACTTGGCCAAACCACGGGATAAATCACCGTGTCTTTTGTGTTGGCTTTGTTTGCGACTATTGTGTTTCACAAAAGTTCGGTCCATAGCCACTTGATCCTATTGCACTAACTCTTAACCAAGTTTTGTGGCTATAAGTATTTGATTTTTACAGGATCATCTATTCACCCCCCCTCTAGGTGCTCTCAATTGGTATCGGAGCCGTTCTCTTCACGAAAGGGACTAATCGCCCAAAGGGATGGATCCTAAGGGAAAGGGGATGGTGGTCAACGACAAGGAAAATGAGTCCTTCTTCAATGAGCCAAGGGACAACAAGCCCACTGACTCTGGCTCAAGTCATAAGAAGAAGGACGAGAAGAAGAAGAGGCGCATCAAGAAGATAGTCTACTACGACAGCGACGAGTCTTCTTCTTCCCCAAGAGATGATGACTACGACGAGAAAAAGAAACCGGTTAACTCAAACTTTTCTTTTGATTTTTCTCGTATTCCGTATAATTCCAATGCTCATTTACTTTCTATTCCTCTTGGTAAACCTCCACACTTTGATGGAGAGGACTACGCTTTTTGGAGTCACAAAATGCGTAGTCACCTTTTCTCTCTTCATCCTAGTATTTGGAAGGTAGTTGAGAACGGGATGCATTTTGATAGCACTGACAACCCCGTTTTTATTAATGAGCAAATACATAAAAATGCACAAGCTACCACTGTTCTGCTAGCATCCTTGTGCAGGGACGAGTACAATAAGGTGAGCGGCTTGGACAACGCTAAGCAAATCTGGGACACCCTCAAGATTTCTCATGAGGGGAACGACGCCACCATGATCACCAAGATGGAGTTGGTGGAAGGCGAGCTAGGAAGGTTTGCCATGATCAGGGGAGAGGAGCCAACACAAACATACAACAGGCTCATGACCCTGGTCAACAAGATCAGGAGTTATGGAAGCACGAGATGGATGGACCACGACGTCGTCCGACTTTTGCTCAGGTCTTTTACTGTCATTGATCCTCATCTTGTAAACCTCATCCGTGAAAATCCCAGGTACACAAAGATGACTCCCGAGGAGATTCTTGGGAAATTTGTGAGCGGGCGGATGATGGTGAAGGAAGCGCGATACGTTGATGATGCTCTCAACGGTCCTCTACCCGTCTACGAGCTTCAACCGGTTGCTCTCAAAGCAACAAGCAGCAGGGAGGCGCTACCTAGCAAGGTGGCACAAGTTGAGGCGTCCGGGCTAAACGAGGATGAAATGGCCCTAATCATAAAGCGCTTCAAGACCGCATTAAAAGGACGCAAGGAGTACCCTAACAAGAACAAGGCAAAGGGAAAGCGCTCCTGCTTCAAGTGCGGTAAGACTGGTCATTTTTTAGCAAATTGTCCCGATAACTCTAGTGACCAGGAACAAGGAAAGGGCGGGAAGAAAGAGAAGAAGAAAAGCTACAGTAAGGCGAAGGGCGAGGCACACATCGGAAAGGAATGGGACTCGGACTGCTCATCTTCCGATTCCAACGACGAAGGACTCGCCGCCTCGACCTTCAACAAGTCATGTCTCTTCCCCAACGAGCGCCATACTTGTCTCATGGCAAATGAGAAAAAGGTAAGCGCTCAAAATACCTCTAAGTATACTACTTCAAGTGATGATGACTCTAGTGATGATGAAGTAGATTACACAAGTCTATTCAAAGGTTTAGATAGAACTAAGGTAGATAAAATCAATGAATTGATTGATGCCTTGAATGAAAAGAATAGATTGTTAGAAAAGCAAGAAGATATTTTATATGAAGAGCATGGCAAGTTTATTAGTGTGCAAAAATCTCTTGCTTTAGAAGTTAAAAGGAATGAAATACTTTCTTCAGAATTATCTGCTTGTCATGAAACTCTGTCTAGCTTAAAGAGTATTAATGATGATTTGAATGCTAAGCTAGAAGTAGTTAATAAATCTAGTTCTTGTGTAGAACATGTTGTCATTTGTAATAGGTGCAAGGATTTTAATGTTGATGCTTGTGATGAACATCTAGTTTCCATTTCTAAATTAAATGATGAAGTAGCAAGTCTTAATGCTCAACTTAAGACTTGCAAAAGTGACCTTGATAAATTAAAATTTCCTAGGGGTGCCTACACTGTTGGTAGACACCCCTCAATTAAGGATGGGCTTGGTTTTCGCAAGGAAGCCAAGAACTTAATAAGCCAAAGGGCTCTCATTCCCGCCAAGGAGAAAGGGAAGGCCCCTATGGCTAGTAGTAGTCAAAAGAATCATGCATTCATTTATGATAGAAAATTTTCTAGGAATGCTCATTACAATAGGAGTTATGATGCTCATGCTATGATTGCTTCAACTTCTTCTTTTGTGCATGGTAGAAATACGCCTAGGAGAAATGTTATTCATCATACGCCTAGGAGAAATGTTACTCATCATATGCCTAGGAAAAATGTTGTTCATCATGTGCCTAGGAAATTGCATGATGAATCTGCTACTGTCTTTCATGCCTGCAACACTGATTTTGTACTTTCATGTAAAAATAAGAAAATGGTTGCTAGGAAGTTGGGGGCCAAATTCAAGGGATACAAGACTTGCATTTGGGTCCCAAAGGATGTTGTAACTAACCTTGTAGGACCCAACAAGAGTTGGGTACCTAAGACCCAAGCCTAAAATTGCCTTGCAGGTTTATGCATCCAGGGGCTCAAGCTGGATTATCGATAGCGGATGCACAAACCACATGACGGAGGAGAAGAAGATCTTCACCTCCTACGTCAAGAGCAAAGATTCCCAAGATTCGATCATCTTTGGAGATGGGAACCAAGGCAAGGTTAAAGGTCTAGGAAAGATAGCTATTTCATCCGAGCATTCCATATCTAATGTGTTCTTAGTTGAATCACTAGGATACAACTTATTATCTGTTAGTCAACTATGTAATATGGGATATAATTGTCTATTTACAAATGTAGATGTGTCTGTCTTTAGAAGGAGTGATGGTTCATTAGCGTTTAAGGGTGTACTAGACGACAAACTCTATTTAGTTGATTTTTCGAAAGAGGAGGCTGATCTAGATGCATGCTTAATTGCTAAGACTAGCATGGGCTGGCTGTGGCATCGCCGTCTATCACATGTTGGGATGAAGAACCTTCATAAACTTCTAAAGGGAGAACATGTGTTAGGTCTAACCAATGTATCTTTCGAAAAAGATAGACCTTGTGCAGCTTGTCAAGCAGGTAAACAGGTGGGAAGTACTCATCACAGCAAGAACGTGATGACCACGTCAAGACCACTAGAGCTACTACATATGGACCTCTTCGGACCCGTCGCCTACCTTAGCATAGGGGGAAGTAAGTATAGTCTTGTTATTGTTGATTTTCCCACTTCACTTGGGTATTCTTTTTGCAGGATAAAACAGAAACCCAAGGGACCCTCAAGCGCGTTCTAAGGAGGGCTCAAAACAAATTTGAGCTCAAGGTGAAAAAGATCAGAAGCGACAACGGGTCCGAGTTCAAGAATCTTCAAGTGGAGGAGTACCTTGAGGAGGAAGGAATCAAGCACGAGTTCTTCGCTCCCTACACACCCCAGCAAAACGGTGTGGAAGAGAGGAAGAACAGGACGCTCATAGACATGGCGAGGACGATGGTTGGAGAATTCAAGACGCCCGAGCGGTTTTGGTCGGAAGCTGTGAACACAACTTGCCACGCCATAAACCGGGTCTACCTTTATCGCCTCCTCAAGAAAACCTCGTATGAACTTCTAACCGGTAACAAACCCAACGTTTCATACTTTCGTGTATTTGGGAGTAAATGTTATATTCTAGTGAAGAGAGGTAGAAATTCTAAATTTGCTCTCAAAGCTGTAGAAGTGTTTTTGCTAGGTTATGACTCAAATACAAAGGCGTATAGAGTCTTCAACAAATCATCGGGTTTGGTTGAAGTCTCTAGCGACGTTGTATTTGATGAGACTAATGGCTCTCCAAGAGAGCAAGTTGATCTTGATGATGTAGGAAGAAGATGTTCCAACGGACGCAATTCGCACCATGACGATTGGAGATGTGCGACCACAAGAACAACAAGAGCGAGATCAACCTTCTTCCTCAACAATGGTGCACTCCCAACTCAAGAGGATGAACAGGTTCATCAAGAAGAGGCGTGTGATCAAGGGGGAGCAAAAGATGATCAAGTGATGGAGGAAGAGGCACCACAGGCCCCTCCAACTCAAATTCGAGCGACGATTCAAAGGAATCATCCCGTCGATCAGATTCTGGGTGATATAAGCAAGGGAGTAACTACTCACTCAAGACTAGCTAACTTTTGTGAGCATTACTCGTTTGTCTCTTCTATTGAGCCTTTCAGGGTAGAAGAGGCCTTGCTAGATCCGGACTGGGTGTTGGCCATGCAGGAAGAGCTCAACAACTTCAAGCGAAATGAAGTTTGGACCCTGGTGCCACGTCCAAAGCAAAATGTTGTGGGAACCAAGTCGGTGTTCCGCAACAAGCACGACGAGCACGGAGTGGTGACAAGAAACAAGGCTCGACTTGTGGCAAAATGTTATGCCCAAGTCGTAGGTTTGGATTTCGAGGAGAATTTTGCTCCTGTGGCTAGGCTAGAGTCTATTCGCATTTTGTTAGCCTATGTCGCTCACCATTTGTTGGGGACCTTCGGCATCCGAAGGTCCTCAAAAACAGGATTTAACAGTATTTCTGGAGTACAATGTGTGAACAGGTATCCTCGGACTAAAGTCGGCATTGCAGTAGACCAGAATAATACGAAGGTTGATACAACGCCGAAGGTGCGAGCAGGAAAGCTTCGGCGTGACAGCAAAGAGTGGAACCGACTTAAAGATGAAAAGGCTATTCAGACCTCGATAGACTACTATAGAATTATTATCAAATGTAAAGGGCATGAATGTAATTTTGTAAGGGCTGTGTTCCGTGCCTATAAATAGGTGAACAGTATCCCCGTGTTGTTCACGCTGACTTAGCATCCGCTTTTTGCGTCACGCTTGTACTGTTATCTCCTTCCAATTGAAGCACTTGAGAACAAGTCCCCAACATTGGCGCCCACCTCCGGTGAACTCACTTCCACTTTGAGCTTTTTGAACACCTTCGGCGATCATAAACCTTCGTTATGGCGCCGAAGAAGACTTCAGCGACTGGGGCTGCAGCTCTGCAACCACTGGACCACAATCAGGAGACAGTCTCCCTGCGGGAGGCCCGAAGCCAGAAAAGGAAGGCTGTCAGTCCGACACCACCAGAGGACGAGATAGATCAAGAAATCAGAGATATGGAGATGCTCCATCAACAAGTACAGAGGAAGAAAGAAAAGATGGCCAGGCTAGCTGAACTGCAGAGGCAGATAGACGAAGCCTCTGAAGAAGTTCGTCATCTTGCTCAGGATGAGCAACACCGAAGGCCTCAGCATCAAGACCTTCATCAGGATGGTTTTCCCAACGAAGATGACTGGTATGACAATTTCCATCATGGGAATTTTGTTTTTGATGATGCTTCTCCTCTGTCCGCTGAGTTGCAGGCTACACCTTGGCCTCCATCCTACAAGCCGCCTCAGCTCCCCGTATTCGATGGCCACTCAGACCCGAAGCAGTTTTTGATGAGCTACGAAGCAACAGTGTCTTCGTATGGTGGCAATGCTTCAGTCATGGCCAAATCTTTCGTTATGGCTGTCAGAAGTGTTGCTCAAACCTGGTATTCCTCCCTTCGACCAGGAACGATCACTTCATGGCAGAAGCTGAAGGACTTGTTGTTAACTAGCTTTCAAGGATTTCAGACGAAGCCGGTCACTGCTCAGGCTCTGTTCCAGTGCACTCAGGATCATGAAGAATACCTTCAGGCGTATGTCCGAAGGTTCTTGCGTTTGAGGGCACAGGCACCAACGGTGCCCAATGAAATTGTCATCGAGGCCATGATCAAAGGGCTTCGGCCAGGTCCGTCAGCTCAGTACTTCGCCAGGAAGCCTCCTCAAACTTTGGAGAAGCTTCTCCAGAAGATGGACGAGTACATTCGGGCCGATAATGATTTTCGCCAAAGAAGGGAGGAGGCTTTCATGTTTTCTGAAATGACCAGGGGCTTCGGAGGGAGGTTCTACCCGAGGCACGTGAGATCAATTCATAACTCTACACAAAATGATGACAGAGGAAGCCAACAGCAAAGGCCACAATGCTCCTCACAGGCTTCGAGGCAACAGCAAAGCTCCTTCCGGCCACCAGCTCCAAGAGGCAGAGGCGCCAGGGGCTTCGGAGGAAGATTTGGCGATCAACCGAGAAGAATCTTTTGCTTATTCTGTGGTGAGAACAAAGGCCATACTACCAGGATGTGCCATGTTACTATTCAGAAGCAAAAGGAAATAGCTGAAGCAGCAGCACAACAAGCTCAGCCGAAGCAGGTCATGCATACAGCTTCGTATCATTCGCCCTACATCCCAGAATATGTGGGTAATCATCCTGCAGTTTCTGTTGCTTCGGCGAGTCAGCCTCAAGCTTCCTGGCAACAGCCTCCGCCTCCACCTCCGTTGCAACAAGGCCAGCAGCCAGAAGGGAGCCAGTATACTCCACACCAGAGGGACTTCAGAGAGCAGTCCGAAGCTCGTACAGTCAATAGCACTGTGCCAGAGTCAAAGCACATCTATTAACGAATATCCTACCTTAATAGCAATCTTTTTCATTCAGTTTTATTTTCTGTAATAAAGGACATTGTTTAGGTTTCATGTAATTAGTTTCGTTGATTCCTACAAAGAAAATATGTTTTCTCCACAGGCTTAAATTGATCGAAGTTCAAAGACTTGTGATAATAAGAAGGACCTTCGAACTATCAAAAATTCTTCGAAGCAACAAAAAGTCGTTCTAAGGAACGCAGAGTAAGTTTCCCGAAGTCACAAAAAAGTCGTTCCAAAGGGAGCGCAGTGTAAGTTTTCTACTCCAAAGTCGTTCCAAAGGGAATGCAGAGCATACAGCGAAAAGTCAACGCTGATACCGCCTAAGTAAAAGGCGAAGCGCGAAAAGTCAACGCGAATACCGCTGAAAGTAAAAGGCGAAGAAGCTCCTAAGGGAGGCTTACAGTGAAAAATAAACGTTGATTCCGCTGAAGTAAAAGGCGAAGAAGCTCCTAAGGGAGGCTTATAAAAGATTCTGCTTTATTGCAGGGATGTGTATGTATCTTCGGAATAAACATCATCTCATATAACATAACATCATCACATCATTTTGCATAGCATAAGCATCATACATCATTTTGCACATGGCACAAGAGGTGGACACATTATCAATTTACAGAGGAACACTTTGAAAAATACATCATTGATCTTCGGAGGTGTAGCTTCGGAAAATATTTTCACGAAGCCTGGATATTATTCATCAGAACATTGAATATTGTTGTGACAAAGAAAAATTCTTCTTCACGAAGCATGAAAAGAAGGGAAGGTGTTTTTTCGTCAAAGACTCAAAAGTGGTACGTATAAAGTTTCATGCATCGTAAAGAATTGACTAACAAAAATAGGTATATTATATTTGGGGTTACAAAATGTCACAGTATATTACATCTCAGAAAGTTTTCACAAAAATACTTAATCTTCTCTCAAAACGACTTCTGCAGCCTCGTTCGGGAGCCGGGTGACGACTTCGTCCATAATATCTTCAGCCATCTTTTTAATTTCGTCGTCTCCTTTCGGCCGAGGGCCCGAAGACGCTTTAGTCGGATCTGAAGCAAGACATGATACGGCTACATTGCTATTACAAATCGCAAACAGACCTTAAAACCTAAGATTACAACACGATAAAAACTATTAGTTAATACCTAATTGACCTTCGGCCTCTGCGCTCTTTTCAGCAGCCTCAGCTACTTCTCTAGCATCGTGAATGCCCTTTTCACTTCTCCGAATAATCTCTCCGGCCATTTCTCGGCCACCATTATCCCAGATATCAGTAAAAAATTTTCCACCAATTATACTAGCTTCAGCCGAAGGATCTCTTGCATCTTCAAAGGGCAAAGCGGCTTCGGATTGAGCTAAAATTCTTACATGTTCGCAGCCCTTCTTCTCTAAGATGGTGGCAATCCCTCTGGCACCAGAGAAGGCACATATATCTCCTCGGCTATTTAAAATTTCTTCGAAGGCTTCAGCTTCGTGGTCGATCCATTCGATGACACCTTCGGGATTGCCTCTCGTAAAGTTTTCCTCACTTGAGAATGCGCCGACCTTGGCGAAGCTAGCCTTTAGTTTTTTAACACAATCTATAGATTTGTTATAGCATCTCTTTTTTGACGAACGAAGCTCTTCAACAGTCACTTCTAGGTGATCTGCCCATTGATCGCTGAGTTCACGCTTTGTTTCTTCAAGAATGCGTTCTTCCTTGGCTCTGGCCAGTTGTTTCCGAAGATCCCCAATTTCGCGCTTCTGAGCTTCAGCTTGACCTTTAAAAGCAGCTTCGTCTTCTTTTATTTTATTTATCAATGAGTATAATATTTTATCTTTTTCGAGACCTTCGTTCCTCAGTTCAATTACTTCGGAACGGAGGTTGCTCAGGGCTATAGTGCACCCTTCGTCTTCAGCATCTTTCTGTGCCCTGAGGGCATTGCTAAGTATCAGGCCCTGCAAAAGAAAAAGAAGTATGTGTATGTCAGTAGGTTTAAACAAGCCAAAAACACAAAAATTTCATTTGTCGCACCTTTAAACTATTGTAAGCCAGGCTGTCGGCCAATTCGTCCTTCGACAGCACCGAGAGCCCGTCTTCTAAAGTTGGGAATCCGAAGCTTTTGCCCATCTCCCGACAGACAGAAATCTCCTTGCTGTCGGGAAGACAATACAAGAAATCTTCTTCTCCACTGCCATTAAATATTAACGCCCCCTTCGGATATTTCAGTTTTTGGGCGTAGTACTGGGCCTCTTGCTCTTCTTTTTCTGATAGTTTTTTCCCCGAAGCATGACGAATAATATAATCACGAATTTTGGGGGATGCTTCGGGGGCAATAACACCGGTTTCTTCAACAAAAGTTGGCTTTGTTATATTTTCTGTCTCACTTTCCAAGGGTTTTATCTTTGCGGGCTCTGAGGGCCCAGCTTCGGCTTCAATTTCTTGCTCTGGAACTTTAGAACCAGAAATTTCAGTTGATGTTTCAGGAATGGCAGCAGCCTTCTTCGGAGGTGTGCTTGAAGATTTGATCGTTTCCAGTACATCTAACACATTAGCCATTGTCTTTCTTTTCGGAGTCACTGCTGGCACTTTTTGATTTTTTACTGTCTCAATGTTTGCTGCAGGACTCAAAACTTCTAATGTTTCGAAGCCCTCAGTTGCTTCTTTTACCTCTTCCATTTTTTCTGTGGACGGCACTTCGGCCTTCTCTTTTGTTTCTGATAACAAAATCTTTGGTTGTTCCAATTCTATCTTTGGTGGCACTTCGGCCATTTCTGCGACTTCTGGCAGCAAAGTTGGCTCGGTTGGTTTTTCAGCTTCGCTGGCCGAAGAGGTTTCTCCGGTAAACTCAGGCACCGAAGCTGGTTCAATATAGCGCGGCCGATGTGTAAGGACCTTTATCTTTTTTCTTTTCGGTTCTGGCTCACTAGGAGCGGTTGCAGTTTCTTCTATTGCAGAGGTTGTGTTTTTTCTCTTCTGCCTTCAGATGGGATAGCAATAGTCAGGGTAGACGAACCTGATTGCATCAAATACCCGATTCAGCCTCTTCTTTTTTCGGCCTCCGAAGGCTGCTGACATTGCAGTGTCTTCGGCCTTCGAATAGGTCCCAAGCAGCTCATCACTTAAATTTTCAATGCTTTTTAACCAGTCATCATCTGGCTCAACGAATTTATCTCCAAACTTAAAAGTGTACTTAAACCTGATAAGTCCACCTTCGTCGGCCTCTTTTATGGTTTCTTGTGGCATTTCCCATTTCTCCGCAAGCGGCCACACTCTGAAGGCGATATGCTCTTGTACTAAGTCCCTTGTTCCTATAAAAGAGCAGACAGCGCCGAAGGCTCTCTGGCATTCTTCGGCAGCTTCATTCATTTCAACCTTCGGCCTGCGAAGGCCGAAGCTTTGCCAAATAGGGCGCATAATTATACCTTTGATATCTTCTCGTGCTTTCAGATCATTTTTTACATAGAACCATTCTGTCATCCAGCCGCCGGGCCATCTCTTCCGAAAAGTTGGCACGGGGCAGCTTGACCCAGACCGAGAAACAAAATTGTAGCAGCCAAAGTTATTGTGATATTGTTCCTTACCCCAAGGTATTGTCTCGTATGATAATTCGTGCATATTGCAGAAACTTTTTGCATCAGGCTTCAGACCTTGGCTTCGCACGGCCCACACGAAGATATTCAGCCTTATGATTGCCTCGGGGGTAAGTTGGTGAAGATAGACTTCGAAAATTTTCAGCACCTCCACGACGAAGCTGCTCAAGGGAAATCGCAGCCCAGCCTTCAAAAAGCTTCGGAACACTACGACTTCATTCTCTTCAGGGTGTGGACAAGTTTTCTCCCCTTCGTCGGCCCTCACAACGGACAAATCCCGGAAATACCTTCCTCTCATGTTAACAAGATGATTCTCTTTGATCGCTGATTTACCGTAAACTGAATGGCTCGGTCGCCATGGACGATCTTCGGAGTCTTCACCACCACTGTCCACATCATAACTGTCGCTGTCACCAGTATCTTCAGACAAACCTTCCAGAATCTCCTTGGTGATTTTTTTCTGTGTTGGTCTTCGACCTCGCTATAAGAAACCCCAAGTTCTTCTCTTCATCAAGACTCAGCTTCATCTCAGCAGCAGCCTTCTTAGCAGCTTCAGACATCTTCGGAAACACTAAAAAACTGTTTTCAAAGCCGAAGCTTCAAAACTAAAAGCTCAGCAAATCTTAGTGTGCAAGAGCTAAAAATTGAGTGAGCAGAAACAAATGGCAAGAAAGCGTGCCAAATGAGTTTGCGGTATGACTGTATTTATACGCTCGGTGCGTTGAAAATTGAAAGACCCCACTTGTCAGTGAATGTTGCTATTCTAGCAAAGGGAAGGTGTTTTTTCGGACCTTCGGCGTAAAGCCTTCGTCCATATCGCAATCTAAATTTATTATTTCGAACAAATTAATATTGCGAGGGGCTACTGTTGGGGACCTTCGGCATCCGAAGGTCCTCAAAAACAGGATTTAACAGTATTTCTGGAGTACAATGTGTGAACAGGTATCCTCGGACTAAAGTCGGCATTGCAGTAGACCAGAATAATACGAAGGTTGATACAACGCCGAAGGTGCGAGCAGGAAAGCTTCGGCGTGACAGCAAAGAGTGGAACCGACTTAAAGATGAAAAGGCTATTCAGACCTCGATAGACTACTATAGAATTATTATCAAATGTAAAGGGCATGAATGTAATTTTGTAAGGGCTGTGTTCCGTGCCTATAAATAGGTGAACAGTATCCCCGTGTTGTTCACGCTGACTTAGCATCCGCTTTTTGCGTCACGCTTGTACTGTTATCTCCTTCCAATTGAAGCACTTGAGAACAAGTCCCCAACACCATTCTTTCAGGTTGTTTCAAATGGACGTGAAGAGCGCTTTTCTCAACGGGCCAATCAAGGAGGAGGTGTACGTGGAGCAACCCCCTGGCTTTGAGGATGAACGGTACCCCGACCATGTGTGTAAGCTCTCTAAGGCGCTCTATGGACTTAAGCAAGCCCTAAGAGCATGGTATGAATGCCTTAGAGATTTCCTAATTGCTAATGCTTTCAAGGTTGGGAAAGCCGATCCAACTCTTTTCACTAAGACTTGTGATGGTTACCTATTTGTGTGCCAAATTTATGTCGATGACATAATATTTGGTTCTACTAACCAAAAGTCTTGTGAGGAGTTTAGCAGGGTAATGACACAGAAATTTGAGATGTCGATGATGAGCGAGTTGAACTACTTCCTTGGGTTTCAAGTGAAGCAACTCAAGGACGGCACCTTCATCTCCCAAATGAAGTACACGCAAGACTTGATCAAGCGGTTCAGGATGAAGGACGCCAAGCCCGAGAAGACGCCAATGAGAACCGACGGACACGTCGACCTCAACAAAGGAGGTAAGTCCATTAATCAAAAGGCATACCGGTCTATGATAGGTTCTTTGCTTTATTTATGTGCTAGTAGACCAAATATTATGCTAAGCGTATGCATGTGTGCTAGATTTCAATCCAATCCAAGGGAGTGTCACCTAGTGGTCGTTAAGCGAATTCTTAGATATTTAGTTGCTACGCCTTGCTTCGGGATCTGGTATCCAAAGGGGTCAACCTTTGACTTGATTGGATATTCAGACTCCGATTATGCTGGATGCAAGGTTGATGGGAAGAGTACATCAGGGACGTGCCAATTCCTAGAAAGGTCCCTGGTGTCTTGGAGTTCTAAGAAACAAACTTCCGTTGCCCTATCCACCGCTGAGGCCGAGTACGTTGCCGCAGTACAGTGTTGCGCACAACTACTTTGGATGAGGCAAACCCTCCGGGACTTTGGCTTCAATCTGAGCAAAGTCCCACTCCTATGTGACAATGAGAGTGCAATCCGCATGGCGGACAATCCTGTTGAACACAGCCCCACAAAGCACATAGACATCTGGCATCACTTTTTGAGAGACCACCAGCAAAAGGGAGATATCAAAGTGTTTTATGTTAGCACCGAGAACCAGCTAGCCGATATCTTTACCAAGCCTTTAGATGAGAAGACCTTTTGCAGGCTGCGTAGTGAGCTAAATGTCTTAGATTCGTGTAACTTGGATTGATCTATAGCATACATGTGTTTTATGTCTTCGATCATGTTCCTTTATGCATTTTGTTGTTTATTTATGGTGCTCAAGTTGTGCAAGCAATCCCCGTATCTCAAAAATCCATGTGTGAGTGATGCACATATTTAGGGGGAGATGTGCTACAACTTGACTCTTTGAGACTAACCGTGTGCTTGAGTTTACTTAATTTATTCTCAAAGGTGGATTGAAAGGGAAAGGTGAACTTAGACCATGCAAGACTTCCACTGCACTCCAATGAGAGGGTAATTTACTCCAAGTTCATTTCCATGCTCTTATTGCCTTTTTACTCTTAATTGACGATTTTGGTGAGGCAATGGGGTTTAAGGGCCAAGATTGATCCCGTTTTGGTGCTTAATGCCAAAGGGGGAGAAAATACGGCCAAAGCAAATGGATCAGCTACCACTTGTGAAACTTTTGAAAAAGAGTAGAGTAGAACTTTTGATTTGTCAAAATATCTCTAATTGTCAAAATTTGGTCTCTTATGGGGAGAATGTTTGATTATGGGAAAAAGGGGGAGTTTTTGGCTCTTAATCATTTTTACTCTTTGATTATCTCTTCTTGTGTCTAAACATGTGTGTTTGACTTAGAGATAGGAAAATGAATTTGATTTGCAAAAACAAACCAAGTGGTGGCAAAGAACGATCCAAATATGTCAAATCTTGTCAAAGACTATTTTTGTTCTCAATTGCATTGATGTTGCACTTCTATTTGTTGTTTTTTGATGTGTTGGCATAAATCACCAAAAAGGGGGAGATTGAAAAGGAAATGTGCCTTTGGGCCATTTCAAGTATATTTTGGTGATTAAGTGTCCAACACCTATTAAGTGAGTTATTATATGCCAAATGATGAATGAAGTGCAAATCAACAAGAAGGTATGATTCTAGACTTAGTACATTTGTTTTTGTGTACTAATATATTTGTCTAAGTACTGGAATCAGAGAAAAGAAAAGAAAAGGAGAACTTGGCTCGAAGCAGCCAAGACTCAGTTCAGTTTGGGTGCACCGGACTGTCCGGTGGTGCACCAGACAGTGTCCGGTGCGCCAGGCTGGGCTCTGGCGAACTGACCACTCTCGGGAATTCGTCGGCGGCATACGACTATAATTCACCGGACTATCCGGTGGTGCACCGGACTGTCCGGTGAGCCAACCGCCGCCAGCGCAACAGTCGACCGCCAAATCCGCGGGCGACGCGTGGCTCGCTCCAACGGTCGGCAGAGGGCACCGGACTGTCCGGTGTGCACCAGACAGTGTCCAGTGCGCCAACGGCTACAATTCTGCAACGGTTGGTTGTGCCATTTTAGGAAGGAGATCCGCACCGGACCATGAACAGTGGATGTCCGGTGGCGCACCGGACTGTCCGGTGCGCCACCCGACAGAAGGCAAGAATTGCCTTCCAAGAATGCCTCCAACGGCTCCTAGATGTCTTGGGGCTATAAAAGGGACCCCTAGGCGTATGGAGGAGGCACCCCAAACATTCCTTGATCATTCCTAAGCACTAAGACTCCACTCTCGCACATTCGATTCTTTGTGATAGTGACTTGAGCTCCATTTGAGTAGAGAACTCCTTGAGTTGTGTTGTGAGCTCAAGTTGTGGTTTGTGTGCGTGATTGTGCTCATGTTTTGAGTCTTGTGTGTGTTGCTCTCCCCTCCCTTACTTCCGTGCTTCTTTGAGATCATCAATTGTAAGGGCGAGAGGCTCCAAGTTGTGGAGATTCCTCACAAACGGGAGAAAGTTATAAGAAAGGAAAACATCGTGGTATTCAAGTTGATCATTGGATCACTTGAAAGGGGTTGAGTGCAAACCTCGTCCATTAGGACGCTACAACGTGGAGTAGGCAAGTGTTATACTTGGCCGAACCACGGGATAAATCACCGTGTCTTTTGTGTTGGCTTTGTTTGCGACTATTGTGTTTCACAAAAGCTCGGTCCTTAGCCACTTGATCCTATTGCACTAACTCTTAACCAAGTTTTGTGGCTACAAGTATTTGATTTTTACAGGATCACCTATTCACCCCCCGCCCTCTATGTGCTCTCAGTTCCTCTTGCATTGCCAACACCCAATCTGAATCTCTTAATGCGTCTTCCACCCTGTATGGCTCAATAGAAGGCACAAAAGAATAATGTTCACAAAAATGAGCGACACGAGATCGAGTGGTTACCCCATTATGAATATCGCCGAGAATGGAGTTCACGGGGTGGTATCTTTGTATCGCTTGGTGGACTCTTGGGTGTGGCGGCCTTGGACCCTCATCATCTTCCTTGTCTTGATCATTAGCATCTCTCCCTTGATCATTGTCCTCTTGAGGTGGCTCTTCTTGATCTTCAATTTCATCATCTTGAGCTTGATCCTCATCTTGGGTTGGTGGAGATGCTTGCATGTAAGATGATGATTGATCTTGTGCTTGTGTTGGCTCTTCGGATTCCTTAGTACACACATCCCCAATGGACATGTTCCTTAGCGCGACACATGGAGCCTCTTCATCATCTAGCTCATCAAGATCAACTTGCTCTACTTGAGAGCCATTAGTCTCATCAAACACAATGTCACAAGAAATTTCAACTAGTCCAGTGGACTTGTTAAAGACTCTATATGCCCTTGTGTTTGAGTCATAACCAAGTAAAAAGCCTTCTACAGCCTTAGGAGCAAATTTAGACTTTCTACCTCTTTTAACAAGAATAAAACATTTGCTACCAAAGACTCTAAAATATGAAACATTGGGCTTTTTACCGGTGATGAGTTCATAAGATGTCTTCTTGAGGATTCGATGAAGGTAGAGTCGGTTGATGGCGTAGCAAGCGGTGTTGATTGCTTCCGCCCAAAACCGGTCCGAAGTCTTGTACTCATCAAGCATGGTCCTCGCCATGTCAAGTAGAGTTCTATTCTTCCTCTCCACAACACCATTTTGTTGAGGTGTGTAGGGAGAAGAGAACTCATGCTTGATGCCCTCCTCCTCAAGAAAGCCTTCAATTTGATAGTTCTTGAACTCCGTCCCGTTGTCGCTTCTTATTTTCTTGATCCTTAATCCGAACTCATTTTGAGCCCGTCTCAAGAATCCCTTCAAGGTCTCTTGGGTTTGAGATTTATCCTGCAAAAAGAACACCCAAGTGAAGCGAGAATAATCATCCACAATAACTAGACAGTACTTACTCCCGCCGATGCTTATGTAAGCTATCGGGCCGAATAGATCCATGTGGAGTAGCTCAAGCGGCCTGTCGGTCGTCATGATGTTCTTGTGTGGATGATGAATGCCAACTTGCTTTCCTGCTTGACATGCGCTACAAACCCTGTCTTTCTCAAAACGAACATTGGTTAGTCCCAAAATGTGTTCTCCCTTTAGAAGCTTGTGAAGATTCTTCATCCCAACGTGGGCTAGTCGGCGATGCTAGAGCCAACCCATATTAGTCTTAGAAATTAGGCAAGTATTGAGTTCAACTCTATTAAAATCAACTAAGTATAGCTGACCCTCTAATACTCCCTTAAATGCTACTGAATCATCACTTCTTCTAAAGATAGTAACACCTATATCCGTAAAAAGACAATTGTAGCCCCATTTTGCATAATTGAGAAACTGAAAGCAAGTTATAATCTAAGGAATCTACAAGAAAAACATTGGAAATAGAATGCTCAGGTGATATAGCAATTTTACCAAGTCCTTTGACCAAACCTTGATTTCCATCCCCGAATGTGATAGCTCTTTGGGGATCTTCGTTTTTTCTCATAGGAGGAGAACATCCTTTTCTCCCCAGTCATGTGGTTTGTGCACCCGCTATCAATGATCCAACTTGAGCCCCCGGATGCATAAACCTACAAAACAAGTTTAGGCCTTGTTCTTAGGTACCCAAACGGTCTTGGGTCCTTTGACATTAGAAACAAGCACCTTGGGTACCCAAACACAAGTCTTTGAGCCCTTGTGTTTGGCCCCAACATATTTGGCAAATACTTTGCCTGATTTGTTAGTTAAAACATATGAAGCATCAAAAGTTTTAAATGAAACAATAGGTTCATTTGATGCAGTAGGAGATTTCTTTTTAGGCAACTTAACATGAGTGGATTGCCTAGAACTAGATGCCTCATTCTTGTACATAAAAGCATGATGAGAGTTAGAGTGAGACTTCCTAGAATGAATTCTCCTAATCTTATGTTTGGGATAACCAGCAGGATATAAAATATAGCCCTCGTTATCCTGAACCATGGGAGCTTTGCCCTTAACAAAGTTAGACAATTTCTTAGGGGCATTAAGCTTGACATTGTCTCCCTGTTGGAAGCCAATGTCATCCTTAATGCCAGGGCGTCTCCCACTATAGAGCATACTTCTAGCAAATTTAAAATTTTCATTTTCTAAGTCATGCTCATTAATTTTAGCACTAAGTTGAGCTATGTGATCATTTTGATGTTTGATTAAAGCTAGGTGATCATGGATAGCATCAACATTAATGTCTCTACATCTAGTACAAATGGAAACATGGCTAACAGTAGATGTAGAGGGTTTGCAAGCATTTAATTCATCAATCTTAGCATGTAACATGACATTTTCATTTCTAAGATTGGAAATAGAATCATTGCAAACATTTTAAATCCTTAGCCTTAGCAATTAAATTATCATTCTCAATCTTAAGGCTAGAAAGTGATTCATTCAACTTGTCAATTTTAGAAATCAGACTAGCATTATCATTTTTTAGATTGACAAGAGAATCATCACAAACATTTAACTTCTCAACCTTAGCAATTATTTTAACATTCTCATTTCTAAGGTTGGATATAGTATCATGGCAAATGCTAAGCTCACTAGTTAATTTTTCACATTTTTCTATCTCCTGAGCATAAGCATTTTTAACCTTAACATGCTTCTTGTTTTCCTTAATAAGAAAGTCCTTTTGGCTATCCAAGAGTTCATCCTTCTCATGAATAGCACTAATTAATTCATTCAATTTTTCTTTTTGTTGCATGTTTAGGTTGGCAAAAAGAGTGAGCAAGTCATCCTCATCATCACTAGAGCTAGCCTCATCACTAGATGTTGCATATTTAGTGGAAGCTCTAGATTTTACCTTCTTCTTTTTGCCGTCCTTTGCCATGAGACACTTGTGGCCGACGTTGAGGAAGAGGAGACCCTTGCTGACGGCGATGTTGGCGGCATCCTCGTCGGAAGAGGAGTCGGTGGAGCTCTCATCGGAGTCCCACTCCCGACAAACGTGGGCATCGCCACCCTTCTTCTTGTAGTACCTCTTCTTCTCCTTCTTCTTTCCCCTCTTGTCGTCGCCCCTGTCACTATCACTTGTGTTTGAGTTTACTTATTTAGCAATAAAATGACCGGGCTTACTGAGAGCACCTAGAGGGGGGGTGAATAGGTGATCCTGTAAAAACTTGAAACTTATAGCCACAAAACTTGATTATATGTTAGTAGGCTAAATAGCGAGCTCTTGTGAACACAAGTATCACAGAAAAGCAATCACAAAAGACACGCGAGTTATCCCGTGGTTCGGCCAAGTACAACACTTACCTATTCCACGTTGTGGCGTCCCAATGGACGAGGGTTGCACTCAACCCCTTTCAAGTGATCCAAGGATCCACTTGAATACCACGATGTTCCTTTCTTTCACTATATCCCGTTTGCGAGGAATCTCCACAACTTGGAGCCTCTCGCCCTTACAAATGATGATCACAAAGAAGCACAGATGTAAGGGAGGGAGAAGCAACACACACAAGTCTCAAAAGCAACAGCTCAAACATGCACACTAGTCACAACTTGAGCTCTAAGTTCACACACGGAGTTCTCAACTCAAGATGAGCTCAAATTGCTATCACAAAGAATCAAACGCGCTAGAATGAAGACTTGGTGCTTAGAGATGATCAAAGAATGCTTGGTGTACTCCTCCATGCGCCTAGGGGTCCCTTTATAGCCCCAAGGCAGCTAGGAGCCGTTGAGAGCAATCCAGGAAGGCAATTCTTGCCTTCTGTCGGGTGGCGCACCGGACAGTCCGGTGCACCACCGGACACTGTCCGGTGCTGATTGCTTTCCTATTCTGGCGTAGCCGACCGTTGAAGATTTGGAGCCGTTGGCGCACCGAACACTGTCCGGTGCACACCAGACAGTCCGGTGCCCCCATCAGACCGTTGGCTCGGCCACGCGTCACGCGCGGATTGCGCGGTCGGCCGTTGGCTCACTGGACAGTCCGGTGCACCACCGGACAGTCCAGTGATTTTTAGCCGGACGCCGCCGACGAAATCCCGAGAGCGGCCAGTTTGACCAAAGCCAGCCTGGCGCACCGGACACTGTCCGGTGCACCACCGGACAGTCCGGTGCACCCAAACTGTGCTGAGTCATGGCTGCACAACCAAGTCCTTTTTCCTTTTGTCTTTTCTCTGATTCTAGCACTTAGACAAATATGTTAGTACACAAAACCAATGTACTAAGTCTAGAATCATACCTTTGTGTTGATTTGCACTTCATTCACTATTTGGCACAGTTTAACACTTAGACCATTTGTGTTGGCACTTAATCACCAAAATACTTAGAAATGGCCCAAGGGCACATTTCCCTTTCAATCTCCCCCTTTTTGGTGATTTATGCCAACACAACAAAAAGCAACACATAGAAGTGCAACATCAATGCAAATGAGAACAAAAATGGTTTTTGATTCAAATTTGGCATATTTGGATCATCCTTTGCCACCACTTGGTTTGTTTTTGCAAATCAAACTCAATTTTCTATCTCTAAGTCAAACACACTTGTTGAGACATAAAGAGAGGTATTCCAAGAGAAATTGATCAAATATTCAAAATCTCCCCCTTTTCCCCATAATCAAACATTCTCCCCGCAAGAGACCAATTTTTGACAATAAGAGACAATACGAGTATTTTGACAAAACAAAAGCTCTAACTCTACTATTTTCAAATTTCTCAAGTGGTAGCTGATCCATTTGCTTTAGCCTTATTTTCTCCCCCTTTGGCATCAAGCACCAAAACAGGATCATTGTTGGCCCGTTTAACCCCATTGCCTCACCAAAATCTTCAATTAAGAGTAAAAAGGCAAAAAGAGTATGGAGATGAACTTGGAGTAAGTTACCCTCTCATCGGAGTGCAGTGGAGGTATTTCATGGTCCAAGTCCACCTTTCCCTTTCAATCTACTTTGGAGACTAAATAAGTAAACTCAAACACAAGGTTAGTCTCAAAGTGTCAAGTTGTAGCATGCCTCCCCCTAAATAAATGCATCACTTACAAATGAACTTATGAGGTCCGGGGATCATGTGTACAACTTGAGCACCATAATTAGGCAACAATATGCATAAAAGAACATGATCAAAGGCATAAGACACATGTATGCTATAGATCAATCCAAGTTCCGCGAATCTAAGACATTTAGCTCACTACACAGCTTGCAGAAGGTCTTCTCATCTAAAGGCTTGGTAAAGATATCAGCTAGCTGGTTCTCGGTGCTAACATAAAACACTTCGATATCTCCCTTTTGCTGGTGATCTCTCAAAAAGTGATGCCGGATGTCTATGTGCTTTGTGCGGCTGTGTTCAACAGGATTATCCGCCATGCGGGTTGCACTCTCATTGTCACATAGGAGTGGGACTTTGCTCAGATCGTAGCCAAAGTCCCTGAGGGTTTGCCTCATCCAAAGTAGTTGCACGCAACACTGTCCTGCGGCAACATACTCGGCCTCAGCGGTGGATAGGGCAACGGAAGTTTGTTTCTTAGAACTCCAAGACACCAGGGACCTTCCTAAGAATTGGCATGTCCCTGATGTACTCTTCCTATCAACCTTGCATCCAGCATAATCGGAGTCTGAGTATCCAATCAAGTCAAAGGTAGACCCTTTTGGATACCAGATCCCGAAGCAAGGTGTAGCAACTAAATATCTAAGTATTCGCTTAACGGCCACAAGGTGACACTCCCTTGGATCGGATTGAAATCTAGCACACATGCATACGCTTAGCATAATATCCGGTCTACTAGCACATAAATAAAGTAAAGACCCTATCATAGACCGGTATGCCTTATGATCAACGGACTTACCTCCTTTGTTGAGGTCGACATGTCCGTCGGTTCCCATAGGAGTCTTTGCGGGCTTGGCGTCCTTCATCCCAAACCGCTTGATCAAATCTTGTGTGTACTTCGTTTGGGAGATGAAAGTGCCGTCCTTGAGTTGCTTCACTTGGAACCCAAGTAAGTAGTTCAACTCGCCCATAATTGACATCTCAAACTTTTGAGTCATCACCCTGCTAAACTCTTCACAAGACTTTTGATTAGTAGAACCAAATATTATGTCATCGACATAAATTTGGCACACGAATAAGTCACTGTCGGGGACCATAATTAGGGGTACCCCCAAGACTCCTAAACTCAGCTGGTAACCACCATCAGCACAAAGCTGCAAAGGCCTAATGGGCGCAATACAGGTCAAAGCTCCGTCCACTCAAGGGACACGATCTCGCCTCGCCCGAGCCCAGCCTCGGGCAGGAACAGCAGACCCAGGTGGATTCACGTCTCGCCCGAGGGCCTCCTCAAGCAACGGGCGCACCTTCGACTCGCCCGAGGCCCAGTTCGGGCAGGCTTCGCGGAGAAGCAACCTTGGCCAGATCGCCTCGCCAACTGACCGTATCGCAGGAGCATTCAATGCAAGGATTGCCTGACACCTTATCCTGACGCGCGTTCCTCAGTCGACAGGGCCGAAGTGACCGCAGTCACTTCGCCCCTCCACTGACTAACCTGACAGGAAAATAGCGCCACCTGCCCTGCTCCGACTACTGTGCCACCCGCCAGGGTGAGGCTGACAGCAGCCGAGTCTAGCCTTAGGCGTCATAGGAAGCTCCGCCTCGCCTGACCCCAGGGCTCGGCCCCTGCCTCTACCTCGGACGACGATCTCCGCCTCGCCCGACCCTAGGGCTCGGACTCAACTTCGACCTCGGAAGACAGTCTCCGCCTCGCCCGACCCCAGGGCTCGGACTCAGCCTCGACCTCGGACGACAGTCTCCGCCTCGCCCGACCCCAGGGCTCGGACTCAGCCTCGACCTCGGAAGACGGTCTCCGCCTCGCCCGACCCTAGGGCTCGGACTCAACGTTGACCTCGGAAGACGGTCTCCGCCTCGCCCGACCGTGGGCTCGGACCGACCACGTTACAGGGGGCCATCATTACCCTACCCCTAGCTAGCTCAGGCTACGGGGAACAAGACCAGCGTCCCATCTGGCTCGCCCCGGTAAAGAAGTAATGATGGCACCCCGCGTGCTCCATGACGATGGCGGTTCTCAGCCCCTTACGGAAGCAAGGAGACGTCAGCAAGGACCCGACAGCCCCGACAGCTGTGCTTCTACAGGGCTCAAGCGCTCCTCCGACGGCCACGACATCACATGAACAGGGCACCAACACCTCTCCAACAGCCACGTCGGCATGTACATAGGGCTCTGGCTCCTCTCTGCTAGACACGTTAGCACATTGCTACACTCCCCATTGTACACCTATGCCTTCTCCTTACGTCTATAAAAGGAAGGTCCAGGGCCCTCGTACGGGAGGGTGGCCGCGCGGGAGAACGGGCTGACGGACAGGCTCTCACTCTCTCTCTCTCCATCGCGAACGCTTGTAACCCCCTACTGCAAGCGCATCCACCCTGGGCGCAGGATAACACGAGCCGTGGTTCCCTCTTTTGTTCCCCCTTGTGTTCCATCTCGCGCCGACCCATCTGGGCTGGGACACGCAGCGACAATTTACTCGTCGGTCCAGGGACCCCCCGGGGTTGAAACGCCGACAGTTGGCGCGCCAGGTAGGGGCCTGCTGCGTGTTGACGAACAGCTTCCCATCAAGCTCCAGATGGGTAGTCTCCAGCAATCTCTCCAGCCCGGGACGCTGCTCCGTTTCGGAAGTGTCGAGTTCATGTCCCTCGATGGCAGCTACGACATGGTACTCCTTCCTCCGTCGCGCGATAATGACAACGATGGCCGTCAGCCCGCCCGACGGCGGCGGAATCGACGACGTCTTCCCCGCGTGACGGAAGAGCAGCATCCAGGTCTGTCCCGTCACCTTCCCCGCCGACGGAGGAGGAGGCGGGGCAACCATGGCCAAGCAGGAGGCGGCACCTCGTTGGCTGTCGAGCGAGTCGACGACGCCGGCGCCCAGCGGGGGACACGTCGGGCGTTGACCTCGCGTCTGAGACGAAGA
Organism: Zea mays; assembly: GCF_902167145.1. Classification (NCBI taxonomy): domain Eukaryota; kingdom Viridiplantae; phylum Streptophyta; class Magnoliopsida; order Poales; family Poaceae; genus Zea; species Zea mays. The sequence continues at coordinate 136,872,017 of NC_050098.1, read as the reverse complement.
CGAGCGTCGTTTCCCCGCAACACACCAACCCCAAGCAGACGGACGACGCCAGCACGCTCGCGAAGGACTTGCTGGGCGTTAGCCTCATACCTGAGATAACGGTGCAGTCCGTCCCCGACGCGACTTTGTCACCATCCGTCGATCAAGAGGTGCCGTCCGTTTTCCATCCTGTGCCTTTTAGATTCAGCTTCAACGCACCAAGCGATCCCGCTTCGGTGGACGCTTTCATAAAGGCATATCCTAACCTTCCGGGGTACCATATGTGGTCAACCTGGGACCGACTGACGGCCGTCTCGACCTACGGGCCCCCAGGTTCTGAGGAAGATGATGGGCCCGACTCTGGTTGGGATTTCTCTGGGCTCAGTAACCCCAGTGCCATGCGAGACTTCATGACCGCATGTGACTACTGCCTCTCCGATTGCTCCGATGATGGCCACAGCCTTGACGACGAGGATTGTGGCCCAAGTCGCGAATGTTTCCACGTTGATCTAGGGGGACTCGACGAAGGCAACCACCTTGGTATGCCGGAGGACGGCGATCCCCCTAGGCCTGCACCTCGCGTTGACATCCTTCGGGAGCTAGCTGTGCTCCCAGTCCCTACGGGCGGTCAGGACGCATAGCTCGAGCAAATCCGCGAGATGCAGGCCAGGCTCGACGAGGAAGCAGGACAACTTGTGCAGCTCCGGCAGAATATCGGGCAGGAGTGGGCAGGCCGAGCACCGGCCGGAGAAGCGCGTCATCTGGCCTAGGACATCCAACACCGCATCGCCGACGATGCCAGGGCAAGGCTGCCCCCGGCCTCCAGTGGGGTCAACCAAAACCTGGCTGCAGCAGCAATACTACTCCGAGTGATGCCGGAACCATCCACCACCGAGGGGCGACGTATCCAGGGAGAGCTCAAGAATCTCCTGGAGGATGCCGCGGTCCGGTGGGCCAAAAGCTCTGCCTCCCGGAGGCAATAGTACCCCCCGGAGCATCGCGCTGCGACTTCCCGATTCATGCGGGAAGCCTCGGTCCACACCGGGCGCACGCGGGACACAGCGCCTGTGGCCCCGGGTCGCCTCGGCAACGAGCACCACCGCTGCGACCGTCGAGCCCACCTCGACGAGAAGGTGCGCCGAGGCTACCACCCCAGGCGTGGGGGACGCTACGATAGTGGGGAGGATCGGAGCCCTTCGCCCGAACCACCCGGTCCGCAGGCTTTCAGCCGGGCCATACGACGGGCGCCGTTCCCAACCCGGTTCCGAACCCCGACTACCATCACCAAGTACTCGGGGGAGACAAGGCCATAACTGTGGCTCGTGGACTACCAGCTGGCTTGCCAGCTGGGTGGAACGGACGATGACAATCTCATCATCCGCAACCTCCCCCTGTTCCTCTCCGACGCCGCCCGAGCCTAGCTGGAGCATCTGCCTCCTGCGCAGATCTCCAACTGGGACGACCTGGTCAAAGCCTTCGCCGGCAACTTCCAGGGCACATACGTGCGCCCTGGGAACTCCTGGGATCTCTGAAGCTGCCGCCAGCAGCCAGGAGAATCCCTGCGGGACTACATCCGACGATTTTCGAAGCAGCGCACCGAGCTACCCAACATCACCAACTCAGATGTCATCGGCGCGTTCCTCGCCGGCACCACTTGCCGCGACCTGGTGAGCAAGCTGGGTCGCAAGACTCCCACCAGGGCGAGCGAGCTGATGGACATCGCCACCAAGTTCGCCTCTGGTCAAGAGGCGGTCGAGGCCATCTTCTGGAAGGACAAGCAGCCTCAGGGGCGCCAGCCGGAAGACGTCCCCGAGGCGTCCGCTCAGCGTGGCGCGAAGAAGAAGGGCAAGAAGAAGTCGCAAGCGAAACACGACACCGCCGATGCAGACCTTGTCGCCGCCGCCGAGCACAGGAACCCTCGGAAGCCTCCCAGAGGCGCCAACCTGTTCGACAAGATGCTCAAGGAGTCGTGCCCCTATCATCAGGGTCCCGTCAAGCACACCCTTGAGGAGTGTGTCATGCTTCGGCGCTACTTCCACAAGGCCGGGCCCCCGACAGAAGGTGGCAGAGCCCACGACAACGACAAGAAGGAGGGCCACAAGGCAGAGGAGTTCCCCGAGGTCCACGACTGCTTCATGATCTACGGTGGGCAAGTGGCGAACGCCTCGGCTCGGCACCGCAAGCAAAAGCGCCAGGAGGTCTGCTCGGTGAAGGTGGCGGTGCCAGTCTACCTAGACTGGTCCGACAAGCCCATCACCTTCGACCAAGGCGACCACCCCGACCGCGTGCCGAGCCCGGGGAAGTACCCGCTCGTTGTCGATCCCGTCATCGGCAACGCCAGGCTTACCAAGGTCCTCATGGACGGAGGCAGCAGCCTCAACATCATCTACACCGAGACCCTCGGGCTCTTGCAGATCGATCTATCCACGATCCGGGCCAGCGCGGCACCCTTTCACGGGATCATCCCCGGGAAACGCGTCCAACCCCTTGGGCAACTCGATCTGCCCGTCTGCTTCGGGACTCCCTCCAACTTCCGAAAGGAAACCCTCACGTTCGAGGTGGTCGGGTTCCGAGGAACCTACCACGCAGTGCTGGGAAGACCATGCTACGCCAAGTTCATAGTCGTCCCCAACTACACCTACCTCAAGCTCAAGATGCCGGGCCCCAACGGGGTCATCACCGTCGGATCCACGTACCGACACACGTACGAATGCGACGTGGAGTGCGTGGAGTACGCTGAGGCCCTCGCCGAATCCGAGGCCCTCATCGCCGACCTGGAGAGCCTCTCCAAGGAAGTGCCAGATGCGAAGCGCCACGCCGGCAACTTCGAGCCAGCTGAGGCGGTTAAGTCCGTCCCTCTCGACCCCAGCAACGACGCCTCCAAGCAGGTCTAGATCGGCTCCGAACTCGACCCCAAATAGGAAGCAGTGCTCGTCGACTTTCTCCGCGTGAACGCCGAGGTTTTTGCGTGGAGTCCCTCGGACATGCCTGGCATACCGAGGGATGTCGCCGAGCACTCGCTTGATATCCGAGCTGGAGCCCGACCCGTGAAGCAGCCTCTGCGCCGATTCGACGAAGAAAAGCGCAGAGCCATAGGCGAAGAAATCCACAAGATGATGGCTGCAGGGTTCATCAAAGAGGTATTCCATCCCGAATGGCTAGCCAACCCTGTGCTTGTGAAAAAGAAAGGTGGGAAATGGCGGATGTGTGTAGACTACACTGGTCTAAACAAAGCATGTCTGAAGGTTCCCTACCCTGTGCCTCGCATCGATCAAATCGTGGATTCCATTGCTGGGTGCGAAACCCTGTCGTTCCTCGATGCCTACTCAGGGTATCACCAAATCAGGATGAAAGAGTCCGACCAGCTCGTGACTTCTTTCATCACACCTTTTGGCATGTACTTCTACATCACTATGCCATTTGGTTTGAGGAATGCAGGCGCGACATACCAAAAGTGCATGAACCACGTGTTCGGAGAGCACATTGGCCGAACGGTCGAGGCTTACGTCGATGACATTATAGTCAAGACGAGGAAAGCCTCCGACCTCCTCTCTGACCTTGAAACGACATTCAAGTGTCTCAAGGCGAGAGGCATAAAACTCAATCCTGAGAAGTGTCTCTTCGGAGTCACCCGAGGCATGCTCCTGGGGTTCATTGTCTCCGAGCGAGGCATCGAGGCCAACCCGGAGAAAATCGCGGCCATCACCAACATGGGGCCCATCAAGGACTTGAAAGGAGTACAGAGGGTCATGGGATGCCTTGCGGCTCTGAGCCACTTCATCTCGCGCCTCGGCGAAAGAGGCCTACCCCTGTACCGCCTCTTAAGGAAGACCGAGCGCTTCACTTGGACCCCCAAGGCCGAGGAAGCCCTTGGGAACTTAAAGGCGCTCCTTACAAGCGCGCCCATCTTGGTGCCCCCCACTGTCGGAGAAGCCCTCTTGATCTACGTAGCCGCAACCACTCAGGTGGTCAGCGCCGCGATCGTAGTCGAGAGACGAGAAGAAGGACATGCATTGCCCGTCCAGAGGTCGGTCTACTTCATCAGTGAGGTACTGTCCGAGACCAAAATCCGCTACCCGCAAATTCAGAAGCTACTGTACGCGGTAATTCTGACGCGGCGAAAGTTGCGACACTACTTCGAGTCTCATCCGGTGACTGTGGTGTCATCCTTCCCCCTGGGGGAGATCATCCAGTGCCGAGAGGCCTCGGGTAGGATTGCAAAGTGGGCGGTGGAGATCATGGGCGAGACAATCTCGTTCGCTCCTCGGAAGGCCATCAAGTCCCAAGTCTTGGTGGACTTTGTGGCTGAATGGGTCGACACCCAGCTTCCAGTAGCTCCGATCCAACCGGAACTCTGGACCATGTTTTTCGACGGGTCGCTGATGAAGACAGGAGCGGGCGTGGGCCTGCTCTTCATCTCACCCCTTGGGAAACACCTCCGCTATGTGTTGCGCCTCCATTTCCCGGCATCCAACAACGTGGCCGAGTACGAGGCTCTCGTTAACGGGTTGCGCATCGCCATCGAGCTAGGGGTTCGGCGCCTCGACGCTCGTGGCGACTCGCAGCTCGTCATCGACCAAGTCATGAAGAACTCCCATTGCCGCGACCCGAAGATGGAAGCCTACTGCGACGAGGTTCGGCGCCTGGAGGACAAGTTCTACGGGCTCGAGCTCAACCACGTCGCTCGACGATACAACGAGACTGCGGACGAGCTGGCTAAAATAGCCTCGGGGCGGACAACGGTTCCCCCGGACGTCTTCTCCCGAGACCTACCGACGACACGCCCGAGCCCGAGGAGGACTCGGCCCAGCCCGAGGCACCCTCGACCCCCGAGGGTGAGGCACTGCGCGTCGAGGAAGAGCGGAATGGGGTCACGCCTAATTGAAACTGGCAGACCCCGTACCTGCAATATCTCCACCGAGGAGAGCTACCCCTTGACAGAGCCAAGGCTCGGCGACTGGCGCGGCACGCCAAGTCGTTCGTCTTGCTGGGTGACGGAAATGAGCTCTACCACCGCAGCCCCTCAGGCATCCTCCAGCGATGCATATCCATCGCCGAAGGTCAGGAGCTATTGCAAGAAATACACTCGGGGGCTTGCGGTCATCACGCAGCACCTCGAGCCCTCGTTGGAAACGCCTTCCGACAAGGTTTCTACTGGCCAACCACGGTGGCCGACGCCACTAGGATTGTACACACCTGCCAAGGGTGTCAATTCTACGCAAGGCAGACGCACCTGCCCGCTCAGGCTTTGCAAACAATACCCATCACCTGGCTGTTTGCTGTGTGGGTCTGGACCTCGTCGGTCCCTTTCAGAAGGCACCCGGGGGCTTCACGCACCTGCTGGTCTCTATCGACAAATTCTCCAAGTGGATCGAGGTCCGACCCCTAAACAACATCAGGTCCGAATAGGCGGTAGCATTCTTCACCAACGTCATCCATCGGTTTGGGGTCCCGAACTCCATCATCACCGACAACGGCACCCAGTTCACTGGCAGGAAGTTCCTGGACTTCTGTGAGGACCACCACATCCGGGTGGACTGGGCCACCGTAACTCACCCCATGACGAATGGGCAGGTAGAGCGTGCCAACGACATGATTCTGCAGGGACTCAAGCCGAGGATCTACAACGACCTCAACAAGTTCGACAGGCGATGGATGAAGGAACTCCCCTCGGTGGTCTGGAGTCTGAGGACGACGCCAAGCCGTGTCACGGGCTTCACGCCGTTCTTTCTAGTCTATGGAGCCGAGGCTATCTTGCCCACAGACTTAGAATACGGTTCCCCGAGGACAAGGGCGTACGACGACTGAAGCAACCAGACCAGCCGAGAAGACTCACTGGACCAGCTGGAAGAGGCTCGGGACATGGCCTTACTACACTCGGCAAGGTATCAGCAGTCTCTGCGACGCTACCACGCCCGAGGGGTTCGGTCCCGAGACCTCCAGGTGGGGGACTTGGTGCTTCGGCTACGACAAGACGCCCGAGGGCGCCACAAGCTCACGCCTCCCTGGGAAGGGTCGTTCATCATCGCCAAGATTTTGAAGCCCGGAAGATACAAGCTGGCCAACAGTCAAGGCGAGGTCTACAACAACGCTTGGAACATCCGACAGCTACGTCGCTTCTACCCTTAAGATGTTTTCAAGTCGTTCATATGCCTCGTTCTCTTTACATACACAAATAAAGTCTAACCATCAAGGAAGGGTCAGCCTTGCCTCGGCAAAGCTCGACCCTCCCTCGGGGGCTAGAAGGAGGGAACCCCCTCTGCGGCAGAATTTTTCCTCGAAAAAAGTCTTCCTGTCAGAATGTCTTTCGCGCTTTTCGACTACTTCGATAGTGGGATCCTAAAAACGACGGAGTACACGTAAGCGGCAAGGCCGACCGAGCCGAGGGACTCCTACGCCTCTGGGATACGGATACCTCACTCATCACCTTCTGCGATAAGTAACTCACGCTCGGATAAGCGATTCCGCTGACCGAACAAGTCTTAACGCTCGAAAACTTTTCTGCCAAAACAATTTTTCGTGCCTTCTTGACTATATCGATAACAGAATCCTGCGGACGAGTAAGAGTACACGTAAGCGGCAAGGCCGATCGAGCCGAGGAACTCCTACGCCTCCGGGATACGGATACCTCACTCATCACCTTCCGTGAAAAGTAACTCTCGCTCGGATAAGCGATTCTGCTATCGACGAACAAGTCCGGATACTCGAAACGGGAGGAAAAGAAACGCAGCTTTACAACACGACGATGATATGTTTGGGCCTTGGCGGCCGCAAAAAACATACGCATACTACAGACAAACTGATCCTGCAGGTTCAGACATCAATAGGGGGGCAGCAGCACCCTCGGCGTCGACTCCACCTTCAGCAGAATTCGGCCCGGCCTCGGACGGCGACACGGTCGGAGGATCTCCACCTCGAAGGAAGATGTCAGCACCGCACCTGGGCCATCGCCACCAGGGTCTCCTCCAGGAACCCGGCCCAAGCAGACGGCTTGATCAGCCGCTCTGTAGCCTCAGCCAACTGACCCTCGAGGACATCAGCCCGGCTCATGGCCTCGGCAGGCCGACTCTAGGGTTGGTCCCGCCAGTGGACGACCCGGCCCGGCTCTAGCCGCCGCTGCTACGCCTCCTCGGCCTGGGAAGTCCCCTGCTCCTGGGCCGACGAAGTTTTCTTCTCCATCCGACTCCGCCTCTGTCCACGCTCACACCGCTGCCTCCGGCTCCGGCTCATCGCAGAGCGGCCGAGGGTTTCTTTAACTGAGCAAGAGAATCCTTGGGTGGCAAGGCCGACCGGGCCGAGAGACTCCTACGCCTCCGGGATACGGATACCTCACCCGTCACCTTCCGCACAGGGCAACTCACACTTGGTTAAGCGGTCCAGATAGCCGATAGGCGACTCCTGGTGCTCGAAATAAGGAAGAAACACGGTATTGCGCTCAAATACCTAGATGTTCAGGCCCCGACAGCCACAATGAACAAACGCCGGCACTCAAGGTGCCATTACAAACGGAACTCCGGTTCCACTCCCGCAGGTACGAACAACCCCCCACATTGGAGGGCCTGCGGGACGACAAAATTCCAGGTGGCTCGTCGCCGCCCACTCCTGCAACAGCGACAACGACCTCCGCTCCGGGTGGCCAAACAGCAGCAGCGATGACCTCAGGGCGGACGCTGCTACGACAAGGCCCTCGCCCACGTCCCCGCTCGAGGGGCGAGGACAAGCTATCAAAGCCAAAGAGCCGGAGGCCCGGAGCGCAGATGGCGCTGACGATCTCGTCGGCGATGAGGCCTTCTCCAGCTGCCACCACCTCAGCACCGACGACGGCAGCCGCCTGCTCACCGGCAGATCCCCACTCGAGTCCTCCCGGACGGGCGAGCACCGACCTCCGCGCGGAGGCGTCGTGCTGGAGCGAGGGCAGGACAGCCCAAGAACACGAACGCCGCCCTAGCAGCGCGCGACGTCTTGGGCGGTCCCCCGGTGCGCGTGGTGCAACAGCCGCCCGTACGGCGGGCAGATAGCCACACTCCGCCCAGCGGTGGGAGGTGGCACCAAAAGCTGTGCCAGAGCCAGCTAAGCCAGCGAACCAGGCATGCTGGGCTGACGACGCTTGCGGCCAATCGGCCCCGCGTTGTCGAAGTCCGCCCCCTCCGCTAGGCCGGCGAGCGCCCTCTCCCCTGAATGCTGAAAGAGGAGGTGGCGCCGGCCCGTACGAGAGGTGGAGCGCCGGCTCAGCTTGCCCTTCGCCCCAACAAGGATGATGAAGATCCTTGAAGCTGAGGGCGGGGCAGAGGCCGCAGCCCGACTTGCTTCTCCCCACCATCAAACTGGTGGTCACCGTCTTGGGTGACCATTGGTGAGGGGATGCAGCCGGGCTGCCTGATGAAAATCCTTGAAGCCGAGCGATGGCTGAAAGGTACCAACTTCTGTGAAGTTGCGCTCCTCCAACAGCAGCAAGACGAAAGCAACGCGGGCGCCCCCCATCCGGGGGCTCGGAAGGCGGAAGGGCACGATGCATGAGGAGAGTGTGAAGGCATGGCTGCCACCCAAGGGGGTCGCCCCCTTTTTAAAGGCGACTCTCCCCACTTGCGTCCTCAGGCGTCGCGGACTAAGTCTTCACCAACACGCTCTAAGGTCCTCCCCCTACGACACGGGGGCTGGGTCCCACGCATCATGCGAGCTGGCCCAGGACAGAAGAAGCCAAACCGCCGCGCGCGGAGCGTGTAACCGCCCAGCGGTTACAAGAACTCCTCCATCTTCGCCCAAACCAGCGGGTGAAAGGGCGGACCGCCATGCAGGCGGCATGCAACTGCACCATAGGGGCGCACCCTTTCGACTTCGACGCGTCCAGCATGAAGGTCCAGGCCCACACATCATGAAACTGGCGCGCCGGTTACTACGTGCGAAAAACTGCCCCGCCTCTTGCGCCAGTACCGCGCCTTCTCGACTGCGGAACCGGTGCCGCGACTCGAGGCAACCCTGCGCATGGCCCAACAGTGCCAAACCGAGCACATCAGTCATGGGTCAGTCAGCCGCGGGAGAAGGCGCGACTGTCGATATGGCCCAAAGTGGGTCGGCAGTAATGGCGGCGGCAGGCGGGTGGAAGCAGCAGTCAAATCGTCTGTAGGCTCACGTCCCCTCCTGGGACAACGAGAGAGCCCTCTCCCACGGAGTGAAGACGACACGCCCATGTTCCGTTCCTCGAACGGCTCGCGCAATGGCTGCCTCGCAAACCACTCGTCCCGTCGCATTAACTCCGCGGCAGGGCAGGCGACACCTTTGGCACGCGAAGCGGGCGACGCTTCACCTCCGCCATGATGACCGCGTCAAAAAAGGTGCGCCACGTCGTTCAATTTCGTATCCTTTTCCTCTTCCCCTTTCTCTCTCTTGCTACAGGGACTGGGAAAGGGGATACTCCAAAAGGGATCCTTCTCCGCGAAGGAAGCGGGCCCCGAGCCCTCCTACTGATCAGAGGTTCGAAGGCTGGCCCCTCGGAAGGGTTCAATAGCCGCCTCAGGCCACTCGGGCTCCGCGCCCACTACTGATCAGGGGTTCGAAGGCTGGCCCCCCGAAGGGTTCGACAGCCGCCTCAGAACACGCAGAGCGAGGGATGACTCTGGGTACGTCTGATACATGGCCGAGGCTCGGGCTACGCTCCCAAGGTACCCTAGGACATTTCCGAGACCAGTAGGAGCGATTCTGTAACGGAATCCCATCAGAGGGAGGCATCGAGCCCTCGGACCCTATCAAACGGGACCGGGTCCGGCAAATCACCTGTAGGTACTTTTGGAGCGCGCCTCTGGGCCACTAGCCGACCCTTATCGAACGGGGCACGGGCGTCCACTCGGATCACCCGTTAGCAACTCACTAGAGACACCATGTTCGGCGCCCTCCGAGGGCAACATGGCACTTTCCCCCCTCCTCCTTGCGGAAAGGCGACGAAGGGGCGTATGATAAAAGCCAAGTCAGTCCTTGACCGTCCTCTCGCTCTGTGCAGAGGCTCAGGGGCTGCTCTCGCAAACCCGGCTCCGGCCAAACCGTTGACAGCGTCAACATACCAGCCCGAGAACTCGGAACCTGACCATGCACCCGGGTTACGATCAGATCGCATGAGGGAACAACCAGACCGGCCTAGGCGTCACGAAAGACACTAAGACCTCGGAGGAGTCAAACCATTCCTCCGAGGCCTCGGGGGCTACACCCGGCGGGTGCGCTCGCGCGCACCCACCGGAATGAAATGCAACCGAGAAAGGCCGGTCCCCTTGCAAAAAAGTGCGACAAAGCCTCCAAGCGAGTACCAACACTCCCTTTGAGGCTCAGGGGATACTGTCGGGGACCATAATTAGGGGTACCCCCAAGACTCCTAAACTCGGCTGGTAACCACCATCAGCACAAAGCTGCAAAGGCCTAATGGGCGCAATACAGGTCAAAGCTCCGTCCACTCAAGGGACACGATCTCGCCTCGCCCGAGCCCAGCCTCGGGCAGGAACAACAGACCCAGGTGGATTCACGTCTCGCCCGAGGGCCTCCTCAAGCAACGGGCGCACCTTCGACTCACCCGAGGCCCAGTTCGGGCAGGCTTCGTGGAGAAGCAACCTTGGCCAGATCGCCTCGCCAACCGACCGTATCGCAGGAGCATTCAATGAAAGGATCGGTTGACACCTTATCCTAACGCGCGTTCCTCAGTCGACAGGGCCGAAGTGACCGCAGTCACTTCGCCCCTCCACTGACTGACCTAACAGGAAAACAGTGCCGCCTGCCCTGCTCCGACTGCTGTGCCACCCGCCAGAGTGAGGCTGACAGCAGCCGAGTCCAGCCTCAGGCGTCATAGGAAGCTCTGCCTCGCCTGACCCCAGGGCTCGGCCCCTGCCTCAACCTCGGACGACGATCTCCGCCTCACCCGACCCTAGGGCTCGGACTCAACCTCGACCTCGGAAGACGGTCTCCGCCTCGCCCGACCCCAGGGCTCGGACTCAGCCTCGACCTCGGACGACGGTCTCCACCTCGCCCGACCCCAGGGCTCGGACTCAGCCTCGACCTCGGAAGACGGTCTCCGCCTCGCCCGACCCTAGGGCTCGGACTCAACCTCGACCTCGGAAGACGGTCTCTGCCTCGCCCGACCGTGGGCTCGGACCGACCACGTTACAGGGGGGCCCATCATTACCCTACCCCTAGCTAGCTCAGGCTACGGGGAACAAGACCGGCGTCCCATCTGGCTCGCCCCGGTAAACAAGTAATGATGGCACCCCGCGTGCTCCATGACGACGGCGGTTCTCAGCCCCTTACGGAAGCAAGGAGACGTCAGCAAGGACCCGACAGCCCCGACAGCTATGCTTCTACAGGGCTCAAGCGCTCCTCCGACGGCCACGACATCACATGAACAGGGCACCAACACCTCTCCAACAGCCACGTCGGCATGTACATAGGGCTCTGGCTTCTCTCTGCTAGACACGTTAGCACATTGCTACACTCCCCATTGTACACCTGGGCCTTCTCCTTATGTCTATAAAAGGAAGGTCCAGGGCCCTCGTACGGGAGGGTGGCCACGCGGGAGAATAGGCTGACGGACAAGCTCTCACTCTCTCTCTCTCCCTCGCGAACGCTTGTAACCCCCTACTGCAAGCGCATCCGCCCTGGGCGCAGGATAACACGAGTTGCGGTTCCCTCTTTTGTTCCCCCTTGTGTTCCATCTCACGCCGACCCATCTGGGCTGGACACGCAGCGACAATTTACTCGTCGGTCCAGGGACCCCCCCGGGGTCAAAACGCCGACAGTCACCATCACAAGTCTTAGTGAATAAAGTTGGATCAGCTTTCCCAACCTTGAAAGTATTAGCAATTAAAAAGTCTCTAAGACATTCATACCATGCTCTTGGGGCTTGCTTAAGTCCATAGAGCGCCTTAGAGAGCTTACACACGTGGTCGGGGTACCGTTCATCCTCAAAGCCAGGGGGTTGCTCTACATACACCTCCTCCTTAATTGGCCCGTTGAGGAAAGCGCTCTTCACATCCATTTGGAACAACCTGAAAGAATGGTGAGCGGCATAGGCTAACAAAATGCGAATAGACTCTAGCCTAGCCACAGGAGCAAAAGTCTCCTCAAAGTCCAAACCTGCGACTTGGGCATAACTTTTTGCCACAAGTCTAGCCTTGTTCCTTGTCACCACTCCGTGCTCGTCTTGTTTGTTGCGGAACACCCACTTGGTTCCCACAACGTTTTGCTTTGGACGTGGCACCAGGGTCCAAACTTCATTTCGCTTGAAGTTGTTGAGCTCTTCCTGCATGGCCAACACCCAGTCCGGATCTAGCAAGGCCTCTTCTACCCTGAAAGGCTCAATAGAAGAGACAAAAGAGTAGTGTTCACAAAAATTAACTAATCTAGAGCGAGTAGTTACTCCCTTGCTTATATCACCCAAACTCTGGTCGACGGGATGATTCCTTTGAATCGTCGCTCGGACTTGAGTTGGAGGGGCTTGAGGTGCTTCTTCCTCCATAGCATGATCATCTTGTGCTCCCCCTTGATCGCATGCCTCTTGATGAACCTGTTCATCAGTTTGAGTTGGGGGTTGCACCATTGTTGAGGAAGAAGGTTGATCTTACTCCTTTTGTTTCTGTGGTCGCACATCTCCAATCGCCATGGTGCGTATGGCGGCCGTTGGAACATCTTCTTCATCTACATCATCCAGATCAACTTGCTCTCTTGGAGAGCCATTAGTCTCATCAAATACAACGTCGCTAGAGACTTCAACCAAACCCGATGATTTGTTGAAGACTCTATACGACTTTGTATTTGAGTCAAAACCTAACAAAAACCCTTCTACAGCTTTGGGAGCAAATTTAGAATTCCTACCTTTCTTCACTAGAATGTAGCATTTACTCTCAAATACACGAAAATATGAAACGTTGGGTTTGTTACCGGTTAGGAGTTTGTACGACGTCTTCTTGAGGAGGCGATGAAGGTAGACCCGGTTTATGGCGTGGCAAGCTGTGTTCACGGCTTCTGACCAAAACCGCTCGGGCGTCTTGAACTCACCAAGCATCGTCCTCGCCATGTCTATGAGCATTCTGTTCTTCCTCTCTACCACACCGTTTTGTTGTGGTGTGTAGGGAGCAGAGAACTCGTGCTTGATTCCTTCCTCCTCAAGGTACTCCTCTACTTGAAGGTTCTTGAACTCGGACCCATTGTCGCTCCTTATCTTCTTCACCTTGAGCTCAAATTCATTTTGAGCTCTCCATAGGAAGCACTTGAGGGTCCCTTGGGTTTCAGATTTATCTTCCCCCAATGCTGAGGTAAGCGACGGGTCCGAAGAGGTCCATATGAAGTAGCTCCAAAGGTCTTGATGTGGTCATCACATTTTTGCTGTGATGAGTACTTTCCACCTGTTTACCTGCTTGACAAGCTGCACAAGGTCTATCTTTTTTGAAAGTCACATTTGTTACACCTAACACATGTTCTCCCTTTAGAAGTTTGTGAAGGTTCTTCATCCCCACATGTGCTAAACGGCGATGCCACAGCCAGCCCATGCTAGTCTTAGCAATTAAGCATGCATCTAGACTGGCCTCTTCCTTTGCAAAATCAACTAAATAGAATTTGCTGTCTAGTGCACCCTTAAAAGCTAATGAACCATCACTCCTTCTAAAGACAGACACGTCTACATTTGTGAATAAGCAATTATACCCCATATTACATAATTGACTAACAGACAATAAGTTATACCCGAGCGACTCAACTAAACACATTAGATATGGAGTGCTCGGATGAAATAGCAATCTTTCCTAGTCCTTTAACCTTGCCTTGATTCCCGTCACCGAATATGATTGAATCTTGGGAATCTTTGTTCTTGACGTAGGAGGTGAACATCTTCTTCTCCCCCATCATGTGGTTTGTGCATCCGCTGTCGATAATCCAGCTTGAGCCCCCAGATGCATAAACCTGCAAGGCAAATTAGGCTTGGGTTTTAGGTACCCAACTCTTGTTGGGTCCTACAAGGTTAGTAACAATAGCTTTAGGGACCCAAATGCAAGTTTTGTCTCCCTTGCATTTTGCCCCTAATTTCTTAGTAACCACTTTCTTATTTTCACATGTGAGTACAAAATCAGTGTTGCAGGCATGTATAACTGTAGCATTTTCATTATGCATTTTCCTAGGTATATGAACAACATTCCTCCTAGGCATATGGTGAATAACATTTTTCCTAGGCATATCTCTACCATGCATAAACGAAGAGCTTGAAGCAATCATGGCATGTGAATCATAAGCATCACAACTCCTATTATGATAAGCATTTCTAGAGAATTTTCTATCATAAATAAATGCATGATTCTTTTGACTACTATTAGCCATAGGAGCCTTCCCCTTTTCCTTGTTGAATATAGGAGCTCTTTGGCTTATTAAGTTCTTGGCTTCCCTTTGAAAGCCAAGCCCATCCTTAATTGAGGGGTGTCTACCAATAGTGTAGGCATCCCTTGCAAATTTCAGTTTATCAAAGTCATTCTTGCTAGTCTTAAGTTGGGCATTAAGACTAGCCACTTCATCATTTAATTTGGAAATGGAAATTAAGTGTTCACTACAAGCATCAACATTAAAATTCTTACACCTATTGCATATCACAATATGTTCTACACAAGAGCTTGATTTATTAGCTATTTCTAACTTAGTATTTAAATCATCGTTAATACTCTTTAAGCTAGAAATAGATTCATGGCATGTAGATAATTCACATGAAAGCATTTCATTTCTTTTAACTTCTAAAGCAAGAGAATTTTGTGCATTAACAAATTTATCATGCTCTTCATATAAAATATCCTCTTGTTTCTCTAACAATATATTCTTCTCATTCAAAGCATCAATTAATTCATTGATCTTATCAATTTTGGTTCTATCTAAGCCTTTGAATAAGCTAGTGTAGTCTACTTCATCATCACTAGACTCATCATCACTTGAATAAGCATATGTAATGGTACTTCGAGTACTTACCTTCTTCTCCTTTGCCATGAGGCAGGTGTGATGCTCGTTGGGGAAGAGAGACGACTTGTTGAAGGCCGTGGCGGCGAGTCCTTCGTCGTCGGAGTCGGACGAAGAACAATCTGAGTCCCATTCTTTTCCAAGGTGTGCCTCGCCCTTAGCCTTCTTGTAAACCTTCTTGTTCTCTCTCTTCCCATTCTTTCCTTGTTCCTGGTCACTATCATTATCGGGATAGTTAGCAATAAAGTGACCAATCTTACCACACTTGAAGCAGGAGCACTTTCCCTTCGTCTTGCTCTTTTTGGGATGCTCCTTGCGACCTTTGAGCGCCGTCTTGAAGCGCTTGATGATGAGGGCCATTTCGTCCTCATTTAGCCCGGCCGCCTCAACTTGCGCCACCTTGCTAGGTAGCGTCTCCCTGCTACTTGTTGCTTTGAGAGCAACGGTTTGAGGCTCGTGGATCGGCATTGGGCCATTCGATGCCTCATCAACATATCTTGCCTCCTTGATCATCATTCGCCCGCTTACGAATTTTTCGAGTATTTCCTCGGGCGTCATCTTGATGTACCTAGGATTCTCACGAATAGAGTTTACAAGATGATGATCAAGGACAGTGAAGGACCTTAGCATAAGTCGGACGACGTCGTGGTCCGTCCATCTCGTGCTCCCATAGCTCCTTATCTTGTTGACCAGTGTCTTGAGCCTATTGTACGTTTGAGTTGGCTCCTCTCCCCTGATCATCGCGAACCTTCCTAGTTCGCCTTCCACCAACTCCATCTTGGTGAGCATGGTGGCGTCGTTCCCCTCATGCGAGATCTTGAGGGTGTCCCAAATCTGCTTGGCGTTGTCCAAGACGCTCACCTTATTGTACTCTTCCCTGCACAAGGATGCTAAAAGAACAGTAGTAGCTTGTGCATTATATGGATTTGTTCATTGATAAACATGGAGTTATCCGAACTATCAAATTGCATTCCATTTTCTACTATCTCCCATATACTTGGATGAAGAGAGAACAAGTGGCTACACATTTTGTGACTCCAAAATCCGTAGTCCTCTCCATCAAAGTGTGGAGGTTTACCAAGTGGAATGGAAAGCAAATGAGCATTGGAATTATGCGGAATACGAGAATAATCGAAAGAAAAGTTCGAGTTAACCGTTTTATTTTTCTCCACGTATTCGTCGTCCTTTTGAGAAGAGGAAGATTCGTCGCTGTCGTAGTAGACAATCTTCTTGATGCGCCTCTTCTTCTTTCCACCCTTCTTCTTTTGACTCGAGCCGGAGTCATTGGTTTTGTCGTCCCTTGGCTCGTTGAAGATGGATTCCTTCTCATTGTCGTTGACCACCATCCCCTTTCCCTTAGGATGCATCTCTTCAGGCGATTAGTCCCTTTCTTGAAGAGAACGGCTCTGATACCAATTGAGAGCACCTAGAGGGGGGGTGAATAGGTGATCCTGTAAAAACTTGAAACTTATAGCCACAAAACTTGATTATATGTTAGTAGGCTAAATAGCGAGCTCTTGTGAACACAAGTATCACAGAAAAGCAATCACAAAATACACGCGAGTTATCCCGTGGTTCGGCCAAGTACAACACTTGCCTATTCCATGTTGTGGCGTCCCAATGGACGAGGGTTGCACTCAACCCCTTTCAAGTGATCCAAGGATCCACTTGAATACCACGATGTTCCTTTCTTTCACTATATCCCGTTTGCGAGGAATCTCCACAACTTGGAGCCTCTCGCCCTTACAAATGATGATCACAAAGAAGCACGGATGTAAGGGAGGGAAAAGCAACACGCAAAAGTCTCAAAAGCAACAGCTCAAACACGCACACTAGTCACAACTTGAGCTCTAAGTTCACACACGGAGTTCTCAACTCAAGAGGAGCTCAAATTGCTATCACAAAGAATCAAACGCGCTAGAATGAAGATTTGGTGCTTAGAGATGATCAAAGAATGCTTGGTGTACTCCTCCATGCGCCTAGGGATCCCTTTTATAGCCCCAAGGCAGCTAGGAGCCGTTGAGAGCAATCCAGGAAGGCAATTCTTGCCTTCTGTCGGGTGGTGCACCGGACAGTCCGGTGCTGATTGCTTTCCTATTCTGGCGTAGCCGACCGTTGAAGATTTGGAGCCGTTGGTGCACCGGACAGTCCGGTGCCCCCATCAGACCGTTGGCTCGGCCACGCGTCACGCGCGGATTGCACGGCCGACCGTTGGCTCACCGGACAGTCCGGTGCACCACCAGACAGTTCGGTGATTTTTAGCCGTACGCCGCCGATGAAATCCCGAGAGCGGCCAGTTTGACCAAAGCCAGCCTGGCGCACCGAACACTGTCCGGTGCGCCCAGACTGTGCTGAGTCATGGCTGCACAACCAAGTCCTTTTTCCTTTTGTCTTTTCTCTGATTCTAGCACTTAGACAAATATGTTAGTAAACAAAACCAATGTACTAAGTCTAGAATCATACCTTTGTGTTGATTTGCACTTCATTCACTATTTGGCACAGTTTAACACTTAGACCATTTGTGTTGGCACTTAATCACCAAAATACTTAGAAATGGCCCAAGGGCACATTTCCCTTTCACTTACCACACTTGTAGCAAACCTTCTTGGAATGGGGTTTGTAGTCTCTCCCCTTCCTTTGCTTGAGGATTTAGCGAAAGCTTTTGATGATTAGCGCCCTCTTCTCATTGTCGAGCTTGGAGGCGTCGATGGGGACCCTACTTGATGTAGACTCTTCTTTCTTCTCCTCCATCGCTTTGAATGCGACGGGTTGCACCTCGGGTGTGGAGGTGGCGCCTCGCTCAATGATTTGTTTGGAGCCTTTGATCATCAATTCAAAGCTCACAAACTTTCCTATAACCTCCTCGGGAGACATTAGCTTGTATCTAGGATCACCACGAATTAATTGAAGTTGTGTAGGATTAAGAAAAATGAGTGATCTTAGAATAACCTTGACCATTTCATGGTCATCCCATTTTGTGCTCCCGAGGTTGCGCACTTGATTCACCAAGGTCATGAGCCGGTTGTACATGGCTTGTGGCTCCTCCCCTTGGTTGAGCATGAATCGACCGAGCTCCCCCTCGGTCGTTTCCCGCTTGGTGATCTTGGTCACCTCATCTCCTTCGTGCGCGGTTTTGAGCATGTCCCAAATCTCTTTGGCACTCTTCAACCCTTGCACCTTATTATACTCCTCTCGACTTAGAGAGACGAGGAGTATAGTAGTGGCTTGGGAGTTGAAGTGCCGGATTTGGTCGACCTCCTCCGAATCGTAATCCTTGTCCCCTACCTTCGGTACCTGCGCTCCGTACTCAACAATATCCCATATGCTTTTGTGGAGTGAGGTTAGATGATGCCTCATTTTATCACTCCACATAGAATAATCTTCACCGTAAAAAACCGTTGGTTTGCCTAATGGGACGAAAAGTAATGGAGTGCGTTTGCAAATGCGAGGATAGCGAAGGGGCATCTTACTATACTTCTTGCGCTCATGGCACTTAGAAGTGGCGGATGCCGATTCGGAGCCGGAGGTGGAGGGTGACGAAGAGTCGGTCTCGTAGTAGACCACTTTCTTCATCTTCTTCTTCTCGTCACCTCTCCGTTGTGTCTTGATGGAGGAAGAGTATTCCTCCTTGTGCTTGTGGCCGGACTCCCTCAAGTGTGTTCTCCCCGAGCTTGCGGACTTGTCGCCGCTGGTCCTATCTCCCTCTTGGCGGATGCTCCCGACATCACTTCGAGTGGTTAGACTCTAATGAAGTATCGGGCTCTGATACCAATTGAAAGTCGCTAGAGAGGGGGTGAATAGGCAAATATGAAATTTATAAACTTTAAGCACAACTACAAGCCGGGTTAGCGTTAGAAATATAATCGAGTCCGAAAGAGAGGGCGAAAACAAATCAACCAAAGAAAATAGAGCGGATGACATGGTGATTTGTTTTACCGAGGTTTGGTTGTTGCAAACCTACTCCCCGTTGAGGTGGTCACAAAGACCGGGTCTCTTTCAACCCTTTCCCTCTCTCAAACGGTCACCTAGACCGAGTGAGCTTTTCTCCTTAATCAACGGGTCACTTAGACCCCTTACAAGGACCACCACAACTTGGTGTCTCTTGCTTGATTACAAATTGCTTGAGAACAAGAATGAAAGAAGAAGAAAAGCGATCCAAGCGACAAGAACTCAAATGTACACAAATGTCTCTCTCACAATCCACTAAGTCTTTGGAATGAGTTTGGGACTTAGAGAGGATTTGATCTTTTGTTTTGTGTCTTGGAGTGAAGTCTAGAGCTCTTGTATTGAATGCAATGGCTGAAAACTTGGATGCCTTGAAGTATGGTGGTTGGGGGGTATTTATAGCCCCAACCACCAAAATGGCCGTTGGGGAGGCTGTCTGTCGATGGGCGCACCGGAGAGTCCGGTGCGCCAGCCACGTCACCCAACCGTTAGGGTTTGACCGTTGGAGCTCTGACAGATGGGACCACCGGACAGTCCGGTGGTGCACCAGACAGTCACTGTTCACTATCCGGTGCGCCTTCTGGCGCTGCTCTGACTCTTCGCGTGCTGTCCGCGCACTATTCACGCTCACTGTTCACTTTTGCAGACGACCGTTGGTGCAGTAGTCGTTGCTCCGCATGGCACACCGGACAGTCCGGTGCTACACCGGACAGTCCGGTGAATTATAGCGGAGTGGCTCTCCAAAAACCCGAAGCTGAGCAGTTCAGAGTTGATCTCCCTGGTGCACCGGACACCATCCGGTGGCACACCGGACAGTCCGGTGCGCAAGACCAGGGCAGCCTTCGGTTGGTTTTGCTCCTTTCTTTTTGAACCCTAACTTTAACTTTTTATTGGTTTGTGTTGAACCTTTGACACCTGTAGAACATGTAATCTAGAGCAAACTAGTTAGTCCAATTATTTGTGTTGGGCAATTCAACCACCAAAATCATTTAGGAAAAGGTTTGACCCTATTTCCCTTTCACTTACGCGCTTTGTTCTCATGTTTTGGTGTAATGTTATTATATCCATTATTTTCTTGATTGTATGTATTGCTACGAGTAGAAGCGAGGTCACGTGGAATCTGAAGACCAAAATTGGAGAAGTACGTGGAGTTGCACCAAAAAGGCAAGTTATGCCCTTGATCACTCTTCTTTACCTAATAATGTTCTTGTTAATCACTGTGACATTCTCAGGTTAATTTGATGGGACCTAATAGGTTACCCTAGTTTTATTTACCCTACACCTTACAAACAAATGAATTATTGGGTAGACTTGCTATTGCTCTACCTAGTTTTGGTATTAAAGTTATACTGAATTATGATCATGTTCCATTATTATTGTTGGTTTGATTATTGTTCATGATAAGATTATTATGTTAATTGTAATATGAAGCGACCATCTGGGAAAACAGTGCTCTTACAAGGATGGAATGAGACATCATTGGCTGAATAATTAGGAAAGCTAGTGTGAGTTAATCCTTTCCTGAAAGGGGCAAGCGAGGAGGAGGAGTGCAGGTGTAGGGAGGTCCTCGGGCCGGACTGTCTTTTTAGCTTTTCGGACGAGGGATTCCTACATCTCCTTCGGCCCGGAATTCGTAGCAAGTTCTCTCCTCTAGTGGAACTTTGTAAAGGCCTCACAGTGGATCCCTAGATATTCACCTTGGGAGTGCCTAAGGGTCTTGCAAACCCTGGCTAAACAGGAAAGACGCCTTGTGGGTAAATATGTGCAACATTTGTAGAGTGTAAAACTGATATATCAGTCGTGGCCATGCTCATGGTCATGAGCGGCTCGGACCCTCACATGAGTAACTTATAGAATTAAAGTTAATCTGTCATATGCATTACATTGCATTGCATTGTGGGTTTTATTATTAATTATGATCTCTTATTTAATTGGGATGACATCTACTTATACTTAATAACTGCTAATAACCAACTCTAAAAGAAATGCTCAGGCTTAACCCCTATTGGTCGATGAGCCTTACACTTCACATGAGCCCCACCGTAAGTGAGCTCATGCACATTATTAATTCCCACAACTTATTGAGCGATGAACGTATGCAAGCTCACCCTTGCTGTACTCACCCCAGGTCAAGGACATGTACCACAAGATAAGGAGCATAAATGATTCCGCGATGAATTCGTGAGAGGTCTAGGCCGTCGCCTCCCAGTCAACTATGGTTGTGGAGGATCATTATCGTCATATGATGTATATATTTAGCTATTTTGTACATAACCTCTATTATATAATAAAGATGTGACATTCATTTATGTAACATGAGTCATCATATGTGTGAGACTTGATCCTACCACACATTTGATTCACGTCCGGGATTTTCCTTAAATCGAGGTGTGACACTAGATTAGCTAGAATTTTAGAAGTCCTAATTCACCCCTCTTAGGCTTTCATGTTCC
This sequence comes from Zea mays, assembly GCF_902167145.1. Lineage (NCBI taxonomy): Eukaryota > Viridiplantae > Streptophyta > Magnoliopsida > Poales > Poaceae > Zea > Zea mays. Next base: position 136,850,679 of record NC_050098.1, on the reverse strand, counting down.
TTCAGTTGATCCACATGATCACCAGAATTTAACGTTTAATTTGTTGTTGTGCATTTGTAGAGCGATTCATCGACAACAATACATCCTCCTTGGTTATAGGTCAAGCTAGGTGGCATGCATAGACCCCTAACCTGGAGTCTCAATCAGGAGGCACAACCGTAGCAATAGTGCACCTCCTGGGTCCTCGTGTGTCGGCTGCCCCGATCAAATCGCTTGTGGTTAGGCATACAACAGTCGATACCGACTACGTGCCAAGCCACGTTAAAGGCGTTGGACCTAGCCTTAGGCATATGTAAATAAGTGGAGGTCATTAGGCCGGTTCCAATGTACCATCTATCTCTAATCTCTGTCACGTCAGCTCTCGACTCCACTCTCGCCCCTGCCGCTCCAGAGCCTCAGCCTATAGCCACATCAGCTTTTCTATTTGAGAATTAAATAATCCACACATATTTATTTCAACGCTCAACAATCATTTTAACATATTTTTTTTAATTAAATTAAAAATACAAAGTGCATAATAATAAAAAAAATACGTGACAATTAAAAAATACATAATAATTAATAGAAAATTATTACGTTCCCACACATGCTCAACCAAATCACGTTGGAGTTGTGTAGTCTTGGGCATGCTCGGCTAGTCTTCATTGAGCTTGACAATAGCTTGCTCCATGGTTGTTTGCAATGCATTCTATATTGCACCTTCGACTCCTTCACTTGAGTTTGTGTTTGAGAAAGATATACCGCGAAGATGAGTAGAAAAAGCGAGTTTGAAAGAGTGAAACAAGATAAAATAGTGCATGTAATGAGCTTCACCTAGGTAGGAGTATTTATAGAGGGGTTGGAGATGACATTTATGATTTTTTATAATATTTTTTAAAATTTTAGACTTCGAACGATAAAAAATGGCTAGCTGCAACAACTAACGGTAAAAAACGGCTAGCTGCAACAACTAGCACATGTGACGCCACATAGGCTAATACGAAACCGCCACCTCGCTCTCTCGCCCGTATACCTGTCCGTGCCAGCGCCTCGCCTCCCTCTCGGATACCTGTCCGTGCCAGCGCCTCGCCTCCCTCTCGTCCAAGCGCGCGCTCCAGCCGGGCAATACTGCCCGCTCTCGTCGGACACGAGCTGCGTCGCCGGGAAGCCGGGCGGCAGCGGCACCGTCTCGCCCTCGCCCATGCTACGGGCCACATTGCCACCAGCCTTAGTAGCCTTGATATAAACAGGTAAACACAAGTAACACAAGACAAGAGTGCTTATGTTCCTCTGAAACTATCTGAATTTCAATCGAAACAATTTATTCGCTCCCTGTGCATGGCAATTATTCGCTGGATCCATCATCATCTTTACTACTAAGGGTTCGTATGATCGCTTCTAACACCTTGATATCGCTATCTTTCTTCGCAATATCCTCTTGCTTCAGCCGCAACTCCTCCATGTGCAGCTCAAACACCCCTGCCAGATGTAATTGTGACCACTGATCAAAGACAGCATTTTCTTGAAAAATGCTAGATAATCAAATGCTATGCCTGCAAATGCTAGTGTAGAAACAGGACAGTGCATACTAGCAGTGTTCTCCAGTTCTTCTGTGACCTCCCGTGTGCGTAACTCTGCAGCTCGTTGCGCAGCTTCCGCCTGACGTTTCTCTACACGAGCTCGAGCAGCTGCTGAAATGGCAGCATCGAGTTCACGTTCCAGAGACTGCACCCTCTGGTCAAGAACCTGACCACAGAAACAAGAATAAACTTGTTCAAATGATTTAGGGGATAATGGTTAACTTGGAAGACATGATGGTCTATTTGGCTATTTCCCCATCAAGAACAAATTGTATCGTAACAGAGTCAAAGGGTCAACCACATTAGCATTTATGTAGTTCCTCTGGTTACACTTGTCAAACCAGATCACTGCATGCAAATCAAGGAAGCAACATGTTTTGGTCTTCTTTGGTTGTGTCATCTACATTGTTTCTAATAATTACCATACCACAAAAATACATTACTAGCATACAACAGTTAATTGTCACATATACACTAAATGATAAGAACTTTAAAGTTTATTCATCGACTTATTATTAATTGCTCTAGAGATCCCAACGTGTGAAAGTTTCTGCAATCTAAATAAACTAACTTTATTTGAACTCAAGTAAGAAATACAATTTTACAACAAAGTCAACTAAATACATGTCTTGAGATTTTTGTGTTAAATGACTTGAAACTAAATCATTATGAGCTAATTAGGGCCTCTTTGGAACCACCCAGAATTTAAGAAACTGGTTTATAAAAACTGAGGTGGTTCCAAACATACTAGTTTATACAAATTAGATTTATAGTTTCTTAAAAACTAAGAAGCTAGCCTCTCCTGGCTAAAAAAACTAAAAACTGATTTCTTAAAAACTGGGTTGCTTCCAAACATGACCTTAAGCTAGAGAGTTACATGGTCCAAGCAATAAGTGGTAAAAAAACACAAGATAAAACATATTATAACCTAGGAGTACAAAATTAAAACATAATAACTCTTAGAAGCATAATATGAACTTCTGTTTGTGAGCATTAGATTATTATCTCTTCTATATTTCCAAATTGACAAAAATATGGGAGATCTGAAGGAACAAATTTTGAGAGAACATAAATTGGTATGCACAAGCACATCACATAAATTCACCTCTGACCTTTTGTAATAAATCCTTAAGTCAGTAGATCAATAATTTAGGTCCAAGCTGCTCAATTTTTACATCAATTTATCTTTACATTAAAGGTTTAACTCTATTGCAGTAAAACAGCCACCTCGCCTTTGGATGTACTATCTCCGTTCTCGAATATTTGTCGCCGGCTAATTCATTTTTTAACTAAAACGCGACAAATAAAAAAGAACGGAGGAAGTATCACCTATCATATCTATCACATTCTCTTACAGCAAGGAGAAAAAAAAACAGGGAATCCGGTTCGTGAAAATGGAACACAAAGTACAATCTTTTGCATTCTAGTTCACCCATCACTTTTGAATTCCGGTCTGTACCAATCAATTTTTCCGTTACATGAAAGGTCAACTAATTCCATGTCACTCACGCCGAACCGGAGTAGCCTAGCTCTACCAGCCTATGCCAAAGGCCCAAAGAGACACAAGTCGCACTAAACTGAATCATCCAAGCACTCAAAATCACACCCCTCTTGCTTTTTGAGTAGTGAATTCCACATTTGAAGTACAGGGGACCGAATCTACGCCCTTCAGGAGGCGGCATCGGTTGATACAATAACCCGGATGACGAGCATAGAGAAGGGGCGACAACGATAGGGAGCTGATATGGTCTGATCCGTTGATACAATGTCAGCAAATGGACTGATAGAGGAATTGAGTGGGAAAGAATCGGAGGAATCAGGGAAGAAGGTCAGAATGGCAGGCAGGGGAACGATTCTGTTATTTCTCATTTTCTGCTTTCAGCCTTTTCGTTCTTAGCGTTTTATACGCACGGCACAAGTATCAGCTCCATACACGGGCTTATTACAATCACACGGCCCATTGTGGCCCAAACACTTTGCTATTCAAATATTTCTTCCATGCGCTTCGCCGTTCCCCGCCACCTTCTTGCGTCGTCATTCCTCCCTGCTGGTTCTGGATCCTCACATTCCCCCGGACTTGAGCAGAAGCTTGCCCCCAAGCTGGAGCTGCTGGAAACCTGGAACACAGGGCTGCAGCATCTTCCCAAGTAGACAACGATGCATCAGTTCCTGACCAGAGCACCTTTACTTGTTCAACGGATTCTCCACCTCGTTCAATGGTTCGATGCTGAAGAATTTGAGAAGGGACCTGAAGGGATACATTTCCTTGTGGTAGTTGAGGTACCAGCAGTTGATCACCCAGAGCTCGCTTAAGTTGTGTTAGAGTATATGGTAGGCCCATGTGGCTCATGTATAACACTATATAGCTACCCATTAGGGTTAACCCTAAGTATCAATTATCACCTTAACATGGTATCACGCTAGGTTTTACCCTCCCCTTTCAGCCGCCGCCGCCCCTCCCTCAGGCGCGCGCGGCCCCATGGCCGGCGAGCCGCGGCCCTCTCTCTCCCCCTCCACCTTCCCTCCCCTCTCTTCCTGAGCGCGGGCCGCCTCCCCTGGCGGGCGAGCCGCTGCCACCGCTCCTGGCCGCGCGGGCGCGCCCCCCGGCCCCTCCCCACCCCCTCCCAGCCGCCGCTGCCTCCCCTGCGGACGGGCAGGCGCTGGTGGCAGGGACGTGGGGGTCGTTTCCCGCCTCCCCTGCGCTCGGGCCGGCGTGGGGGGCAGGGCCTAACACCGCTGGTGGGGCCCTCCCCGCTGCAGGCACCGCCTCGGCCCTTGCGGCTGTGGCGGATGCGGTTCCCGCGGGTGTTGCCGGTCTGGAGGACCCTCCCCCGCCTATCCCCTCGTCGCTTGTCGTCGATCAGCCGCCTCCTCCACCGGTCGCCCACCAGGGATACACCGTCGCCGCCCTCACCGCTGCCCGTGTGGAACACGCGGCACGACAGGCCCGTTTGCGGGAAGCGGCCCTCGTGTGGGAGCGCGAGCGCGAGCGCGAGGCCGCCGACGCTATCGCTGCTCAGATTGCCGCGGCGGAACAACTCCTCGCCTCGCCTGCGGCCCACGACGGTGGGGTCACCTCCTCTGCTACCGTGGGCGGCGTGTACGGCGTCCCGACCGCACCGACCGTCGTCACCGACAAGTGGATCTGGACACACAAGCGGCGAGCCGATGGTACCCTGGAGCGATACAAGGCTCGCTGGGTCCTTCGGGGCTTCACTCAGCGCCCCGGAGTCGACTACGATGAGACCTTCAGCCCGGTTGTGAAGCCGACCACTGTCCGCACGGTGCTCACTGGCCCTTGCTCGCTCCTGGCCAGTTCACCAGCTTGATGTCAAGAACGCCTTCCTGCACGGCGCCCTCACCGAGACCGTCTACTGCTGTCAGCCGGCAGGGTTCGTGGACTCCTCTCGCCCTGACATGGTCTGCCGGCTCAACAGGTCCCTCTACGGCCTTAAGCCGGCCCCCGGGCGTGGCACTCCAGACTGGCTACGTTCCTGGTGACACTGGGCTTCGTGGAGGCCAAGTCAGACACGTCTCTGTTCGTCCACCATCATGGGGCAGAGACTGCCTACTTGCTTCTCTACGTGGATGACATTGTCCTCACCGCCTCTAGTCAGTCACTTCGCCGCCTCGTCGACGCGCTTCAGCGGGAGTTTCCGGTCAAGGATCTGGGCGTGCTTCATCATTTCCTGGGGGTCACTGCTGAGCCTCGCCCCTCAGGACTCCTACTTCACCAGCGGCAGTACACTCTTGACATTCTGGAGCGGGCCAAGATGATTGCCTGCAAGCCCTGCTCTACCCTAGTCGACACGCAGGCGAAGCTCTCTGAGGCCACGGGTGACCCAGTCGAGGACCCCACCGGGTACAGGAGTCTTGCCGGTGCTCTTCAGTACCTCACCTTCACTAGGCCGGACATCTCCTACGCCGTGCAGCAGGTCTGTCTCCATATGCACGACCCCCGAGAGCCCCACCTCGCGGCTCTCAAACGCCTCCTCCGCTACCTCCGGGGTACCGTCGACTACGGGCTGCTTCTTCACCGGTCTACCTCCTCCGAGCTGGTCGTCTACATCGACGCTGACTGGGCCGGGTGCCCAGACACTCTGCGCTCCACCTCCGGCTACACCGTCTTCTTAGGCGGCAACCTGGTGTCCTAGTCATCGAAGCGCCAGCCGGTCGTCTCTCGCTCGAGTGCCGAGGCGGAGTACCGTGCCGTGGCCAACGACGTGTCGGAGGCTGCCTGGCTCCGGCAGTTCCTCGCCGAGCTTCACAGTCCCCTCTCCAGGAGCACGTTGGTCTACTGCGACAACGTCAGCGTGGTCTACCTCTCCAACCCCGTGCAGCACCAGCGGACCAAGCATGTAGAGATCGATCTCCACTTCGTCCGCGATTATGTCGCCGCCGGTGCTGTTCGGGTCCTCCACGTCCCGACCACCTCCCAGTTTGCTGATATCTTCACCAAGGGCCTTCCGTCCTCGACCTTCGCCGAGTTTCGCTCCAGCCTCAACATCATTAGTGGCTAGTTGCGGCTGTGGGGGGATCCTATGGTGTAATGTACGGTGTAATGTACGTCTTCCTTTTTTAATCCAGTCTGTGAACTCCGCTGCGACGGAAGTTCAGACTGCGGGGGGTGTTAGAGTATATGGTAGGCCCATGTGGCCCATGTATAACACTATATAGCTACCCATTAGGGTTAGCCCTAAGTATCAATTATCACCTTAACAAGTTGTGAGACATGGAATACCGGGTGAACTGTACTATTAGGTGGTAATTGCAACTCATAAGCAACTGCTCCTACACGTTCCAGAATCTTGTAAGGACCAAAAAATCTGAATGTTAATTTGTTGTTGGAACGTGTAGCCACTGAAGACTGCACATACGGCTGCAGTTTGAGATAGACAGATTCACCAACTTCAAACGATCGCTCTGACCGATGTTTATCTGCTTGTTTCTTCATCCGATCACATGCTCTGATCAGATGAAACTTAATGACTTTAGTCATCAGTTCTCTTTCACGAAGCCAATCTGACAATTCAGTTACTGGCACTATGGATTCTGCAGTTATACCAAAGTGTCGCGGAGTGTATCCATAGACCACTTGAAATGGAGTTCGGCCAACCGCAGAATGTTCACTGGTGTTATACCAATACTCAGCAACTGATAACCATTTAGCCCACTGTGTTGGACAAGAATGAACGAAGCACCTGAGATATGTTTCAAGGCATTGATTAAGCCGCTCCGTTTGACCATCGGACTGTGGGTGATATGAAGATGACATGCACAACTTGGTGTCAGTCAAGTGAAACAACTGTTGCCAAAAGTTGCTGGTAAAGACTCTATCACGGTCTGAAATGATGTTAGCAATTTATAGATATTGTCAAGAAAAACTCGAGCCACTTTAGCTGCTGTGAAGGGATGGAGTAATGGTATGAAATGACCATATTTTGAAAACTTATCAACCACCACAAGAATGCAATTGGCATGCATTGATTTTGGAAGTCCCTCAATAAAGTCCAAAGACACAGTATGCCATACTTGTGAAGAAATATCCAGCGGCTGAAGTAGTCCAAGGTACATGGATCTGTCAGGCTTGGCTTGTTGACAAATAGCACAAGATTGCACATAGGCATGTACAACAGCTTTCATGCCTGGCCAATAGAAAAACTGTTTCAACTTTCTATAAGTAACAGGTACACCTGAATGTCCACCAATAGCAGTGTCATGCATAGCTGTCAGCACCTTCTGTTGCAATGCACTATTACCAGCAAGCCAAAGTCTGCCCTTATGTCGAATGACACCCTGATGTAAAGTGAAAGGTCCCATAGGCCCATCATGTAAACTCAACTGTGATAGCAATTCCTTGGTGGCAGGATCTTGGTTATATCCATATTCTAGTTCCTGCAGCCAAGTTGGAGTGCACTGTGATAGGGCCAAACAAGTGGCTGGCCCATGAGGCAATCTAGAAAGAGCATCAGCTGCCGTATTCTCTACTCCTTTCTTGTAAATGATTTTATACTGCAAGCCAGCCAATTTGGTATAGACTTTCTGATGCCATGTAGTATGCAGGCGCTGCTGTTCATTAAGCTGAGCCAAGCTACTATGATCCGTGTATATGATAAACTCTGCTAGCTGTAAGTAACATCTCCATTGAGCAATTGCAATGATGATGGCCATATACTCTTTTTTCATAAGTTGACAACCCTTGATTTTTGGGACCCAAAGCTCTACTCAAGAATGCGAGAGGGTGTCCTTGTTGCATTAAGACTGCACCCACACCAGTCTGACAGGCATCAGTGTAGATACAGAATGGAATAGAAAAATCTGGTAACGCTAGGACAGGTGCTGTTATCAGAGCAGTCTTCTATAATTCAAAAGCCTTTTGATCCTCTGCTGTCCATACAAACACCACATGTTTCTTGAGCAGATTGAAAAGAGGTCTACCAATAATGCCAAAATTTCTGACAAATTTTCTATAAAATCCAGCTAGGCCTAAAAAGCTCCTCAGCTCTTTAGCATTCCTTGGAATTCGTCATTGCTCAATGACTTTGATTTTTTCAGGATCAGTAGAGCACTGATTGTCAGCAAATGAACTGATAGAGAAAATGAGAAATAACAGAATCGTTCCCCTGCCTGCTATTCTGACCTTCTTCTTCCCTGATTCCTCCGATTCTTCCCCACTCAATTCCTCTATCAGTTCATTTGCTGACATACAATAACCCGGACGTACGTATATACCTTAATGGTGCGGGCCTGGTCGGCGGCGAGGGAGGCCTTGGAGAAGATGTCATCGTCTACGAAGACGGCTTTCCGCCCGAGCAGCTTCTGCAGCGCGTCCACGTTGGCGCCGAGCTCCCCAAGGTTACCGATCGCGGCGCACCACCGGTCTCCCGACGAGGACGCCGACACTGCCGGGCCTCCGGATGAGGAAGAAGGAGAAGGAGACCCCGAAACCGCAGCGCCGTGTGCTGGGGCGACCGCCACGGCCGCGGACTTCTCCCTCTGCGCGGCCATGATCGCCGCCGCCGCCGACGGAGTCGGCTTACCTTTTCCGCTTGGGCCCCTAGGCTTGCCCGAAATTGCAGACAGGGAACACAGCCTCGGTGACCCAGACACTGCGATCACCGATCATCTCCACTGTGGGCCCCAAAAATATCCGTCGCTCACCGCCCTCGGCAGTTGAATAGCAAGTATTGAATGGACGGCTGATCCAGCGGCGCTTGATCCTATCGGACGGTCGCGAGGATCCCAGGAGCCCTATATCCCCATCCTCGCCCCCCACCTCCTTCGCTTCACTCGCGTCCGCCCCCGCCGCCGCCTTTCGTCCCAGCCCCTAAACCATTCTCCATTCCTCTCCTCAGGTGCGCGCTTAACCCCTAGCAGCTAACTTTTTGATTTTTTTCGCCGCTTGTTTTCCATCGGGTTGGTGCGCCTCCCATGCCGCTAGCGTTGGTGATCCGTGTCTTTGTCGGTGTACTTGCGTCGTTGACTCGTTGGGTGGCAATTGGGGAGTAGAGTGTTATAGGGTTTATGATTTTGTGTATTGGTAGTTTGGACGTCGACCGCCAATGGTTGTTCGCTCTCGTGCACAGCTCGGTGCTTACGGCTTGCCTGGATCCCTGCGAGGTGGACCTTTTTGGTCTGTGTCGCTCGGCTTCGTGTCTCCGAACTTCTACGATGGGTGATTATCTCGCTATTAGTTTACTCGCGGCATGCTCTTGTGCCTGTGTGAACATGAAGCTGCTATTTTATAGCTTTTACGTTTGTAGCCATTTGTGCCACATGTTGTATGAATATTTATGGTGCAAATGGAATGTTTCATTTTGCTAATGAAGTAGATGATTTGTTCATTTTGTTTTCTTTCGACTACAATTTTTCATTACAAGGGATAGTGCATATTATGTAGCTTTGGGCCTCCAGTCAACCTCTGTGTAACACCCAAACTTCTGCTGTTTCTTAGTCGACCTCTGTAACATCCAAGCGTATGCTGATTCTTATGCTGTCTTTTGATGCTACAACTCTCAAAATAATGGAAGTTTTTTTATGCTGATTCATATCAGTGTTATGGAAGTTTTTTTTTAATTTCATTAACATGTCAAAGTTAATTGCCATATACAATATTGTCTCCATTATGTTTACAATAGTGTCTCCCTTATGTTTAAAATCTGTTCCTTAGAATGCTGTGTGCATTTTTATGCCTTAAACAAGGCAAATGATGCATGTTTCATTCATCATCTCTAATAACATTTATAACTGCTTCAACTTTCAATCAAGGCAAGAACTGTTGTGAAATCAAGCTTTCTGCGCAATCATTGTGTAATCAAATTACCAAAAGTCACAAAAAATCATCAAAATTTTGTAAATGTACTTTATTATTTACTCTAGCTGTGTGTGTATCAAATTTTAACTCCTAATTCATGCTATGTTAAGAGATATAATAAAGAGGAAGTACTATTATTTTTTAATCTTTCATATTGGATAGAATTTTCTCCTTTTTATTTCTAACATAAGATGAATTAGAATCTGACATCTGATATATTGGTACAATAATAATGAAGTACATACATGTTTTTTTAGATTTTTTCATGACTTTTGGTAGTTTGATTGCATGGGGTGCTTGATTGCACACCAGTTTTTGCTTGCAGTCAATACACTTCAACCAATTAGAAAGTAGCCATTCATTTAGTTATGTCTGATTATAACATTTATTCATAGTGAACTTAGTACAAGTACTTTATTGAAACATCACTCCCCCTCTGTTGTACATGTGTATTATCAGTTGATATCTCATAATCTTACTCTGTTGCAGTTTAGCACAATGGCACTGGCTAATAAGCTTGGTGGTCTGCTCAAGAAAGCCACAAGTTCAAATCCGTCTGTCTACCAAGCAATCAGATGCATGTCATCCAAGCTCTTTGTTGGAGGTTATATCCTGTTTATAATTTTATCTGCTTGTCAAGTTTTTCTGTCCTGTATAATTTCCTGATAGTTGTAAATATTGTTTCAGGGATTTCTTATCAAACTGATGATCACAGTCTCAGGGACGAGTTTGCCAAATATGGGCAAGTCATTGAAGGTATCATGCCCATTGCTGCACTTGCCTTGGCTCTACTTTCTGCTGACCAGTTATGCTTCAATCTGTCCAGCTAGGATTATCATTGACCGTGAGTCTGGGAGGTCTAGAGGTTTTGGCTTTGTAACTTACACGTCTTCTGAGGAGGCTTCAGCTGCCATTACTGCCTTGGATGGAAAGGTTAGTTTATACTTGGAATGATTGTGATTTATCTGTTTTTGATTATCATGATAGTGATATTTCATCATGTCTCAGGATATTAACTATGACATGCTAATTCTTAAAAGATTTGCACCCTCAACATTAAGTTAGGCTAATATATGCCAGAATTTATTAATCCTAAGGGGCCATATTATCTTTTAAATTTTTATGAATCATACTAGAAGCTATGATAGAAGGGTGTTGATAGCTATTAAGGGCTTTTTGAAATTTATAGTGATGCTGCATTGTTTGTCATTCATGATCATGGTCTGGTTATATCATAGCAGTGAGTAATTTAGTTCAAGTGTGTGTTGATAATATGAATTCCAGTCAGTTGTAACTTGTATCTTGGGTAGCATAGTGAGTTACTACCCCCTCCCCCCCAAGGAACTAGACATTCTAATTTTTTCTAAGTCGGATTATCATAAGTTCTGTGTCTGAACATTGATTTCTGATGTCTGTTGGGTTTTAACTCTAGCCTACCCCAACTTGTTTGGGAGTAAAAGGTTTTGTTGCTGTTGTTAGATTATCTCAAGTTCATTAAAAAAAATCTGAGATTTATATTACCAAATAAATATGATTAGACTTTCCATGGAACATATTTTCATATTATATTTATTTGGTTTCAAATTATGACAATCTTTATAAACTTGGTCTAGCTTAAAATAGCTAACTGCGGGGAAACCTAGTTTGACATGTTTTTTGAGATGAGGGTGTTTGCTGAAATATCAAGAGATCATGTCTTTTCATAGTCATAAATGAAACTGTTTCATTATGATTACGCTTTAATGTTTTTCTGACACTCCTTTATTTGCTCAGTACATTAATGCTGATATTAAGGTAGGTTGCATTTGAGACATGTAATTACTATGCGTACACCTGACTCTTTCTTGCTTGTACTAGACTCTCGATGGACGGAGCATACGGGTTAATCATGCTAACGAGAAGACCGGTGGCTTTCGTGGCGGCGGTGGCTATGGTGGCGGCGGCTATGGTGGTGGTGGAGGCTATGGTGGTGCTGGTGGAGGCGGTGGATACGGTGGCGGCCACTATGGTGGTGGTGGTGGCAGCGGTGGATACGGTGGCGGCGACTATGGTGGCAACTACAGCAACAGGGGTGGTGGTGGTGATTATGGAGTTGCTGGTGGAGGTGGAGGCAACTTTACTGCTGGAGGTAGCGACAGCTTTGCCAACAGTAACTTTGGTTCTGACAGTAGTTTTGGTGGAAACGGTGCTGGTGGCTTTGATGCAACCGGCGGTTCCACAGGCGATGATGGGTTCTCTGGCACACCTGATGATAACTTTGGTGGTAACAAGAATGAAGAAACCATGGATGATATCTTCAAGGACGATGAGCCGGACAGCTACGCCGACAAGAGGAGCTAGTTTGTGCCTTCTCCAAAGAGTGCTCATCAATACGATTCCAGAACGATATGTATTGGCTAGTGTTTGCTGTTAACATCATAGCGGCCTGTATGTTCAAATAATGGAGCGAGTAATTCTGATGAGTTTGAGTTGTCGGGGGCTGTGGAACTTTCAAACATGGCGTGCATCCACGTTATAATGTCGTTTTGCTAGATGCTATGCTTTCATCGTGGCTTGGAAATCGGGGTCTTGTCAAGCTTCAGCTCAGACGGATCTGTAAATGGTACTGAACCCTACATTTTATGTTTTCTGTGGATGCTCTGCGTATGTGACAAAAAAGCAGTAAAAATGAAGTGTGAGTTTAATTTCAGTACAAACGAATAGGGATGAAAGCGGTAATCCGAACTGTTAGAATAAATTTAATATTTTATAATAGATATGTATAAAATTTAATGTTGATATTTTCTTATGTTATCCAGCACATTAGTACAAATATGAATAAAATATTACACAAATTATTTTATGTATTATTTGCTCTCTACAACACGAAACGTTGAAAAAATTACTGAATTTGTTTCCGAATCCATACCGAAGTTTATATCTATTATTTGACAAAATATAGGATGAATTTGAGGTTTACCTTTTATGAATCTTTACAAGCTGAATGTTAAAAATAAGAATACAAATTTGTATTGTAGATTATATATCCTATTTATTCGCAATCAAAGAAAAACGACTAAAAAACTGATTACCGAACAAATACCGTTTCCGACCGTTTTTATCCCTACAAACGAACAAAATTCTGTTTGCGTGTACAGTAAGTTGTCAAAATTGTCATAGTGACTAATGTTAATTACTTTTTTTGAAATAGGTACCGTAAGTCAAATTCAAATTATGTGCAAAGGCAGAACAAATTTAGAGGACCGAATTTAGATGACGTTGCTGGAGATGAAGAAAATATAGAGAACAAAATCTTTTATAGAGTGCTGTAAATGACAGAAAATATTCTTGGAGGGGACATTGCTGGAGTCATTCTGAATCTTCAGCTCTCTAAAGTTGTTTCTAGCACCAGCTTCACGACTTCCGATCCAAATCCAAATAGGCACCAACGGCTTTCCTATCCTGCTATCTTAGACTGTCTTTAGCAGCTTTTCTATCTTTTCTCATAACTTATCTTTATTTCAAACCTTACTCTGTATAAGTGATATATACAATGTAAAATAATATTTTATACGACTATATCCACGATTTGATAGAGACACCCTTAATATGCCTCAAGAACACTCGGCATTTGGATAATACAAAATAATGTACGATGGACAGTTGTAAGTGGATAGAATGCTGGACCATTGTAAAGACAACCTTGGACTCTGGTAGTCTTTTACATACATATGATGTAGTACCACTGTTTCTGTTTAAAAAATATTCAACGTCATTTTATTTTATACTCACCCTGTTGTGCAATCCATTTCTGCTTAAAAAATATTCAACGTTATTTTATTTTATACTCACCCTGTTGTCCAATCCAGATGCAAATGGATGGTATGTTCTATCTTGAAGTTGCAATCTATACTGATTTACGTCTTCGCCTTCTACGATTTGGGAAAAAATATAACAATAGGTGTATAGGGTATATAGGTTTTTTCAGTGTTGAAAATAGTGGGGCATGGCATTTAGTGCTATCTTGCTCAAACCACTATGACAGATATAGCGGTTTAGTGTTTTGGGAAAATACATGGAATTTATAGGCCAGAAAAGCCATTATTCCAGCAAAAATACAAATGACTAAGTAGGTAGAAGACAAGGCATATAAATAACAGCTTGTTTGGTTTGAAGAATGAGGTAGTTTATTATCTTGTTAGTTCTCACTTTCTTACTTAGTTTGTGTAATGGCGTCGGATACCGTAATTAGGGGTACCCCCAACACTTCTAAACACGGCTGGTAACCACCATTAGCACAAACCGCATAGACTGATGGGCACGATTCAGGTCAAGGCCTCGTCTACCAAGGGACGCGATCTCGCCTCGCCCGAGCCCGGCCTCGGGCGGGAACAGTAGTCCCGGACGAATTCACACCTCGCCCGAGGGCCTCCTCAAGCGACGGGCGCACCCTCGACTCGCCCGAAGCCCGGCTCGGCCAGGCTTCGTTGTGAAGCAACCTTGGCCAAATTGCCTCACCAACCGACCGTATCGCAGGCGCATTCAATGCGGGGATCGCCTGACACCTTATCCTGACACACGTGCCTCAGTCGGCAAGGTCGAAGTGACCGCAGTCACATCGCCCTTTCACTGACCGACATGACAGGAAAACAGCGCCGCTCGCCCCGCTCCGACTGTCGTGCCACCCACCAGGGTGAGGCTGACAACAACCAAGTTCAGCCTCGGGCGCAACAGGAAGCTCCGCCTCGCTCGACCTTAGGCCTCGGCCTCGGAAGGAGGTCTCCGCCTCGCCCGACCTTGGGCTCGGACCGACCGCGCCACGGGGGATACATCATTACCCTACCCCTAGCTAGCTCAGGCTACGGGGGAACAAGACCGGCGTCCCATCTGGCTCGCCTCGGTAACAAGTAATGATGGCTCCCCGCGTGGGTCCATGACGACGGTGGTTCTCAGCCCCCTACGGAAGCAAGGAGACGTCAGCAAGATCCCAGCAGCACCGACAGCTATGCTTCTACAGGGCTCAGGCACTTCTCCGACGGCCACATTACCGCGTACACATGGCTCTAGCACCTCTCCGACAGCCACGTTGGCATGTACACAGAGCTCAGACACCTCTCTGCCAGACACGTTAGCGCATAGCTACACCCCCCATTGTACACCTGGACCCTCTCCTTACATCTATAAAAGGGAGGTCCAGGGCCTTCATGCGAAAGGGTCGCACGGGAGAACGAGCTAACGAACAGGCTCACTCTCTCTCGCGCGCGAACGCTTGTAACCCCTACTACGAGCACACCCCTGGTGCGAGATAACACGAGCCGCGTTTCCCCCTTGTGTTCCATCTCGCGCCAACCCATCTGGGCTGGGACAAGCAGCGACAAATTTACTCGTCGGTCCAGGGACCCCCCGGGGTCGAAACGCCGACAGTTGGCGCGCCAGGTAGGGGCCTGCTGCGTGTTAACGAACAACTTCCCGTTGAGTTCCAGATGGGTAGTCTTCAGCAACCTCTTCAGCCCGGGACGGTGCTCCGCTTCGGGAGTCTCGAGTTCATGTCCCTCGACGGCAGCTACGACATGGTACTCCTCCTCCCGCAACGCGACAGCAACCACGATGGTCGTCAGCTCGCCCGGCGGCGGCGGACTCGACGACGTCTTCCCCCGTGGCGGAAGAGCAGCATCCGGGTTTGTCCCGCCACCCTCCTCGCCGCAGGAGGAGGAGACGGGGCAACCGTGGCCAGGCAGGAGGCGGCACCTCGTCAGTTGTCGAGTGAGTCGACAACGCCGGCACCCCAGCGGGGGGGGGGGCATGTCGGGCGTTGTCCTCGCACCTGAGACAACGACAGATGTCATTTCCCCGCAACGTGCCAACCCCAAGAGGGCAGATGACGCCAGCACGCTCGCGAAGGGCTTGCTGGGCGTTAGCCTCGTACCTGAGATAACGGTGCAGTCCGTCCCCGACGCGACTTCGCCACCGTCCATCGATCAAGAGGTACCATCCGTTTTCCACCCTGTGCCTTTTAGATTCAGCTTCGATCCACCAAGAGACCCCGCTTCGGTGAGCGCTTTCATAAAGACATATCCTAACCTTCCAGGGTACCATATGTGGTCATCTTGGGACCGACTGACGGCCGTCTCAACCTATGGGCCCCCGGGTTCCGAGGAAGAGGACGGTCCCGACTCCGGTTGGGATTTCTCCGGGCTCAGTAATCCCAGTGCCATGCGAGACTTCATGACCGCATGCGACTACTGCCTCTCCGGTTGCTCTGATGATGGCCACAACCTTGACGACGAGGGTTGTGGCCCAAGTCGCGAATGTTTCCATGTCAATCTAGGGGGTCACAACGAAGGCAACCACCTCGGTATGCCGGAGGATGACAATCCCCCTGGGCCTGCGCCTCGCGTTGACATCCTGCGGGAGCTAGCTGTGGTCCTAGTCCCCGCGGGGGGTTAGGACACACAGCTCGAGCAAATCCACGAGATGCAGGCCAAGCTCGACGAGGAAGCAGGGCAACTTGTGCAGCTCTGGCAAAACATCGAGCAGGAGTGGGCAGGCTGAGCACTCGCCGGAGAAGCGCGTCATCAGGCCCGGGACGTCCAGCGCCGTATCATTGACGATGCCAGGGCAAGGCTGCCCCTGGCCTCCAGCGGGGTCGGCCAGAATCTGGCTGCAGCGGCAATACTACTCCGAGCAATGCCGGAGCCATCCACCACCGAGGGGCGGCGTATCCAGGGAGAACTCAGGAATCTCCTGGAGGATGCCGCGGTCCGACAGGCCGAAAGCTCTGCCTCCCGAAGGCAAGGGTGCCCCCCGGAGCATCGCGCAACGACTTCCCGACTCATGCGGGAGGCCTCGGTCCACACCGGGCGCACGCGGGACACGACGCCTGCAGCCCCGGATCACCTCGGCAACGAGCATCACCGCCGCGACCATCGAGCCCGCCTCGACGAGAAGGTGCGCCGAGGCTACCACCCCAGGCGTGGTGGACGCTTCGACAGCGAGGAGGATCGGAGCCCCTCGCCCGAACCACTAGATCCGCAAGCCTTCAGCCGGGCCATACGACGGGCGCCGTTCCCGACCCGGTTCTGGAACCCGACTACCATCACCAAGTACTCGGGGAAACAAGGCCGGAGTTGTGGCTTGCGGACTACCGGCTGGCCTGCCAGCTGGGTGGAACGGACGACGACAACCTCATCATCCGCAACCTCCCGCTGTTCCTCTCCGACGCTGCCCGGGCCTGGCTGGAGCATCTGCCTCCCGCACAGATCTCCAACTGGGACGACCTGGTCAAAACTTTCTGAGAGCACCTAGAGGGGGGGGGTGAATAGGTGATCCTGTGAAACTTGAAACTTAATCCACAAAAGCTTGATTAGGCGTTAGCACAATAATGCCAAGTGGCTTAGAGAGGAGTCTCAACAAAACACAGTAACCACAGGAGATCAATCACAGAGATGACACAGTTGTTTATCCCGTGGTTCGGCCAAGACCAACGCTTGCCTACTCCACGTTGTGGTGTCCCAACGGACGAGGGTTGCAATCAACCCCTCTCAAGCGGTCCAAAGACCCACTTGAATACCACAGTGTTTTGCTTGCTTTACTATATCCCGTTTGCGAGGAATCTCCACACTTTGGAGCCTCTCGCCCTTACAAAGATGTTCACAAAGAAGCATGGAGTAAGGGAGGAATTAGCAACTCACATAAGACCCAAAGATCACAGCAAAATACGCACACACAAGACCCAGACTTAAGCTTAAAAGACTAGCACACTAGAACGAAGCTCAAATCACTAGAATGTCGAACAAGTGCGCAAGAATGGAGTGTGAGTGATCAAGAGTGCTCAAGGAATGCTTGGTATCCTCCTCCATGCGCCTAGGGGTCCCTTTTATATCCCCAAGGCAGCTAGGTGCCGTTGAGAGCAATCCGGGAAGGCAATTCTTGCCTTCTGTCGCAGTGTCGCCTGGCGCACCGGACAGTCCGGTGCACCACCGGACACTGTCCGGTGCGGATTTCCTTCCTTATTTAGCGAAGTCGACCGTTGGCAGACTTGGAGCCGTTGGCGGACCGGACACTGTCCGGTGCACACCGGACAGTCCGGTGCCCCCTCCCGACCGTTGGCTCGGCCACGTGTCTCGCGCAGATCGCGCAGCCGACCGTTGGCCCGGCCGATTGTTGGCTCACCGGACAGTCCAGTGAATTATAGCCGTACGCCGTTAAATTCTTCTCGAGAGCGGCCAGTTCGCCTGAGCCAGCCTGGCACACCGGACACTGTCCGGTGCACCACCGGACAGTCCGGTGCACCCAGACCGAGCTGACTTTGGCTGAACAGAGCCATCTCATTTCCAATTCAATCTTTCCTGTTTCCAGCACTTAGACACAATACATTAGTCCATAAAACAATGTACTAAGTCTGGAAACATACCTTTTGACATGATTTGCACTTTGTCCACCACATTGCATAGATCAACACAAAAGCACTTGCGTTGGCACTCAATCACCAAAATACTTAGAAATGTCCCAAGGGCACATTTCCCTTTCAATCTCCCCCTTTTTGGTGATTTATGCCAACACAACATAAAGCAACTAGAACAAGTGAAATATTAATGCAAATGAAAACTCAATATAGTTTTGATTCATATTTGGCATATATGGATCACTCTTTGCCACCACTTGGTTTGTTTTTGCAAATCGACCTCAATTTCCTAACTCTAAGTCAAACACACTTGGAGAGACATAAAGAGAGTTGTTCCAAGAGAATTGATCAAAGATTTCAAAAACTCCCCCTTTTCCCATAATTAAGCCTTCTCCCCACAAGAGACCAACTTTTGACAATAAGAGACAAACAAGAGTATTTTGACAAACAAAAAATTCTAACTCTACTATTTCAAAATTCTCAAGTGGTAGCTGATCCATTTATTGCTTTGGCCTTATTTTCTCCCCCTTTGGCATCAAGAACCAAAACGGGATCAATTTTGGCCCTTTAACCCCATTGCCTCACCAAAAATCTTCAACTAAGAGTAAAAGGCAGTAAGCATACAAAGATGAACTTGGAAAAAGTTACTCTTTTATCGGAGTGCAGTGGAAGTCTTGCATGGTCCAAGTTCACCTTTTCCCTTTCAAACCTCCTTTGAGACTAAAACAAGCAAACTCAAGCACACGATTAGTCTCAAAGGGTCAAGTTGTAGCACAACTCCCCCTAAATTTGTGCATCCCTTGCAAATGGACTTGAAAGGTCCGGGGAGTGCTTGTACAACTTGAGCACCATAAATAAACAACAAAATGCATAAGGAACATGATCAAAGGCATAAACACATGTATGCTATAATTCAATCCAAGTTCCGCGAATCTAAGACATTTAGCTCACTACACAACTTGCAAAAGGTCTGCTCATCTAAAGGCTTGGTAAAGATATCGGCTAGCTGGTTCTCGGAGCTAACATGAAACACTTCGGTATCTCCCTTTTGCTGGTGGTCTCTCAAAAAGTGATGCCGGATGTCTATGTGCTTTGTGCGGTTGTGTTCAACAGGATTATCCGCCATGCGAATAGCACTCTCATTATCACATAGGGGTGGGACTTTGCTCAGATTGTAGCCAAAGTCCCTGAGGGTTTGCCTCATCCAAAGTAGTTGCGCGCAACACTGTCCTGCGGCAACGTACTCGGCCTCAGCGGTGGATAGGGCAACAGAGGTTTGTTTCTTAGAACTCCATGACACCAGGGACCTTCCTAAGAATTGGCACGTCCCCGATGTACTCTTCCTATCGACCTTACATCCAGCATAGTCGGAGTCTGAATATCCAATCAAGTCAAAGGTAGACCCCTTTGGATACCAGATCCCGAAACAAGGCGTAGCGACTAAATATCTAAGAATTCGCTTCACCGCCACTAAGTGACACTCCTTAGGATTGGATTGAAATCTAGCACACATGCATACACTAAGCATAATATCCGGTCTACTAGCACATAAATACAGTAAAGACCCTATCATTGACCGGTATGCCTTTTGATCAACGGACTTACCTCCTTTGTTGAGGTCGGTGTGTCCGTCGGTTCCCATTGGAGTCTTTGCGGGCTTGGCGTCCTTCATCCCAAACCGCTTGATCAAGTCTTGTGTGTACTTGGTTTGAGAGATGAAGGTTCCATCCTTGAGTTGCCTCACTTGGAACCCAAGGAAGTAGCTTAACTCGCCCATCATTGACATCTCGAATTTCTGCGTCATCACCCTGCTAAACTCTTCACATGACTTTTGGTTAGTAGAACCAAATATTATGTCATCGACATAAATTTGGCACACAAAAGGATCACCATCACAAGTCTTAGTAAAAAGAGTTGGATCTGCTTTCCCAACCTTGAAAGCATTAGCAATTAAAAAGTCTCTAAGTCATTCATACCATGCTCTTGGGGCTTGCTTAAGTCCATAGAGCGCCTTAGAGAGCTTACACACGTGGTCGGGGTGCCGTTCATCCTCGAAGCCAGGGGGTTGCTCCACATACACCTCCTCCTTGATTGGCCTGTTGAGGAAAGCGCTCTTCACATCCATTTGGAACAACCTGAAGGAATGGTGAGCGGCATATGCTAGCAAAATACGAATTGACTCTAGCCTAGCCACAGGAGCAAAAGTCTCCTCAAAGTCCAAACCTGCGACTTGGGCATAACCTTTTGCCACAAGTCATGCCTTGTTCCTTGTCACCACCCCGTGCTCGTCTTGTTTGTTGCGGAACACCCACTTGGTTCCCACAACATTTTGCTTGGGACGAGGCACCAGTGTCCAAACTTCATTTCTTTTGAAGTTGTTGAGCTCCTCCTGCATGGCCAACACCCAGTCCGGATCTAGCAAGGCCTCTTCTACCCTGAAAGGCTCAATAGAAGAGACAAAGGAGTAATGCTCACAAAAATTAACTAATCGAGATCGAGTAGTTACTCCCTTGCTAATATCACCCAAAATTTGGTCGACAGGATGATCCCTTTGAATCATTGCTCGAACTTGGGTTGGAGGTGTCAGTTGTGCTTCTTCCTCCATCACATGAACATCTTGTGCTCCCCCTTGATCACACGCCTCCTGTTCATCATCTTGAGTTGGGGGTTGCACCATTGTTGAGGAAGAAGGTTGATCTTGCTCATCTTGTTCCTGTGGCCGCACATCTCCAATCGCCATGGTACGTATTGCGGGCGTTGGAACTTCTTCATCTACATCATCATAGTCAACAACTTGCTCTCTTGGAGAGCCATTAGTCTCATCAAATACAACGTCGCTAGAGACTTCAACCAAACCCGATGATTTGTTGAAGACTCTATACGCCTTTGTATTTGAGTCATAACCTAACAAAAACCCTTCTACGGCTTTGGGAGCAAATTTGGAATTCCTACCCTTCTTCACTAGAATCTAGCATTTACTCCCAAAAACACGGAAATACGAAACATTGGGTTTGTTACCGGTTAGTAGCTCGTATGACGTCTTCTTGAGGAGGCGATGAAGGTAGACCCTGTTGATGGCGTGGCAAGCCGTGTTCACGGCTTCCGACCAAAAGCGCTCGGGGGTCTTGAACTCTCCAAGCATCGTCCTCGCCATGTCTATAAGCGTCCTGTTCTTTCTCTCTGCCACACCATTTTGCTATGGTGTGTAGGGAACGGAGAACTCGTGCTTGATCCCTTCCTCCTCAAGGTACTCCTCCACTTGAAGGTTCTTGAACTCGGACCCATTTTCGCTCCTTATCTTCTTCACCTTGAGCTCAAACTCGTTTTGAGCTCTCCTTAGGAAGCGCTTGAGGGTCCCTTGGGTTTCAGATTATCCTGCAAAAAGAATACCCAAGTGAAGCAGGAAAAATCATCAACTATAACAAGACCATACTTACTTCCTCCTATACTTAGATAGGCGACGGGTCCGAAAAGGTCCATGTGAAGCATCTCCAAAGGTCTTGATGTGGTCATCACATTTTTTGGAGTGATGAGAGCTTCCCACCTGTTTGCCTGCTTGACAAGCTGCACAAGGTCTATCTTTTTCGAATTGCACATTAGTTAAACCTATCACGTGTTCTCCCTTTAGAAGCTTGTGAAGGTTCTTCATCCCCACATGTGCTAAGCGGCGATGCCACAGCCAGCCCATGCTAGTCTTAGCAATTAAGCATGCATCTAGACCGGCCTCCTCTTTTGCAAAATCAACTAAGTAAAGTTTGCCGTCTAGTACACCCTTAAAAGCTAGTGAACCATCACTTCTTCTAAAGACAGACACATCTACATTTGTGAATAGACAATTATATCCCATATTGCATAATTGACTAACAGATAACAAATTATATCCAAGAGACTCAACTAAAAACACATTAGATATAGAGTGCTCGGATGAAATAGCAATTTTACCTAACCCTTTTACCTTGCCTTGATTCCCATCACCGAATATTATTGAATCTTGGGAATCCTTGTTTTTGACGTAGGAGGTGAACATCTTCTTCTCCCCCGTCATATGGTTTGTGCATCCGCTATCGATAATCCAGCTTGAACCCCCGGATGCATAAACCTGCAAGGCAAATTTAGGCTTGGGTCTTAGGTACCCAACTCTTGTTGGGTCCTACAAGGTTAGTCACAATTGTCTTAGGGACCCAAATGCAAGTTTTGTCTCCCTTGCATTTTGCCCCTAATTTTCTAGCAACTATCTTCCTATCCTTTCTACAAATAGCAAAGGAAGCATTTAAAGCATGATATATTGTAGAAGGTTCATTAACTTTCCTAGGAACATTAACGACATTTCTCCTAGGCCTATGAACAAAATATCTCCTAGACATATCTCTACTATGCATATAGGAAGAACTAGTAGCAAATATGGCATGAGAGTCAAAATCATCATAATCATTACAACTCCTATACGACTGTCTTCTATCATGGTACATAAACGCATGGTTCTTTTTAGCACCACTAGCCATAGGAGCCTTCCCTTTCTCCTTGGCGGAGATGGGAGCCTTATGGCTTGTTAAGTCCTTGGCTTCCCTCTTGAAGCCAAGTCCATCCTTAATTGAGGGGTGTCTACCAATCGTGTAGGCATCCCTTGCAAATTTTAGCTTGTCAAATTAATTCTTGCTAGTCTTAAGTTGGGCATTAAGACTAGCCAATTCATCATTCAATTTGGAAATTGAAGCTAGGTGTTCACTACAAGCATCAATGTCAAAATCTTTACATCTCTTGCAAATCATAACATGTTCTACACAAGAGTTAGATTTACTAGCTATTTCTAACTTAGCATTCAAACCATCATTCATGCTCCTTAAGCTAGAAATTGTCTCATGGCAAGAAGATAGTTCACAAGAAAGCATTTCATTTCTTTTAACTTCTAAAGCATAAGATTTTGTGCCTCTACAAATTTGTCATGCTCTTCATACAAAAGGTCCTCTTGTTTTTCTAAGAGTCTATCCTTTTCATTCAAGGCATCAATCAATTCATTAATCTTATCTACTTTAGTTCTATCCAATCCCTTGAACAAACAAGAGTAATCTATTTCTTCATCACTAGACTCATCATCACTAGAAGAATCATAAGTGGCATTGTTTTGACTACATACCTTCTTCTCCTTTGCCATGAGGCATGTGTGACGCTCGTTTGGGAAGAGAGATGATTTGTTGAAGGCGGTGGCAGCGAGTCCTTCATTATCGGAGTCGGATGACGAACAATCCGAGTCCCATTCCTTGCTAAGGTGTGCCTCGCCCTTAGCCTTCTTGTATGCCTTCTTCTTCTCCTTCTTGTTCCCCTGTTCTTGGTCACTATCATTATCGGGGCAGTTAGCGATAAAATGACCAATCTTACCACATTTGAAGCATGAGCGCTTCCCCTTTGTCTTGGTCTTGCTTGGCTGCCCTTTGCGACCCTTTAGCGCCATCTTGAAGCGCTTGATGATGAGGGCCATCTCTTCATCATTGAGCCCGACCGCCTCAACTTGCACCACCTTGCTAGATAGCGCCTCCTTGCTTCTCGTTGCCTTCAGAGCAATGGGTTGAGGCTCATGGATTGGACCGTTCAACGCGTCGTCGACATATCTTGCCTCCTTGATCATCATTCGCCCGCTTACAAATTTCCCAAGAACTTCTTCGGGCGACATCTTGGTGTACCTAGGATTTTCACGGATATTGTTCACCAAATGTGGATCAAGTACAGTAAAGGACCTTAGCATTAGACGAACGACGTCGTGGTCCGTCCATCGTGTGCTTCTGTAGCTCCTTGTCTTGTTGATGAGGGTCTTGAGCCGGTTGTATGTTTGGGTTGGCTCCTCTCCCCTGATCATTGCGAATCTTCCAAGCTCGCCCTCCACCAACTCCATTTTTGTGAGTAAGGTGACGTCGTTCCCCTCATGTGAGATCCTGAGGGTGTCCCAGATCTGCTTGGCATTGTCCAAGCCGCTCACCTTATGATACTCGTCCCTGCACAAAGAGGCTAACAACACAGTAGTAGCTTGTGCATTTCTATGAATCTGTTCATTGATGAACATAGGACTATCCGAGCTATCAAATTTCATTCCACTTTCCACAATCTCCCATATGCTCGGATGGAGAGAGAACAGGTGACTACGCATTTTGTGGCTCCAAAATCTGTAGTCCTCTCCATCAAAGTGAGGAGGTTTGCCAAGTGGAATGGAGAGCAAATGAGCATTTGTACTTTGCGGCATACGAGAGTAGTCAAAAGAAAAGTTCAAATTAACCGTCTTTCTTTTGTCATAGTCGTTGTCGTCGTTGTCCTTTTGGGAAGAAGTGGACTCATCGCTGTCGTCGTAGTAGACGATCTCCTTGATGCGCCTTGTCTTCTTCTTCCCATCTTTGCGTTTGTGGCCCGAGCCCGAGTCGGTAGGCTTGTCATCCTTGGGCTCGTTGACGAAGGACTCCTTCTCCTTATCATTGATCACCATCCCCTTGCCCTTAGGATCCATCTCTTCGGGCGGTTAGTCCCTTTCTTGAAGAGAACAACTCTGATACCAATTGAGAGCACCTAGAGGGGGGGTGAATAGGTGATCCTGTGAAACTTGAAACTTAATCCACAAAAGCTTGATTAGGCGTTAGCACAATAATGCCAAGTGGCTTAGAGAGGAGTCTCAACAAAACACAGTAACCACAGGAGATCAATCACAGAGATGGCACAGTGGTTTATCCCGTGGTTCGGTCAAGACCAACGCTTGCCTACTCCACGTTGTGGTGTCCCAACGGACGAGGGTTGCAATCAACCCCTCTCAAGCGGTCCAAAGACCCACTTGAATACCACGGTGTTTTGCTTGCTTTACTATATCCCGTTTGCGAGGAATCTCCACACTTTGGAGCCTCTTGCCCTTACAAAGATGTTCACAAAGAAGCACGGAGTAAGGGAGGAATTAGAAACTCACACAAGACCCAAAGATCACAGCAAAATACGCACACACAAGACCCAGACTTAAGCTCAAAAGACTAGCACACTAGAACGGAGCTCAAATCACTAGAATGTCGAACAAGTGCGCAAGAATGGAGTGTGAGTGATCAAGAGTGCTCAAGGAATGCTTGGTCTCCTCCTCCATGCGCCTAGGGGTCCCTTTTATAGCCCCAAGGCAGCTAGGAGCCGTTGAGAGCAATCCGGGAAGGCAATTCTTGCCTTCTGTCGCCTGGCGCACCGGACAGTCCGGTGCACCACCGGACACTGTCCGGTGCGGATTTCCTTCCTTATTTGGCGAAGCCGACCGTTGGCAGACTTGGAGCCGTTGGCGCACCGGACACTGTCCGGTGCACACCGGACAGTCCGGTGCCCCCTCCCGACCGTTGGCTCGGCCACGTGTCTCGCGCAGATCGCGCAGCCGACCGTTGGCCCGGCCGACCGTTGGCTCACCGGACAGTCCGGTGCACACCGGACAGTCCGGTGAATTATAGCCGTACGCCGTTAAATTCTTCCCGAGAGCGGCCAGTTCGCCTGAGCCAGCCTGGCACACCGGACACTGTCCGGTGCACCACCGGACAGTCCGGTGCACCCAGACCGAGCTGACTTTGGCTGAACAGAGCCATCTCATTTCCAATTCAATCTTTCCTGTTTCCAACACTTAGACACATTACATTAGTCCATAAAACAATGTACTAAGTCTGGAAACATACCTTTTAACATGATTTGCACTTTGTCCACCACATTGCATAGATCAACACAAAAGCACTTGCGTTGGCACTCAATCACCAAAATACTTAGAAATGTCCCAAGGGCACATTTCCCTTTCACTTTCGTTGGAAACTTCCAGGGCACGTACGTGCGCCCTGGGAACTCCTGGGATCTCCGAAGCTGCCGCCAGTACCCAGGGGAATCCGTGCGAGAGTACAACCGACGGTTTTCGAAACAGCGCACCGAGCTGCCCAACATCACCGACTCGGATGTCATCAAGGCGTTCCTCGCCGGCACCACTTGCCGCGACCTGGTGAGCAAACTGGGCCGCAAGACTCCCACCAAGGCGAGCGAGTTGATGGACATCGCCACCAAGTTCGCCTCTCGTCAGGAGGCGGTCGAAGCCATCTTCCGGAAGGACAAGCAGCCTCAGGGACGCCAGCAGGAAGACGTCCCCGAGGCGTCCGCCCAGCATGGGACGAAGAAGAAGGCCAAGAAGAAGTCGCAAGCGAAACGCGACGCTGCCGACGCAGATCTTGTCGCTGCTGCCGAGCACAGGAACCCTCGGAAGCCTCCCGGAGGGGCCAACCTGTTCGACAAGATGCTCAAGGAGTCGTGCCCCTACCACTAGGGTCCCGTCAAGCACACCCTTGAGGAATGCGTCATGCTTCGGCGCTACTTCCATAAGGCCGGGCCACCGGCGGAAGACGACAAAGGGCAAGACAACAACAAGAAAGAGGGCGACAAGGCAGAGGAGTTCCCCGAGGTCCATGGCTGTTTCATGATCTACGGTGGGCAAGTGGTGAACGCCTCGGCTCGGCACCGCAAGCAGGAGCGCCGGGAGGTCTGCTCGGTAAAGGTGGCGGCACCAGTCTACCTAGAATGGTCCGACAAGCCCATCACCTTCGACCAAGGCGACCACCCCGACTACGTGTCGAGCCCAGGAAGGTACCCGCTTGTCGTCGACCCCGTCATCAGCAATGCCAGGCTCACCAAGGTCCTCATGGACGGAGGCAGCAACCTCAACATCATCTACGCCGAGACCCTCGGGCTCTTGGGGATCGATCTGCCCACGATCCGGGCTGATGCGGCGCCCTTTCACGGGATCATCCCTGGGAAGCACGTCCTGCCCCTTGGACAACTCGATCTGCCCGTCTGCTTCGGAACTCCCTCCAACTTCCGAAAGGAAACCCTCACGTTCGAGGTGGTCGGGTTCCGAGGAACCTACCACGCGGTGCTGGGGAGACCGTGCTACACCAAGTTCATGGCCGTCCCCAACTACACCTACCTCAAGCTCAAGATGCCAGGCCCCAACAGGGTCATCACCGTCGGATCCACGTACCGACATGCGTACGAATGCGACGTGGAGTGCATGGAGTACGCTGAGGCCCTCGCCGAGTCTGAGGCCCTCATCGCCGACCTAGAGTGCCTCTCCAAGGAGGTGCCTGATGCGAAGCGCCACGCCGGCAACTTCGAACCAGCTGAGGCGGTTAAGTCCGTCCCTCTTGACCCCAGCAACGATGCTGACAAGAAGGTTCGGATCGGATCCGATCCCAAATAGGAAGCAGTGCTCGTCGACTTTCTTCGCGCAAATGCCGAAATTTTTGCGTGGAGTCCCTCGGACATGCCGGGCATACCGAGGGATGTCGCCGAGCACTCGCTGAATATCAGAGCTGGAGCCCGACCCGTGAAGCAGCACCTGCGCCGCTTTGACGAAGAGAAGCGCAGGGCCATAGGCGAGGAGATCCACAAGCTGATGGCCGCAGGGTTCATCAAAGAGGTATTCCATCCTGAATGGCTAGCTAACCCTGTGCTTGTAAAGAAGAAAGGTGGGAAGTGGAGGATGTGTGTAGACTACACTGGTCTAAACAAATCATGTCCGAAGGTTCCCTACCCTCTGCCTCGCATCGACCAAATTGTGGACTCCACTGCTGGGTGCGAAACCCTGTCATTCCTTGACGCCTATTCAGGTTATCACCAAATCAAGATGAAAGAGTCTGACCAGCTCGCGACTTCTTTCATCACACCTTTTGGCATGTACTGTTATACTACTATGCCATTTGGCTTGAGGAATGCAGGTGCAACATACCAAAGGTGCATGAACCACGTGTTCGGAGAGCACATCGGCCGAACGGTCGAGGCTTACGTTGATGACATCGTTGTTAAGATGAGGAAAGCCTCCGACCTCCTCTCCGACCTTGAAACGACATTCAAGTGTCTGAGAGCGAAGGGCGTGAAGCTCAATCCCGAGAAGTGTGTCTTCGGAGTCCCCCGAGGCATGCTCCTGGGGTTCATCGTCTCCGAGCGGGGCATCGAGGCCAACCCGGAAAAAATCGCGGCCATCACCAACATGGGGCCTATCAAAGATTTGAAAGAAGTACAAAGGGTCATGGGATGCCTTGCGGCTCTAAGCCGCTTTATCTCGCGCCTCGGCAAAAAAGGCCTACCCTTGTACCGCCTCTTAAGGAAGGCCGAGCGCTTCACTTGGACCCCCGAGGCCGAGGAAGCCCTCGAAAACTTAAAGGCGCTCCTTACAAACGCGCCCATCTTGGTGCCCCCCGCTGCGGGAGAAGCCTTCTTGATCTACGTAGCCGCAACCACTCAGGTGGTCAGCGCCGCGATCGTAGTCGAGGACGAGAAGAAGGGCATGCACTGCTCGTCCAGAGGCCGGTCTACTTCATCAGTGAAGTGCTATCCGAGACCAAGATCCGCTACCCGCAAATTCAGAAGCTATTGTATGCAGTAATTCTAACGCGGCGAAAGTTGCGACACTACTTCGAGTCTCATCCAGTAACTGTGGTGTCATCCTTCCCCTAGGGGAGATCATCCAGTGTCGAGAGGCCTCGGGTAGGATAGCAAAGTGGGCACTGGAGCTCATGGGCGAAACACTCTCATTCGTCCCTCGGAAGGCCATAAAGTCCCAAGTCTTGGCGGATTTCCTGGCGGAATGGGTCGACACCCAATTGCCAACAGCTCCGATCCAACCGGAACTTTGGACCATATACTTCGATGGGTCGCTGATAAAAATAGGAACAAGTGCTGGCCTGCTCTTCATCTCACCCCTCGGGAAACATCTCCGCTACGTGCTGCGCCTCCATTTTCTGGCGTCAAACAACGTGGCCGAGTACGAGGCTCTGGTTAACGGGTTGTGCATCGCCATCGAGCTAGGGGTCCGGCGCCTCGACACTCGTGGCGACTCGCAGCTTGTCATTGACCAAGTCATGAAGAACTCCCACTGCCGCGACCGGAAGATGGAGGCCTACTGCGACGAAGTTCGGCGCCTGGAAGACAAGTTCTACGGGCTTGAACTCAACCATATCGCTCGACGGTACAATGAGACTGCGGATGAGCTGGCTAAAATAGCCTTGGGGCAGACAACGGTTCCCCCGGACGTCTTCTCCAGAGACATACATCAACCCTTCGTCAAGATCGACGACACGCCCGAGCCTGGGGAGGCCTTGGCCCAGCCCGAGGTATCCTCTAGCGCCGAGGGTGAGGCCTTGCGCGTCGAGGGAGAGCGGAATGGGGTTGCGCTAAACCGAAACTGGCAGACCCCGTACCTAGAATATCTCCACCGAGGAGAGCTACCCCTCGACAAGGCCAAGGCTCAGCGACTGGCTCGGCGCGCCAAGTCGTTCGTCATACTGGGTGATGAAAAGGAGCTCTACCACCGCAGCCCCTCAGGCATTCTCCAACGATGCATATCTGTCGCCGAAGGACATGAGCTATTGCAAGAAATACACTCGGGGGCTTGCGATCACCACGCAGCACCTCGAGCCCTCGTGGGAAACGCCTTCCGACAAGGTTTCTACTGGCCAACCGCGGTGGCCGACGCCACTAGGATTGTACGCTCTTGCCAAGGGTGTCAATTCTACGCAAGACAAACGCACCTGCCCGCTCAGGCCCTGCAGACAATACCCATCACCTGGCCGTTTGCTGTGTGGGGTCTGGACCTCGTCGGTCCCTTGCAGAAGGCACCCGGGGGCTTCTCGCACCTGCTGGTCGCCATCGACAAATTCTTTAAGTGGATCGAGGTCCGACCCCTAACCAGCATCAGGTCCGAGCAGGCGGTGGCATTCTTCACAAACATCATCCATCGCTTTGGGGTCCCGAACTCCATCATCACCGACAATGGCACGCAGTTCACTGGGAAGAAGTTCCTGGACTTCTGCGAGGACCACCACATCCGTGTGGACTGGGCCGCCGTAGCTCACCCCATGACGAATGGGCAGGTGGAGCATGCCAACGGTAGGATTTTGCAGGGACTTAAACCAAGGATCTACAACGACCTCAACAAGTTTGGCAGGCGGTGGATGAAAGAGCTACCCTCGGTGGTCTGGAGTCTGAGGACGACGCCAAGCCGAGCCACGGGTTTCTCGCCGTTCTTTCTAGTCTATGGGGCCGAGGCTATCTTACCCACAGACTTAGAATACGGTTCCCCGAGGACAAAGGTGTACGACGACCGAAGCAACCAGACCAGCCGAGAACACTCACTCGACCAGCTCGAAGAGGCTCGGGACGTGGCCTTACTACACTCGGCACGATATCAGCAGTCTCTATGACGCTACCACGCCCGAGGGGTTTGGTCCTGAGGCTTCCAGGTGGGAGACTTGGTACTTCGGCTGCGACAGGACGCCCGAGGGCGCCACAAGCTTACTCCTCCCTGGGAAGGGCCGTTCATCATCACCAAGATTTTGAAGCCCGGGACATACAAGCTAGCCAACAATCAAGGCGAGGTCTACAACAACGCTTGGAACATCCAACAGCTACGTCGCTTCTACCCTTAATATGTTTCAAGTCGTTCATATACCTCGTTCTCTTTATATACATAAATAAAGTCTAACTGTCAAGGAAGGGTCAGCCTTGCCTCGGCAAAGCCCGACCCTCCCTCGGGGGCTAAAAGGGGGGAACCCCCTCTGCGTCAAAATTTTCCTCGAAAAAAGTCTTTTGCCAGAACGTCTTTCGCGCCTTTCGACTGCTTCGATAGCGGGATCCTGAAAACGATGAGAGTACACGTAAGCGGCAAGGCTGACCGAGCTGAGGGACTCATACGCCTCCGGGATACGAATACCTCACTCATCACCTTCCGCGATAAGTAACTCACGCTCGGATAAGCGATTCTGCTACCAAACAAGTCCTAACGCTCGAAAACTTTTCTGCCAGAACGATTTTCGTGCCTTCTCGACTATTTCGATAACAGAATCCTGCAAACAAGTAAGAGTGCACGTAAGCGGCAAGGCCGATCGAGCCAAGGGACTCCTACGCCTCCGGGATACGGATACCTCACTCATCACCTTCCGCGAAAAGTAACTCTCGCTCGGATAAGCGATTCTGCTACTGACGAACAAGTCCTGATACTCAAAACAAGAGGAAAGGAAACATAGCTTTATAACACGACAATAAGATGTTTAGGCCTCGGCGGCCGCAAAAAACATACGCATACTACAGACAAACTGTTCTTGTAGGTTCAGACATCGGCAGAGGGAGCAGCAGCACCCTCGGCGTCGTTTCCACCTTCGGCGGAATCTGGCCCGGCCTCGGACGGCGACACAGGCGGAAGGATCCCCACCTCGAAGGAGGACGCCAGCACCGCGCTTGGGCCCTCAAAGCCAAGGTCTTTGCCAGGGCCCCGGCCCGAGTAGACACCTCGGTTGGCCGCTCCGTAGCCTCAGCCAGCTGTCCCCCAAGGACCTCAGCCTGGCTCACGGCCTCGACAGCGTGACTCCGGGGTTGGTCCCGCTCGCGGATGACCTGGCCAAGCCCCAGCCGCCGCCGCTGCACCTCCTCGGCCTAGGACGCCGCCTGCTCCTGGGTCGACGAAGCCTCTTTTCGAGCCGACTCTGCCTCTGTCCACACCGACATTGCTGCCTCTGGCTCCAGCTCATTGCAGAGCAGCCGAAGGTTCTAAAATTGAGCAAGAGAGGCCTTGAGTGGCAAGGCCGACCGAGCCGAGGGACTCCTACGCTTCCGGGATACGGATACCTCACTCGTCACCTTCCGCGCAGAGCAACTCACACTCGGTTAAGCGGTTCAGCTAGCCGACAGGCGAGTCCTAGTGCTCGAAATGAGGAAGGAACACGGCTTCATGCTCAAATACCCAGATGTTCAGGCCTCGATAGCCACAATGAACAAACACCCATACTCAGGGTGCCATTATAAACGGAACTCCGGTTCCACTCCCACGGGTATGAACTACCTCCACACCAGAGGGCCTGCGGGACAACAAACTCCAGGTGGCTCGCTGGTGACCACTGCACCAGCATCGCGGCAACGACCTCCGCTTCGGGCGGCTAAACAGCAGCAGCGATGACCTCAGGGCAGGCGCTGCTGTGGAAAGGCCGTCGTCCATGTCCCCACACGAGGGGCGAGGACAAGCTGTCAAAGCCGAAGAGCCTAAGGTCCGACCGCAGGTGGCGCCGACGATCTCATCGGCGGAGAAACCTTCTCTGGCTGCCACCACCTCGGCACCGACGACAGCGGCCACCTGCGCGCCAGCGCCACGCCGACGAATGGCGGCCGTCCCAGCCTGCACCGGCAGATCCCCACTCAAGTCCTTGCGGACGGGCCATCACCGGTCTCCGCGTGGAGGCGTCGTGCTGGAGTGAGGACAAGGCAATCCAAGAACTCGAACGTCGCCTTAGCGGCGTGCGACGTCTTGGACGATCCCCCGGTGCAGTCGGCAACACAGGGAGGGCCGCAGACATGCCCGACCTGCGCGCGGCACGACAGTCGCCCATGCGGTGGACGGACAGCCACACCCGGACCAAGCGGCAGGAGGCAACTTCGGAGGCGGCACCAGAGCCAGCTGAGCCAGCGTGCCAGGCACGCTGCAGCTGACGACGCTCGCGGCCGACCAGGCCCGCGTCATCGAAGTTCGCCCCCTCCACGAGGCCGGTGACAGCAGCCACCCGCGCACGGCACGACCGCCGCCCGAGGTGGAGGACGGACAGCTGCACCCTGTCCAAGCAGCAGCAGTTCGCCTTCCCCCGCATGGCTGGAGGATGCCTCCTTCGCACAGCTGGAGGATGCCCCTCTCCCCCGAGCGCCGGAGGAAGAAGCGGGTCGCCGGCCCACGTGGAGGTAGGCCCCGACTCGCCCCGCCCTCCTCCCCAGCACGGATGATGAAGATCCTTGAAGCTGAGGGCGGGGCAGAGGCCGCAGCCCGGCTTGCTTCTCCCCACCACCAAACTGGTAGTCATCATCCTGGATGACCATTGGTGAGGGAATGCAGCCGGGCTGCATGATGAAAATCCTTGAAGCCGAGCGATGGCTGAAGGGAGCCAACCCCCACGAAGTCTCGCTCCTCCAACGGCAGCAAGACGAAGGCAACGCGGGTGCCCCCCATCCGGGGGCTCGGAAGGTGGAAGGGCGCGATGCATGAGGGGAGTGCGAAGGCATGGCTACTGACCGGGGGATCGATCCCTTTTTAAAGGCGGCTCTCCCCACTCGCATCCTCAAGCGTCACGGGCAAAGTCTTCACCGACGTGCTCCGGGGTCCTCCCCCTACGACACGGGGGCTGGGTCCCACACGTCATGCAAGCTGACCAGAAACGGAAGAAGCCAAACCACTGCGCGTGAAGCAGGTAACCACCCCGTGGTTATAAGCGTTCCCCCATTCTCGCTGAAACCAGCAGGCTAAAGGGCGGACCGCCATGGAGGAGGCGTGCAACCGCACCGCGGTGGCGCACCCGGCGCACCCCTTCGGCTTCGTCGCATCCGACATGGAGGCCCAGACCCACACGTCATGTAACCGGCGCGCCGGTTACTACGTGCAAGAAACCGCACCGCCACTTGCGCTAATGTCGCACCTTCTCGACTGCGGAACCGGTGCCGCGACTTGAGGCAGCCCTGTGCATGACCCAACAGTGCCAATCGAGCACAACGATCACGGGTCAGTCAGCCGCGGGAGGAGGCGCGATGATTGATGTGGCCAAAAGTGGACCAGCAGTAATGGCGGCAGCAGACGAGCGGAAGCAGCGGTCAAATCGCCTGCAGTCTCGCGTCCCCTCCTGAGGCGGCAGGTGAAAGGGAAATAGGGTCAAACCTTTCCCTAATTGATTTTGGTGGTTGAATTGCCCAACACAAATAATTGGACTAACTAGTTTGTTCTAGATTATACATTCTACAGGTGCCAAAGGTTCAACACAAACCAATCAAAAGAACAAGTTAGGTCTCAAAAGAAAGGAGCAAAAAGGAAACCGAAGGCTGCCCTGGTCTGGCGCACCGGACAGTCCGGTGTGCCACCGGACAGTGTCCGGTGCACCAGGGTGCTTCAGCTCGAACTCTTCACCTTCGGGTTTCCCAGGCGCAGCTCCGCTATAATTCACCGGACTGCCCGGTGCACCACCAGACTGTCGGGTGCACCAGTGGAGCAACGGCTATCTGCGCGCAATGGTCGACTCTGCAAAGTGAACAGTAGAATTCAGATGTCAGAGTAGCGAGTCAGAGGGGCACCAGACTGTCCGGTGTGCCACCGGACTGTCCGGTGCCACAAGAGGACAAAGCCTCCAACGGTCGACCAGCTCCAAGACCTAACGACAGGATGACGTGGCGGCGCACCGGACACTGTCCAGTGGCGCACCGGACTGTCCGGTGCGCCCTTCGCCAGCACACTTCACCAACGGCTAGATTTTGGTTGGTGGCTATAAATACCACCCCAACCG
This sequence comes from Zea mays, assembly GCF_902167145.1. Classification (NCBI taxonomy): domain Eukaryota; kingdom Viridiplantae; phylum Streptophyta; class Magnoliopsida; order Poales; family Poaceae; genus Zea; species Zea mays. Next base: position 136,816,092 of record NC_050098.1, on the reverse strand, counting down.
GCCACTTCAATGTGTGGGAGCCCAAGCAACATTCCAAGTCATCTAGTTGACATACTCAAGCCCTCCCAACCACATATATTCATTGATCCATCCTATACACAAGATTTAGACCACTACAACCAACACAAGTGCAACAAAAGAGAGAGCAAGCAAAAGAGAGCTACTCATTTGAGTTTAGCACTAGTGCCTTGTGAGATTCATTGAGAGATAGTGTGTGCTACATCTTTGTGTTCATTTGTGCGTGGAGTATTGACTCCCATTCAACTTCCACCAAAGTTTTGGAGGCCTTGTAAAAGCTAGCAAGAGACACCAAAGAGTGTGGTGATCCTTGCGAGGTCTTAAGTGATCCTTGAGAAGAAGAAGAGCCCACCGATCTTGAGTGATCGGTGGAGAGAGGGAAAGGGTTGAAAAAGACCCGTCCTTAGCGGACTCCTCAACGGGGACTAGGCCTTCGAGGGCCGAACCTCGGTAAAACAAATCACCCGTGTCTCGTGTGCTTATTGCTTGTGATTTGTTTGTCCTTTCCCTTTCTAAGTTTCTCTTGCATTACTCTTTGCTAATTCTATTTGGTGTTTCTCTAAGTTAAACTCTCATTTAGTGAAGCAACACATTGCGAGAGAGAACTTGTGTTTTTTCTCTTCTTGCCTAAGCCTTCTTGCTTCATTATCATAGACTTATTAGTAGTATTGATTTATCAATTCCGCATTATTTGAAAGTAATACTCTCTACAAGCAAGGACTTAATTTTTTATACTCCGATAATTATATATCTTGTTCTAACCACTTATCAAGGGATCTAGTTGGGGGATAAAGTTTTAAATTTCAGGTTTCGCCTATCCACCCCCCCTCTAGGCGACTTTCAATTGGTATCAGAGCTAGGCACTTCATATTGAGTCTAACAACTCGAAGTGATGGCTCGTAGAAGATCCCAAAAGAAGAAGAAGACAACTCCGAAGGAGAACAAGGAGGTAACTCTTGAAATATTACTTTCTGATTGTTCTAATTATGATTCATGGTCTACTAAAGTGATAAATGCTTTTAGAACCGTAGACCCACAATTAGAACAAATTATGGATAAGAGTATCTTCCCTCCTAGTTATAATGGAAAAATTATCTCCGAGGAGGATCAAAGATGTTTTCGCTTAAACTACCTAGCTTATGACATCTTAAGTAATTCTCTTAGCAATGAGGATTATCATGCCTTCATATCAAATAAAGACGAATCCATTTATGATGCGCATGATATTTGGACTAGAATTAAAAATAAATTTGATGAGTCCAAACAGGATAGTTCATTTTGTGCCTCTACTTCCTTTGTTATTTGTGATACTAACCCTTGCAAGGAAGAAGAAGAAAATGAACGATGGAGACCAAACGATGAATCCACCTCTCCAAAAGGTTTGTCTTCCCATTTCGATTCCCACATATGTTGTGTGGCTAATGAAAATGATAGTGGAAGGACAAATGAGGATGAGGAGGAAGAAAGAAGCTTCTTGCATCTCTACGCTCGCCTAAGCCAAGAAGATAAGGCGGTCATGCTCAAACTTCTAGAAAGAGCGAGAGAGCAAAGCGAAGCTCGTCAAAGGCTAGAAGATGTTCTCTCCATGAAAATGCTACACTTTGACGAGTTAACTAAAGAACATGAGGAGCTAAAGTGCTCTCATGTTGATTTGGTCCAAAGGTATGAAACTATTTCAATTGAGCAAGATAACGCTTTACATTGTATCGCTCAATTAGTAAATAGGAATACCTTGCTTAAAGACCATGTAGAAAAGCTAAAAGTTGAAAATCTAGCCTTTCAAGAAAAATATGATATGATCCTTTGCTCTCATGAAAATCTTATGGATGATCATATCATATTAAATATTGCTCATGAGGTTGTGATAGAAAACTTAAAATCACAACAACCTCACTCATGCACATATATTCAAATTGAAACTATATTACCATGTGCTAATGCTTGTTGTTCGTCGACAAGCAAATCTTCCTTTGAGCTAGAATTTGCAGGAACAAATGATGATTCATATCAAAAGCTTAAAGAAGAAAATGAGAGGCTAATAAGGAGCTTGACACAACTAAAAGGGAAATGCATTGCTCAACCTTCTCAAGATAACCGTGATCACATGGTGAAAAAGCTTGAGACGGGAACAACCGTGGCATGCACTAAATCCCTTGAAGAAAATGTCAAGGACTTGAGGATTGCCAAGAGGAGGAAGCAAAAGAAGAAAATCAACGCCTCTTCCAAAAGCCTCAACCATGCCTCCATAAAGGTAACATCCAAGGTAATAATCAAGTCACACTTCATACAAATAGAAATAAGAAGTGTAGTGAATGCTTTGAAAAGGGGCACTTGATTAGATCATGTCCCTATATTAAAAATGGCTTGATTATTAACAAGGATGATAAACTTTGTTTTAAATGTTCAAAAAAGGGACACTTTATTAAATCTTGTCCCCATTTGAAACAAAAAGGCATAGGGCTAGAAAAGAAAATATTTACTAACCATGTAGCAAGCAAGAAACGAGGAAGGAAGAAATCTTCAAGACTTGAAGATCGCCTTTGCTACATATGCCGAAAGAAGGGACATCAATGCAAGGATTGTCCCATTGGTAACAATCCCACTCCTAGCTTGTCAATTAATTCTCATGTAACTAGGCAACCAAAAATTGCAACTTGTGTTAGAAAGGTAATGAGTTTACCAAGTGCTAACACAAAGGACACTTGGGTTCCTAGATTTTTGTTGACTAACCATGATGGACCCATCAAGCAATGGGTACCAAAACATGCTTGACAAGATTTGCAGGAGAAGGAGATGGTATGAAGCCTTGGGGTGCTTGAAAGAGTCAATTCAGTTCTTATTAACTCAAGCTATCAATCTACATGATCCACATATCCAAGATTGACCCAAGGTTATTTCAAATTATTATGTCTAAAACTCATATCATCTCGGGAAGATATTGATGTTGTAGGAAATAAAGAATTAATCCTATGCCAAAAAGTCAAGACCTACAACATGGAGGAAAGCCAAAGGATGGTAACAATTATGCTTTTAAGTGCAAATATCTTAAATTATCATTTCTTATGTGTCTTGTGTATTCACATAGGAAAAGGAAGCACTTAAAATGTTCTTAAAATTATGTCACCATTTGTTGAAGAAATTCCTCCCATATGGTAGATTGTACATTCATCATTTCTATACTATGACAATCTACATGTTTTAAATTATTAAGCAACTCATGGCATGTTTTACACTTATTATCTTATTATTGCCATGATTCTAGATATAGAGAGATATTCCAAGTTCCTAAAAGAATAGGGTGTCATGTAAGGAATTCAAATCCCTACAACACCTACAAAAGGAAGATTCTCTCTATAACTAGAATAGTGAGACTAATGCTTTTATCTAAGTAACCCATGTAGTCTCACTAGTAGAGAATATGTTCTCTTTGGAGATGCGTAATTTAACATAAAAAGAAAAGTCAATCCAATGATTTATGTTGTTTTGCTTCTTGGTTATATTGGATATGATTCTTCTACATCTATCGCTCTCCATGTTATGAATTAGATTTATTCCCATAATCTTAAAAGAACTAACTATGCTTGTTCCATAAGATAAAACTGAGCATACTTCAAGGAATAATCTAGTTCATATTATAAAGTTTCCATGCTTTAGTAATCCACTTTTCATTCCTTATCAAAATGATTACAAAAAGGGAAACTAGTGCTTGTGTTGCGTTTAACATTTCTCTTGATCTTACTTATGAAAATCTACAAGAAAGTAAGTGCAAGTTTAATGCCACAAGCCTCAAAGGGTTGATGTTCACCCAAAGGAAGAAAGGTAAACGCAAAGGTATGGGAACTCATCTTCTCGATCAAATATAGTTCCCATCAATGGTTGTTTACTCTAATATATCATATTCTACCTATGTAAAGAATAGATTCTTAATTGGACCAAAGTCAGATAGATGTGCATTCAATCTCATCCTAATATAATGCACTTGTCCATTAGAATCTATTTCATGCCTTTGCTATACTTGTTCTCATATTGATTTGCTTGTAAATAATGATCAATAAATTCAATATGAAGAAGTAAATTTTCTATGATTGATCAAAATGTTTAAAAGGTGCATATTCCTCTTTCCTAAAGAAGTGCGCTAACATTAAGAAATTTACTTCAAGTATATGTGAATTTTGGATGATGAATTGTGTTTATTTCCCATCTAAGAAGTCATCCTTCATCATATACTCCCTTGTGCTATTAACATCTTTCTTGAGTATTTTCAATAAGTTTGGAAGGAAAAAGAAACAACTACAAAGGGAGAACACTCACATGAAAGAAAAAGACATCAAGTGCAACAACACCTACTTGGACAATAAGATTTTCAAAAACATCAATGGTGTGGTTGTGAGTATTCTAAATCTTTTTCATTGTGAGAATACCAGGCATAAATTGTTTATTGCAAATCTTTTTAGCCTTGATCAAAGTTAAATAGTGCTTCTCCCCATTTGCCTTTATAAATGAGTGCATTCACCCATTTCTTTCATTCTTGATGCATATCTTTAGGGGGAGCCTATTTCTATATCTTGATTATATTGAGACTAGCACGTTATCTTAGTAATCTCATATAGTCTCATGTATGAGAACAAGTTTCTCATAAGGCATGCTACTACATTTCAATTCAACTTGGTAAAATAATGACATCTTTATCAAGGATTGTAGCTTTCAATGTTAAAAAGTAGCATATTTATCGGATTCTCCTATTTTGAGCGTGATTGAAAATCTAACGCCTATGTTGTTCTTTTGATCGCATCTGTTGTTTGATCATTGAATAACTGCAATTATCACTTATGCTTCTTAGTGCCTCATGTAATTTCAATTTGGTTTCAATTGGTAATTTCAATCGACATCTATCTTGATATGCACTAAGTTAAAAGGAGAATTCATGATATATTTATGCAATTTGTGATCTACTTGATATCTAAAACCCATGACTTAGAAAAGGATCACTAGTTGTAGAACTCTCTCTTGTGCAAAATATTTCCATACATTGTCTTGAGTATAGGTCTTAGGCGAATTCAATAAGACTAAGGACAAAGCACAATGAAGAGAGCATCACTATGTAAAGGTACAAAAGGGTAAAATTCCTCAATCTCATTCATACATGTACCTAAATCTTCCTACATTCCTTGCATATCTTGTATAAAAGGAAGAGAAAGCATGTTCATACACTAACCCTGCTTCATACCTAGTTTAACTTCTCAAACATTAATTCTTACATCTTTGTTTAAACTGGGTGAAGTAATTTTATTGTCAAAGAGCTTAAAGCTTAACCTTGTAACGAGGATAAGCTGCCTTTGTTCCAAAGGTGGATGGTCCTTAAGTCTCTTTGAAATCCTTAAGGGTAAATGCTTGAGATATTTATAACATGCTTTCATAAGTGCTTAAACTGTCATGAGCATCACACTTATACTATGACACAATGCACTTCACATTCTCTATGATATAGACATAATCTCATTAACCTAATTATGTGCACTTGGCATTTAAGACCAAAAATTTGTATTCCTTTCATAGCACATATTTAGGGGGAGCAATCTATATTATATAGAATTGTTTAAGCTTAATTGACATACCCTTTTAATCATGTCCCTTTCCTTGGTACATTTGCATCTTTCTTCTCTCTATTTATGCCAAGACTAAGACTAATATGTTTTCATGAGCATCTCATGTATTAAGTCTTAGATTGAAAGGGAAATGGAATATTCGGCAAAGACATCGCTTCCACTCAACTCCATTGGTGTTATCCATTCTTTACCGGTATTCCGCCGTCTCTCCAAATTTGGTACAATCTTCACTCATATATTATTTGCCAAAGGGGGAGAGAAATAAAAAGGGCTTATATTTCACTCAAAGTATCCGTTTTTGGCGATTCATGCCAAAGGGGGAGAAAGTATTAGCCCAAAGCAAAAGGACCGCACCACCACCTTATTTTAAAAAGAGTTTTTCAAATTGATATCTTATTATGTTTAAAAGGGAGAAAGTAGCACCTTCAAAAATTGGTATCTTAAAACCCTCTTGAATACTAAGAAGAGGAATTTATTGAGGGGGAGTTTTGTTTAATCAAAGGAAAAGCATTTGAAACAGGGGGAGAAAACTTCAAATCTTGAAAATGCTTCTCAAAATCTTATTCATTTATCCTTTGACTATTTTGCAAAACACTTTGAAAAGAATTTCCAAAAGAGTTTGCAAAAACAAAACAATTGGTGCAAGCATGGTCTAAAACATTAAATATAAAGAATGCATTCATGCAAATCTTATGAAATGATAGATTGGTTTAATTCCAAGCAATCTTTGCACATATATTATGCAAACTAGTTCAATTTTGCACTTATATATTTGCTTTGGTTTGTGTTGGCATCAATCACCAAAAAGGGGGAGATTGAAAGGGAAATAGGGTCAAACCTTTCCATAATTGATTTTGGTGGTTGAATTGCCCAACACAAATAATTGGACTAACTAGTTTGTTCTAGATTATACATTCTACAGGTGCCAAAGGTTCAACACAAACCAATCAAAAGAACAAGTTAGGTCTCAAAAGAAAGGAGCAAAAAGGAAACCGAAGGCTGCCCTGGTCTGGCGCACCGGACAGTCCGGTGTGCCACCGGACAGTGTCCGGTGCACCAGGGTGCTTCAGCTCGAACTCTTCACCTTCGGGTTTCCCAGGCGCAGCTCCGCTATAATTCACCGGACTGTCCGGTGCACCAGCGGAGCAACGGCTATCTGCGCGCAACGGTCGACTCTGCAAAGTGAACAGTAGAATTCAGATGTCAGAGCAGCGAGTCAGAGGGGCACCGGACTGTCCAGTGTGCCACCAGACTGTCCGGTGCCACAAGAGGACAAAGCCTCCAACGGTCGACCAGCTCCAAGACCTAACAGCAGGATGATGTGGCGGCGCACCGGACACTGTCCGGTGCGCCCTTCGCCAGCACACTTCACCAACGGCTAGATTTTGGTTGGTGGCTATAAATACCACCCCAACCGGCCACTTCAATGTGTGGGAGCCCAAGTAACATTCCAAGTCATCTAGTTGACATACTCAAGCCCTCCCAACCAAATATATTCATTGATCCATCCTATACACAAGATTTAGACCACTACAACCAACACAAGTGCAACAAAAGAGAGAGCAAGCAAAAGAGAGCTACTCATTTGAGTTTAGCACTAATGCCTTGTGAGATTCATTGAGAGATAGTGTGTGCTACATCTTTGTGTTCATTTGTGCGTGGAGTATTGACTCCCATTCAACTTCCTCCAAAGTTTTGGAGGCCTTGTAAAAGCTAGCAAGAGACACCAAAGAGTGTGGTGGTCCTTGCGGGGTCTTAAGTGATCCTTGAGAAGAAGAAGAGCCCACCGATCTTGAGTGATCGGTGGAGAGAGGGAAAGGGTTGAAAAAGACCCGTCCTTAGCGGACTCCTCAACTGGGACTAGGCCTTCGAGGGCCGAACCTCGGTAAAACATATCACCCGTGTCTCGTGTGCTTATTGCTTGTGATTTGTTTGTCCTTTCCCTTTCTAAGTTTCTCTTGCATTACTCTTTGCTAATTCTATTTGGTGTTGCTTTAAGTTAAACTCTCATTTAGTGAAGCAACACATTGCGAGAGAGAACTTGTGTTTTTGCTCTTCTTGCCTAAGCCTTCTTGCTTCATTCTCATAGACTTATTAGTAGTATTGATTTATCAATTCTGCATTATTTGAAAGCAATACTCTCTACAAGCAATGACTTAATTTTTTATACTCCGATAATTATATATCTTGTTCTAACCACTTATCAAGGGATCTAGTTGGGGGATAAAGTTTTAAATTTTAGGTTTCGCCTATCCACCCCCCCTCTAGGCGACTTTCAATTGGTATCAGAGCTAGGCACTTCATATTGAGTCTAACAACTCAAAGTGATGGCTCGTAGAAGATCCCAAAAGAACAAGAAGACAACTCCGAAGGAGAACAAGGAGGTAACTCTTGAAATATTACTTTCTGATTGTTCTAATTATGATTCATGGTCTACTAAAGTGATAAATGCTTTTAGAACCGTAGACCCACAATTAGAACAAATTATGGATAAGAGTATCTTCCCTCCTAGTTATAATGGAAAAATTATCTTCGATGAGGATCAAATATGTTTTCGCTTAAACTACCTAGCTTATGACATCTTAAGTAATTCTCTTAGCAATGAGGATTATCATGCCTTCATATCAAATAAAGACGAATCCATTTATGATGCGCATGATATTTGGACTAGAATTAAAAATAAATTTAATGAGTCCAAACAGGATAGTTCATTTTGTGCCTCTACTTCCTTTGTTATTTGTGATACTAACCCTTGCAAGGAAGAAGAAGAAAATGAACGATGGAGACCAAACGATGAATCCACCTCTCCAAAAGGTTTGTCTTCCCATTTCGATTCCCACATATGTTGTGTGGCTAATGAAAATGATAGCGGAAGGACAAATGAGGATGAGGAGGAAGAAAGAAGCTTCTTGCATCTCTATGCGACTATCCACCCCCTCTAGGCGACTTTCAGCAAGGGAGCCCTCTTCCACGGCGTGAAGACGATGTGCCCGTGTTCCGTTCCTCGAACGACCCGCGTACGCGGCCGCCCCGCGAATCGCCCGTCCCGTCCCATTAACTCCTCGGCAATGCAAGCGACACCTTTGGTAGGCGAAGCGGGCGTCGTTTCACCTCCGCCATGATGACCGCGTCAAAAAAGGTGCGCCACACCATTTAAATTCATATCCTTTTCCTCTTCCCCTTTCTCTCTCTTGCTACAGGGACCGGGAAAGGGGATATTTCAAAAGGGATTTTTCTCAGCGAAGGAAGCGGGCTCCGAGCCCTCCTACTGATCAGGGGTTCGAAGGCTGGCCCCTCGGAAGGGTTCGACAGCCGCCCCAGAGCACTCGGGCTTCAAGCCCATTACTGATCAGGGGTTCGAAGGATGGCCCCTCGGAAGGGTTCGACAGTCGCCCTAGAGCGCCCGGGCTCCGCGCCCACTACTGATCAGGGGTTCGAAGGCTGGCCCCTCGGAAGGGTTCGATAGCCGCCCAGAGCACGCAGAGTGAGGGATGACTCTGGGTACGTCCGTTACATGGCCGAGGCTCGGGCTACGCTCCCGAGGTACCCTAGGACATTTCTGAGACCAGCAGGAGCGATTTTGTAACGGAATCCCACCAGAGGGAGGCATTGAAGCGTCCCGATCCTCTGGGACTCAAATGTGATACAATTACTAGTCCCAGGAGGCTAGTAAACACATTAATACATCAGATGATTCCAGATCTGCTTAAACGAGACAAACCTATAAAGGTGGCGAACAACTTTAAGAGTTGGTCCACAACTCGGGACATATCATCAGAGTGGGGCTGAAGCAGCCCGATATACGCAGTGAAGCAATTCAGCGGTCCAACAGCCACAGGCAAGGTTGGGAACAGTCGTAACTCTTACCCGATCTCCTTTTTCCGAAAAACAACAAATAAGCAAGGGTGAGTACAAACGTACTCAGCAGCCCACCTTCACCCGCGGAACGGGGAAATCAGATATAATGCATGGAATATGTGGAGCTCAGGATATTTTGCAGAAACAACAATATTTTATGCAGAGTTGTTTTGAAAAACATTTTGTATTTTTGCAAAGCGCATCCTCTCCAAAAGGAGCAGGAAGTTTTTCAGTATTATAACAAAATCCCCTAGACTAAACCATCCAGGTATCTCAGCAGTTCCCACTGGTTTTCATTTTCAAAAACAGCTACTGGACTTCCCGTCCACCATAGCTCACGGCTCAACTGCCGAACCTTTTTAAAAACCACTTTTCAAAAGCATCTCTTTATTTTGGAAAACAAAACATTAATTGTCATACCATACCAGACTCGTCCATTCCTGTGGACACAGACTATTCGAATAGGTTTTCAAACTCTGCGCAGAGGTGTACACTTTACCCACTAGTCCGGCTCTGCGATCTCATGATCAATGAGATCCGAATCCGAATCTCTTTCTTTCCCCGCACGTCCTAACCTTAACGGTTATCCGGAAGGAGTCAGGCCACCACCATGTCCAAACCGGACAAAACTTTCCCCCTCCTTATCCTCCCGGTGCTCCCCAGCCTTCATAACCCTGGGGTTGGACCATACGAGTTCAGATTGAGTGACTGCCCACACAGTCTCGAGTGGTTGTACTATTAAAGAGTACAGGTAGTGAAGATGACAAACCGGTCCTTATATGAGGGGACAATCCTTCTGCTCACGCCTAAACCAGCTGAGCCATCACCTTAGGCCCTCCCCTAAACCAGGGAGTCCCTGATTATCCCACTCACAAGGTGATAAGGGTGAAAACCCTTCATCACACACATTTTGAAAAGCATTTTCTTTTGAAAACTCACACCTGTTCTCAAATCATTTAGAACATATATATCAAGGATTGATTGCGGCAAGCGGCTGGGTGGCCATAATAACTTGTCTCAAAATCATATCATGCATAAAATAACAGGCTGAGGGTTGTGGTTGTAAAATCATAGGTAATTTATGCATCAAAGGGATCCAGTGAGCTTGCCGTGCTTATTCGGCGAAGGGGGAAGGGGAGCTCGCGGAACTGGCTTCTGGCTCCACCGCCTGGCGTAGACTTGCAGATCTGGCCTCCACGAGACGGCACGAACGCTCCGATAACTATGCAACATGAACAAGCAAACATACAAACCAACAAGTATAGCAACAAATATTTAGTATAGTGGTCAGAATAGTGATATATGGATGGGTAGAGTCTTGAGTAGAATCTGTGTCATGTGTTGTGATATTATTGGTGGTGGAGCGGAGGTGCTTACCAGGAGGGTGGACTGGAGGCGAAGCGACACTATGCGTGTAGCCGGCAAAGCGGAGTAACTGAGTGGGTGGGGTGTTTGCCTTGGCTGAGGGTGTTGAGTGTGTGTGGAGAAGGAGAGGGTAGCTGGGTGTATTTATAGCTGGGTGTATGTGGTGTAGCACAGTGAAATTCACTGTTGGTGAGAATAGTGACGAATGAATCGTCTGACTTAGTATGAACAAGAGAGTTATAGGCAGAATATGGGACAAGAGTATTTTAGGAGTTTTCTGGAATATGAACCATGCTTAAGGGATGACATGGTTGGATAGGGAATAGTTTGATAAGAATTTAGAAACGAGAATTATTGGAATCTGAGTTTGGGAGCCTGATTCGAAGGAATCTCAAAGTTAAGCGTGCTCAACTTGGAGAAACCTGGGATGGGTGACCAGATGGGAAGTTCCCTACTCGAAGGAAAATCACAGTCACCGAAGTTCGTATGACTAGAATATGGGTCTGGCTGGTCTTAGGTGGACTGGACAGCATGATGTATGAGTAGTTGAAATTTTGGGTGATCGGCTAATCGATGAATAGTAACGATGAATAGTAACGATGAATAGTGGCGATGGAAAAGTAATTATAGATATCATCGATGAATAGTAACGATGATGAACAGTAATGATAAATAGTAACGATGATGAATAGTATATGTGAATAGTAATGGTGAATAGTAATGGTGAATAGTGATAGTGAATAGTCGTATGAACGAACGATGAACGATGAATAGGAACTATGAACGAACGGACGAACGATCGAATGATCGGACGAACGAACGATCGGAATTTCGGCAGCATAACGGTAGGAAAAGATTATTTGGACGAACGAACGGACGAACGATCGAGTGATCGTACGAACGAACGATCGGAGTTTCGGCAGTATAACGGCAGGACAAAGATTATCTGGAAGAACGATGAATAGGGACTATGAACGAACGATGAACGATGAATAGGGACTATGAACGAACGATGAACGATCGAATAAACGAACGATCGGAATTTCGGTAGCATAATGGTAGGAAAAAGATTATTTGGACGAACGAACGGACGAACGATCGAACGGACGAACGAACCATGAACGATCGGACGAACGATCGAACGATCAGACGAACGAACGAACAAACTAAGAACAGGAGACGAACGATCGAAGAACGATCGAACGATCCTTGTGCTAGTGTGTGCTTGTGTGGAACATGGAGTGGGTGTGTGGGGGGGGGGAAGAGAGTTGCCATGAAATGGCTTGGGGTGGGATGAGAGGAGGCCCTTGCCCCTCTATTTATAGCCATGGTGGGGGGATTAGGGGGAGGGATGAGAGGATTAGTGGGAGATTAGCATGTATTTGTCTTGTATAAGTGAGATTAGCTTGTAGAGCTCACCGTATGACACTGGAGGCATACGTATACATATGAGCATGAGGAAAGTTATGAAGAAAATATTTGTAGGGACTTGAAAAATGATTCTGAAGGTATTTCTCAAGAGGAAAATACCTGGAGATATATCGGTGGAATATTTGGGCAGTATTTCTGGGAAGAACTTGAAGGGGATTACTCGGGAAATATATGGGTGGTATTTCTGGAAGAATTTGAGGGTGATCACTGGGGAAATATTTGGGCAGTATTTCTGAAAGGAAATTAAGGGTGATCACTGGGGAAATATTTGTAGGATATTTTGAGGAGGATTTTGGAGAGAATATAGACCACTATAATTTATTTGCTGATATCAACTCGCAAACAAACATTTTGAAATGAAATTTGAAATTCATTTTGAATTTAGAGCGAGTTTGAGAAAATTTCAAGATTTGAATTTTTGGGATGCTACAAATCTACCCCACTTAAAAGGAATCTCGTCCTCGAGATTCGGTTTAGAAGGGTTATGGGTATAGCTTTACTTCAGCTACATATCTTCACTTTGCAACTCTTCGAGGAGATGGAACTTCAACAAAATCTGGCCTTTGAGGAGCATCTGGTTGCTGATTGCAAACGCTGATTCTGGCTACTCAAGGAATCATCTTCAGACTTCTAGGTTTCGCTTGGCAGCTAGCTTATTGAAGAAGCATCGATGCCGACACGCAAACCTTTCTCTTGCGAACTCCCACATGGATTCCTTTCTTGATTGGTCTTCTGGTGCCTCATCAACAAAACTTGGGTGACCACTTCTCATCCAGAAACTTATATGCTTTGATGATCTGGTCCTCCACAAGCTTGCTACAAGTCTTCTCCTTTTTCTCCACAGCAGGAACCTTACTGGAATACTACCCCACTTAAAAAGAATGAGGGTAGAACTCTTGAATCTTGGGGATTTGAACTCCTTGAAGTACCACATAACAAGGGTGTTACGGGTCCTTCTGCTGCTGTTGCTGCTTGAGCAGGCTGCGGAGGGATGACTGGCACAGGGTTGATTCTGGGAGAACCTTCTTCTTATCTTCTCTTCACTATCTTCTTTTCTCTTCTCACTTTTCACTTTTCACTGCCTCTTTCTTTCTCTTTGCTCTTCCCACTGGAGGATTCTATCGATGAGTATTACCATCATACAGAGGAGGAAACCAAAGACTATGAATCATGTGCAACAGTCTTCAACCCAAGAATCACCAAGCATTGTGATCTTAGGGGTGAGGGAGTGAAAAATGGAGTTGCTTGCGATTTGGCAGAGGGGAATTATCTGGAGTGTGCTTTGAGCGAGTTGGGAGTTGAGGGAGCTGGTGGGGGGGTTTATAGGCGAGTGGGGGGTGCTCGGGGGGGTGTGGAGTGGTGGTGATGGAGCAGGTGCCATACGGTAGTAGACGCGACAAGGGGAGGGGGGACTTGGTGTTGCCGGCGACGATGGCGGCGGTGGGTGCGCTGCAAAGGGGGGTGGGTGGCGGTAGTGCGCTACAAAGGGGCGTGGGGCGGTGGAAGTGCGCTGCAAAGGGGGCATGGGCGGCGGTGCTAGTGCGCATGGAGGCGGGCACGCGTGCGGGGGGGCACGGGTGAGTGGTGGGGTCGATGACCCTGATGTTTGTGGTCTCTGGTTCCAAGAATCTTTGCCTCTCTGTATGGTAATAACTCCTTTTGTCCTCTTTTCCTGTTTACTTTGACTCGGGGTAGTGCTTTGATTCTCACGGTCGACCCTTTTGACTGAGCGGCTGGACTGGTTCCTCTGTAGCTTATTCCAGGCTTCAAGGGTAAGCTTCCCGGTATCTTCTTGGGTAAGGCACTTTTCTCTTCAGATGGGTTAAGATGAGAATGGAAGCATAAGGTAAGGATTAGCTCTAATTTGTGATCTATGTTTTTAGAGAAAACCTTTTTAAGAAAAATGAAAAGAAAACACACAAGCTCAGCAATGATAAGCACAAACAAATCAAATGTTTTGAATAAGGGAAGAATAGAGTTTTTCCAAAGCACGGACTACTCAGATTCGGGGGCTAAGCATAACTACTATTGCTTGGCTCCTGAATTGAGAACTATGCTAAATGCAACTTATGAGCACTAACGTTAAAGCATCACATATGCACTCAAAAGGGGAGAAAACATCAAGCGAAATTCATTTTGAAATGCCCTAGGGGGCCACACAAATAGAGTTTTGCAAAACACGAGTCTACACGATTACCTCTCATACATACAGGGCTCTAGCCAAAGTGAAGAAAAACTTCACTACCCAATGCATGCAGAGGACTGGGTAATACTAACTTCAGATCTGGCAGCTTCTCTTCTGGCAAGGCTTGCACACAACTTCAATCTGAGACATCTCCTGGATGGGTCAAGAGGGAGCTGATGTTGATGACTTCTTCTGGCGGCGACTGAGATGGCAGCATGGGGTCGAACTCTTCTTCAAGCTGGACTGGCTCTTGTAGTTCCTCAGAGGGCGGTGGTGCTGGCGGGGTGCTTGCAGCTTCTTCCTTGACCTCAAGGGATGGTGCTGGAATCTTCTTCATGGTGAGGGGCTCACACAACTCCGGCGGGGGATCTTGGGAGGACTCGGGGTGCTCTTGCTTATCCATAGCCTTAGGGGAGACTGGAATTCCTTCCAAGACTATGGCTCCTTTCGGGAGTTCCCAAGCCTTCTTCTCTCCTCTGATAGAGACCGGGTGACCTTCAAGAATCTGGGGGTCTTCAGCTCTCCTGGGTTGAACTGGGTTGGATGGAGTGGGCTCTTGGATCCGCAGGGCTCTACGTTGGTTATGGGTTACCAAGTAGGCCTCCATCAGCTTCTGGACATGCTCATCCTTGGCTTGCTTCAGGGCTTCAACAGCAATGACTTCACGACTTTCTAAGGCAGCTACACGGGCTTGAGCTGTGGTGAGATCCACATGGAGCTTACGGTTGAGCTTCTCTGCATCTTCTGCTCGGGCAATCATCTGACGGTGGTGCCGAGCCAAGAAATCATACTGTGTATCAAGGGTGAGCAGGTATGCAGTGAGGTACACGACTGTGGGGTCATCCTCAAGCAGCTGCTGCTCCTCCAATGCACGCATCCTGGCCATCCAAGCGGGACGGTCTCTTTGAAAGGGCGGAAAGAATCTGAGCGGTGTGTCGGCCACTTCTTCTTCATAGATCTGACACAGGGTCCTCAATGCCTTGCGGGCGACGACTTGGCAGGTGTCTTTGAATCTGTGCCCCGCAGCAGTGACACTCAATTCCACATGGTGCAGACTGGATCCAATGTATACAGTCACGACACACTTCTCTGTGCCATGCTCGATGAATTCACGACCATCATACTCTGGCTGACTCCTGATTCCGAGGCGAACTGTGCATGCTCTCAACAACTTGGGGAAACCATCTTCATTCTGGCAAAAGCTGGTTTGGCAACGGACCTCCATCTGACTTCTGAGAGAAGGAAAGGGGGAAAGCATTTTTGAAATGAAGGGATGAGAACAAGATTTTTTTAAGAAAATAGTTTGGACTCAAAAACTTTTGATCAGGCTAAGGGTTACGTCCTGCGGCCAATCTAACAGCTCCGATACCACCTGAAGCGTCCCGATCCTCTGGGACTCAAATGTGATACAATTACTAGTCCCAGGAGGCTAGTAAACACATTTATACATCAGATGATTCCAGATCTGCTTAAACGATACAAACCTATAAAGGTGGCGAACAACTTTAAGAGTTGGTCCACAACTCGGGACATATCATCAGAGTGGGGCTGAAGCAGCCCGATATACGCAGTGAAGCAATTTAGCAGTCCAACAGCCACAGGCAAGGTTGGGAACAGTCGTAACTCTTACCCGATCTCCTTTTTCTGAAAAACAACAAATAAGCAAGGGTGAGTACAAACGTACTCAGCAGCCCACCTTCACCCGCGGAATGGGGAAATCAGATATAATGCATGGAATATGTGGAGCTCAGGATATTTTGCAGAAACAGCAATATTTTATGCAGAGTTGTTTTGAAAAACATTTTGTATTTTTGCAAAGTGCATCCTCTCCAAAAGGAGCAGGAAGTTTTTCAGTATTATAACAAAATCCCCTAGACTAAACCATCCAGGTATCTCAGCAGTTCCCACTGGTTTTCATTTTCAAAAACAGCTACTGGACTTCCTGTCCACCATAGCTCACGGCTCAACTGCCGAACCTTTTTAAAAACCACTTTTCAAAAGCATCTCTTTATTTTGGAAAACAAAACATTAATTGTCATACCATACCAGACTCGTCCATTCCTGTGGACACAGACTATTCGAATAGGTTTTCAAACTCTGCGCAGAGGTGTACACTTTACCCACTAGTCCGGCTCTGCGATCTCATGATCAATGAGATCCGAATCCGAATCTCTTTCTTTCCCCGCACATCCTAACCTTAACGGTTATCCGGAAGGAGTCAGGCCACCACCATGTCCAAACCGGACAAAACTTTCCCCCTCCTTATCCTCCCGGTGCTCCCCAGCCTTCATAACCCTGGGGTTGGACCGTACGAGTTCAGATTGAGTGACTGCCCACACAGTCTCGAGTGGTTGTACTATTAAAGAGTACAGGTAGTGAAGATGACAAACCGGTCCTTATATGAGGGGAAAATCCTTCTGCTCACGCCTAAACCAGCTGAGCCATCACCTTAGGCCCTCCCCTAAACCAGGGAGTCCCTGATTATCCCACTCACAAGGTGATAAGGGTGAAAACCCTTCATCACACACATTTTGAAAAGCATTTTCTTTTGAAAACTCACACCTGTTCTCAAATCATTTAGAACATATATATCAGGGATTGATTGCGGCAAGCGGCTGGGTGGCCATAATAACTTGTCTCAAAATCATATCATGCATAAAATAACAGGCTGAGGGTTGTGGTTGTAAAATCATAGGTAATTTATGCATCAAAGGGATCCAGTGAGCTTGCCGTGCTTATTCGGCGAAGGGGGAAGGGGAGCTCGCGGAACTGGCTTCTGGCTCCACCGCCTGGCGTAGACTTGCAGATCTGGCCTCCACGAGACGGCACGAACGCTCCGATAACTATGCAACATGAACAAGCAAACATACAAACCAACAAGTATAGCAACAAATATTTAGTATAGTGGTCAGAATAGTGATATATGGATGGGTAGAGTCTTGAGTAGAATCTGTGTCATGTGTTGTGATATTACTGGTGGTGGAGCGGAGGTGCTTACCAGGAGGGTGGACTGGAGGCGAAGCGACACTATGCGTGTAGCCGGCAAAGCGGAGTAACTGAGTGGGTGGGGTGTTTGCCTTGGCTGAGGGTGTTGAGTGTGTGTGGAGGAGAGGGTAGCTGGGTGTATTTATAGCTGGGTGTATGTGGTGTAGCATAGTGAAATTCACTGTTGGTGAGAATAGTGACGAATGAATCGTCTGACTTAGTATGAACAGGAGAGTTATAGACAGAATATGGGACAAGAGTATTTTAGGAGTTTTCTGGAATATGAACCATGCTTAAGGGATGACATGGATGGATAGGGAATAGTTTGATAAGAATTTAGAAATGAGAATTATTGGAATCTGAGTTTGGGAGCCTGGTTCGAAGGAATCTCAAAGTTAAGCGTGCTCAACTTGGAGAAACCTGGGATGGGTGACCAGATGGGAAGTTCCCTACTGGAAGGAAAATCACAGTCACCGAAGTTCGTATGACTGGAATATGGGTCTGGCTGGTCTTAGGTGGACTGGACAGCATGATGTATGAGTAGTTGAAATTTGGGTGATCGGCTAATCGATGAATAGTAACGATGAAATAGTGGCGATGGAAAAGTAATTATAGATATCATTGATGAATAGTAACGATGATGAATAGTAATGATAAATAGTAACGATGATGAATAGTGGCGATGATAAATAGTAGCGATGATAAATAGTAACGATGATGAATAGTAATGAGAAATAGTGGCGAACGGACGAACGAACCATGAACGATCGGACGAACGATCGAACGATCGGACGAACGAACGAACAAACTAAGAATAGGAGACGAACGATCGAACGATCCTTGTGCTAGTGTGTGCTTGTGTGGAACATGGAGTGGGTGTGTGTGTGGGGGGGGGGAAGAGAGTTGCCATGAAATGGCTTGGGGTGGGATGAGAGGAGGCCCTTGCCCCTCTATTTATAGCCATGGTGGGGGGATTAGGGGGAGGGATGAGAGGATTAGTGGGAGATTAACATGTATTTGTCTTGTATAAGTGAGATTAGCTTGTAGAGCTCACCGTATGACACTGGAGGCATACGTATACATATGAGCATGAGGAAAGTTATGAAGAAAATATTTGTAGGGACTTGAAAAATGATTCTGAAGGTATTTCTCAAGAGGAAAATACCTGGAGATATATCGGTGGAATATTTGGGCAGTATTTCTGGAAAGAACTTGAAGGGGATTACTCGGGAAATATATGGGTGGTATTTCTGGAAGAATTTGAGGGTGATCACTGGGGAAATATTTGGGCAGTATTTCTGAAAGGAAATTGAGGGTGATCACTGGGGAAATATTTGTAGGATATTTTGAGGAGGATTTTGGAGAGAATATAGACCACTATAATTTATTTGCTGATATCAACTCGCAAACAAACATTTTGAAATGAAATTTGAAATTCATTTTGAATTTAGAGCGAGTTTGAGAAAATTTCAAGATTTGAATTTTTGGGATGCTACAGGCATCGAGCCCTCGGACCCTATCGAACGGGTCCGGGTCCAGCAAATCACCTGCAGGTACTTTTGGAGCGCGCCTCTGGGCCACTAGCCAACCCTTATCGAACGGGGCACGAGCGTCCACTAGGATCACCCGTTAGCAACTCACTGGAGACACCATGTTCGGCGCCCTCCGAGGGCAACATGGTGCTTTCCCCCCTTCCTCCTTGCGGAAAGGCGACGAAGGGGCGTATAATAAAAGTCGAGACAGACCTTGATCGTCCTCTCGCTCCGTGCAGAGGCTCGGGGGCTGCTCTCGCAAACCCGGCTACAGCCAAACCGTTGACAGCGTCAACAAACCAGCCTAAAAACTCGGAACCTGACCATGCACCTGGGCTACGGCCAGGCCGCATGAGGGAACAACCAAGCCGGCTGAGGCGTCACGAAAGGCATTAAGACCTCAGAGGAGTCAAACCACTCCTCTGAGGCCTCGGGGGCTACACCCGGCGGGTGCGCTCGCGCGCACCCACCGAAACAAAGTGTAACCGAGAAAGGCCGGTACCCTCGCAAAAAAGTGCGGCAAAGCCTCCAAGCGAGTACCAACACTCCATTGGAGGCTCGGGGGCTACTGTCGGATACCGTAATTAGGGGTACCCCAACACTCCTAAACACGGCTGGTAACCACCATCAGCACAAACCGCAGAGACTGATGGACACGATTCAGGTCAAGGCCTCGTCTACCAAGGGACGCGATCTCGCCTCGCCCGAGCCTGGCCTCGGGCGGGAACAGTAGTCCCGGACGAATTCACGCCTTGCCCGAGGGCCTCCTCAAGCGACGGGCGCACCCTCGACTCGCCCGAAGCCCGGCTCGGGCAGGCTTCGTTGTGAAGAAACCTTGGCCAAATCGCCTCACCAACCGACCGTATCGCAGGCGCATTCAATGTGGGGATCGCCTGACACCTTATCTTGACACACGTGCCTCAGTCGGCAAGGTCGAAGTGACCGCAGTCACTTCGCCCTTTCACTGACCGACCTGACAGGAAAACAGTGTCGCTCGCCCCGCTCCAACTGTCGTGCCACCCACCAGGGTGAGGCTGACAACAGCCAAGTTCAGCCTCTGGCGTAACAGGAAGCTCCGCCTCGCTCGACCTTAGGCCTCGGCCTCGGAAGGAGATCTCCGCCTCGCCCGACCTTGGGCTCGGACCGACCGCGCCACGGGGGATACATCATTACCCTACCCCTAGCTAGCTCAGGCTACGGGGGAACAAGACCGGCGTCCCATCTGGCTCGCCCCGGTAACAAGTAATGATGGCTCCCCGCGTGGGTCAATGACGACGGTGGTTCTCAGCCCCCTACGGAAGCAAGGAGACGTCAGCAAGATCCCAGCAGCATCGACAATTGTGCTTCTACAGGGCTCAGGCACTTCTCCAACGGCTACGTTACCGCGTACACAGGGCTCTAGCACCTCTCCGACAGCCACGTTGGCATGTACACAGGGCTCAGGCACCTCTCTGTCAGACACGTTAGCGCATAGCTACACCCCCCATTGTACACCTGGACCCTCTCCTTGCATCTATAAAAGGGAGGTCCAGGGCCTTCATGTGAAAGGGTCACGCGGGAGAACGAGCTAACGAACAGGCTCACTCTCTCTCTCGCGCGAACGCTTGTAACCCCTACTACGAGCACACCCCCTGGTGCGAGATAACACGAGCCGCGTTTCTCCCTTGTGTTCCATCTCTCGCCAACCCATCTGGGCTGGGACACGCAGCGACAAATTTACTCGTCGGTCCAGGGACCCCCGGGGTCGAAACGCCGACAAATGGAATGAGTTGATCCATCATCATTTCATTTCTTCTATGCTAATACTCTTCACGGTCCAAAATATAGTTCTTTCTAGCTCACCTTTTTTTCGACCACATTCATTTAAATGATAATAAATATAGATATACATAGAAACTACACTCGTATGTTACTTAATGAATATGTGGTTAGTCTAAAACGATTTATATTTCGGAACGGAGGGAGTAATTAGTAGTAACATGAGGAATGAGTTTAATCCACCAAATATGTGGAATGGACTCATAATACATCACGTCGTCTAAAAATGTATGGATTCTTCAAACCAAACACCCATTAAGTTCTTGTCCAGCAGCCTAAGACATAAGTAAACACCAATCATACAATCAAATGCCGGTTGCTTCAGTCCTTAACTCCATAGAACATGTTGAATCTGTATGAAGCTGCTAATAAATGGTCTGCTAAGCTGTTTACCACAACTATTGCATGATAGAGCGCCGCCAGCAGCCATACGACAGAACAGGGAAAATGCGTAGCGGGGAGTGACTATAGCTACTATAGCGGTGCTATAGTGCACTATTTTTAACATTGATTTTTAAACAAAATGATCAAGAGTTAAGTTTTGAAAAGAGAACAGTCTTGATTGCATGTGCTATTATGATTTATCATCTCAAGATGTCCTATGATTTCTGTTTAACTTATATGGTGTAGATTGGCTTTGGCTCTTCGCAGTTTTACACCCCTATAACTAAACCTGCACGTATTTGTGCATTCATAGAGAATTTTGAGGGTAGCATCATGTTTTCACCGTTTTGGACTTTTGGTTTATTGTGTATTATGACACAATACTACTGGAAACATGTTCGTTACCTTGTGGCATGGAACTCAAAGTTGATTGCTTCTTCTTCTTTATTACTATTTTATTATTACTACTGCTGTTGTTACCGTTATTGTTACTATTACTGTTATAATTACTATTGTAATAATAATAATAATATAATAATATATTATTATTATGTGTTTGTATACTTTATTTGGAAGCCAAATTAACATAAGTGTGGAACTTCATTTGATAGAGCATCCAATTGGAAATAGCTTATGGTAACATCTCGTCCACTTCTCGACCGACGGTATTTATTTCTAACATCTCTGTAAGATTATATACTGTTCACACTGACCAACACGAGTATTTTGTGCGCACTTTGTTCCCACTCGTGCGTACCCGACAAGACTTCTCGATTGGTCACCCATCTCAAATTGTTTCAAGCTAAGCACGTTTAACTTGAAGATTCTTTCGAGATAGCTTTCCAAAAAAGATGCACTTTGTTGATATAAATATTTTATTAATTTTATTAAGCCTTAAGCCAAAATATCATCATCCACTGGGCCAGGATATCACACTTATATTCAAAATTCACAGAATTTTTGAGTGGTTGTGGTATGATAACATTGATATTGAATCGTGGTTATAGTATATATACTACAAAAATGCTATACATGTAGATTTAATTGCACATGCCCAGATCTGATTACACTTTTTGTTATTTGTATCAGGAGGTCTCAAAGGCACCCAGTAATGATTGTGAAACTTGTGGAGGAACTTTTGAGTCAAGGTACTGCAGCTACCATTTCCCCCCTCTTCACCCTTCTCAGTACGGGCTTGTTCGGTTACACCAATCCAGAAGAGGATTGGAGGGGATTTAAACCCCTCCAATCCCCTCCTAGATTGGTGTACTATGTTGCTGTAATACCTTGGGATGTGAAAAAAATATGGTTAAGCTGAAAATGGTATCCTTGCAGGAGCAAGTTGTTTTCTCACTTAGAAGAAACAGGTCACGCAATGCTGAAGACGCGGCACAAAAATCGTCGATGGGGGAGATACTGCATGGGTCCGAGAAGCATTGCAAGATTATAAGATTTAGAGCATCCACTAGTTTTCTCTTGAACATTCCAAAACAGCGGGAGTACTGATACCATTCTGAATCTGTCATACTAGGCACAAACTACTTTTTTCTGAACATTGCTTTTACCCTGTTCATAAAGATAGAGATTTTTTCCACCCCTGGAACAGTTCCTATCCTATCAGCCAATTGTCTTGGAAAGAATATAAATAGTTCTATACATTTGATCAATCATACAACAACCATTTTTTTGTACATCTCCATTCCATTGTTCTGAAGATCTCATTAATGGCTGGAAGGAATGGATTTCCCCTGCTTCACGAAGACGATGGATCTTTCCGTGGATCAATCGCAAGTGGAAGGGCTTGCAACAAGCAGAGGACGAACAAGACTTGCAATTCACTCTGTGCTCCTGTGACCTGACGAAGCCATGAGCACGGCGACAGCGGCGACGAACATGAAGAGCATGAAGCCGAGCAGGACGTAGGTCTTCCGCGACGACTTGCGGTACTCCCCGAAGAGCAGTACGCCCCAGAAGGTGCTGACGAGCGGCAGGGCCTGGACAGCGTCAGCGGCGGCGTACCCTGCGGCCTGGCCGCCCATGAACTGGAAGCCGTTGCCGAAGCCGCAGAGCAGGCCGGCGAGGAGCGCCCACTGGCGGCCGTCCCAGTCCCTGAGGTAGGCCCCGAGGGAGGAGCGGGGCACGCCGGCCATGGGGCGGTAGAGGAACAGGACGTTGAGTCCGACGCCGACGACGAAGCAGGAGATGGAGAAGTAGAAGAAGGCGGTGTACACCACCAGGTGCGGCACGCCGTCCCTGAGCGTGTGCCACTGGTCGTTAGTGGCCAGGTTGAACGCCGGGGAGAAGAGCGAGAAGCACACGCCCGCGAAGAAGACGATCCCCAGCCCGATGAAGGTGTTTGAACCGAATACCTGGCAGGAAATACAATTACCGTCGTCAAGATCAAAAACCCCAGGGCTGCTATTGATCCATAATGAGTATGGTGGTTACCTTAATTGATCGCCGTTCTTCAAGCTCAATGAGGTACTCTGCAGTGCCTGCCTCAGCTTTGTCAGGTTGCCGGATTCCAGAGGCTCCACTCTCCTCCAAGTCTTTGGGAGCATCTGAAATTAGATTTGTTCTTTCTTCTTCAGATAGACAATGAACACCTGAAACTAGATAAGTTACTGGGAAAAAAATCTGCAACAAATCAGCAGCAGTTTTCACATGTTATACTACCTCTGTCTACAGCTTGTTTGCTTGGTTCCACATTTCCACTTGTCCTGCAGTAACGACAGTCAGAGCAGTCTATAAATAAAAAGATTAAAGATGTAAATGGCAAACTACTCAGATCAGGAGGTTGAAATGAATGATCAGAAAGATACCCGAGTTTGTAGGCATTCGTGGAGGCACCGAGTTTCTGCTCATTGTCAGCTGCATTGGAGGAATGGACAGCGGAGCCAAGGATGACGGCGACGAGGAAGCACGCCACACCAGGGAACAGAATCTCTGCCCTGTTGATGCGGTTGTCCAGGAAGTAGTTCAGCGTGGTGCCTGAAGAACACAAGAATTGGAAGACGTGGAAATCAAAACAAAGACTTTTTCTTCCATTTCAAAGCTGACAGAACAGAAACGAAACTTGGTCTGTCAGACAACCACTGCTGATTTGCTTCCATTTGAAAAGAAAAATGTCAGCAGGCAAGGTGTTGCTAGACTCCGAATTATATCTCATTTTTAATGGGAGAAGAAGCAAATGTGCATGATCATTGAGGTCCCTCCCTTTCCCTTCCCTCTCATGTGATGATTATTACTAACGATGATGCGAACCTACCTATGACCACCACCATGCTGGAGCTGATGACCTCAGTGACGGAGAGGCCCACATAGGCCCAAGCGTACTGGGTGGAGAGGTTGCCGACGCTGAGCACGACGCCCCCGGCCATGGCGAACAGCACAGAGGGCCAGTTGTCCTGGCCGAGCTGCGTGAAGAAGTTGGGCATGCCGCGCCTGCTGTCCCCGAGCTGGCCGAAGGTGAGCGCGATGAGCACGGCCGCGAGGAGGTTGGTGATGGAGTAGTCCAGGTACGTGTGCTGCGGCAGGCGGCCCCGGCGCTCCAGCAGGGTGAGCACGGCCGGCCAGGTGCCCAGGAACAGGAGCGACGCCAGCATCAGCGCGATGGCGCCGCCCTTGTCCTCGATCACGAACATGCCGAGCCTGGATCTGGTGGACGGCACTTGTTCCTGGAGCACCTGCAGCAGCAGGCAGCAGTAGCCAAGTAAGTGATCGATCCGATCTTGCGGGCTTTTCCTTCCGAGAGACATGTACACATGCATCCATCCAAAATCTCCATTTCTTGTAGTTTTGACAGGAAGGTACTACAAAAAATGTATTAAGGGCACGACAAACATGGTGAACAAGAAAGTGCCCCTCCAGCTAGAGTCCCCCCCACGGCCCCACCCGGGGATGAGATTCAGATCCGGCAGGGGGAGGGGAAGATCTCAACCAGAGAAAAGGAAGCATTTTCATGGTCAAGGGTAAGAGAAGAACAAGAGCGCAAATCACCTACCTCGCGGCATGTGAGCAGAGAAGACGCACACGCGAGAGCGAGAACACGGTTCATGGCCGCTTTATTTTATAGCAGCGACTGGACTACTAACAAGCCCCCTGCCTCTTCGGCCAGCCTCGCGGGAGCGATCTGCAAGGCCAGGCCACTGACTGAAAAGTCCAACTTGCTCTGCATCAGTTTGACCTCCTTGGGATCCATTCACCAATGGCGTTTAGTTGGAGTCTGGATGGAGCAGGGAAAGGAGGAGGAGGAGAGAGGAAGGAACGGACGAGCGATGCACTCGTCATCGCCGTGGAAAATAATTTGGGCCGATGACAGTGACCCTCCGCTCGTTTGCCTCCAAGCAAAATTACTCTACGACAACACATGTATAGTATAGCTCTCAGTCCATTGCACGCTCCGCGACTTTCTGAACATTTCCTTGTTTGTTTCCCCTCTCCATCCAAATCCAATCAGGGACCAGAGCAAGCAGACAGGGAGTCCAGGGAAAGTGAATTTAGACAGGCAAAAGGTAGTAATACTCATCGCTCACAGTCACAGAGATATTCTGCGCAAAATCATGTCTCTTTCAGTGACATCATCGTCATCATCATCATCCAATAACAAAAAAAAAAAAATTAAAAATGCATGTGTGAACCAAAGCCAACCAAGTCGAAGAGACCCCAGATTTTGTGCTCTGACAAAATGGAGAGCACGACACAGAGCCGGATGTCATGGTGGAGCACCATGGCATCCAATCCAAGAAATGATGAACGAGGCACGGAACCTGAGAGAGAATAGGACGCACGCGCCGCGCCGCGCCGGAGAGGAAGAAGAGCCAAGTCGTGTCTCCTCCTTGAGTTGAGAGATGCCCAGAAGAACTGAACTGATAGCCGGCGTGCGTCTCTCTCTCTGCTGCTCCTGCTATCGAAGCAGAGTTTCGTGGTCTACAGCTGCTTGTATTCTTGGAGGCTGGGATGGACAGACCAAATAGGGCAGTATCCTTTGACTCCAGATCTGGAGAGCACTTGGACAGATTCCCCGTTCCCGCCCGATCAACCAGGAAGATATTCCCGCAACATCCGGCTCGATTTGTTTGGTTGTCCTCGCTCTCCTCTCTGCACTCTCTTCCCCGCGGTGCGTAGGCAGGACGATGTGCACATTTTCCCCGCGACATAGAGTGCAAGTTGGATGTGAACTTTTTTTTTACCCGTGGCTACAGGTGGCGAAGCTAGTACAAATTTAAATAGGTGTATTTATATTATGGAGGCATAAAATTTTATTAAGATGGTACAAATATGGTGAAATCTTAATTAAATCTATAAATTTTTTATTTGCATTTTTAGGGGTGCACAGAAGACAGAACGTATCTTCGCTCCTAGTGGTCACGAGGTTGAGTTTGATCAACATATTTTTTTCCTCACAGGTATAAAATATATGTGTAATTATATGCCCTGCGGGTAGCAGGTGCGAATGTCATATTGTACCCATCGCGTATAATGTGTGCAGATTTAATATTAACCTCACATGTATGGGTTTGTACGTGAGAATTTCAAACCTGTTGGCATCCCTAGCCGTGCGTCGTGAGCGTGACAACGATTGTTTGTGTACCTCAAAGTCTCCTGCTCACGAAAGGTTAGCGCTAGACCAATGCCTCCACAATATACTTCGCGCTAGGTCGGATATCGACCACACTACCTACTACGCCATTGATCATTGTTAGCCATAGTTCACCTTTTTATATTTACTATACCAAAATTTTGTTTGACAAAAATTAATTTCATATTTTAAAATTTGGAACCGAAATACAGCAAAAAAACTAGAGCGAAAAGTGTTTCTCGCACGTGAGCGGGAACGAGAAATTTACCGAGAAACCAAACTTTTCGGCAGGGAAATCAAACCGTGTCGTCAGCCCTTATCTATCATAGAATTTGTTGGGGGCTTTTCTCTTCCAAATGTCCTAAAAAACATGACTAACTATATGCTTTCAGCATGATATGGATTATTACAGGGAGCTTCGGCTTTAGGATGGAAGTTTTCTCCCATGGCGAAAGCATACGAGGTGAAGATATAATTCGAAGATGATAAGGATGAACGCCGAAGCTATAGTCGAAGGATAATAGCTTTGGCTTAACATGGTGATGAAGGCCAAACATGATGCTGACCAGAAGGGGAAAAGACTAACTAGTCCTTAATGATTTATGTTATGGTCATAAGTAATGTCAGGGATACAAATGTACTTTTACCCGGGCTGCGTCCCGTGCCTATAAATAGATGAACAGTAACACTGTACTGTTCATTCTAGATTGTAATCACCCCCGCGTCAGCACCTTCGAGCAAGCCGAAGGTATCAATATAATACATATTATGTTAATACTCATACATACTTTATGGAATGCAAATATGAATGAATCAATGAGTTATATTCATTATATTTATCCTTATGTATTCTTATTTATCTATAATATGATGAAGGCATGTCCTTCATGACCTTCGTTTGATGATCATTATATCCGCGAGGAGGTAATGCTTCGAAAGACGAAGGTCCTTAATACTTAACGATTGTGTTGCCTTGTTCTTGATTCATAACATTTGAGAACAAACGATTGTGTTGCCTTTTTCTTGATTCACAACATTTGAGAACAAGTGACCAACATTGGCGCCCACCTCCGGTGAACTCACTTTCACGACCTTCGGCAAGCATTCACCTTCGTCATGCCGCTGAAGAAGGCAACAGTGCCAGGGGCTGCCCTACAGCCACTGGACACCAACCAAGAGACACTCTCGCTGAGAGAAGCTCGGAGCCAGAAAAGAAAGGCTACCAGCCCAACACCACAGGAAGAGGAGTTGGACCAGGAAATCAAAGACCTAGAAGCCATACATCAACAAGTGCAGAGGAAAAGAGAGAAGATGCTTCGGCTAGCCGAGCTTCAGAGGAAGATCGACGAAGTTGCTGAAGAAATGCGTCACATCACCTAAGATGACGAAGGACGAATGCCTCAACATAGAGAGCTTCGTCAAGAAAGTCCAACCAATGATGATGAATGGTATGATGACTTTCATCATGGCAACTTCGCTTTTGATGATGCTTCTCCTCTAGCAGCAGAGTTGTAGGCTACCCCATGGCCACCATCTTACAAGCCACCGCAGCTTCCCATGTACGATGGGTATTCGGATCCGAAGCAGTTTCTCATGAGTTACGAAGCAACCATATATTCATATGGGGGCAACACAGCTGTCATGGCAAAATCCTTTGTCATGGCGGTCAGGAGTGTAGCTCAGACGTGGTACTCTTCCCTTCTCCCGGGAACGATCACATCATGGCAAAAGCTGAAGGACATGCTGGTAACTAGCTTCCAGGGTTTCTAGACGAAGCCAGTAACTGCCCACGCATTGTTCCAGTGTACGCAAGACCATGAAGAGTACTTGCAGGCATATGTCTGAAGATTCCTGTGACTCAGAGACCAGACGCCAGCGATGCCAAATGAGATTGTCATCGAAGCTATGATCAAGGGGCTCCGGCTAGGACCAACAACGCAGTATTTTGATAGGAAGCCACCGCAAACTCTGGAAAAGCTTCTCCAGAAGATGGATGAATATATCTGAGCTAACAATGATTTTCGCCAGAGAAGGGAGGAGGCTTACATGTATTTTGAGATGACTAGGGGCTTTGGAGGAAGATTCCATCCCAGGAATGTCAGAACAATCCACAATCCTAGCACAAATGATGACAGGGCAAGCCACACTCAAGAAAGCCAACAAAGCTCGCAATCTTCAGGAATGCAGCAAACCTCTTACAGGCCACCAACTCCAAGAGGCAGAGGGGGAAGATGCTTCGGAAGAAGGTTCAACACTCAGCCCAAGAGATTGTTTTGCTTATTCTGCAAGGAGGACAAGGGACACACAACAAGGACGTGCCAAGTCACGATCCAAAAGTAGAAGGAGATAGCTGAAGCCGAAGCAGGTCTTGCATACTGCCTCATGCTATTCGCCATATATCCCTGAGTATGTGGGCAACCAGAAACCCACGACATCAGTTACTTCGGCAAGTCATTCTCAAGCTGCTTGGGCTCAGTTACCACCACCACCACCACTGGCACCTACCTTGGTTCATAATTAGCAGCCAGAAGGGCATCGCCAGGCGCAACAACAGCGTGACACTCGGGAGGAGTTCGAAGCTCGCACAGTCAACAACACTGTGCCCGAATCGAGACATATTTACTAAAGCAACATAGGGGCTCGACCAAAAAGTTCCCAACTTCAATGTATTTTTACTTTTCTGTCTTTATATTTCTCTTCCAAAAGACAATAAAAGGAGGTTTAACCTTCGGCCTGTTGCAATAAATCTGTGGTTACACCATCGAGTGTAACAAGAAGGGTGATAAAGCTCCAAAGTTGTTCCTAAGGGGATGCATAGCTAAAATACCACCTAAGTGAAAGGTGAAGAAGCTCCAAAGTCGTTACTAAGGGGATGCAGGGCTAAAATACCACCTAAGTAAAAGGTGAAGAAGCTCCAAAGTCGTTGCTGAGGGGATGCAGAGCTTAGCTCCAAAGTCGTTCCTAAGGGAATGTAGAGCTGAAATGCCACCTAAGTAAAAGGTGAAGAGACTTCAAAGTCGTTCCTAAGGGAATGCAGAGTCTTGGTTTTTCTTTGATGACTCAAGCATAAACATCATTTGCATCATACCATGATATCATATTACATAGCATCGCATCATACATCATTTTGCATCGACAAAAGCAGTGGAGAAGAAGGAAAATTACTCCTTCAAATATACCTGCCAACTCATGAAAGAGTGTACCAATAACACAAGATATGCCTTCGGCAGACATATTTTTAAACAGGGATGGTACCTTCGTCAACAATATTGCTATACAACAGCAAGGACTTGATATTCAGTATTGTATCGGCAAAGAAGGGGAATTTCTTTCTTCATGAAGCGCGAAAAGAAGGAAAGGTGTTTTTTCGCCAGCGGCTCAAAAAACGGTATGTACAAAAGTTTCACGCATCACAAAGAAATATATTACATTAATATACATGCAAATAGTTGATAATTGTTTCTTACAAAAATGAAAGTTACGTACAAGGACACTAAACTCTAAAATATACACAACTTTAGTCTTCTTTTAGGACTTTGTCGGCAGCTTCATTCAGCAGCTTGTCGACAACTTCGTCAATATGGCCTCGTTAGCAATCCTAACCATATCGAGCGCCCCCTTCACAGACAGATCAGTTTCAGGATCGTATGGCTCTGGAGGGGGAGCAAGCTCAGCTGCATTAAAATACAAATATCTGTTAGTGCCGAAGCTACAAAAATTTACGAAGCTAAGATATAAAGGATATACATATAAGTTTGGCCAGCTCAGCAGCTTCTTAAACTTTTTAGCCTCTTCTAAGGCGTCATGAGATTCTTTCTCATTTTTTCTAATGGTTTCATCGGCTATTTCTCGGCTAACCTTCAGCTATACTTCAGAATAAAACTTTCCACCTAGTGTAGTAGCTTCGTCCGAAGAGTTTCTAACATCGTTGGCTGAGAAGACAAAATCTAGCTGAACCACAGCCTTGGCATGATCACAACCAACCTTTTCCAAAATAGACACGGCCCCATGGGCACCGACAAAAGCACAAAAATCCCCTCTGTCACTAAGAATCTCCTTGAAGGCTTCGGCCTTGCCATTAATCCATTGGATAACTCCATCGGGGTCAGCACGGATGAATTTTTGCTCTGAAGAAAACGCACCAACTTTTGAAAAATTGTTCTTTAGATTCTTAGCGCATTCCATAGCCATATTGTAGCATTTTTCTTTAGTTGCACGAAGCTCTTCAACATTTCTCTGTGCCCTTGATCGTTCGATTTCACATATTTCATGTTTCGTCAGCTCCACATTAAAATTTTCAGTTGCTTCGACAACTTTCTTTTCTAGCTCTTGCACTTCGGCTTTGTGGGCTTCTACTTGAGAAGATAGCTTAGCTTTGCTGGATTTCAGTCTCTCGACCAAAGATAGCAAAATCTTGTCTTTTGCGAGAGCTTCGTTTCTTAAGGTTATAACCTCCGATCGATGGTTTCCAAGTGCTATCTAATAGCTCTCGTCTTCTACATCCTTTTGAGCCTTCAGAGCTTTACTGAGGATTAGACCCTGTAAAACAAAAGAGCGAGCAAACAATAAAAGTAAGAGTTACCAAAAATAGCTCAAAAAGTACTAAATACGAAGCTAAAATATGCAAACCTTTAATCTATAGTACGCGAGGCTGTCCGCAAGCTGGTCCTTTGACATGGCGGACAAACCAAGCTCGAGCTTAGGAAATCCCATGTTGCTCATCATCTCGTGGAAAACATTAACCTCCTTACTATCGGGCAGACAGTAGAGGAAGTCATCTTCATCATCCCCTCCATACACCAAGGACCCTCGGGGGTATTTCAAGTCCTTGGCATAGTGTTCTACTTCGGCAATTTGTTCCAATGATAACTGCTTTCCCGAAGCGTGTCGAACAATGTATTCCAAGTCACCATGGGGAGGTGCTTTGGGAGCAGGAGATTTAGATTTTTCAGGAACACTCTCTTCCACCAGCCCTATTGGCACAACTTTCGAAGGTTTGGCTTCTCCAAGAGCAGTAGCCGTGCTTGCAGTAATCTTTTCTCTTTCATCTTCAGATTTCTCACTAGATGCTTCGGCAGAAGCAGAAACTAGGGCTTTCATGGATTCCAATACACCATCTAAAACGCTAGCCATTCTTCTTTTCCTTGGAGTCGCTATTGTAGTGCTCGATGGCCTAGGCAGCCCTGTTATAGATGGTGGGCTCATCACCTTTGGTTGTTCTGCTACCTTTTCTGATTACGACTCTTTAACCGGGCCTGTACTAGCTTCGATTGACATCGCAGGTGTTGTTTCTGTGGGTAAGGGGGCAGCCTCTGCACTTTCAATAAGCTTCGACACATCGACCGTTCCAATAGGCTTTGGCCTACGTGTCAAGACCTTGGCTCTCTTTGGCTTCGGCGCGCTAGAAGAGGTTGAAGCAGCAATTTCCCTTTTTCCCCCTTGCCTTCGGACGGGAAAACAGTAATCTGGGTAAACAAACCCAATAACATCGAATACCCTGTTCAGCCTCTTTTTCCCACGAGCGTCGAAGGCAACTGTCATGGCTTCGTCTTCTGCCCTCGAGTAGGCTCCAAGTAGCTCATCACTCGTTGCCTCTATAGCGTCTAGCCAGTCATCATTTGGCTCATCAAATTGGCTTTTGTACCAAAAGGTGTACTTAAGATAAACCAAGCCACCTTGGCTGGAGCCAGCGATAGCTTCCTTCGACATTTCCCATTCATTTGCAAAATCATACTTTGAAAGTGATGTGTTCTTGAACTAAATCTCTGGTACTGATGTAGATGTATACGGTATTGAAAGCCATTAGGCATGCTTGCACTTCATTCCCAATTACGATTGATGGCCTCCTGATGCCGAAGCGCGACCATATAGGACGTTGAATGATGCCCCTCACATCCTCCCTTTGATCCAGATCATTCTTTACATAAAACCATTGCTTCATCCAGGAGCCCGGCCATTTCTTCCGAAATGTAGGCACATGGTAGTTTGCCTTAGAGCGGGGCACGAAGCTGTAACAGCCGAAGTTGTTATGATATTGCTCTTTCCCGGTTGCCTTTGTCTGGTAAGATAGCTTGTGAATATTGCAGAAGCACCTAGCATCCGGCTCTAGTCCCTGACTCCTCATGGGCCATATAAAAAACCACACTTTTGAGAGCACCTAGAGGGGGGGTGAATAGGTGATCCTGTAAAAACTTAAAACTTAATGCCACAAACTTGATTAAGTGTTAGAGCAATAAAGCCAAGTGGCTAGAAAGGAGTTCTTGCAAGAAACAATAACCACAAGGATATCAACACAGAGAGGCACAGTGGTTTATCCCGTGGTTCGGCCAAGTTCAACACTTGCCTACTCCACGTTGTGGCGTCCCAACGGACGAGGGTTGAAATCAACCCCTCTCAAGTGATCCAAAGATCCACTTGAATACCACGATATTTCTTTTCCTTTCACTATATCCCGTTTGCGAGGAATCTCCACAACTTGGAGTCTCTCGCCCTTACAAAAGATGATCACAAATGAACACGGAAGTAAGGATGGGATGAGAAACACACACAAGTCCACAACAATACGCACACACACACGGCCAAGACTTGAGCTCAAATGAATATCTCAAAGTTCTCACTAGAACGGAGCTCAAATCACTAAGAATGTCAAACGAGTGCGCAAAGACGAAGTGTGAATGATCAAGAATGCTCAAAGTGTGCTTGGTGTCTTCCTCCATGCGCCTAGGGGTCCCTTTTATAGCCTCAAGGAAGCTAGGAGCCATTGAGAGTATTCCAGGAAGGCAATTCTTGCCTTCTGTCGATTTGCGCACCGGACAGTCCGGTGCACCACCGGACACTGTCCGGTGCGGATTTCTTTCCTGTTCTGGCGCAGCCGACCTTTAAAGGTTTGGAGCCGTTGGCGACCGGACACTGTCCGGTGCACACCGGACAGTCCGGTGCACACCAGACAGTCCGGTGCCCCCTTCAGACCGTTGGCCCGTCCACGCGTCACGCGCGGATTGCGCGGCCGACCGTTGGCTCACCGGACAGTCTGGTGCACACCGGACAGTCCGGTGAATTTTAGTCGTACGCCGCCGACGAATTCCCGAGAGCGGCCTTTTCACCAGAGCCAGCCTGGCGCACCAGACACTGTCCGGTGCACCCAGACTGAGCAGAGTCTTGGCTGCTCGAGCCAAGTCTTTTCCAATTGTCTTTTCTCTGATTCTAGCACTTAGACAAATATGTTAGTACACAAAAACCAATGTACTAAGTCTAGAATCATACCTTTGTATTGATTTGCACTTTGTCCACCCTTTGGCATATACTCATTCCCTTAATGTGTGTTGGGCACTTAATCACCAAAATCTTATAGAAATGGCCCAATGGCATATTTCCCTTTCAATCTCCCCCTTTTTGGTGATTTATGCCAACACAACAAAAAGCAACTAAAAGAAGTGCAACATCAATGCAAATGAGAACAAAATAAATTTGGCATATTTGGATCATTCTTTGCCACCACTTGGTTTGTTTTTGCAAATCAAACTCAATTTCCTATCTCTAAGTCAAATTCACTTGTTGAGGCATAGAGAAAGGTATTTCAAGAGAAATTGATCACTGATTCAAAAACTCCCCCTATTTCCCATAATCAAACATTCTCCCCACAAGAGACCAACTTTTGACAAAAAGAGACATTTAGAATTTTGACAAATCAGAAGTCCTAACTCTACTATTTTCAAAATTCTCAAGTGGTAGCTGATCCATTTGTTGCTTTGGCCCTTAATTTCTCCCCCTTTGGCATCAAGCACCAAAACGGGATCATTTTTGGCCCTTAAACCCCATTGCCTCACCAAAATTGTCAATTAAGAGCAAAAGACAATGAGAGACATGGAGATGAACTTGGAGTAAGTTACCCTCTTATCGGAGTGCAGTGGAAGTCTTTCATGGTCCAAGTCCACCGTTCCCTTTCAATCCACCTTTGAGACTAATTTAAGAACACTCAAGCACATGGTTAGTCCCAAAGAGTCAAGTTGTAGCACATCTCCCCCTAAATATGTGCATCACTTGCAAATGGACTTGTGAGGTCCGGGGAGTGCTTGTACAACTTGAGCACCATAAATAAACAACAAAATGCATAAGGAACATGATCAAGGCATAAAACACATGTATGCTATAAATCAATCCAAGTTCCACGAATCTAAGACATTTAGCTCACTACGCAGCCTGCAAAAGGTCTTCTCATCTAGAGGCTTGGTAAAGATATCGGCTAGCTGGTTCTCGGTGCTAACATAAAACACTTCGATATCTCCCTTTTGCTGGTGGTCTCTCAAAAAGTGATGCCGGATGTCTATGTGCTTTGTGCGGCTGTGTTCAACAGGATTATCCGCCATGCGGATAGCACTCTCATTATCACATAGGAGTGGGACTTTGCTCAGATTGTAGCCAAAGTCCCGAAGGGTTTGCCTCATCCAAAGTAGTTGTGCGCAACACTGTCCTGCGGCAACATACTCGGCCTCAGCGGTGGATAGGGCAACGGAAGTTTGTTTCATAGAACTCCAGGACACCAGGGACCTTCCTAAGAATTGGCACGTCCCTGATGTACTCTTCCTATCAACCTTACATCCAGCATAATCGGAGTCTAAATATCCAATCAAGTCAAAGGTAGACCCCTTTGGATACCAGATCCCGAAGCAAGGCGTAGCAACTAAATATCTAAGAATTCGCTTCACAGCCACTAGGTGACACTCCCTTGGATCGGATTGAAATCTAGCGCACATGCATACACTAAGCATAATATCCGGTCTACTAGCACATAAGTAAAGTAAGGAACCTATCATAGACCGATATGCTTTTTGATCAACGGACTTACCTCCTTTGTTGAGGTCGACGTGTCCGTCAGTTCCCATTGGAGTCTTTGCGGGCTTGACGTCCTTCATCCCAAATCGCTTGATCAAGTCTTGCGTGTACTTCATTTGAGAGATGAAAGTGCGGTCCTTGAGTTGCTTCACTTGGAACCCAAGGAAGTAGTTCAACTCGCCCATCATCGACATTTCAAACTTTTGAGTCATCACCCTGCTAAACTCTTCACAAGACTTTTGGTTAGTAGAACCAAATATTATGTCATCGACATAAATTTGGCACACAAATAAGTCACCATCACAAGTCTTAGTAAATAGAGTCGGATCGGCTTTCCCAACCTTGAAGGCATTAGCAATTAAAAGTCTCTAAGGCATTCATACCATGCTCTTGGGGCTTGCTTAAGTCCATAGAGCACCTTAGAGAGCTTACACACGTGGTCGGGGTACCGTTCATCCTCAAAGCCAGAGGGTTGCTCCACGTACACCTCCTCCTTGATTGGCCCGTTGAGGAAAGCGCTCTTCACATCCATTTGGAACAACCTGAAAGAATGGTGAGTGGCATAGGCTAACAATATGCGAATTGACTCTAGCCTAGCCACAGGAGCAAAAGTCTCCTCAAAGTCCAAACCTGCGACTTGGGCATAACCTTTTGCCACAAGTCTAGCCTTGTTCCTTGTCACCACTCCGTGCTCGTCTTGTTTGTTGCGGAACACCCACTTGGTTCCCACAACGTTTTGCTTGGGACGTGGCACCAGTGTCCAAACTTCATTTCCCTTGAAATTGTTGAGCTCCTCCTGCATGGCCAACACCCAGTCCGGATCTAGCAAGGCCTCTTCTACCCTGAAAGGCTCAATAGAAGAGACAAAAGAGTAATGCTCACAAAAATTAACTAATCTAGAGCGAGTAGTTACTCCCTTGCTAATATCACCCAATATCTGGTCGATGGGATGATTCCTTTGAATCATCGCTCGAACTTGAGTTGGAGGGGCTTGAGGTGCTTCTTCCTCCATAACATGATCATCTTGTGCTCCTCCTTGATCACACGCCTCTTCTTGATGAACCTGTTCATCATCTTGAGTTGGGGGTTGCACCATTGTTGAGGAAGAAGGTTGATCTTGCTCCGTTTGTTCCTGTGGTCACACATCTCCAATTGCCATGGTGTGTATGGTGGCCGTTGGAACATCTTCTTCATCTATATCATCAAGATCAACAACTTGCTCTTTTGGAGAGCCATTAGTCTCATCAAATACAACGTCGCTAGAGACTTCAACCAAACCCGATGATTTGTTGAAGACTCTATACGCCTTTGTATTTGAGTCATAACCTAACAAAAACCCTTCTACAGATTTGGGAGCAAACTTAGAATTTCTACCTTTCTTCACTAGAATATAACATTTTCTCCCAAAAACACGAAAGTATGACACATTGGGTTTGTTACCGGTTAGTAGCTCATATGAAGTCTTCTTAAGGAGGCGATGAAGGTAGACCCGGTTTATGGCGTGGCAAGCCGTGTTCACGGCTTACGACCAAAACCGCTCGGGCGTCTTGAACTCTCCAAGCATCGTCCTCGCCATGTCAATGAGCGTCCTGTTCTTCCTCTCTACCACACCGTTTTGCTGTGGTGTGTAGGGAGCGGAGAACTCGTGCTTGATTCCTTCCTCCTCAAGGTACTCCTCCACTTGAAGATTCTTGAACTCGGACCCGTTGTCGCTCCTTATCTTTTTCACCTTGAGCTCAAACTCATTTTGAGCTCTCCTTAGGAAGCGCTTGAGGGTCCCTTGGGTTTCAGATTTATCCTGCAAAAAGAATACCCAAGTGAAGCGGGAAAAATCATCAACTATAACACGACCATACTTACTTCCTCCTATGCTTAGGTAGGCGATGGGTCCGAAGAGGTCCATATGAAGTAACTCCAAAGGTCTTGACGTGGTCATCACATTTTTGATATGATGAGAGCTTCCCACTTGTTTACCTGCTTGACAAGCTGCACAAGGTCTATCTTTTTCGAACTTTATATTTGTTAGACCTAACACATGTTCTCCCTTTAGAAGCTTGTGAAGGTTCTTCATCCCCACATGTGCTAAACGGCGATGCGACAGCCAACCCATGCTAGTCTTAGCAATTAAACATGCATCTAGACCGGCCTCCTCTTTTGCAAAATCAACTAAATAAAGTTTGTCGTCTAGTACACCCTTAAAAGCTAATGAACCATCACTTCTTCTAAAGACAGACACATCTACATTTGTGAATAAGCAATTATAACCCATACTACAAAGTTGACTAACAGACAACAAGTTATATCCGAGCGATTCTACTAAAAACACATTAGAAATGGAATGCTCAGATGAAATTGTTATTTTTCCTAATCCTTTAACCTTGCCTTGGTTCCCATCATCGAATATGATTGAATCTTGGAAATCCTTGTTCTTGACGTAGGAGGTGAACATCTTATTCTCCCCCGTCATGTGGTTTGTGCATCCGCTGTCGATAATGCAGCTTGAGCCCCCGGATGCATAAACCTGCAAGGCAATTTAGGCTTGGGTCTTAGGTACCCAACTCTTGTTGGGTCCTACAAGGTTAGTAACAATGGTCATAGGGACCCAAATGCAAGTTTTATCTCCCTTGCATTTTGCCCCTAATTTCCTAGCAATCACCTTCTTATCCTTTCTACAAATTGCAAAGGAAGCATTGCAAGCATGATAAATTGTAGAAGGTTCATTAATTTTCCTAGGAACATGAGCAATATTTCTCCTAGGTATATGATGAATGACATTTTTTCTAGGCATATCTCTACCATGCATATAGGAAGAACTTGAAGCAAACATGACATTTGAATCATAAGCATTACAACTCCTATCATGATGAACATTTCTAGAATATCTCCTATCATGGTACATGAAAGCATGTTTCTTTTGAGCGCTATTAGTCATAGGAGCCTTTCCTTTCTCCTTGGCGGGAATGGGAGCCTTATGACTTGTTAAGTTCTTGGCTTCTCTCTTAAAGCCAAGCCCATCCTTAATTGAGGGGTGTCTACCAATAGTGTAGGCATCCTTTGCAAATTTTAGTTTATCAAATTCACTTTTGCTAGTCTTAAGTTGGGCATTAAGACTAGCCACTTCACCATTTAATTTTGCAATGGAAACTAGGTGTTCACTACAAGCATCAATATTAAAATTTTTACACTTATTGCAAATCATTACATGTTCTACACAAGAGGTTGATTTATTAGCTATTTCTAACTTAGCATTCAAGTCATCATTGATACTCTTTAAGCTAGAAATGGATTCATGGCATGTAGACAGTTCACATGAAAGCATTTCATTTCTTTTAACTTCTAAAGCAAGAGAATTTTGTGCACTTACAAATTTATCATGCTCTTCATATAAGAGATCTTCTTGCTTTTCTAAAAGTCTATTCTTCTCATTCAAAGCATCAATTAATTCATTGATCTTATCAATTTTAGTTCTATCTAATCCTTTGAATAAACATGCATAGTCTATTTCATCATCACTCGATTCATCATCACTTGAAGAAGTATACATAGTATTATTTCGAGTACTTACCTTCTTCTCCTTTGCCATGAGGCATGTGTGATGCTCGTTGGGGAAGAGGGACGATTTGTTGAAGGACGAGGCGGCGAGTCCTTCGTCGTCGGAGTTGGACAATGAACAATCCGAGTCCCACTCCTTGCCAAGGTGTGCCTCGCCCTTAGCCTTCTTGTAGGTCTTCTTCTTTTCCCTCTTCTTTTCTTGATCCTGGTCATTATCATTATCGGGACAATTAGCAATAAAATGACCAACCTTACCACACTTGAAGCAGGAGCGCTTTCCCTTCGTCTTGCTCTTGTTGGGATGCTCCTTGCGACCTTTGAGCGCCGTCTTGAAGCGCTTGATGATGAGGGCCATTTCATCCTCGTTTAGCCTGGCCGCCTCAATTTGCGCCACCTTGCTAGGTAGCATCTCCCTGCTACTTGTTGCCTTGAGAGCAATGGCTTGAGGCTCATGGATTGGGCCATTTAGCGCCTCATCAACATATCTTGCCTCCTTGATCATCATTCGCCCGCTCACAAATTTCCCAAGTATTTCTTCGGGCGTCATCTTGGTATACCTAGGATTCTCACGAATAGAGTTAACAAGATGAGGATCAAGGACGGTGAAGGACCTTAGCATAAGTCGGACAACATCGTGGTTCGTCCATCACGTGCTTCCATAGCTCCTTATTTTGTTGACGAGGGTCTTGAGCCGGTTGTACGTTTGGGTTGGCTCCTCCCCCCTGATCATCGCGAACCTTCCTAGTTCGCCTTCCACCAACTCCATCTTGGTGAGCATGGTGACGTCATTCCCCTCATGTGAGATCTTGAGGGTGTCCCAGATCTGCTTGGCATTGTCCAGGCCGCTCACCTTATTGTATT
This sequence comes from Zea mays, assembly GCF_902167145.1. Classification (NCBI taxonomy): domain Eukaryota; kingdom Viridiplantae; phylum Streptophyta; class Magnoliopsida; order Poales; family Poaceae; genus Zea; species Zea mays. Next base: position 136,776,084 of record NC_050098.1, on the reverse strand, counting down.
CTTCCCTGCACAAGGATGCTAAAAGAACAGTAGTAGCTTGTGCATTCTTATGGATTTGTTCATTGATAAACATAGAATTATCCAAACTATCAAATTGAATTCCGTTTTCTACTCTCTCCCATATACTTGGATGAAGAGAGAACAAATGACTACGCATTTTGTGACACCAAAATTCGTAGTCCTCTCCATCAAAGTGAGGAGGTTTACCAAGTGGAATAGAAAGCAAATGGGCATTGGAATTACGCGGAATACGAGAGTAATCAAAAGAAAAGTTCGAGTTAACCGTTTTCTTTTTCTCCTCGTATTCGTCGTCCTTTTGAGATGAGGAAGATTCGTCACTGTCGCAGTAGACAACCTTCCTGATGCGCCTCTTCTTCTTTCCATCTTTCTTCTTTTGACTTGAGCCGGAGTCATTGACTTTGTTGTCCCTTGGCTCGTTGAAGATGGACTCTTTCTCATTGTCGTTGACCACCATCCCCTTTCCCTTAGGATCCATCTCTTCGGGCGATTAGTCCCTTTCTTGAAGAGAACGACTCTGATACCAATTGAGAGCACCTAGAGGGGGGGTGAATAGGTGATCATGTAAAAACTTAAAACTTAATGCCACAAACTTGATTAAGTGTTAGAGCAATAAAGCCAAGTGGCTAGAAAGGAGTTCTTGCAAGACACAATAACCACAAGGATATCAACACAGAGAGAAACAGTGGTTTATCCCGTAGTTCGGCCAAGTTCAACACTTCCTATTCTGGCGCAGCCGACCGTTGAAGGTTTGGAGCCGTTGGCGACCGGACACTGTCCGGTGCACACCGGACAGTCCGGTGCCCCCTTCAGACCGTTGGCCCGTCCACGCGTCACGCGCGGATTGCGCGGCCGATCGTTGGCTCACCAGACAGTCCGGTGCACACCGGACAGTCCGATGAATTTTAGCCGTACGCCGCCGACGAATTCCTGAGAGCGGCCTTTTCACCAGAGCCAGCCTGGCGCACCAGACACTGTCCGGTGCACCCAGACTGAGCAGAGTCTTGGCTGCTCGAGCCAAGTCTTTTCCAATTGTCTTTTCTCTGATTCTAGCACTTAGACAAATATGTTAGTACACAAAAACCAATGTACTAAGTCTAGAATCATACCTTTGTATTGATTTGCACTTTGTCCACCCTTTGGCATATACTCATTCCCTTAATGTGTGTTGGGCACTTAATCACCAAAATCTTATAGAAATGGCCCAAGGGCATATTTCCCTTTCAACTTTGATAAGAGCTTCAGGGGTAAGTTGATGAAGGTATATCTCGAATGTCTTTAGAATCTCAACCAACATCTTGTGGAGTGGAAAGCGAAGCCTTGCTTTTATGAAGCTCTTAAAAACCACTACCTCATCAACTTCGGAAAGGGGAATGGTGCTTTCCCCCCGACCCTCACTATAGAAACATCATGAAAATATTTGGCCTTCATCACTTCGACTTGCCCTTGCTTGACAATTGACTTCCCAAAAACAACATGGCTCGGCCTCCACGGCTGATCTTTGGCATATTCATTCCCACTCTCTATGTTAAAACTGTCGCTATCGTTGGAATCTTCAAACAATCCAGCCAACATCTCATTGGTGATCTTTTCTATGTTGGTCTTCTCCATAGCTTTGTAAAACCCAGACATTGCGGGGTCTGTGATCTTCTTCTCCTCAGCCATTCGAATGATGGTTGCGGCAGATGAAAAATCTCAAAAGTCAATCGAGCTCGCAAAAGAGAAGGCTAAGATGGCAATCACAACACAAATGGCTAGATGACACGAAAAATATTCATGACACAACCTTCTATATATATACTCAGAGCCCTACAACTTGGTGGGTCCCACGGTTCAGAATGATTCGCTATTCTAGCGAAGGGAAGGTGTTTTTTCGGACCTTCGGCTAAAGGCCTTCGTTCACGTCGCAGTTTGAATTTGTTACAAAGAAACAAATTAATACTGCGAGGGGCTACTATTGGGGGGCTTCCTCTTCCGAAGGTCCTCAAAAACATGAGTAATATAATTATATGTTTTCATCATGATATGGATTATTACAGGGAGCTTCGGCTTCAGGATGGAAGTTTTCTCCCATGGCGAAAGCATACGAGGTGAAGAAATAATTCGAAGATGATAAGGATGAACGCCGAAGCTATAGTCGAAGGATAATAGCTTCGGCTTAAAATGGTGATGAAGGCCAAACATGATGCTGACCGGAAGGTAAAAAGACTAGTAGTCCTTAATGATTTATGTTATGGTCATAAGTAAATGCCAGGGATACAAATGTACTTTTACTCGGGCTGCTTCCCATGCTTATAAATAGATGAACAGTAACACTGTACTATTCATGCTGAATTGTAATCACCCCCGCATCAGCACCTTCGAGCAAGCCGAATGTATCAATGTAATACAAATTCTATTAATACTCATACATACTTTATGGAATGCAAATATGAATGAATTAATGAGTTATATTCATTATATTTATCCTTATGTATTCTTATTTATCTATAATATGATGAAGGCATGTCCTTCATGACCTTCGTCTGATGATCATTATAATGCTTCATGACCTTCGAGGAGGTAATGCTTCGAAAGACGAAGGTCCTTAATACTCAACGATTGTGTTGCCTTGTTCTTGATTCACATCATTTGGGAACAAGTGACCAACAGAACTTCAATACACAACTTTTATTATCAACTTATACAACCACCGAGTACCCGATTAGAATCTTAGCCTCATGGTATGTTGGCCTTGAGAGTGGCTGATGCACCATACCATAAGCAACCTTAGTTGTCAGGTTTCTTATGCCTATATGTAGCCCACAAGCCATCGGATGGTCAATATTATCCACGAGAAACTGGTGTACTTTATAGATTTCCTTGGATGCACAACTGCTACGTCGACTTTTAGGGCTGACCATATCTAGAGAAGGAGGCATCAAGCTTGCTGTGTTTGCTACCCAACAACAATTGTTACCAATTGTTGAACCTCATCTAGAATATATGCTTTGGTCCTGGCAAGTTCTTCCTCTAGATTTTGACTCTACCACCTCCTTGTCTTTTCCTCTTTGATGACTTGTGTAGGTATGAATGCTATCCACAAATCTAAACTTCCATGGCGTACTCCCATATCCTCTTTTATGGTTAGAATGCTCTGCTACGTTTAGTGCTACAATAAGCTCGTCGTTCTCTCTCTGTCAGGGACAAATTTTAGCTTTTCTGTAACTTCTTTGACGATGTCTACACTAAGGTGTCATCATCACATATACTACCCCGTGGACGTAGAACCAACACTTGGCACGGTCTAGTTAGTCATGGTTTTCTGGAATAACACCTTGTAAGTGCATCTAGCCCTTTTGTGGGTTTTGGTGAATTGAGTGACAACACAATTAAAGGTCAAACAAGATTTCTAAGTGTTGAACAGAAAATTGAGTATATTGAATACACTTAAATATTATATAATGAGCACTATACAAAGGTCCAACAAGAAGTCAAACTTAATGATATTGTATTGAAGAATGATTCAAAAGTGCATAAGTGATGAAATGCCAAGCAAAGGTCAAATGCCAAAGGAGACAATGTATAATGGATATAACATGGTCTCTATATGGTTTGCTTGTGTGGACAAAGATTTGAAAGATCACTATGCATTGATATGATAAAGCTAGTAATATGAAGATAGTGATTGAAGTGAATGATCGGAAGTGTCAAGCCAAAATGAACAGGATATAAGGAATCTTGAATTGGCTTGACTGTATTGATGTTGGTCCATATATGTTTCTATGAGAATCAAACTGAAGCTTGATTGATCTTAACATTCTTATCTAGATGACATTCAAGCAAGGATCACAATATTGAAGAAATAGTTGTTCAATGGATGTTCAATATGATTTGACTTAAGGATGGTTTGATAGAGTGAAGATAGCAAGGAAAGGGCTTTGAGGTACTAAGCGAAGGTGAAGGCCAAGTAACGGCTTGAGGACCGAGGTACCATAGCTAAGGTGAAGAAGAGATTACTTGCAATGAGTCGAGGAACTAATCAAGCTATGAGAAGTCATATTATGTTGAGGATCAAATCATTAGTGGAAGTGACTTAAAGCCATGAATTGAACTCATATTTGGTGAAATGGTTCAAGTCACATGCTCAAGGTGTGTTTGCTTGAAAAGATGAGACAAAGATGTTTGCAACCTATTATGAAGAGATATTGAGAAGAAATAGCATATAAAGACATTGAAGACTCAAGTGGTTAAAATAGTTATATTCTCTTGATCTTGAGTATAGGTATGCCGTACTATAAAGGGGGATGCAATACAAATTATATACAAGTCTCAAGTACCAAAACTAACCGAACCCAAAGTGCTAGCATGAGAGAATCCTCAAAACAAGCTTTCTGAAAAGTCAAAGATCACTGAAATAGGAGTTTAGAGTAAAAAGTTATGGCATTTTTCATGAAACAAGTTGTGCTGCGGTAGTGTCGCGCGACGAGCGGCCACGCCAGGCATGTACAACCCCAAACAACTAGTTTTGACCTCCAATGACTAGTTTTGGCTTGGGGTGTATATATACCCATCCCATGCCCCTAGGGGGTCCTGCTAGTGCCCAGATTGCTTCAAACTCATCCCAAGTCATATTTGAGCCCTCTCTAACTTCTCTCTTTGTGAGAGTGTGTGATTAGTGTTTGATTAATAGTTAGATATGTAATTAAGAGCTAGAGAGCAGATCTAGAGTAAGACAATCTTGAGCACTTGTCGGGCTTCATCAACATTCAATGTGCATTCATTACTCTTGGAGGGGATGACTCCTAGACTGCTAGGCATTGGTCGATGAGCTCTTGTGCTTGTGGTGAGCCGCGGGAAGGTTTGTAATTACCCAACATCTTAGTGGAAATCTCAACCCATCACCTTGGTGGTGAGTTAGTGTAACACCCCTCTACTCCTGGACCGACGATACTTACTCCTGGCAGCCCTCTATGATCATAGACCATCCCCACATACCAACACAGGTCTTTTTTGTGCACTTTGTCCTCACTCATGTGCACCCAAAAAGCACTTCCCGGTTGTTCATGCATCCCCCAAATTGCTCCAACCAAAGCACACTTAACTTGGAGGTTCTTTAGAGTGGAGCCTTCGAAAAAGAAGGATCACCTTGTTCGTATGAGTATTCTGTTAATTCATTTAAGCCATGGGTCGAGTCATCACAGTTAGAGAAGAGGAGTGAGTTGAAAGAGACTCCAAAGCTGTTTTGGCTTCCACAACAACATGGAGGTAGCAAGCCTTTATGGTGAGCTAAACCACGACATAAATCATTGTGCCTTGTCTCTTACATATTGAATTGCATTACTTGCTTTCCACTAGATATACTTGTCTATGAATATTTATGTGTGCAGGTAATTAGTGGACTTGGCACAGAACATCACCAAGTCCATATCTAAGTGTTGCTTGCAGGCGTAGCTACTGTTGAGCATTCTGCATTGAGCGGCATTGCCGGTCTTGGCATGACAGTGACGGGGAGCGACAGTGTTGTGCATTAAGTGGTAGTGCCGGGCAGATTTTTCACAGCAGGTTTGAGTTTCACTTAAACACACATATCCCGCTGTGTCCCTGTTGTTCAGTGTACTTTGCTCAGTTAAGTTCATATCATATAGGGTTTGATACTCATATACATAATTTGTTATCCTAGATGGTTGTTATAGTTTCTGTTAAAGTGCTAGACTGAGCATCATATTCAAAGAAACTAGTACTTACCTGTCATAGCTATTACTCATTAAGTTCCAAGCTAATCAGACCTAGTTAGCCTGCGCGGCAGTGCCTGTAATTGTCTAGCAGTGCCACCGCGTGGCAGTGCCAGGTGTTAAGAGGTACTGCCGCTTGTAGTTCCGATTGTTTTTGGAGCTCAGTTTTTAGGTAGCCTATTCACCCCCTCTAGGCGACATCAAAACCTTACAAGTGGTATCAGAGCTAGGCTCTTAGTTTTGGGCTTAACTGTCGTGAGAGATGATGTCGACAAGTGAGGAGGTAAATCTAGAACTTCTACTTTTGGATGGTTCAAACTGTGCATGTTAGTCTGCTAGTATGCTTAGTATTTTTAGGGCCATGGGTCCTCAAATAGAGAATATTATAGATATGATCATTTCACCTCCTAATATTGATTTGACTAACCTATCTAAAGAGGAAGTACAATGCTTACAGGTCAATGCCCAAGCTACTAATGTCTTATTTAGTGCTTTGAGTGAAGTTGTCTTTGATAATGTAATATTTGGAGATGATGAACCACTTGAGGATGCACATCTCATTTGGACTACTCTCAAAGAAAGATTTGACAAGTCCAAATGTGATGAAAAGTTTCTCTCATTGGAAGCACCACTTGAGAAGTGCTCAACTTCACCAACAAATGAATGCACTCAAGTGGTTCACCCAAAAGGTCTAAGTGATCATACCACATCCACTCCCTAATCAACATATGGCTTAACCGAAGGTAATGAAATCATCGGCAAGAACAATACTTTTACATATGTCACTTCTACTTCTTTTAGTTCTTGTGGGACTAATCTTTTAAAGGAAGAAGAAGATTGTGATCGATGGAGGCCAAATGATGAATCCACCTCACCAAAAAGCTCCACTCTCTATGCCATTTCTCATATGGGTCTCATGGCAAAGAAAGAGAAGAATGTGCCAAGTGAAATGGAAAGTGAAAGCGAGAGTGAGAGCGAGAGTGAAAGTGAAATCAATGTTGAAAGCGATGATTAGTTCAATCAACACTTTACACATCTAAACAAGAAAGACAAGTTGATCATGTTCAAAGCCAGAGACGAAATCAGAGAGCAAGAAGAATGCCTTCACAAGCAAGACAAAATTTCATCAAAAAGATTAAATGCTTGGAGAAGTTGATCAAAGAGCATGAAAAGCTTAAGTGCTCTCATGCTAGTTTGGTCGAATGGTATGAGAACTTGTCAATTGAGCAAACTAGTACTATTAACTCTCTATCTTGTGTTTCTCAATTAGAAGATGAAAATTATATGCTCAAGGATGAAGTGAAAAAGCTCAGTAGTAAGAACAACATATTGCAAGAAAATCATGATGAGCTCTTATGCTCTCATGAGAAACTTATGCAATCTCATTTTATGTTAGAAATTGCTCATGAGGTTGTGGCAACAATAGTAAGATCATACCAACTTCTCACACACAAAGTGCACATGTACATAAGTTCAATTTATTATATCATGTGCTAATGATTGTTGCTTTCAAGCAAGCCAATCTTACATTGAGCATGTACTTGTAGGATCTTGTGATTATTCCATTATAAACAAAAATGAAGAGTTCAAGTCAGAGGTTGAGAGGCTTAGAATGGACTTGATTCAATGGAAGGGAAAGTGCAATGCTCAATCTCCTCAAGATCACTGTGAAGACATGATAAAAAAGCTTGAGAAAGGATCAGTCGTAGCGTCCATGAAATCCCATCAAGAAGGTCTCAAGTCCAACAATTGCAAAGCCAAAAGGAAAATTAGAAAAGTGCAGTCTATCCTTAGTGCGATAGTGCCAATGTCCGTGTCTAGGGGTCAAAGTGGGTCTGAGGGTTGCCTCTACCTAGTGGGATCGGCTGGGTAGGAGAGTATAAATAATAGAAAGTTGTCTTGGAGAATGGGATGAACTATGTAAGAAACAATCTAAATTATCAAATAAACTCTTGGTTCGATGATATCCTCCTCAACACACCTAATTCCTACCTTCCTCTTCTAATTTCTAGTGCCAGTAACTAACATTCCAAGTTTGCATCGTCCTGATCTTACCCTTTCCATCAATGCATCCCTTGATCACCTGAACTTGAAACCTAAGACCTCAGTTGTGCCAAAACACATACACCACACCCCTGCCATTTCTAGAGTTTGTGTAGCGTTCTGCTCTCATGGTAGCATCGCTCATGTGTGTTCGAGCACATAAGCTTTGCCAGACTCTAAAACATCCAGAAGTCCAACCAAGTGAACTTTAGAGGCCTAAATTGGCCAGCCTATGGTCACCGTCACCTCACAATGCCACCTCATCATGCATAGCTTGTCTCCGATAGTATTCTTGCCAAGAAGCATACCAGAAGCTTTGCTACAAGGTACTAAGCCTAACCCATCTCTTTAACCCGATTAAGATCTGAGTTGCTAGTACTTGTTCATCGAAATAGAACACTGTCGTTGTAAGGTCCTTCATCGTCATAAGCACATGTTTAGCTTCTTTGTCATTCCCCAATCATCCTAATTAAGTTTGCCTTCCTCTATAAAGCTTACTAGCAAATCTAATCACCAGAGACACATAGAATCAACTAGTCTAGCATCACTATTGACCCTCCACTGCGGGGGATGGTCGTCGTCGCTAGCGTTGCCTCCACGTCGCTTTGATCTGTGTCATCCATCCTTGATCTAACGACTATAATACATCACATATTGGTCAACTGCTCGCTAACAACTGCCTTTTTTCTTAAGAACCCTTCGGTTTTCTAGTAATCAACCCATAGTCTAGATTATTTATAACCAAGGGCTGGAAATATACTTTTTAAACCTTGAGCTATATAAAAATTGAAGATATACCCTTAAAGTTTATAAAATGAATAACTAATTCATTTAAATCCAAATTTGATGTTTTGGTCACATTAAATAGTTTTTTATGTAGAATATTTTTAAAACTATTTTGCATAATGTTTTCTGGGATGATGTGTGGTTTTTCTTATTTTATGTCTATTGTTTGTATGGTTGCTCCGATTAGAGTTAAAGGCGTGTAATTGTTTTGAAGGCTCGACTTTGAAAGAATCTGAGTAGTGTGAAGAAGTCAGTATTCCATAACATATACCCTACTCATTTTGATATCACATATTATTTGGCTAAAGTTATTGCTCCTGTTTAAGATTTCTAGTCGTTGCTTATACCATGTACTTGTTAAGTCGAGAATTAGAATGTTTCTATTAGAAAGTTGCTAGTGCTTAACGTCATAAAATAATGATGATGATCAATGTATTATGGAATCATGATATAAACGATGCTTTTCTAGAAACATGGGATTGGGTGCTTGAGCATGTTCGGTTTTGATTCCTAAAGTTATTCACCTTAAGGATTGGTTTGCCGAGCGACCAGCTGTGAAAATAGTGCAACCATAAGGGATAGTATGAGCCATCCTTGACTAATTGATTAAACAAATTATAGTGGTGACTTCCTTAGCATAAATGGGCCATAAGGTGGGAGACTTTTAAAAGGTTATTGGGCTCACTGCCTAGGGGGTGCAATTTGGTTTATTTGAAGTTGTTAGTCACCCACTAGGAAGACTTTGGTAACTGCTAGTTGGATAAACCTAGAATGGGTGTCCACACCCTAGGAAGTTTTTCTAAAGGCCTCGCAGTATGCCCTGCCATACCTGCTTGGAAGATGTGAATAGGCTTTGCAAACCTTGCATATAGGCAACATGACTTGTTGGTAAAGATGCACTATCTCTATAGACAGATATATCAAGAGTCCAATGAACCAAGCAAGCAAACTCAATAAAAAAAGTAGATAACAAGTGTTAATGCATATATCATCAACTACATACAATCTTCTTAATTGTGACACTACTCGTACCTATGATCACATACTTCAACCTTTGTACCTATTGTTTCATTAATTTAAATATATAATTTTCACTCTATAGATCTATTTAAAAAAAATTAATCCATAAGTTGAACATTCTGAGTGTTAGCTCCTATTTCAACAATTTAGTTATTCTTCTTTCAATATTTTTTTCAAAGGGGCGAAGCCCCCGTATTTCATTAGGAAATAGGATAATATTCATTACAAAGGACACCACTAAGGCCAGATAGCCCAAAAGAAACTAGGCTAAACGAAACCATACCAGACCACCTTCCAATATCAACCTAGATAGGCAAGGAAACCTAGCATAGATCGAAGCCAGACCCACTCTCATGTCCATAAGCATTGCTTATTACAACAAAAACATCAGCTAAGAAACGAGGTGAAACATAGAAGAACTACGAAATATAAGTCCAGAAGTTCAACCACAAGACCAGACCAGAACCAACAGATTCAATCACCCAGAAATGCGTTGGTCCCTCGGACTCCATCCGTACGCCCGACCAAACGCTTCACTTGCTATATTTCTGATTAACTTGCTTCCTTGAACCACCACCTTTTTTTTCCTTCTCTTTATGCCAGATAGCCTAGGAATCCAACCAGAAGCAACAAAGAAAAATGACGTTAGAAGGATCAAGCAGAATTTTTTCCCTGAAGCACCAACCATTCCTGGTTCTCCAAATTGCCCAGAACACCGCACCACAACCAAACAGGAGAAGATTGGTTATTTTATCTTTAGGTTTGCTCAACCAACCATCACACAACTCTCTGATATTTTTTGGAATGACATCCAAATTCAAGGCCACTTGAATCACTCTCCACACGTATCTTGCAATGGGGCAGTAAAAGAATAAATGACCGATTGTTTCATCTCACCCACAGAAACAACAATCATCAGATCCTTTCCAATTTCTTTTTTTCAAATTATCTTTTGTGAGAATTTTGTTTCTCACAACCAGCCAGATGAAAATTTTGATTTTGTGTGGTAATTTTGATTTCCACAAGAACTTATACGGCACTGCCACTTGATCACTTATCTTTTTTTATACAAAGAGTTCACAGAAAAACCTTTTTTACCAAGACACCAAACAATTTGGTCATCCTGGTCGGACAGAGAATGATTATTACAACATCCCAAAAGTTCCTCGAACATCACGCTCAAATTACCAATAATCCTCCTCCTAAAAGAGAGGACTTCATAATTGGAAGAAAAGACTTTATTAACAGAAATGTCTTTATCATAAGCCAAATCAAATAAAATAGGGAATTTGTAAGCCAAAGGGAAGTCCCCTGCCCAGGAACTCTTCCAGAAACTCGTTTTCATGCCATTACCAAAAACTACTTTGCAATGTTTATAGAAAATATCTCTCAAACTCAAAATCTTTTTCCAAAACTGAGAATCATCTTGTTTTTGTCTGACAAAAATAAGGGGTTTTCCCTTAATATATTTTTCAGATATGATTTTTTGCCGTAAACCATTTGAGTTCTCAATATTCCATAGCCATTTAGTCAACAAAGCATCATTCATGTATTCAAGGTTCAAGACACCTAAACCTCCTTGACTTTTAGGAGAACATGAAAGGGAAATAGGGTTAACTTTTTCTCGGTATTAATTTTGGTGGTTGAATGCCCAACACAAATATTGGACTAACTAGTTTGCTCTATAATATATGATCTACAGGTGCTAAAGGTTCAACACAAACCAATAAAAAGATCAAGTTAGAGTTCACAAAGAAAGGAGCAAAAGAAACCAACGGGTGCCCTGGTCTGGCGTACCGGACTGTCCGGTGTGCCACCGGACTGTCCGGTGCACCAGGACCGTACAAGTCCAAACTCTTCACCTTCGGGTTTCTCCAGCGCCACTCCGCTATAATTCACTGGACAGTCCGGTGTGCCACCGAAGTGTCTGGTGCACCAGCGGAGCAACGACTCTTCGGCGCAACGCTCGACTGCATAGTGCTCCTGACAGCGCTACAGTTCGCGGCAGAAGTCAGAATAGAGGTCAGAGGCGCATCAGACAATGAACAACGCTTGTTCGGTGCGGCACTGGACTGTCCGGTGCGGCACCGGACTGTCTGGTGCCACCAGAAGTCAACGCTCCAACGGTCGACTGCGTTAGAACCCTAACGGTTGGGTGACGTAGCTGGCGCGCCCATCGATAGCAGCCACCCCAACGATTGTTTTGGTGGTTGAGGGCTATAAATACCCCCAACCACATCCACTCCAACCATCCAAGCATTCATCACTCTCCATTCAATACAAGAGCAAAGTGCAAAACTCCAAGACATAAATCAAAGCCACTGACCCGGTCAAAGTCCCCAATTTAATTCTAGTGCATTAGGACTTGTGAGAGGATCACTTGTGTTTCTTGTTGCTTGTGTTTGCTTGGCTTGGCTTTCTTTTCTTTCTCACTTCTTACTCTCAAGTGCTTTGTAAGCGAGGCAAGAGACACCAATTGTGTGGTGATCCTTGTGGGGTCTAAGTGACCCGTGAGATTAAGGAAGAAGCCTCACTCGATCTAAGTGACCGTTTGCGAGAGGGAAAGGGTTGAAAGAGACCCGATCTTTGTGACCACCTCAACGGGGACTATGTTCTTTAGAACCGAACCTTGGTAAAACAAATCACTGTGTCATCCGCTTTACTTTCTTGGTTGATTTGTTTCCCCCCTCTCTCCCGAACTCGGATTTTATTCTAACGCTAACCCCAGCTTGTAGTGTGCTTAAAGTTGTAAATTTCAGTTTCCGCATATCCACCCCCCTCTAGGCGACTTTGAATTGGTATCAGAGCCCGGTACTTCATTAGAGTCTAACCACTCAAAGTGATGTCGGGAGGATCCGCCAAGAGGGAGATGGAAACGGGCACAAGCCACGAGAAGGCTCCATCAAAGGAGTCTGGCGCCAAAGGAAGGGAGGAATCACCTCCTCGAGTCAAGTCGCATCGGAGTGGCGACAATAAGAAGAAGATGAAGAAAGTGGTCTACTATGAGACCGATTCTTCGTCGCCATCCACCTCCGGCTCCAACGCCGCGTCCATCACTTCTAAGCGCTATGAGCGCAAGAAGTTTAGTAAGATCCCCCTACGATATACCCGCATTTCTAAACACGCCCCTTTACTTTCCGTCCCATTAGGCAAACCACCAGTTTTTGATGGTGAAGATTATTCTATGCGGAGTGTTAAAATGAAAGGTCATCTAACCTCACTCCACAAAAGCATATGGGATGTTGTTGAGTATGGAGCGCAGGTACCACAGGTGGGGGATAAAGACTATGACTCGGACGAAGTCGCCCAAATACAGCACTTTAACTCCCAAGCAACTACTATACTCCTTGCCTCTTTAAGTCGAGAGGAGTATAACAAAGTGCATGGGTTAGAGACCGCCAAAGAAATTTGGGACGTCCTCAAGACTGCACACGAAGGGGACGAGGTGACCAAGATCACCAAAAGGGAGACGATCGAAGGAGAGCTCGGTTGATTCATCCTCAACCATGGGGAAGAGCCGCAAGCCATGTGCAACCTCGGGAGCACCAAATGGGATGACCATGAAATGGTCAAGGTTATTCTAAGATCACTCGTTTTTCGCAATCCTACGCAAGTTCAATTAATACGTGGTGATCCTAGATATAAGCTAATGTCTCCCGAGGAGGTTATACGAAAGTTTGTGAGCTTTGAATTGATGATCAAAGGCTCCAAACAAATCGTCAACTTGGAGCAAGGCAGCACCTCCACACCTGAGGTGCAACCCGTCGTATTCAAAGCGACGGAAGAGAAGAAAGAAGAGTCTACATCAAGTAGGCTCCCCATCGACGCCTCCAAGCTCGACAACGAGGAGATGGAGCTCATCATCAAGAGCTTTCGCCAAATCCTCAAGCAAAGGAAGGGAAAAGATTACAAGCCCCGTTCCAAAGGGTGTGCTACAAATGTGGTAAGCCCAGTAATTTTATCGCTAAATGCCCTATGTCTAGTGATAGTGACAGGGACAAAGACAAGAAGGGGAGGAAGAAGGAGAAGAAGAAATACTACACGAAGAAGGGTGGTGATGCCCACGTATGTCGGGAATGGGACTCCGACGAGAGCTCCACCGACTCCTCCTCAGACGAGGATGTCGCCAACATCGCCGTCAACAAGGGTCTTCTCTTCCCCAACATCGGCCACAAGTGCTTCATGGCAAAGGACGGCAAGAAGAAGAAGGTACAAACTAGAACCACCCCCAAGTATACTACTTCTAGTGATGAGGGTAGTTCTAGTGAAGATGAAGATGACTTGCTTAGTCTTTTTGCCAACCTTAACATGCAACAAAAAGAAAAATTAAATGAATTGATAGGAGCTATTCATGAGAAGGATGAACTCTTGGATAGCCAAGAGGGATTCCTTATTAAGGAAAATAAGAAGCATGTTAAGTTGAAGAATGCCTATGCTTAGGAAGTAGAAAAATGTGAAAATTTGTCTAAAGAGCTTAGGGTTTGCCATGAATCAATCTCCAACCTTAGAACTGAGAACGCTAATTTATTTGCTAAGGTTGAGAAGTTAAATAATTGTGATGATTCAATTACCAATCTTAAAAATGATAATGCTAGTTTAATTGCTAAGATTGATAAATTGAATGAATCAATTTCTAGCCTTAGGAATGAGAATGCTAGCTTAATTTCCAAGGCTAAAGATTTAAATATTTGCAATGATTCCATTTCCTGTCTTAAAGATGAAAAATCCATGCTAAAATCTAAGATTGATGAATTAAAATCTTGCAAACCTCTACATCTACTGTTGAACATGTTGCTATTTGTACTAGATGTAGAGACATTAATGTTGATGCTATTCATGATCACCTTGCTTTAATTAAACAGAAAATGATCATATAGCACAACTAACTAGTAAAATCAATGAGCATGAGTTAGAAAATGAAAAATTTAAATTTGCTAGAAGCATGCTTTATAATGGGAGACGCCCTGGCATCAAGGATGGCATTGGTTTCCAACATGGAAGCAATGTCAAACTTAATGCCCCTAAAAGATTGTCTAATTTTGTTAAGGGAAAGGCTCCCATGGTTCAGGATAACGATGGCTATATTTTATATCCTCCTGGTTATCTCGAACACAAAATTAGGAGAATTCATGTTAAGAAATCTCATTCTGTTTGTCACCATGCTTATATGTATAAGAATGAGGCATCTAGCTCTAGGCATTCTACACATGTTGAAATGCCTAAAAAGAAAACTCCTACTGCATCAAATGAGCCTAACATTTCATTGAAGACTTTTGATGCTTCTTATGTGCTTACTAACAAATCAGGCAAAGTAGTTGTCAAATATGTTGGGGGCAAACACAAGGGCTCCAAGACTTGTGTTTGGGTACCCAAGGTGCTTGTTTCTAATGTGAAAGGACCCAAGACTGTTTGGGTACCTAGAAACAAGGTCTAAATTGTTTTGCAGGTTTATGCATCCGGGGGCTCAAGTTGAATAATTGCTAGCGGATGCAC
Source organism: Zea mays (assembly GCF_902167145.1). Lineage (NCBI taxonomy): Eukaryota > Viridiplantae > Streptophyta > Magnoliopsida > Poales > Poaceae > Zea > Zea mays. The sequence goes on along the minus strand of NC_050098.1, from coordinate 136,761,010 downwards.
AAACCACATGACAAGGGAGAAAAGAATGTTGTCCTCCTACGAGAAAAACAAAGATCCCCAAAGTGCTATCACATTCGGGGATGGAAATCAAGGTTTGGTCAAAGGACTTGGTAAAATTGCTATATCACCTGACCATTCTATTTTCATTGTTTTTCTTGTAGATTCTTTAGATTACAATTTGCTTTCTGTTTCTCAATTATGCAAAATGGGTTACAACTGTCTTTTTACGGATATAGGTGTTACTGTCTTTAGAAGAAGTGATGATTCAGTAGCATTTAAGGGAGTATTAGAGGGTCAGCTATACTTAGTTGATTTTAATAGAGCTGAACTCGATACTTGCTTAATTGCTAAGACTAATATGGGTTGGCTCTGGCATCACCGACTAGCCCATGTTGGGATGAAGAATCTTTACAAGCTTCTAAAGGGAGAGCACATTTTGGGACTAACCAATGTTCATTTTGAGAAAGACAGGGTTTTTAGCGCATGTCAAGCAAGGAAGCAAGTTGGAACCCATCTGTTGGGACCATGCTTCGTCGCCGAAGGTCCTGCGAAAAGAAACAGCTTCGGCTGAAGCTGCTTGTACGTGATGCCGAAGGTATCATTCATGAGGCTTCGGTATGACAGCATATTCGAAGATGAAGGGTCGAACCGACTTAAAGATAGAATGACCTTTTAGTCCATAAGGGTCTGAGTCAACGTTGTAAACTTTTATGAGGGGCATGATTGTAATTCCTCATAGGCTGTGTCTTGTGCCTATAAATAGTGAACAGTATTCCTTTACTGTTCACGCATTCCTATAATTGCAAACGCATCACTCGGGAATTATTGTTTATCAAGGCAAAGGTATAAATGTACCTAAATATTATGTTCAAACATCTTAGATTCATATAATAAGATATATAAATGATGTCATTTATTTCCAATGTATTTATCTTTATTGTTTCACATTTTATATTACTTTGTATTATTTTTGTAAGTTTAATTACGAAGGTGAAACCTTCGTAATATTCCGCTCGTGGTCTTCGTCCGAAGTTCATTAAATCCTTAAGGGAGATAATGCTTCAGCGGACGAAGGGCATTGATATTTAACATTTTATGTTGCCTTGTTCTTAATTCATAGCATTTGAGAACAAGTCCCCAACACCATCATCCACACAAGAACATAATGACAACAGATAGGCCACTGGAGTTACTCCACATGGATATATTCGACCCGATAGCATACATAAGCATCGGCGGGAGTAAGTACTGTCTAGTAATTGTGGATGATTATTCTCGCTTCACTTGGGTATTCTTTTTGCAGAAAAAATCACAAACCCAAGACACCTTAAAGGGATTCTTGAGACGAGCTCAAAATGAGTTCATATTAAGGATCAAGAAAATAAGAAGCGATAATGGGATGGAGTTCAAGAATTCTCAAATTGAAGGCTTCCTTGAGGTTGAGGGCATCAAGCATGAGTTCTCTTCTCCCTACACTCCTCAACAAAATGGTGTAGTGGAGAGGAAGAATAGAACTCTACTGGACATGGCGAGGACCATGTTTGATGAGTACAAGACTCTGGACCGGTTTTGGGCTGAGGCGATTAACACCGCCTGCTACTCCATCAACCGACTCTATCTCCACCGAATTCTCAACAAGACATCATACGAACTCCTTATCGGTAAAAGCCTAATGTTTCATATTTTAGAATCTTTGGTAGCAAATGTTTTATTCTTATCAAAATAGGTAGAAAATCTAAATTTGCTCCTAAGGCTGTAGAAGGCTTTTTACTTGGTTATGACTCAAACAAAAGGGCATATAGAGTCTTCAACAAATCCACTAGATTAGTTGAGGTTTCTTGTGACATTGTGTTTGATGAGACTAATGGCTCCCAAGTGGAGCAAGTTGATCTTGATGAACTAGATGATGAAGAGGCTCCGTGCATCGCGCTAAGGAACATGTCCATTTGGGATGTGTGTCCTAAGGAATCCGAAGAGCCTTCACAAGCACAAGATCAACTGTCATCTTCCATGCAAGCATCTCCACCAACTCAAGATGAGGATCAGGCTCAAGACAATGAAGATGAAGATCAAGAGGATGAGCCACCTCAAGAGGAGGACAATGATCAAGGGGAAATGAAGTTGATCAAGACAAGGAAGATGAGCAAGAGATACAGGGTCAAAGACCGCCACACCCAAGAGTCCACCAAGCAATTCAAAGAGATCACCCCGTGAACTCCATTCTCGGTGATATTCATAAGGGGGTAACCACTCGATCTCGAGTCACTCATTTTTGTGAACATTACTCTTTTGTGTCCTCTATTGAGCCATACAGGGTGAAGGATGCACTAAGAGATTCAGATTGGGTGCTGGCAATGCAAGAAGAGCTCAACAACTTCACGAGGAATGAGGTATGACATTTAGTTCCACTTCCTAACCAAAATGTTGTAGGAACCAAGTAGGTATTCCACAACAAGCAAGATGAGCATGGTGTGGTGACAAAGAACAAAGCCCGACTTGTGGCCAAGGGTTATTCACAAGTCAAAGGTTTAGATTTCAGTGAAACCTATGCACCCGTAGCTAGGCTTGAGTCAATTCGTATATTACTTGTCTATGCTACTTACCATGGCTTTAAGCTTTATCAAATGGACGTGACAAGTGCCTTCCTTAATGGACCAATCAAGGAAGAGGTCTATGTTGAGCAACCTTCCGGCTTTGAAGATAGTGAGTACCCTAATCACGTTTACAAACTCTCAAAGGCGCTTTATGGGCTCAAGCAAGCCCCAAGAGCATGGTATGAATGCCTGCGAGGTTTCCTTATCACTAATGGCTTCAAAGTCGGAAAAGCTAATCCTACTCTCTTTACTAAAACTATTGCAAAAGATTTGTTTGTATGCCAAATTTATGTTGATGATATCATATTTGGGTCTACTAACAAATCTACATGTGAAGAGTTTAGTAGGATCATGATTCAGAAATTCGAGATGTTTATGATGGGGGAGTTGAAGTATTTCCTAGGATTTCAAGTCAAGCAACTCCAAGACGGCACCTTCATCAGCCAAACAAAGTACATTCAAGACATACTTAACAAGTTTGGAATGAAGGATGCCAAGCCCATCAAGACACCCATGGGAACAAATGGGCATCTCGACCTCGACACGGGAGGTAAATCCGTAGATCAAAAGGTATACCGGTCGATGATAGGATCTTAACTCTATTTATGTGCATCTCGACCGGATATTATGCTTTCCGTATGCATGTGTGCAAGGTTCTAAGCCGATCCTAAGGAAGTTCACCTCAGGGCCATGAAAAGAATCATGAGATATTTAGTTTACACTCCTAAGTTTGGTCTTTGGTACCTCAAGGGATCCATTTTTGATTTAATAGGTTATTCAGATGCCGATTGGGCAGGGTGTAAAATTGATAGGAAGAGCACATCAGGGACTTGTCAGTTTCTGGGGAGATCCCTGGTGTCTTGGGCTTCAAAGAAACAAAACTCAGTAGCTCTTTCTACCGTCGAAGCCGAGTATATTGCCGCAGGCCATTGTTGCGCGCAATTACTTTGGATGAGGCAAACCATCAGGGACTATGGCTACAAATTGAGCAAAGTACCTCTCCTATGTGATAATGAGAGTGCAATCCGCATGGCGGATAATCTCGTTGAACACAGCCGCACTAAGCACATAGACATTCAGTATCAATTTTTGAGGGATCACCAACAAAGGGGGATATCGAGATTGCTTATGTTAGCACCAAAGAACAATTAGCTGATATCTTTACCAAACCATTAGATGAGAAAACTTTTAGCAAACATAGGAATGAGCTAAATATACTTGATTCTCAGAACTTTGATTCAAACTTTGCACATATAGCTCATTTATATACCTTTGATCATATCTCTTTTATGTCTACGACTAATGTGTTGTCAAGTGTATTTCTATGCTAAGTCGTAGATTGAAAGGGAAATGAAGTCTTCGGCGAAGACAAGGCTTCCACTCCACTCTATCGGTATCATTTACCCTTCGCCGTCACTCCGCATCACTCTCAAATTGGTATAATCTTTCACTCATATTTACTTGTACCAACGGGGGAGAAAGTACAAAGGGCTCACAAAGTCTCCGTTTTGGGCGATTCATGCCAAAGGGGGAGAGAGTATTAGCCCAAAGCAAAAGGACCGCACCACCACCTTTTGAAAAATTTTAGTTAATATATTTCAAAATTGATATGATGATTTTCAATTGGCATATTTTCAAAAATCGCGTCTAAATATATTTCCAATTGATATCTATTAAAACCCTCTTGAAAGCTAAGAGGAGAATCTCATTCAGGGGGAGTTTTGTTTAAGTCAAAGGAAAAGCATTTAAAACAGAGGAGAAAATTTCAAAACTTGAAAATGCTTCTCGAAATCTTACTCATATACCTTTGACTATTTGCAAAAAGACTTTGAAAAGATTTTCCGAAAGAATTTGCAAAAAACAAAACAAGTGGTGCAAATGTGGTCCAAAATGCTAAATAAAAGAAAGCAATCCATCATATCTAGTGAAATTATAAATTGGTTTAATTCTAAGTAGCCTATGCACTTACTATATGCAAACTAGTTCAATTTTGCACTTATACATTTTCTTTGGTTTGTGTTGGCATCAATCACCAAAAAGGGGGAGATTGAAAGGGAAATAGGGTTAACCTTTTCCTGGTATTAATTTTGGTGGTTGAATGCCCAACACAAATATTGGACTAACTAGTTTGCTCTAGAATATATGATCTACAGGTGCCAAAGGTTCAACACAAACCAATAAAAAGATCAAGTTAGAGTTATAAAAGAAAGGTGCAAAAGAAACCGAAGGGTGCCATGGTCTGGCGCACCGGACTGTCTGGTGTGCCACCAGACAGTGTCCAGTGCACCAGGACCGTACAAGTCCAAACTCTTCACCTTCGGATTTCTCCAGCGCCATTCCGCTATAATTCACCGGACTGTCCGGTGCACCAGCGGAGCAACGGCTCTTCGGCGCAACGGTCGACTGCATAGTGCTCCTGACAGCGCTATAGTTCACGGCAGAAGTCAGAACAGAGGTCAGAGGCGCACCAGACAATGAACAGCGCCTGTTCGGTGCGGCACCGGACTGTCCGGTGCCACCAGAAGTCAGCGCTCCAACGGTCGACTGCGTCAGAACCCTAACGGTTGGGTGACGCGGCTGGCGCACCAGACAGTGTCCGGTGGGGCATAGGAATGTCCGGTGTGCCCATCGACAGCAGCCACCCCAATGGTTGTTTTGGTGGTTGAGGGCTATAAATACCCCCCAACCACCTCCACTCCAACCATCCAAGCATTCATCACTCTCCATTCAATACAAGAGCAAAGTGCAAAACTCCAAGACACAAATCAAAGCCACCGATCTGATCAAAGTTCCCAATTCAATTCTAGTGCATTAGGACTTATGAGAGGATCACTTGTGTTTCTTGTTGCTCTTGTTTGCTTGGCTTGGCTTTCTTTTCTTTCTCACTTCTTACTCTCAAGTGCTTTGTAAGCGATGCAAGAGACACCAATTGTGTGGTGATCCTTGGGGGTCTAAGTGACCCGTGAGATTAAGGAAGAAGCCTCACTCGGTCTAAGTGACCGTTTGAGAGAGGGAAAGGGTTGAAAGAGACCCGATCTTTTTGACCATCTCAACGGGGACTAGGTTCTTTAGAACCGAACCTCGGTAAAACAAATCACCGTGTCATCCGCTTTACTTTCTTGGTTGATTTGTTTTCCCCCTCTCTCCCGGACTCGGATTATATTCTAACATTAACCTCGGCTTGTAGTGTGCTTAAAGTTGTAAATCTTAGTTTCCGCCTATCCACCCCCCTCTAGGCGACTTTCAGAACAAACAAAATTCCATTTAACAAGGTGAATTTTTTTGACTGATGCCCTCCTTGCCACAAAAGTCGTTTACTGTAAATATCCACTTTTCTAATAACTGACTTAGGAATAGGATATATAGAGAGCATATAAAGCGACACATTGGAAAGACAACTATTTAACAAAGTCAATCTTCCACCTAAACTTAAGAATCTGCCTTGCCAACCAGCGAGCCTTTTCTCCATTTTTTCCATCATGGAGCAACAGAGTTTTTTATTAAGCTTCTTTTTATCAATTGGAACTCCAAGATATTTCATAGGAAGATTGCCAACAGGACAAGTAAAAATATCAGCATACATGTCTTCAATTTCCTTGGCCTCTCCCAAACAATAAATTTCACTTTTGTGAAAATTGATTTTAAGACCAGACATATTTTCAAAAAGACACAAAATGAATTTAAGGTTTATGGCCCCTTCCAAACAATCTTGAATGAAGAAAATAGTGTCATCAGCATACTGAAGACAATAACAGCCGTTTTGGATGATATGGGGAATAAGACCTTCAATAAGGCCCTCATCTTGAGCTTTGCGAATCAGACAAGCCAAACCATCTGCAACCAGATTGAATAGGAGGGGAGAGAAAGGATCCCCTTGTCTCACCCCTTTATGCGTAGTAAAATAAGGACCCAACACATCATTTGTCTTGATGGCAACTTTGCCACCTCTAACAGTTCTCATAACCCAATCACACCAAGTACTCCCAAATCCTTTTTTTCCATTACGCAGTACAGAAAATGCCAGTTAACTTTATCATAAGCTTTTTCAAAATCAATCTTGAGCACCACACCACTATGTGTTTTCTTTTTAACCTCATGAAGAATCTCATTGAGAGATACCACCCCATCCATTATGTATCTACCTTGAATGAAACCATACTGTGATTCACTTATCACTTTTTTGATGCAAAGAGACAATCTGTTATTCAACACTTTGGTGATGATTTTATAACACACATTCAAAAGACAAATAGGTCTAAAGTTCTTCATTTCAACAGCATTATCCACCTTTGGTAAAAGAGTAACCATCCCATAATTTAATCTTTCAATATCAAGATTTCCATGATAAAAATCTTTGAATAAATTCCAAATATCAAGATATATAAGCTCCCAAAAATCTTGATAGAATTCAGCAGGGAAACCATCGGGACCGGGAGCACTGTTGTGTTTCAAATCAAACACCACTTTTTAATCTCATTGATGCAAAAAGGAGTAGTAAAAAGAGACCGGTCCACATTAGACAACTGATTCATTGTAAGATTTGTCAAATTAATGCTAGAAGAGTCAGAGGGGCCAAAAAGTTCTTTATAGAAAGAGGTCACGATTTTGTTAATGCCATCGGCATCATCCACGGTTATCCCCTCATGCAGTAAAGAAAGTATCTTGACTCTTCTTTTTCTCCCTTTAGCAATAAGATGGAAATACCTAGTATTCTCATCACCTTCATTAATAAATTTTTCTCTCGCAGTTTGTTATCTCTTACACCCTTCTTCAGCCATCATATTTTTTCAGATTCCACTCCAATTCAAGTTTTTTAAGGCTTTCATAGTCCGAAATGCCCATAATTTCATTTCTTTTACCTAATATATCAATTTTACACATCAATTCTTTTTTGAGTTTTGAATATCTCCCTTCCACATTGATGTTCCAGCCTTTCAACATTTTTTAAGTCTCTTTGTTTTTTCTTTCCAAACAACAATACTTTTTTTGCCTCTGACAGGCAAAGACCAGTTATCCCAAACTAGTTTTTTAAAATCAGGTCTAAGCTTCCAGCACAACTCGTACCTAAAATCTCTCTTCAAGGGGGAGAGCAGTCACTTCTGAGACATAAAGGTACATGGTCAGATAATGTTCTACTAAGCTCAGAGACACTAACATTATTATAATGCAGATCCCAATCCGAACTAACAAGAAACCTATCCAACTTCTCATAAGTAGGGGGATCTCTGTTGTTAGACCAAGTATAAAGCCTATCATTAAGATCAAGTTCGATCAAGTTATGAAAGTCAATTATAGAGTTAAATAAAGAACTCCATTTATTAGTACCTCCAAGTTTATTTTTGACTGATTCTTTCCTTAAAATATTAAAGTCACCACCAATCAACATTGGGTGAATGCACATGGAACAGAAGGAAGACAATTCACTAAGAAATTTCTGTTTCTGATCATTTTGAGCAGCCCCATAAACATTGATGAAATTCCAAATAAAGCCTTTTTCTTTATGGACCACAAGTATTTGGATCATGAAATCTCCCAATTCTTTTTCTCTCACATCAAAAATATCAGCATCAAACCCCACAAGGAGGCCCCCAGATCTCCCATTTGGAGGAGACCAAAACCACGCAAAATTTCTATTGCCGCCAATAGAATTCAGCCAAGAATCCTCAAAGTTTTTTTGTTGGTTTCTTGGAGACCAATAAAATCAATTTTTTTCTTTCCTTATGATATCCTTCAAGAATTCGATTTTTACATCCTTACCTAGACCCTGACAATTCTAAATTAGACCAATCATTCTGAAATGTTGAGGGTGAGATCAGAATGCAGCCCCTCCTTGTGATAGGTATGTACCTATGCTTAGGAGAGTTATTGTTTTTTCTTTTTCACAGATTTTTTTTCTGTGACGAATTTTACGGCCTTTTCTTAAGACCGTCACATTTTCTAGATCAGTCATTGTGTTATCCTCTTCCTCACTATGGATAATCTTATCCACATCCAAGACAGGAACTACCAGATGGCTAGGATCAAAAGAACTCTTGACAGATTGAACTGCCAGATTTTTCCTGGATAGTTCTAGAGATTTTGTCAGTATTGAGAACAGAAAAAGGGTTAGAAGATATACCTTTGTTGATGAAAGCATCCTTAGCCATTGCTCTCGATGTAGCCTTATCAGCAATCTTCATCTCGTCATTAGATTCTAGCCTGTTGCTCCTTCTGATTCCTTCAACATGATCCCCTTCCATATTTACACCTTTCTTTTCCCTAATGTCTTTGAAAGCATCTTCAGTTTGAAGTTCAACTAGATTCATGTTTTCTTTCTCTTGAAGGGGGTATAAAACTAAATCTTCATCTTTAGCAAATTCCTCCAGATCTTGGGAACACAATAGATCATCTTCACTTTCATTGAAGTCATCCTCATCATTACCAGGATTATCAATATATCCTTTATCATCTTCAATATTTTTCACAACATCTACACCTTCTGTCATCTCAGAATGGCACCCAGACTCTTTACCTTGAGAAAGCGGAACATCAATGTTTGCAGGCCTCAGATCATCCAGCACAGATTTTTCACCAACATTTCTGGCTTTTTTCCAGATTTTTCAAATGAAGGATCATCGAAAACCTGTCTATCAATAGAAGCTCTCTTACCAAGATTTATGGAATCGTCATTCCATCCCTCATCAGTGATATTGTCAATTTTAAAATATATGTCATATAAGAAGGGTTTGACACCAACTTCAATAATTGGGGGATCATTGCAATACTTTTAACATGCACTTTGAACCTCACAATGTCCTTGGTATCTAAGGATAGAATATCAACTTCTTCCACAACACCAATTGTGGAACCCAGCTCACAAATAGCCTGATAGTTCTGAAGTTCTTCAGGAACATTCTCTGCAACAATCCACACAGAATGCAATTTGGACTTAGGTTTAGCCTACGAGCTCCAAGAGGACACAGAAAATTTTGCCCTAGACATTTTCATTTTCAGCTCAGGGAAGTTAATCATTTCATCAAGTCTTTCTTGTGAAGGAAACTGCATCAAGAAACCAGAGTGACACTTGGTAGCTTTCCAAGTTCTACCCTAAGGAAAATGGAAACCAAAATATTTTTCAAGATCTTCAGCAGAGATCAAACCCTCTACCACTTTTACCAAACCAATGAAACTTCTCTTAGGTTTTCTCGACAAGGGTTTGGAAAAGTGAGATGAGTAAAACCCTAACCCATCCACCGCCATACCAACAATAGGCAGACAAGGTTTGTTTTGCTTGGGAAGAACACATCTACCAGTGTTATGAGTTTCTTTACGACAAATGTCGCACCATAAAGATTTAAAGCAATCTCTCGCATGATGCCCCTCCGCGCCACACTTTTGACAGAAAAAACGACGAACAATTTCATTCTCTTTTTTCAAAATGGGCGGGGGGACTTGAGAATACCTGATTGTCCGCCATCATCAGAAGAAGAAGTCATGATGTCTTCCTTGATCTTAGTTTATCCAGTGGTCGGTTTCAATCTCCAGCTGAGATTCCGATTTTTTCCCCACGACTGAGAGCCTTGGGGGCATCCTTTTGCCCCCAACGATCCCAGCTAGGGTTCCTTCCCTTCGGATCCATCCACAGCACAACAGAAGCGTGACCCGAGAGGGGCCACTCCTCTTCGACCATGGGAGGACGAACCGGGGACGAAACCCAACCTCCACAGAAGCTAGAACACGTCGAGAATGGAAGAGACCAGAGATGAGAGAGGAACGATGCGAAATGTGGGAAAGAATGAGCACCAATGAAATCTAACGAAAACTCTAAACTCGTACCTTTTATATCCCCCGATCCGCGCGGCGGTGCATCCAGACAGCTGCTATGGGCCGAGCTAGACGCGGAAACCCCCGAGGACCAGCCGATCCAGCTCGCGCGCGAAGGAGAGGCAACGCTAGCCCCGTGGCATGCGAGAGGATGCGGCCCATGGAGAGCGGATGCAGCAACGCGGGCCAAAGGGGAATAGGAGGAAGACGACAAAGGGATACTTGGCCGCCTTACCGTTTTTTTCACCTACGAGCCATCACCTTCAAGATATGATTGATCATTCTTCTTTCAATATATTGTGCACATTTTGAACTTTTGGATACTATTTCAATACCTTTTGAGTTTTATTCCAACATTTTGAATTTATTATTTTAGTAGAGGAAGGTTCACTATATTTGTTGTTTGACTAATGTTTATGTGAAATATTTAATTTTAAACATCAAAATTTATAAAATATGTTGGAACAAATTTTGAATTAGCTATGTTAAATATTTTAATTATACTGCATAAAAAGTACAAGGACTAGGAAAATTAAATTTAAATCTAATGTAAAACAAAGGTAAAAGGAAACAAACATGGACCTTGTGCCTCTCTGGTGCTTGGCTGTATTAGTCAAAATACGTTACTACTGCTATAGCTATAATAATTGTAACGACAAGGCTTATATCTGACGATATATCGATAGGGGCTCTCTTTCCCTGTCTTTCCTCTTCCTCCTTTTCTTCCTCCATCCTTCACTTGCCGGCTGCTTGATTCTTACGACCGGTGTTTTAAGGTAAGTCATGTTCGCCGAATTCGTCTAACTCTTTCTATGTCTTTCATCTCCCTCCTTTTCTCCCTCCACCCGACACCCGCTACCTATTTCTTTTATGGTAATTTATTTCCCTCACAGTTGTCTATTTTGTCGTACTTGAGCAAATTTTCTATGAATGATTAAGTAAGTTTCTAGATCTGCATGTGTGTACTAGATTTGCAAGTAAAAGTTCTTTTTAGTACTGCTATTTGTAGATCTAATATCATATAACCATGGGAGAGGATTAAAGTTTGATACAAAAGGTTGCAGTTGTACTTATGTTGATGCCTTGTGATGAGGTAGAGGGAGGAGAAGGAGAGAGAGAGACAGAGACAGAGAGAGAGAGGGAGAGAGAGAGGTAGTGTGTCGTGTTCCTCACATTTCAAGTAAGTTAGGTAGAACTAAAACAAACTAGACTAGAAATAGTATGGATTGATGGCTAGCAAGATGAACAGGGCATAGATGAGCTAAATAGTTGTTTGGTTCAAAAAAAATCTTTTTTATGGTATAGATGTATTCCATCATCGGTGCTCTCTTTTGCTATGTTTATACTCCTAAAGCGACTAGCCCCATATGGTAGGTGGTTCTAGGGGATCATACACCTCTTATGGGCCAATCTGTGTAGTTGGGCCATGGGCTAGGTTTCAGCCTATAACATTTAATTTGTGTTCCTTTTTATAGTCAGCCGATACTCATGTTGGGTGTAAACTCTCTAAATTGATATGTAGAGGTCAAGTCATTACATTTCTTACTTCTTTGCAATCAATGCACGTGTTGCTTCATTTTGCCATCATCAAGTTTTTTAGCTCTAGGATCTTTGCGGACTCATTATCTCCTAACAGAGTAGTTCGTTCCTTATGCATTGTTAGTGTTCTCTATTTAATCACCTTGTACAATTTAGTATAACCATGGGACTTCGTTTCATCAGATAATCCATCATAAAGATCTCCAAATTTTATTTCTCCTATCAGGGACATTTATTTGAATAAATAGTAAAAATCTTGTAATTTGTCAGACCAACTGAGGAAAGGTCCAAATGATGACATATGTTGGCAAGAACTGGCCCATGGCTGATGCAATCAAAGGATCTTCAGAAAGAGCTTCGAACCAATCCCACAGGTATAGTTGTACACAATCTTTTTTCATTTGAATGAACTATGCAATCATTAGCATTTTGATCTTGTGTTAAATCTTCATTAGTTTACTTCCTAACTACCTTTTACCTTCGCACCTGAATCTAATAACCAACTTTGCCCCCCCCCCACATTTAACAACTTATTGCAAGGATATGTCCAATTACAATACTTGGTTCTAACTAGCTTCCTAATAGGTCAAACATAAGGATGACAATCAGACTCAATCCAACAATTCTCTTACTCAAGAATGCATTAAATATTTTTTATCAAACTCACATGAGAGTTGCACCTCATTATATTAAGAACAAAAGATGTCTAACATAGACTGGATATAGGATACCATCATCATAACAGAGGATAGAAACAAGGAAATAAATAAGGTTTCAACAGAAACAAAGTCACAAAACTAGGCTACAACAAACATGATAACAAGACTTAAGGTGATAAGATTAAAAGCCCTCATAAGAGAAGTGAATAAGGTATTCCTTCTACTCTCGCTAGCTCCCAGTGAATATGATCCTCACTAGCTTATACTTAAACTGTAGACAAGATAGCAGAAACCCCATCAAAAACACATCTATTTCTGTGATTAAAACCTATCAATGCTCCAAGGATAATTAAGGTATTTAAGCCCTTCTGCCTCTGCTTGTCTAGAGAAACAGAAAACCTACACCACCAGTTCAGTAACAACCTATCAACAGGTTGAGTGGCTAAAAGTGTAGCACACTTGCTTAAGGCATTGAAACTAGAATTTTCTAGATAAAAAATGAGAGACTAGAATATGACCAATGTTTTATTTCTCTTGGTCACATAGAAGACAAGACGTTGGGTGCTCCAATCATCTCACCTTCAGTATTATTGAAAATGGTCGTTCATGGCTATTTTCGACAAAAATGGGGGTTGTGTGACTATTAATCATCGACCAGAGGCTCATACACATCACCCCACATATGTTTCCTTGCCATAGGTCACATTCTTGGATTTCTAGTGGAGACCATTTCTTGGTCAAAAATCCGTAGGTGTTAGCGTTCGGTATTATTGAAAATGGTCGTTCATGGCTATTTTTGACGAAAATGAGGGTTGTGTGGCCATTGATCATCGACTAGAGGCTTGTACACCTCGCCCCTCCAAGTGGTTAGTTGTCCAACACTTATTATGCTCCACCAACAACATAAAGAAACGACATTTTCGTAGTGCACATGTCTTTCAAATTTGCTCACAAGGCTCAAACTGAACCGAGCCAAGGAAGAAACATTCATAGGCTACCTTAGCATAATATTTACGATTACAAGCAAATCGAAAAGAATGACAATCATAAACTGTGGCTACAACTCGACACTTGAGAGGAGGTCCCATAACTCGAGACCATCTGTGATGATACACACTATGAGAGCGCCCTAGATATTATGTACCTAAGCATCATTAGTTAAAGCCTCAAGGTCAGTTCTCCTGTTAGCTCTGCGCTTGGGAACCACAACATGTAGCCTAGGAGCAAAATTAGCAAAACGTTGTCCATGGAGTCTATGGTCATTCTAGAAAAAGGTGGTGGCTCCATTACCCACCACTAAGACCATAGCAATAGAGAAGAAGGCCCTCACTATTTTAGGCACTTGGATAGGTGAAGTCGTCCAAGGTCAATCTAGTTTAGTCCGGGTAAGTTATAAACATTTCATACAAAGAGCCCGATAGATCTCTTTGAGGATGTAAATTTTGAGCTCTCACAATTCCAGTGAGCGATATACCTTCCCCCAAGCTACAAGATAGTGATCGCCTTTGGCATCTTTGTGACCTCTTCAAAGGAAAGCATGAGGAATTTGATCAATAACTTTGATAACCCATAGTGGGAGGTCGATAAGCATTGCTAGGGATGGCAATCAGGCGGGTTGGACACGGATATATGGTTCATGAACCCATACCCGCAAGACAAAGTTCAACACATACTCGTACCCATATATGTTTGTGGGTACTGATCTGCACCCGTACCCATCGGGTACCCGCTACCCGGCGGATACCCATTACTCGTCCGACTACTACAATTTTAGCATTCAACACAAAACAAAAAAATTATCACATTTCAAAAATTTAATCATTCTAGCATCATCAAATGATAATTTCAACATCAAACAACATGTCATAGATGGAAATTGAAAAATAGAAAAAGTTATCCACAAATACCAACAGACCTTCAAAGCTTTTACAGCGATCCAAAACTAGATACAGCATAGTTGATTCTAAGTTGTTTGTGCTTGCAGAGATGTCACTCGATCCAGAAGCGGAGGTCCAGAGAGATGGAGAGGCCAGACATCTGGAGAAGTTGCTGAGATGAACGGACGACGTCCTCCTCCATGCAGTGGCACGGCTCCTGCCACCGCCGGTCGAGCTTCAGAGCAATCAACCCGGCGCAGTCGAGATCCAAGGCTAGCAGCAGCTGCATCTCTACACACCCCGCGGCCGCCACCCATTCAGCAAGAAACACCCATGGCCATAATCCAACCACCTAGCCGGCAACAAGTCGTTGTATTAAAGATAGCAATCGATCCTCGCCATGGCCTCCCGTTGCTCTTGTCCCACTCGGTTGAGCAACCAGCAGCCATTCCGCAGCAGCAGGCAGCCACTCCATCTGGCCTGCCGGTTCATACGTTCAGGGTAGCGACTGACCCTAGGGACGGCCACATTGCGATCTTGTCTCACACAGTTGAAGCAACGACTCGGCATCATGCTGCTGCCAGCTCTGTGGCCGCCGCTGATCAACCCGGTGGCAGCGGTGTGATGAGGGCCAGAGAAGCTCGTGATGGCAACAGCCAGACCACGACGCGGATGGTGTTTAGAACCGCGCTGAAAGAGTTCGTGACGAAACAAATCGCGGAAACAAGGGGCCAGCAAGCTAGCCTCACAACAGAAGAGCTCCGTGGTTTCGTTGTGCGCAAGGCCGTGGACAATATCATGCGGTCAGAGAAACACATCCCCGGCACACAAGAGAGGATTGGGAAGTACCTGAGGTTCTGCAGGGGGAAAATAAGGAAGCTCATACAGGTCATGCATGCACATTATTATATATATATATCCTAGTTAGCCTTTCTTTCTTTCGTTCTTTCTTTCTTTCCTTTTGGTGTTCTCACTGAGCCGTGTTGCATGCATGCAGGAGTACTTTCACAAGTACGAGGGAAGATTTCCTCGGTGAAACAACAAAATGATGAACATGAGCACTAGCTTGAGGAGGAATGTTTGGACAACCTGTTCACAGAGGCAGGGTTACTGTGCTTGTTTGTTTCTGTGGTCGGTCTTTATGATGAACATCGATCGATAATGTTGGGTCTAACGGTTATAAAAAACTCTGGTGTGGTGTGTTTTCATTTTCCATCTTAATACCACCTCAAACTTGTGTTTGGATTCGGTCAGGTGTGATCAGAACTTCAGTCATATCTTACCCTCATTAATTATTGATGTGGTCACTGCAATGCAAACTGGTTTTCAACCAGGAATATAATGCTACTCTCTTCTTTTCAATTTATATATCGTTTTGACTTTTTAAATACATAAATATTACTACCTCCGTTCTTGAATATTTGTCGACCGCTAGTTTATTTGTTGAACTAAACCGCTAGTTCATTTATGTATCTGACAACCCGAAATGACCTATACTATATTACGGCATGGTACTATAATTCATAACTTGATCACTGGGCGCGCGCCCTGCAGTTGCAGCCCTCTACTATAAGGCCTAAAAACTGTATATACTTTGAATAGAACAGTAATTATTGCAACTTTAGTTTAATAAACACAACAGGAAATAGACAACATGCGACCTCATTATGTCTGAGTAGCAATGACATAGTAATCTGTGAATCAAAACCCAACTTGACAGCAAAGATGATATGCTTTTTCAGGTAATAGATGTGTTTTTGCTTTCCACAAAGGGAATTGGGTTTGGTCATAAATTGCAGGAGCAGCAGGTGGAGCGCGATAAGACTTTATCCAACCATTCTGCCTCGCAAATCCTCCTATTCGTACTTTCTATTCATATTTAAATATACCCTCAACTATTCTTCCCTCTATTCCCCTCCTCTCCGACCATTCCTCCCATTTAGCTCTCATTTACTCTTTAACTGAGTTATTTGCCTTTTATACATCAATTTTTGAAGTTTTTTAAAAATATTACCATATTTGTAGTACAATAGTATACATTGTTGTCTGATAATTACACTACAAATGATTTAATTTCACAATTAAAGCACTGATTAACTAAATGGGAGAGATTACAACTCCCCCATTGTCACACCCGAATTTAAGGACAAATCTAATACATCTCATATGTGTGTCAGGATCAAGTTTCACACATATGGTGACTCAGTGTATATAAGATAATGTCACATCTTTATTACTTAATAAAATTTTTGTATAATATAACTAAATAAATACACCATATAACGACAACGATCCTCCACAACCATTGTTGACTAGGAGACGACGACCTAGACCTCTCCGAGCATGTCTTCATAGCAATCTTTATCTGACGGTACCTGTTCTTGACATGATGTGATTATATCAAGGATGAGCTATCATACGGCCATCACTCAGCAAGTGTGGTAAAAATGTAGTGTAAGGCTTATCAAAGATAATGATTAACACTGAGCATTGCTTTTAATTTTGTTCATCAAAATTTTATTAGCAGTTACTAAGTATAAGTAAATACCATCCCAATTAAATAATAGATCATAATGAAAAATCTCACAATGCAATGTATGACATGTTAAATTTAATTCCATCAATTAATCACGCAAGAGGCCCGAGCCGCTAATGGCCATAAGCAACTGAAAGGGAAATGTGCTCTTGAGCCATTTCTATATTGTTTTGGTGATTAGATGCACAACACATTATGTATGAACTAACATGATGTATAAGCAAAGGTATATGAAGCAAATTGGACTCTGATGAGGACATAGTGCAAATCTAGATGGACCAAGTAAAAAGGTAAGCTCTGGACACATAGTCAATTGTTTTGTGTGCTAATCATGTTTGTGTAAGTGCCAGGGACTTTATGAAATCAAGCCAAAAAAGGAGCAAAAGTGAACAAGAAATAAAAAGAGAAAAGGTGCTGGACTGCAGAGCACTGGACGGTCCGGTGCCCCTCACCAGACAGTCTGGTGCACGGTTCGACCAACTCTCTGCTCTCGGGATTTTTAGCCTGCGTCGGCTATAATTCCGGACAGTCCGGTGTGCCAGCCGCGCAACGGCTAGCTGCCACATCGGCCAGGAGAAACGATCAACAGGATCACCGGACGGTCTGGTGTCCATCAAAACAGGAAAGTAACCAATTAGAGGATTTTGTGCCCGCGCACTGTTCACTGTTCGGTGTGCACCGGACAGTCCGGTGCACCCGCGGACAGAAGGCTACCAGGGCCTTCTAAATGGAGCTCCAACGGCTCCTAGGTCCCTTGGGGCTATAAAAAGGACCCCTAGGCGTATGGAGCTCCACACCAAGCACCTATTGAACATCCTACAACGCCGAGACTTCGCAAGCACGCATTTGTTTCATTGTGATAGAGATTTGAGCACTTCTTTGAGCTGTGACTCCGTTGTGTTGTTTCGTGTGCTCGTTTCTTGACTTGTGTGCGTGCAACTCTAGCTCTTGTGTGTGTTTCTATTCCCCTTACTCTTGTGTTCATTTGAGATCATCTATGTAAGGCGTGAGAGACTCTAAATTGTGGAGATTCCTCACAATGGGATATTGTTGAGATAAAGAGAACTGTGGTATTCAAGTTGATCTTTGGATCACTTGAAAGGGATTGAGTGCAACCCTCGTCCGTTGGGATGCCACAACGTGGAGTAGGCAAGTATTCTACTTGACCGAACCACGGGATAAAAATCGTTGTGTTACGTGTCTTTATCCTACTTCGATTTTCTCTCTATTCACTTCACTTACATTATGGCTCTAAGTTTAATACTCACTTAGTGAAGAGCAAATAAGTGAATAAGTTTACTACGCTCATAATCCTCATTCGAACTTGGCTTCACTAATCCAATATTAGTCCAAGTTTGCCTTGTTGAACTGTTTTTTACAGGATCAACTATTCACCCTCTCTAGGTGCTCTCAGCAGGCTGATATAACAGTTTTACACTCTGCAGAGTTTGCGCACCTTTACCCGCAAACTGTGTTCACTTTTTCACCTCGGGCTGATCGGACTGTTAAATACTTCCAAGGTGAGTTAGTGAGGGCACACTACGAGGCCTTTACAAAGTTCCACTAGCTTGACAAGACCTGCTACTACGGTTTCAAGGAAAAGAAAGCATAGGCCTTTTTTCATGGTTTCTAACCCATCATAGGAATTACAGTTAGCACTATGTTTGCAGCGATTCACTTCCTTTTTGCCCCTTTCGGGTAAGGTTATCCCTCACTATCTTTCCTAATTAATTGGTCAAGGGCGTTCCATTCCATCCTTATAGTAGCATTGTTGTCTCGGGTTAACGTTGTAGCTTGATGGTTTGTGTCTGACATAGACCATTACACTCTCGAGGCCTAGATAATGTATTTAAGAGATCACATGAGGATATGTATGTAAAGAGTTGGGTCCAATGTGTGATATTAGAGATTGTTGGGTTTAGTCCCACACCAGTAATTAATAGTGGAAAACCCAAAATATGAGGTCCATGCAACCCTTACCTAATAATTAAGCTAGTCCTTTAGGTTGAGTTTAGGCCCAAAGCATTAGAATTTTGTGGGTTCAGTGGACCTGAGCCCAGAGATGCTAACTCGGCTCGTTGGTAGAGCAAGTTGCGTCGAATGCGCTGCAAGCCGCTCTAACACGATAAAAATTTGTCCAGGTCTTGCACATCGACAACATCTACCTTGTTTCCGAGTCTTTCTTTCTTCCCCATCGCTCACATTTCTTCATTCTCTCTCTCTCTCTCTCTCTCTCTCTTTCTCTCGTATCAACGGTGGTCCTTCGAGGCTTGTTCGTTTTGCTCTTAATCCATATGGATTGGGTGAGATTGAGTGGTTTTCAATCTCAAACAAGTCAAAATCTTTCATAATTTTTTAATCCATTCAATCCATATGGGATAGGAATAACCGAACAAGGCCTCAAAAGTTTGTGTCTTTCGATCGTCCACGCTGCCTGAGCCTCACTAGCCTTTCTCCACTTCAGATATCCTAAGCAGCTTCCTCGTCCAAAGCCGGTCAAGTGTTCCAAGGAGCTCTATTCCAAATCGTATATATAGGGAAGGTATAACAGGAGCTCTGGGCTTCCAATAGTTAAAGGAAGCCCAGGCCGATCACCCCTGCAACCTGGTTCAACCCAGCGCATCGACTAGACCAGGCTGTCGGTTGTACCACTCGCGTCCAAGTCTGTGCGCGCAAAAAAAAGAATGCATGCATGAGTCAAACACGTTTCCTTGCATGCGCGTAAATTTAGGAAAAATATGTGTGGCGGTTTCTATTTTAAATGCTTTATTTTCTCCATAAATTTAGGATCGCTGCAACAGCCATGCAGCTAAACTCGTAAGGACCATTTTATGATATATATATATATATATATATATATATATATTGCTACTAAATATGCTACCCTGTGTAGATAATTATGCAATTCGGTATACTGCGTAAAAATCTGTTACCAGCTGCATGCACACGAATTTATGATGAAAATAATGTGCAATGAAAGGAAATGAATTACACACATATAAACAAAAAATCGTATTTAATGTTTTATTTCCTTCGTAAATATAAGATTCCTCCAACAGCCATGCAGCTAAACACATTAGATCTAGTTTATGATATATACTAATATAAATTATACTACATGGTGTAGGTATTTATGCAATTCGTTACATTGCGTAAAAAATCTGACATGTTGTTCACTGGTGGACGCATCTTCGGGTTGGAGCGTAATAACCTTAAGTTTTAAGCATAAAATCCCTCAATTATAAGCGTAAATACCGAGCCAATGTGAGAGGTTGATAGCTCTAGTAGGTTGTTATTACGATCCTATTTTTATGGCAGATCCGAAAACATCGCAGTCGCATGCATGCGGTTATACAGATCCAAATGACAAAATGCATGCATGAGTCAAACACGTTCCCTTGCATGCGCGTAAATTTAGGAAAGATATGTGTGACGGTTTCTATTTTAAGTGCTTTATTTCCTCCATAAATTTAGGATCGCTGCAACAGCCATGCAGCTAGACTCGTAATGACCATTTTATGATATATACTGATACTAAATATGCTACATTATGTAGATAATTATACAATTCGGTATACTGCGTAAAAATATGTTACCAACTGTATGCATACAAATTTATGATGAAAAGAATATGCAATGAAAGGAAATGAATTGCATGCATAAAAACAAAAAATCGCATTTAATGTTTTATTTTCTTCGTAAATATAGGATCCCTCTAACAGTCATGCGACTAAACACATTAGAACTAGTTTATGATATATACTGATACAAATTATACTACACGGTGTAGGTATTTATGCAATTCGTTACACTGCGTAAAAAATCTGGCATGTTGTTCACTGGTGGACGTATCTCCGGGTGGAGCGTAAAAACCTTAAGTTTTTAGCATAAAATCCCTCAATTATAAGCGCAAATACCGAGTCAATGTGAGAGGTTAATAGCTCTAGTAGGTTGTTACTAAGATCCTATTTTTATGACAGATCCGAAAAATATAGCAGCCGCATGCATGCGGTTTCTATTTTTATACAGATCCAAAAATTATGGCAAAATCGTGGGAGTTTCCATTGCATGCGCGTAAATTACGAAAAACATAAATTAAGAAATTGTCTTTCCAATGTGCATACAAAAAATATGCATGCAGCAAATTGATATACGAACTTTGTGTTTAAGCATAAAATCGTACAGTTTTTAGCGTAAATAATACATGTGGTAGGC
Organism: Zea mays; assembly: GCF_902167145.1. Taxonomy (NCBI): domain Eukaryota; kingdom Viridiplantae; phylum Streptophyta; class Magnoliopsida; order Poales; family Poaceae; genus Zea; species Zea mays. The sequence goes on along the minus strand of NC_050098.1, from coordinate 136,739,787 downwards.
ATAAAACACAATAATCGAAAAGAAAACACAAATCGGAGGAGGTAGTCGCCGGAGGATGTCGTCGACGACATATGCATAGATGTATGTCGTCATTCGGGCCGCCCGTACTGCGCCGGATCGGAAGATGTCATGCGCGATCGTCGTTGCGCGCACTTTGCACCTTCCGTGACGTTGCTCGAACCTCGCGCCTCGTGTGTCGTCGTCGCTACTCGCACATCGAGGGGTGCCGCTTGCTCGCCAGCCTTGAAAGTGCCACCGCCTCGGGGCCCTGGGGACGCCGCCGCTTGCCCGCACAAGGGCACTACCGTCGCTCGCCCTCTGGATCGGGAGCCGCCGCCGCCGGCCTGAGAATCGTCACCTCTACTTCGGATCGAGGAACCGCCACCACCGCATGCCAAGGTCGGGAAGCCGCGGCCACCGGTTAGGGGTCCACCGCCGTGTGCGCTATCGGGCAACCGACGTCGCTAATGAATCGAGATGGGGCGTGAAAACTGATCCCTAGCACTCCGGATTTTCTTTTATAGACGTCTGGACCTGGTCCTGCTCGACCGGATTGCACTGTCTGACATGGGCTTCCTCTAGTTATTGGAAGGTGGAAGCACAGGGCTCATAATATACAATCAATATATATATATATATATATATATATATATATATATATATATATATATATATATATATATATATATATATATATATATATCGAAGGGTTTCGATCTCCATGCTGCAAACAGACTGAGGATTTTTAAATATAAATTTCAAGCTTTTGCAATCTTACATTCGATTGATTTAATATGCATGTAGTGAAGACATATGGTGCAAAGTTGTTGTCGCAGTCCATGGAGTTGCCTTTTTACCAAAGGCGTCCACATGTACAAGCAGACATGAAATCCAGAGGAATTCAAACTTGTCAATTGTGTGAGGCCAGTGGTGTGGGTGAGGATCGGTACGTGTTTTTACATTAAATTGTGTTAGTTGAAGTTGGATTTTCACAATGATACCCTGCCAGTTTATAGCTTGAATTTTGGGTTATTAATCTTCTACCTAAAAAATTAATGCCTCAAAAATCTAGGAGTATCGACCTATTTACTTACTTAACGTTAGTTTTAAGATTATTACTAAAGTCCTAACAAACAAAATAGGGGTGGTTGCAGATAAGCTTATTAATCCCTCGCAGACTGCATTTATGCCTGATCACAATATCCTTGAAGGTGTAATCGTGCTTCACGAGACTATTCATGAGCTGCAAAGGAAAAATTGAATGGCCTGATTCTAAAACTTGGCTTTGAAAAATCCTATGATAAAGTAAAATGGTCATTCCTACAACAGGCTTTGCGAATGAAAGGTTTCTCACTGAAATGGTGTGCTTGGATTCAATCTATTGTTTCTGGGGGACATGTCAGAATTAAAATTAATGATGAAATTGGGCCTTTCTTTACTACACATGAGGGCCTTCGACAAGGTGATCTCCTTTCTCCTATTCTCTTTAATATAGTTGTGGATATGTTGGTGATACTCTTTTCAAGAGCGAAGGAAGATAACCAATTCGCGGGAGTGGTTCCTCACCTAATGGAAGGGGGACTTTCTATCCTTCAATATGCGGACGATACTGTTGTTTTTATGGATCATAACTTGGAACATGCGCGTAACGTGAAATTACTCCTGACCGCTTTCGAACAAATGTCAGGTTTAAAAATCAACTTTCACAAAAGCGAGATTTTTTGCTATGGTTTAGCTAAGGAGTATGATCTAAATTACTCTCGTCTTTTTGGTTGCGGGATTGGTTCATTACCTTTCAAATATCTCAGGATTTTTATGACTCATTGTAGGTTACGAAATAGTGAATGGCAGAGTGTTATTGATAGATTCGAAAGAAGATTAAGTTCCTGGAAAAGTAAATTACTTTCTTCTGGCAGACGTCTTATGCTAATTAATTCAGTATTTAGCAGCCTACCCATTTTCATGATGTCCTTTTTTGAGGTGTGAGAGCACCTAGAGGGGGGGTGAATAGGTGATCCTGTAAAACTTCAAAACTTAAGCCACAAAAACTTGTTAAGTGTTAGCACAATTATGGCCAAGTGGCTAGAGAGGAGTCAAAACACAATAACCACAAGAAATCAATCACAGAGATGACACGGTGGTTATCCCATGGTTCGGCCAAGTACAAAACTTGCCTACTCCACGTTGTGGCGTCCCAACGGACGAGAGTTGCACTCAACTCCTCTCAAGTGATCCAATGATCAACTTGAATACCACGGTGTTCTTGCTTTTCTTTTCTCAATCCCGTTTGCGAGGAATCTCCACAACTTGGAGCCTCTCGCCCTTACAAAAGATGTTCACAGAGAATCACAGAGCAAGGGAGGGATTAGCAACTCACACACGACACAAAGATCACAGCGAATACGCACACACAAGACCCAGACTTGAGCTCAAGAGACTAGCACACTAGAACGGAGCTCAAATCACTAGAATGTCGAACAAGTGCGCAAGATTGATGTGTGAGTGATCAAGAGTGCTCAAGGAATGCTTGGTGTCCTCCTCCATGCGCCTAGGGGTCCCTTTTATAGCCCCAAGGCAGCTAGGAGCCGTTGAGAACACATCTGGAAGGCTATCCTTGCCTTCTGTCGTCGGGCGCACCGGACAGTCCGGTGCACACCGGACACTGTCCGGTGCCCGATTTATTTCCATAAACAGCGAAGCCGACCGTTGCCGACCGTTGCAGATCTAGCGCACCGGACAGTCCGGTGCACACCGGACAGTCCGGTGCTTCCTTCCGACCGTTGGCTCGGCCACGTGTCGCGCGCCGATCGCGCGGCCGACCGTTGGCCCGGCCGACCGTTGGCTCACCGGACAGTCCGGTGCACACCGGACAGTCCGGTGAATTTTAGCCGAAGTCGTCGGAGAAAAACCCGAGAGCGGCTGGTTTGCTCCGCGCTGGTCTGGCGCACCGGACACTGTCCGGTGCACACCGGACAGTCCGGTGCCCCAGCCCGAAGCAGCCCTCCACTCCTCTTCTTCTTCCTGTTTCTAACACTTAGACAAGAATATTAGTACACAAAACCAATGTACTAAGGCTTAGAAACATACCTTAACTTGTGATTTGCACTTTGTTCATCCATGGGCATATTTTCACATTTAAGCACTTGTGTTTGCACTCAATCACCAAAATACTTAGAAATGGCCCAAAGGCACATTTCCCTTTCAATCTCCCCCTTTTTGGTGATTTATGCCAACACAACATAAAGCAAGTGGAACAAGTGCAAAACTACTTCAAATAAAAACTAACTTTGAGTTTTATTCAATTTTGACATATATGGATCATCCTTTGCCACCACTTGGTTTGTTTTTGCAAATCAAACTCAAATCTCTATCTCTAAGTCAAACACACATATTGAAGCATAAAGAGAGTCATTCCAAAGAATTTGACCACGGATTTCAAAAACTCCCCCTTTTTCCCATAATCAACATTTCTCCCCACAAGAAGCCAACTTTTGACAAAAGAGACAATATAAGAGTTTTGGCAAACCAAAAGCTCTATTATACTTTTTCAAAATTTCTCAAGTGGTAGCTGATCCATTTATTGCTTTGGCCTTTATTTTCTCCCCCTTTGGCATCAAGCACCAAAACGGGATCAATCTTGGCCCTTTTAACCCCATTGCCTCACCAAAGTCTTCAATTAAGAGCAAATGGCAATAAGATTTCATGAGATGAACTTGGAATTAGTTACCCTCTCATCGGAGTGCAGTGGAAGTCTTTCATGGTCCAAGTCCACCTTTTCCCTTTCAATCCTCCTTCGAGACTAAATTATCAAACTCAAGTACATGGTTAGTCTCAAAGGGTCAAGTTGTAACACATCTCCCCCTAAACATGTGCATCACTTTGCAACAGACTTGTGAGGTCCAGGGAGTGTTTGTACAACTTGAGCACCATAATAAGCAACAAAATGCAAAAGGAACATGATCAAAAGCATAAGTACATGTATGCTATAATTCAATCCAGGTTCCGCGAATCTATGACATTTAGCTCACTACGCAACCTGCAAAAGGTCTTCTCATCTAGAGGCTTAGTGAAGATATCGGCTAGCTGGTTCTCGGTGCTAACATGAAACACTTCGATATCTCCCTTTTGCTGGTGGTCTCTCAAAAAGTGATGCCGGATGTCTATGTGCTTTGTGCGGCTGTGCTCAACAGGATTCTCCGCCATGCGGATAGCACTCTCATTGTCACATAGGAGTGGGACTTTGCTCAGATTGTAGCCAAAGTCCCGGAGGGTTTGCCTCATCCAAAGTAGTTGCGCGCAACACTGTCCTGCGGCAACATACTCGGCCTCAGCGGTGGATAGGGCAACAGATGTTTGTTTCTTTGAGTTCCATGACACCAGGGACCTTCCTAAGAATTGGCACGTCCCCGATGTACTCTTCCTATCGACCTTACATCCAGCATAGTCGGAGTCTGAGTATCCAACTAAGTCAAAGGTAGACCCCTTTGGATACCAGAGCCCGAAGCAAGGCGTAGCAACCAAATATCTAAGAATTCGCTTCACCGCCACTAAGTGACACTCCTTAGGATCGGATTGAAATCTAGCACACATGCATACGCTAAGCATAATATCCAGTCTACTAGCACATAAATAAAGCAAAGAACCTATCATTGACCGGTATGTTTTTTGATCAACGGACTTACCTCCTTTGTTGAGGTCGGTGTGTCCGTCGGTCCCCATCGGAGTCTTTGCGGGCTTGGCGTCCTTCATCCCAAACCGCTTTAGCAGATCTTGCGTGTACTTTGTTTGGGAGATGAAGGTGCCGTCCTTGAGTTGCTTCACTTGGAACCCAAGGAAGTAGTTCAACTCGCCCATCATCGACATCTCGAATTTCTGCGTCATCACCCTGCTAAACTCTTCACAAGACTTTTGGTTAGTAGAACCAAATATTATGTCATCGACATAAATTTGGCACACAAACAAATCACCATCACATGTCTTTGTAAAAAGAGTTGGATCGGCCTTCCCAACCTTGAAAGCATTAGCAAGTAAAAAGTCTCTAAGGCATTCATACCATGCTCTTGGGGCTTGCTTAAGTCCATAGAGCGCCTTAGAGAGCTTACACACATGGTCGGGGTACCGTTCATCCTCGAAGCCAGGGGGTTGCTCCACGTACACTTCCTCCTTGATTGGCCCGTTGAGGAAAGCGCTCTTCACATCCATTTGGTACAACCTGAAAGAATGGTGAGCGGCATATGCTAGCAAGATACGAATGGACTCTAGCCTAGCCACAGGAGCGAAAGTCTCCTCAAAGTCCAAACCTGCGACTTGGGCATAACCTTTTGCCACAAGTCGAGCCTCGTTCCTCGTCACCACCCCGTGCTCGTCCTGTTTGTTGCGGAACACCCACTTGGTTCCCACAACATTTTGCTTCGGACGAGGCACCAGTGTCCAAACTTCATTGCGCTTGAAGTTGTTGAGCTCCTCCTGCATGGCCAATACCCAATCCGGATCTAGCAAGGCCTCCTCTACCCTGAAAGGCTCAATAGAAGAGACAAAGGAGTAATGCTCACAAAAATTAACTAATCGAGATCGAGTAGTTACTCCCTTGCTAATGTCACCCAGAATTTGATCGACGGGATGATCCCTTTGAATCATCGCTCGAACTTGGGTTGGAGGTGCCGGTTGCGCTTCTTCCTCCATCACTTGATCATCTTGTGCTCCCCCTTGATCAGGCGCCTCCACTTGAGGTACCTGTTCGTCATCTTCGGTTGGGGGATGCACCATAGTTGAGGAAGAAGGTTGATCTCGTTCATCTTGTTCCTGTGGCCGTACTTCCCCAATCGCCATGGTCCGTATAGCGGCCGTCGGAACATCTTCTTCATCTACATCATCACAATCAACAACTTGCTCTCTTGGAGAGCCATTAGTCTCATCAAATACAACGTCGCTAGAGACTTCAACCAAACCCGATGATTTGTTGAAGACTCTATACGCCTTTGTATTTGAGTCATATCCTAACAAAAACCCTTCTACAGCTTTGGGAGCAAACTTAGAATTTCTACCTTTCTTTACTAGAATGTAGCACTTGCTCCCAAATACACGAAAGTACGATACATTGGGTTTGTTACCGGTTAGAAGCTCATACGACGTCTTCTTGAGGAGGCGATGAAGGTAGACCCTGTTGATGGCGTGGCAAGCAGTGTTAACGGCTTCCGTCCAAAAGCACTCGGGGGTCTTGAACTCTCCTAGCATCGTCCTCGCCATATCGATGAGCGTCCTGTTCTTCCTCTCTACCACACCATTTTGCTGTGGTGTGTAGGGAGCGGAGAACTCATGCTTGATCCCTTCCTCTTCAAGGAACTCTTCCACTTGAAGGTTCTTGAACTCGGATCCGTTGTCGCTCCTTATCTTCTTCACTTTGAGCTCAAACTCATTTTGAGCTTTCCTGAGGAAGCGTTTGAGAGTCCCTTGGGTTTCGGACTTTTCCTGCAAAAAGAACACCCAAGTGAAGCGGGAAAAGTCATCAACAATAACTAAACCATACTTACTTCCTCCTATGCTCAGATAGGCGACGGGTCCAAAAAGGTCCATATGCAGCATCTCCAAGGGTCTTGATGTCGTCATCACATTTTTGGTGTGATGAGAGCCTCCCACCTGTTTCCCTGCTTGACAAGCTGCACAAGGTCTATCTTTTTCGAATTGAACATTAGTTAGACCTATCACGAGTTCTCCCTTTAGAAGCTTGTGAAGGTTCTTCATCCCCACATGTGCTAAGCGGCGATGCCACAGCCAGCCCATGCTAGTCTTAGCTATTAAGCATGCATCTAGACCGGCCTCTTCTTTTGCAAAATCTACTAAATAAAGTTTGCCGTCTAATACACCCTTAAAAGCTAGTGAGCCATCACTTCTTCTAAAGACAGACACATCTACATTTGTAAATAGACAGTTATATCCCATATTGCATAATTGACTCACAGATAGCAGATTATATCCAAGAGACTCAACTAAAAACACATTAGATATGGAGTGCTCATTAGAAATTGCAATTTTACCTAAACCTTTTACCTTGCCTTGATTCCCATCACCGAATATAATTGAATCTTGGGAATCTTTATTCTTGACGTAGGAGGTGAACATCTTCTTCTCCCCCGTCATATGGTTTGTGCATCCGCTGTCGATAATCCAGCTTGAACCCCCGGATGCATAAACCTGCAAGGCAAATTTAGGCTTGGGACTTAGGTACCCAACTCTTGTTGGGTCCTACAAGGTTAGTCACAATTTCCTTAGGGACCCAAATGCAAGTTTTATCACCTTTGCATTTTGCCCCTACCTTCCTAGCAATTACTTTTCTATCCTTTCTACAAATTGCAAATGAAGCATTCAAAGCACAATAAATTGTAGAGGGTTCATTCACTACTTTTCTATGAACATTTGCAACATTTCTTTTAGGAACAACATTTCTCCTAGTAACATTTCTATCATACACATAAGAAGAACTAGGAGCAAACATGGCATGAGTATCATAAACATATGAATCAAAAGCATCATAACTTCTATTTCTAGTTTGTCTTTTATCATGATACAAAAAGGCATGGTTCCTTTTAGCACTAGTAGCCATAGGGGCCTTCCCTTTCTCCTTGGCGGGAATGGGAGCCTTATGGCTTGTTAAGTTCTTGGCTTCCCTCTTGAAGCCAAGTCCATCCTTAATTGAGGGGTGTCTACCAACCGTGTAGGCATCCCTAGCAAATTTTAGTTTTTCAAAATCACTTTTGCTAGTCTTAAGTTGAGCATTAAGACTAGCCACTTCATCACTCAATTTTGAAATGGAAACTAAGTGTTCACTACAGGCATTAATATCAACATCCTTACACCTAGTGCAAATTTCAACATGTTCAACACAAGAGTTGGATTTTTGTGCTTTTACTAGTTTAGCATTTAAATCATCGTTTATGCTCTTTAAGTTAGAAATAGAATCATGGCATGTTGACACTTCACAGGCAAGCATTTCATTCCTCTTAATTTCTAATGCAAGGGATTTTTGAGCCTCTACAAACTTATCATGTTCTTCATACAACAAATCCTCTTGCTTTTCTAAAAGTATATTCTTTTCATTCAAGGCATCAATTAATTCATTAATTTTGTCTATCTTAGATCTATCTAAGCCCTTGAACAAACATGAATAATCTACTTCATCCTCATCACTAGATTCGTCCTCACTTGAAGAAGCATAGGTAGAGTTGCGAGTACATACCTTCTTCTCCTTTGCCATAAGGCATGTGTGACGCTCGTTGGGGAAGAGGGTTGATTTGTTGAAGGCGGTGGCGGCGAGTCCTTCATTGTCGGAGTCGGAAGAGGAGCAATCCGAGTCCCACTCCTTGCCTAGATGCGCCTCGCCCTTTGCCTTCTTGTAATGCTTCTTCTTTTCCCTCTTGTTTCCCTTTTCCTGATCACTATCATTATCGGGGCAGTTAGCGATAAAATGACCAATCTTACCGCACTTGAAGCATGAGCGCTTTCCCTTCGTCTTGGTCTTGCTTGGCTGCCCCTTGTGACCCTTTAGTACCGTCTTGAAGCGTTTGATGATGAGAGCCATCTCTTCATCATTAAGTCCGACCGCCTCAATTTGTGCCACCTTGCTAGGTAGCACCTCCTTGCTTCTTGTAGCTTTGAGAGCAAAAGGTTGTGGTTCGTTGATCGGTCCATTCAAGGCGTCGTCCACGTACCTTGCTTCCTTGATCATCATTCGCCCGCTGACAAATTTTCCTAAGACTTCTTCGGGCGACATTTTGGTGTACCTGGGATTCTCACGAATATTATTCACCAAATGAGGATCAAGAACGGTAAAGGACCTTAGCATTAGTCGGACGACGTCGTGGTCCGTCCATCGCGTGCTTCCGTAGCTCCTTATTTTGTTGATAAGGGTCTTGAGCCGGTTGTATGTTTGAGTTGGCTCCTCGCCCCTTATCATCGCGAACCGTCCAAGCTCGCCCTCCACCAACTCCATTTTGGTGAGCAAGGTAGCGTCATTTCCCTCATGAGAGATCTTGAGGGTATCCCAGATTTGCTTGGCGTTATCCAAGCCACTCACTTTGTTATATTCATCCCTGCACAATGAAGCTAGAAGAACAGTAGTAGCTTGTGCATTCTTATGGATTTGCTCATTAATGAATATAGGACTATCCGAACTATTAAAGTGCATTCCACTATCTACAATCTCCCATATACTAGGATGGAGAGAGAATAGGTGACTACGCATTTTGTGGCTCCAAAATCCGTAGTCCTCTCCATCAAAGTGTGGGGGCTTGCCGAGTGGAATGGAAAGCAAATGTGAATTTGAACTTTGCGGAATACGAGAGTAGTCAAAGGAAAAGTTAGAATTAACCGGTTTCCTTTGTTCGTAGTTGTTGTGGTCGTCGTCCTTTTGGGAAGAAGTAGACTCATCACTGTCGTCGTAGTAGACGATCTCCTTGATGCGCCTCGTCTTCTTCTTCTTCCCTTCCTTTCGTCTATGACCCGAGCCGGAGTCGGTAGGCTTGTCATCTTTGGGCTCGTTGACGAAGGACTCCTTCTCCTTGTCGTTGATCACGATTCCCTTCCCCTTAGGATCCATCTCTTCGGGCGGTTAGTCCCTTTCTTGAAGAGAACGGCTCTGATACCAATTGAGAGCACCTAGAGGGGGGGTGAATAGGTGATCCTGTAAAACTTCAAAACTTAAGCCACAAAAACTTGTTAAGTGTTAGCACAATTATGGCCAAGTGGCTAGAGAGGAGTCAAAACACAATAACCACAAGAAATCAATCACAGAGATGACACGGTGGTTATCCCGTGGTTCGGCCAAGTACAAAACTTGCCTACTCCACGTTGTGGCGTCCCAACGGACGAGAGTTGCACTCAACTCCTCTCAAGTGATCCAGTGATCAACTTGAATACCACGGTGTTCTTGCTTTTCTTTTCTCAATCCCGTTTGCGAGGAATCTCCACAACTTGGAGCCTCTCGCCCTTACAAAAGATGTTCACAGAGAATCACGGAGCAAGGGAGGGATTAGCAACTCACACACGACACAAAGATCACAGCGAATACGCACACACAAGACCCAGACTTGAGCTCAAGAGACTAGCACACTAGAACGGAGCTCAAATCACTAGAATGTCGAACAAGTGCGCAAGATTGATGTGTGAGTGATCAAGAGTGCTCAAGGAATGCTTGGTGTCCTCCTCCATGCGCCTAGGGGTCCCTTTTATAGCCCCAAGGCAGCTAGGAGCCGTTGAGAACACATCTGGAAGGCTATCCTTGCCTTCTGTCGTCGGGCGCACCGGACAGTCCGGTGCACACCGGACACTGTCCGGTGCCCGATTTATTTCCATAAACAGCGAAGCCGACCGTTGCTGACCGTTGCAGATCTGGCGCACCGGACAGTCCGGTGCACACCGGACAGTCCGGTGCTTCCTTCCGACCGTTGGCTCGGCCACGTGTCGCGCGCCGATCGCGCGGCCGACCGTTGGCCCGGCCGACCGTTGGCTCACCGGACAGTCCGGTGCACACCGGACAGTCCGGTGAATTTTAGCCGAAGTCGTCGGAGAAAAACCCGAGAGCGGCTGGTTTGCTCCGCGCTGGTCTGGCGCACCGGACACTGTCCGGTGCACACCGGACAGTCCGGTGCCCCAGCCCGAAGCAGCCCTCCACTCCTCTTCTTCTTCCTGTTTCTAACACTTAGACAAGAATATTAGTACACAAAACCAATGTACTAAGGCTTAGAAACATACCTTAACTTGTGATTTGCACTTTGTTCATCCATGGGCATATTTTCACATTTAAGCACTTGTGTTTGCACTCAATCACCAAAATACTTAGAAATGGCCCAAAGGCACATTTCCCTTTCAAGGTGTCGGCGGGGTGTTACAAAAATTAGATGCCATTCGTTCTCGCTTCTATTGACAAGGCGGCCATTCAAAAAAGAAATATAGACTAACAAAGTGGAAGACTATTTGTCAACCTAAGGAGATCAGTGGATTGGGGGTTGCCAACCTAGCCATTAAGAATGTTTGTTTACTTAACAAATGGCTCTTTAAGTTACTAAATGAGAACGGTAAATGACAGGAAATTATGAAAAATAAATACTTCGGATCCAAATCACTTACTCAAATAATGAGAAAATCCGGAGACTCGCATTTCTGGTCTGGTCTCATGAAAATTAAATAAAGTTTCTTGAGCAGGGGGAGGTTCGATGTAGGTAACAGTCAAATGACTAGGTTCTGGAGGATAGATGTATCCTCGATAGACCGCTTAAGGACCATTGTCCGAACCTTTTTAATATTATGCGTAAAAACAATGCTTTAGTCAAAGATGTTATGAATGGAAATATACCCAACCTATCCTTTCGTAGAGCTATTATCAGAGTGAAGCAAGTTGAGTGGCATAATTTATTAAATTTGATGGCAACCATTTATTTAGAAGAATCGAGAGACAAATTTATTTCGGAGGCTCACAGAGATGGACTTTTCTCAGTTCACTCAATGTACTTTCTTTTAATGAATACTCCCCCTGTAAATCGCAATATACTTTGGAGTCTAAATCTTCCTCTGAAAATTAAGATTTTCTTGTGGTATTTAGGTAGGGGAGTTACTCTTACCAAACACAATTTAGCTAAGCGAGGTTGGAAAGGTTGTTTAAAATGCAGCTTTTGTAATCAAAATGTGTCTATTCAACATCTGTTATTTGATTGTTACCTTGCTAGAAATATTTGGAGAATTATTTACTTTGCCTTAAATATAGAGAGACTGAACAATATTAATCATATAATTGGGTCCTGGATTGCTAACAAGGGAACAATACATAGAAAAAACTTATAATTGGAGTGACGGAAATGTTTTGGTCTATTTGGCTTTGTCGCAATGATGTTGTTTTTACTTTTAAACCAAAACCATCAATTATGCAGGTTCTATTCAGGGCAACATACTGACTCAGATTCTGGAGATTTTTCTAGAAAGAACAACCTCAACACGAGGTCCTTGCGGTATGTCGATCCTTAGAGGTGGTGGCTATGGAGATCTTTGCAAGCCATGGATGGAAGTCCAACGCTAGATTAGAAGGAGCTTGATTTGTTGATGTTTTACTTCTGAGAATGTTTATGATGGATGGTTGTATTTTTTTCGATTTGTAAGATCGTATGCAAGAGATTGCAAAAGGATGGAACATTTTGTTTCCATAATAAAAAAAAGTTGAAGTTGGTGAGTAGGTGATCGATAATTCGGACCCATTGATTAAATGAAGATGCAAATCAAATGAGAACCTGATGGCGACATATATATATATATATATATATATATATATATATATATATATATATATATATATATATTGGAATGTTATTCATTACCCCATCTACAGCAACACTATTGAGTCATGTATGCACAAGAGACCTGTATGGAGTCCGTAAATGGTACCACACGCCCACCCCTATGGATATGTACATTATTGTCCTAGCCCAGAATACTTCCTGTGCCTCCGACTCCTGTGTTATGTAGTTAGGGTGCTCGAATGCGGCGTACAAAAAACCATGGAGTGTCGTTTATGTTTCTCCATGTGTCGCCCTAATTATATCCACAAATCATGCACAGTAGATGCCTGATAAACATGCTAACAACGCTCATGTGTCGATTGACTTGCTGATTCCTCTCACCCCTAGGTTGATGCATGCCTGATTATATGACACTTGACACTGTTGGAGAAAATCACGTACAGAACCGATCGATCTTAGGCTTATCAATTATATGTATGCTTGGGTGGCGGTGGATGAAGGTCGGGGTTGTTTTATATGGGCATGAGACCTGGGAATGATGTTGCCTGGAGATGAAGTCATAAATATGACCTGATGGGTTGATAATTATTAAAGTTGGTGGGTCGAAGATAATTAATGTTCATTTATTAACAACACAAAGAAATGAACTAGATGGCATAGCCACGTACCGAATGCCCTTTGTTAATCAAAACTAGCAAAGTGTATGTACCTTGCTACAATTTTTATTTATGTTCGAGTATCAAATATAAAACATGAAAAACATGTGTGTTCGTTAGCTAGGTGAGTGTGAATGTGGGTTTAGAGTCAACAACCATGATTTGAATCTCCATTTATGTATAATTTTAGCTTTTTTACCATTTAAATGTGGGGGAATTGGATGGAAAAAGAAACAACTATACTAGATGGAGTGAAGGGAGCGCGCGAGTAGGAGTTTATAGGTATTTGATTGGACCATGGGTTTCTTACAAAGAAACATAAGGGTTTTTTTGTTGCAAAAGTGTTGACGATGGAACCTTGGAACTATGAAAACTGGTTCTTTAATATAGTAGAGATGGAGTACATATTTTCGATCTAGCTTTGTGACTAAGGCCATTCTCATTGGGAGTTTCATATTCATTAAATACGGTAACACATCATCATGCTTTGTGACATGGCAGTGCAATTATGTGAAGAGATATGAAACTCTGTATACATATTTATCTAGTTTAAAGCTGATGGAGGATTGTGATGCGACTTTTAGACCTTGTGGATGATTGTTAGAATTATTGGGCCAAGCCCATTTAATTTTTGAATAATTCCTTTGAAAATCTCAAAGGCCCATTCATGAAGAGGTGTGTGGCAATATTGACAGGAGTGTGCAAACAATCGTCCCTACCTTGCTAGTTGAGGTGGAGGGAACTCAATTTAAATAGTTGAGTCCTCTCCTTGTTCTTGTATATGTTGGGTGATAGGTGGAAGAAAGAACACACGTGTGCACTCACTCGTCGGGTCGGGCAGTCCTCTCCTTGTTCTTGTGTATAATTGTTGGGTGAGAGGTAGAAGGAAGAACACACGTGTACGCTCGCTCGTCGGGCCGAGCAGTGATCCTGCACCGGAAAGGGTGAATAAGGTTTTTGGAAGTGCTCTGTTAGACTACTCGATCGCTTCATCGTCGTCTTCAACCTCGTCGCCATGGTGAGGACTCCTCACCACGTGGGCGTTTCACATCACCGCCAACAACGAGACGGTGTTGAACCTCGGTGTCGTCTTCTCTAACCCAACATCAGCAAGGAACAAATGTACAACCATCTCCCTCTCATCATGATTTTCATATTGTTCTGTCTAATATGTTTAGACATGGTTCTGCTAGATCAAGTTTTAATCTTAGTTGACATGATACACAAATTTAGATCTGTTCGCTTTCTATACACATTTGTCATCATCGTCGCACTTTATTTACGGATTAAATTAAGATGAAATTTTCTAATTTTTCTAACGGATATGAACCATCTGGACCATGTGGCATTAGAAAGACCAGCTATTTCTAGCACTTGGCGTTCAGGGAACCTAATACGATAAGACAAGCCAACCATTGTTTTTAGATGAATCAAACAAAGGAGCTGCGAATAATATTAAAAATATGAAATACCGAGACTAGGTAATACACAACATAGCATCAATAATCTGAAAGAGTCATCACATACAACCACCACCATATATGAATTCGTTCGGACAAGCCAACAGTTCAATTTAGCGTTACACATACCTCTTCATGTACTCATCCATGCGGGTATACTGAACCTCTGGGTACAACAGAGTAGCGTCTGCTCCATCGTCGCCGATTTCAAAATTTGTCAAGCAGCCTTCATAGAAAATGTGGTAATAGTGTCCCACTCCGGCTTGATTGGCCAGGTCAGTACCTGCAGGCACACCCGTGCAAAAATCATAGCTTACGTTCAACAGGAAGATATATGTGTGTGGTTACGTACAGTTTTTGTAGTTACCTTTCATTGAAGCCAAGAATTCATCTGCAGGAATGTGGATTTTCTCCAGAACGTTTCCGGAAAGCTTTTCCCACTTCGAGATAACATCGTTTTGAGTCAAGATGTTTTCTGGTGGTCTTATGTATAGTGTCTTGTTCAATGCGCGAGGATCATCAACAGACTTGATTGTATACGTTGCAACATCGTCTTCATCACAGAATATAGCTGCATGGTGGTCATGAGCCTATATTTAATTCATCTCCTAGTAAAAATGCTAATGTTGATGAACAACCAAGTTTTACTAAGGATATCTATGATACAAAGAATTGGAATAATCTTGATAACAATTCAAAGAATGTATTAGTAGAGAAGGGGCCTATAGAAGAAAATAGTGTATTTCCTTTTGGATGATAATGGGAGGCATTTTTCATATATCCATTACTCTAAATGATGAGCAATGGAGAAGTTCATGGTAGAAAATTCATAGTTTATTCAAAACATGTTGATAGTGTTTTTCTTTTATTGTAAGATTTTCAATTCCAAAAACTGTAAGAGTTTATTGGGTCATAATGGTTTTAGAGATTGGAAACATATCAATGATAGGCTCAAAGAACATGAGGTTAGTATGGACTATATTATCATCATGAACTCTTGGAATGAGCTGAGAGCTAGACTCAGTAAGCATGAAACAATTGATAAAGAATTTAAGCACCAAATCACAAAGGATAAAGAACATATTAGGCATGTCTTATCTAGAATACTCGATGTTGTTAAATTTCTTGGTAACCGTAATTTTGCTTTTAGAGGATCTAGTGAGAAACTTTATAGTTATCAGAATGGTAATTTCTTATATTGTGTTGAAATAATTTATAAATTTGATTTGGTAATGCAAGATCACCTTAGACATATTAAAAACAATGATCTCACTATCATTATCTTAGTCATAAAATTTAGAATGAGTTGTTTCTCTTTTGGCTTCCAATATTACCAAATCTATCATCAAAACTGTTAAAGAGCCCAAACATTTTTCTATTGTCTTGGACTATACGTCTATACCCTAAACATGAGTCATCAAGAACATGAGTTTTTGGTTCAATGTGTTAATATGTCTAGTGGTAAAGTTGAGGAGTATTTTCTAGGTTTCATTAAGGTAGATGACACATTTGGTGAGGGGGTTTTCATTACATTGATTGATACCATTAATTCCTTTAGTCTAAATATAGAATATGTCAGGGGTCAAGGTTAAGATAATGGCTCTAATGTGAAATGAAAGATCAAGTGAGTGCAAAGACGATTACTTGATATAAATCCAAGAGTTTCGTTTTCGTATATGTCATGTGCTTGCCATAGACTTAATCTTACTCTTTGAGATATGGCTAAATCTTGTGTCAAAGCTATTTCACTTTTTGGGATTGTGCAACAGATATATGCATTATTTTCTAGTTCTACCAAAAGATAGGATGTTTTGATTGACCATGTTGAAAGCTTAACTGTGAAGTCATGGAGCAACACTTGTTGGGAGAATTAGATCAAAAGTGTTGAAGCAATTGGATTTCAAGCTCCTAAGATTAGATCAGCTTTGCTTCAGTTGAGTAAAGATAAGGATACTTAAGCCAAGGATAGGAGTGATGCAAAAATCTACTTGAAGTGCTTGGTACCTTTGAGTTTATACTTGGTATGATTATTTGGTATGACATTTTATTTGTTGTAAGCAACGTGAGCAAGAAGTTGCAGTCACCATCCATGTGCATTGATGGTACCTTAAAAGAGCATTAGAAGACATAATATGTTTCTTTGAATACTACTGCAAAAGAGATTGCATCAAAACTTGGTTCACAATCATCATTTCCAGTAAAGCGTCACGCTACTAGGAAGAAAAACTATAATGAAACTAGCAGTGAGGAAGCAAACCTTGAAGCTTAGATGGCTTTTGAAATCAATTACTTTTTGATGATGGTTAATATTCCAATTAGTTCATTAAAAATAGATTCAAAGAACTCTAGTCATTCAAAGTTATATTTGGGTTTTTGATGAGCTCAATACTTGAAGTCACTTGAGGTTGATGAATTAAGAGACCATTGTACCAAATTTGCAAGCACTTTATCGTTTGATGACTCATGTGATGTCAATTCAAATAAATCTCGTTTCAAACTTAGTTCTATGTGGTTGACTTTATCAGATAAACCAATATCTACCATGGAGATTTTTAGCATGCCAGAGATGTAGATTGTTATCCTAATATTTTCTATTGCTTATCAAATCTTATTTGCCTTACATGTTAATGTTGATAGAACACGAACACTCACAGCGATCAGACGAGCTCGCAAACACTCACAGCGAACGGATGAACTGGTGGCGCGGCGCCAGAACGCGATCACCACGGCTGAAACTGGGAACCAGACAACGGAGAATTTCTGTTGCAAATCACGCAACCTTTTCTGTGCATTACTTGTAAATATAAATGGCATGAGACCCGCTTCCCCTGCCATGCTGAGCAGCTGCACGATCGAGCTTTTCTAGGCTCGTCGTGCGACATGCACGGCCGGCACTGCATGACGGGGAAGTGGCCCTTGACGCGGTCATGGCGCGCAGAGTGCAATCTCCTGCATGCCCATGATTCTACGCACTATTACAAATATGATTAAGCCATAAACAAGCTAACTAATGCACACCTACATGCTGATAAACATTGACACGATTACAGACTGGATGCTGCTAACTCAACATTCACCCCCTTAATCTTGTCAATCTTCAATTCTGATGATGCCTAGCTGCCTCCTTAGCTCTGCAAAACGGATCCTTCCGAGTGGTTTTGTCAGTATATCGGCCAGCTGTTCTTCAGAACTCACATGACTGATTTCCAGTCTCCCATCGCTAACACACTCCCTGATGTAGTGATATCTTGTATCAATTTTCTTACTCCTCTCATGATAAACTGGATTTTTACTCAGCTCTTGAGCAGAACTGTTGTCAATTCGGAGGTTGAATTTCTTCACTTCAGTGCCCAACAGATCCCCTATAAGTCTGCTCAGCCACACTCCCTGACAGGCTGTCGTGGCTGCTGCTATATATTCTGATTCACAAGAGGACAATGATACTACCCTCTGCTTTTGAGATGACCAGGTGATAATGTTTTTGCCTAGAAAGAAAACAACACCTGTGGTGCTCTTTCTCTTCTCAAGATCCCCAGCATGATCACTATCTGAAAAACCTAGAAGATCATTTTCAGCTCCCTTGACATACTTACAGCCATACTGGAATGTGCCAGCTACAAATCTGATAATCGTTTGATAGCACTCCAATGTTCTGCATTTGGATTCTCCATAAACCTGCTCACCATTCCCACTGAAAAAGCAAGATCAGGCCTTGTATTAACTAGATATCTCAGACTGCCCACAATACTTCTGAACTTGGTAGCATCAATGGTTTGATCAGGTTTCCCCGGCAACAACTTCATATGTTGCTCCATAGGTGTGTCTGCAGGGTTGCATCCCTTCATTCCACAAATCTCAAGTATCTTCTTAGCATAAGCACTCTGGCAGATTTTGATTTCTCCTGGTTTTTGCTTTACCTCAATACCAAGATAATAACTCAGGAGTCCCAGATCATTCATACTGAAACTTTTCTTCATCTGCTGCTTGAACACAGAGATATCTCTTGTGTTAGGCCCACAAATTATGAGATCATCTACATATACTCATAGCAGCAGTGATCCACCAATCCCCTTTCTATACACTGCATGTTCTTCTGTGCTCCTTCTGAATCCCAGCTTGGTAAGTTACATATCAAGCCTGCTATTCCAGGCTCTGGGGGCCTGTTTGAGGCCATACAGGGCCTTTTTCAACTTGAGCACTCTTTTCAGTGTCTGAGCTGGTGAAACCTGGTGGTTGATTTACATAAACCTCCTCTATTAGTTCTCCATTTAGAAAAGCAGACTTCACATCCATGTGGTGTATCTCCCACTCCCTTTGAGCTGCCAAAGCTATTAACACTCTGACTGTTTCCAATCTAGCCATTGGAGCAAAAACTTCATCATAGTCCACCCCCTGGATTTGTGCATACCCTTTTGCTACTAGTCTGGCCTTGTGTTTCACAATGTTGCCTGCTGGATCCTTCTTGACTTTAAATACCCACTTCAAGCCTATGGCCTTGTGATCTTTTGGTAACTCAGCAGGTTCCCAGGTTTGGTTACTAAGAATTGAGTTCAGTTCTTCCTCCATAGCTTTTCTCCAGCAACCTTGCTCAAGTGCCTGTTCTACACTTGATGGCTCATCTGCAGCAAGCATACAGACACCACTGTATTCAAAATCAAGCATTTCTTCTATTGAGTTGTAGACGTCAGTCAGAGTTCTGAACTTGTGCTGTCCTAACCCTGAACTTTGTGACTGTTGTAATGGAGAAATCTGCAGACCTGGAGCTGATGCTGTACTCGACATTGGAGTATGTGGGGAAGCCACATTATCATTCTGAATTTCTTGACTGTTTTGGTCACCAGAATTCAGTCCTCCAGGTGATTGCTCTGAAGGTGCTGCAATATCTTCATTCCCAACTACTGTCGTTGATCTGTCAGACAACTCATACTCAACCTCAAAAGTGTTAGTTATTTGCTTGTTTGTAATTCCCAGTGAATTTTCCCAGTCCCAGCTTTTATTCTCTTCAAATATAGCATCCCTGCTGACCACTAGCTTCTTGTTAGTTGGATCAAAGAATCTAAACCCTTTGGTCCCTGATTCATACCCAATGAAGACCATCTTACTTGATCTGTCAGAGAGTTTGCTGTTCCCAGGACAGAGAAGTTTCACATGTGCCACACAGCCAAACACCTTCAGATGATGCACTCTAGGTTTCTTCCCATGCCATGCTTCAAAAGGAGTTATATTCTTCAGAGCTTTTGTAGGAGATCTGTTTAGTAGATATACTGCAGTCCTCACTGCTTCACCCCAAAAACTTGAAGGAACTGACATTGATTTCAGTAAGCATCTTGCCATTTCGACAACAGTCTGGTTTCTTCTTTCCACCACCCCATTCTGTTGTGGGGAATATGGTGTGGTGGTGTAGTGCTTAATTCCAAACTCATTGCAGAACACTGAGAAAAGATTGGAAGTGAATTTTCCACCTCTGTCTGTCCTTAGAGCCTTCAGCTTTTTGCCAGACTCCACTTCAGCTCTCTGTTTTACTTTTTTAAAATATTCCAATGCTTGATCTTTTGTGCTAATCATCTCTACCCACATGTATCTGCTATGGTCATCTACCACCAACAGAAAGTAGAATGCACCCCCTATGGTTCTTGGAGTAATTTTTCCACATAAGTCAGCATGGACCAGTTCTAATCCTGTTTGGGCTCTAAAACTCGACACCTGTGGGAATGGTTTTCTATGTTGTTTACCCAGAACACAACCATCACACACCTGCTCTACCTTCTTGATACCTGGGATGCCTTCAACCATGTTTTTACTGCCTAAATCATTCAGAGCCCTGAAATTTAGATGTCCATATCTTGCATGCCATTGCCAAGACTTTTCTTCAGATTTTGCAAATAAACTGACAGGTGAAGACATACCAAATTTTGCAATATACAACCTATTCGCTGTTCTAGGAGCAGAAATAAGCAGATTGTGTTCTTGATCATACACACACAGTCTCCCATTGCCCCCTTCATAAGTAAAACCTTTTTCCTCTAGTTGTCCCAAACTTACTATGTTACTTTTCATCTCAGGAATATAGTAAACATCAGTAAGTACCTTATGACCAGAGCTGTGATCTTGCATCACTACAGAGCCCATACCTTGGATTTTCACCCGAGAGCCATCACCAATACTGACTGAACCCCGAACTCCCTGATCAAGCTGTGTTAGCAGCGATCTGGTTCCGGTCATGTGGTTGCTCGCTCCAGTATCCAGCACCCAAACTCCATCAGGTGCTGTGACTGGAACAATGTCTTCGGTCAGGTGAACTTGCGGAACTGACGAATGTGCGATGTCGCACGTCGCCAGCATCAATGCACCATTTTGTTCGACGACCCCGGTTGTCAGATTCGCCTCCGGTGGAGGTGCCTCCTTCTTCTTGCCCTTCTTGGGACGTTTGCAGTCGATTGCCCAGTGGCCGTATATGCCACAGTTGCGGCACCGACCCTTTCGCCGTGGCGTTCCCTCGGAAGTCAATTTTCATGACTCCGAGGACTCGCCGTCAGGACGCGCCGTCACCTTGTTCTTGAAGACACCGCCTGGATGACCACCTCCCTCCTTGCTGTTGTTGGAGCGTAGGCGATGTTTGTTTCTCTCCAGCCATTCCTCCTCGGAAAGTAGAAGTCGGTCAGCTTTGTCGACGATCTGTTCGACCTTGTCTTCCAGTCGATCCTCTGCCGCGCGTAGTCGCCCCACGAGTTCATCCACGGTGAGCTGTTTCATATCACAAAACATCTCGATGGAGACTACTACCTGAGTAAAACGAGAGGGCACCACACAGAGAATTTCTTCACCACTCGGGCGTCTTCTACTTGCTCTCCGAGAACTCGAAGATTCCCGACGAGATTGGTTAGGCGCATCCCGAAATCTTCAACTGTTTCTCCATCTTTAAACTTGATGTTCTCAAATTCTTGGAGAAGTCTTTGGGCATTAACTTCCTTTACCCGATCGGCACCGATTCGCATCATCTTCACCGCCTCCCACGCCTCCTTTATAGTCTTCCGCCCACCAAGAGATTGCCACATCTCTTTCGGCACGGAACGTAGCAAGGCGCTCATCGCCTGACGATCTTGTACCCGCTTTCGATTGTCGCCAGGATCGATCACACCCCAGATATCCAAAGCTTCGTAGTTACATTGCATAAGCATCGCCCACTCGAAGTAGTTGTCGCGTGTGAGCATCGGCCACATCAACGACCCCTCCCTTACGCTGTAAGTAGAGGGACTCTAACTCTCATCAGAGGATGACACTATGAGTTGGGGCAATTTTCTGTTTATTTCTTCAAACACTACACAATGCCATACCCTTAGAGGGGTTGGGGACACATATTTATAGCCCTAGGGGCTGCACTACACTGCACTACACACTACACTACACGCTGCAGCACACAGGTGCTGTCCTTTAGATACTAAAGTGCAGTCAAAACTGCTGTGCTGCTACTGCTGTCCTCTGCTGTGCTGCTACTGCTGTCCTGCGCAGTCAAAAGACTGCAGCTGCATGCTGTCCTGCTGCAACTGCTGCTGTCCTGCAGCAGTCAAAAGGTTGTTGCTGCTGCGCAGTCAAAAGACTGCTGCTACTGCTGTCCTGCGCAGTCAAAAAGACTGCTGCATGTTGTCCTGCTGCAACTGCTGCTGCCCTGCAGCAGTCAAAACTGCAACTGTTGCTGACCACATGACTTATTCCATCATTCTCCCCCTAAGTCTTGTGCGTCGTCTTGTGGGAAAGTTGGGCCATCCCGGACCTGGAGCAAAGCTCAACAAACTTGATCTTCCCAAGGGGCTTGGTGAGCAGGTCTGCAAGCTGATCCTTGGTGTTGATGTAACGCGCCTTGATGCTCCCTTCTGCCAAGCAGTCTCGGATGAAGTGATATCTCAGCCGGATGTGCTTGCTCCGTTCATGGAACACGGGGTTCTTGGCCAATGCCAGAGCGGACTGGCTGTCCACCCTGAGTTCCACCGCTCCAGTGTCTCTCCCGAGGAGATCACCGAGCAGGCGAGCCAGCCAGAGCGCCTGAGTCGAAGCAGTGGACGCCGCTATGTACTCGGCCTCGCAGCTGGACATGGCCACCACCTGCTGCTTGACCGACTGCCAGCTGATGGGGCACTTGCCGAGGAAGAAGAGGATCCCGCTTGTGCTCTTGCTGGTGTCGATGTCGCCGGCGTGGTCGCTATCGCTGTACCCGACAAGGTGTGCCTCCCCAGGGCACCTCGGGTAGTAGAGACCGTGGTCGAGAGTCCCCGCAACATAGCGGATGATCCTCTTCACAGCCTGCTCATGCTCCGTCGTCGGTCGCTGTAGGAACCGACTAACATAGCCGACGGAATATGACAAGTCCGACCGTGTGTGGACGAGGTAGCGAAGGCTCCCCACAAGACGCCGGTACTGTGTAGCATCCACCTCCTCCGTCGTGCTGTCGCGACTCAGCTTCAGCCTCTCCTCCATCGGAGTGAGAGCTGGGTTGCAGTCGGTGAGCCCAGCCAGCTCAACAATGCGCTTGGCATAGGCGGTCTGGCGAAGTGTGATCCCGGAGTCTCCCTGGTGCACCTCAATCCCCAGGTAGAAGGAGAGATGCCCCAGGTCACTCATTTGGAAGGTGGCCTTCATCTCTTCCTTGAACGCTGCCACCTCTGCATCCTTGGCGCCGGTGATCACCAAGTCGTCGACGTAGACACCCACCAGCAGGGCACTTCCTCCATTGCCCCGCCGATAGATGGCCGCCTCGTGCGGGCTTGGCATGAAGCCCATCCTCTTGAGCGTGGAATCCAGCTTGGCATTCCACGCCCTTGGTGCCTGTCGCAAGCCGTAGAGAGCCTTGCGCAGACGCAACACCTTGCCCTCCTTGCCAGGGATCGCAAAACCTGGCGGCTGGTGTACGTAGACCTCCTCCTTTAAGTCGCCGTTAAGAAACGCCGACTTGACATCCATGTGATGAACATGCCAGCCCTTCAGGGCTGCCAACGCGAGGAGGAGTCGCACGGATTCCATCCGTGCTACAGGGGCGAAGGCATCGTCGAAGTCGATCCCCTCCTGCTGCAAGAAACCGCGTGCCACCAAGCGAGCCTTATGCTTGACGATGGCGCCGGCTTCATCCCTCTTCAGTTTGAACACCCACTTAAGGGTGATCGCGCGATGACCATGAGGGAGATCAGCGAGCTCCCAAGTGCGGTTCGTCTCAACCGCGTCCATCTCCGACTGCATCGCGGCACGCCAAGCCGCATGTTTCTCGGCCTCCGCGAAAGACCGAGGCTCACCATCGTCGCATGCAAGATGCAACTCTCCTGCCAGAATGCGAGATGCAGGGCCTGGCACCGATGGGTCGATGAGAAGGCCCTCCACCCTTCGATACCGCAACGGCTCGCCGTCGTAGCACGCGTCGACGCGCTCCTCGTCGCGGGACAGAGGGGTCACGAGCTCCACTGGGTCGTGCTCGACACGAGCTGGTGTCGGAGAGGACGTTCCCGGAGAGGGTACCGTCGGTGCTGGAGTACGTGGTGGCGAAGAGCTCGCTGTAGCCGGAGTCGTGGCTGGAGTGCGTGGTGGTGAAGAGCTCGTTGTAGCAGGAGCTGGAGAGTGTGGCGCTGGAGTCGGTGGAGACTTGGGGGCTGGGGTAGACCTGCTCAGAGAAGAGTTGCCTACTCCCCCAGTTCCCTCAAAGTGGACGTACTCGATGGTGAAGTCGTACGTCGGAGTCGTGCCGTCGTCCACCGCCTTGTCCCACGCCCATCCTCGCCCTTCGTCGAACACTACGTCGCGCGCCGTGCGCACACGCTGTGTTCTTGGGTCAAGGATGCGGTAGGCCTTCGAGCCCTCCGCGTAGCCAATGAACACCCCCGGGGTGCTCCTATCGTCGAGCTTGCTGATGTGGCCAAGCTCCTTGGTGAACGCGAGGCAGCCGAAGACCCGTAGGTGAGAGACCGCCGGCTTGCGCCCATGCCAAGCCTCGTACGGTGTCATCCCGTTGAGAGCCTTGGTGGGCGAGCGGTTGAGGATGTAAACCGCTGTCACCACCGCCTCTCCCCAGAAGACAGCTGGCATTCCTCTCTGCTTGAGGAGAGCCCGAGCCATCCCCACAACCGTCTGGTTGCGCTGCTCGACGACGCCGTTCTGCTGCGGGCTGTACGGCGCAGAGTAGTGGCGTTGAACGCCCTCATCCGCGCAGTACGACGCGAACTCAGCCGCCGTGAATTCGCCGCCGTTGTCGGTGCGCAGCACGCGCAGCTTGCGGCCGCACTCCGCCTCCGCAGCGACCTGCACACGCCTGATGGCGTTCGCAGCCTCTCCCTTGCTGCCAAGGATCATCACCCACATATAGCGGGAGAGATCGTCGACGAGCAGCAAGAAGTAGCGTCGTCCTCCTGGTGTGGCTGGTGTCACCGGGCCACACAAGTCCCCATGCATGAGCTCGAGCCTCTCCTTGGCTCGGAAGCTCGACTGCTGGGGAAAGGGGAGTCGTCTCTGCTTTGTCAACACGCAGACATCGCAGAATTGCTCCACATGGTCAAGGCACGGCAGGCCTCGTACCATCTCCTTGGCACTGAGCCGCTTCAGGGCCTCGAAGTTAAGGTGCCCGAAGCGCTCGTGCCACTGCCATGCCCCGTCGTCTCGACGAGCAGCAAGGCAGCAAGGTTGTGCCACCTTCACATTGAGGATGTAAAGTCGATTTGCACTCCTGCGTACCTTGGCAAGAAGGCGACGAGAGGGATCCCAGATCCTCATGACTCCGTGCTCAACCTCCACGCGCGAACCGTTCTCATCCATCTGTCCCAAGCTGATGATAGAGTTCCTCAACGCGGGGATGTAGTAGACTCCGGTGAGCAGCCTGTGCTCACCAGACGCGGCGGTGAAGACGACTGAGCCGGCGCCCTTGATCTCTACGCCGGAGGCGTCCCCAAACTTGACGGAGCCTCGGACGCTAGAGTCAAGCTCGGTGAAGAACTCCCGTCGGCCGGTCATGTGATGAGTGGCGCCGGTGTCGAGGCACCATCCTTCGATCATGTCCTTGTTGGAGCCGTCGCCGAGGAAAGCGCGTGCTTTCGACTCATCAAGGTGGAGGAGTGCCGCTGCGGCCGGTGCCGCTGGAGATGGCTCGATGCTTGCATGTGCCAGGAGCAGGGCCTCCTCCTCCGCCTCCGCCTGTGCGACGTTGGCCTGGCCACGTCGTGGCTGCCGACAATCCCTGGCCCAGTGGCCAAGCTTGCCGCAGTTGTGGCAGCTGTCGTCTCGTGCCGGCTTCTTGTTGCCGACGGCGCCGCCTTGGGCACCTCCACGTGCACCACCCTCAGCATGTCCTCGCGCCCCGGCCTGGGCGCCTCCACGCGGCTTGCGCGGCTTGCCGCGTTTGCGGCCTCGTGTCGAGGAGGAGGACTCCCCCTTCTTGTCACCCTGGCAGGCCTCCCACTGCTCCCGAGTGAGATGTAGCTTCCCGCCGATAGTGATAGGCCCAGAGAGAGCCTGTGGTTCGTCGCCGTCGACCACCTTGAGGCGACCAATCGCCTCTTCGATCGTCATCGTGGAGAGGTCTAGCAGAGACTCGATCGAGCGAGCAATCTGCCTGTACTTCTCGGGGATGCAACGGAAGAGCTTCTCAACAGCTCTCTCCTCATCGTAGGTGTCATCGCCGAACTGCACCATCTTCTGCAACAGAGTGTTGAGGCGGAGAGCAAAGTCATCAACATCCTCACCTGGCTTGAAGGCCAGGTTCTCCCACTCCTTGCGAAGTGCCTGCAGTGTGGTCTTGCGGGCACGATCGCTGCCGATGCGGGTCGCAGCGATGGCGTCCCAGGCCTCCTTGGCAGTCCGCTTCTGGGAAAGCGAAAACTGCATCTCGGGCAGGACTGCAGCAATGAGGGCATCCAGCGCCCGCCGATCCTCGTGGTAGTCGACGTCGTCGTAACGAACTGCTTCCCACATGTGGCGAACCTGGAGCCGTACCCTCATCACCGCGGCCCACTCGACGTAGTTGGTCTTGGTGAGGGTAGGCCACCCACCGCCGGGACCGATGTCCCTGACAATGGCCTGGGCCATGCGGCGACCATGGTACCGATCCGGGGAGGGAGAACCGCGCCGCCTGTAGAGGCCGCGATCTCCGTCGACTCGGTCGCCGCCGCCGGGAGCACCGCCGGCGCGTCTACGCCCGTCTGGGCTGCCGCCGCGTGCGCCCCCGCCTGGAGCGCCGTCAGCGTGTCGGCGCCTATCCGGGCTGCCGCCACGCGCGCCCCCATGGGGATGCGCGGCTGCCCACTGTGCCGCCTGCTCTCGCGCTGCTTCCCTCGCCAGCCTGAGCTCGTCGTCGGTGTTGTCGTCGACAGAAGCAGAGCTGCCAGCTCTACTGCCGCGCAGAACCTCGAGCTCTGTTGCCGCCGCACGTGCAGCATCCGCCGCCTCCGCTGCTTCTACTTCCGCTCTCGCCGCTGCCAGTTCCGCCGCCGCCAACCGTGCTGCCCTCGCCGCTGTCGCTGCAGCCGCTGCTGCTGCTCGCTCGCGTTCTTGTGCCGCGGCGACCTCGGCCTCCTGCTGGCGCCGCGCACTCGAAGTGGCCGAGCGTAGGGACATGGTGGGCTAGTGAGGGGTCGCTGCGTGTGGAAGAGGCTGTCTCAGACGAAAGGCTGCTCGTCTGAGCAGGGGAGGAAGGAACAGTTGGAGCTCTTGCTACCGACTGAGTGTGGGGAGAGGCACGGGAAGGAGATGAGCACGAGATGTTTAGGCTGCAGGATAGTTTGGCTCTGATACCAATTGTAAGTAGAGGGACTCTAACTCTCATCAGAGGATGACACTATGAGTTGGGGCAATTTTCTGTTTATTTCTTCAAACACTACACAATGCCATACCCTTAGAGGGGTTGGGGACACATATTTATAGCCCTAGGGGCTGCACTACACTGCACTACACACTACACTACACGCTGCAGCACACAGGTGTTGTCCTTTAGATACTAAAGTGCAGTCAAAACTGCTGTGCTGCTACTGCTGTCCTCTGCTGTGCTGCTACTGCTGTCCTGCGCAGTCAAAAGACTGCAGCTGCATGCTGTCCTGCTGCAACTGCTGCTGTCCTGCAGCAGTCAAAAGGTTGTTGCTGCTGCGCAGTCAAAAGACTGCTGCTACTGCTGTCCTGCGCAGTCAAAAAGACTGCTGCATGTTGTCCTGCTGCAATTGCTGCTGTCCTGCAGCAGTCAAAACTGCAACTGCTGCTGACCACATGACTTATTCCATCATACGCTGCCGCTGGAAGCTGTCGCGTCGCTCATGGTGTTCATCGGTAGCCGGCACGAAAGAACTCGCTTCTACTTCACCGGCTCTGATACCAGATTGATAGAACATGAACACTCACAGCGACCAGACGAGCTCGCAAACACTCACGGCGAACGGATGAACTGGTGGCGCGGCGCCAGAACGCGATCACCACGGCTGAAACTGGGAACCAGACAACGGAGAATTTCTGTTGCAAATCACGCAACCTTTTCTGTGCATTACTTGTCAATATAAATGGCCTAAGATCCGCTTCCCCCGCCATGCTGAGCAGCTGCACGATCGAGCTTTTCTAGGCTCGTCGTGCGACATGCACGACCGACACTGCATGACGGGGAAGTGGCATTTGACGCGGTCATGGCGCGCAGAGTGCAATCTCCTGCATGCCCATGATTCTACGCACTATTACAAATATTATTAAGCCATAAACAAGCTAACTAATGCACACCTACATGCTAATAAACATTGACACGATTACAGACTGGATGCTGCTAACTCAACAAATGTGACACCAGCAGGAAGAAGCTTTTCAAAGATGAAGTTGTTGAATAATTATTTGAGGTCCGAAATGTCTCTAGAAAAGTTAAATAGTTTGGCTATTTTGTGCACTGAGAAGATATTAATGGATAAGATTGATATTGACACCATCATCAATGACTTTCCATCTAAACATGTTAGAAAAAACTTTTAAGGTAATACCATAATATGTATCTTTTCATTTACTTGTTGCTTGATATAACATATTTTTAGATGTACCTTGACTATTTATATTGTTAATATTTATATATCAAAAATAATTAGAAGGGTCACTATTTTAAATCTTGTCTTAGACCCCTAAAACCTCAAGGTCACCTCTGATTTAAGATACGGTATGTTTTACAAGGGACATGCATGGTATTGATTCACATTCAAATTAAATAGGAAAATCATGTACATATAGGGGGTGTTTGGTATGAAGAATCAATTCATTCTAGATCAGGTGGTACATCTTGAGTTCATTCTATAAATTTGTTGAAATGAACTCATTCGTCATATTATTACTAATTACTAGTCTATGAGGAATGAAATGGTGATGGATCAACTCATTCGATTCTATAGACCATTATATAAATTTGGTAGAATAAACTCATTCCTCATATTATTACTAATTACTAGTCTATGAGGAATGAAATGGTGATGGATCAACTTATTCTATTATACCGACCAAATAAGAAAGTGAGGAAAAAGTGAGGAGTAGATGATGTACTACCTTATTCCTTAAACCAAACACGTTGATAGTATGGTGAAGTTGTATTTCAAATAATTTAGTGGAAACATGCCGTGTTATATACGTGTACACTCCACGTATGAGAAAGCAAATAATATATATTTGTGATCAATTAAAGAAACATTAGTTAGAGCTAGAGAGAGATATGTGTACACAGTGTACACATATGTCAGATTAAATACAAAAGGAATTATGGACAGAGGAGAAAACAAGTATTGTACAAAGTTTTACCTTTGACATTGCCGTCTCCATATACATGAACTTTTTCTTTGGGCGGCAAAAGGGTGCGCATCTGACATAGGTTTGGGCAGAAGTAAGCAGCAAAGCAATTGGCAGAAACATAGGTGTGAGGAATGTTGGCATCTTCTATTGCACGCCTTAGGTCCATCTTTTCATCAAATGTAACCCTTCCTGGTTCAAGAGCATGCCCCATCTTGGATGGATCCATGCCGAATTCCGATGGTATAAAACGCTGCATCCACAATAACGTAAGTTTATTTAGACTCAGCACCTCTTCATCTTTTGTTGTTTATTTATATATTGAACTACATATATGAGAGTCCGTACATGTCAAAGGGTATTTTTATTTTGTTGTTTGCATTAGTTTCTTAATTTGTTCGTAGTGTGATCTTTTTTGAAAAAAAAGGGCAGGGATTCTGCCAATCCATTAAGAGGAAAAGAAGATTTTACGTACAAGAAGGCCCTCAGCTCAAGAAATGGCAATGGATAAATCCCTACTAAGTATTGCTATTCTATACCTGTACCCGCGACAAAAAAACAACTTCATCGAGTCACACATATCCACTGGTGCGTATAGATTTTCCCGTACCCATATCAATATGGATCAAAATCACCCATCGGGTCACCCATACCCACAAAGATTTAACATCTTACATCTACCAAAATAACACATTATACAAACGGTAGGTTTTGAACCAAGTCCTAATACCAAACATCCATCAATCCAAATATATATCTAGTACTTGTGGTTGTAGAGTAGAAATATGTTATATAGTTAGGTTTTATGTTGTTTTGGGTTCGACCAAGTTCATGTCATTTGGTTTAGACCAAGTTTATATTGGGGTTTTCAAATCCATGGGTCAATGGGTGGGTGAGGGCGGAGCATTCCAATACACGTACACCCATTAGGTGAAGGTTTTGCCTAATAAAGGACCCATAGATAGGATATTTAGTCCATATACATCATCTTTTGAAGTAAATACCCATCGGATATCGGGTCATGGGTATCCATGCCATCTCTAGTCTCTTCTTTTTTAGGTTTGATGGCAAGATCAACTTTCACCATCTGGAGGGTTGGATGGAGGTGCCATAATTCTCCAATGTTGCCATTTACTCCATGTCTCATGCAAATAAGAAATCGAGACAAAGATGGAGTCTTGGATCTAGTGGGTTGTTGCATAGAACAAGTGCAAACTCTTCACTTGGCCAATTAAAAAAACAATTTACTCACGGTAGACAATCTTTCCCTTAGTGGTGAGGCTGACTAAGTTATATTGACCAGTCGAACCGCTAAGGGCAAGGATGTATGTCGTGAGTAATTTGTTTTTTATTATCCAATCGAAAAGTTTGCACTTGTTTTACGAACATGTGCACGAGATGATGTTGGATCTATACCATCGGATAGTACCACAAAAAATGAACACGGTAGGCCAGTTTGGTGTTGTATTGTGTAGTGTTTGTCCACCAACTGATTTGGTTGTCACATCTGGCTCTAGTTGTACCTTCTTAATGTGGATCCATATGAGACAAACTCTTCTAGTTTAGTGTTCATGGTTGTTTATCTCCCATGGTTTGTATCTAGCATCATGGTTTAGTTCTAGTTGTTGTTTTGTTTTTTCATTCTTACCGTTGGTACGCTAGCTTCGTCGCCCTCGGGCCCCTGCGAAGGCGAGCCGCTCAAGTGAAGCGGCGTCACCGCTGATATGGACCCTCAAGTCGACGTCCACGACCATCTTCACGTGCACATGAGTACTCCGGATCCGTCCCATTCAGACTCGTGTGATTGGTGGTGAGTATCCATTTCTATGGATTGAATCGTGACTATCCATTTCCATTCGTGTGATTTTTTACTTTCCAACCCCGAATCAGGCCCCACGACAAAACCAGTCTCACTACATTGATAATGTGGTACGTTGGAAGCGGAATCTTAAAAGGATTTGAACTTCAACCAATTAAAAAGGTATTTAAAATAAGAAAACTAGACAAATGTTTTTACTAGTTTAACTGGCTTATTTCACTTCTTTAACAAGTTTTACCTTAATTTACTATTATTAATTCTTTTTCACTTTTTTAGATTTATTCTCTATATGACATTTAGTTGTAAATAGATTATGATCATGATGACTGATAACTCTTAATTTTTTTAAACTATGTTGTGAATTTTATTTCGTTGCTACTTAGCAACACCTTAATTTTGATGCGCCCTCCGCCACTGATCATCTTTGTGTAGCACAAGCACACAGTCTGGACGCGGTGGCGTCACCTCACCGTCAGGGATGACGGAGCCAGGGGCTACTGGAAGCAGTGAACGACCGGGGACAGCGCGAGGATTAGGAAACAAGTTAGAGCCCGGTGATGTGAACGTGAGACAGAGAAAGCACGTGGTCCCGGGATCAGATGCGCCCGCTTTCTTTGTTCTATTTATTATCATCATTTTGGGTGCGGGTCCGACTCCGACTTCGCCGTCAAGATTGAGCTCATTTTTCCACTAAAATTTCAGTTGTTTTATGGGTGGAGTCGTTTGTGGTGTTACCAAAAGGTGACGGGGGGTGGGGCTGTGGCTGGGAAGAACAGAGATGAAGATGTACTGGAGACCGGAGCAGAGAGGCAGGGGCGCAGGCGCAGCAAAGAAGAAAATGGATTCAGGAATGCAACTCAATCAACAAAATGGATTAAAAAGGAAGCTTTCTTCAGTCCCCTTCTAACCAAACAAACCCTTAACAAACTTAACAAAATGGATTAATAAAAAGGAAGCTTTCTGAACCGCGAATTAGTAGCTAGTAAGTATAGTGAAAGCTGGAAGAGCATGTAAAGTGACAGACCTTGATGTTCCCAGCCTCCTTGATGGCCTCGACGAGCTTATGCTGCAGGGAGAGATTGTGGCTGCGGATGTGCGCCCCGGACATGGCTGAGACCACCACGTCGGCCTGCGCTACGGCGGCGACGAGGCCCGCGTGGTCCTCCAGCGACGCCTCCACCAGCCGCGCGCCCTGGGCCTTGAAGGAGAGCAACATCTGGAGCTTGTCGATGTCCAGGCCGATCTCCGGCCGCAGCAGGACTGAGTTATTTGAGATTGTAATAATCTCGTCGCGCGGCTTCGCCCCTTTGGTACTCCGCAGCCGCGCATCGCCAGTATGGTATTATGGAGCTCACAGCCTCGCCAGTTTGGGACATTTAATCCCCCGCCCTCTGTTAACGTATGTTTTGCAAATCTTAATGCCGGTTGTGTTCCCCTTCGGACTAACATACCCCTACGGGTTTCTTGCGCTCGGTTGGCAGCCGGACTAACGCGCGCCGCCGTCTGCCAGCTTGGGGACTCGACTGCTCGCCACCAGGTGCTCACCTCCATTCCCCAGCTTCCATCTGCGAGCGCTGCCGTCTGCCAGCAGGGGCACTCGCCACCAGGTGCTCGCGCAATCCTCCGTTATCCTGCTTCCATATGCGCGCGCTGCCGTCTACCAGTGAGATGTCCGCGCCATTTTTTGCCAGCAGCCAGATTTCCGCCCCACCCCCTGCCACCGGACAGCTGTCGTCGCCACCTCCTTGCATCCCCATGGTTTCCCCTGTGGAAAGAGTGGATCTACCTGTTAGGAGCTCGGATTTGTCTGATCCCCAAGATTTTCTGTTAGGGGATGAACAGAGAATGGAGGTTTGATAGAAATATTGTCCAGCAGTTTAGTTTTTGATGCATCTTAGCCGAGTACTTCATAGCTCTCTTAATTGGATGTTTGCAGGTATTAGAAATTGATTGGGGGGCAATACAAATTGATGATAGATGGGAGGAAGAAGGAGAACAAGAGACTGCCTCTGAGTCAGTGATGTATGATCGGTTAGGATTGTTAGCTGAAGATGAACGTGAAACTACTGAAAGGCAAGAGACTGTCCGCCAAAGCGATGAATTTAATGATGAATTGCCCTGCACTGATTGCATACCACAAGAAAGGGTATTTGAGTGCAATAGATCTAATCCAGTAATGAAGATTGGGAGTTTGTACAAGGATATGAAAGAATTTAGACTGGCTATCAGGCAATATGCAATTAATAATGAGTTTGAGTTAGGGATTGAGTCAAGCTCACCATTCAGATATCGAGCTTATTGCAAAGGAGGTGATTGTCCATGGAGAATCAATGCAAGGCTACAAAATGCCGGGTCTCCCACAGTCGTTGTGAGTATTGTTGTATCACACATTGTTTGTACTTTGGATCCTAAATGAAATTTGGGAAGCTCACAATGAATTTTATATTGTTTGCAGGTTACAGTTATCGTGGATAAGCACACATGCACTTCTAGTGGTCGTCGAAAAACAACAACACCCACCAGCTCATGGGTTGCTTCCCTAGCAATGCCATTCCTTACGAAGAAACCACATATGGGAGCTAAAGAATTGCAAAATACCTTGCAAGAGCAGCACAATTGCACAATTTCGTATGATACAGTGTGGAAAGGTAAAGAGAAGGCCCTTAGAGAGTTGTATGGAACATGGGAGGACAGCTTCAAATTACTATTTAGATGGAGAGAAGCTGTTTTGGAGGTTATGCCAGACTCAGTCATTGAGTTTGATCTAGTAGTTGATGATGGGAAATTATATTTCAGCAGATTCTTTTGTGCTTTTGGCCCTTGTCTTCAAGGGTTTCGTGAAGGATGCAGGCCCTACTTAAGTGTGGATTCCACAGCTCTAAATGGTCGTTGGAATGGTCACCTTCCCTCATCAACAAGTGTTGATGGTCATAATTGGATGTTTCCAGTGGCTTTTGGTTTCTTCGAGTCAGAGACAAAAGATAGTTGGATTTGGTTCATGCAACAACTTCGAAAGGCCTTAGGCAACCCTCCTGTTTTAGCCATTTGCTCTGATGCATGCAAAGGACTGACATCAGCAGTGAACGATGTATTTCCAAATGCTGAAAAAAGAGAATGCTTCCGCCACCTGATGCAGAACTATGTTAAGCACTTCACTGGATCTGAGCACATGTATCCCGCGGCTAGAGCATATAGGAACACCATTTTCGAGCACCACTTCAGTAAAGCCAGAGATATACCGGGTGTGAAGCAATGGATCGATGAGTGGCACCCTCTTTTATGGTACAGATGTGGTTTCAACACGGCTATAAAGTGTGACTACATAACCAACAACATTGCTGAGGTATTTAACAACTGGATTAAAGACTACAAAGACCTACCAGTTTGTGAACTTGCGGACAAAATCAGATGTTTGGTTATGGATCTCTTTTTTAGAAGGAAAAGGATCGGCGACAAATTGGGTGGTACAATCCTTCCCATAGTCATCAATTTGTTGAAGGCTAGAACCCGGGGGTTGGGTCATTTATCTATACAAAAAGGTGACTACTATCATGCTGAGATCCGTGATAATAACAACATTCACAGCAGACACGTTGTCAAAGCTGAACAGAGATACTGTTCATGTCTAGAATGGCAGCACACAGGGAAACCGTGCCAGCATGGCCTAGTGGTCATTATAGCGCAACAACTGCGATAAATTGGAATGGAGCACTTTGTAGATGACACATCTTTGGCCGTATCTGGCGAATTCATAATCTCGTCTCCAGCCAAATCTTTCAACTCCTTCCCAACTACACGCATCTTTGTAATGGCTTGGGCGAGGTCACTACGAACTGTTTCAAATCGGGTAATCTGCGAAACCACAAAAATTGCTATTGGATTTGAACATAGTACTGCATATTATTGAACTTAGTTCAACCCTTACCGACACTGAACGAGGTGCCGAGCAGTGATTGACGCCGGCTGTGAGCTCTGTTCGACAGAAAACAGTTAACAATTAAAGCCACTCTCTGCTTCTAGCACTAATGGTCACTAGACAGTTTGGATAAAAACAGTTTCAAAATACAGAACTCTACAAATATCACTGCCCAACGTCAACAGCTTCACATCCCTCTAGCTTCGTGCGCAACATCCAACGTTGGGCAGTTAACCCCACGAAGCTAGAGAAGCGGCAAGGAACTCACCTGCACAACCAACGTCAACAGCTTCACATCCAACGTTGGGCAGTTAGCCCCACAAAAACAGGTACCTGATGTGGCCGCGCAGGTGAGTTCATTGCCGCTGGTCCACTCCTTGCTGGAGGTGCGCTGCTTGCCGGTGGAGTG
Organism: Zea mays; assembly: GCF_902167145.1. Classification (NCBI taxonomy): domain Eukaryota; kingdom Viridiplantae; phylum Streptophyta; class Magnoliopsida; order Poales; family Poaceae; genus Zea; species Zea mays. The sequence continues at coordinate 136,704,486 of NC_050098.1, read as the reverse complement.
CTCGAAGCCGCAACCGTCGCCTGTAGAACTCTCGCCTGTACGCTTGGCAACGACTGAAACAGACAGTCGGCTGAAGGCGGAGGCCACTTCGACCTCACTGTCGAGCTCGAGATCGACGTCGACGACGAGCCGTTTCTTGCCTCTTGCCGGAGTAGCCATTGGAGGAATGAGTGGCGGCGCCAAAGGAGAGCCCCGTGGAAGAAGAGAGGAGGAAGTTAGGTTTTCACCGGGCTCGACTCTGTAAACAGCAGGGACATTTTTGACTTTTACCTTAGCTAATCGAAGGTAACAGAGGACGGGGGAATAACTGTCCCTATCTGGCAAGGATGTGAGGTCGAGAATACCATACTGGCGATGCGCGGCTGCGGAGTACCAAAGGGGCGAAGCCGCGCGACGAGATTATTACAATCTCAAATAACTCCAGCAGGACTAGCGTCGGGTGCCCTTGCGCCAGGCTCGCCCTCACGAGCCGCCGCCCGATGTACCCGGTGCCGCCCACCACCAGCACCCGGCTCTTCTCCATGGCTCTGGCCTCTGGCTCGCGAGAACACGATTGATGGATTGGGAAGAAGTGCGATCCAGCTACCTGACCTGGGTACTTTAGCGTCGAGGATGGTGCAAAATCAAATCGTGTGTTGTGTACTCCCTCCGTCGCGTCCTACCAAAGGTGGTCTGGGAGCAATGAGGACGGTTTACTTGTTTTATATTATTTTTATATTTTTCTTTTCAGATTTAAATTAAAATTATTTGGTTTTAGTGACTAATTTTTAGTCACTCAATTTTAATCTATTTTAGTTCTAAAGAGAGATTAATCCTTTTTCATTTCCAAAATAAAGAAATTAAAAATTAGCCTATATAAACTAAACACCTTCTAAATTGTGCCAGATGAGATTTTGATGGATATCAATATTTTAATTATTCAACTTTTAAAATACAGATATAGATAAAAATCAGATACGCAGCTAGTACCGAGTAACTGGATTCAAATATGGATCGAATTTCAGTCCGCCTATTGAAACATAATGAGAGAACGGAAGATGGATAGAATTTAGATAGAGATGTATTAAATATATATATATATATTAAACCTGGAAATATTAAACATTTTTAGATAGATTTTATATTATGGGGCAAATCCACGCACAATAGAGTAATAGACCATGTTAGGGTAATAATCCAGCAAAAGAATTAACATGATGAAGAGCGAGAAGAAGGAAAGCTTGGGGATTACAGCTCAGCCTGTCATATCGCCTACTAGGAGACAAACTCTAGTTCGATGCACTATCTATTTCTTACCCTACTATGTTGGCACCTTACTATGGTCCTGTTTGTTTCGGCTTCTGGTCACCAAAAGCTGTTGCGGACTGTTAAACGCTCAACTTTTCAGTCAGCTTCTATAAAATTCGTTGGAGCAAAAACCATACAAAATCAACATAAACACATAATCGGTTGAGTCGTTGTAATAGTAGGAATCTGTCACTTTCTAGATCATGAGCCCTATGAACAACTTTATCTTCCTCCACACGTAATCATAATGATACTCAGATTCTCCCCACAGCCATATTCTACCCACAGCCAGAATTTCAGAAAAGTTGAATCAAACAGGCCCTATGTTGGCTTTCGATTTCACTCTCCTCTCTACCGTTCCATTGCATAGTTTGCCACAAGTTATAGTCTTAGACTATAGCCACATCATCTTTTATATTTTAGAATTAAATAATTCATGCAGATTTATTTTCATGCTTAAAAACCACGCAACATAATATATTTTTATTAAATTTTAAATATAAATTGCATAATAATTAAAATAAAATTACATGATGATTAAAAATACATAATCTAATCGGAGTCCTCGATCTCATCCTCATGTCTGCGTTCCGCTTTTGGTTCCTTTTCTTCGTCATATACCAGATCAAGTTCTTTTTCGGCCATCTTTACGACCTTGGTATGGGTATGTGTTTCAGATGGGTCCATATCCCTGGATGATCGGCCCTTTAGGATGTTCCATTGCTTCAAAAGCTTGGCCTTCACTAAACTACCCCACAAGTTCTTCATTTTAAATGATTCACTTGTTGATTCATTCCTCATGGCATCCTTCCCTTTCCCCTTCACCTTTGTCTTTCCCACAGCCACCTTTGCCCTATCACGCCCCGCTAGTCGGAGCACTACCTTTTTGGTGTCTTCAGTGCCTTCAGAACTATATTCACTAGAGAGTCCGAGTCAGGGTCTTATTCACAATCCCATCAGATCCACTATCAGGACCATGCTTTGCTGGCCACTTGGCCTCATGCGAACAACTTGCCACCAATGATGGCACTTGAATAGATGCCTCATTTTATCCTGGAACTTCGCCATTGCTGCCTCCATGACTATGGCATCGTCTGCTTCGGTCTAACGCAACATTTCTTCTTGGAGGTAGTATCCATTGAACTTGGTCACCTCCTAGTTGTAGGTGCCCTAATGATCCTTAAGTTGCTTAGCGGTTTGATGACAACGAGGGTCAGAGGTGGAGTTATATGTTGCCGCTATTTGGCCCTAAAAACTTGATCCAGTCTTATTGTTGTTGGAGATGGGATCATTAGAATGCATAATCCAAAAATTAACCTATAATTAAACATATAATATAAGTAAACTATAAGTATCAATATTAAATAAATGAGAAATGATTCACTCACCAGCTTTTCCTTGTTGGTAGTCGTCCAATCTAGCCTCTTTGGACGTTTTTCCTTCGGCCCAGGATTTTCCTCGCCTTGGTTTTCAGATCCAACAGAGATAGGTGCTCCATACGGAGGTGGAGCATATGAAAGAGGTGCTACATATGGAGGTGGAGCATATGGAACATAAAGAGGTCCTCCATACTGAGGTGGAGCATATGGAGGAGGGCGTATGGAGGCACCGGGAAAGAAGCTTGACTTCCATCCGCAGCAGGTGGAGGAGGGCATATGGATGTACCAGGAAAGAAGCTTCAATTTTGGCTTGGGAATTGGAGTTCACCATATGAAGACGGTGGGTATGGATGCAAATGATAGGGATAAGGGTATGGTGGTGGATGCGCAACCAAAAATAGTGCATGGGGGACTGAAGATGAAACATCGAACTACAGTGAAGACTCATCAAATAGAGGGGTTTGTGACCCATCGAATTTCAAGAGATCAATGAATATGTTGAAATCTAGGGACCAACCCAACATTGTGTGAAGACAAGGGAGTTTGGAGGAGAGAAATGAGATGAAAATATGTGTGAAATGAGCTCTACCTGGGTAAAGGTATTTATAGATGGATTGGGGATGGAATTTGTGATTTTTGCAATTGTTCCAAATTTTTTGGACTCCTAGCATACATGGCGCTGACATGGCCACGTGGACCAATCAAATCGCGCCACCTCTCTCTCGCCTCGCCCTCTCGCCAGGGGCATGCCCACGCCAGCGCATCGCCCGCCTCTCGCCCGGGCGCACACTCCAGCGTGGGCAAGAGTGGGACAATATCACCCGCTCTCGCCGGGCGCGAGCAACATCGCCCGGGGGGGCTTTCTTGTCCGCCTCTCGCCCCTGGCCAGGTGTCACACCCGGTTTTGGAAGGCAAACTGAACGCGAACCATGTACGTGCCAGAATCAGAAACTCACATACACAACGATTACATAGTTGGACATCATCACACGGAAATAGTACTTTATTACATCAAGATGTCCAAGACATCCACAGAGTCATTAACTTAAGTCATAAACATAATCAAAGTGCGGGTACGGAACGTAGTACGATAAGACCTTCACAGGCAGCTGATTGGGGATTTGCCACTAAACATAACTATAACTCAATGAAGTCCTGAAACTCCTGAAAGTCCTCCATGTTGCCTTCATCTTCTCCTGAGCACTGATTGCAATGAGGACAACCGGGGGGTTGGGTGTTTTAAAGCAAGGGTGAGTACACATCAACGTACTCAGCAAATGTTCCATTTGACTAAAGTAGACTAGTTATGTGGAGTTAAGCTTAAGCAGTTTCTTTTAGTTGGTTAGGTATTTATTACTAGTGAAAAGACAAATTTTAGTAATAAACCCAAGTTATTACCCAAGTGGCACTCCCTCCAAGAGGAAATACCAAATACCATAAAGATAGTCATCATCATTAATCATCACCATAAAAGTAAACTAGAGTAACTCTAATCAAAGGAGCTCCCAAGGCTGCTCATAACCGCGAGCACGACTGATATACCAGTTTCTAACACTCTGCAGAGGTTGCACACTTTACCAATGAGTCGTGATCCCTTCCCAGCCTGGGTTGTACAGACCCGATCTTCACTACCAAGGTGAATGGCTAGGGATTCACCATGTAGCCTTTACAAAGATTCCCCTCGTGTGTAGTCGCCCGTTAGGTTTCACCAGTCGTACAAACACAGTACTCCTCCCTAAGGTGGGTGACTAACAAAACCAAATCAAATGAACATCGGCACCCACCCTTAGCATAGCAAGCACTATGCCCTGGCCCCCATTGATGGCACAACAGCGAAGCCAACTACACCCCCAAGTTTCTCTAATTAATCAGCTAAGGGTGTCCCATTCCACCCTCATGGTTGTACTTTTTTCCTGGGTGGTCATCCAACGAACAGGTCCTTACGGAGAGGTACTCGGGAAACAGCCCGAGTCCCCTAAAGTATCACAAGTTCATCATCATATCCAGAATAGCATCATCGTATCATAAATATTCTCATCATGTTCATTGATTAAAGTAAAGCAGTAGCATAATACTAATCATAGTAACCAAATCCCAAAGGGTAAACAAGGACAAGAAAATATAATACTAGCCAATCTTTAGGTTGATCATCGTATGCGGGACAGTGAATTATAAAGTAAATAGGACATAATGGGTCAGAGAACATTTGCCTTCACTAGGTTGCTGCTCACGGAAGTCTCCTGCAACACACTCAGAAACCTCGGACTGCACGTTGTCTATGTGTAAGTGCAATCAACCCCAAGTGAGGGTTTTGGTGATTTAATGACAAAACAAATAAGGTTACTAACAATTTTTGTTCCCAGTGTATGATTAGAAAGAAACAGGAACTTAAGGAAGCATCGAGGACTTCATGCAACGGACGTATACAATTTTATGTAAATCTTGAGTTGCATGATGTAATTCTTCCTTATTCTTTTTCGCACAGGTAATGGTGTTTGCTATAGCTCAAGTCCCCAAATTCAAAAGCTATTTTTGAAAACCAAAAATCACTTTAACATTCTTTGGTTGACCGTGGTTAGGTTTGAGAAACCTAGAGTGTTCTTGCTGAAAAGCAGCTGAACTTCTTCAACTGCAACTGAGCTTTCCAGCTGAACTTGACTTTAGCTGCAGCTGAGCCAGACTTTAGCTGAGTTAAGCTTTCTCAACTCCAGCTGAACTTCAACTTCAGCTGTGGACCTCTTTGACCATACACCAGCTGAACTTGTCTCCGGGCAGTTGAGCTAGGGTTTTCTCTCCTATAAACTCTTTGATCTAGACCAGCTGAACTGGTCCTGAGGGGCAGTTCAACTCGTCTCTGACCCCTCTGACTTCTGACCTGCAGTCTGCCAGTCAGACTGGCAGTCAGGTCACTAGAGTTATCAGGGGGCGGTTAAACCGCCCTAGAGGGCGGTTCAACCGGTCCTGTCAAGCCTGACCAGCCTGCAGGTCAGTCTGCCAGTCAAACTGGCAGACAGTCTGCTGACCTGCCAGGGGCGGTTCAACCGGTTTTCAGCAGGGTTCCAGGTCAAACGGGTAGTTTTTGAGCCGTGGCTATAAATAGGACCCTCCACCCCCTTCTTCAATGCTGTTGTACACTTACACATTTATTGCTCACCTAACTTGAGACAAAGCACTCATCTTCCCCCTCTCTCTCACACTTAAAATCTTCCTCATGATTCAACCTTGTTGGAGGAGCTCTTGGGTGTGAGGTTTGTGCTTGTGCTCACGATTTGGTTTTCCTCTCCCATCTCTTTTAAAATATTGAGCTTGTGCAAACACCTCTTGTGCATTCTTGGTGTTCTTGAAACCCTAGGTTTCAAGACCGTTTGAGGTTTCTTGGGAGTCTCCTAATTTGTGGATGACCCCAAGAAGTTTGTATTACCCGCTCTTTGAGCTAAGATAAGAAGAGATTGCCTTGACCTTTGTGGTCGGCTTTTGGAGGATTAGGGTTGAAAAGGACCCGGCCCTTTGTGGGCTCCTCGACGGGGAGTAGGACACCTTTGTGGTGTGGCCGAACCTCGGGTTAAATCTTGTGTCTTGTGTTCTTGCTTGTCTTTAACTTAAGATATTCTTACTTGCAAGATTGACATATAGATTTTCTCGTAGTGTGGATCTAGAAGTGAAATAGCTCTTATATATTCATCTTCACATTTTAACTTAGTTATACTTCACTTCTCAAAAGGACTCGCGAAATACTTTTTCAAGTAGATTATAGTCTAAAGTTTATAAAACAGTTGGATTGGTTCAGAGTGGTTCAACTTTCCCACGTAGCTGTTGAACCGGCCTGCACCAGTTGAACTGTGTATTGAACAATCTTTTGAAGTTTGTTGTGAAAATTTTCAGATTAGACTATTCACCCCCCCCTCTAGGCTACTTTCAATTGTTATCAGAGCTTCGTACCTCGTTTTATGCTTAACCGCGTGAGGAAACGATCATGTCTACTCAAAGGGACCATGTGGATCCTCTCCTCGAGGAAATCCCCATCACATCTTCTGGTGAGGAAGTAGACCCCAAGGTCCTCGACCTCGCCATGAAGATTGCCGAGAAGATGTTCCTCAAAATGAAAGAGGATGAAAGTCTCCTAGAGGGGGGTGAATAGGCGGAATCTAAAAATTATAAACTTAAGCACAACTACAAGCCGGGGTTAGAGTTAGAATTAAAAACGAGTCCAAAAGAGAGGGCAAAAATAAATCACAAGCAAATAAGGCGGATGACACGGTTATTTGTTTTACCGAGGTTCGGTTCTTGCAAACCTACTCCCCGTTGAGGTGGTCACAAAGACCGGGTCTCTTTCAACCCTTTCCCTCTCTCAAACGGTCACTTAGACCGAGTGAGCTTCTCTTCTCAATCAATCGGGACACTAAGTCCCCACAAGGACCACCACACAATTGGTGTCTCTTGCCTTGATTACAATTGAGTTGGAAACAAGAAAGAAGGAAGAAGAAAAGCGATCCAAGCGCAAGAACTCAAAGGAACACAATTGTCACTCTCTCTAGTCACTATTTGATTGGAATGAACTTTGGAATTGGGAGAGGATTTGATCTCTTGTTTGTGTCTTGGAATGAAGTCTAGAGCTCTTGTATGAGGTTTGATGGCTAAAAACTTGGATGCATTGAAGTGTGGTGGTTGGGGGTATTTATAGCCTCAACCACCAAAGTGACCGTTGGTGGAGGCTACTGTCGTATGGCGCACCGGACAGTCCGGTGCACCACCGGACACTATCCGGTGCGCCAGCCACGTCACCAGGCCGTTGGGTTCCGACCGTTGGAGCTTCTGACAACGGGACCACCGGACAGTCCGGTGGTGCACCGGACAGTAACTATTAACTGTCCGGTGAGCCTTCTGATGCCTGCTCTGACTTCTTTGCAGACAACCGTTAGCGCGATGTAGCCGTTACTCCGCTGGCACACCGGACAGTCCGGTGCTACACCGAACAGTCCGGTGAATTATAGCGGAGTGGCTCCCAGAATTCCCGAAGGTGGCAAGTTTAGAGTTGGGTTCCCTGGTGCACCAGACACTGTCCGGTGGCACACCGGACAGTCCGGTGCGCCAGACCAGGGCACACTTCGGTTGTCTTTTGCTCTTTTTATTTGAACCCTTTCTTGAACTTTATATTGGTTTGTGTTGAACCTTTGGCACCTGTAGAACTCATAATCTAGAGCAAACTTAGTTAGTCCAATTAATTTGTGTTGGGCAATTCAACCACCAAAATTCATATAGGAAAAGGTGTAAGCCTATTTCCCTTTCAATCTCCCCCTTTTTGGTGATTGATGCCAACACAAACCAAAAGCAAATATAAAAGTGCAGAATTGAACTAGTTTGCATAATGTAAGTGCAAAGGTTACTTGGATTTAAACCAATATTCATTTAATAAGATATGCATGGATGATTTTCTTCTTATCTAAAGTTTTGTACCACGCTTGCACCACTTGTTTTGTTTTGCAAATGTTTTGGAAATTCTTTTCAAAGTCTTTTGCAAATAGTCAAAGGTATATGAATAAGATTTTGAGAAGCATTTTCAAGATATGAAATTTTCTCCCTCTGTTTCTGTCGGGGACCATAATTAGGGGTACCCTCAAGACTCCTAATTCTCAACTGGTAACCCCCATCAGCACAAAGCTGCAAAGGCCTGATGGGTGCGATTAAGTCAGGGATCGGTCCATTCGAGGGACTCGATCACGCCTCGCCCGAGCCTAGCCTCGGGCAAGGGCAGCCGACCCTGGAGGATCTCCGTCTCGCCCGAGGCCCCCCTCCAGCGACGAACATACTTCCGGCTCGCCCGAGGCCCTGTCTTCGCCAAGAAGCAACCCTGACCAAATCGTCGCGCCAACCGACCAAATCACAGGAGCATTTAATGCAAAGGTGGCCTGACACCTTTATCCTAACGCGCGCCCTTCAGTCAGCAGAGCCGAAGTGACCGCAGTCACTTCGCCGCTCCACTGACCGGCCTGACAGAAGGACAGCGCGGCCTGCGCCGCACCGACTGCTGTGCCACTTACAGAGTGAGGCTGACAGGCAGTCAGGCCCGGCCTCAGGCACCATTGGAAGCTCCGCTTCGCCCGAGCCAGGGCTCGAACTTGGGCTCAGCCCCAGAAGACGGCGAACTCCGCTCCGCCCGACCCAGGGCTCTGACTTGGGCTCAGCCCCAGAAGACGGCGAACTCCGCTCCGCCCGACCCAGGGCTCGGACTCGGGCTAAGCCCCGGAAGACGGCAAACTCCACTCCGCCCGACCCAGGGCTCGGACTCGGGCTAAGCCCCGGAAGACGGCGAACTCCGCTCCGCCCGACCCAGGGCTCGGACTCGGGCTAAGCCCCGGAAGACGGCGAACTCCGCTCCGCCCGACCCAGGGCTCGGACTCGGGCTCAGCCCCTGAAGACGGCGAACTCCGCTCCACCCGACCCAGGGCTCGAACTCGGGCTCAGCCCCTGAAGACGACGAACTCCGCTTCGCCCGACCCCAGGGCTCGGACTCAGCCCTGGCCTCAGTCGACGGTCTCCGCCTCGCCCGACCCAGGGGCTCGGACTCGACCTCGGCCACGGAAGACAGACCCGACCTCGACCTCGGAGGAGCCTCCACATCGCCCAACCTAGGGCGCGGACCGGCCACATCAGCAAGAGGCGCCATCATTACCCTACCCCAAGCTGACTCAGGCTACGGGAAACAAGACCGGCGTCCCATCTGGCTCGCTCCGCCAGACAAAGTAATGATGGCGCCCCGCACGCTCTATGACGATGGCGGCTCTCAGCCCCCTTACGGAAGCAAGAGGACGTCAGCAAGGACTCAACAGCCCCGACAGCTGTCCTTCCGCCAGGCTTCAACGCTCCTCCGACGGCCACGACACCACACGAACCGGGTGCCAAAACCTCTCCAGCTGCCACGATGGCATGTACTTAGGGCGCTAGCTCTCCTCCGCTAGACACGTTAGCACTCTGCTACACCCCCATTGTACACCTGGATCCTCTCCTTACGCCTATAAAAGGAAGGACCAGAGCCCTCTTACATAGGGTTGGCCGCGCGGGGACGAGGACGAGACAGGCGCTCGCGTGAGGTCGCTCGCTCCCTCTCCCGCGTGGACGCTTGTAACCCCCTACTGCAAGCGCACCCGACCTGGGCGCGGGACGAACACGAAGGTCGCGGGATTTCCACCTCTCTCACGCGCGTCTCCGGCCGCCTTTTCCCCCCTTCGCGCTCGGCCTCGCGCCGACCCATCTGGGCTGGGGCACGCGGCGACATTTCACTCGTCGGCCCAGGGACCCCCCGGTCTCGAAACGCCGACAGTTGGCGCGCCAGGTAGGGGCCTACTGCGTGTTGACGAACATCTTCCCGTCAAGCTCCAGATGGGCAGTCTCCAGCAACCTCTCTAGCCCGGGACGGTGCTCCGTTTCGGGAGTCTTGAGTTCATGTCCCTCGACGGCAGCTACGACATGATACTCCTTCCCCCGTCGTGCGACAGCGACAATGGTGACCGACAGCCCGCCCGCCGGCGGCAGAATCGACGACGTCTTCTCCGCGTGGTGGAAGAACAACATTCGAGCTCACCTCGTCCTCTCCCCCGCCGACGGAGGAGGAGGCGGGGCAACCAAGGCCAAGCAGGAGGCAGCGCCTCGTCTGCTGTCGAGCGAGTCGACGGCGCCGGCGCCCCAACGGGGGGCGCGTCGGGCATCGACCTCGCGTTTGAGACGAAGGCGAGCACCGTCTCCCCGCAACACGCCAATTCCGAGCAAACGGACGATGCCAGCACGCTCGCGAAAGGCTTGCTGGGCGTCGCCCTCATGCCTGAGACGACGGTGCAGTCAGTCCCCGACGTGACTTCATCACCGCCCGTCGACCAAGAGGTACCGACCGATTCCCATCTCACGCCCCTTGGATTTAGCCTCGACCCGCCAAGCGGCTTCGCTTCGGCGGACGCTCTCGTAGAGGCGAGTCCAAACCCTCTGGGGTATCGTATGCGGTCACCCTGGGACCGGCTGACGGACATCTCGACCTACGGGCCCTCGGGGTCCGAGGAAGATGACGAGCCCGACTTCTGTTGGGATTTCTCCGGACTTGGTAACCCCAGTGCCATGCGGGACTTCATGACCGCATGCGACTACTGCCTTTCCGACTGTTCTGACGGTAGCCGCAGCCTCGGCGACGAGGACTGCGGCCCAAGTCGCGAATGTTTCCACGTCGATCTAGGGGGTCCCTCCGAAGGCAACCATCTCGGTATGCCGGAGAACGGTGATCTCCCTAGGCCTTTGCCTCACGTTGACATCCTACGGGAGCTAGTTGTGGTCCCCATTCAGGCGGGGGGTCATGACCCACAGCTTGAGCAAATCCGTGTGGTGCAGGCCAGGCTCGAAGAGGGAGCAGGAGCACTTGAGCCGATCCGCCGGGACGTCGAGCAGGAATGGGCGGGCCAGCCTCCGGCCCGAGAAATGCGTCATCTACCCCAGGGTATCCAGCACCGCATCGCCGACGATGTCAGGGTAAGGCCGCCACCCGCTTCCAGTGGGGTCGGCCAGAACCTGGCTGCAGCGGCAATGCTTCTCCGCGCGATGCCGGAGCCATCAACCACCGAGGGGCGGCGAATCCAGGGAGAGCTCAAAGATCTCCTGGAGGGCGCCGCGGTCCGACGGGCCGAAAGCTCCGCCTCCCGAAGGCAGGGGTACCCCTCGGAACATCGCGCCGCGACTTCCCGATTCATGCGGGAAGCCTCGGTCCACACCGGGCGCACACGCAACACAGCGCCTGCGGCCCCGGGACGCCTCGGCAACGAGCACCATCACCGCGACCGTCGGGCCCACCTCGACGAGAGGGTGCGCCGAGGCTACCACCCTAGGCGTGGAGGACGCTACGACAGCGGGGAGGATCGGAGTCCCTCGCCCGAACCACCCGGTCCGCAGGCTTTCAGCCGCGCCATACGACGGGCGCCGTTCCCGACCCGGTTCCGACCCCCGACTACTATCACAAAGTACTCGGGGGAGACGAGACCGGAACTGTGGCTCGCGGACTACCGGCTGGCCTGCCAATTGGGTGGAACGGACGATGACAACCTCATCATCCGCAACCTCCCCCTGTTCCTCTCCGACACCGCTCACGCCTGGTTGGAGCACCTGCCTCCGGGGCAGATCTCCAACTGGGACGACCTGGTCCAAGCCTTCGCCGGCAATTTCCAGGGCACGTACGTACGCCCTGGAAACTCCTGGGACCTCCGAAGCTGCCAGCAGCAGCCGGGAGAGTCTCTCCGGGACTACATCCTGCGATTCTCGAAGCAGCGCACCGAGGTGCCCAACATCACCGATTCGGATGTCATCGACGCGTTCCTCGCCGGCACCACCTACCGCGACCTGGTGAGCAAGCTGGGTCGTAAGACCCCCACCAGGGCGAGCGAGCTGATGGACATCGCCACCAAGTTCGCCTCTGGCCAGGAGGCGGTTGAGGCTATCTTCCGGAAGGACAAGCAGCCCCAGGGCCGCCCACCGGAAGATGCCCCCGAGGCGTCAACTCAGTGCGGCGCCAAGAAGAAGGGCAAGAAGAAGTCGCAAGCGAAACGCGACGCCGCCGACGCGGACCTTGTCGCCGCCGCCGAGTACAAGAACCCTCGGAAACCCCCCGGAGGTGCCAACCTCTTCGACAAGATGCTCAAGGAGTCGTGCCCCTATCACCAGGGGCCCGTCAAGCACACCCTTGAGGAGTGCGCCATGCTTTGGCGCCACTTCCACAGGGCCGGGCCACCCGCGGAGGGTGGCAGGGCTCGCGACGACGACAAGAAGGAAGATCACCAGGCAGGAGAGTTCCCCGAGGTCCGCGACTGCTTCATGATCTACGGTGGGCAAGCGGCGAACGCCTCGGCTCGGCACCGCAAGCAAGAGCGTCGGGAGGTCTGTTCGGTGAAGGTGGCAGCGCCAGTCTACCTAGACTGGTCCGACAAGCCCATCACCTTCGACCAAGCCGACCACCCCGACCACGTGCCGAGCCCAGGGAAATACCCGCTCGTCGTCGACCCCGTCATCGACGACGTCGGGCTCACCCAGGTCCTCATGGATGGAGGCAGCAGCCTCAACATCATCTACGCTGAGACCCTCGGGCTCCTGCGTGTTGATCTATCCTCGGTCCGGGCAGGCGCTGCGCCTTTCCACGGGATCATCCCCGGAAAGCGCGTTCAGCCCCTCGGACAACTCGACCTTCCCGTCTGCTTCGGAATGCCCTCCAACTTCCGAAGGGAGACCCTCACGTTCGAGGTGGTTGGGTTCTGAGGAACCTACCACGCGGTACTGGGGAGGCCATGCTATGCGAAGTTCATGGCCGTCCCCAACTACACCTACCTCAAGCTCAAGATGTCGGGCCCCAACGGGGTCATCACCGTCGGCCCCACGTACAAACACGCGTTCGAATGCGACGTGGAGTGCGTGGAGTATGCAGAGGCCCTCACCGAATCTGAGGCCCTCATCGCCGACCTGGACAACCTCTCTAAGGAGGTGCCAGACGTGAAGCGTCACGCCGGCAACTTCGAGCCAGCGGAGACAGTTAAGTCCGTCCCCCTCGACCCCAGCAGCGACGCCTCCAAGCAGATCCGGATCGGCTCCGAGCTCGATCCCAAATAGGAAGCAGTGCTCGTCGACTTTCTCCGCGTGAATGTCGACGTCTTCGCGTGGAGTCCCTCGGACATGCCCGGCATACCGAGGGATGTCGCCGAGCACTCGCTGGACATCCGAGCCGGAGCCCGACCTGTCAAGCAGCCTCTGTGCCGATTCGACGAAGAAAAGCGCAGAGCCATAGGCGAGGAGATCCACAAGCTAATGGCGGCAGGGTTCATCAAAAAGGTATTCCATCCCGAATGGCTTGCCAACCCTGTGCTTGTGAGAAAGAAAGGAGGGAAATGGCGGATGTGTGTAGACTACACTGGTCTAAACAAAGCATGTCCGAAGGTTCCCTACCCTCTGCCTCGCATCGATCAAATCATGGATTCCACTGCTGGGTGCGAAACCCTGTCTTTCCTCGATGCCTACTCAGGGTATCACCAAATCAGGATGAAGGAGTCCGACCAGCTCGCGACCTCTTTCATCACGCCCTTCGGCATGTACTGCTATGTCACCATGCCGTTCGGCTTGAGGAATGCGGGCGCGACGTACCAGCGGTGCATGAACCATGTGTTCGGCCAACACATTGGCCGGACGGTCGAGGCCTACGTCGATGACATCGTAGTCAAGACGAGGAAAGCCTCCGACCTCCTTTTCGACCTTGAAGTGACATTCCGATGTCTCAAGGCGAAAGGCGTGAAGCTCAATCCCGAAAAGTGTGTCTTCGGGGTGCCCCGAGGCATGCTCTTGGGGTTCACCGTCTCCGAGCGGGGCATCGAAGCCAACCCGGAGAAGATCGCAGCCATCACCAGCATGGGGCCCATCAAGGACTTAAAAGGCGTACAGAGAGTCATGGGATGTCTTGCGGCTCTGAGCCGCTTCATCTCACGCCTCGGCGAAAGAGGCCTGCCTCTGTACCGCCTCTTAAGGAAGGCCGAGTGCTTCACTTGGACCCCTGAGGCCAAGGAAGCCCTCGGAAACCTGAAGGCGCTCCTCACGAATGCGCCCATCTTGGTGCCCCCCGCAGCCGGAGAAGCCCTCTTGATCTACGTTGCCGCGACCACCCAGGTGGTTAGCGCCGCGATTGTGGTTGAGAGACGAGAAGAGGGGCATGCATTGCCCGTCCAGAGGCCAGTCTACTTCATCAGCGAGGTACTGTCCGAGACCAAGATCCGCTACCCACAAGTTCAGAAGCTGCTGTACGCGGTGATCCTAACGCGGCGGAAGTTGCGACACTACTTCGAGTCTCATCCGGTAACTGTGGTGTCATCCTTCCCCCTGGGGGAGATCATCCAGTGCCGAGAGGCCTCGGGTAGAATCGCAAAGTGGGCGGTGGAAATCATGGGCGAAACAATCTCGTTCGCCCCTCGGAAGGCCATCAAGTCCCAGGTCTTGGCGGACTTCGTGGCTAAATGGGTCGACACCCAGCTCCCAACAGCTCCGATCCAACCGGAGCTCTGGACCATGTTCTTCGACGGGTCGCTGATGAAGACAGGAGCCGGCGCAGGCCTACTCTTCATCTTGCCCCTCGGGAAGCACCTATGCTACGTGCTACGCCTCCATTTCCCGGCGTCCAACAATGTGGCTGAGTACGAGGCTCTGGTCAACGGGTTGCGGATCGCCATCGAGCTAGGGGTCCGACGCCTCGACGCTCGCGGTGACTCGCAGCTCGTCATCGACCAAGTCATGAAGAACTCTCACTGCCGCGACCCGAAGATGGAGGCCTACTGCGATGAGGTTCGGCGCCTGGAAGACAAGTTCTACGGGCTCGAGCTCAACCACATCGCCCGACGCTACAACGAGACTACGGATGAGCTGGCTAAAATAGCCTCGGGGCGAACAACGGTTCCCCCGGACGTCTTCTCCCGAGACCTGCATCAACCCTCTGTCAAGATCGACGACACGCCCGAGCTTGAGGCATCCTCGGCCCAGCCCGAGGTACCCTCGGCTCAGTCCGAGGCACCCTCGGCTCGGCCCGAGGCACCCTCAGCTCGGCCTGAGGCACCCTCGGTTCAGCCCGAGGCACCCTCGGCCCCCGAGGGTGAGGCACTGCGCGTCGAAGAGGAGCGAAGCGGGGTCACGCCTAATCAAAACTGGCAGACCCCGTACCTGCAATATCTCCACCGAGTAGAGCTACCCCTCGATCGAGCCGAAGCTCGGCGATTGGCGCGGCGCGCCAAGTCATTCGTCTTGCTGGGAGATGGGAAGGAGCTCTACCACCGCAGCCCCTCAGGCATCCTCCAGCGATGCATCTCCATCGCCGAAGGCCAGGAGCTCCTACAAGAGGTACACTCGGGGGCTTGCGGCCATCACGCAGCACCTCGAGCCCTTGTTGGAAACGCCTTCCGACAAGGTTTCTACTGGCCGACGGCGGTGGCCGACGCCACTAGAATTGTCCGCACCTGCGAAGGGTGTCAGTTCTACGCAAGGCAGACCCACCTGCCTGCTCAGGCTCTGCAGACGATACCCATCACTTGGCCTTTTGCCGTGTGGGGTCTGGACCTCGTCGGCCCCTTGCAGAAGGCACCCGGGGGCTACACGCACCTGTTGGTCGCCATCGACAAATTCTCCAAGTGGATCGAGGTCCGACCCCTAAACAGCATCAGGTCCGAGCAGGCGGTGGCGTTCTTCACCAACATCATCCATCGTTTCAGGGTCCCAAACTCCATCATCACCGACAACGGCACCCAGTTCACCGGCAGAAAGTTCCTGGACTTCTGCGAGGATCACCACATCCGGGTGGACTGGGCTGCCGTGGCTCACCCCATGACGAATGGGCAAGTAGAGCGTGCCAACGGCATGATTCTACAAGGACTCAAGCCTCGGATCTACAACGACCTCAACAAGTTCGGCAAGCGATGGATGAAGGAACTCCCCTCGGTGGTTTGGAGTCTGAGGACAACACCGAGCCGAGCCACGGGCTTCACGCCGTTCTTTCTAGTCTATGGGGCCGAAGCCATCTTGCCCACAGACTTAGAATACGGTTCCCCGAGGACGAGGGCCTATGCTGACCAAAGCAACCAAGCTAATTGAGAAGACTTGCTGGACCAGCTGGAAGAGGCTCGGGACAAGGCCTTACTACACTCGGCGCGGTACCAGCAGTCCATGCGACGCTACCACGCCCGAGGGGTCCGGTCCCGAGACCTCCAGGTGGGCGACCTGGTGCTTCGGCTGCGACAGGATGCCCGAGGGCGGCACAAGCTCACGCCTCCCTGGGAAGGGCCGTTCGTCATCGCCAAAGTTCTGAAGCCCGGAACGTACAAGCTGGCCAACAGTCAAGGCGACGTCTACAGCAACGCTTGGAATATCCAACAGCTACGTCGCTTCTACCCTTAAGATGTTTTCAAGTTGTTCATATACCTCGCTCCCACGCAAAGTTTAGTCATCAAGGAAGGGTCAGCCTTGCCTCGGCAAAGCCCGACCCTCCCTCGGGGGCTAAAAGGGGGGAACCCCCTCTGCGTCGAAATTTTCCTCGAAAAAAGATCCTTTCTGCCAGAAAGTCTTTCGTGCTTTTCGACTACTTCGAAAGTGGATCCTGAAAACGACGGAGTACACGTAAGCAGCCAAGGCTGACCGAGCCGAGGGACTCCTACGCCTCCGGGATACGGATACCTCACTCATCATCTTCTGCGATAAGTAACTCGCGTTCGGATAGGTGATTCCGCGGATCGAACAAGTCTTCACGCTCAAAAGTTCCTCTGCCGAAGCGATTCTTCGGGCCTTCTCGACTGCGTCGGTGACAGAACCCCATGGACGGGCAAGAGCGCGCGTAAGCGGCAAGGCCGACCGAGCCGAGGGATTCCTACGCCTCCGGGATACGGATACCTCACTCATCACCTTCCGTGAAAAGCAACTCTCGCTCGCACAGACAATTCTGTTACCGACAAAAAAGTCCAGATACTCGAAACAAGGGGAAAAGAAGCGTAGCTTTACAACACGGCAAGGGTGTGTTTGGGCCTCAGCGGCCGCAGAAAACACACGCTACAAGATAATCTGATCCTGCAGGCTCGGATCTTGATGGCTGAAGGGAGCAGCAGCACCCTCGGCGTCGACTACACCTTCGGCGAGGTCCGACCTAGCCTCCGACGGCGACGTGGTCCGAGGATCTTCACTCTGAAGGACGACTTCATCATCACGCTCGGGCCATCGCCGCCTGGGTCTCCTCCAAGAATCCGGCTCGAGCAGGCGGCTCGGCTGGTCACCCCGAGGCCTCGGCCAGCTGTCCCCCGAAGACATCAGCCCGGCCCGAGGCCTCGGCAGATCGACTCCGGCGTCGGTCCCGCTAACGGACGACCCGGCCAGGCTCCGGCCGACCAAGTCTTCTTTTCGAGCCAACTCTGCCTCTGTCCGTGCTGACACCGCTACCCCTAGCCTCGGCTCATCGAAGAGCGGCCGAGGGGTTCCTTTAACTAAGCAAGAGAAGCCTCGGACAGCGAGGCCGACCGAGCCGAGGGACTCCTACGCCTCCGGGATATGGACACCTCACTCGTCACCTTTGCACGGGGCGACTCACGCTTGGTGAAGCGGTTCAGACAACCAACAGGCGAGTCTTAGTGCTCGAAAATGAGGAAAAAACACGGCTCCGCGCCAAAAATACATACATGTTTAGGCCCCGACAGCCACAATGAACAAAAGACCGGCATTCAAGGTGCCATCACAAACGGAACTCCGGTTCCGCCCCCGCGGGTAAAAACAACCTCCGCACTGGGGAGCCTGCGGGGCGACAAGTTCCGGGCGACTCGCTGGCGACCTCTGCAGCAGCAGCCATGGTCCTAGGACGGACGCAGCCACCGGAAGGCTCTCGTTCGCGTCCCCGCTCAAGGGATGCGAACCAGCCATCAAAACCAAAGAGCCGGAGGCCGGCCCGTAGGCGGCACTGACGGCCTCGACAGTGGGGAAGTTTCCTCCGGCCGCCACCACGTCAGCACTGACTCCGCGCTGGCAAACGCGGACCGCTCCGAAGCGCACCGGCAGGTCCTCGCTCCCACCCTCGCCACGAAAGCAAGGAAGAGGGCGGAATGTTGCATCCTAGCTGGGCAGCAACAGTTCGCCTTCCCGGCATGGCTGGAGGACGCCTCCTCCGCAGAGCTGGAGGATGGTTTCCACCACCAGAAGCTGGGAGAGGAGGTGGCCAGACGACCCGCGCGGGAGGTAGAGCCCCGGCTCGCCTCGCTCTCCGCCCTAGCAAGGATGATGAACATCCTTGAAGCTGAGGGCGGGACCGAGAACGCAGCCCGGTTTGCCTCACCCATCCAGGGGCTGGTGGTCACCGTCTCGGGTGACCACCGACGAGGGGATGCAGCCGGGCCGCGTGATGAAAATCCTTGAAGCCGAACGATGGCTGAAAGGTACCAACTCCCACGGAGTTGCGTTCCCCCAACGACAAGGCGGAAGGACTGCGGGCATCCCCCATCCGGGGGCTCGGAAGGTGGAAAGATACGATGCATAAGGGAGCGCGAAGACATGGTCGCCTTTCAAGGGGGTCACCCTCCTTTTAAAGGCGACTCTCCCTACTTGCGTCCCCAGCTGTCACGGGCTGAGTCTTCTCCAACACGCTCCAAGGTCCTCCCCCTACGGCGCGGGGGCTGGGTCCCACGCGTCATGCAAGCCGGCCCAGGGCGGAAGAAGCCAAACCGCCGCGCGTGGTGCATGCAACCGTCCAGCGGTTACAAGCGTCCCTCCACTTTCGCCCAGACCAGCGGGTGAAAGGGCGGGCAGCCATGCAGGCGGCATGCAACCGCGCCAAGTGGGCGCACCTCTCCGACTTCCAACGCGCCCAGCATGGAAGCCCACACCCACGCGTCATGCAACCGGCGCGCCGGTCGCTACGTGCAAGCAACTGCACCGCCTCTCGCGCCACCACCACGCCTCCTCGATTGTGGAATCAATACCGCGACTCGAGGCGACCCAGCGCGCGACCCAGCAGCGCCAGCCTGGCGCGACAGTCAATGCGGCCAAAAATGGGCCGGCAGTAATGGCGGTGGCAGGCGGGCGGGAGCAGCGGTCACGTCGTCAGCCAGGCTTGCGTCCCATCCTGGGGCAGTGAGAGAACCCTCTCTCACGGCGTGAAGACGGCGCGCCCGTGTCCCGTTCCTCGAACGACTCGCGCACGCGCAACGACCGCCCCGCGAACCACTCGCCCCGTCGCATTAACTCCGCGGCGGGACAAGCGGCGCCTCTGGCAAGGGAAGCGAGCGACGCTTCGCCTTCGCCATAAAGACCGCGTCAAAAAAGGTACGCCACGTCATTCGATTTCGTATCCTTTTCCTTTTTCCTCTTTCTCTCTCTTACAACAGGGACCGGGAAAGGGGATACCCCGAAAAGGATCCTTCTCCGTGAAGGAAACAGGCTCCGAGCCTCCCTACTGATCAGAGGTTCGAAGGCTGGCCCCTCGGAGGGGTTTAACAGCCGCCTCAGAGCGTGTGGGCTCCACACCCACTACTGGTCAGAGGTTCGAAGGCCGGCCCCTCGGAAGGGTTCAACGGCCGCCTCAGGCCACTCGGGCTCCGCGCCCACTACTGATCAGGGGTTCGAAGGCTGGCCCTCGAAGGGTTCATAGTCGCCTCAGACATAGAGCGAGGGATGACCCTGGGTACGTTCGATACATAACCGAGGCTCGGGCTACGCTCCCGAGGTACCCTAGGACATTTCCGAGACGAGCGGGAACGATCTTGTAACGGAATCCCATCAGAGGGAGGCATCGAGCCCTCGGAACCCGTCGACAGGGGACTGGGTCCGGCAGATCACCCGCATGTACTTTTGGGCGCGCCTCTAGGCCTCTAGCCGACCCCTAACAAACGGGGCACGGACGTCCGCTCGGATTACCCGCCAGCAGCTCACCGGAGAGACCATGTTCGGCGCCCTCCGAGGGCAACATGGCGCTTTCCCCCCCTCCTCCTTGCGAAAAGGCGACGCAGGGGCGTATGTAAAAAAGTCAAGTCTGTCCCTGACCGTCCTCTCGCCCTGTGCGGAGGCTCGGGGGCTGCTCTCGCAAACCCGGCTCCGGCCAAACCGTTGACAGCGTCAACATACCAGCCCGAGAACTTGGGACCCGACCGTGCACCCGGGCTACGGCCAGCTCGCATGAGGGAATAACCAGGCCAGCCGAAGCATTGCGCGAGGCATTAAGCCCTCAGAGGAGTCAAACCACTCCTCCGAGGCCTCGGGGGCTACACCCGGCGGGTGAGCTCGTGCGCACCCACCGGAACAAAACGCAACCGAGAAAGGCTGGTCCCCTTGCAAAAAACTGCGACAAAAGCCTCCAAGCGAGTGTTAACACTCCCTTCGAGGCTTGGGGGCTACTGTCGGGGACCATAATTAGGGGTACCCTCAAGACTCCTAATTCTCAGCTGGTAACCCCCATCAGCACAAAGCTGCAAAGGCCTGATGGGTGCGATTAAGTCAGGGATCGGTCCATTCGAGGGACTCGATCACGCCTCGCCCGAGCCTAGCCTCGGGCAAGGGCAGCCGACCCCGGAGGATCTCCGTCTCGCCCGAGGCCCCCCTCCAGCGACGAACATACTTCCGGCTCGCCCGAGGCCCTGTCTTCGCCAAGAAGCAACCCTGACCAAATCGCCGCGCCAACCGACCAAATCGCAGGAGCATTTAATGCAAAGGTGGCCTGACACCTTTATCCTGATGCGCGCCCTTTAGTCAGCAGAGCCGAAGTGACCACAGTCACTTTGCCACTCCACTGACCGGCCTGACAGAAGGACAGCGCCGCCTGCACCACATCGACTGCTGTGCCACTTACAGAGTGAGGCTGACAGGCGGTCAGGCCTGGCCTCAGGCACCATAGGAAGCTCCGCTTCGCCCGACCCAGGGCTCAGACTTGGGCTCAGCCCCAGAAGACGGCGAACTCCGCTCCGCCCGACCCAGGGCTCGGACTTGGGCTCAGCCCCGGAAGACGGCGAACTCCGCTCTGCCCGACCCAGGGCTCGGACTCGGGCTAAGCCCCGGAAGACGGCGAACTCCGCTCCGCCCGACCCAGGGCTCAGACTCGGGCTAAGCCCCGGAAGACGGCGAACTCCGCTCCGCCCGACCCAGGGCTCGGACTCGGGCTAAGCCCCGGAAGACGGCGAACTCCGCTCCGCCCGACCCAGGGCTCGGACTCGGGCTCAGCCCTTGAAGACGGCGAACTCCGCTCCGCCTGACCCAGGGCTCGGACTCGGGCTCAGCCCCTAAAGACGACGAACTCCGCTTCGCCCGACCCCAGGGCTCGGACTCAGCCCTGGCCTCAGCCGACGGTCTCCGCCTCGCCCGACCCAGGGGCTCGGACTCGACCTCGGCCACGGAAGACAGACCCAACCTCGACCTCGGAGGAGCCTCCACATCGCCCAACCTAGGGCGCGAACCGGCCACGTCAGCAAGAGGCGCCATCATTACCCTACCCCAAGCTGACTCAGGCTATGAGAAACAAGACCGGCGTCCCATCTGGCTCGCTCCGCCAGACAAAGTAATGATGGCGCCTCGCACGCTCTATGATGATGGCGGCTCTCAGCCCCCTTACGGAAGCAAGAGGACGTCAGCAAGGACTCGACAGCCCCGACAGCTGTCCTTCCGCCAGGCTTCAACGCTCCTCCGACGGCCATGACAGCACACGAACCGGGTGCCAAAACCTCTCCGGCTGCCACGATGGCATGTACTTAGGGCGCTAGCTCTCCTCCGCTAGACACGTTAGCACTCTGCTACACCCCCATTGTACACCTGGATCCTCTCCTTACGCCTATAAAAGGAAGGACCAGGGCCCTCTTACAGAGGGTTGGCCGCGCGGGGACGAGGACGAGACAGGCGCTCGCGTGAGGCCGCTCGTTCCCTCTCCCGCGTGGACGCTTGTAACCCCCTACTGCAAGCGCACCCGACCTGGGCGCGGGACGAATACGAAGGCCGCGGGATTTCCACCTCTCTCACGCCCGTCTCCGGCCGCCTTTTCCCCCTTCGCGCTCGACCTCGCGCCGACCCATCTGGGCTGGGGCACGCGGCGACATTTCACTCGTCGGCCCAGGGACCCCCCGGTCTCGAAACGCCGACAGTTTCAAATGCTTTTCCTTTGACTAAACAAAACTCCCCCTCAATGAAATTCTCCTCTTAGTGTTTAAGAGGGTTTTAGAAATTAATTTTGAAAGGGGTTATACCAATTTGAAAATTTCATCAAAAATAAGATACCAATTGAAAAATCTTCTCTTAACACAAATTGAAAGACTACATTTTTGAAAATTGGTGGTGGTGTGGTCCTTTTGCTTTGGGCTAATACTTTCTCCCCCTTTGGCATGAATCGCCAAAAACGGATACTTGTGAGTGAAATATAAGCCCTTTTTCAAACTTTCTCCCCCTTTGGTAAATAATATAGGAGTGAAGATTATACCAAATTGGAGAGTGGTGTGGAGCGGCGGCGAAGGATGAATAATGCGATGGAGTGGAGTGGAAGCCTTTTCTCTTCGTCGAGGACTCCATTTCCCTTTCACTCTATGACTTAGCATAATAGTCACTTGAAAACACATTAGTCATAGCACATGAAAGAGATATGATCAAAGGTATATAAATGAGCTATGTGTGCAAAATATCAATCAAAATTCCTAGAATCAAGAATATTTAGCTCATGCCTAAGTTTGGTAAAATATTTCTCATCTAATGGCTTGGTAAAGATATCGGCTAATTGATCTTTGGTGTTAATGTAAGCATTCTAGATATCTCCCCGTTGTTGGTGATCCCTCAAAAAGTGATACCGAATGGCTATGTGTTTAGTGCGGCTGTGCTCAACGGGATTATCCGCCATGCGGATTGCACTCTCATTATCACATAGAAGAGGAACTTTGGTTAATTTGTAACCATAGTCCCTAAGGGTTTGCCTCATCCAAAGCAATTGCGCGCAACAATGGCCTACGACAATATACTCGGCTTCGGCGGTAGAAAGAGCTACAAAATTTTGTTTCTTAGAAGCCCAAGACACCAGAGATCTTCCCAAGAACTGGCAAGTCCCTGATGTGCTCTTTCTATCAATCTTACACCCTGCCCAATCAACATCAGAATAACCAATTAAATCAAAAGTGGATCCCCTGGGGTACCAAAGGCCAAACTTAGGAGTATAAACTAAATATCTCAAGATTCGTTTTATGGCCCTAAGGTGAACTTCCTTAGGATCGGCTTGGAATCTTGCACACATGCATACGGAAAGCATTATATCCGGTCGTGAAGCACATAAATAGAGTAAAGAACCTATCATCGACCGGTATACCTTTTGATCTACGGATTTACCTCCCTTATCGAGGTCGAGATGCCCATTGGTTCCCATGGGTGTCTTGATGGGTTTGGCATCCTTCATCCCAAACTTGGTGAGTATATCTTGAATGTACTTCGTTTGGCTGATAAAGGTGCCCTCTTGGAGTTGCTTGACTTGAAATCCTAGGAAATACTTCAACCCCCCCATCTTTGACATCTCGAATTTTTGAACCATTATCCTACTAAACTCTTCACAAGTAGATTTGTTAGTAGACCCAAATATAATACCATCAACATAAATTTGGCATACAAACAAATCATTAGCAATTGTTTTAGTAAAGAGAGTAGGATCTGCTTTTCCGACTTTGAAGCCATTAGCGATAAGAAAATCTCTTAGGCATTCATACCATGCTCTTGGGGCTTGCTTGAGCCTCATAAAGCGCCTTAGAGAGTTTATAGACATGGTTAGGGTACTCACTATCTTCAAAGCCGGGAGGTTGCTCAACATAGACCTCCTCCTTGATTGGTCCATTGAGAAAGTCACTCTTCACGTCCATTTGATAAAGCTTGAAGCCATGGTAAGTAGCATAGGCAAGTAAAATGTGAATTGACTCAAGCCTAGCTACGGGTGCATAGGTTTCACCGAAATCCAAACCTTTGACTTGTGAATATCCCTTGGCCACAAGTCGGGCTTTGTTCCTTGTCACCACACCATGCTCATCTTGCTTGTTGCGGAAGACCCACTTGGTTCCTACAACATTTTGGTTAGGACGTGGAACTAAATGCCATACCTCATTCCTCGTGAAGTTATTGAGCTCCTCTTGCATCGCCAACACCCAATCCGAATCTTGAAGTGCTTCCTCTACCCTGTGTGGCTCAATAGAGGAAACAAAAGAGTAATGTTCACAAAAATGAGCAACACGAGATCGAGTAGTTACCCCCTTATGAATATCGTCGAGGATGGTGTTCACGGGGTGATCTCGTTGGATTGCTTGGTGGACTCTTGGGTGTGGCGGTCTTGGACCCTCATCATCTTCCTTGTCTTGATCATTAGCACCTCCCCCTTGATCATTGTCCTCCTCTTGAGGTAGCTCCTCTTGATCTTCATCATCATCATCTTGAGCTTGATCCTCATCTTGAGTTGGTGGAGATGCTTGATTTGAAGATGATGGTTGATCTTTTGCATGTGGAGGCTCCTCAGATTCCTTAGGACACACATCCCCAATGGACATGTTCCTTAGCGCGATGCACAGAGCCTCTTCATCATCTAGCTCATCAAGATCAACTTGCTCTACTCGAGAGCCGTTAGTCTCATCAAACACAATGTCACAAGAAACTTCAACTAGTCCTGTGGACTTGTTAAAGACTCTATATGCCCTTGTGTTTGAATCATAACCAAGTAAAAAGCCTTCTACAACCTTAGGAGCAAATTTAGATTTTCTACCTCTTTTAACAAGAATAAAGCATTTGCTACCAAAGACTCTAAAATATGAAACATTGGGCTTTCTACCGGTGAGGAGTTCATATGATGTCTTCTTGAGGATTCGGTGAAGATATAACCGGTTGATGGCGTAGCAAGCGGTGTTGACCGCCTCGGCCCAAAACCGATCCGAAGTCTTGTACTCATCAAGCATGGTCCTTGCCATGTCCAATAGAGTTCTATTCTTCCTCTCCACTACACCATTTTGTTATGGCGTGTAGGGAGAAGAGAACTCATGCTTGATGCCTTCCTCCTCAAGAAAACCTTCTATTTGTGAGTTCTTGAACTTCGTCCCGTTGTCGCTTCTAATCTTTTTAATCCTTAAGCCGAACTCATTTTGAGCCCGTCTCAAGAATCCCTTTAAAGTCTCTTGGGTTTGAGATTTTTCCTGCAAAAAGAACACCCAAGTGAAGCGAGAATAATCATCCACGATAACAAGACAATACTTACTCTCGCCGATGCTTATGTAAGCAATCGGGCCGAATAGGTCCATGTGGAGTAACTCAAGCGGCCTGTCGGTCGTCATGATGTTCTTGTGTGGATGATGAACACCAACTTGCTTTCCTGCTTGACATACGCTACAAACCCTGTCTTTCTCAAAATGAACATTGGTTAGTCCCAAAATGTGCTCTCCCTTTAGAAGCTTATGAAGATTCTTCATCCCAACATGGGCTAGTCGGCGATGCCAAAGCCAACCCATGTTAGTCTTAGTAATTAAGCAAGTGTCAAGTTCAGCTCTATTAAAATCAACTAAGTATAGCTGACCCTCTAACACTCCCTTAAATGCTACTGAATCATCACTTCTTCTAAAGACAGTAACACATAAATCTGTAAAAAGACAGTTGTAACCCATTTTACATAATTGAGAAACGGAAAGCAAATTGTAATCTAAAGAATCTACAAGAAAACATTGGAAATAGAATGGTCAGGTGATATAGCAATTTTACCAAGTCCTTTGACCAAACCTTGATTTCCATCCCCGAATGTGATAGCTCTTTGGGGATCTTGGTTTTTTCATAGGAGGAGAACATCATTTTCTCCCCAGTCATATGGTCTGTGCACCCGCTATCAATTATCCAACTTGAGCCCCCGGATGCATAAACCTACAAAACAAATTTAGGCCTTGTTCTTAGGTACCCAAACGGTCTTGGGTCCTTTCACATTAGAAACAAGCACCTTGGGTACCCAAACACAAGTCTTTGACCCCTTGTGTTTGCCCCCTACATATTTGGCAACTATCTTGCCTGATTTGTTAGTGAGCACATATGATGCATCAAAAGTTTTAAATGAAACATTAGGTTCATTTGATGCAATAAGAGTTTTCTTCTTATGCATTTTAACATGTGTAGAACGCCTAGAGCTAGGAGCCTCATTCTTGTAAATAAAAGCATGATGAGAATGAGTCTTCTTTGCATGAATTCTCCTAATCTTATCCTCAGGATAACCAATAGGATATAAAATATAGCCCTCGTTATCCTGAGACATGGGAGCCTTGCCCTTAACAAAATTAGACAATCTTTTAGGAGGGGTATTAAGCTTGACATTGTCTCCCTGTTGGAAGCAAATGCCATCCTTAATGCCAAGGCGTCTCCCACTATAAAGCATACTACGAGCAAATTTAAATTTTTCATTCTCTAATTCATGCTCGGCAATTTTAGCATCTAATTTTTCTATATGATCATTTTGTTGTTTAATCATAGCGAGGTGATCATGAATAGCATCAATATTAACATCTCTACATCTAGTGCAAATAGAAAGATGCTCAATGGTAGATGTAGAGGGTTTGCAATCATTTAATTCAACAATCTTAGCATGTAAAATAGCATTCTCATTTCTAAGATTGGAAATAGAAACATTGCAAACATCTAATTCCTTAGCCTTAGCAATTAATTTATCATTCTCAAACTTAAGGCTAGAAAGAGAGGCATTCAAATTTTCAATCTTAGCAATTAGACTAACATTATCATTTCTAAGATTGGCAATCGAATCATCACTAATGTTTGACTTCTCAACCTTAGCAATCAAATTAGCATTCTCAATTCTAAGGTTGGAGATAGTGTCATGGCAGGTACTTAGCTCACTAGTTAATTTTTCACATTTTTCTACCTCTAGAGCATAAGCATTTTTAACCTTAACATGCTTTTTATTTTCTTTAATTAGGAAGTCCTCTTGGCTATCCAAGAGTTCATCCTTCTCATGAATAGCACTAATTAGTTCGTTTAATTTCTCCTTTTGTTGCATGTTAAGATTGGCAAAAAGAGTAAGCAAGTTGTCCTCATCATCACTAGAATTATCCTCATCACTAGAAGTTGCATACTTAGTGGAGGATCTTGATTTTACCTTTTTCTTCTTGCCGTCCTTTGCCATGAGGCACTTGTGGCCGACGTTGGGGAAGAGAAGCCCTTTGGTGACAACGATGTTTGCGACGTCCTCGTCGGAGGAGAAGTCGGTGGAGCTCTCGTCGGAGTCCCACTCCCGGCAAACATGGGCATCGCCGCCCTTCTTCTTGTAGTATCTCTTCTTTTCTCTTCTCTTTCCCTCCTTGTCGTCGCCCCTGTCACTATCACTTGATAATGGACATTTTGCAATAAAATGACCGGGCTTACCACACTTGTAGCAAACTTTCTTGGAGCGGGGCTTGTAGTCCTTCCCCCTCCTTTGCTTGAGGATTTGGCGAAAGCTCTTGATGATGAGCGCCATCTCCTCGTTGTCGAGCTTGGAGGCGTCGATGGGGACCCTACTTGGTGTAGAGTCTTATTTCTTCTCCTCCGTTGCCTTGAATGCAACGGGTTGAGCTTCGGGTACGGAGGAGGCGCCTTGCTCGATAATCTTCTTGGAGCCTTTGATCATCAATTCAAAGCTCACAAATTTTCCTATTACTTCCTCGGGAGACATTAGTTTATACCTTGGATCACCACAAATTAATTGAACTTGTGTAGGGTTAAGAAAAACAAGTGATCTAAGAATAACCTTGACCATTTCATGGTCATCCCATTTGGTGCTACCGAGGTTGCGCACTCGGTTCACCAAGGTCTTGAGCCGGTTGTACATCGCTTGTGGCTCCTCCCCTTGGTGAAGCATGAATCGACCGATCTCCCCTTCGATCATCTCCCACTTGGTGATCTTGGTCACCTTGTCTCCTTCGTGCGCGGTCTTGAGCACGTCCCAAATCTCCTTTGCACTCTTCAACCCTTGCACCTTATTATACTCCTCTCGACTTAGAGAGGCGGGGAGTATAGTAGTGGCTTGGGAGTTGAAATGTTGGATTTGTTCGACTTCCTCTGAATCATAATCCTTGTCCCCTTCCTTTGGTACCTGCGCTCCATACTCAACAATATCCCATATGCTTTTGTGGAGTGAGGTTAGGTGATGCCTCATTTTATCACTCCACATAGAATAATCTTCACCATCAAACATAGGTGGTTTGCCTAATGGGACGGAAAGTAATGGAGTGCGTTTTGAAATACGAGGATAGCGAAGGGGCATCTTATTATACTTCTTGCGCTCATGGCGTTTAGAAGTGGCAGATGCAGATTCCGAGCCGGAGGTGGAAGGTGACGAAGAGTCGGTCTCGTAGTAGACCACCTTCTTCATCTTCTTCTTCTTGTCACCCTTCTGTTGGGACTTGATGGAGGACGAGGATTCCTCCTTGTGCTTGTGGGTGGACTCCCTTGAGTGCGTTCTCCTCGAGCTTGCGGACTTGTCGCCAGTCCCGATCTCCCTCTTGGCGGATGCTCCCGACATCACTTCGAGCGGTTAGGCTCTAATGAAGTACCGGGCTTTGATACCAATTGAAAGTCGCCTAGAGGGGGGTGAATAGGCGGAATCTGAAAATTATAAACTTAAGAACAACTACAAGCCGGGGTTAGCGTTAGAATTAAAAACGAGTCCGAAAGAGAGGACGAAAACAAATCACAAGCAAATAAGGCGGATGACACGGTGATTTGTTTTACCGAGGTTCGGTTCTTGCAAACCTACTCCCCGTTGAGGTGGTCACAAAGACCGGGTCTCTTTCAACCCTTTCCCTCTCTCAAACGGTCACTTAGACCGAGTGAGCTTCTCTTCTCAATCAATCGGGACACTAAGTCCCCACAAGGACCACCACACAATTGGTGTCTCTTGCCTTGATTACAATTGAGTTGGAAACAAGAAAGAAGGAAGAAGAAAAGCGATCCAAGCGCAAGAACTCAAAGGAACACAATTGTCACTCTCTCTAGTCACTATTTGATTGGAATGAACTTTGGACTTGGGAGAGGATTTGATCTCTTGGTTGTGTCTTGGAATGAAGTCTAGAGCTCTTGTATGAGGTTTGATGGCTGAAAACTTGGATGCATTGAAGTGTGGTGGTTGGGGGTATTTATAGCCCCAACCACCAAAGTGACCGTTGGTGGAGGCTGCTGTCGTATGGCGCACCGGACAGTCCGGTGCGCCACCGGACACTGTCCGGTGCGCCAGCCATGTCACCAGGCCGTTGGGTTCCGACCGTTGGAGCTTCTGACAACGGGGCCATCGGACAGTCCGGTGGTGCACCGGACAGTTACTATTCACTGTCCGGCGAGCCTTCTGACGCCTGCTCTGACTTCTGCGCGCGCAGGCGCGCACTGTAGCGTTTCACTGTTCCTTGTAGATGACTGTTGGCGCGATGTAGTCGTTACTCCGCTGGCACACCGGACAGTCCGGTGCTACACCGGACAGTCCAGTGAATTATAGCGGAGTGGCTCCCAGAATTCCCGAAGGTGGCAAGTTCAGAGTTGGGTTCCCTGGTGCACTAGACACTGTTCGGTGGCACACCGGACAGTCCGGTGTACCAGACCAGGGCACACTTCGGTTGTCTTTTGCTCTTTTTATTTGAACCCTTTCTTGAACTTTATATTGGTCTGTGTTGAACCTTTGGCACCTGTAGAACTCATAATCTAGAGCAAACTTAGTTAGTCCAATTAATTTGTGTTGGGAAATTCAACCACCAAAATTCATATAGGAAAAGGTGTAAGCCTATTTCCCTTTCAGAGGAAGATGCTAAGAAAAGGGCCGAAGAAGAAGAATCAAGAAGAAAGGTCGAAGAAGACAAAGGAAAGGGAAAATTTGAATACAATGATGATTTGGTAGAACTTTTGGTGTCAAGGGTGATGAGCAAGGTAAGTATCACCACCGAAGGATCATCCACCAAAAGTAAAGGTAATGAGTTCAATAAAGTTCAATTTGATTATTCTAGAAATTTTATTCCCAACTTCTCTTCCGCCCCACTTGGAAAGTTACCAACTCTTAGTGAGTTGAACTATGACGAGTGGCCCGATAAGATGAAGTCGCATTTAATCGGTGTACATCCTAGTCTTTGGGAGATTGTCAATATAGGTATGCATAAGCCCGCCCAAGGAGAAGAGATGACTCTGGAAATTATGCAAGAAGTGCATCGCAATGCTCAAGCGGTGAGCATAATAAAAGGAAGCCTTTGTCTAGAAGAGTACCGGAAAGTCCAAGGAAGAGAGGATGCTCGTGACATTTGGAACATTCTAAAAATGTCACATGAAGGAGACCCCAAAGCTAAGAGACATAGAATTGAAGCTTTGGAGAGTGAGTTTGCTCGATATGATTGGACTAAGGGTGAGTCACTTCAATCACTCTTTGACCGGCTAATGGTGTTGGTCAACAAAATAAGAGTGCTTGGAAGTGAAGATTGGAGTGACTCCAAGGTCACTAGACTTTTTATGAGAGCATACAAAGAAAAGGATAAAAGTCTAGCAAGAATGATAAGGGATCGTGATGACTATGAGGAAATGACACCTCACAAACTATTTGCTAAGATTCAACAACATCAGTCCGAAGAAGCACCGATCAAGACAAGAGACACTCATGCCTTCATCTCAAATGAACAAGATTCCTCCAAGAAGAACAAAGATCACAAGACAAAGAAAGTGGTCGAACATCAAGTGATGAAGATAGTTCAAGTGATGAAGACACAGCTATGTTCATCAAAACCTTCAAGAAGTTTGTGAGGAAAAATGATAAGTATCAACGAAAAGGAAAGAAGAGGGCATGTTATGAATGTGGCCAAACCAGTTATTTCATAGCGGATTGTCCAAGCAAAAAAGGAACAAGAAGCCAAGAAGGAGTACAAAAAGGATAAGTTCAAAAAGGGGGGCAAGAACAAGGGATATTTCAAGAAGAAGAAATATGGCCAAGCCCACATTGGTGAAGAATGGAACTCCGATGAAGAAAGTTCTAGCTCCGAAGAAGAGGAAGAGGTGGCAAACATCGCCATCCAATCTACTTCAAGCTCGCAACTCTTCACCAACCTCCACGATGACTCCTATACTCCAACTTGACTCATGGCAAAAGGAGACAAGGTACATTTGTTTAATGATGACTTTATTAATGATGATGAAGAACAACTTGCTATGAAAAATAAGATGATTAAAGAATTTGGTTTAAATGGATACAATGTGATTACTAAACTAATGGAGAAGCTAGATAAAAGAAAAGCAACTCTTGATGCTCAAGAAGACTTGCTCATCCTTGAAAATGAGAGAAACCTAGAGCTTCAAGAATTGCTTTCCAATAAAGATGAGATGCTTGATGTTTTGACTAAGGAAATATCTTTAGCCAAAATAACTATAGAGGATAAAGAAAAAGAAATGACTAATGTAAAAACCTCTATAGTTAGTCTTGCAAATGAAAGGGATGCACTTGAATCAAGCTTGTCATGCTTAACAGTTCAAAATCAAGAACTTCAAGTGCAACTTGAAAATTGCAAGAACTTTAACACTTCATCTTTAATAGGAAAGTCTAAGGCTAGCTCCTCAAATAATTATATTTGTAAAACTTGTACAAAATATCATGCTTCTTGTTGTTTTACTAACCATGCAAGGAAGAAAAGCCCACATGTTAAGGTCAAAGAAATATTGAAGAAGTGCTCTAGTAATGTTGGGCTAAAGAAAGTTGAACCCATGTACAAGTCCTTGAAGCCCAACAATGGGAGAAAGGGGCTTGGGTACAACTCACATAAGGTAAACCCTAGCATAGAGCATAAGGGGTGGAGATCCCCCAAGTTCATAGAGGGAATCACCCTATATGATGCCTTGGGGAGGATTCACTCCTCAAATGACAAGTCAACTCAAGCAAAGGTAAACTTGAGTTACACAAAGGACAAGATGAAGGATGCAGTCTCCACAAGTGGAGAAAAGTTTAGAGCTCCCATTTTTCATTCTTATCTTTGTGATTATATGTTGACTTAGGATTCAGGAAAATTGGTTGTAAAATATGTGGGTGCCTACACTAAGAGAAAGGTTATGAAAAGGAGTGTGTGGGTACCCAAAGCAATAACTAACACTACAGGACCCAATTCAATTTGGTACCTAAAAGCATAGCTTAAACTTGTTTTACAGGTCTACTCCTCCGGTGGGTCAAGCTGGGTGCTTGACAGTGGATGTACAAATCACATGACCGGGGAGAAAGACATGTTTCACTCCCTGCAACTAACTCAAGAAGCACAAGAAATTGTGTTTGGAGATAGTGGCAAGAGTGAAGTGATTGGTGGTGGTAACATTCCTATCTCTGACCACCAATCACTTTCAAATGTTTTGTTAGTTGATTCATTAAGCTATAACTTGATGTCTGTTTCACAACTTTGTGGAATGGGATATAATTGCCTATTTACTGATGTTGATGTGAAGATTCTTAGAAGGGAGGATTCCTCTGTTTCTTTTACAGGTCGCATGAAGGGCAAACTCTATCTTGTTGATTTCACAACTAGTAGAGTGACGCCTGAGACTTGTTTAGTGGCAACATCCGACAAGGGTTGGCTTTGGCATCGCCGGCTAGCTCATGTTGGCATGAGGAACTTGGCCAAACTTCAAAAGGATAATCACATTATTGGACTAACAAATGTTATGTTTGAGGAAAACAAGGTATGCAGCGCATGTCAAGCAGGGAAACAACATGGCGTTCCACATCAATTAAAGAACATGGTCACAACCAAGTGGCCTTTGGAGCTTCTTCATATGGACCTCTTTGGACCTGTGGCCTACATTAGTATTGGTGGCAGTAAGTATGGTTTAGTTATTGTTGATGATTTTTCTCGCTTCACCTGGGTTTTCTTTTTGAGTGACAAAGGTGAAACACAAGAGACTTTGAAGAAATTTATGAGAAGAGCTCAAAATGAGTTTGAGTTAAAAAATCAAAAAGGTGAGAAGTGATAATGGGACAGAGTTCAAAAATACAAGTGTTGAAGAATTCTTAGGCAAAGAAGGAATCAAACATGAGTTCTCGGTCCCCTACACTCCACAACAAAATGGTGTTGTGGAAAGGAAGAACCGAACACTAATCGAAGCCGCTAGAACCATGTTGGATGAATATAAGACACCTGACAATTTTTGGGCAGAGGCGGTCAACACCGCCTGTCATGCAATCAACCGCCTTTATCTTCACAAGATTTACAAGAAGACTGCCTACGAGCTTCTCACCGGTAACAAACCTAAGGTTGATTACTTTAGAGTTTTTGGGTGTAAATGCTACATTCTTAATAAGAAAGTCAAGAGCTCGAAGTTTGCTCCTAGAGTGGACGAGGGTTTCTTGCTTGGTTATGCATCAAATACGCATGGATATCGTGTTTTCAACAATACCACCGGTCTTGTTGAAATAGCGATAGACGTGACATTTGATGAATCTAATGGCTCGCAAGGGCATGTTTCTAATGATATTGTAGGGAATGATATCCCACCTAATGAGGCCATCAAGAAGCTTGCAATAGGTGAAGTGAAGCCACAAGAAAAGGACGATGATGAAGGGAGAATTTGGATGACAAATAGGGTTGTTGATGGGAGTGCTAGAGTGGTTGGTGAAAATCCTTCCATCCAAGCAAACCCATCAACCTCAAGTCATCCAATCCTTGAAGAAGAGCTTCTACCGCAAGATATGCCAACCATTGTGGAAAATGAGCAAGAAGAAGTTGCTAGTGAAGAAGCCATTGAACAAGATCAACAAGATGATCAAATTCAGAGACATTCTATGGTGCCTCACCCTCGAGTTCACCAGGGCATTCAGAGAGATCATCCTGTGGACAACATCCTGGGTAGCATTAGGAGAGGGGTAACAACTCGATCTTGTTTAGCAAACTTTTGTGAATTTTACTCGTTTGTCTCCTCTCTTGAACCACTTAAGGTAGAGTAAGCACTAAGTGATCCAGACTGGATCATTGCTATGCAAGAAGAGCTTAACAACTTCACAAGAAATGAAGTCGGGTCATTAGTAGCAAGACCCAAGCAAAACATCATTGGAACTAAATGGGTCTTCCGCAACAAGCAAGATGAAAACGGCTTGGTTACAAGGAACAAGGCACGACTGGTTTCTCAAGGTTTCACTCAAGTGGAAGGACTTGACTTTGGAGAAACCTATGCACCAGTAGCAAGGTTATAGTCCATAAGAATATTAATTGCCTATGCTACTAACCATGATTTCAAATTGTATCAAATGGATGTCAAAAGTGCTTTCCTAAACGGACCACTGCAAGAGTTGGTCTATGTGGAGCAACCGCCGGGCTTTGAAGATCCTAAGAAGCCAAACCATGTCTACCTTCTTCACAAAGTGCTCTATGGGCTTAAACAAGCCCCTAGAGCATGGTATGAATGTCTTAAAGATTTCTTGCTTAAAATGGTTTTGAAATAGGAAAAGTAGACCCTACTTTATTCACTCACAAAGTTGACAATCAATTATTTGTATGTCAAATATATGTCGATGACATTATATTTGGCAATACTGATGAAACCTTTTGTGAGGAATTTAGTAGGGTTATGACAAATAGGTTTGAGATGTCCATGATGGGCGAGCTCAAGTACTTCCTGGGTTTCCAAGTTAAACAACTCAAGGAAGGAACCTTTCTGTGCCAAACCAAGTACACACAAGACATGCTCAAGAAGTTTGGCATGGAAAAGGCAAAGCACGCTAAGACACCAATGGCTTCAAGTGGTCATCTTGACTTAAATGAAGAAGGTAAAACAGTAGATCAAAAGCTTTATAGATCAATGATTGGATCTCTACTGTATTTATGTGCATCTAGACCAGATATCATGCTTAGTGTGTGCATGTGTGCCCGTTTTCAAGCTAACCCGAAAGAGTGTCACCTAGTGGTTGTTAAGAGAATTTTGAGATATCTAGTTCACACCCAAAATCTAGGTCTCTGGTATCCCAAGGGCTCCTTTTTCGATTTATTTGGCTACTCTGACTCAGACTATGCCGGTTGCAAAGTAGATCGAAAAAGCACCTCGGGGACCTGCCAATTCCTTGGGCGGTCCCTAGTGTCGTGGAGCTCTAAGAAGCAAACCGTGTTCCACTTTCCACTGCCGAGGTCGAATACATAGCTGCTGGTGCTTATTGTGCTCAGTTGCTATGGATGAAGCAAACTTTGAGAGATTTTGACTGTGAATTTAAAAGAATTCCACTTCTATGTGACAATGAGAGCGCCATTAAACTAGCCAATAATCCAGTGCAACACTCTAGAACCAAACACATAGACATAAAGACACCATTTTTTGAGGGACCACAAAGCAAAAGGAGATATCGAATTATGTCAGGTAAACACAGAAAATCAACTAACCGATATCTTCACAAAACCCCTCGATGAGACTAGATTTTGCTTTCTTAGGAGTGAATTAAATATCTTGGATTCTCGTAACTTAACTTGAAAACGGACACAAAGATTGCTTGATTCACTGTTCTTTGTTTGAAAAAGGTTTAAATTTTAGTGATGTTCATTCAAACTTTGCAAAAATGTTAAAATTAAAATGAGGTTTAGTGTCAAAAATTATTTTTAAATCTCACTCGAAGCTCAACTGGTTTGACCAGCTGAACTTCTGAGTTGAACTTCAGCTCGACTGGTTTTAACCAGGAAACTCCCTGGTTGAAACCGATTGAACCGGTGTCCAGGACCGGTTAAATCGGTCTAGCCTGTCTGACGGGCTGACGCAGGTCAGTCTGACGGGCTGACGCAGGTCAGTCTGACCGGCTGACAGACCATGTTAGCCCCTTTGCAACGCCTTTTTCAGTCTGCACAGCAACTTTTTCAGACTGCGGTAGCATCTTTTCAGACGTCAGATCACCTTTTTCAGCTTTTGCCTTTTTACAGAATTTGTAGCTTTAATTTATGTCGCGTCAGTCACTTTTTCCTGGCACGTCAGTTGTTTTTTCGCGCCTTTTCAGACTGCATCAGGTACTGTACACTTTTCAGACGCATCAGCTTTCACTTTTTGCAGATGCGTCAGTTTTTTTTGCTTTATTCCCTTGACCGAATCTGCTCACCAGTTTACACTGCACGAAACCGGTTGAACCGGTATGGGGGCGGTTTAACCGGTCCCTGGGTGACCAGTTCAGCTGCCTATTTATATGTTTTCCCCCTTCCTTCCCTCACTCACAAACATTCAAGCCTTAGCATTTCAGCCTCCTGAGCCTCCTCACTCACTCAAACTTCAACCGGTCATCTCCCCAAAGCCTCTCCAAAAATGGTGCGTCGCCGCAACTGTAACACCCCGGGGTCCACAAACACCCCGGAATGCTACTAAACAACACTTCTGACATCTATATATAAAATTTCGGCAGCATCCCCTTTGCAAATTGCATAAATGAGGGGGCAATAGTGTATAAACATATATCATGACAAAAACATACTAAGTATTATTAATCGGCTAGCAAAGAGAAGTTAAACATATGACATGATCTGAATTAACTAGTGCGCACGACTAGTTAAAAAACAAACTTCCTTTGACAATAAGTTCTAATTAAATCATGGCTGCGCCTGGGCAGCGTTATTGTGAGAGTGAAAGTGGACGTGCTGCTACTCCCCTCATTCCCAGCATGTATAAAGTACCTGCATTGAGTAATGCAAGAGTGAGATGACACATCTCAGCAAGTAAAGTAATATCAAACTGTTTAACCACATAAGAACATTGTTTTACCACCACTTGATTCCACAACCTTCTTATTACGAAGGTGCAGCACGTATACAACGTACAACACACCTAGTCACCACACCTTGCAGGTGGAAACCACAATAGTAACATAGTAATGTCACACTTCATATATGTCTCATGAGTGCAAATGTCTGCAAATGCAAGGATGACTTCTGCCTTCATACCTCTAAGGATATGAAGCCGCATCGTACCCCTCCTCGAGCAACGTACGATGCTAAAAATGTACCGGTACGGTCAGACCATAGGATCGCGACATAACTTCAAAATGCAAGATGGATGATGTGATGTGCATGTCATGCCTACAACACTTCATATAACGTGATTCAAAAAATACTTCAACTTCATCCAAGATGGGAATCAACCACATATATCATTACCAAATTATGATCATCCACAATATTAGACAATTGATAATTAATACTTCCAAACAAATAAACTTCATCATAGAATTCAATGATTAACATAATTAAAACTTATGCATACTCAATGACAGGGATTAGGATGCAACCCAAACGGTAGCAACCACCACTGTATTTACTTGCCTTTACCGGGAGTTCGGGCAAATCACTAAGTACGATCCGGAAGTCCACCACCTGTTTTTGACACACAACTTAGTGCACCAATTTCACATAATCAGGCTCATAAACGACGCCGCACCTACGCACAAACTCAAACCCCGCCGCGGGTTACATCTCTCCCCACTCCCACCAAACTGCAGCGGCGCTGTTTAATAATTGCATAACTTTAAAATTATGACAGCAGTGGTAACAAACAAAAACTCCAGAGGCATCTACATAAAATTCCCCACAAGTTTTGTATACAATTTATAATTAAATTCCAACATCTAATTAGCCCAAAACAGTCCACAAGATGAACCCTGTAATCTGTTTTTTCGTCTTTTGGACAGCGACATACCCGGATTCAAACAGCGATATCTTTTAAAATATAATTCCAAATCAAGCGCATAAGTACTCATTGGAAAGATAAGACAAAGCCCTACATGATTATCATACTGGTTAACATTAATTACCCACGAAAAATTCCCAGAAACTGCTAATACTACTGCTGTTCACCCACCAGAAAAAATCTGTTTTTTTTACAGCAACATAACCAGATTCAAACAACGATATCTCCTAAATTATAACTCCGAATCGAGTGCATAACTCGTTGGAAAGGTATGACAAAGCTCTACATGCTTCTCTCACTGATCTCCACTAATTGTCCACGAAAAATTCCCAGAAATACTAGAACTACTGCTGTTCGTCCACCCACTAAATTTCTGGACAACACCTCTACCAAATTGCATAGGTAAACATATAACCAATTGGATTGCAGCACAAATACAACAAAATGATCACGAAAATCACCTTGGGTTCCTCTTTTCCTCCTTTTCTTCCTTCTTCCTCCCTCCAAACTCCCATGGAAGACTCGCACCCACACGACGGACACCAAGCGGGGAGGCTCCACCTTGGAGAGGAAGAGGTGGGGGGGGCGGCTAGGGTTGAGGGGTGGAGCTGCAATCACTTGGAGAAGAAGGAGAGGGATTGGGGCGGCTGCAAGAGTGGAAGAGAGAGGGGGTGGGGGCGGCCAAAGGGGTGGGGGAGTGAGAGGGAGAGGGCGGCTAGGGTTAAGGGGGGGGAAACTAATGGGCTCCCCACCGCCGGATCGAGATCCACGGCCCAAACTCGCTCTCACGTATGCTCCCGACCCCAGCGCACAAATCCAACAAGTAATCTACCGTTTTACTGGTGAATGCTTCCTAAAAAAACTCCAACCCCAACTACACAGATCACGAAAGAAAATGGAAAAATAAATTTAACTTCTTTTCAGAAAATTGGGTATCACACTCTACCCCCCTTAAAAAGAATTCGACCTCGAATTCCGACGCTTCTATCAGAACGACAAGGAAAGATCAATGAATCAACAAAACTCACACATAAAGAAAGGTTCGGGTACTTCTGCCGCATCAGCTCCTCAAGCTCCTAGGATTCTAAGATACGCAGCAGACGACACTCTAGAGTCTGGTCTTGCTACACAGGAATCGGCTCTAGCTCGATTTGATGGTCTGGATTCTGCAAATACTTCCTCAACATAAAGACATGGAATACATGGTGTACTCTGATCATAGACTCCGACAATTGTAGGTGCTAAGCCAAGCTGCCAACTCGGGCTAAGATAGTAGACGGTCCTATATAACTCGGACAAAGCTTTCCTGACACCAAATCAACATTGACACATGCAAGTACTTCAATGAATATATATATGAATGCAATACATACTATGCTCAAATAGCCTAAACCAAACCTATCCAAACAAGAGTAACTTCAAAAGATCAATTTAATGCTTGCATATTTCTAGACAGCAGCACAATGGTTATTTGTTTTCCTCATAACTCACAAAATATGCATCCAATAGAAGTAAACTAGGACTTTATGGAAAGCTTACAAAGTCCACTATACCCTTGGTATTATCATCACCACAAGATTTGACACTTAGAAAGGCCAAACAATGTGAAGCGTAAATTTTGTCCAGACTTGGACAGAATTCAACTACTCACTTCAAAAATCCATAATTGGAGTCTCAGTCATCCAATTCAGGTGCTCCTAGACTTTTTTAGAAAGCCAGTAAAATTGTCTATATTTCATTTATAAACCTATCAGGTTAATTCAATGCATATCATGATCAAAAGACATAAGAAAGGCTTTGCTGTCCAATTTTGGACAGATTCAAAGATTCCAATTAAAACAGCTGTAGCTTAACTTATAGGTCAACAAAAAGGGTGATCCAAAATTTGTTGGAAAGCTTAAGGAAATTACTACCACTTCTTTATAATTTATAAGAACTGATTCGAAGTTTAACTTGGGCAAACAAGGTCAGTTTCGAAATCTGTACAGAATCTGGACAGATTCCAAGACTAGACTTGAGAAAATCATAACTCCCAAACTACTAGACCTATGGTCATGAAATTTTACACAAGTAAGATGAAGAAGTTGGCTACAACTTTTTATATACAACACCTCTACCGAAAACATGGTGTAATTCATTGAACTAGCGGCATAACCAAAACTGGTCATGTAGTCCCAAACAACAAGCAATAGATTTATTCAGGTTCTATACTCTTCTAAGATTAAGCGTTCATCGAAGGACTAATAACTTTAGGTTCTTCATTACGAGACACTTAGAGCCAACATAAGGGTAGAAGCAATATGTTTACTTTTTAAATCATTTTAAGCCTGATCTCACATCATGCAAGCAAGAATCGATTTAAGCATACTATGTCTGCCCATATATCCATCCAAGCACATTCTATACATTATATCATCCCATCGAAGAACTCTCTCTTTTTTTTAATTATACTATGCATATATATATCCATCCAATAACTCACACAATCTGCATCTCCACCTAGACTTCACACGACGTAACTATTTCATACTTACGCAAACACGCCAAGACCAGAAAACATGGCTTCACAACAATACGTACTGGCCTATTCAAATATCCCTCTCTATCTCTCTGTTTCAGCCCACGCTCCGCATATACAATAACAAGATAACTATCACAACCACTACATCTATTCCCTCCCACCATACAACATAATTAACATGGTTTGCGAAAGAGCTCACCATAACTAAACCAAACTCCCAAAGAAATATCCCTAAATAGAAAATTGACAATCAACAGCACAAATGCTCATTCTGTCTCTACCTCTTTCACTATAAAAGCAATGTTAACAAAGAAATATTGTAAAATCATCTAAAATTCATGACCTACAACTTTTGTATTCAAAGGATAAACAAAGTTTTATTTTATCTCCATTTTTTTAATTTGACTTGTAGGGCGACATACATGATCTGCCACCAGAACCTGACGGAACATGACCCATAAATTCAAAACCTCATAACTCTCTGCATCTAACAAAATTTTACAAATATAAACTCATTGAAAATATTATAATATTCCCTAAAACTTTTATTATAATGAGTGTCTCAGAATTGGTTTCCAAACCAATAAAACAATGCAACTGCTTTGTTGCAAAACTGATAGGTTAGAAACAATGGACAACTAAAATTCAAAATACTATAACTCCTGCTATACTCAACTTAAAACTACAACGAACACGCGTTGGAAAAGTTTGGAAATTGTCCACGACTTTTGCAACAAAGTTGCACCCAAATTTATCTTTATAGCCCTCAACTCTGCATGACCTACAACTAAACTCAGCCTGAGATACTGCACATCAGAGATTCGACTTATATCCGGACAACCACCTCTCCCAATCTATTTAACAGACAATTACAAGTAAATACCCATTAAAAGGTACTAAGAAAAACTAAAGAGAATTCCCAAATTTGGGCTCTGAAACTATCAAAACGCGGTCGATTTATTAGTGGTTTTAACGACACCTAAAGTTCAGACACAACGGTGCAACAACTTCAGAGTAGCCTAACTCCAATTATATGCAATGAAAATTACAAACCAATACTCTTTGGGAAGATCATGAAATTACTAAAACTTTCATAATCCAACAAAACCCAAAATTTACCGTATTCAATGTCTATACTTCCGTACAAAATTAAGGCTGCTATAGGAAACCCATAACTCTCAAATGTTTAGACCAAACTGGGTGATTGAGCATCCTATACAAAGATGAAGAAACCTACTACAAAACATTCTAGATAAGTGAAGCCTGATTCAGCCTCCAACTAATTTAAAATGACTCCCAAAACAAAACAACACCTTACCCATAATAAAAAAAAACAATATAAAATAAAACCCAAGGCATTGGCAGGTGCGACCCACACTAGGATTTTCCACTACCAAATGGGGATTCAACTCCCCAAAACCTTTAAACCACACTTTACCTAATAGGTTAGAACACTAAGCACAACAATCAACGAATTCATCAACCTCGTTTGTTAATGCCACTAAGGTCAAACATCCATGTATCGACAATGCATGAAACACCTGACATACCCACCTCTAGCACTATAAAACATGGTTGTTATTACACTAGAATCCAACTATTAGAGCTCTCCACAACTATTATGTTGACGTGAAGCAAATGGTGCTCATGTCATGTAACGTATTTTCCTCCTCTCAAAAGAGATAAAATTTGCAATACTCATAAAGCAATGGAGGGATAACAACAAGAAAACTAATGTACTTCTTGACACAGACTCATGCAAAAGCTTCATAAATATTACTTTCAATACTAAAATAATAACACGATACTATGCTCAACAGGAGTAATTGGACGTCAATACGACAATCCACATAACCAAGCTACCTTGATTAACCTCACATACCACAAAACCTACTATTACTGCACTTGAACAATTTGTACCTCGTGATATCACAGGATGCATTCGAAGTAGTAGACATACATGATCTATCAAACCATCATTCATATAAGAAAAATCTCAATCCGATGCAACAACCCCATCATTAAAGAGATAGATGACTAACAAACATAAGCAACTCCCAGTTAAGCATTGACTTCGTTTAAGATAAAGTTGTCCAAATAATGATTCAACAAGCATGCATAGAGAAACTGCTCATAAAAAAATCGAACTACCATACAATGTTGGCAAATAAAAAATATAAAACGGGTTGTCAATATCGCCCACATGACTAGCCTGCAACAACTAAAAACTATGCATAGCCTTTATGGCTATTGAAACAAGCCATAGAAGGAAAACATGCACGACATAAAATCCACTTGAAACCACCCTATTTATTGTTAAAAATAAGGTTGCACATAATAAGAAAACCTATCAGGTAGACATGGTTGGACTTATCAATCTACGTCATCTCACAAATTCACTCGAATTCTAACAGTCTAAAGATTTCATAGACATTACAATGTTGCCTCTGCTCTATAGAGACAAACCAATTATATACTAAGATCAAGTTAGCAAGTAGCCACACTAGCCTAAAAAAGTGAGGTGCAAAGCATTGCACCCATGGAAATATTACATTGATAAGTTGGGTTGTTACCCAACAGTCAATCAAACTCAACAACACCATAAAACTACATTATATAGTGTTTTCACACTACACCAAGTCAGATTAGACCCAATATACACAAGCTCAATAAACAATCGGTCCTATAAGTACAAGAACCCAAAAATCCTTTTGGGAAAAAAACATCCACAATCAAGCATATAGAAATATATGATGGTAATAGCTCAGAGATTTGAAAACATTGCATCCCAAAAAAACATCATGACGATATGTATATAAAACAAGTACATTAGTAGCTTCACTTGCATAATATCTTCAATAACAACCACATCAAGAAACCAATATTAAATAGAAGTAACATATCATATCATATCAAGCATTACATCGTTAACGACATACCCCATCAAACCATAAAGGGATTTGGAGTAAGGAAGTTCTAGTCATCTATACAATAAAATACTAATATGAAAGATATACGAACCCATACCCTTCCTATATGTGCAAGTGTGTCAAATTTATCTTCAAATTGTGTAGAATCTACAGCCTATCCTCTGATACCAACTGTAACACCCCGGGGTCCACAAACACCCCAGAATGCTACTAAACAACACTTCTGACATCTATATATAAAATTTCGGTAGCATCCCCTTTGCAAATTGCATAAATGAGGGGGCAACAGTGTATAAACATATATCATGACAAAAACATACTAAGTATTATTAATCGGCTAGCAAAGAGAAGTTAAACATACGACATGATCTGAATTAACTAGTGTGCATGACTAGTTAAAAAACAAACTTCCTTTGACAATAAGTTCTAATTAAATCATGGCTGCGCCCGGGCAGCGTTATTGTGAGAGTGAAAGTGGACGTGTTGCTACTCCCCTCATTCCCAACATGTATAAAGTACCTGCATTGAGTAATGCAAGAGTGAGATGACACATCTCAGCAAGTAAAATAATATCAAACTGTTTAACCACATAAGAACATTGTTTTACCACCACTTGATTCCACAACCTTCTTATTACGAAGGTGCAGCATGTATACAACGTACAACACACCTAGTCACCACACCTCGCAGGTGGAAACCACAATAGTAACATAGTAATGTCACACTTCATATATGCCTCATGAGTGCAAATGTCTGCAAATGCAAGGATGACTTCTGCCTTCATACCTCTAAGGATATGAAGCCGCATCGTACCCCTCCTCGGGCAACGTACGATGCTAAAAATGTACCGGTACGGTCGGACCATAGGATCGCGACATAACTTCAAAATGCAAGATGGATGATGCGATGTGCATGTCATGCCTACAACACTTCATATAACGTGATTCAAAAAAATACTTCAACTTCATCCAAGATGGGAATCAACCACATATATCATTACCAAATTATGATCATCCACAATACTAGACAATTGATAATTAATAATTCCAAACAAATAAACTTCATCATAGAATTCAATGATTAACATAATTAAAACTTATGCATACTCAATGACAGGGATTAGGATGCAACCCAAACGGTAGCAACCACCACTGTATTTACTTGCCTTTACCGGGAGTT
The DNA here is from genome assembly GCF_902167145.1 of Zea mays. NCBI lineage: Eukaryota > Viridiplantae > Streptophyta > Magnoliopsida > Poales > Poaceae > Zea > Zea mays. The sequence goes on along the minus strand of NC_050098.1, from coordinate 136,660,027 downwards.
CGGGCAAATCCCTAAGTACGATCCGGAAGTCCACCACCTGTTTTTGACACACAACTTAGTGCACCAATTTCACATAATCAGGCTCATAAACGACGCCGCACCTACGCACAAACTCAAACCCCGCCGCGGGTTACATCTCTCCCCACTCCCACCAAACTGCAGCGGCGCTGCTTAATAATTTCATAACTTTAAAATTATGACAGCAGTGGTAACAAACAAAAACTCCAGAGGCATCTACATAAAATTCCCCACAAGTTTTGTATACAATTTATAATTAAATTCTAACATCTAATTAGCCCAAAACAGTCCACAAGTTGAACCCTGTAATCTATTTTTTTGTCTTTTGGACAGCGACATACCCGGATTCAAACAGCGATATCTTTTAAAATATAATTCAAAATCAAGCGCATAAGTACTCATTGGAAAGATAAGACAAAGCCATACATGATTATCATACTGGTTAACACTAATTACCCACGAAAAATTCCCAGAAACTGCTAATACTACTGCTGTTCACCCACCTGAAAAATCTGTTTTTTTTGGACAGCAACATAACCAGATTCAAACAACGATATCTCCTAAATTATAACTCCGAATAGAGCGCATAAGTACTCGTTGGAAAGGTATGACAAAGCTCTACATGATTCTCTCACTGAACCCCACTAATTGCCCACGAAAAATTCGCAGAAATCTCTAGAACTACTGCTGTTCGTCCACCCACTAAATTTCTGGACAGCACCTCTACCAAATTGCATAGGTAAACATATAACCAATTGGATTGCAGCACAAATACAACAAAATGATCACGAAAATCACCTTGGGTTCCTCTTTTCCTCCTTATTTTATTCCTTCTTCCTCCCTCCAAACTCCCATGGAAGACTCGCACCCACACGACGGACACCAAGCGGGGAGGCTCCACCTTGGAGAGGAAGAGGTGGGGGGGGCTAGGGTTGAGGGGTGGAGCTGCAATCACTTGGAGAAGAAGGAGAGGGATTGGGGCGGCTGCAAGAGTGGAAGAGAGAGGGGGTGGGGGCGGCCAAAGGGGTGGGGGAGTGAGAGGGAGGGGGCGGCTAGGGTTAAGGGGGGGAAACTAATGGGCTCCCCACCGCCGGATCGATATCCACAGCCCAAACTCGCTCTCACGTCTGCTCCCGACCCCAACGCACAAATCCAACAAGTAATCTATTATTTTACTGGTGAATGCTTCCTAAAAAAACTCCAACCCCAACTACACAGATCACGAAAGAAAATGGAAAAATAAATTTAACTTCTTTTCAGAAAATTGGGTATCACACTCTACCCCCCTTAAAAAGAATTCGACCTCGAATTCCGACGCTTCTATCAGAATGACAAGGAAAGATCAATGAATCAACAAAACTCACACATAAAGAAAGGTTCGGGTACTTCTGCCGCATCAGCTCCTCAAGCTCCTAGGATTCTAAGATACGCAGCAGACAACACTCTAGAGTCCGGTCTTGCTACACAGGAATCGGCTCTAGCTCGATTTGATGGTCTGGATTCTGCAAATACTTCCTCAACATAAAGACATGGAATACAGGTGTACTCTGATCATAGACTCCGACAATTGTAGGTGCTAAGCCAAGCTGCCAACTCGGGCTAAGATAGTAGACAGTCCTATATAACTCGGACAAAGCTTTCCTGACACCAAATCAACATTGACACATGCAAGTACTTCAATGAATATATATATATGAATGCAATACATACTATGCTCAAATAGCCTAAACCAAACCTATCCAAACAAGAGTAACTTCAAAAGATCAATTTAATGCTTGCATATTTCTAGACAGCAGCACAATGGTTATTTGTTTTCCTCATAACTCACAAAATATGCATCCAATAGAAGTAAACTAGGACTTTATGGAAAGCTTACAAAGTCCATTATACCCTTGGTATTATCATCACCACAAGATTTGACACTTAGAAAGGCCAAACAATGTGAAGCGTAAATTTTGTCCAGACTTGGACAGAATTCAACTACTCACTTCAAAAATCCATAATTGGAGTCTCAGTCATCCAATTCAGGTGCTCCTAGACTTTTTAGAAAGCCAGTAAAATTGTCTATATTTCATTTATAAACCTATCAGGTTAATTCAATGCATATCATGATCAAAAGACATAAGAAAGGCTTTGCTGTCCAATTTTGGACAGATTCAAAGATTCCAATTAAAACAGCTGTAGCTTAACTTATAGGTCAACAAAAAGGGTGATCCAAAATTTGTTGGAAAGCTTAAGGAAAGTACTACCACTTCTTTATAATTTATAAGAACTGATTCGAAGTTTAACTTGGGCAAACAAGGTCAGTTTCGAAATCTGTATAGAATCTGGACAGATTCCAAGACTAGACTTGAGAAAATCATAACTCCCAAACTACTAGACCTATGGTAATGAAATTTTACACAAGTAAGATGAAGAAGTTGGCTACAACTTTTTATATACAACACCTCTACCGAAAACATGGTGTAATTCATTTAACTAGCGGCATAACCAAAACTGGTCATGTAGTCCCAAACAACAAGCAATAGATTTATTCAGGTTCTATACTCTTCTAAGATTAAGCGTTCATCGAAGGACTAATAACTTTAGGTTCTTCATTATGAGACACTTAGAGCCAACATAAGGGTAGAAGCAATATGTTTACTTTTTAAATCATTTTAAGCCCGATCTCACATCATGCAAGCAAGAATCGATTTAAGCATACTATGCTTGCCCATATATCCATCCAAGCACATTCTATACATTATATCATCCCATCGAAGAACTCTCTCTTTTTTTAATTATACTATGCATATATATATCCATCCAATAACTCACACAATCTGCATCTCCACCTAGACTTCACACGACGTAACTATTTCATACTTACGCAAACACGCCAAGACCAGAAAACATGGCTTCACAACAATACGTACTGGCCTATTCAAATATCCCTCGCTATCTCTCTGTTTCAGCCCACGCTCCGCATATACAATAACAAGATAACTATCACAACCACTACATCTATTCCCTCCCACCATACAACATAATTAACATGGTTTGCGAAAGAGCTCACCATAACTAAACCAAACTCCCAAAGAAATATCCCTAAATAGAAAATTGACAATCAACAACACAAATGCTCATTCTGTCTCTACCTCTTTCACTATAAAAGCAATGTTAACAAAGAAATATTGTAAAATCATCTAAAATTCATGACCTTCAACTTTTGTATTCAAAGGATAAACAAAGTTTTATTTTATCTCCATTTTTTTAATTTGACTTGTAGGGCGACATACATGATCTGCCACCAGAACCTGACGGAACATGACCCATAAATTCAAAACCTCATAACTCTCTGCATCTAACAAAATTTTACAAATATAAACTCATTGAAAATATTATAATATTCCCTAAAACTTTTATTATAATGAGTGTCTCAGATTTGGTTTCCAAACCAATAAAACAATGCAACTGCTTTGTTGCAAAACTGATAGGTTAGAAACAATGGACAACTAAAATTCAAAATACTATAACTCCTGCTATACTCAACTTAAAACTACAACGAACACGCGTTGGAAAAGTTTGGAAATTGTCCACGACTTTTGCAACAAAGTTGCACCCAAATTTATCTTTATAGCCCTCAACTCTGCATGACCTACAACTAAACTCAGCCTGAGATACTGCACATCAGAGATTCGACTTATATCCGGACAACCACCTCTCCCAATCTATTTAACAGACAATTACAAGTAAATACCCATTAAAAGGTACTAAGAAAAACTAAAGAGAATTCCCAAATTTGGGCTCTGAAACTATCAAAACGCGGTCGATTTATTAGTGGTTTTAACGACACCTAAAGTTCAGACACAACGGTGCAACAACTTCAGAGTAGCCTAACTCCAATTATATGCAATGAAAATTACAAACCAATACTCTTTGGGAAGATCATGAAATTACTAAAACTTTCATAATCCAACAAAACCCAAAATTTACCGTATTCAATGTCTATACTTCCGTACAAAATTAAGGCTGCTATAGGAAACCCATAACTCTCAAATGTTTAGACCAAACTGGGTGATTGAGCATCCTATACAAAGATGAAGAAACCTACTACAAAACATTCTAGATAAGTGAAGCCTGATTCAGCCTCCAACTAATTTAAAATGACTCCCAAAACAAAACAACACCTTACCCATAATAAAAAAACAATATAAAATAAAACCCAAGGCATTGGCAGGTGCGACCCACACTAGGATTTTCCACTACCAAATGGGGATTCAACTCCCCAAAACCTTTAAACCACACTTTACCTAATAGGTTAGAACACTAAGCACAACAATCAACGAATTCATCAACCTCGTTTGTTAATGCCACTAAGGTCAAACATCCATGTATCGACAATGCATGAAACACCTGACATACCCACCTCTAGCACTATAAAACATGGTTGCTATTACACTAGAATCCAACTATTAGAGCTCTCCACAACTATTATGTTGACGTGAAGCAAATGGTGCTCATGTCATGTAACGTATTTTCCTCCTCTCAAAAGAGATAAAATTTGCAATACTCATAAAGCAATGGAGGGATAACAACAAGAAAACTAATGTACTTCTTGACACAGACTCATGCAAAAGCTTCATAAATATTACTTTCAATACTAAAATAATAACACGATACTATGCTCAACAGGAGTAATTGGACGTCAATACGACAATCCACATAACCAAGCTACCTTGATTAACCTCACATACCACAAAACCTACTATTACTGCACTTGAACAATTTGTACCTCGTGATATCACAGGATGCATTCAAAGTAGTAGACATACATGATCTATCAAACCATCATTCATATAAGAAAAATCTCAATCCGATGCAACAACCCCATCATTAAAGAGATAGATGACTAACAAACATAAGCAACTCCCAGTTAAGCATTGACTTCGTTTAAGATAAAGCTGTCCAAATAATGATTCAACAAGCATGCATAGAGAAACTGCTCATAAAAAAATCGAACTGCCATACAATGTTGGCAAATAAAAAAAATATAAAACGGGTTGTCAATATCGCCCACATGACTAGCCTGCAACAACTAAAAACTATGCATAGCCTTTATGGCTATTGAAACAAGCCATAGAAGGAAAACATGCACGACATAAAATCCACTTGAAACCACCCTATTTATTGTTAAAAATAAGGTTGCACATAATAAGAAAACCTATCAGGTAGACATGGTTGGACTTATCAATCTACGTCATCTCACAAATTCACTCGAATTCTAACAGTCTAAAGATTTCATAGACATTACAACGTTGCCTCTGCTCTATAGAGACAAACCAATTATATACTAAGATCAAGTTAGCAAGTAGCCACACTAGCCTAAAAAAAGTGAGGTGCAAAGCATTGCACCCATGGAAATATTACATTGATAAGTTGGGTTGTTACCCAACAGTCAATCAAACTCAACAACACCATAAAACTACATTATATAGTGTTTTCACACTACACCAAGTCGGATTAGACCCAATATACACAAGCTCAATAAACAATCGGTCCTATAAGTACAAGAACCCAAAAATCCTTTTGGGAAAAAAACATCCACAGTCAAGCATATAGAAATATATGATGGTAATATCTCAGAGATTTGAAAACATTACATCCCAAAAAAACATCATGACGATATGTATATAAAACAAGTACATTAGTAGCTTCACTTGCATAATATCTTCAATAACAACCACATCAAGAAACCAATATTAAATAGAAGTAACATATCATATCAAGCATTACATCGTTAACGACATACCCCATCAAACCATAAAGGGATTTGGAGTAAGGAAGTTCTAGTCATCTATACAATAAAATATTAATATGAAAGATATACGAACCCATACCCTTCCTATATGTGCAAGTGTGTCAAATTTATCTTCAAATTGCGTAGAATCTATAGCCTATCCTCTGATACCAACTGTAACACCCCGGGGTCCACAAACACCCCGGAATGCTACTAAACAACACTTCTGACATCTATATATAAAATTTCGGCAGCACCCCCTTTGCAAATTGCATAAATGAGGGGGCAACAGTGTATAAACATATATCATGACAAAAACATACTAAGTATTATTAATCGGCTAGCAAAGAGAAGTTAAACATACGACATGATCTGAATTAACTAGTGCGCACGACTAGTTAAAAAACAAACTTCCTTTGACAATAAGTTCTAATTAAATCATGGCTGCGCCTGGGCAGCGTTATTGTGAGAGTGAAAGTGGACGTGCTGCTACTCCCCTCATTCCCAGCATGTATAAAGTACCTGCATTGAGTAATGCAAGAGTGAGATGACACATCTCAGCAAGTAAAGTAATATCAAACTGTTTAACCACATAAGAACATTGTTTTACCACCACTTGATTCCACAACCTTCTTATTACGAAGGTGCAGCACGTATACAACGTACAACACACCTAGTCACCACACCTTGCAGGTGGAAACCACAATAGTAACATAGTAATGTCACACTTCATATATGCCTCATGAGTGCAAATGTCTGCAAATGCAAGGATGACTTCTGCCTTCATACCTCTAAGGATATGAAGACGCATCGTACCCCTCCTCGGGCAACGTACGATGCTAAAAATGTACCGGTACGGTCGGACCATAGGATCGCGACATAACTTCAAAATGCAAGATGGATGATGCGATGTGCATGTCATGCCTACAACATTTCATATAACGTGATTCAAAAAAATACTTCAACTTCATCCAAGATGGGAATCAACCACATATATCATTACCAAATTATGATCATCCACAATATTAGACAATTGATAATTAATACTTCCAAATAAATAAACTTCATCATAGAATTCAATGATTAACATAATTAAAACTTATGCATACTCAATGACAGGGATTAGGATGCAAGCCAAACGGTAGCAACCACCACTGTATTTACTTGCCTTTACCGGGAGTTCGGGCAAATCCCTAAGTACGATCCGGAAGTCCACCACCTGTTTTTGACACACAACTTAGTGCACCAATTTCACATAATCAGGCTCATAAACGACGCTGCACCTACGCACAAACTCAAACCCCGCCGCGGGTTACATCTCTCCCCACTCCCACCAAACTGCAGCGGCGCTGCTTAATAATTTGATAACTTTAAAATTATGACAGCAGTGGTAACAAACAAAAACTTCAGAGGCATCTACATAAAATTCCCCAAAAGTTTTGTATACAATTTATAATTAAATTCTAACATCTAATTAGCCCAAAACAGTTCACAAGATGAACCCTGTAATCTGTTTTTTTGTCTTTTGGACAACGACATACCCGGATTCAAACAGCGATATCTTTTAAAATATAATTCCAAATCAAGCGCATAAGTACTCATTTGAAAGATAAGACAAAGCCCTACATGATTATCATACTGGTTAACACTAATTACCCACGAAAAATTCCTAGAAACTGCTAATACTACTGCTGTTCACCCACCTGAAAAATCTGTTTTTTTGGACAGCAACATAACCGGATTCAAACAACGATATCTCCTAAATTATAACTCCGAATCGAGCGCATAAGTACTCGTTGGAAAGGTATGACAAAGATCTACCTGATTCTCTCACTGATCCCCACTAATTGCCCACGAAAAATTCCCAGAAATCCCTAGAACTACTGCTGTTCGTCCACCCACTAAATTTCTGGACAGCACCTCTACCAAATTGCATAGGTAAACATATAACCAATTGGATTGTAGCACAAATACAACAAAATGATCACGAAAATCACCTTGGGTTCCTCCTTTCCTCCTTCTTTTCTTCCTTCTTCCTCCCTCCAAACTCCCATGGAAGACTCGCACCCACACGACGGACACCAAGCGGGGAGGCTCCACCTTGGAGAGGAAGAGGTGGGGTGGCGGCTAGGGTTGAGGGGTGGAGCTGCAATCACTTGGGGAAGAAGGAGAGGGATTGGGGCGGCTGCAAGAGTGGAAGAGAGAGGGGTGGGGGCGGCCAAAGGGGTGGGGAGTGAGAGGGAGGGGGCGGCTAGGGTTAAGGGGGGGAAACTAATGGGCTCCCCACCGCCGGATCGAGATCCACGGCCCAAACTCGCTCTCACGTCTGCTCCCGACCCCAGCACACAAATCCAACAAGTAATCTACTGTTTTACTGGTGAATGCTTCCTAAAAAAACTCCAACCCCAACTACACAGATCACGAAAGAAAAGGGAAAAATAAATTTAACTTCTTTTCAGAAAATTGGGTATCACAGCAACCCATCAGTGGTAGAGTTCAGCAGCGACTCTGACAAGATTCAGGAGGAATCACCGGTTCCCTCTCCTCCGCCTCGTCGTTCCCTCTCCAAGATAGGACGTGGCTCTGGCCGGATGGAAGGAGAGGGATCCTCGATGCCCTCGCAGCCTGCTCGCGGGAGGCACCAAAAGGTTGGCGCCACTCGTCCTTGTCGCATCACCTCCTCCTCAGGATACGCTCCTTGCCAGGAGGAGGATGGAGCGTTCGACGACGTCGTCGACCTTCCGCCGTCTGACGCTCTCTACATCACCGGCCTGCACATGCATCCGGAGAATGTTTCTCGGGGACCTAATGAACCTTCAATCGTCTTCTTTCTAAAGGGAGTGGACACCCTTCAACGTCTAAGGTTCACTAACCCTACTTTCACACCTCGTCATCCTGGTGTCCAGGACCCTCGGATCTGGAATCTTTTCTAGGCTTATTTCTATAATTTAGTCATCTTGTCCAAGAAACACACAGTCGTTAGGCATCGGTTTATTGACTGGGAAGGATGTGAGAATATGGGAGATGCTGACATGACGTCAGCTCTCCGTAACCTGGAGAGAAAGGGGTTAAAAATATTATGACAATGGAATACCCCTAGAACGACGAGGTGGCAGCTCAGTTCTATGCCACCCTCTGGGTCAAGAAAGTAGATGAAGAAGCTGATGGGTATGATTACCCAGTCATGTATTTCTTCATCCAGGGGAACTGGCACAAAGTCAGCTATCGTCGTTTTGCCCACATTTTGGGCTTCTCTGATGCTGATATTCAGGGCAGCAACATGAGAGTTCATGACATTAGGCTGTCCATGCGGGAAGAGACTGAATTTATTCATGTCTCTATGAATCGGGAGTTCTGGACCACCGCCAACATGCATAGGTACTACAGGTACCTTAACTCTTTGTCCAGGATGACCGTTCTTCCGAAGGGCGGGAATCAAATGAACGTCCTTGGGGAGAGTCAGGTCTTCCTTCTTCTCCTTGCTCCCAACAGTCTCACCCGCATCAATGTGTTTGACATGAGCTGGGAAGAGATCCTTCGTGCTTCCTGGTCTCCTCTCAAGGGATGTCTTCATGCACCCTTTATTATGAAGATGATCTAAGTAGTCACCTAGACTTACTTTGAAAAACCTATCAAACACTCCCGCTACGTACCCTACTAGGTTGATTCCACCAACCCAGCTGCTCGTACAAAGTGGGATTCCTCAGGGTCTGGAGGCCCTGCTTCGAGCCACCTCCTCAGCCTCCACATCACCCATCCTCCTCTTGCGCCGCCGCTACCTCACGTCCGATGGACCGCAGCGGGAGAGGAAGTGGTCCGGGCCAGGGACGGGGTAGAGGTCGGGGATTTTTTATTCGTCTGGCCAAGGGCCTTCCTGGTGTCTTCACCATGTGTCGCACCCGGGCGGTCGAGGAGTCTGTGCGCCGTCACAGAATTGACCGGTTGCATGAGGATTTTCTTTATTATGCAGCCAAGACAGGTCATCCTCTCCCTCCCGGGTCCCCTCCACCTCCAGCCCCTACCTTCCCCGCACACCTTAATGAGTGGCACCAACAGGAGTTTGGTGTGACATTCATTACTTCAGAGGATGAGGTCGAGGACTTTGATGACCCCTACTACACCTCAGATCCTCCTCATCCTCCTCATCCCTATTTGGGTCAGGGACCCACTCCTGGTGACCCCAGGCCATCCGGCTCTGGTCACTATCCTCCTCCTCCCTACCCGGGTCCGGGACCCATTCCTGGTGACCCGCGGCCTTCCGGCTCTGGTTACCATCACCACCCTCCTCCTCCACCTCCTCCTCATCATCGTACGTCTTTTGCATCCAGTTTTTCTGCGGGTGATGAGCCCCCTAGGGACTCCCCACTCGAGGAAGACATGATGCAGACCTTCTTTCCCGACTACACATCCTATCCTCCGTCCTATCCTCCTCCTAGAGGATATTGATTCATGTGTCTTCTTCTCCCTCCCTCTTTGTTTTTGGTACTTGCTACCAAAAAGGGGGAGAAAATCCAAATTTCTAGTCATTCTGTTTGTGGTTCTTTTGGTTTTTTTTATTTCTCTTTTGATTATTGTTTTGTTTTGGCCATTGTTGTGGCTTGTATCCTCTTATTTATGTATGAAATAAAATTTCTAGTCATTTTGTTTGTGGTTCTTTTGGTTCTTTATTTCTCTTTTGATTATTGTTTTGTTTTGGCCACTGTTGTGGCTTGTACCCTCTTATTTATGTATGAAATAAAACTGTTGGCTTATTATTCAATGTGATATGATGGTCTTCTGGCCATCATCATTTGTCCCATCAGTTTGTAATGATTACTTTGCTATGAAGTAAAAATGATGTGTGGTTAGAGATAGTCATATGCATCACAACTCCTTTTATGACACTCTTGCACCCCTCGGATGATTGTATTTAGTATGAACTTGGTCACTATCTCTAAATGTGTTGCTCACAAGACATATTATGTCAACACACTGGATTCACATTCGTGCACACATTTAGGGGGAGCCATCTACATACAATCATTCAAAAGAACTTTACTATTTCAAATGTTTATCTTTTTGACCTTAATTGTTTTGGCATCAATCACCAAAAAGGGGGAGATTGTAAGTGCAATCAACCCCAAGTGAGGGTTTTGGTGATTTAATGACAAAACAAATAAGGGTACTAACAGTTTTTGTTCCTAGTGTATGATTAGAAAGAAATATGAACTTAAGGAAGCATCGAGGACTTCATGCAACGGTCGTATACAATTTTATGTAACTCTTGAGTTGCATGATGTAATTCTTCCTTATTCTTTTTCGCACAGGTAATGGTGTTTGCTATAGCTCAAGTCCCCAAATTCAAAAGCTATTTTTGAAAACCAAAAATCACTTTAACATTCTTTGGTTGACTGTGGTTAGGTTTGAGAAACCTAGAGTGTTCTTGCTGAAAAGCAGCTGAACTTCTTCAACTGCAGCTGAGCTTTCCAGCTGAACTTGACTTCAGCTGAGTTGAGCTTCTTCAGCTGCAGCTGAGCTGGACTTCAGCTGAGTTGAGCTTTCTCAACTCCAGCTGAACTTCAACTTCAGTTGTGCACCTCTTTGACCATACACTAGCTGAACTTGTCTCCGGGCAGTTGAGCTAGGGTTTTCTCTCCTAAACTCTCTAGTCTAGACCAGCTGAACTGGTCCTGAGGGGCAGTTCAACTGGTCTCTGACCCCTGTGACTTCTGACCTACAGTCTGCCAGTCAGACTGGCAGTCAGGTCACCAGAGTTGTGAGGGGGCGGTTCAACCGGTCCTGTCAAGCCTGACCAGCCTGTAGGTCAGTCTGCCAGTCAATCTGGCAGTCAGACTAGCAGACAGTCTGCTGACCTGCCAGGGGGCGGTTCAACCGGTTTTCAGTGGGGTTCCTGGTCACACGGCTAGTTTTTGAGTCGTGGCTATAAATAGGACCCTCCACCCCCTTCTTCAATGCTGTTGTACACTTACACATTTATTGCTCACCTACCTTGAGACAAAGCACTCCTCTTCCCCCTCTCTCTCTCACACTTAAAATCTTCCTCAAGATTCAACCTTGTTGGAGGAGCTCTTGGGTGTGAGGTTTGTGCTTGTGCTCACGATTTGGTTTTCCTCTCCCATCTCTTTTAAAATCTTGAGCTTGTGCAAACACCTCTTGTGCGTTCTTGGTGTTCTTGAAACCCTAGGTTTCAAGACCGTTTGAGGTTGCTTGGAAGTCTCCAAATTTGTGGACGACCCCAAGAAGTTTGTATTACCCGCTCTTTGAACTAAGATAAGAAGAGATTGCCTTGACCTTTGTGGTCGGCTTTTGGAGGATTACGGTTGAAAAAGACCCGACCCTTTGTGGGCTCCTCAACGGGGAGTAGGACACCTTTGTGGTGTGGCCGAACCTCGGGTTAAATCTTGTGTCTTGTGTTCTTGCTTGTCTTTAACTTAAGATATTCTTACTTGCAAGATTGACATATAGATTTTCTCGTAGTGTGGATCTAGAAGTGAAATAGCTCTTATATATTCATCTTCACATTTTAACTTAGTTATACTTCACTTCTCAAAAGGACTCGCAAAATACTTTTTCGAGTAGATTATAGTCTAAAGTTTATAAAACAGTTGCATTGGTTCAGAGTGGTTCAACTTGCCCACGTAGCTGTTGAACCGGCCTGCACCAGTTGAACTGTGTATTTAACAATCTTTTGAAGTTTGTTGTGAAAAATTTCAGATTAGCCTATTCACCCCCCCCCCTCTAGGCTACTTTCACTATGCAAAGCAATCATTCATTCAACACATTTGGGAAATGACAAAAGAACAATACACCAAACATATGCAACAGAGTGTGAAAGCATCTAGGCCCCTGGTTGATTTTAGTGATTAATGACAACATAAGATTATATGTGACTAACGTGTGTTTTGCAGAGCAAATGGGAAGTTAGGTCGCATTACACGAGGTTGCGTTGCAATGGTGAAAACAATCCCTCAGATGAGAACTTGAAGCGACGACTGAAAAAGGCGAATCAAAAGATGAAGGTCTTAATATTCCAAGTGTCGAAGGAGTTGTGGACACTTGGTATAGAATTAGGTCTTCTGTTTTTATTTTAGCCGTACCATAAAGAGGGGTTGTGGATGAGTAGTTTGACCAAGAGAATTCTAGTGTAGTGTTGGTGCATGTTCACACTCACAACTAGTTCTAGGTGTCACTCTATAACACACTCACGAGTTAGAATGAAATCGGGTTAGAAAAACCAAAGAAAAAGAATTTGGGTTTGCTGTCTTAGGGTTACCGGACTGTCTGGTGCACCCTTTGACAGTGGGGTCAACCAGACCCGGGGGCTGTCCCTCTGCCCCTGAGAAACCCGAGAGCGATGAGTTCGCAGAGCCGATTTTTAGCGCACGAACCAGACTGTCTGGTGCACACCAGAAAGTCACTGTTCACGGTCTGATGCGCCTTTAGAGCAACGGCTAGCTGTCAGAACTAGCCGTTGGAGTGCCCCATTGGCGCACCGGATTGTCCGGTGCGCCCATGCGCAGAAAGCTCCAGCAACAACTAGTTTGGTGGTTGGGGCTATTTATACCCCCTCCACCAGCCACATTAAGTGTCTTGCTGCCCACATTCAAGTGTATTCATTGCTAGTGCATTGAAAGATCCACAAATCCTAGTGAGGTGATTAGAAAATCATAATCCCGTGTTAGGACCTCATTAGTGCGCATGAGAGCCACCTAGAGCACACACCACATGCATTAGGCTTCTCTTAGTCAAGTGAAAGTCTATAACTTGTTACTCTTGGTGATCGGCATCACCTAGATGGCTTGGTGACGATTGGAGTGCGGTGATCACCCCGGAGGACTTATTGGTGACCCGACTCAAGTTTGTACGCATTCGTGAGGGATCCACTGTGCTGGAGTGGCAAAGGATCATCTCATAGAGAGCACTTGGTTCTTGCAAGGACAAAGGGGAGCAATACCCTTGCACGGGTGCTCCAACGAGGACTAGGGAAGAGTGTCGACTCTTCGATACCTCGACCAAAAAATTGGAGGAGTCTTCTTACCCTTGCTTTACATTCCGCATTTACTTTGAGCATTTCACTTTGTGTAATTGCTTAGCTAGTATTTGTAGTAATGACTTAGGGTTGTTGTTAATCTAAGTTGTATTTACTTATTGCTAGTAGTTGGGTGAAGTTGGGCTCATTTTTAGGGTTTAACTTTTGTTGGAATTTTATAAAAGTCCAATTGACCCCCCCCCCTCTTGGGCATCGTGATCCTTTCAGAGTGAACACAAGTTCGATAGAAAAGTATAAACACAAAAGTGAATTCAAGGCTCTAGGGTAGATTAATATACCTAGAGGCCTATGGTTCTTTAAGTAATGCCTATCTCAGTCAATTACATTACCTAACTACATTTACCTTAATGAATTATTTACCTAATTAAAGTTATTCCAGGGATGGGATCATATATTACATGGGATTAATTTCACAAAGTTAACCACTTAACTATTCATTAGGGTTTTATTTTTATTCTCCCTTTATTAAATAATCTATCACTTTGAATTAACCTATTGTCTAGCCATAAAATTAAGACATGCAAACAGTGAATGATTGTAATTTATACAGATAGAGAATAACATTATGAACATTTTGCAATTTAAACCACCTAATTTGGAGTTCATATGCAAAAGATATGAAATCCACAAGTTTTAGAATTCAAAAACACTAAATTAAACCTATTTCTGTGATTAAAATAAAGTCTAGGGGCTTCTCTACAAGAAACCAGAGGCCTGAGTGCATTAAAACAGGACCGCGAGTTGTTTTCCAAGAAACTTGGGGTCTCTTTTACAAAACAACCATCCGAAGGGGTATTGACACCCTCAGCGTTGGATCTCGGATCAACGTCCGAGATTAGATCGGCAGATGAGCACGCGGGCGCGGGAGAGAGGGCGCGACTGACAGGTGGGCCAAAGTGGGTAGTGGCCTGTGCCCAGTGGCAGGGGTGCGGGTGAGGGAACAGATCCGAGCTGCCGGATCTCGAGCGAACGGTTAGGATTAGATCTACACTATTTAAATATGGGTCGTCCGATCTTAGGTGAACGCCTGAGATCCCACGGCAAGCCTGGACAGGTTTTCTCTAGTCGCCAGCGGTGGCGCCGCTCGCCGAGGGCCTTGGGGCGCCGGGAAGGGCTTAGGTGAGTTCAGGGCGACATGGCAAATGTGGTCGTGGGCATGACACTGGCGCAGAGGCATAGGAGGGTGGCGATCCGCGGCGAGATGGCTCGGCGATGTTGCCTCACTCCAGTGAGCAATTGCGCGTAGCCGAGAGTGGGGAAAAGGGAAATAAGGGGTGGGATGTTGGTTACCTCGAGGGGAGTCTCCAGGTCCCTTGAATGGCGGCAGGGACGCGGTGAGGCCTCGGGTCGACGACGGCGGGGCTCCGGCTGCATGGTGGAGGTCCGGTGAGCGTGGCAGAGATAAATAGAGAGGGAAGGGGCGAACCGAGGGGTGTCCCAGGTTGCTGGCGTTGAGGCGAAGCTCACCGAGGCTACAGACACAGCGGGGACTCGAGGCAGCCGTGGAACAAGCCTGAGACCACGGCGGACGGCGGCAGGGCTCCTCTGGTGCGCGCGGTGCGAGGTGGGTGCTGGAGCTCTGCGAGTGTGCGAGTGAGGGAGGAGGGAGAGCGAGTGGGGTGCGGGCAGCTAGAAATGGCTGGGGCGGGCACGGCCTCGGCGTGTGTCGTGGGCGCGGAGTCCACGGCGTGCACGCGGACAGTTAGGGGTGACAGGTCTGACGGGCGAGGCCCGCTCCGCAGAGAGAAGACGGGGCGCGCGCGCGAGGGGAAACGGCGCCGACAGGTCGGCCCCACCGGGTATAGGGAGAGAGGGAGCGGGGATGCCAGGCGCGGTTTGACGCTGACATGCAGGGTCTGCATGTCAGTGGGAGGGTGGGCGCACGGGGCTGGACCGAGCTAGGCTGAACTAGATTAGGCTAGGCTGAATTGGTTTCTCCTTTTTCCTTTGAATTTCTACTTCCTTTTTTATTTTCTCTATTGAATTCAAATCAAATCAAACCACAAATTCAAATTCAAATATTTCAAACATGTGCATCAATCAAAAACAAAATTTGGGCTCAACATGATGCAAACATTCATATCTCCCTTAGGTTTTAATATTCTAAAGAAAATAGTACATCTCTCACATAAGTAACCCATAATTCTATTAAAAAGAAGAGAGGGAAATCTATAGAGGTGTGAAAAGGAGTAACACCTGAATTTGGTAGATATTAGAGAAGAAATTTTATACCCCAAATTCAGGGTGTTACAAACCTATCCCCTTAAAAAGAATCTCGCCCTCGAGATTCAGAGTTGGCTAGCAAAGAGTTCTGGATATTTGGCTATCAGATCATCTTCTCTTTCCGAGGTTGCTTCTTCCTCTGAATGGTGGCCACACTTGACTTTGCACATTCTGATGGTGCTTCTTCGAGTGACCTTGTCTGCTGTCTCTAGAATTTGAGTTGGTTTCTCGATATATGTTAGGTCTTCTTTAACTTCGAGATCCTCGGTTGGCAATTGATCTTCTGGCACTCGCAAACACTTCTTCAACTGGGACACGTGGAACACATCATGCATGACTGATAGACTTTTTGGTAGGCTGAGTTGGTATGCCACTTCTCCACGTCTTGTCTGGATCTGGTATGGTCTGATGTATCGAGGTGCTAGCTTTCCCTTGACTCCGAACCTTCTAACTCCTCTGGTCGGTGACACCTTCAGATAAATATAGTCTTCCTCTTTGAAACTCAGCTCTCTTCTTCTAGTGTCGGCATAGCTTTGTTGCCTGGACTGCACTGTCTTCAGATTCTCTCGAACCATTTTGATATTCTCTTCAGCTTCAAGCAAAATATCTAGACCAAACACCTGCCTTTCACCGGGCTGGTCCTAGTGCAACGGAGTTCGACAATTCCACCCATAGAGTGCTTGGAACGGTGACATCTTCAAACTGGCCTGGTAGCTGTTGTTGTTAAAGAATTTTGCATAAGGTAGCCTCTTGTCCCAACCTGACTTATCTTGCAAAGCACAAGCTCTCAACATGTCTTCTAGGATCTGGTTGGTTCTCTCATTCTGACCATCTGTCTGTGGGTGATAAGCTGAACTGAACTTCAAGTGCGTGCCCAAAGCTTCCTGTAGCTGCTGCCAAAAATGAGAAGTGAACTGGGTTCCTCGGTTGGACACTATCTTCTTCGGAACACCATGCAAGCATACTATCCGAGACATATATAATTATGCCAACACGACACTATTGTAGCTGGTCTTGACTGGTATGAAATGAGCCGCCTTTGTTAAGCTATCCACTACTACCCAGATGGAGTCATAACCAGCTCGAGTGAGAGGCAAACTGACTATAAAATCCATCCCTATCACATCCCACTTCCATTGAGGAATCTGCAACGGCTGCAACAAACCTGCGGGCCTTTGATGCTCCACCTTAATTATCTGACAATTGTCGCATATGGCACCATACTCTGCGATCTCCCTTTTCATACTGTACCACCAGAATCTTTTCTTCAGGTCTTGGTACATCTTCTCGCTGCCAGGATGTATGGAATAGGCTGTTTGATGAGCTTCCTTGAGGATCAACTCCTGAATCGATTTAATGTCGGGAACACACAACCTGTCTTTGAACCATACTACGCCTTATGTGTCTTCCTGGAAGTCTTTGCCTTTCCCATCTAGGATTAGCTGCCGAATTTCATTAATCTTCTCGTCATTTATCTGCCCATCCTTGATATCTCATTCTAGGGTGGATTCCAGCTCAACTGTCACTCCTTGAGTGCTGTTTAGAAATCCGAGACTCAGCCTGTCGAATTCCTTTGCTAGTTCATATGGCATTGGGCGAGCGGCCATCATGTTGACTTGGCATTTCCTGCTCAAGGCATCTGCAACCATGTTGGCTTTGCCTGGGTGATAATGTATCTCTAGCTTATAGTTTTTGATCAACTCCAGCCATATTCGCCACCTCTTGTTTAACTCTAACGGGGTGAATATATACTTAAGACTCTTGTGGTCAGTGTAAACATCACACTTCCTTCATGTTCGCTTCCTTACCTAAATATATTCTTCACAACTAATTAGATACAACACAGGAAAAGGAAAAGCCATGCTCATGCGAACTCACCAATAGAGCAACCTAATCTATACAACAATATGCCAAGTGAGAACTCGCCAACAGACAACAGGAGCCAGAGATTGCACGGAAGGGAGGTCGAGAGCGGATACGAGGAGGGAACTTAGAACTCACAAAAGCGAAGTAGTGAATGCGCGGTGGCCAGTGGCGCCTGGGTGTCGCCCGTCCTGGACCCCGATCGAGCCTATCGCCTACGTCGGTGGCCTGAGCACCAAGTCGCGGTGCTATGAGGAAGGTGTTGGAGTCGGACCGACGACAACAAAGGGATGGATCTCGGACGACGGGCAACGGCGTAGTGAGCGTCTGGGCGAGCGCAGTGCACCGTGGAAGGGGCGAGTATGAGTGCACAAGTGTGTGGCTATCTCTGACTAGGGTTTTTCACTAAGCGTAATTGAGTTGGGCTAGCGTATTGCTAGTTGGGCTGCCTCCGAGTGCGTTGGGTGGGCTGACAAACCCTCGAGTGAATATAAAGAACTGCTCTGAACCCAATTTAATTAGGGCCCCCGTAGGCAAAATTTAAACCCGCCCCAAACACCGCCGGATCTAAAACCGCGGGGACCCGACCCGAACCCGCACCATTGCCAAGTGAAAGGGAAATAGGGTCAAACCTTTTCCTAAATAATTTTGGTGGTTGAATTGCCCAACACAAATAATTGGACTAACTAGTTTGCTCTAGATCATACATTCTACAGGTGCGAAAGGTTCAACACAAACCAATCAAAAGAACAAGTTAGGCTTCAAAAAAAGGAGCAAAATGGAAACCGAAGTGTGCCCTGGTCTGGCGCACCAGACTGTCCGGTGTGCCACCGGACAGTGTCCGGTGCACCATGGTGAATCAGCTCAAACTCTTTAGCTTCGGGTTTCCCAGGCGCAGCTCCGCTATAATTCACCGGACTGTCCGGTGTGCCACCGGACTATCCGGTGCACCAGCGGAGCAACGGTTATCTGCGCGCAACGGTCGACTCTGACAGGGAATAGTGCAGCACAGTGAATGCGACAGCAGTCAGAGCAGTTGGTCAGAGGGGCACCGGACTGTCCGGTGTCGCACCAGACTGACCGGTGCCACATGAGGACAAAGCCTCCAACGGTCGACCAGCTCCAACCCTGACGAACAGGATGACGTGGCGGCGCACCGGACACTGTCCGGTGCGCCATCGCCAGCAGCCTTCTCCAACGGCTACAATTTGGTTGGTGGCTATAAATACCACCCCAACCGGCCACTTCAAGGGGAGGGAGTCCAAGCAACATTCCAAGTCATCTAGTTGACATACTTAAGCCCTCCCAACCACATATATTCATTGATCCATCCTATGCGCAAGATTTAGGCCACTACAACGAACACAAGTGCCACAAAAAGAGAGCTAGTAAAAGAAAGCCTCTCATGTGAGTCTAGCAAGAGTGCCTTGTGAGAATCATTGAGAGTTAGTGAGCACTACATCTTGTGATCATTTGTGCGTGGAGTTTTTGACTCCCATTGAACTTCCTCCAAAGTTTTGGGGGCTTGTAAAAGCTAGCAAGAGACACCAAAGAGTGTGGTGGTCCTTGCGGGGTCTTAAGTGATCCTTGAGAAGAAGGAGAGCTCGCCGGTCTTTGGTGATCGGTGGAGAGAGGGAAAGGGTTGAAAAAGACCCGTCCTTAGTGGACTCCTCAACGGGGACTAGGCCTTCGAGGGCCAAACCTCGGTAAAACAAATCACCCGTGTCTCGTGTGCTTATTGCTTGTGATTTGTTTGTTCTCTCCCTTTCTAAGTTTTTCTTGCACTATTCTTTGCTAATACTATTTGGTGTTGCTTTAAGTTAAATTCTCATCTAGTGAAGCAACACCTTGCAAGAAAGAACTTGTGTTATTACTCTTCTTATCTAAGCCCTCGTGATTTATTCTCATAGACTTATTAGTAGTATTGATTTATCAATTCCGCATTATTTGAAAGCAATACTCTTTACAAGCAAGGACTTAGTTTTTATACTCCGATAATTGTATATCTTGTTCTAACCACTAATCAAGGGATCTAGTTGGGGGATAAAGTTTTAATTTTCAGGTTTCGCCTATCCACCCCCCTCTAGGCAACTTTCAATTGGTATCAAAGCTAGGCACTTCATATTGAGTCTAACAACTCAAAGTGATGGCTCATAGAAGATCCCAAAAGAACAAGAAGACAACTTCGAAGGAGAACAGGGAGGTAACTCTTGAGATATTACTTTCCGATTGTTCTAATTATGATTCATGGTCTACTAGAGTGATAAATGCTTTTAGAACCGTAGATCCACAATTAGAACAAATCTTAGACAAGAGTATTATTCCTCCTAGTTATGATAGGAAAAATGCTTCCGAGGAAGATCAAAGATTTATACGCTTAAACTATCTAGCTTATGACATCTTAAGTAATTCTCTTAGCAAAGAAGATTATCATGCCTTCATAATGAATTATAATGAATCTATTCGTGATGCGCATGATATTTGGACTAGAATTAAAACTAAATTTAATGAGTCCAAACATGATAGTTCATTGTGTGCTTCTACTTCCTTTTGTCTTTGTGATACTAACCCTTGCAAGGAAGAAGAAGAAAATGACCGATGGAGACCAAACGATGAATCCACCTCTCCAAGAGGTTTGTCTTCCCATTTCGATTCCCACATATGTTGTGTGGCTAATGAAAATGATAGCGGAAGCACAAACGAGGATGAGGAGGAAGAAAGAAGCTTCATGCAACTCTACGCTCGCCTAAGCCAAGAAGATAAGGCGGTCATGCTCAAACTTCTAGAAAGAGCGAGAGAGCAAAGCGAAGCTCGTCAAAGGCTAGAAAATATTCTCTCCTTGAAAATGCTATACTTTGACGAGTTGACTAAAGAACATGAGGAGCTAAAGTGCTCTCATGTTGATTTGGTCCAAAGGTATGAAACTATTTCAATTGAGCAAGATAACGCTTTACATTGTATCGCTCAATTAGTAAATAGGAATGCCTTGCTTAAGGACCAAGTAGAAAAGCTAAAAGATGAAAATCTAGCTTTTCAAGAAAAATATGATATGCTCCTATGTTCTCATGAAAATCTTATGGATGATCATATCATATTAAATATTGCTCATGAGGTTGTGATAGAAAACTTAAAATCCCAACAACCTCACTCATGCACATGTATTCAAATTGAAACTACATTACCATGTGCTAATGCTTGTTGTCCGTCGACAAGCAAATCTTCCTTTGAGCTAGAATTTGCAGGAACAAAAGAAGATACATATCAAAAGCTCAAAGAAGAAAATGAGAGGCTAAAGATGAGCTTGACACAACTTAAAGGGAAGTGTATTGCTCAACCTTCTCAAGACAATCGTGATCTCATGGTGAAGAAGCTTGAGACGGGAACAACCGTGGCATGCACTAAAACCCTTAAAGAAAATGTCAAAGATTTGAGGATTGCCAAGAGGAGGGAACAAAAGAAGAAAATCAATACCTCTTCCAAAAGCCTCAACCATGCCTCCATAAAAGGTAACATCCAAGGTAATAATCAAGTCATACTTAATACAAAGAAATGGCTTGATTATTAACAAGGATGATAAACTTTGTTTTAAATGTTCAAAGAAGGGACACTTTATTAAATCTTGTCCCCATTTGAAACAAAAAGGCATAGTGTTAGAAAAGAAAATGTTCACTAACCATGTAGCAAGAAAGAAACAAGAAAAGAAGAAATCTTTAAGACTTGAAGATCGCCTTTGCTACATATGCCGAAAGAAGGGACATCAATGCAAGGATTGTCCCATTGGTAACAACCCCACTCCTAGCATGTCAATTATTTCTCATGTAACTATGCAACCCAAAATTACAACTTGTGTTAGAAAGGTAATGAGTTTACCAGGTGCTAACACAAAGGACTCTTGGGTTCCTAGATCTTTGTTGACTAACCATGATGGACCCATCAAGCGATGGGTACCAAAATATGCTTGGCAAGCTTTGCAGGAGAAGGAGATGATATGAAGCTTTGGGGTGCTTGAGAGAGTCAAGTCAATTCTTGTTAACTCAAGCTATCAATCTTCAATGATCTATATCCATGATTGACCCAAGGTTATTTTTCAAATTACTATATCTTAAACTCATATCATCTCGAGGGGAGATATTGATGTTGTAGGAAATAAAGAATTATCCTGTGCCAAAAAGTCAAGACCTACAACATGGAGGAAAGCCAAAGGATGGTAACATTTATGCTTTTAAGTATAAGTATCTTAAAATATCATTTATTATGTGTCTTGTGTAGTCACATAGAAAAATGAAGCACTTCAAATATCTTTAAATTATGTCGCCATTCTTTGAAGAAATTTCTCTCATATGGTAGATTGCATATTCATCATTTCTATACTTTGGCAATCTACATGCTTTTAATAAGTACCCCATGGCATGTTTTACACTAATTATCTTATTATTGCCATGATTCTAGATATAGAGAGATATTCCAAGTTCCTAAAAGAATAAGGTGTCATGTAAGAAATTCAAATCCTTAGGACACTTATAAAAGGAAAATTCTCTCTATAACTAGAATAGTGAGACTAATGCTTTTATCTAAGTAACCCATGTAGTCTCACTAGTAGAGAATAATTTTCTCTTTGGAAGTGTGCAATATAACATAAAAAGAAAAATCAATCCAATGACTTATGTTGTTGTGCTTCTTGCCTAAGTTGGATATGATTCTTCTATATTTATCGCTCTCCTTGTTATGAATTAGATTTATTCCCATAATCTTAAAGAATCATCTATGCTTGTTTTATGAGTTAAAACTTAGCATATATCATGGAATAGTCTAGTTCATATTATAAAGTTTCCATGCGTTAGTAATCCACTCTTCAATTCCTTATCAAAATGATTACAAAAGGGAAACTAGTGCTTGTGTTACTAATGACATATCTCTTGAGCTTACTTATGAAAATCTACAAGAGAGTAAGTACAAATTTAAAGCCACAAACCTAAAAGGTTACTCTTCACTCAAAGGAAGAAAGGTAAAAGCAAAGGTATGGTAACTCATCTTCTTAATCAAATATAGTTCCCATCAATAGTTGTTTACTCTAATTTATCATATTCTACCTATGTGATGAATATATTCTTTATTGGACCAAAGTCGGCTAGATGTGCATTCAATCTCATTCTCATAAAATGCACTTGTCCATTAGAATCTATTTCATGCCTTTGCTATATATGTTCTCATATTGATTTGCTTCTAAGTAATGATTAACGAATTCAATATGAAGAAGTAAATTTCCTAAGATTGATCAAAATGTTTAAAAAGTGTATATTCCTTTTTCTTAAATGATGTGCACTAATGTTAAGAAGTTTACTTCATATCTATGTGACTTATGGATGATGAATTGTTCTTATTTTCTATCTAAAGAAATCATCGTTCATCATATACTCCCTTGTGCTATTAACATCTTTCTTGAGTATTTTCAATAAGTTTGGAAAGAAAAAGAAACAACTACAAAGGGAGCACACTCACATGAAAGAGAAAGACATCAAGAGCAACAACACCTACTTGGATAATGAGATCTTCAAAACAATCAATGGTGTTGTTGTAAGTACTCTAAACCTTTTTCATTGTGAGAATACTAGGCATAAGTTACTTATTGCAAATCTTATAAGCCTTGATCAAGATGTATAATGCTTCTCCCTATTTGTCTTTAAAGAAAATTCATCCATTCAATTCATTCAAATACCTGATGCATATCTTTAGGGGGAGCCTCTTTCTATATCTTGATTATGTTGAGACTATCGCTTTATCTTAGTAATCTCATATAGTCTCTTGCATGAGAATAAGTTTCTCATGAAGTATGCTACTACTTTTCAATTCTTCTTGGTAAAGTAATGTCATCTTTATCGAAAATTGTATCCCTCATTGCTAAAGTAGCATATTTACTGGATTCTCCTATTTTAAGCTTATCTAATGCATATGTTGTTCTTTTGATCACATCTGTTATTTGTTTGATCATTGAATAACTCCAATTAACACTTATGTCTCTTAGTGCCGCATATTCTATCAATCAACATCTATCTTGGTATGCACTAAGTTAAAAGGAGAATTCATGATTCATCTATGCAATTAGTGATCCATTTGATATATGCTGACAATGACTTAGAAAAGGATCACTAGTTGTAGAACTCTCTCTTGTGCAAAACATTTTCATATATTGTCTTGAGTATAGGTCTTAAGAGGCTAAGACTAAGGACAAAGCACAATAAAGAGAACGTCTCTCTGTGAAGGTACAAAAGGGTAACACAACTTCCTTTCATTTTAACTTGTACCTAAATCTTCCTTTTTCATACTTTCTTTGCATATCTTGTATAAAAGGAAGAGAAAGCATGTTCACGCCTAAGCCCCGCTTCATACCTAGTTTAACTTCTTAAACATTCATTCTTGCATCTTTGTTAAAACTAGGTGAAGTAATTTTATTGTCAAAGAGCTTAAAGCTTAACCTTGTAACGAGGATAAGCTGCCTTTGTTCCAAAGGTGGATGGTCCTTAAGCCTCTTTGAAATCCTTAAGGGTAAATGCTTAAGATGTTTCTAACATGCTTTCATAAGTGCATAAACTGTCATGAGCATCACACTTATACTATGACACAATGCACTTCACATTCTCTATGATATAGACATAATCTCATTAACCTAATTATGTGCACTTGGCATTCAAGACCAAAAATTTGTATTCCTCTCAAAGCACATATTTAGGGGGAGCAATCTATATTATATAGAATTGTTTAAGCTTAATTGACATATCCTTTTAATCATGTCTCTTTCCTTTGGTACATTTGCATATTTCCTATCTCTATTGTGCCAAGGCTAAGACTAATACGTTTCCATGAGCATATCATGTATTAAGTCTTAGATTGAAAGGGAAATGGAGTATTCGGCAAAGACATCGCTTCCACTCTACATCTTCGGTATTATCCTTCCTTGTCGGTATTCCGCCAGCCCTCTAATTTGGTATAATCTTCACTCGTATACTATTTACCAAAGGGGGAGAAAGTAGTTACAAAGGGCTTATATTTCACTCACAAGTATCCGTTTTTGGCGATTCATGCCAAAGGGGGAGAAAATATTAGCCCAAAGCAAAAGGACCGAACCACCACCAATTTCAAAATTTTAGTCTTTCAATTTGTATTTAAAGAAGTGTTTTCAAATTGGTATCTTATTTTTGATACAATTTCAAATTGGTATAACCTCTCTTAAAATTAATATCTAAAAACCCTCTTGAACACTAAGAGGAGGATTTCATTGAGGGGGAGTTTTGTTTAGTCAAAGGAAAAGCATTTGAAACAGAGGGAGAAAATTTCAAAATCTTGAAAATGCTTCTCAAAATCTTATTCATTTACCTTTGACTATTTGCAAAAAGACTTTGAAAAGAATTTACAAAAGAATTTGCAAAAACAAAACAAGTGGTGCAAGCGTGGTCCAAAATTTTAAAAAAATGAAGAAAGCATTCATACATATCTTATGAAATGAATATTGGTTTAATTCCAAGTAACCTTTGCACTTACCTTAAGCAAACTAGTTCAATTTCGCACTTATATAGTTGCTTTGGTTTGTGTTGGCATCAATCACCAAAAAGGGGGGAGATTGAAAGGGAAATAGGGTCAAACCTTTTCCTAAATGATTTTGGTGGTTGAATTGCCCAACACAAATAATTGGACTAACTAGTTTGCTCTAGATCATACATTCTACAGGTGCGAAAGTGAGAGCACCTAGAGGGGGGGTGAATAGGTGATCCTGTGAAAACTTAATACTTAATCCACAAAACTTGATTAGAGTTAGCACAGTTAAGCCAAGTGGCTAGAGAGGAGAATTTGCACAACACGATAACCACAAAGAGATCAACACAGAGATGACACAGTGGTTTATCCCGTGGTTCGGCCAAGTACAAAACTTGCCTACTCCACGTTGTGGCGTCCCAACGGACGAGAGTTGCACTCAACTCCTCTCAAGTGATCCAATGATCAACTTGAATACCACGGTGTTTTGCTTTTCTTTTCTTATCCCGTTCACGAGGAATCTCCACAACTTGGAGCCTCTCGCCCTTACACTTTTGATGTTCACAAAGAAGCACGGAGTAAGGGAGGGATGAGCAACTCACACACGACACAAAGATCATAGCAAATACGCACACACAAGACCCAGACTTGAGCTCAAGAGATTATCACAAGTTTCACACTAGAACTGAGCTCAAATCACTAAGAATGTCGAACAAGTGCGCAAGAATGGAGTGTGAGTGATCAACAATGCTCAAAGGATGCTTGGTGTTCTCCTCCATGCGCCTAGGGGTCCCTTTTATAGCCCCAAGGCAGCTAGGAGCCGTTGAGAGCAATCCGGGAAGGCAATTCTTGCCTTCTGTCGCCTGGCGCACTGGACAGTCCGGTGCACCACCGGACATTGTCCGGTGCGGATTTCCTTCCTTATTTGGCGAAGCCGACCGTTGGCAGCCTTGGATCCGTTGGCGCACCGGACACTGTCCGGTGCACACCGGACAGTCCGGTGCCCCCTCCTGACCGTTGGCTCGGCCACGTGTCCCGCGCGGATCGCGCAGCCGACCGTTGGCCCGGCTGACCGTTGGCTCACCGGACAGTCCGGTGCACACCGGACAGTCCGGTGAATTATAGCCGTACGCCGTTAATTCCTTCCCGAGAGCGGCAAGTTCGCCTGAGCTAGCCTGGCACACCGGACACTGTCCGGTGCACCACCGGACAGTCCGGTGTACCCAGACCGAGCTGACTTTGGCTGAACAGAGCCATCTCATTTCCAATTCAATCTTTCCTGTTTCCAGCACTTAGACACAATACATTAGTCCATTAAAAACAATGTACTATGTCTAGAACATACCTTTTGACATGATTTGCACTTTGTCCACCACATTGCATAGATCAACACAAAAGCACTTGCGTTGGCACTCAATCACCAAAATACTTAGAAATGGCCCAAGGGCACATTTCCCTTTCAATCTCCCCCTTTTTGGTGATTTATGCCAACACAACATAAAGCAACTAGAACAAGTGCAATATCAATGCAAATGAAAACTCAATATAGTTTTGATTCATATTTGGCATATATGGATCACTCTTTGCCACCACTTGGTTTGTTTTTGCAAATCAAACTCAATTTCCTATCTCTAAGTCAAATTCACTTGTAGAGACATAAAGAGAGGTATTCCAAAAGAAATTGATCAAGGATTTCAAAAACTCCCCCTTTTTCCCATAATCAACACTTCTCCCCACAAGAGGCCAAAAAAGAGACAATAAAAGAGTTTTGACAAACCAAAAGCTCTATTCTACTATTTTCAAAATTTCTCAAGTGGTAGCTGATCCATTTATTGCTTTGGCCTTTATTTTCTCCCCCTTTAGCATCAAGCACCAAAACGGGATCAATCTTGGCCCTTTAACCCCATTGCCTCACCAAAGTCTTCAACTAAGAGTAAAAAGGCAATAAGAGTACAAAGATGAACTTGGAAAAATTTACTCTTTCATCGGAGTGTAGTGGAAGTCTTGCATGGTCCAAGTCCACCTTTTCCCTTTCAATCCCCCTTCGAGACTAAATCAAGCAAACTCAAGCACAGTGTTAGTCTCAAAGGGTCAAGTTGTAGCACATCTCCCCCTAAATTTGTGCATCACTTGCAAATGGACTTGTAAGGTCCGACGAGTGCTTGTACAACTTGAGCACCACGAATAAACAACAAAATGCATAAGGAACATGATCAAAGGCATAAACACAAGTATGCTATTAATCCAAGTTCCGCGAATCTAAGACATTTAGCTCACTACGCAACTTGCAAAAGGTCTGCTCATCTAAAGGCTTGGTAAAGATATCGGCTAGCTGGTTCTCGGAGCTAACATGAAACACTTCGATATCACCCTTTTGCTGGTGGTCTCTCAAAAAGTGATGTCGGATGTCTATGTGCTTTGTGCGGCTGTGTTCAACAGGATTATCCGCCATGCGGATAGCACTCTCATTATCACATAGGAGTGGGACTTTGCTCAGATTGTAGCCAAAGTCCCTGAGGGTTTGCCTCATCCAAAGTAGTTGCGCGCAACACTGTCCTGCGGCAACGTACTCGGCCTCAGCGGTGGATAGGGCAACGGAAGTTTGTTTCTTAGAACTCCATGACACCAGGGACCTTCCTAAGAATTGGCACGTCCCTGATGTACTCTTCCTATCGACCTTACATCCAGCATAGTCGGAGTCTGAATATCCAATCAAGTCAAAGGTGCCTTTGGATACCAGATCCCGAAACAAGGCGTAGCGACTAAATATCTAAGAATTCGCTTCACAGCCACTAAGTGACACTCCTTAGGATCGGATTGAAATCTAGCACACATGCATACGCTAAGCATAATATCCGGTCTACTAGCACATAAATAAAGTAAAGACCCTATCATAGACCGGTATGCTTTTTGATCAACGGACTTACCTCCTTTGTTGAGGTCGGTGTGTCCGTCGGTTCCCATCGGAGTCTTTGCGGGCTTGGCATCCTTCATCCCAAATCGCTTGATCAAGTCTTGCGTGTACTTGGTTTGAGAGATGAAGGTTCCATCCTTGAGTTGCCTCACTTGGAACCCAAGGAAGTAGCTTAACTCGCCCATCATCGACATCTCGAATTTCTGAGTCATCACCCTGCTAAACTCTTCCCAAGACTTTTGGTTAGTAGAACCAAATATTATGTCATCGACATAAATTTGGCACACAAAAAGATCACCATCACAAGTCTTAGTAAAAAGAGTTGGATCGGCTTTCCCAACCTTGAAAGCATTAGCAATTAAAAAGTCTCTAAGGCATTCATACCATGCTCTTGGGGCTTGCTTAAGTCCATAGAGCGCCTTAGAGAGCTTACACACGTGGTCGGGGTACCGTTCATCCTCGAAGCCAGGGGGTTGCTCCACGTACACCTCCTCCTTGATTGGCCCGTTGAGGAAAGCGCTCTTCACATCCATTTGGAACAACCTGAAGGAATGGTGAGCGGCATATGCTAGCAAGATACGAATGGACTCTAGCCTAGCCACAGGAGCGAAAGTCTCCTCAAAGTCCAAACCTGCGACTTGGGCATAACCTTTTGCCACAAGTCGTGCCTTGTTCCTTGTCACCACCCCGTGCTCGTCTTGTTTGTTGCGGAACACCCACTTGGTTCCCACAACATTTTGCTTGGGACGAGGCACCAGTGTCCAAACTTCATTTCTTTTGAAGTTGTTGAGCTCCTCCTGCATGGCCAACACACAGTCCGGATCTAGCAAGGCCTCTTCTACCCTGAAAGGCTCAATAGAAGAGACAAAGGAGTAATGCTCACAAAAATTAACTAATCGAGACCGAGTAGTTACTCCCTTGCTAATGTCACCCAAAATCTGGTCGACGGGATGATCTCTTTGAATCATCGCTCGAACTTGGATTGGAGGTGTCGGTTGTGCTTCTTCCTCCATCACATGATTATCTTGTGCTCCCCCTTGATCACACACCTCTTGTTCATCATCTTGAGTTGGGGGTTGCACCTTTGTTGAGGAAGAAGGTTGATCTCGCTCATCTTGTTCCTGTGGCCGCACATCTCCAATCGCCATGGTGCGTATTGCGGTCGTTGGAACTTCTTCTTCATCTATTTCATCAAAATCAACAACTTGCTCTCTTGGAGAGCCATTAGTCTCATCAAATACAACGTCGCTAGAGACTTAAACCAAACCCGATGATTTGTTGAAGACTCTATACGCCTTTGTATTTGAGTCATAACCTAATAAAAACCCTTCTACAGCTTTGGGAGCAAATTTAGAGTTTCTACCCTTCTTCACTAGAATGTAGCATTTACTCCCAAAAACTCGAAAATATGAAACATTGGGTTTGTTATCGGTTAGTAGCTCATACGACGTCTTCTTGAGGAGGCGGTGAAGGTAGACCCGGTTGATAGCGTGGCAAGCCGTGTTCACGGCTTCCGACCAAAAACGCTCGGGGGTCTTGAACTCTCCAAGCATTGTCCTCGCCATGTCTATAAGCGTCCTGTTCTTCCTCTCTACCACACCATTTTGTTGTGGTGTGTAGGGAGCGAAGAACTCGTGCTTGATCCCTTCCTCCTCAAGGTACTCCTCCACTTGAAGGTTCTTGAACTCGGACCCATTGTCGCTCCTTATCTTTTTCACCTTGAGCTCAAACTCATTTTGAGCTCTCCTTAGGAAGCGCTTGAGGGTCCCTTGGGTTTCAGATTTATCCTGCAAAAAGAATACCCAAGTGAAGTGGGAAAAGTCATCAACAATAACTAGTCCATACTTACTTCCTCCTATGCTTAGATAGGCGACGGGTCCGAAGAGGTCCATATGTAGCAGCTCGAGAGGTCTTGACGTAGTCATCACATTCTTGCTGTGATGCGCTCCTCCCACTTGTTTACCTGCTTGACAAGCTGCACAAGGTCTATCTTTTTCGAAAGTAACATTGGTTAGACCTATCACGTGTTCTCCCTTTAGAAGCTTGTGAAGGTTCTTCATCCCCACATGTGCTAAGCGGCGATGCCACAGCCAGCCCATGCTAGTCTTAGCAATTAAGCATGCATCTAGACCGGCCTCCTCTTTTGCAAAATCAACTAAATAAAGTTTGTCGTCTAATACACCCTTAAAAGCTAATGAACCATCACTTCTTCTAAAGACAGACACATCTACATTTGTGAATAGACAATTATATTCCATATTGCATAATTGACTAACAGACAACAAATTGTATCCAAGAGACTCGACTAAAACACATTAGATATAGAGTGCTCGGATGAAATAGCAATTTTACCTAACCCTTTTACCTTGCCTTGATTCCCATCACCGAATATTATTGAATCTTGGGAATCCTTGTTTTTGACGTAGGAGGTGAACATCTTCTTCTCCCCTGTCATATGGTTTGTGCATCCGCTGTCGATAATCCAGCTTGAACCCCCGGATGCATAAACCTGCAAGGCAAATTTAGGATTGGGTCTTAGGTACCCAACTCTTGTTGGGTCCTACAAGGTTAGTCACAATTGTCTTAGGGACCCAAATGCAAGTTTTGTCTCCCTTGCATTTTGCCCCTAATTTTCTAGCAACTATCTTCCTATCCTTTCTACAAATGGCAAAGGAAGCATTTAAAGCATGATATATTGTAGAAGGTTCATTAACTTTCCTAGGAACATTAACAACATTTCTCCTAGACATATGAACAAAATATCTCCTAGACATATCTTTACCATGCATATAGGAAGAACTAGAAGCAAACATGGCATGAGAGTCAAAAGCATCATAAGTATTACAACTCTTATAAGACTGTCTTCTATCATGGTACATAAAAGCATGGTTCTTTTTAGCACTACTAGCCATAGGGGTCTTCCCTTTCTCCTTGGCGGGGATGGGAGCCTTATGGCTTGTTAAGTTTTTGGCTTCCCTCTTGAAACCAAGTCCATCCTTAATTGAGGGGTGTCTATCAATCGTGTAGGCATCCCTTGCAAATTTTAACTTATCAAATTCGCTTTTGCTAGTCTTAAGTTGGGCATTAAGACTAGCTACTTCATCATTCAATTTAGAAATTGAAACTAGGTGTTCACTACAAGCATCAATATTAAAATCTTTACACCTAGTGCAAACCACAACATGTTCTACACAAGATGTTGGTTTATTAGCTATCTCTAACTTAGCATTCAAATCATCATTCATGCTCCTTAAACTAGAAATTGTCTCATGGTAAGAAGATAGTTCACAAGAAAGCATTTCATTTCTTTTAACTTCTAAAGCATAGGATTTTTGTGCCTCTACAAATTTGTCATGCTCTTCATATAAAAGGTCCTCTTGTTTTTCTAAGAGTCTATCCTTTTCATTCAAGGCATCAATCAATTCATTAATCTTATCTACTTTAGTTCTATCCAATCCCTTGAACAAATTAGAGTAATCTATTTCTTCATCACTAGATTCATCATCACTAGAAGAATCATAAGTAGTACTGTCTCGAGTACATACCTTCTTCTCCTTTGCCATGAGGCATGTGTGACGCTCGTTGGGGAAGAGGGATGACTTGTTGAAGGCGGTGGCGGCGAGTCCTTCATTTTCGGAGTCGGATGACGAACAATCCGAGTCCCACTCCTTTCCAAGGTGTGCCTCGCCCTTAGCTTTCTTGTATGCCTTCTTCTTCTCCCTCTTGCTCCCTTGTTCCTGGTCACTTTCATTATCGGGACAGTTAGCAATAAAATGACCAATCTTACCGCATTTGAAGCATGAACGCTTCCCCTTTGTCTTGGTCTTGCTTGGCTGTCCCTTGCGACCCTTTAGCGCCGTCTTGAAGCGCTTGATGATGAGGGCCATCTCTTCATCATTGAGCCCGGCCGCCTCAACTTGCGCTACCTTGCTAGGTAGCGCCTCCTTGCTCCTCGTTGCCTTGAGAGCAATGGGTTGAGGCTCATGGGTTGGACCGTTCAACGCGTCGTCCACGTACCTTGCATCCTTGATCATCATTTGCCCGCTTACGAACTTTCCAAGGACTTCTTCGGGTGACATCTTGGTGTACCTAGGATTTTCATGGATATTGTTCACCAAATGTGGATCAAGTACAGTAAAGGACATTAGCATTAGACGAACGACGTCGTGGTCTGTCCATCGTGTGCTTCCGTAGCTCCTTATCTTGTTGATAAGGGTCTTGAGCCGGTTGTATGTTTGGGTTGGCTCCTCTCCCCTGATCATTGCGAATCTTCCAAGCTCACCCTCCACCAACTCCATTTTGGTGAGTAAGGTGATGTCGTTCCCCTCATGTGAGATCCTGAGGGTGTCCCAGATCTGCTTGGCATTGTCCAAGCCGCTCATCTTATGATACTCGTCCCTGCACAAAGAGGCTAACAACACAGTAGTAGCTTGTGCATTTCTATGAATCTGTTCATTGATAAACATAGGACTATCCGAGCTATCAAATTTCATTCCACTTTCCACAATCTCCCATATGCTCGGATGGAGAGAGAACAGGTGACTACGCATTTTGTGGCTCCAAAATCCGTAGTCCTCTCCATCAAAGTGAGGAGGTTTGCCAAGTGGAATGGAGAGCAAATGAGCATTTGTACTTTGCGGAATACGAGAGTAGTCAAAAGAAAAGTTCGAATTAACCGGTTTCCTTCTCTCGTAGTCGTTGTCGTCGTTGTCCTTTTGGGAAGAAGTGGACTCATCACTGTCGTCGTAGTAGACGATCTCCTTGATGCGTCTTGTCTTCTTCTTCTTCCCATCTTTGCGTTTGTGGCCCGAGCCCGAGTCGGTAGGCTTGTCATCCTTGGGCTCGTTGATAAATGACTCCTTCTCCTTGTCATTGATCACAATCCCCTTGCCCTTAGGATCCATCTCTTCGGGCGGTTAGTCCCTTTCTTGAAGAGAACGGCTCTGATACCAATTGAGAGCACCTAGAGGGGGGGTGAATAGGTGATCCTGTGAAAACTTAATACTTAATCCACAAAACTTGATTAGAGTTAGCACAGTTAAGCCAAGTGGCTAGAGAGGAGAATTTGCACAACACGATAACCACAAAGAGATCAACACAGAGATGACACAGTGGTTTATCCCGTGGTTCGGCCAAGTACAAAACTTGCCTACTCCACGTTGTGGCGTCCCAACGGACGAGAGTTGCACTCAACTCCTCTCAAGTGATCCAATGATCAACTTGAATACCACGGTGTTTTGCTTTTCTTTTCTTATCCCGTTCACGAGGAATCTCCACAACTTGGAGCCTCTCGCCCTTACACTTTTGATGTTCACAAAGAAGCACGGAGTAAGGGAGGGATGAGCAACTCACACACGACACAAAGATCACAGCAAATACGCACACACAAGACCCAGACTTGAGCTCAAGAGATTATCACAAGTTTCACACTAGAACTGAGCTCAAATCACTAAGAATGTCGAACAAGTGCGCAAGAATGGAGTGTGAGTGATCAACAATGCTCAAAGGATGCTTGGTGTCCTCCTCCATGCGCCTAGGGGTCCCTTTTATAGCCCCAAGGCAGCTAGGAGCCGTTGAGAGCAATCCGGGAAGGCAATTCTTGCCTTCTGTCGCCTAGCGCACCGGACAGTCCGGTGCGGATTTCCTTATTTGGCGAAGCCAACCATTGGCAGCCTTGGAGCCGTTGGCGCACCGGACACTGTCCGGTGCACACCGGACAGTCCGGTGCCCCCTCCTGACCGTTGGCTCAGCCACGTGTCCCGCGCGGATCGCGCAGCCGACCGTTGGCTCACCGGACAGTCCGGTGAATTATAGCCGTACGCCGTTAATTCCTTCCCGAGAGCGGCAAGTTCGCCTGAGCCAGCCTGGTACACCGGACAGTTCGGTGTACCCAGACCGAGCTGACTTTGGCTGAACAGAGCCATCTCATTTCCAATTCAATCTTTTTTGTTTCCAGCACTTAGACACAATACATTAGTCCATTAAAAACAATGTACTAAGTCTAGAACATACCTTTTGACATGATTTGCACTTTGTCCACCACATTGCATAGATCAACACAAAAGCACTTGCGTTGGCACTCAATCACCAAAATACTTAGAAATGGCCCAAGGGCACATTTCCCTTTCAGAAAGGTTCAACACAAACCAATCAAAAGAATAAGTTAGGCTTCAAAAGAAAGGAGCAAAATGGAAACCGAAGTGTGCCCTGGTCTGGCGCACCGGACTGTCCGGTGTGCCACCGGACAGTGTTCGGTGCACCAGGGTGAATCAGCTCAAACTCTCCAGCTTCGGGTTTCCCAGGCGCAGCTCCGCTATAATTCACCGGACTGTCCGGTGCACCAGCGGAGCAACGGTTATCTGCGCGCAACGGTCGACTCTGACAGGGAACAGTGCAGCACAGTGAACGCGGCAGCAGTCAGAGCAGTTGGTCAGAGGGGCACCGGACTGTCCGATGTCGCACCGGACTGTCCAGTGCCGCATGAGGACAAAGCCTCCAACGGTCGACCAGCTCCAACCCTGACGAACAGGATGACGTGGCGGCGCACCGGACTGTCCGGTGCGCCCATCGCCAGCGGCCTTCTCCAACGGCTACAATTTGGTTGGTGACTATAAATACCACCCCAACCGGCCACTTCAAGGGGAGGGAGTCCAAGCAACATTCCAAGTCATCTAGTTGACATACTCAAGCCCTCCCAACCACATAAATTCATTGATCCATCCTATGCGCAAAATTTAGGCCACTACAACCAACACAAGTGCCACAAAAAGAGAGCTAGTAAAAGAAAGCCTCTCGTGTGAGTCTAGCAAGAGTGCCTTGTGAGAATCATTGAGAGTTAGTGAGCACTACATCTTGTGATCATTTGTGTGTGGAGTTTTTGACTCCCATTGAACTTCCTCCAAAGTTTTGGAGGCCTGTAAAAGCTAGCAAGAGACACCAAAGAGTGTGGTTGTACTTGCGGGGTCTTAAGTGATCCTTGAGAAGAAGAAGAGCTCGCCGGTCTTTGGTGATCGATGGAGAGAGGGAAAGGGTTGAAAAAGACCCGTCCTTAGTGGACTCCTCAACGGGGACTAGGCCTTCGAGGGCCAAACCTCGGTAAAACAAATCACCCGTGTCTCGTGTGCTTATTGCTTGTGATTTGTTTGTTCTTTCCCTTTCTAAGTTTTTCTTGCACTATTCTTTGCTAATACTATTTGGTGTTGCTTTAAGTTAAATTCTCATCTAGTGAAGCAACACCTTACAAGAAAGAACTTGTGTTATTACTCTTCTTATTTAAGCCCTCGTGATTTATTCTCATAGACTTATTAGTAGTATTGATTTATCGATTCCGCATTATTTGAAAGCAATACTCTTTACAAGGAAGGACTTAGTTTTTATACTCCGATAATTGTATATCTTGTTCTAACCACTAATCAAAGGATCTAGTTGGGGGATAAAGTTTTAATTTTCAGGTTTCGCCTATCCACCCCCTCTAGGCGACTTTCACCAAGCCTTGGTGACGCATCTCTAGATTTGCATAAAATCCTTCAATTTTTAGTGTAAAAATCTTCATCGTAAATATCGAGCCAATGTGAGAGTTGTTGATAACTCAGATGTGTTGTATTTATGATCGTAAAAAACATCATGTTTGGGAGTAAAATAATGGCAGATGTAGCGTAAATGTTATTACCGTAAAATATATCAAGCCAAGTGAGAGACGTCATATTCATCATGTTAAATCCTGAAATGGAATGCGTAAAGTAGTGCAGCGATCGACGTAAAAATAATCATGGAGACATAAACATGGATCAGATGAGGTTGCCACCGGAGGATGCCCTAAAGCCACCGGATAGGCGGAGACCGTCAGAGGAGGATGTCCTGCGGCCCGTGGTGCGGATGGAGAACCCCGCGCGCACCTCCAAGGAGCCACCGCTGCTGTGCCACTGGGAAGCCACCGACACCACGCCTCTGGATCGGGGAGTCACCATCGTCGCGTCTCCAGATCGGGGAGCCGTCGCCCCACACGCCTCGGGGAGCTGCCGCTTGTGCATCAGGGTGGGGACATAAAAAACCGAACCCTAGTGGTTTGATGCTTCTTTTTATAGACGTACAGGACCAGGTGTGGTTGAACCGGATGACAGTATTAGATCAGGACTTCTCTAGCTATGGAAAGCCCATTACTTGTAATATATACACACAAAAACAATTTGATTTGTGGAGATGCGCACTCCACCGCAATATAGCAATATCAAAAGTCTCAAAGACTAAATTATTACTTACCGGCTAACAAAAACAATGACAAACCTATTAATATAGTAGTCTATAAAATAATAACTATAGAGTAGTAGTTTATAGGAATACTCATAAACAATACTCACTTCGTCTTAAAATAGTATTTGTTTTAGCTCTTGATTTTTACGTATATATTTAGATAAATGACGATAAATCTAAATATCTATATTTAAAAATATAGATATAGTAATGTATGAATGTAGTAATTATTTAAAACGAATTTTAATTTAGGACCGATTGTGTAGAAAACATTATTTTCTAGTCATCTCCTGTTGCTTGAATGGTGGAAGTTTGTGGGACCTTTCACCTGTTGGTTCAACATTACGAGAATAATAATAGCTACTCCATACTAATCACGCGGGCTATTTTTATATAGACTGTTTAGTTGATATGCCTTGACAGCTTGTGCTGTCGCTAGAACAGTGTACTCTGTTTTTTTCTCGTGCATTTTCAGCAGTCTCGCAGTCGCAGCCCTACTACTGTTTGGGAAAAAAAAGTCAGCAGCAGGGGAAATGTCCTTTGCACTTGCACCACCGACTTTCGAATGGCAGACTCTCAACGACACATGTGAATGTGAGTTGGATATTAAAAGATATTCATGTGTCAGTGACATGATTAAGGGATTTTCTCAAGGATGGCGGGAGCTCCAGCAACCGCGAACCACCTGCTCCTCTCCCCATCCCAACCCGCCTTCTATCTCGTCTCCGGCGCCAAGAGCGCCATTGTGACCGCGGGGCGTGCAGAGTCACCACCAGGCTGGTTTAGGTCCCTTCCATTCGGAACGCCAGCGAGAAGTTGTTCCGCGAGGAGCTAGTCGTCAACCCCCTGCGGCAGCAATGTCTGTGGAACTCATCCTGTGGCTCTTCTCCTTCGCCTCCGTCGTGCTCCTCGTCGGCCTCACCGTGTACCAGGCAAGCCCGACGGCCCATTTGCATCTCTTAGCAGTTCACCGACATGTGGGGTCTCTTTGAGTCATTGACACGTGGGCCAGTGCGTCAGATATTTAAATGCTTGCGAATTAGGTGCCAAATTTCAAAAATTTCTCGTCCAAAATCTTGCGCCCAGCCGGCGAACCGCTGCCCGCTTTCGGCCCAAGGCTGCCGTGATTGTGGGGATTTGATGCGGAGTTTAGTCAACGGTGTTTCTTCTCGTGCCATTCACTCCGCGTGGCGTGGTGGATGGTGACGAGATAAACTCCCGGACATTTTTTTTCCTTTTCCAGAGAAAAAAAGAAGGCATGTTTCCTGTTCAATGTTAGCTCATAGATTCTGGCATAAAATCGAGAAAAGAAAACGTCTTCGTATACAAAATATGAAGATATGTACAGGTTACATGGAGGGATTACAGTAAGATTTACAACGTTTCTGCAGGAGTTAGATTCAACAATTTCTGTTTATGAGCCTAGATAGGGTAGTGGTATTGAATTTTTCTATAGGGCCGTATCTTGTTAGAAACATGCTGCTACTGCCTATCGTTCTGTTTGGAATGTTAGTACCATCTGATAGGACTTGGTGGATGTAATCATATATCTCATGACTGTAGTCCTGTACTTGGTACCAAACCAGCTTGTCATCTGTCTGTATCAGTTGAATTAATTGTCACCAGTTTGTAGTGTCTAAAGCTCATATTTCAACATGATTGATCAGTGACTTCAACCTCACCAGCCAGATCAAGCATAAAGCCTAACTGCAACACAAGCTGTAGTGTTTATTCTTTAGAAGTAAATTTAGTAATTTATGCACCAATTTGCCTGGCTTCTTGTTAATTGATCCACTCTTGTTGATTTTTTCAACTGATTCTGCCTTTCTGCTTGTATGCCAGCTTTTGTGTCTGGTAGATTTGGAGTATGATTATATCAACCCATTTGATTCATCATCTCGCGTCAATGCTGTGGTGATGAAAGAATACTCACTCCAAGGGGCACTTTGTGCTTCTTTCCTCTTGACATTGCATTGGCTGCCGTTTCTACTCATGGCGCCAGTGACATACTACCATGTGAAACTGTATGTGTTACTTGCTTTCAGTTGATGTTAATTCTGGCAGAATACTCATTGTATGCATCATTGGATACTGTGCTGTTCATACTTTTGGCTGTACTCACATCTTGATTATTTTTGTATACATGGAAATAATTATTGAAATGGTCTACAAGCCTCAATGGCTCAATGGAACAGCTAAGTAAAAACATATCAATTTTAGAGTTTAGGGATGGCTTCCTCAACCAAAGCCACCTAACACGAAGAGCCCAATTAAGATTCTGGAGGTCAGAAATGCCGAGACCTCCCAGCTCCTTTGGACGAGTCACCTTGGACCAAGCCACCAGACAATGCCCCCATTAGCCTCTTTACAGCCTCTCCATAGGAACCCACGCCGAATCTTATCGAAAGCCTTAAGAGCCCATTTAGGCAAGTCAAGAGCCATAGCATGATATGTAGTTGTAGCGGTGAGCACAAATTAAACTTGAATGGCTCTCCCGGCCTTAGTCATCAAATCAGCTTTCCAAGCGGGCAAGATATCAGCAAGCTTATCAATCAATGGCTGAAGATGGGCCTTAGTGAGTCTCTTGAGAGATAAAGGCAGCCCCAGATATTTGATAGGGAACTCATCAATCTTGCACAGGAGACATTCTGGATGACCTCAAGATCAGCAGAAGAGCATTGTATCGGCGCCACACTACTCTTATTAATGTTGGTCTTTAACCCTGTAGCATCCCCAAACAGATCCAGATTCTGACTAACAAAATTGAGGTCACTTGCTATTGGCCTCACAAACAGCACAACATCATCAGCATAAAGAGAAATCTGGTGCTGAATGGAGCGAGAGGAGAGGGGCTGGAGCAGCCCAGATTCTGCAGCTTTAACAATAAGAGCATTGAGAGTGTCCATGACAAGTACAAAGTAAGGGGGACAGGGATCCCCTGCCGCAGCCCCCTTCTATGGACAATAAACTCTCCAGGGATCCCATTGAGGAGGATTTGAGTAGGAGATATCATAAGCAACCCACTAATCACATCACGCCACAGAGGACCAAAGCCAAGCTTCTCCAACACTTCAAGAAGAAAGGGCTAGGACACCGAGTCAAAAACCTTTGAAATGTCCAACTTCACCGCCTTCTTGAAATTTAACAGCCATGACAATAGTTTCTCAGCATGCTGCTTGAGTTTTCAGTCGGTTTAGAGTTATTTTCTCTAAGTTGGGGATTAAGTATAATGCCCCCCTCACCCCCTCGGCATTGGAACCGGTTTTGATCTCGATTACTAATGAACTTATTTTGGTGGGATATCCGAGATGTTTTTCTAAATTATTTTTAGGGTGTTTGGTTTCTATGAACTAATTTTTAGTCCCTTCCGTATTTGATAATTTAGGAACTAAAATAGAATAAAATGAAGGGAATAAAGTTAGTCCATAGAAACCAAACACCTCCTTAATATGTGAACGATTATAATTAGTTATTAAGCTTTTTGTAAGGCGAAACAACAAAGGTTCTTGTATTTATTTTTAATGCCGTCCTATTCATATATAACAACTTGTCCCTCCATGCTCGTTATTGTTAGTCAAAGAAAATTATATGATATTTTTTATTCAGGTACTTGGCTCGGAAACATCTTGTAGATGTCACTGAAATTTTTAGACAATTAAATGGCGAGAAGAAGTACAGGACGATCAAGCTTGCCTTCTACTTCTGCCTGTTTATTGTAACTATTTACAGGTTTGACTTTGGTTATATCTTAATTAATATTTTGGTGAACTGAATACAATATGCATTCATTTGTTAGTGCTAACTGATATTAGTTATTCAAAAACATCTACGACATTATCAAAAACCATTATAAATGGTCATGCCCCCATACATATCCCTACATGTCATAAGAACAAAATTTTCTTTATATTAATTAATGTTTTTATTGTGTAAGTCTACCCACTTTTCTCGTTGCAAATATTCTGAATTCTGCACACCTGTTGGTGGTTTGAAGAGATTACTGAAGGGTTAGTGAGAATATGACTTGGAAAATTAAATATGGTGTTGTCTTCACTTCATGTTTTCAAACACACAACCATGAGCAATATTATTATGTTTGGTTTGTTGCCTAACTTGTCATTCTTTGCCTAACTTTTTCTGTCTAACATTAGTTCTTCAATTCGAACGACTAATTTTAGACAAAGTGTGGCACAGTTAGCCACGAACCAAACATGCCTCATCACCTTAGGCTATCCCAACAACTGCGGAAAGTGCCTTGCAAACACATTTTGCATAGTGAAACATCACTATTGTGTTCAACAGCGAGCTCAATCGCATGAGCTCAAAGTTTTATTAGAAGTTACTAAGTATAAGTGTATATCATCCCAATAAAGTAATAGATCACAATTGATAATAAATCCCACAATGCTATGTATATGACATATTAAGTTTAATTCCATAAGTTACTCATGTGAGGGTCCGAGCCGCTCTTGGCCGTGAGCACGGATGATATACCAGTTTTACACTCTGCAGAGGTTGCGCATCTTTACCCACAAGACGTGTTTCCCGTTTAGCCAGGGTTTGCAATACCCTTAGACACTTCCAAGGTGAATGACTAGGGATCCACTACGAGGCCTTTACAAAATTCCACTAGAGGAGAGACCCGCTACGGATTCCGGGCCGAATGCGATCTAGGAATCCCTCGTGCGAAAAGCTAAAAAGACAGACCGACCCAAGGACCTCCCTACACCTGCACTCCATCTCGTTTGCCCCTTTCGGGAAAAGGATTAACTCACACTAGCTTTCCTAATTATTCAATCAAGGGCGCTTCTATTCAGTCAAGGGCGCCTCATTTCACCCTTGTGGTAGCATTGTTTTCCCGGGTGGTCGCTCTATGTTCCATTTAACATAATAATCTTGTCATGAGCAATAATTAAACCAACAATATTAATGCTACATGATCATAATTTAGTATAACATTAATCCCAAAACCAGGTAGAGACATAACAAGTCTGCCCAACAGTTCATTTGTTTGCAAGGTGTGGGGTAAACAAAACTAAGGTAACCTGTTAGGTCCCATCAAATTAACTTGAGCATGTCACAGTGATTAACAATATCATTATTAGGTAAAGAAGAGTGATCAAGGGCACAACTTGCCTTTTTGGTGTAACTCTAATTACTTCTCCAAAGTTGGTTTTCGGAATCCTCGTGACCTCGCTTCTAGCATAGCAATACATACAATCAAGCAAATAATGGGTATGGTAACAATACACCAGAGCATATAAACAAACTGTGTGAGACTATTCTACGCGCTGCTACGAAATCGTAGGTTCAAGATATGGATTTTCTAAGTTTATGGGTTTATTTATATAATCAAAATCCATTTTCTTTATTCAATTTATGAACTCTTAGGACTTGTGGACGGCGGGTATTAAAAACAAAAAGATCAGGGTTCTTTCTAGTAATTTTTGGACCTATTTGTAGTAGTATTTACCCAGGGTTGGACGGCGGGTTAGATCCCATAAAGTGCAGGGGCTCTTTTGCACTTTTTCCTGATCGAAGGGGTATCCTCACACCAAAGCCGACCGATCTTTCACCAACGGACCAGATTAAATCCCACACATTACTGAACTGGTACACGCCCATAGCCATCCGATCTGAGTTCTACGGTTAAGGTTTTAAAACAGGCACGATCTAATCCTATCCGCTCACAGCCGATCCAACAGACACAACACTCCCATAGCCAAAACTGTGTGTGGTTCTAATCCTATCCCTCTATCCCCTGATCAACGATTCACGTGCTTCCTCTCCACCCAGCCGACCAAGGTGGCGCCTCCCCCGAACCGCATCGGAGGTTCACCGGCGTTCATCAACCCAGCGCTTAGGTGCTCTAATCGGACTTCAGAGAGGTTCTACGTGGTGTGGAGAGAAGGGCGAATGCCATGGAGGTGACATTGCCTGTGATTATGCTGTGGTGATCCCTACCCACGGTGCACAGGGGTGTTGCGGAGGAGCAAGAGCTCCGGCGAGAAATCGCCATGTCACCGAGGCCTCCCGTGCTCCAAATCCCTCACGTTCATGATCTTCACCTTCTAGCGAACCTCCTTGCTCAGTTGTTCGACTCCGAGCGACAGTGATGGTGAGAGTATGCTGCGGCGGCGCTCGACTCTATTCCTCCCTCTTTTGCGACGGTGATGGTGCACAACTAGAGGACGAAGTGGTCACAATGCTTGGTTTTATGGCCCAGAGGCGAGTCCGGGTGGGCGCAAGGACTCCGGGGCAGAGCGGGGTGGTTGACTCCAGGAGGTCTACGTGATCTGGCGGGAGCATCACAACAACCTAAGGGGGAAGGGGGTTTCTGGCGATGCAGGGCCCACCCGACAGTGAAATGAATATGCTGCGCGGCTGGGAGGGAAGCGAATGTCAGCCCGGGCCCGCTCGTCAACGAGGGGAAAAGCCAGCCCAGGCGCGCGGTCGCGAGGTCTGCCTGACCGCTAGGGCCCACCCGTCGACGCACACTGATAGAGTGGGCTGGCGCGTGAGTAGTGCTGGACCAGCCAAGGTAGATCGGGCCCAATAGCATAGGTATGAGTCTTCTTTCTTTCTTTTTTCTATTTTCTATCCAATTTCAAAATTGAATTCAAATCTATATTTTAAATTTAAATTTAGTTTTTAATGCACTAGCAAGTACTCCAACGTGAATGCAAAATATAATTTGGTTAATGGATTTACTCATATCCTATTTAAGTAAGGGCTTTTTAAATATGCAACTTAAAAATTAGAGAATAAAATTATTTCTAGTGTGTAAAATCTTTTTAGAAAGTACTTATAACTATATATATTTCAATAGTGGAATAACCAGACTGATATAGGAATACTTTTAGAAAAAATTACTGTAAACCATATTTGTCTTAGGAGATGTAACTTCAAGAATAAGAAAATTATTATATTTAGGGAACTTGTCTCACAAATAAAACACACGTTCAAATAGACTTTATTATTGTTCCTTAAATAATAAAGAACTAGCTAAAACTTCTTAAGGCTTTATTCAGGGTTACAGGTCATGCGTGCCAAGGTCAGGTTTAGGATGCCTCCTAACCCCCTCGTCTTCACCACTACTGCTCCATCTACGACACCATCTCCGATTCCATCCTCGGTCTGGTCCGCGCTTGCTGGTCCACATTGGCGCACAACCATGGAGGAAGAATATACAACCCTTATGAGAAACAATATCTGGGAACTCGATCCTTGGTCTGATGGCTCCAACATAGTCACTAACAAATGGATCTTCACACATAAGTTCCTCTCTAATGAGACCTTCAATTATTACAAG
This sequence comes from Zea mays, assembly GCF_902167145.1. NCBI lineage: Eukaryota > Viridiplantae > Streptophyta > Magnoliopsida > Poales > Poaceae > Zea > Zea mays. Next base: position 136,616,091 of record NC_050098.1, on the reverse strand, counting down.
ACCCGGGTGTTTCTCTAGGGCTTCACTGAAAGCCCTGAGGTCGACTATGGCGGGACTTTTAGCCCGGTTGTAAAATCGACCATCCGACACATGGTGCTCGCCCTTCTGCAACTTGTGAGTGGCCTATTCAAAAGCTTGACATGAAGAAACCATCCGACACATGGTGCTCGCCCTTCTGCAACTTGTGACTGGCCTATTCAAAAGCTTGACATGAAGAATGCTTTTCTGCATGGGACACTCAGTGAGACCATCTACTACATTCATCCTAGGGGGTTCAATGATTCTGTATTCCCAGACCTGATCGGCGCCTCCACAAGTCCCTGTACGGACTCCAGCAGGCGCCCCCGGCTTGGTATAGTCGGGTTGCCACCTATTTGACGTCATTGGGATTTGTTGAAGCCAAGTTGGACACCTCGCTATTCATCTTCTATCGCGGTTCAAACACGATATATCTGTTGCTTTATGTTGATGTCATCATTCTAATCGCCTCCACTACCGAGCTTCTGTACTGCACTATTATTGTTTTGCAGCGGGAATTTGCAATGAAGGACCTTGGGCCGCTTGACCATTTCCTTGGCATCACTGTTGAGCGGCCTCTCGATGGCATGTTTCTTCACCAGCACACCTACACGTTGGATGTCATCAAGCGACCGCCATGGCTGACTGCAAGTTGTGTACCACTCCGGTCGATCTTCAGACACAGCTTGCTGCCGATTCAGGGCCTTCGGTTTAGGATGCCTCCCATTTCCATAGCATAACCGTTGCTCTTCAGTACTGACGTTCACCTGGCCGGACATCGCCTACGTCTTCCAGCAGATATGCCTTCGTATGCACGATACTCAGGAGCCTCATCTAACAACTATGAAGTGCATTCTACACTATCTTCAACGAACCTTTGACTATGATCTACGCCTCCATCGTTTGTCCAGCTCCAACCTCATCGTCTACACTAATGCTGACTGGGCAGGTTGTCTGAACTTTCACCGCTCTACATCAGGCTATGTGGTATTCCTAGGTGACAACTTGGTGTCTTGGTCTGCAAAGCGCCAAACGGTTGTCTCCCGCTCCAGTGCCGAGGTTGAATACTGTGCCATTTCCAATGGAGTTGCTGAAGTGACTTGGTTGCATCAACTGCTTTTCGAGCTCCGTTGCCCATTGCCCTAGTGCACTATTGTCTACTGCAACAACATCAGCTTCGTCTACCTCTCTACCAACCCTGTCTAGCATCAACAAACCAAGCATGTGGAGATTGATCTTCACTTCGTCCATGAGAAGGTCACCATTAGTCAAGTATGCATTATCCATGTTCCGACAACATCACAGATTGTCGACATCTTCACGAAGGGCGTCCCCTCCTCGGTGTTCCATGAGTTTAGATCTAGTTTCAACATTTGCACTAGCTAAGTTGTGAACGTGGGGGTGTTAGACAACCTGCTATACAGGGCACATGCGCCTAGGGCACTGCCATGTATAGAATTATTTTAGTATAACATGATAGAATATAGATTGATAAAAAGATTTGGGGGAGAGGATTACTAGTTAGGATCAATCATGATATTTACCATTTAGGAGGTTTCTGTTTACCTCACCTCCTTATATATATCCTCTCAATCAACCAATACATTATTCCTACCATCTTTTAGCACGAGGAGGCAGGGATATATAGTGCAGAAATCGGTGCTTTCTCTCTCTTCTCGCACCCCATCGCTCCTAAAGGCCACTCTTCCATTTTCAATCACTTTCCCGACAGGTACCCAACAAAACATTGGCGGCACAGGGCACCCTTTTGCGGAGGCGGCAACCAGCGAACTAGGGCATCCACAGGCTTCTCATAGCTAGTGATGGTCGACAAGTAGTGAAGTTCCCGACGACATTGTGAAGCTTTCCCATAGCTGCGAGGGGAGGGCCACATCCATGGGACCAAACAACCGAGAGCCATGCGAGAGATTGTCTCAAGGTTTGAGTTCTAACCACTATATATATATATAACCACTATATATATATATATTATCCAAAGCATAAATCTGGTGTGATTATACCTTGATGCTAGGGTTTCATGGGCATTATCGATTAGGGTTAGGTATTACCTGGTTCTGACTACCGTGCCACCTCATGCATCAATGGATCCATTTGCTCGACTCATGTAAGGATGAATCCGATATACGATAACTCCATGTACAAACTTGAGTATCTCAACATAGAAATTGCTTGATTTCTCTTTAGGAACAAACGAGCCCTTCATTACAGTATGCAAGGAATATGAGACTTTCTGTCAGCCTGAATAGGGGGTGTAACAAATGTAACAAAGTAGAGTGAATGCAAAACTTATCACACATCCTAAAGAACTATTCCACATTGTGACAACCGCTAAAGTTTATCAAAATCGACCTATGGATTATGATTACTTTAGTTAGAATGGAAATAAATCACAAACAACATTGTGCACTCACTCATAGTGATAACCATTATTTTGTGTTAGCCCTACCATATGTATGGAAAACGTGGGTACTCAGTTGGTTTTGTTTTATTTGTCTGGTTTAGTTGTTGCTTGCTCTAATCCTTAGATACTTCCGGTATTATCTGTTTAGGGCACTCAAATGTCTATGCTCCTAATGATTACCTCAAATAGGTAGTGAAGTAGATGGAGTCTCACAATGCAGAGGTTAGGCAGATCGTTACGTGGGCTACAATTTCACCTAGATCGGATGAACAACTAAAGCATGTGTTGCTCAAGCTCCTAGACATGTTCGAATGGCTAGATAAAGTAGCCATCCAATGTTTAAGTTATGGCAAACAATATCCCACCTAACATGCTTGACACCATCACTTAGGAGGAAAAGGAAGCTCTAGAGGAGGCAGTCCCTTGAGGAGAATCCAACCTCACCTAAATCACTAAGGGTGCATTGCCAGGAGTATGGGATGCGATATGAAAATGATCAATCTAGGGATATCAGCTAGTCTTTAGTAGAGGTCTAGGTTATTTTCATAGAAGTATGTTTGTATGCCATGTACTTTTAGTAAATGTCCAAGCCAGAACTAGCTTGTCATTACATTTTGGTCCACCAACACCGTTGTAACAAGTTATTATTGCAACCTATGTTGAACCATGAACTCAGTACATGTTATGTCAAAATATGTTTTGTGCACCTCAGTTCTACTATGGTTGTCAGCTTGCAAATGTGCTAATTACATTCATTTCTTTTTTACGTGCAAAGCATCTGGGGTAACTTGAGAGGTGCCCCAACATCTGTTGTTGAGGTAACTTGTACACCTACTTTAGACCTGTCTGAAGATCATCAACTCCCCCACCAAGACAGAGTGCAAGTCATTTCCCAGGTTACTACTATTAACAACAATACCTACTGAACTTATATGCCTTCTTAGTTCATTTTAATGGTCATGCTTTAAGGACTGTTTAATATTTATTGCTCAGGCACAAGATGAAGCCAACCCACCTAATTTTGAACAAATACCTAATAACCAGCCCCCTAAAAATGTGGTCCCTAAAAGGTGCAAGAATTTCACAGTTAGCGAAGATGAATGCCTAGTCTCAGCATACCTAAACATAAGCAAGGACCCCATCATAGGGACCAACCAGCCAATAAAAGGTTACTGGCAAAGGATAACTGAGTACTTTCACGAGCATAAGAGCACTCCTTATGATAGATCACAGTCTTCTTTGCAACAAAGATGGGGAGACATTCAGAAAGAAACTTCTAGGTTCTGTGGATTCTATGTGGAAGTAGAGAGGAGAAAGCAAAGTGGACTCAACGTTGATGACAAGGTAAAAAAAGAAGTACATTTCAAATTATTTGAACATTACAACTCTCTATGTACTAACATATGTTTGTTTTGTGTGCGTGCAGATAAAAGAGGCCATGGCGATGCACGAGCGTATAGTTGGCACACCGTTCAAGTTTATGCACTGCTGGTTAATTTTACGTCACGAGATGAAATGGAATGCATTGCTTGATTCAATGAATCCAACAGATGCTAAAGAAACAGAACAAAAGGGGACAAATATCATGGAAGAGTTGCTTCCCCCCAAAATTGCACGCCCAACGGGAAGAGATCATGATAAGAATATGAAGAGCAACATCAGCTCAAGCTCTTTCACTGCTTGCATTAATGTGCTCCAAAAGTTGTCAATGGAGCATGGAGCATTTGAAGAGAGGCAAGATGCTACAAGTAGGGAGGAAGCAACACACATGGTAGTAAGGTCGGATCGCAAACTGGCCCTACAAGAGGAAGTTATAATAATTCAAAAAGCAAGCCTCGAAATCCAGCAGCAAATGCTTAAGCTACAAGAAGAAGAACGTGAGGAGAGGGTGATGACAATGGATGTAAACAAGATGGAGCCATGGGTTCGGGAGTACTACATCAACAAGCAAAAGAAGATTGCAGCCTCTAGTATGAATGTAGAAACATCGAGTGCACGTGAGCCAAGTTAAATATTAGTTCTTCTTTAAGTTGTTGCTACTAGTATGTAGACTTTAAATCATTTAGAGAATTTCTTTTCCTAGTATTTGTGCAAATATTGATATTTCTATTATGTTGTACAACAAAAAAACTCAATGGTATCACTGTGTCATGGATTCATTAAGACCAATTTGGATGTTCCACTTCATTAGTTAAATTGTCATGGTCAATATCGTGTTGTATCATTTGAGTATGTTGCTCAACTAGGAGAGCAGTTTACATGTTAGAACTATTATCTTCCAGATTGAACTTTATGGTTAGCCTTCATTTTTCTCACTAGTGGTCAGTTTGTTGTATTTCTTCAGCCTTTCAGACCTCCATCTTTCAAAGGGTACTGGTTGCTTATGGACTCCATCACCATATTGTGTGTTGATAATATTGTCGTCAAATGATAAACACATCTAGAGATTCAGTTATTTTCTAATATTTGGGACTTTGCATCTGGCCTTTGTTAAGAACTTCTGTAGGAGTCACATCAGAGGTCACTATAGAAACATTGTTTGGTCCTTTCCCTTGGCACAAAACCATAGATGGGTCCATAGTCATGAACCTCTTTTGATTAGTTCTAGCACCATGTGTAACCCCCTTAACGAAATCTCACCTCGAGATTCAAGAAGAGGCTAGAAAAAAACAAGGTTGGTACATAGGTTGCACATAGCTTCTTCAATTCAACTTTGACTCTACCAATCTTAACTTATGAACTTGTTGCTTTACACACTTGATGGTCATGACCAACTGATCCTAATTGTTGGATTCAAAAAATGATATGAACATTGAGTTGACTTCTTCTGGCTTCTCTTATTTCTTATTTGAAGGAAACATGTGACGCCTAAGAGGGGGGGGTGAATTAGGACTTCTAAAACTTTCTCTAAACTAGACCACAAACGAATCCCTAGAGCAAAACCTATGCAAATAAGCAATCCAGAATGTGCAAACTAGGTTTTGTCTAAGTGTTGCTATCTCTACCGCAATGCCTAAGTTTCAATCCTAAACAATCTGAGTATAAATACAAGATTGAAACTTAAATGCTTAATATAAATGTGGACGCTAAAGAGCAAGGTAGACATGCAAACTCTCGTGTATGACGCCGGTATTTTTATCGAGGTATACAGAACCACGCAAGGTCCCGACTAATCCTCGTTGGTGCCCCTACGCAAAGGGAAACCCATACGAGGGCCAAGCACCTCAGTTGAGTAACTCCGTAGAGAGCCGCTGGCCTTCTCCACGTGCAAATGGTGCTCCGCTTCCGGCTTCTCTCGGACGCTCCCCGCCATCTCCACTAACGAGCTTTCGGCCGAAACGCCGCGGGCCTCGTTCCCTCCGGTACACGGTGGCGACCGTGACACAAACGTGGTTGTCACGGTCTCACAAGGCTCTCGACCCACTCGGTACGATCACAATGGCTCACGTAAGAGCCGAGGGGTTGTGGCTTTTCTAAACTCACTCAACTAACTAGGATTCATCTAGAGCAAGCGCTAAAGCGGTCTAACTAACCTAAGCACTTCGCAAGGCACCTACGCTAATCACCGAGTGATTCTATTAAGCACTTGGGTGTATGAGCACTTGGAAATGTCTATACTATGCCTTGGTATGTTGCTTGGGCTCTCACACCTTGAAATGGCTGGTTGGGGTGGTATTTATAGGCCCCAACACAATTCTAGCTGTTGGAGAAAAGCTGCTGCTCTCTGCGGCACACCAGACAGTCTGGTGCCCCTATTTGGTGCGTCTAGCCATTGGATCTGACACCGCAGGTGACCGTTGGCACCACAGGCTTTCACACCGGACAGTCCAGACGTCACACCAGACAGTCCGGTGGCTTCTCTCCACCAGTGCCATCAGGAACTAGCCGTTGGGCTACAGTTCCCTAGTGCACCGGACAGTCCGGCGTGTGGCACCGGACAGTCCGGTGTGCCATCGGACAGTCCGGTGCTCTTAGCCGAACAGTCCGCCCGTGTCAACACTATGCTTCATTTCTTGGACTTTGCTTGGTACTTATTGATCTTCACTTGTGATCTTCATAATATCTTCTTTTGAGGTGTTACTTTCTTCAATGCCTTAGTCCAAGTAACTTTAGCATCCTGTGAACTACAATCATAAACACTAGCAAACACATTAGTCCACAGGTTATGTTGATCATCAAACACCAACACATTTTGAGCCAAATGACCCGGTGTCCATTTTCCTAACAATCTCCCCCTTTTTGGGGATTGATGACAACATAACCAAAGCAAGCAAATATAACAAACATTTGAATGAAAATATGCAATCTACTTGCTAGGATGCATGAGTATCCCCATAAAGTGATATTATGGACTTAAGCCTCCCCCTAACTCCATAATTCACTTGCTTCCTATTTTAGACCAAAAGACCAAAACCACTTGCAAGATAAAAAATTTAAATTGGTGGTGTTTGTTGTTTGATATCTTTTCATTTCTTTGTCCCTAAAACTTCTCCCCTTTGGCATCAACCACCGAAAAGGAAGATATTAAGAGCATATAGGAAGCAAATAAGACTTGCCCTCAGAAAAGATTTATCAATGATACTGATTGAAGCAGTAAAAGGTATTACTCACCCTAAATGAATGTTCTCCTTTTGGAAGAAAACTTCTCCCCCTTTAGAGATGAAGAAATACTCCCCTGATAGAGATCTTCTACTTGGGAAAAAGCATGTGAGAAATACAGGTGCAAGACATGATTTGAATAGACTAACTTCCCTTATGCATAGGTAACAAAATATGAATTGACAGCATATGCGTTTTTAACAACATGAGAAGTATGGGATGTGAAATGGTGATACCCGGTTTGCAAAGAGGAGAAGTGGAGGTTATTCTTTTTGTTCTTTTTCCTCATTTGGGTGATGCGCTTTGGGAATTTGGAATTTGTGAAAAATATTCACCTGTAAGACAGTAGAATTTCTTCGGTTAGTTGTTTGCGATGGGGTCGGGAGCTGTCACATGGGCGAGTTGGGCCTTGAACCTTGATCCGGCCCATTAGTCTCCCCTAACCCTAGCCGCCCCCTTTCCCCTTGGGATTTTTGCAGCCGCCCTCTTCCCCTCCCCTTCCTCTTGGACGTCACCCCTCCCTCCTCTCCCATCTTCTTTCTCCTCAAACATTTGCAGCCCTCACCACCCAAAACCCTAGCCGCCCCCCCCATTTCTCTTCCCCCCTCCAAGGTGCAGCCCTCCCGCGTGTTCTCCGTCGTGTGGCTGCGATCTCAATTGGAGTTTGGAGGGAGGAAGAAGGAAGGAGGAAGGGAAGAACCCAAGGTGAATTCATGTTTAACTTTTGTTGTTTTTGTGCTGCAATCAATTGGATTATGCGTTTATCTTTGCGAATCGGTAGAGGTGCTGTCCAGGAATTTTGTGAGTGGGTGGACAGCAGTAGTTCTAGGGATTTCTGGGAATTTTCGTGGGTTAATTAGTGATAATCAGTGGGATAGTCATGTAGAGCTTTGTCATACCTTTCCAACGAGTACTTATGCGCTCGATTTGGAGTTATAATTTAGGAGATATCATTGTTTGAATCTGGATATGTTGCTGTCCAAAAAACAGATTTTTCAGGTGGGTGAACAGCAGTAGTATTAGCAGTTTCTGGGAATTTTTCGTGGTTAATTAGTGATAACCAGTATGATAATCATGTAGGGCTTTGTCTTATCTTTCCAATGAGTACTTATGCACTTGATTTGGAATTATATTTTAAAAGATATCTCTGTTTGAATCCGGGTATGTCGCTGTCCAAAAGAGAAAAAACAGATTACAGGGTTTATCTTGAGGACAGTTTTGGGCTAATTAGATGTTGGAATTTTATTATAAATTGTATACAAAACTTGTGGGGAATTTGATGTAGATGCCTCTGGAGTTTTTGGTTGTCACCACTGCTGTCATAATTTTAAAGTTATGAAATTATTAAGCAGCGCCGCTGCAGTTTGGTGGGTGCGGGGAGAATTGTTACCCGTGGCGGGGTTTGAGATTCTGCGTAGGTGCGGCGTCGTTTATGAGGCTTATTATGTGAAATTGGTGCACTAAGTTGTGTGTCAAAAACAGGTGGTGGACTTCCGGATCGTACTTAGGGATTTGCCCAAACTTTCGGTGAAGGCAAGTAAAATAGTGATGGTTATTCCGTCTGTCGAATGAAGAGTCTTATACTTGATTATGTTTGTGCTATTTGTGTTCATATTCATATTTCTAATTGGGTACCATCGTTGGAATATATTCATGTTTTATTGATTACATATGTTGAATTTGTGGTTTGATCATGTTACCCATGTGGTTTATTATGTGGAATGGGTGGAAGTATATGTCTAGCACATTTTGTTTGGGAAGAACTCATGTTATTGACTTGCATAATGCATTCATCATCCATTGCATTGAAGTTTTGTCGCGATCTTATGGTCTGACCGTACCGGTACAATGAGCATCATATGTTGCCCGAGAAGGGGTATGATGCAGCTTCAGATCCTTAGAGATATGAAGGCAGAAGTCATTACTGCATCTGTAGCCATGTGCATTCATGGGAGAGGTGTGGAATCTATTATGTGGATGTGGATAGTGTGGATCTTTACATTGTGATTCATCTTGGCATTAAGTAATCAGTTACTTGCTTACTTGCTGCAAGTTAATATTCAAGAAGAGAGTTTTGAACTACGTGGTTGTTTAAGCACGGTTGGTTTACATTGTCCAATTGTTGTTTGCTCTGTTTACTTGCTGAGATGTGTCATCTCACTTTTGCATTGTCTGATGCAGGCACCTGATTTCTGCTTTGGGAAAGAAGGGATGTAGCAGCACGGCCACTACACCTTTAATAAAGGAACCACTGCTTATAATATTGTTAATCAGGGAGAGTCAAGTCTAGGGAATTATTATGTTCTAGCCTTTCATGGTAGTTGAGCTGATTTTTTTGGGGTGGGCTGAGTTACCCATTTTTTTAATTGGTCATGAATGTGCTTTACTACTTTTGCATTTTGATTGTACTATGTGAATTATCTGTTTTTTATATCCTGTATGAACTCTATGTTCCCCCCTTGTTATGCTTCTTTCAAGGGAGGTGCTGCCAGATTTTGCAATATTTTCTCTCTTTATTTCATTTCTTGTGTTGCATAAGTTTAGTGGGAAGGGTATTTGGTAACATCCATTGTGTGGGATCAGTGGGGGTGTTACAGTTGGTATCAGAGGAATAGGCTGTAGATCCTAGCAAGTGGAATAATAATAAACTGACACACTGCACATGTAGGATGGGTTTTCTGCTTTACTATTGATATGTTATGTTATTGTCTATGCTAGTTTGACATTATCTAAAGTGATGCTATGCCAATCTTATTTACTTATTATTCTCACCCCTGTGGCAGCAGTTATGCCGCCTCGTAGGGCTCGGGGTAGTCCGCAAGTTCCTAGTGGGGACTCGATGAGTCCGGCGGCACTGTTAGCCGCGATGCAGGCCATGCAGCAGGAGTTGGCCATTCTGAGGCAAGCTATTCATGTTTCCCCTGTGGGTGCTGCTCAGGGTACTGGTGGAGGAGGAGTGCCCGGGGGCGCTGTCCCTACGGGTGCTGCTCCAGGTGGCAAGGCTGAGGTGCCTCTTCCAGTCAGTGGTCTTTCTCTGATGTAGTGGATGGGCATGAAGCTGGATGCTTTTGATGGCAGTGGTACTCCGGTCGAGGCGGCAGATTGGCTCACTTACATGGAGGATAAGATGAATGTCTTTGATATTGTGTATGGTGATCGTGTTCGCTTTGGCACACAACTGCTGAAGGGAGAGGCTCAAATTTGGTGGAGAGGCGTACAGGCAGCGCACTCCTCCTCACCAGGAGTCCTGACTTGGGATGTCTTCATCAGGCAGTTTGAAAGGAGGTTCTACTCGGTCACCTTCCTGGAGAAAATGAAGATTGATTTGTAGTCTTTCAAGCAAGAGAAGAAGTCTATCACAGAGTATGAAGTGGGCTTCAACAAGATGGTCCACTTTGTCCCTCATGTGGCTTTTAATGAGATGGAGAAGGCGAGCCAGTTCCGTCAGGGCCTGAAACCTTCTATCAGGCATGCCTTGGGAGCCTTTCCATTGGTGGACTTCCGTACTACAGTGGAGCAGGCACTGGGTGTGGAGATGCAGCATCAGTATACCATGGAGTCGCAGAAGTCTTCGGGTGTTGATCAGCCTCGTGGCCAGGACGCGAGTAGGGGCAACACTGGAGGTCCAGCCCACAAGAGGGGCAAGTCTCAGCATCAGCGCCACCATTCTTACCGTGGCAAATCTTCTGACTCGGGTACTTCGGGAGGAAGTACTCAGAGGTTTCGGGCTATTCCTAAGCCCAGGCTGGGGCTGGTGTGTTTTCGTTGTGGTGATGCGCATCGCCGTGCAGAGTGCCAGTGGAGTGGTAGGTGTTCTATCTGCAGTCAGGTCCACAAGGATGTGGTGTGTAGGAGGAATCCTAATGGGAAGCTCAGATGGGAGCCGGTGACTTCCTCCTCTTCTCAGGGCACTATCAACATGATGTCAAGTGCTGAGCAGCAGTTTTCAGTTCCACTTCCTCCACAACAGTTTTATGTGCCTAGGACTTCTCAGTTCGTGCCGATGCAGGGTTTTCCTCAGTATCTGGCTGCACCTACTCCTGCACCAACTACTCCTATGTCGTCTCAGTTTGGAGCTCCGCGTCTGCCTCACCCAGCGGCTCAGTGGGGTTCTTCTATTAATTTCACTCTGGGAGCTTCCTCTTCTGCGGGTATTTCCGGGGCTTATGTGCTACCCGCTGCGGATGGCAGAGAGCAAGGAGACGTGGTGACAGGTACGATTTCAGTTGATTCGTTTGTGGTCCATGCTCTTTTTGACTCTGGCACTAGCTATTCGTTTGTTTCAGAGGATTTTGTGTCGCGGGCTGGTCTTTCGGTGCAGAGGTTGGGTCACCCAATTTTGGTTAGTTCTGCTAATGGCTCCATTAGTAGCTGTTCAATTTGTCAGGAGTATTCCGTTATTCTTGCTGATGAGGTCTTTTCGGCCAATCTGGTTGTGATTTCCTTGGGGGACATTCGACGTTATCTTGGGTATGGATTGGTTATCCCAGTATCGCGCAGTTATATCCTGTTTTGGAAGATAGTGTTATTGCAGGCGCCGTCAGGTAGGGAGGTGGTATTCTTGGGAAGTTCCCCTAAGTTCACGTTATCCTTGTTGGCCAATTGCTTCTGGATCGCCGGTCCAGGAAGTCAGAAATCTTTTTCTCCATGGTGGTGAGGGTGAGGCTGCCTTGCGGGTGCAGGACATCCAGGTGGTGTGTGACTTTGCTGACGTGTTTCCAGCAGAGCTTCCAGGCATTCCTCTAGAGCGCAATGCAGCTTTTGAGATTAAGCTGATTCCGGGTATGCAGCCCATTCATAAGGCTCCATATCAAATGGCCCCAAAGGAGCAGGTTGAATTGAAGCGACAATTGGATGATTTGCTGGCTAAGGGTTTCATTAGGCCTAGTAGGTCTCCATGGGCTTCCCCAGTATTGTTTGTTGAGAAGAAGGATAAAAGCAAGCGGCTATGTGTGGATTATCGCACTTTGAATCAAGTGACTATCAAGAATAAATATCCACTCCCTCGTATGGAGGTTCTCTTTGAACAGTTGAGGGGTGCCCAGGTGTTCTCCAAAATTGATTTGAACTTTGGTTATCATCAATTGAGGATTCGTGAGGAGGATATTGAGAAGACCGCTTTTTGCACTAGGTATGGGCATTATGAGTTCATAGTCATGTCTTTTGGCTTAACTAATGCCCCTGCTGCTTTTATGGAAGCAATGAATAGGATGTTGCATGAGTTCTTGGACGACTTTGTGGTCGTGTTCCTGGATGACATTCTGATTTATTCTAAGACCGAGGCTGAGCATGAGCAGCATCTCCGTCTCGTTCTGGGTGCCCTAAGGGAGAATCAGTTCTATGGCAAGTTGAAGAAGTACGCATTTTGGCTGTCCGAAGTGGCTTTCCTGGGGCATGTGATTAATCAGCAGGGCATTGCGGTTGATCCCAAGAATGTTGCGGCTGTGGTGGAGTGGAAGAAACCCTCTAGTGTCTCTGAAATTTGAAGTTTCTTGGGGCTCGCTGGATATTATCGGCGTTTCGTACCAAATTTTTCCAGCATTGCTAAGCCCTTGACTAGACTCTTAGAGAAGGGTGTTCTCTTCATCTGGTCCAGTGATTGCGAGATCAGTTATCAGACATTAAAGAGCAAGTTGGTGGACGCCCCTATCCTAGCTTTGCCTGAGAGCGGTAAGCGTTTCACAGTTTATACGGATGTTTCGCGTATTGTCTTGGTTGTGTGTTGATGCAGGAAGGCAGAGTGATTGCTTATGGCTCAAGGCAGTTGAGGAAGCATGAGGGGAATTACCCAACTCATGATCTTGAATTGGCCGCTGTGGTTTTTGCTCTAAAGTCGTGGAGGCATTATCTTTATGGCGAGACTTGTGACATTTACACCGATCATAAAAGTCTCAAGAATATTTTTACTCAGAAGGAGCTGAATTTGAGGCAGCGTCGGTGGCTCGAATTGATTAAAGATTATGATTTGTCTATTCATTATCACCCGAGGAAGGCAAATGTGGTGGCTGATGCCCTTAGCAGGTCCGGGGTTCCAAAAGTGGCCTTGCAGTTGATTGCTGATCTGGACCGTTTGGGGAGCGCCTTGTGCTATGTCGGCACCGCTAGTGAGGAGACTCGTATGCTTATTCAATCTTCCCTCATGGAGAGAGTGCGTGCGGCTCAGCAGCAGGATTGTTTATTGCAGGAAGCTCGAAAGAGGGTTGGCGATGGTAAACCCTGGGAGTTCTCCATCGATGAGAATGATTTGGTTCGTTTCAGGGGTCACCTTTGTGTGCCTCAGAAATCAGAGGTGAAGATGGATATATTGAGAGAAGCTCATAAAACGCCTTACACCGTTCACCCTGGCGAAACCAAGATGTAGCGAGATCTGAAGCAAAACTTCTGGTGGAAGCGGATGAAGGTTGACGTTTCTAAGTATGTGGCCGCCTGTGAAGTATGTCAGCGCGTGAAGGCCGAGCATAAGCGGCATGCAGGTTTACTGAAGCCATTGGAAATTTCGGAGTGGAAATGGGAGCATATCACCATGGCTTTTGTGGTGGGTTTACCTCGTTCTCCTCGGGGCAGAGATGCTATATGGGTGGTAGTGGATTGCTTGACTAAGTCTGCGCATTTTATTCCCATGAAGACCACAAATTCAGCTTCAGATTTGGTCCCCTTGTATATGAAGGAAGTAATCAGGCTTCACGGGGTACCTAAGTCCATTGTTTCTGATCGAGACTCCAAATTTGTATCCAAATTCTGGGAGAGTCTTCACAGTGCATTGGGCACCAAGCTTTATCTTAGTGTCGCTTTTCATCCTCAGACTGATGGTCAGTCGGAGCGAACGATCCAAACCTTGGAAGATATGTTGTGCGCTTGTGTTCTGTCTTGGAAGGGTAGCTAGGAAGATCATCTTGCATTGGTAGAGTTTGCTTATAACAACAGCTACTAGGCTACCATCAAGATGGCACCATTTGAGGCTTTGTATGGCATGCGGTGTGTCTCCCCTCTGTGCTGGGAGACCTTGGGAGAGAGATCCCTGGTTGGTCCTGATTGGGTACAATAGACTTCTGAAAAGGTTTGGGAAATTCGTCAGAATATTTTGGCCGCTCAGAGCCATCAGAAGAGTTATGCTGATGTGAGGAGGCGGGATTTGGAATTTGCAGTGGGTGACCAAGTCCTTCTCAGGGTATCACCCACTAAAGGAGTTGTTCGGTTCGGTGTCTCCGGAAAGTTTAGCCCGAGATATATTGGACCGTTCACTATCTTGGCCCGGGTGGGCAGCTTGGCTTATCGCTTGCAATTGCCGGATTCCATGGCAGGGGTACACCCAGTTTTTCATGTCTCTATGCTAAGGAAGTTCTTGCGGGATCTGGACCATCAGATTGAGATGGAACCAATTGCGATGCAGCAGGATCTGACCTTGGAGTGTCGTCCGGTGCGTATCTTGGAATCCTCGGAGCGTGTTTTGAGGAAGAGATCAATTAAGTATGTCAAGGTCTTATGGACTAATCAGTCTGAGCGCGAGGCTACGTGGGAACTTGAGGAGCTGATGCGGCAGAAATATCTGGAACTTTTTGTTGTGGGTAAGTGTTGTTGATTCATTATTTTTTCCCTTTTGTCATTCCGATAGAAGCGTCAGAATTCGAGGTTGAATTCTTTTTAAGGGAGGTAGAGTGTGATACCCGGTTTGCAAAGAGAAGTGGAGGTTATTCTTTTTGTTCTTTTTCCTCATTCGGGTGATGCTCTTTGGGAATTTGGAATTTGTGAAAAATATTCACCTGTAAGACAGTAGAATTTCTTTGGTTAGTTGTTTGCGACGGGGTCGGGAGCTGTCACATGGGCGAGTTGGGCCTTGAACCTTGATCCGGCCCATTAGTCTCCCCTAACCCTAGCCACCCCCCTTTCCCCTTGGGATTTTTGCAGCCGCCCCCTTCCCCTCCCCTTCCTCTTGGACGTCACCCCTCCCCCCTCTCCTATCTTCTTTCTCCTCAAACCTTTGCAGCCCTCACCACCCAAAACCCTACCCCCCCCCATTTCTCTTCCCCCCCTCCAAGGTGCAGCCCTCCCGCGTGTTCTCCGTCGTGTGGCTGCGATCTCAATTGGAGTTTGGAGGGAGGAAGAAGGAAGGGAAGAACCCAAGGTGAATTCATGTTTAACTTTTGTTGTTTTTGTGCTGCAATCAATTGGATTATGCGTTTATTTTTGCGAATCGGTAGAGGTGCTGTCCAGGAATTTTGTGAGTGGGTGGACAGCAGTAGTTCTAGGGATTTCTGGGAATTTTCGTGGGTTAATTAGTGAGAATCAGTTGGATAGTCATGTAGAGCTTTGTCATACCTTTCCAACGAGTACTTATGCGCTCGATTCGGAGTTATAATTTAGGAGATATCATTGTTTGAATCCGGATATGTTGCTGTCCAAAAAACAGATTTTTCAGGTGGGTGAACAGCAGTAGTATTAGCAGTTTCTGGGAATTTTTCGTGGGTAGTTAGTGATAACCAGTATGATAATCATGTAGGGCTTTATCTTATCTTTCCAATGAGTACTTATGCGCTTGATTTAGAATTATATTTTAAAAGATATCGCTGTTTGAATCCGGGTATGTCGCTGTCCAAAAGAGAAAAACAGATTACAGGGTTTATCTTGAGGACAGTTTTGGGCTAATTAGATGTTGGAATTTTATTATAAATTGTATACAAAACTTGTGGGGAATTTGATGTAGATGCCTCTGGAGTTTTTGGTTGTCACCACTGCTGTCATAATTTTAAAGTTATGAAATTATTAAGCAGCGCCGCTGCAGTTTGGTGGGTGCGGGGAGAATTGTTACCCGTGGCGGGGTTTGAGATTCTGCGTAGGTGCGGCGTCGTTTATGAGGCTTATTATATGAAATTGGTGCACTAAGTTGTGTGTCAAAAACAGATGGTGGACTTCCGGATCGTACTTAGGGATTTGCCCAAACTTCTGGTGAAGGCAAGTAAAATAGTGATGGTTATTCCGTCTGTTGAATGAAGAGACTTATACTTGATTATGTTTGTGCTATTTGTGTTCGTATTCATATTTCTAATTGGGTACCATCGTTGGAAGATATTCATGTTTTATTGATTACATATGTTGAATTTGTGGTTTGATCATGTTACCCATGTGGTTTATTATGTGGAATGGGTGGAAGTATATGTGTAGCACATTTTGTTTGGGAAGAACTCATGTTGTTGACTTGCATAATGCATTCATCATCCATCGCATTGAAGTTTCATCGCGATCTTATGGTCTGACCGTACCGGTACAATGAGCATCATATGTTGCCCGAGAAGGGGTATGATGCAGCTTCATATCCTTAGAGATATGAAGGCAGAAGTCATTACTGCATCTGTAGCCATGTGCATTCATGGGAGAGGTGTGGAATCTGTTATGTGGATGTGGATAGTGTGGATCTTTACATTGTGATTCATCTTGGCATTAAGTAATCAGTTACTTGCTTACTTGCTGCAAATTAATATTCAAGAAGGGAGTTTTGAACTACGTGGTTGTTTAAGCACGGTTGGTTTACATTGTCCAATTGTTGTTTGCTCTATTTACTTGCTGAGATGTGTCATCTCACTCTTGCATTGTCTGATGCAGACACCTGATTTCTGCTTTGGGAAAGAAGGGATGTAGCAGCACGGCCACTACACCTTTAATAAAGGAACCACTGCTTAATAATGTTGTTAATCAGGGAGGATCAAGTCTAGGGAATTATTATGTTCTAGCCTTTCATGGTAGTTGAGCTGATTTTTTGGGGTGGGCTGAGTTACCCATTTTTTTTAATTAGTCATGAATGTGCTTTACTATTTTTGCATTTTGATTATACTACGTGAATTATCTGTCTTTTATATCCTGTATGAACTCTATGTTCCCCCCTTGTTATGCTTCTTTCAAGGGAGGTGCTGCCGGATTTTGCAATATTTTCTCTCTTTATTTCATTTCTTGTGTTGCATAAGTTTAGTGGGAAGGGTATTTGGTAACATCCATTGTGTGGGATCAGTGGGGGTGTTACAGAAATATAGTCTAATCAAATATTGGAGAAGACACGTAGATGATACCAAAATGTAGTCTCAAAGATACCAATTGAAGGCCAATGAAAGGCTTGTGAGACATAAGGATGCTTGTAGATTTGTAGTGGAAGCTTATTGTCTTTCTCCGAGGACTCCATTTTCCTTTCAATGAGACTACTACATATAAAGACTTGAAAACATGCATTAGTCTCAAAGATTTAGATTATAGAGTAACCTCCCCCTGAAAGTGTGCATACAAGTTTTGAATACTTGCAGGAGACGTGCACTTTGATTTGATATCAAGAGGGAAAAATTATCTATAATCCGAGTTTTAGCACATATAAGTTAAATGATACCAATTGAAACACAATTGAAGTATTATACCACTTGTAGTATATGTCATATGAAAATACCAATTGATGTATCATTTTCTTAGGAATGTGAAGTAAGCTATGTGTCGTGCTTAATTAGACATTTTAAGCCATGTAGGTTTGCTCAATAATATGAATTTAAAGTGAGCAATCCTACCATATGATTTACCTGGTATGCATGCAGTTTTAATCAAAAGTAAATACCAATTGTAGCACTAGGTATAAAAGGTAAAAGCTAGATATTTAAAGATAGATACACATATCTAAAAGGAAGTACAATAAATCTAGTTACCTTAGTCATGGGTGGGGAATTTGGGACCAATGTATACACTAACCCACTTGGCAATTTACTTGATCCAATATGAGCATCCCATGATATACATCCCGAACTTGCCAAGTCTCTAAATTCCCCGAAGTCCTTCGGACTCCTCACTTCCCTTTCGGGATCCAAACCTTCTTGGTGCTTTTCATGGTTGAAATAATCTATTTTGGCACCCAGATGCGTTTGGCCCCTTTCCCTTTGTTGGCCTTAATTGCTATCACCTTTCCATTTTTTTTCTTTTTGATCAAATATGGTGTAGCAGCCTTTTTGTTCACCTTGTTGATGTAGGTGATGGGGATTTTGCTTGTTGGATTTTGCTTGAGCTTTTGCTCCCGGTCTTCACCTTGCATTGGAAACACTTGTGGCCTTCTTTGTGACATAGCCTACAAATCACAGTTTTGCCCTCCACAGGCTTGTTCACTCCCGCAGTGGTGTTATCCTGAGGAGGTCGGATTTGTTTGGCTTTGCATTTCTTGTCGTACAATGCCTTCCCAAGGCGAGCCACCTCTTTCTTTAATTGCTCATTCTCCATTGCAATCTCGTCTGAACATATTTTTATAACAACATTCTTAACAAGAACTTGATTGCAGGGGTTAGAATTATAAATTAAATCAAAGCAAGAAGTAGAAGAATCTTTCTTAATAATTTCAGGTATTTCAACCAAAGATACTTCTAGGGTGCTACCAATGATTTCTAGCTTTGTAGTTAGATCATCATTGTATATGCTAAGAATTTCCATTTTCCCTAGCAAATTTTCAATGGCTTCTTGGGAGCTAGCTAACTTAGCCTTAAGTTTTTCAGTCTTTTTAATAAGGCCATCATCGGTAGTAGTGGATGAAGCACTAGATTCTAATTGCTCAATTTTAGTTGATAGCTCACAATTCAAATTTGCAAATGTTTCAATTTTTTCTAGTAAACTTTATAATCATTTTGAGAGCTAATCAACTTATTTTTCGAAGTTTTGAGTTGAGCCTTTTTGTTTAGTGCATACATCCTAGAAAAATTTAACGGCTTCCGCAAGCTCATCTACGGAGGGCTTTCCCTCACCTTCATCATCACTACTGCTATCAACACTAGAGGATAGAATGCTCATTTTACATCTTGCCATAAGGCACTTGTGTGATGACCGTGATGAGCATGATGAGGACCGGTGGGTGCGTGTTCTTGGAGGTTCATCTTTGCTTGAAGAGTCATCCCAAGTTTTGACACTTGTAAGCGCCTTGCCTTTGCTCCTTCCCTTTTTGGGTTCGGCCATATTTGGACAGTTGTTCCTGAAGTGGCCCTTCTCC
The DNA here is from genome assembly GCF_902167145.1 of Zea mays. Taxonomy (NCBI): domain Eukaryota; kingdom Viridiplantae; phylum Streptophyta; class Magnoliopsida; order Poales; family Poaceae; genus Zea; species Zea mays. Next base: position 136,597,060 of record NC_050098.1, on the reverse strand, counting down.
CCACATGCGAAGCATTCTCTTTTTCTTTGATTTTCCTGTCAATGTTAAAGAGAAGATCCTCGACCTGTAGGGGCACACCCATTAGATTAATCTTACAGATCATCCACATTACCTTTCCGACGTGTCGGATTGTTTCTTCGTCCTTGGAGGATGATGTTGATGGTTGATTATCTTCATCATCATCACTTTTTTCTTCCTCTTCTTCACTTGAGGAACTTGGAGTGGGAGCCTTATTTTTGCCCTTTCTTTCATCACATGCAAAAGCATATGGTATTGAAGAAGTTGGCTCCTCTTGTCGACCCATTTTTCGTGACATCTCAAATCCCGCAATTTTCTCGATCACAATGGTCGGGGTCATTGTACTCAAGTTCTCCATGTTGTGAATAATAGTGATGATGCTCCCATATCTTTGTTGTGGTAGCAAGGAGATAATCTTCCTCACAATGTCCGCATCACCTAACTTATTAATGCCAATAGTATTGAGCTCATTGATAATTAGATTCAATCGAGAATACATGTCTCTAACAAGCTGTTGGGGACTTGTTCTCAAATGCTATTAATTAAGAACAAGACAACATAAAATGTTAAATATTAATGCCCTTCGTCCGCTGAAGCATTATCTCCCCAAGGAGTTAATGAACTTCGGACGAAGACCACGAGCAGAGTATTACGAAGGTTACACCTTCATAATTAAACTTACAAAATAATACAAAGTAATATAAAATGTGGAACATTAAAGATAAATACATCAGAAATAAATGACATCATTCGTATATTTACTATATGAATCTCAAATGTTAAAACATAATGTTTAGGTACATTTATACCTTTGCCTTGACAAATAATAATTCCCGAGTGATGTGTTTGCAATTACAGGAATGCGTGAACAGTAAAGGAATACTGTTCACTATTTATAGGCACAGGATACAGCCTGTGAGGAATTACAATCATGCCCCTCATAAAAGTTTACAACAATGACTCAGACCCTTATGGACTAAAAGGTCATTCTATCTTTAAGTCGGTTCGACCCTTCATCTTTGGATATGCTGTAATACCGAAGCTTCATGAATGGTGCCTTCGGCATCACGTACGAGCAGCTTCAGCCGAAGCTGTTTCTTTCCGCAGGACCTTCGGCGACGAAGCATGGTCCCAACAGTAGCCCCTTCGCGGTGCTAGATCGTTTTTCGTAACGAGCTTGATCCGTGAAAAAAGTCTCTTAGGCTTCAGAAAGCCGAAGGTCCGAAAAACACCTTCCCTGAGCTCGTTGTCGAGAAACGATACAGTTTCCGAGCGCGGAGCGGTCCCACCATGCAGGTTCACTTTTTGGTTTTTGCGGCCCACCGTGCAGTGGGTGCGAGCGACTGTTTTCTCGGTGTAAAAATCCTGACGATTCACCTTCTTACCTGCAGTACTATATAAACAGACAGGTAGGTGTGAAGTTACCACAACATTCATTGCTATTGCACTGTTTTGCTGCCAAAAATTTAACCATAGTCGAAGCTTGACTTTCGCATTCAAACGAAGCTCCAGTTTAGTCTCTGCTTCATCAGAAGAAGAGCTTCGGAAAAAAGGTTATTAATTTGCAAGGAATTTTTAAGAAATTCAAAATCAAATGGCCAGAGTGCGCTCTACTGCTAGAGTTGAGCGTGATGGAGATGAGGCCGAAGCTACTGAAACTGTTCCGATTTCTGAAGCGATGAAGCGCTCCGGGCTAGTTACAGCAGAGGACACACCTGCTGCCGAAGCAACACAAGCTGATGTTGAAGAAGTTGGTTCTGAGGAAGAGTTCAGCTGCGGGGTACCAACTAAACCTAGTCATTTGGACTTTGGAAAGTCCACCACCTCTGAAGCTGACCTTCCAAAAATGGTGAAGCTGGGCTACTTCAGCGAAGCAAAAAAGGAGCTGGTTCGTTTTGGCGGAGAGGAAACTACTCCGAAGCCGGAAAAGAATGAGGTAGTGGTGTTCAAAAGCTTCTTTAAAGCAGGATTAAGATTTCCTTTGAATGGGATGATTGCTGATGTTTTGAAGAAATTTGGGGTTTACCTTCATCAGCTGACCCCTAATGCCATTGTTAGATTAAGTGTTTATATTTGGGCCCTTCGTAGTCAAGGAGTGGAACCGTTCGGCGAAGGTTTCTGCCGAGTCCATGAACTACACTATCAGACTAAAGCTAGAGGAGATGGTCTTCATGAGAATTTTGGATGTTACAACTTTGCTTATCGCAAGACTACGAAATTTTCAGTGATAAGCTACCGAAGCAAATGGCCAGCCGGATGGAAATCTGAGTGGTTTTACGTTAAAGTTGACAAAGATGAAGATAAATTGGTCCAAAGTCCTCTAGAGTTGACCTTCGGAGAAACAAGGCCCCAATGCAACATGATAAGGGGGAGTCCGAGCCAGATTGCTTTGGGTGAATTTCGAATAATTTCAGAACATATTGGCACTAGGGACTTGGTGCAGGAATTTCTGGCTTTTAAAGTGTTCCCAACAATGAGGGATTGGGAGATGTCGAAGCTGGAGGGGGAAAAGAAAAACGGAGAACTTGTTCGATTACCCTATTATTACAAGTTTAAGAAACACTTTAAAGAACCCTGCCAGGAATGGTTAGACACAATCGAGATTATGTGCAACGATATCCTCGGAAATTATTCTAAGAAGGAAGATCAGTTGATGACAGCAGCCTTCGGCAGTCGCCCGAAACGAAGATTGAATCGGGTGCTAGATGCCTTGAATTTTGACTATCCTGATTATGAGCAATTGGGTGGAGATGCCAGAGGCCCGAAGAGAAAAAGAATTGCCAGCGCCCTTGACGAAGAAAGCACCAAATTGGCCAAAAAGAAAAAAGAAATTTCTGAAAAGCTGAGCCCTGAGCCGAAGGTAGCGCTCCAAGAAAAAGAAAAGCTGCATCTCCAAAACCTGCATCTCCAGAACCAAAGACATTGGTCCGAGAGGAGGAAGCTCCTGCGACACCTTCTGCTGCCGAAGTAGAAGAGATTCTGAAGGTAATGACTGAATCTTTGCCTGTCAAGCTAAGTCCGCTGGCGCCGAAACTGACGAAGTTTTTTCAGAAGGACAAAGAAGCTTCGGCAGCAGAAAGTCCTGCAAAGCCGAAAAAACGAAGAATTATCCAAGTGGCAGATGTGATTCATCAGACACCGCCACCGGTATCGGTGTCAAAAATTGTTATTGCCGAGACCGCTGAAGCTGAAGCCGCCGCAGCCGAAGCTACCGGAGCCGAAACCACTGAAGCTAAAACCGCCGGAGCCGAAGCTACCGGAGCCGAAGCCACCTGAGCCGAAGCCGGGACCACCAAAGATTCGAACCTGGAAACCACACTTGATGTTATTGACAATATACTTCTGAAAATGGCTGAAGAAGAAGCTGTTGTGGCTGCGGTGAACACGGCTACTGAAAAAGGAAAAGAGCAGGTTGAAGATATTTTGGAGGAAGGAAATTTTAACTTTCAAGATTTACTTGGACAAGAATTAACAGGTGCTGAAAAAGAAGAGCTGAAGAAATATGCCATATCCTGTGGATATAAACCAGGGTCTATGCTATTTGGTGGGGTCAACGAAGGGAAGCTAAGATGCCTTCGGAATCGCACCGAGGCCAAAGTTGTTAGGACCTTCTCCAAAAGCGTTGGCCTGCCGAAGATAGAAGCGGACCTTTGCAGGTACCAGCGACAACACATCGCCAGTAGCTTGCTCTATGCTAATTTTAAGGTAAAAAATATTATTATTATTTTATTATTATTATTTTTAGGTCGTTTTCTGACGAAGATTGTTTTGGCAGAGTATACTACTAAGTAAAGTGCTAAAAATGCAACAAGATATTGAAGAGGAGAAAAACAAAGCTATCATCAAAGATTTAGAAGACAAAGTTGAAAATTACGAAGCTACTCTGAATAAGAAGGACTTCGTCATTCAGGACCTTGAAATCATAGCTAAAGAACATGAAGCTGCTTTAGAAAAGAAAGGCTTCGTTATTCATTCTATGGAAGGCTCACTGGCCGAAGTCCAAGCCGAAAATGATAGTTTAAAGAATGAATTACTCAAAAAGTCAGAAAAATCTGAGCAGGAAAAGAAGAACCTTGAAACAAGTCTCAAGACTGAGATCAAGAAAAATTCAAATTTGCAAAAATCATTGAAGGAACTTCAAGAGAAATGCCTAAATTTCGGCTGCCGATGCGTGCTGCGGCTGAAGGATGTGTTTCACTCTATCGGAGCCAGCTCTGAAAAATTTACACCTTCAGCTAAAAACCTGCCCAGCACCTTGGAATATATTGAAGGCGAGGTTGACGCACTTGACGAAGTTATTGCTGGGCATGCTAACTTCTGCGCCCTGGTAGCTTCTCGAGGCACAGCTATCGCTTTTCTGAAGGCTGGCTGTACGCACGGAAAAATTGTAAATAGGCCAAACTTCAGCTTATCAGCAGCAGATTTGGTTGATATCCCAAGTCTAGCTCGAAGCATCGGAAATAGATTTATGACCCAGATTTGGGTAAATGGCGGGCGAAAAATGGCTGGTGACGAAGCTCGAAATCACCTTAAGCCGGTGAGAAACTTATATTTGTTACTTTTACCTTCTCCTTAAAATTTGCACCTTTCTTATTCTGCTTTTTAATATGTGCAGGATGACGAAGCTGAAGTATGACGGGCTGAAGCTTAATAGTTGCTATAATAGACTTTCCTGCAAAAAATTATGGAGAGATCTTTGTAATATAATTGTGGAAAAAACTTATGTAAATTTGTACATACCTTGTAATATATCTTGTCTCCTTTATCCGTGTACAATCTGCTTTGCTATGAACGAAACTTCACTTTTGAGCCGAAGGCGAAAAACACCTTCCCTTCTTTTCGTACACAACGAAGCATGAAAATTTCCTCTTTCTTCGAAGTTTTTCCTCATTGCCGAAGCATCTGTCTTTTTTGTGTGGTATGATGATGATTCTATATATGTCTAAATGAATGTTTATGAATGCAAATGACATGATGTAATGTATCATGCAAATGAATATCGGAACACATATTCAAAACCATAATCATAGCCCTTCATCCCCTTGTGAATGATTCAAATCTTTTTTGCCGTTTACTTTTCGGCTTCACCGTTTACTTTTCGGTGTATCAGCGCTGACTTTTCGCTGTAAGCCTCCCTTAGGAGCTTCTTCGCCTTTTACTTTCGGCGGAATCAGCGTTTATTTTTCGCTGTAAGCCTCCCTTAGGAGCTTCTTCGCCTTTTACTTTCGGCGGAATCAGCGTTTATTTTTCGCTGTAAGCCTCCCTTAGGAGCTTCTTCGCCTTTTACTTTCGGCGGAATCAGCGTTTATTTTTCGCTGTAAGCTCTGCATTCCCTTAGGAACGACTTTTGAGCTTCTCCCTGTTTTCTTTTCTTTTTCCTTTGCATTTACATTTACATTTTTGGGGGATATCACTCTTATAGAATTGAAATAAGGAAAAGAAAAATTACATGTTGTGGCCCCATTAAAAACCTTTCTCCCCCTTTGGAAAGGAAAAGGGTGCCACAAAAAAGAATAGAAAAAATTACATCAAGCTAAACATAATATCGCCGAAGCTCATCCGCATTCCATGATCTAGGAATGTCGTTGCCGTCCATATCCTTCAATCTGTAGGAACCGGGTCTTGACGAAGATACTACCAAAAAAGGTCCTTCCCACTTTAGCTGTAATTTGCCTACTGTCTCAGGGTTGGCTACTCTTCGAAGCACCAATTGTCCTGGTTCAATGTTCTTCAGCCTAACCTTTCTATCACGCCATTTTATTGTTTCAGCTTGGTATTTGTTGATGTTTTCCACAGCTTGAAGCCTGATCCCTTCTATAGCATCTTTTTCCACAGAGTAATCAGCTTCATCTTCGCCTTCTGCCGAAGCTACTATTCTTATTGATCCTGCTTTGGCTTCTTCCGGAGTTATTGCTTCGTCACCAAACAATAGTTTGAATGACGTAAAGCCTGTTGATCTTGATACTGTTGTGTTATGGCTCCACACCACTTTGATTAATTCGTCTGGCCACTTTCCCCTGGGCTGATTGAAGATTAACTTCATTATTCCTATCATTATGATCCCATTAGCTCTTTCAACAAGTCCATTTGACTCCGGATGTCGAACTGATGCGAAATGGATCTTCATGCCAATTTGATCGCAAAATTCTCTGAAAGCTTCGGAATCAAACTGTGTCCCATTATCCACAGTAATGGCCTTCGGCACTCCGAAGCGACAAACAATATTTTGCCAGAAAAACTTTTGAATAGTGACCGAAGTTATTGTGGCTAAAGGCTTTGCCTCAATCCACTTAGAAAAATATTCCACTGCCACTACAACATATCTTAAGTTGCCTTGTGCTGGTGGTAACGGTCCTAACAAATCAAGGCCCCATCTTTGCAACGGCCAAGTGGGTTGTATTAACTAAGTTAAAGACGAAGGTTGTTTTTGATCTCTTGCACATTTCTGACAACCTTCGCACTTTTGGACTAATTCCGCTGCATCCGAAGCTGCCTTTGCCCAATAAAATCCTTGACGGAAAACTTTTCCAAGCAAAGGCCTAGATCCAATGTGAGATCCACATAAGCCTGCGTGTATTTCCTTCATCAATTCTATACCTTCGGCTCTGGATAAACACTTGAGTAACGGAGAACAGACCCCACGCTTGTATAGTTCCCCTTCTATTATAACATATGGTCGAGCTCTTGCCTCTATCCTCCTGTTATAAGCTTCGTCATCTGAAAGAAAGTTACCCTGAAGGAAAGAGATGATCTCAGTTCTCCAGTCTTCACTATAAACAGGGGATATGTTGAGGACCGCTCTTTCAAGAAGCTCAACCGAAGGTGCTTTTATTATTTCGAAAAATACTTCCGAAGGTAAGGGCAGCCCCTAAGCTGCTGACTTAGCTAATAAATCAGCGTATTCATTTTCTCCATGAGGAATATTTTTAACAGAAAAGCCTTCAAAGGAAGCCTCAATCCTTCGGACCGTGTCTAAATATTTTTCAAGCTTCGGATCTCTTGCTTTATAACTTTTATCAATATGACCAGAGATAACTTGGGAATCAGTTTTTAGAACCGCCCTTCTGATTCCCATCGCCTTTAACTTCCGAAGCCCCAAAAGTAAAGCTTCGTACTCAGCAATATTATTTGTGCAACTGAAATCAAGTCTTGTTGCATAGCAAGTTTTAACTTTGGAAGGTGCAACCAATACAGCAGCTGCTCCTGCTCCGAAGGTTCCCCAAGATCCATCGCAAAATACTGTCCAAACTTCAGCATCTTTATTCGTTTATTCTTCCTGAGCCCCTGGCGTCCAGTCAGCAATGAAGTCTGCCAATGCTTGAGATTGAATCGAAGATCTATGCACATAATCAATACAGAATTCATTGAGCTCCGCGGCCCATTTTCCAACCCTTCCAGTAGCTTCTCTATTTCTCATAATATCCTTCAATGGTTGTGAAGAAGGAACAACTATATTGTATGCCTGAAAATAGTGCCGAAGCTTCCTGGAGGCCATTAAAACAGCATACAGCACCTTCTCCAACTCTGTGTAATTTTTCTTTGATAAACTAAGAACTTTGGATACAAAGTATATTGGGGCTTGCTTTTTGATTTGACCTTCAAGCTTCTCCTGGACAAGTGCTGCACTTACCGCTGAGTGCGAAGCTGCCACATATAACAACAGAGGAGCCCCTGGCGTTGGTGAAGTTAGTGTTGTTAGGTCTATCAAATATTGCTTCAGCTCTTCGAAGGCTTTCTGCTGAACTGGTCCCCATTGAAAAACTTCAGCTGACTTCAGCACTTCGAAAAATGGTAAATTTCTCTCTGTTGATCTAGATATAAATCTATTGAGAGATGCCAGTCTTCCTATCAATCTTTGAGCCCCCTTTTTTGTACTTGGTGGCTCCATTCGAAGGATAGCTTCGATTTTATTTGGATTAGCTTCAATCCCTTTTGTTGAGACTAGACAGCCAAGAAATTTCCCTTTCTTCACTCCGAAGACACATTTTTCTGGGTTCAACTTTAAACCAGTCTGTCTAAAATTAGCGAAGGTCTCCTGCAGATCAGCAATGTGATTATCTTGCTTCGTGCTTTTTACAATGATATCATCAACATAAGTTAGCACATTTCTGCCTATCTGAGAATGAAGAACCTTCGCTGTCATTCTGCTGAAGCTTCCTCCAGCATTCTTGAGCCCCTCAGGCATCCGAAGGTAACAATATGTTCCACTAGGGGTTATGAAGCTGGTTTTTGGCTCATCCTCCTTCTTCATCCAAATTTGATGATAGCCTGAATAACAATCCAGCAGACTCATAAGCTCTGATGAAGCTGCTGCATCGACTAGAGAATCTATCCTTGGCAATGGAAACTCGTCCTTCGGACAGGCCTTGTTGAGATCAGTAAAATCAATACACATTCTCCATTTACCATTGGCCTTTTTTACCGTAACAGTGTTAGCCAGCCACTCTGGGTATTTTACCTCTCTGATAACTCCGGCACTAAGGAGCCTTTTTACTTCATTCCGAGCACCTTCGGCCTTGTCATCAGACATCTTCTGAAGCCTCTGCTTTCTGGGTCTAAAAGATGGGTCAACATTGAGCAAATGTTCAATAACATCCCTGTTGACTCCACAAAGATCATTGACTGACCATGCAAAAACATCTTTGTTGTTGAACAGAAACCTTATCAAGGTTTTCTCCTGTTCTTCAGACAGTTGGGATCCCAATAGCACCTTCTGCTCTGCTATGTCCTCACATAAAAGCATGGGCTTCGGCTGATCGGCCGAAGCAGCTTTCTCCCTTCTAAACTTGTACTGCTCACAAGCTTCAGCTCCATCTATGTTATGGATTGCCTTTGAGTCTGTCCAGTTTCCTTCGGCCCTTCTGGCAGCTTCCTGACTTCCATGAATGGCAATAGGTCCTTGGTCCGAAGGTATCTTCATGCAAAGATATGCTGGATGAAGAATTGCTTCGAAGGCATTGAGAGTACCACGACCAATGATTGCATTGTAAGGGTATTCCATGTCAACAATATCGAACACAACTTGTTCAGTCCTTGTGTTGTTAATAAATCCGAAGGTTACTGGCATTGTGATTTTTCCAAGTGCTACAATCTGCCTTCCTCCGAAGCCACAAAGGGGATGTGTGGCATCATGGATTTTGTCTTCGGGCTCTTACATCTGTCTGAAGGCCTTAGCAAATATGATATCAGCTACGCTGCCTGTATCAACCAAAACATTATGGACCAGAAATCCTTTGATCACACAAGAGATAACCATAGCATCGTTGTGTGGGTAATCCTTGAGCTGAAGATCCTCTTGAGAGAAGGTAATTGGAATGTGAGACCATCTTGACTTGATGAAGGGTCCTTGTACCCCTACATGTTGTACTCTTCTTTGTGCCTCCTTCTTCTATTTCTTGTTAGCCGGCTCTGAGCATGAACCGCCTGTTATCGGGAGAATCAGCTTCGGAGCCGAAGCAGTTCCAGCTTGGTTCTTGAACGAAGCCATTGTCTCAGGAAAGTGGAAGTGAGTTCACCGGAGGTGGGCGCCAATGTTGGGGACTTGTTCTCAAATGCTATTAATTAAGAACAAGGCAACATAAAATGTTAAATATTAATGCCCTTCATCCGCTGAAGCATTATCTCCCTAAGGAGTTAATGAACTTCGGACGAAGACCACGAGCAGAGTATTACGAAGGTTACACCTTCGTAATTAAACTTACAAAATAATACAAAGTAATATAAAATGTGGAACATTAAAGATAAATACATCAGAAATAAATGACATCATTCGTATATTTACTATATGAATCTCAGATGTTAAAACATAATGTTTAGGTACATTTATACCTTTGCCTTGACAAATAATAATTCTCGAGTGATGTGTTTGCAATTACAGGAATGCGTGAACAGTAAAGGAATAATGTTCACTATTTATAGGCACAGGACACAGCCTGTGAGGAATTACAATCATGCCCCTCATAAAAGTCTACAACAATGACTCAGACCCTTATGGACTAAAAGGCCATTCTATCTTTAAGTCGATTCGACCCTTCATCATCGGATATGCTATAATACCGAAGCTTCATGAATGGTGCCTTCGGCATCACGTACGAGCAGCTTCAGCCGAAGCTGTTTCTTTCCGCAGGACCTTCAGCGACGAAGCATGGTCCCAACACAAGCTCATTATCTTTCATAGCAAAAGAATTATACTCATTTAAGACTAGGCAATGTTTTTTTCTCACGGATATGGATGTGTCATCATGGAGCTCATGCAATTTTAGCCAAATCTCATTAGCGGTTTTCAATGTAAAAACTAGATTAAAAATATCCATGCTAAGAGATTCATACAAGCAATTTTTGGTGCTAGCATTTAAATGAATTTCTTTTTCCTCACTCATGGTGGGTTTCTCGGAATTTTTGGGTGGTTTCATCCCTTCACGAGTGACTCTCCAAACACCTAGATCAACGGCCTCTAGGTAACAAGTCATTATAGCACTATAATATGGAAAGTTAGTGCCGTCAAAGTGTGGTGGCCTATGGGTATCCATCCCTTTTCTCTAAAAAGTGTTGGCTCTTTTAGCGGTGAAGCTAAAGCTTTTCAAATGAGCCAAACCAGGCTTTGATACCAATTGAAGGAAATAGGTGACGCCTAAGATGGGGGTGAATTAGGACTTCTAAAACTCTCTAAACTAAGCACAAATGAATCCCTAGAGCAAAACCTATGCAAATAAGCAATCTAGAATGTGCAAACTAGGTTTTGTCTAAGTGTTGCTATCTCTACCGCAATGCCTAAGTTTCAATCCTAAACAATTTGAGTATAAAGACAAGATTGAAACTTAAATACTTAATATAAATGCGGAAGCTAAAGAGCATGGTAGAGATACAAACTCTCGTGGATGACGCTGGTATATTTACCGAGGTATCCCGAACCACGCAAGGTCCCGACTAATCCTCGTTGGTGCCGCTACGCAAATGAAAGCCCACGCGAGGGCCAAGCACCTCGGTCGAGTAACTCCGTAGAGAGTCACGGGCCTTCTCCACGCGCAAGTGGTACTCCGCTTTCGGCTCCTCTCGGACGCTCCCCGCCGTCTCCACTAACGAGCTTCCACCTAAAACGCCGCGGACCTCGTTCCCTCTGGTACACGGTGGCGGCCGTGACACAAACGCGGTTGTCACGGTCCCGCAAGACACTCGCCCCACTCGGTACAATTACAACGGATCACACAAGAGCCGAGGGGTTGTGGTTTTTCTAAACTCACTCAACTAACTAGGATTCACCTAGAGCATGCGCTAAAGCGGTCTAACTAACGTAAGCACTTCGCAAAGCACCTACGCTAATCACCGAGTGATTCTATTAAGCACTTGGGTGTATAAGAACTTGGAAATGTCTATACTATGCCTTGGTATGTTCTTTGGGCTCCCACACCTTGAAATGGTCGATTGGGTTGGTATTTATAGGCCCCAACACAATTCTAACCGTTAGAGAAAAGTTGCTGCTCTCTACGGCACACCGGATAGTCCGGTGGAGGCACCGGACGGTCCGATGCACCTGTCCGGTTTGCCTAGCCATTGGATCTGACACCGCATGTGACCGTTGGCGTTGCAGGCTTTCACACTGAATAGTCCGGTGGCTTCTCTTCACCAGTGCCACCAGGAGCTAGCCGTTGGGCTACAGTTCCCTGGTGCATCGGACAGTCTGGTGCTCTCAGCCGGACAGTCCGCTCGTGGAAACACTGTTCTTTGTTTCTTGGACTTTGCTTGATACTTGTTGATCTTCACTTGTGATCTTCATAATGTCTTCTTTTGAGGTGTTACTTTCCTCAATGCCTTAGTCCAAGTAACTTTAGCATCCTGTGAACTACAATCATAAACACTAGCAAACACATTAGTCTACATGTTATGTTGATCATCAAACACCAAAACCTTTTGAGCTAAATGGCCTGGGGTCCATTTTTCTTACATTGTTGATACTAATTTGATGCCACTTATTTCACTTATATTGGGACCTTGTTGTCAGGTTTTCTTCTCACGTCAATTGAGACACTTCTTGAGAAACCTGAGACCTATGGGTTATGGACCCATCACGCTCCTATTGTGCCACTTGATATTGTTTGTTGATGTTGATTGCATTGTTGTCATTGGGTTTCACACATAACCCCGTTAATAGAAGTATTGTTATTATGCACTTGATGAAGATATTTTTGACTTGGATCTTGATTGTTTTGCATACTCTTTTGTGGAAAAATTCTTGAAAAATGACTACCATCAACATGACCGAAACAAAACTTTCTCTAGGACTATTTTTTGACCTAGACACCTAGTTTGCTATTCATTGCACACTTTTGTCCGATGAGTAATGACTAAGGGTGATCATGGGACATCTCAAATTGTAAATGATCCACTTGAACGCAGGGACAGGAGACAGAAATATCCAATTGATTTGATGGCAAAATCATCGTTCTTTGCACTCTTTCATCTCAAAGCGCAAAAACACAAGAGCACAAGAGTAAGGGAGGGAGAAGCAACACACACAAGAGCCAAAATGCAGCAAGAATACACACACAAGTGAAGAAAAGAGCACGAATAAAAACCAATAGAGTCTCAACTCAAAACACGCTCAGATCTCTCTCGAACGAACCAAGGCGTGATCGAAGTCTGGGAGTATGTTGTAAGCTCTTGTCTTTGTCTCGGTGTGTTGCATGGGTACCACTCCATGGCGTCCAGGGGGGTTCTTGTATAGCCCCAAGGAGCCTAGAGCCATTTGTTCTTCATTTGGGAAGCAATTAGCCTTCCCTATATGTGTGCACGGATTGAACAATCGGTGATCTGCTTCCTTCAATGGCCGAGCTGATCATTGTGCGCCTTAGGTCGCATGGCACACCAGACACGACTCACCTGAGGCCACAACTCGCCCGAGGTCATAACGCGCTCGAGGCAGCAGCTCACTCGAGGACACGACTCGCTCGAGGCAGTCATGACTCACCCGAGGGAGACCTCGATGGGAGATGAGGTTCCAATTCGCCTAAGGCCAACCTCGGTGGGAGACGCTGTTTCGATTCGCCTGAGGCCAACTTTGATGGGAGACGCTGTTCCGATTTGCCTGAGGCCAACCTTGGTGGGAGACACAATCTCAGTTCGCCCGAGGCCATCTGCGGACGGGAGACACAGTCTCGGCTCGCCCGAGCCCATCCTCGGATGGGAAACACATTCAGGGTTCGCCCGAGCGCAATCACGACTCGCCTGAGCGCATCTCCGACTCGCCCGAGCACATCTCAGGTGACTGCCCTGTGAGGCCGAGACTGGCCGAAGTTTGGTCATTCTTATCCAAACTTCTTCACCGCATTTTGACTCAACTTGAGAAGTTTATTAGCACTTAGATGAACATTGTTAACACCTAAAACAAATGACTAAGTGCTAGAAACATACCTTTCCTTCAATTTGCTTTCTAAACACCTGTTCTCATGCTCATAGGAGAAGTGTTAGTTCCTAGTAATGTGTTGAGCATTTAGTCACCAAAACAATTAGAAATGCCCCAAGGGCACATTTCCCTTTCAATCTCCCCCTTTTTGGTGATTCATGCCAACACACCAAAACCAACTTAAAAAGTACTAACATAACCAAATATGATCCAACTTTTGCAAATTGAAGTCAAGTCAAACACCAGTAGAATTGGTATATGATTTGACATATTTGGATCATCTTGCCACCACTTGGTTTATTTTCGCAAAACAAATTCATTTTCTTCTAAGTCAAAACACTTAGTTTTGCAAATTTAAACCAATTTTCAAGACATTTTTTATAAAGAAGCCAAAACTTCCCCTTTTCCCATAATAATGATTTCTCCCCCACAAGAGAGTAGTTTTGCAATCAAAGGGATCCTCTTGCTGTTAAGAGGGTTTTGATAAAAAAAGTCAAGTTCAAAACATAATACTTTTTGAAATACACAAGTGGTGGTTGATCCAGTTGCTTTGGCCTTAATTTCTCCCCTTTGACATTAAGCACCAAAATGGACAAACTAGTGGCCTTAAACCTCATTCCCTTACCAAAAATTGCCAATTTAAGAGCAAGAAGGCAATGAACACTGAGAGCAACTTGAACAAGGTACATTGATACTGTTATGCAAGCCTTTGCCTTTGTCCAAGTCCACCATTTCCCATTCAATCTACCTTTGAGACTACACCAAAATCACTTAAGCAAACATATTAGTCTCAAAGGGTCAAGTTGTAGCATATCCTCCCCCTAAACATATGCATTGTTTGCACAAGGACTTGTGAGGTCCGAGGATGACATTCTACAACTTGAGCACCAAAATAAGCAATAAAGACAATTAAGAACATGATCAAAGGCATAAAAGTACATGTATGCTATAGATCAATCCAAGTTTCATGAATCTAAGACATTTAGCTCACTACGTAGCTTACAAAACCTTTTCTCATCTAAAGATTTGGTGAAGATATCAACTAGCTGGTGATCGATGCTAACATGGCAAACATTGTATCTCCCCTTTGCTGGTGGTCTCTCAAAAAGTAATTTTGGATGTCTATGTGCTTAGTGCGACTGTGTTCAACGGGATTGTCCGCTAAGCTTAAATTGTAGCCAAAGCCCCGAAGGGTTTGCCTCATCCAAGGTAGTTGTGCGCAACACTGACCTGCAACAACATACTCGTCCTCCACGGTGGATAGGGCAATGAATGTTTGTTTCTTTGAGCTCCAAGACACTAGGGATCTTCCTAGTAATTGACAAGTCCCTGAAGTTCTCTTCTTATCAACCTTGCACCTGGCATAGTTGGAGTCTGAATATCCAATCAAGTCAACGGTAGACCCCTTAGGATACCAGAGCCCGATGTAAGGCGTATGAACTACATATCGAAGAATGCGCTTCACATCCACAAGGTGACATTCCTTGGGGTCGGATTGAAATCTAGCACATATGCAAATAGAAAGCATAATATACGGTCAACTTGCATAAAGATAAAGCAAGGATCATATCATAGACCGGTATACCTTTTGATCTATGGACTTACCACCCGCGTTGAGATCCAGATGTCCGTCAGTACCCGTTGGCGTCTTAGCAGGCTTTGCGTCCTTCATCCCAAACTTCTTTAGGATATCTTATGTATATTTCGTTTGAGAGATGAATGTCCCTTCCTTGAGTTGCTTCACTTGAAAAATCCGAGGAAGTAAGTCAAGTCTCCCATCATGGACATCTACATTTTTTCCATCATCACCCTGCTAAACTCCACACACGACTTTTGATTAGTAGAACCAATTATTATGGCATCAACATATATTTGGCATATAAACAAATCACCATTGCAAGTCTTAGTGAAAAGAGTAGGATCGGCTTTCCCTACCTTGAAAGCATTAGAAATAAGAAAATCTCTAAGGCATTCATACCATACTCTAGAGGCTTGCTTAAGTCCATAGAGCGCCTTAGAGAGCTTATACACATGGTCGGGGTACCTGTCATCCTCGAAGTCAGGGGATTGCTCCACATACACCTCCTCCTTGATTGGCCCATTGAGGAAGGTGCTCTTCATGTCCATTTGATAGAGCTTAAAAGAATGGTGAGCAACATAGGCTAATAGTATGCGAATAGACTCAAGCCTAGCTATAGGAGCAAACGTCTCCTCAAAATCCAAACCTGCGACTTGGGCATATCCTTTTGCCACAAGTCTCGCCTTGTTTCTTGTCACCGCCTTGTACTCGTCTTGTTTGTTGCAGAACACCCACTTGGTTCCCACAACATTTTGTTTAGGATGTGGCACCAAACTCCATACTTCATTTATCTTGAAGTTGTTTAGCTCCTCTTGCATGGTCAAAACCCAGTTCGGATCCTGTAAGGCTTCTTCTATTGTGAAAGGCTCAATAGAAGAAACAAAGGGGTAGTGCTCACAAAAATTAGCAATACGTGAACACGTAGTAACTCCTTTGCTGATGTCACCAAGGATTTGATCCACTAGATGATCCTTTTGGATATTGGTGCAAACTTGGGTTGGAGGTGCATGTGGTACTTCTTCCTCCTACTTTTCTTCTTGTTCTTGTGCTCCCCCAGATCCATACCTTTGGGCACCCGAGACTCCCTCGGGCGACCGTTATCTTGAAGTAAGCCCTCGGGCACCCGAGACACCTTCAGGCGGTCGTCGCCTTGAGGTAAGCCCTCGGACACCCGAGACACCCTCGAGCGCCCGTCGTCATCCCAAGGCACCCTCAGGCGGTCATCGTCTTAAGGTGTATGTTCCTCATCTTGAGTTGTGGATTGCACCATCGTTGAGTAAGAGGGTTGATCTTGTACTTGGTGTTCCCGCGGTTGCACATCGCCTATCACCATAGTCCTCATTGTTGCCGTTAGAACCTTGTTTTCATCAAGATCAACATGCTCTTTTCATCAAATACAACATCACTAGTGACTTCAACTAAACCCGAAGATTTGTTGAAGACCATATATGCCTTTGTATTTGAATCATAACCAAGTAAAAACTCTTCAACGACTTTGGGAGCAAACTTTGAATGTCTACCTTTCTTGACCAAGATGTAGCATTTGCTCCCAAATACACAAAAATAAGAAACACTAAGTTTGTTACTAGTTAGAAGCTCATATGTCATCTTCTTGAGGAGGCGATGAAGGTAGAGGCGGTTTATGGCATGGCAAGTTGTATTCAAGGCTTCCGACCAAAACCGCTTTGGCAACTTGTATTCTCCCAGCAGCGTTCTTACCATATCAATGTCACACCCGGATTTAAGGGACAAACCCGAGTGCGTCTCATATGTGCGCCAAAGAAGACCAACATACAATGACTCAGTGTATAGAGATAAATGTCACAAACTTTATTACATAACAAAAAGGTCTTACAAAATAACTGATAATAAATAAAGCAAACTAATATTATTTCCTTGACGCCATCAAGTCGACTAGGAGACGAAACCTAGACCTCATTGAACTCCTCGTAGTAGTCTTCCTTCGGGGCCACCTGCTCTTCACCTGTGGGGGTTTATTGCAAGGGTGACCTCACAAAAGTTCATCGCTCAACAAGTATGGGGAATAATGTGCATGAGCTCACTTACGGTGGGGGCTCATGTATAGTGTCAGGCTCATCAACAAATAATGGTTATAGCTGAGCGTTGCTTTTAATAAGTAAGTTAAATTTTATTAGCAATTACTAGGTACAAGTGAATACCAACCCAAATAAACTGAGAGATCATAATTAATAATAAAACCCATAATGTGATGCATATGACAAATTAAGTTTAATTCCATAAGTTACTCATGTGAGGGTTCGAGCCGCTCATGACCGTGAGCACGACTGATATACAAGTTTTACACTCTGTAGAGGTTGCACATAAGTTCCACTAGCTTTAGAAACCCCGCTACGGTTTATGAGGAGAGCGATATAGGAATCCTCCGTCTGAAAAGCCATCGCAACATGATCAACCCAAGAACCTCCCTATACCGGCAACTCCCCTACCGTCCTTGCCCCTTGCGGGTAAGGTAGTCCTCCACTAGCTTTCCTAATTAGTCAGCCAAGGGCATCCCATACCACCCTCGTGGTAGCACTATTTTCCTGGGTGGTTCTCCATGTTCGAGTTAACACCATATTCTTATCATGAACAATAAATAATTGAATAACAATAAATAGCATGACCATGATTAATATGTATCTTAACACCCAAAACCACATAGAGTGATATCATATACTACCCAAAAGTTCAGTGGTAAGCAAGGTGTAAGGTAAACCAATCTAGGGTGACCTATTGGGTCCCATCAAATTTAGTCTAAGCATATCATTGTGATTAACAAGAACATTATTGGGTAAAGAAGAGTGATCAATGGCATAACTTGCCTTCAATGAGCTCCTGCTCAGAGTTTTCCACCAGCTGAAGGTGACTGGGGGCCAGTGGCATAGGAAAGACCCTATTCCCCGGACCGCTAACGATGACTACTTTACGTCACGTATGGCTCATGAGTTTAAAATCTTTCCTTACGAAAGAAACATTGGTGTTGTTGTGTCTACAGTGATGGAAAAGAATCGTCAAGAGTCCCTACGAAAAAAGCGGAAGGCCCCGCTTCGGCTGGTGGACCCACGATGCGACGCGAAGGTGTCACGTCCCAGTGTGAAGGGGGCTACCATGGGTGCTGTGATGCCCCCTCCAGTGGTGCCAGCGGCCTCCGAGAGGGTGTCTTCGCCACCGCGCGCTGTTGAGGCGGCGGTTTCAAAGACTGGTAGGACCTGCCAGGAGTTGTTCATGGACGACTACCTAGTATGGGGTATCACCATGTTTGATGCCCAGACGGGGCTGCCACCTGCTAGTGACTGGGGTGTTGGTGTGTGGATTTTGTATGGTGATACATGTTTGTGCTAAACTGTGTTTTGGGTGCAGGGACTGAAACTGGGCAGTTGGTGGTAGCACCGGCGAGGCCAACTGCTAACAAAGGGGCTTCAGCGAAGAGCGAAGTTGTTACCTTGCCGGGCCCGTGGGTGCACTTTGCGCCGTCGCTGACGAGGGTGGCGAAATTGTAGATGCTTCTGTGGTCGAAGGCGTGGCGGCGGTCGCCATGCGACAGTTGCGTTATGTCAGTTTTTTTAACCATGGTTTTTGTAATACCATGCAGTCGTCTTCTCCGATCAAGTTGCGTCCGGAGCACTGGTTATGTGGCGACCTCGTAGTTGCGTTCCTAAAGGAGACGGTTGGAGGGAAAAATGCAGCGCCTTCGGATGCAACACACCGAAGCCGTCAGGGACAAGTCCA
Organism: Zea mays; assembly: GCF_902167145.1. Classification (NCBI taxonomy): domain Eukaryota; kingdom Viridiplantae; phylum Streptophyta; class Magnoliopsida; order Poales; family Poaceae; genus Zea; species Zea mays. Next base: position 136,578,314 of record NC_050098.1, on the reverse strand, counting down.
CGACCGATAACAAGAGTTGGAACCTTCTAGATAAGGTGGTTGCGCTTGAAAAAGAGAATGAAGATCTCGGTCACCGGCTCAATGATGAGAAGGATGCCGCTGCTGAGGCAAAGACAGAGACCGAAACCGCCCACGCGGAGGCCCAAGTCGCTCGCAAGCACACTACCGAGCTAGAGCTCGAGGTGAAGGGTATGTGTGCCTACCATGAGAGAGTGGAGGCCGCCACACAAGTGGGTGTGGACCGGGCGCACACACTTTTTGTGGTTGCTTACCGCGACCTGGGCGAGCAGACGGCCCCCTTCGACAAATCAGAAGAGGAGGTGGGGACTCGTTTCCTTGGGTGGCTGCAGGAGGAGCTAGAGTCTCTTCCATCCATCGTGATGGGCCTAATGTCCTATGTGTCGCTCGTGTCCTGTGAAGGGGCTGCGAATGCCTTGGCCCGCGAGGGTTGTAGACACTTCAATGCCTTTGACCGAAGCAACGAGGACTTCGATGCTAGTGTATTTCTGGTCGAAGACGACGTACTGAAGCGCTCGGCCATGGCGCTTTATGATAGGATGTTGTGTCCTCACGACCTGTCGTCAGAGAGAGAGCCAACCGGGCGCTGGCACATGTATGCTTGTATCCTTGGCGGGGACATCCCTTATATTTGCCTTGTCTAAAGCACTGTTGTATTGCCTTCACAGGTGATGAGGAATGAAGAGGTCAAAGACCTCACCGGCTTAGAGAGCTCAATAGCCCGATAAGATGTTGACACTGAGGTGGGAGCTGAAGAGCGGTCTTCGCTTACGAAGGTCGACACTGATGACCCTGGGGCGGTGGGGACTGAGCAGCCGTCTGCCTCTATGTAGGTGTAATAATTAGAGTAAGGCTGGTACAACAATGTTTTTTACTTTGTTTGATACTTAAAGTCGGCTGCTGCACAGGTTCTGATGTCTGGGCATGCGCAAACAGATTTTAGTGATATTGGGAATGATATACCGTTGATGTGTCGAAGTCCGATAAGGCTTAGCAGCGGGGAGTCTGATTTAGATTCGTGGTCATCGGGAAGTGAGGAATTACTGAGTTTGTTTGCTAGGATGGACGATGAGTCTTCGGAAGACGACTTAGATTTTTTGTGGTGTTAGATTTGTTTGTGGTGGAGTCTATTGCAGTGGAGTCTTTGTCTAGGGTTTCCCCGACTGCGACGAGGGGCAAGAGAAGGGTCGGAGTGCTGAAACAGAGAGTGGGAACCTTTGACGAGTCGTCGCAAGGCACTAGAGGCTCCCAAAGGCATCATCGTATGGGAATGGAGGGGGCTCGCCCACGGGAGGGAATGCGGTCGAGGAGGGGCCTCGCTGGATCATCCTTGCGCTGATAACTGGACGACGTTTTGAAGAGGGAGATCTAAGGGCTCTATTTTACAGCGAGGAGCTTATACTTATGTTGTTTAATTTCCGGGAGGCTGGCCTAATCCCAAAGGCGGAGCCTATGTAAAATGTAGGCGTTGACATGGCCGTTCTTTAGTGAAATTAATTGGAAACGCTGCCCTCACCCCCTTCACCAAAGGACGACTATGAGAGCCTTCTGACAGAACGAAATACCTTGTATATGAATGGTAATTTCACGCTCGTTGTTTTCACGCACTTGAATTGAGTAAGTTGCATCCTTTGGTGGTTGTGTTATAGAAGATTCTACATGCGGAATACTTTGCACCCTTGGATTTTTAGGGATGTGTTATATTTTTTGATCTAACTGCACCCATAGACGACTTTTTGTTCGGATAGAGATAGGCGTCTCTCGCATGACTTCGCACCCTTAGGTGGTTTGATGCACTTGTTGTGCTGATCCGGCTGCACCCTCGGACGACTTTGCACCCTTAGGTGGTTTGATGCACTTGTTGTGCTGATCCGGCTACACCCTTAGGTGACTTTTGCTCGAATAGAGTCGGTGTCTCTCGGACGACTTCGCACCCTTAGGTGGTTTGATGCACTTATTGTGCTGATCCGGCTGCACCCTTAGGCAACTTTTGCTTAGATAGAGTGGGTGTCTCTCGGACGACTTTGCACCCTTAGGTGGTTTGATGCAATTGTTGTGCTGATCCGGCTGCACCCTTAGACGACTTTTGCTCGGATAGAATATATTTGTCTGTCACACCCGGATTTAAGGGATAAAGCCGGGTGCATCTCATATGTGCGCCAAAGAAGAACATCACATATAATGACAAAGTGTATAGAGATAAATGTCATAAATATCATTATTACATAGTAGAAGTCTTAAAAAAATTAATTGAGAACAATAAAGCGAACTAAATATTATTGCTCAACGCCATAAAGCTGACAGATAAGCTCGTACTCTTCGTTGTAAGCCTCCTCCTGGATCACCTGTTCTTTTCTTGTGAGGGGTTTATATATCGCAAGAGTGAGCTCACAAAATATCATAGCTCAACAAGTTGTGGGGAATAACGTGCATGAACTCACCAAAGGTGGGAATTCATGTGAATTGTAAGGCTGATCAACAAATAATGGTTAAAGCTGAGCATTGCTTTTAATAAGTTGGTCAAATTTTATTAGTAGTTACTAAATGTAAGTATATACCAAACCAGAGTAATAATATATCAAATTAATAATAAACCACAATGCGATGCAAATGACCAATTAAATTTTATTCCATAAGTTACTCATGTGAGGGTCCGAGCCGCTCATGACCCTAAGCACGACTGATATACCAGTTTTACACTCTGCAGATGTTGCACATCTTTACCCACAAGTCATGTTACCCATCTGCCAAGGAGTCATGAATCCCATACACCTCTGCCAAGGAAGCGAGGCAGGGTAACACTACGAGGCCTTTACAAAGTTCCACTAGTTTCAGAAAACACGCTACAGTTTCTAGGGAGCGCAATGCAGGAATCCCCCATCTAACCGCCATCGCAGCAAAATCAACCCGAGAACCTCCCTACACCGACCACTCCCCTACTGCCCTTGCCCCTTTCGGGTAAGGTAGTCATCCACTAGCTTTCCTAATTAGTCAGCCAAGGGCGTCCCATACCACCCTTGTGGTAACACTGTTTTCCCGGGTGGTTCTCCATGTTCCAATTAAAATAATGATCTTGTCGTGAACAGTAAATAACAAATTGATAATAAAAGCATGATCATGAATAATGTGTATCTTAATACCCAAAACCACATAAAGCAATAGCAGGTACTACCCAAAAGTTCAGTGGTAAACAAGGTATAAAGATAGCCAAACTAGCGTGACCTATTGGGTCCCATCAAAATTAGCCTATGCAGATCATAATGTTTAACGAGAACATTATTGGGTAAATAGAAGTGATCAAGGGCACAACTTGCCTTCAACGAGCTCCTGCTCAGCAATTTCCACTTGCTGAACACCTGGGTCCTCGGTCACTTGTTCGTCTACTCGAAGCAATACAAACAAACTTGGTATAGGAAAAATTAACATCACACCACACATGAGTACATAATACATGATAATAATCTACGGATCGTAACGAGGCTGTAGTTCGAGAATCACTCAATTCAGAGTTACGGTTATCGAGTTATGATTTCCCAAAGTCTTTAAGTGTTTAGTATGGGATAAATTAAGTAGATAATTTTAGTCTATGTTTCATGTCTAAACAGAGTTAATAAGTGATAAACCATATTACTACAAAATTAATGCCACTGGAATGGATTAAAAAGGAGTTAAAATGAATTTTCTAGGAATTAACCAAGTTCTGGAATTATTTTTGTGCTAGAAAAGTATTTTCTATATTGTTTTTCCTAATTTCTTAGGTCACTGGACTGGGCGCATAATTACCAGGGAGTACGGGGTCAAAACTGTAAATGTCAAGGACCCAAATTAAACTATGTTCTACTACTACAGGACGACGGGTTGGTTTCGCTTAACCTGAGGGTCTCTTCTGCAAAATTGGCTCGGCGAAGGAGTATCCGCCAAACCTGACCGTTTGATCAACAACTGACGGCCACGATTAGATCAACCGCCGACTGAACTGATACGAAATTGAGGTCGTAAGATCCTAATCCTATGGTTCAGGTTCTATGTACACGTGATAAGTTGTTGGCCCTCTGATCCCGATCGTGCGGCACACCAAAACCCAAGCCGACCGGGACCTCAGAATCTAATCCTATCCCTAGATTTGGGATCGCACGACCAAGGTTCATCACTACCCTGACGACACAGGAGGGCGGCACCGCCAGTCATCCACGGAGGCAACCCCACCGGCGCACGACGACCCGGAACATCCGTGCCCCATCCGACCCCAGGGATAGAGCCATGCATGGAGGAGAGGATTGCAGATGTCATGGGATGTTACTCACTGGCTGACAAGCGGTGGAGGGGTTTGACCACGGAGATGCACGACACGGCGGAGTAGGACGAAGACCGGCGAGCAATTGAGACGGCACCGATGGAGAATCTACGCGTCACGGCCCTAGAATCACTCCGTGTGGCTACCGTGAGTACCTCCGGACACTCTCGGGTTGAGGATTCGCGGCGCGGGAGGGCAGCCACGGCGACAATCCCACAGCCTTCTCTCTTTCGAATTTCTCTAGCGGTGGTGTTGCTGGTGGCGGTGAACTGGGAGGAGGAGGGAAACTTGGCGGTAGGAATTTATGCCCCTCACGTGCCGGTGTGGAGAGGGTTCTGTTAGGGGTCAGTTAGAGCATGTGACGGCGGAGAAATCGACCGTGTCCGTTAGCGAGGCGCGAGAAGATCAACATGAGTAGGCTGATAGGTGGAGCCTGCAGTACAGCAATCTCCGTGCGCCGTGGCAAGGCTGAGAAGTGGGCCCTGGCAGTCAGTAGTCGGTGAATTGGTTTACTTGCTAGATGGGCCGCGCGGAAGCTAGGCAAGCTGGGTTGGACGTCCGGATTCGGCCCATGCGTCCGAAATCGTTTTCTATTTATTCCTTTTCTGTTTCTTTTTCTTTTCATTTTTAGATTCTAAATTTTGAATTCAAACTTTGTGGTGAATTTTGTACTTAGATTAAATGTACAATTTGAACATACCAGTATGGAAGGAATTTATTTATTTATATATTTATTTTGTATTATGTAGTATTTTTTCTCTTTCCCTTTCTATGTTATTTTCCATATTTCTAAATTGTAATTTAGGTTAAATCCCAATTTGGACATTAACATATTTCTATTTATATTGCTAGTATTAAATGCACAAACACATAAATCCAACATGATGCATGAATTATTTTAGGTGTCATTAGTTAATTGTTCACTTTAAATATGGTTATTCCCCTGTAATAATGAATAGAGGGCAAAACATATAATAAGATCAACTCTTTTCTTAACATTTACAAATTGGGTATTACATTGTCGCACACGACGACTATCGTTAGACTTGCCGTTGTGGTGATTGTCTTGACGTCGAATGCCAAAGGCCGACCCCGCGGTCTTTTTTGACATTTTTTGGTACTTTTGGGGGGTTTTCCTGTTTGCTTTATTACATGGCACAGCCTCGTTAAAAACCTCACCCCCTGCGAGAAAAAGAGTGTGGGCCCAACCAAAGTAATGTGTTGGTAGATGTTACAAAGGCGCGAAGGCCCTGGCAATAGCTGGCTTACAAATAAAATTTCCTCAGATTTTCTATGTTCCACGAGTGTTCGAGGTCTTCGCCTGCTTGTGTTGCAAGTCTGTATGCGTTTGGTGATGTTTTATTTTTGATGATGAAAGGCCCTTACCATTTTGGCTCTAGTTTGCCTCTAGATTCTGTTCTGCTGGTTCTGATGAGGACGAGATCCCCCTCTTCGAACTCTTTGGGAGTGACAACTTTGCCTCACCAGGTCTTCGTTTGCTCTTGATATTTGTTCAATGCTTCGAGGGCGTCGACATGATCCCCATCGAGGAGATCTTTTGTTGTTAGTTCGTCAATGTCTGGTATGGCCTTGGAGTTTGTTCGAGGCGAGCTGTGCTTGAGTTCTTGCGGAGTCATGGCTTATGATCCATATATTAGTCTGAATGGAGTGAATCTGGTAGCACGGGATTCAGTTGTGTTAAGTGCACAAATGACTTCGGGTAATTGCTCGGCCCACTTGCCCTTTTGTCTTCCAAAAGTCTCTTCTATATTGCGCTAGAAAGTTTACCGTTGGCGCGCTCTACTACCCCATTGGATTGTGGGTGATAGACGGACGTGAAGACTGCCTGCGTGCCGATGGAAGCGCTGAAATCCCTAAACCCTAAACCCTACTACAACCCCAAAAACTCCATGGAGTTTTTTTACTCCAGAGTAGAGGTGTTTGGGTAGAAAATTTTTACTCGGGTTCTACTCTAGAGCTATGCCAAACAAGCCTTAATAAGAGTTTCATTATGTTGTTTCTAATACTACCACATCACCAAGAGTGAGATGAAATAAAGAATGAATTATGCACTCTCAATACAAAGTTTCACTTTACGATTCATCTTATAATAAATATGGTGTCATGTCATTCAAAAATCTGATTTGGCACTCTAATTAATGTATAAAACATTTTAGGCTATTCTCAATACAAATTTTGTAACACTCTTTCCGACACTAACATATCATCAAAATTGCTATGAAACTAAAAATGAAACAATGTCTTTTAATACTAAATTTCACTTCACTATTTTATTGACTAACATATCAATTAAATGATACAGCTAAATCTATACTATCTATTAAGAAGCTAATGTAGACCGCCCCCGCCTCCGTCCTCCCACACCGCGAGAGCCACCTCCCCGCACAATCCGGTCCATGCGTCCTACCCGACGTCGTCGCTCCGCAAACGTCGCGAACCCCGCCCGCCCGCCGCTGCAATTCGCCCACCCGCCACTATCCGCCCACCGCTGCAAAAAAGTGATTCTTCGTCTGCGCACGTGTTTTTGAGAAATCTATCTTCGCCGGCAAAGAACACGACTCTATTAGCCAACCTCCCTCCACTTCGTTGTTTGTTTCTTCCAATTGTCCGCATCCAAACCGGTGGCCAGCAGGTGTTCATTCCACTCACAAACGGCTGCTTCTTATCCCCCGCCGTAGGTATTACTACAGATGCACGTACAAGGACAACATGAGCTGCCCGGCCACGAAGCAGGTGCAGGAGAAGGACCACAGCGACCCGCCATTGTACTCGGTCACCTACTACAGCGACCACTCGTGCAACAACGCCTTCCTCCCGCTCTCCCCCTCCGAGTTCCAGCTGCGGACATCGTCCGGGAAGGCCGTCTCCATCTGCTTCGACTCCTCGTCCGGGGCACCGGCGCAATAGCCGACGGCCGTGGCGTCCATCGCCACCAATGCTAGCGGCGGCTCGCCCTCTTCCAGCGCCGTGGCGGCGCGGCGAGGCACGCCGCCGGATATCAGTTACCCGCCCGACCTGCGGCGGTCTGACATGTACCCGTGGGGCGCCGATGCCGTGGACCAGAAGCTGGCGTCCTGCGCCACCGAGTGCCACGACGCCTTCTCGGCCGGCGCCGTGCCAGAGGAGGTGGTAGATGTAGGCAGATTTGGGTCTGTCAGGTTCTTCCATTTTTTGTAAATTCATCGGTGGAAGGCAACTGATTTTACTTCGACAAACTAATATGATACAAATGTTTCTTTTTTTACATGTCGAAGCTTACTAGAGATTCGCATGCAACTTTTCTTTTTCTTGGTTCAAAATTGAAATAACTGTGCTAATGTTAATCCAACAGTTCATTTCTCCGTGTTGTGCCTGTTAATTAACGTATATTCTGATGTTCAGGATATTATTTATATAAATAAAAAATATAGCAAAAATAAAATGATGTTCCTATAAAATAAAATTCCTGGGTTACGTGAGGTTAGGGATGACAGCGGGCCCGGGTTCGGTCTGCTAAATAATAAGACTTCAGCTCGTGCTGATGAGGCAAAGAACATGGTTAACTGAAATGCAGATGAAACACCACATATCTATATCTCTACTAACTATTAAGGCAATAGTGTAGACCGTCTCATGTGCCCCCGCCTCCCCCTCTGCGCGCACACCCCCATCTTCCCCCGCGAAAGTTGCAACTGCCACGCCCCCAACAACTGTCGTCCAGGCAGTAGCGGAGGCGGAGGGCAGGGAGGAGTGGGCGGTGGCATCCCCCGCGGCGATATCCGGGGATGAGGCGTCGGAATGGGCGGTGGGAAGGGAGAGCGCAACGAAGTCACGGTCGACGTCCCCGGCGCCGTCGTTGTAGGTGTGGAGCAACCCCACCAGGGGGAGGCCGCTGCCGTCGGGGAGGATGAACTCGGCATAGGTGCGGAACACCTCGACGAGGATGGCGACGATCTGGTCCTCGCTGAACTTGACCCGAGGGTTGACGACGACGACGAGGGCGGCCATCTCGTTGCGGTCTAGCCCGTCGTCCCCATTGGTGTCAAAGCGCTCGAAGATCCTCCTCACCTTCTCCGCCCGCGACCCGCGGCCGGTCGACGCTGCCGACGCGGACAGCGCCATTACGGCTCGCTGCGCACGGGGAAAAACTAGCCGGATTACGGCGAAATTCGGGCACGCGGGGCGGGCGCAGCGACGGCATGCACGGGTGGGGGATTTGATGCAGGAATGCCGGGTGGGTCCAGCCAGGATGGAGAGGGCCGAGGGGAGGAGAGAGGAGGGCGGAGCGGAAGGGGCGGCGGAGCCGTGTGCCTGGCTCGGCTGGCTACTTGCTATTGCTAGCGAGAGGAGACGATGGTAATGATGACGGTGGATTTTGGGAGGGGCTTGCAGTCAGCGCACGAGTGGTGGCTCTGCATTAGCAAGCCTGGCTCGCTCGCTCCGCCATCAGCTCTGGTTTGGGCTGGAGCCCGAGCCACATCAGATACGCTCGTCGATGGCGGCGGGACCGGGACGCGTATCTGTGCTACTGTGTGGAGAAGTAGCGGTACGGTACAGCGTACAGGTACAGCTGCGGCTTGTGGCGACAGTGACAGGGGGGTCTTGTTACGCGAGGCGGCCGAGCTGGTGGTGGTGCGCAAAGCTGGCATGGTCCGGGCCCAAGCAACGTTGTTGGGACCGGTGATTTGGATTCCTGAGGCATCAAAAGCAACTGGACAAACTATGCGCGAGGCCAGCTGTCCAAGGCCTCGCGCCGTCTACCACTATTTGTGTGGGATACCGTTACCGTCTCATCTGGCCATCTGGGGGCACGGGGGCGATTTGCTGATCCATTTATGTTTCGTTTTTATTTACTATAGTGCGTGTAGAATCTCTATCTCTACTAATTATTAAGGCAATAGTGTATACCATCTCATGTGCCCCCGCCTCCCCCTCTGCGCGCACGCCCCCATCTCCCCCCCCCCCCCCCCCGCGAAAGCTGCAACAGCCATGCCGAGAAACCTGCCACGCCCCCAACAGCTGTCGTCCAGTCCCCTCCCCATTCTGCGTCCGTGATGCTCGAGGTTCGCAACCACGCACGCTAATCGACGCGCCGGCGCTTGCGGAGGGCCGGGGAGGTGGATGAGGTGGAGGTGGAGGGGAGAAGCGAGGAGGACTGGGCAAGGAAGACGGTGTAGTCGAAGTCGGGATCGTAGACCTGGTCCCCGCAGGCGGCGCAGAAGAGCTTGGCGCGGTCGACGTCGATGGCGATCTGGTGGCCGAGCCCCACGGAGGCGGAGGCGTGCGTGGCAGCGTGGGAGGGGCCAAAGACGGCGGTGCAAGAGAGGCAGGCGTAGATGCGGGAGGTGGGGGACGGGGACGCGGCGGCGCAGGGCGAGCAGTGCGGGAGCTCGCGTGGGTCCCGCCGAATCTCGAGGCGGCCGAGCGAGCGCAAGCGCAGGCAGCGACGGAGGAAGCGCAGCGGGCGCGAGGACAGGCGGTGCACGACGAGGTGTGGGCAGGGCGGTGGTATGGACGGGGTGGACACCGGGGAGGCGAGGGGACGGACCGGGGTGTGTTGTGGTGGGGACAGCGTCGGCGGGTGACGGGGTGGCCGGGTCAGGGTGGGGTTGCGGCCGGTGGAGTGTGGCAGCAGGTGGTGCAGGGAGAGGTGGAGGTGGTGGTCTGGTACTCTGGTCCGATGGCGGTGGCGGTGCGGTCGCGGTGATGGACGGATGAGTGACGTCGTGACAGTATTGGTTCACTCACTGCGCGTAGCACACTAGCACTGTGATATCTGGATCCGCTGGGTTGCTGGTGGCACGGGCGCACGACGCCAAACTTCGCATGCCATTGCCCATTGGCCATTCCATCGGGTTCACGGTGACTGGAGCGAATCACAAAATGACTAGAGATTTGTTTTGTTTATCTACTACAGCTCAAGACTGTGACTAAATTTCAACGAATTAAGGTGGATAGCGTTAGATTTGAAGATGAGAAGCTTCATGATACCTCGTATTGGGCTAACATTACCATTCCCATGGCACAGTTACCATTCCATGTTTCTAATGCACTGAGGGTCTGAGGCCACACTTCTGTATGTGCCTACCGCCAAGGCACCTTGAGCTACACATGTGGTTTGTTATTATCTTGAAAACGTAATTGTGTCAATACTATAACCTTAATATGCTTGCTTGATCTATATTTTTTCTGCCATCAAGAATGAGGCAATTAGATAAGGATATATGTTAGCTTTGTCAGTATTGTCTGAGTCTTTAAGCGTAGCAGTAAAAGTTTTGGCACACCATTGTTTTAGTTATTATGATCTGAACAACCCGTTTTATATAGGGAGCTCGTGGCAAATGCATCATCACAACAGGACGATGGAGCTCAAGGCGTCAAGTGGTGGCTCACTCGGACTCGCGCTCCTCTGCAACAAGGCACTGTTCCCCATGAGGGTTCCCATTACCATTGCGCTCGTCGCCTGTCACTAGGGCTCTGAGCCATTAGAGGCTCGTCAATTTATGTAAATTTATGTTCCGTTGCAATGCACGGACACATACCTATAAGATATTAAGATCGAAGATAATATATATATATTGTTTGTTTTCATGTATTACCTAACACTGTCTAGATGTATATAAATTACCATAATATTATATGTTCTCGTTGCAACGCACGGGCACTCACCTAGTAACCAATAGAAGTTGATAAAATATATGAAGATGAAACAAATCACTTTTAATGAAGGTTTCATATGGTTTTCAAGACTTTAAAAATGAGTTGACATGATTTCATTCTCATTAAACTAATTTTGTCCCATTGAACTTATTTATCTTAAATGCTATATTATCATCTAAAATTCTGATGTAACATACTATTTAATATACATAAAACAACTATGAAACTACCATTGAGAATAAACTTATAAAACTAGCCTAAAAATAATGAGAAATGTAACTTGTCAGCTCCTCTGCATGTGTACTTCCGAGGCCAATATGGAGGCACACTATACTATAGTAGCCAAAGCATCAACTTCGGCAATCATGGACCACAGTGTGTACTACTGCCTTGTAGCTCTTCTTCCACTTGTTTACTTCCTTCTCAAGTCGTCGTGGAAGAAAGCTCCCTTCGGATCTGGTAGCCGCCATGGACTAAAGCTCCCTCCAGGCCCATGGCAGCTCCCTGTCATCGGCAGCATCCACCATCTCCGCGGCTCCCTCGTGCACCACGCTCTGAGGGACCTATCGCTCCGCCATGGGCCTCTCATGTTCCTCAAGCTGGGCGAGGTCCCAGTGGTCGTAGCATCCACGCCGGAGGCTGCGAAAGAGGTGATGAAGACCCACGACGCCATCTTCTCGACCAGGCCACTGAGCTCAACCATTAGGACGGTCTCCAAGGATGGCCTGGGCATCGTCTGGGCTCCGTACGGCGACCACTGGCGGCAGCTCCGCAAGATCTGCACCATGCAGCTGCTCGGCGCGCGGCGCGTCCAGTCCCTGCGGCCCGCGCGCGAGGAGGAGGCGTTCCGGCTGGTCCGAGCCGTCATGTCCTCGTCCACCGCGGCAGGAGGAGCTGCGCCGCCGCCGCTCGTGGACCTCGGCAAGCTGGCCGCCGTGTACGTCGCCGAGGCGTCGTTGCGCGCCATCTTGGGCAGACGGTTCAAGGTCGAGGACCGGGACACGCTGCTGCGCTACGTGGATGACGGCGTCCGGCTGGCCGGCGGGTTCACGCCCAGAGACCTGTTCCCGTCGTCGTGGCTCGTCCGCGCCCTGACCCACCGGGCCGTGCGCGAGGTGGATGCCTACCGAGACTCCTTGTTCGCCTTCATGGATGTAGTGGTAGGTGAGCGCTTGGATCGACGAGAAGGTCAACTGAAGAAGAGGAGGAGGAGGGAGAGGATCTGATTGACGTTCTCCTCCGGAGCCACAAGGAAGGAAACCTCCCGTTCCCTCTCACCATGAGGACAATCGAAGCGGTCATATTTGTCAGTGTCCTTGTTTATTTGCTAATTAATGTCAACTGATCTGAGGTTCCCTAACTGAATTGTGCGTGTGTATATGAACAGGATCTGATCGGAGGGGGTATCGAGACAGCAACAACAACGCTGCAGTGGGCGATGGCTGAGCTGATGAGGAATCCAGGCATCATGGCCAAGGCACAGGCCGAGGTCAGGGGATTGTTCATGGGCCAAACCAAGGTAACCGAAGACCGGCTAGGTGAGCTACCCTACCTGCAGCTGGTCATCAAGGAGACGCTGAGGCTGCATGTCCCGGGGCCGCTGCTGATCCCAAGGGAGTGCCAGGAGCAGTGCCGGATACTGGGCTACGACGTGCCCAGGGGAGCCATGGTGCTCGTGAACGCCTGGGCCATCGCTCGGAGCCCGGATCACTGGGAGGAGCCAGACGCGTTCGTCCCTGAGAGGTTCGTCGGTGACGCGAGGGATTTCAAGGGCAACGACTTGGAGTTCATCCCGTTTGGCGCCGGGAGGAGGATCTGCCCTGGGATGTCGTTCGGGCTGGCCAGTGGCCAACGTCGAGCTCGGTCTCGCCAGCTTGCTCTTCTACTTCGACTGGAGTCTCCCGGCGGGCGTCCTTCCTGCTGAGATGGACATGGCCGAGACCATGGGGATCACTGCTAGGAGGAAAGCAGACCTCTTCTTGTCTGCTACTCTGCGTGTCAAACTGCCTTAATTTTCATCTGATCTGATGGTACTCTATGCCTATGAGATATGCAGTGACTGTTACGGGACGGGCTATCTGTGCTGCAGCGTGTGGAGCAGAGTATTTCCAGTTTTTCTCCCTTAGACCGTCTTCCACAGTTCACCGCCTAAAACACTATTTTACGTTGTATATCCCAATTTTCGTGATGTGGAGTATGAATATGTGGACGTGGATGGATAAACTATTAGAGGTAATCTAAGACTATCTCTAATAGCTTACTAATTCATCTTCATCTCCATGCTTAAACTTCACTCTACGAACAATATAATTTACAATACAAAACAATATTTTTCTATATGATTTGATGTGTGATTTAAAGGAAACAACCATATATAGTTGAGACCACATGCATAAAGTCATCATGGAGGTGAGAAAGGTAGTGGGAAGTCCACACGTACGTGCTTGCTCGTCTGGCCTAGCTGAAGCAAAGGATATGGACATATGACATATGTGTGAATGATTCGTCATTACTAAGGATATAGTCTCCGCTACATTTCTACACCTTTCCAAATGAGCTCTCGAGGTCTATTTATTGTCTACAAGGGTGAGAGGTGCTTATAGTGTCCTTAGGTCGGTTTTGCAATCTACTCGGTTGGAAGGAAGCACATGGCATGGCCGAACAGCGTAAGTGGCCAAGTGGTGGGTCGGCCGGCCCTCCCCTCTGTCCTTTAAGAGTGTGTATGGTTAGATGTACAAGGAATGATGGAAAGGAATGGCTACAGTTTCTATAGTATTGGGATGAAAGTCACGTGAGGGCAAGGTAAACACCGGAGTAATTTTTAGTATCGACGTGATCCCAAAAAATCGAGGACACGGTATCGCCCCCGCTTTATCCTACTTTGAGTTCAAACCAAACATGTCCTAAGTGTGTTTCTTTCTCAAGCATTGGATTTGAGCACTTGGATTATGTGTCACCCATGCACGAGATTCTTTATTTGAGTCGTGTCAAATGTGCAGGAGAGGAACAAGTGCAGCAGGAAGAGACTTTGTCTGGCTAGGCGGCCTGGCCTTTGGACGGCCGGGCCTAGCTCTAGCCCATCTCCCTTTGGCATGTATCCTCTTATGATGGTTGGTTCCACAACATGTATGGTGGTGTCTTATATAAAAAGATCATACATAACTTGTGGAACTCGTCAAATAACATAAATCTGGTCTTATATTACTCTTTAAACAAAAAATATTGGTGGTTACAACATATTGTTATGACCACCAATAGCGAAAGTCTCATGATGTGCTCTCACCATCGACTGTACTAGCACCTATTCAACACAACATTCATCGAAAAAATTTCATACTAATACATACACAAAAACTAAAGTGAAACCCTCACAATCTAGAATTCTAAAGATCTTCGTCATTATGATTTTTCAGACAGATTTCTGGTCCTGCAGTCTTTTATCCATTAATTTGACTTCCTACCTCAAATCAGGCAAACATTTACATTTTTAAATCTGTGGAAAATTTACTACAACTTTTGTGTTTACCACTAAGTCTAATTCAACATGAATAATTTCTAGTTGTCAGGACAAACTTCCTACTCGAATTTGTTTGCATATTCTAGAACAACATCACTGTTTCTGCGATTACTTATAAACCGCTAATTGGATCGGAACGAAACCAACGACATTTGACAAATAACAAGATGTCCTACTATTTTTTTATTCATGGGATTCCAAATTCTTAACCGAACCATATCAGAATTCGATGTATACCTGCTATCCAGATCGTAGCGAACAACCAACCATGGCCCGCGACCAAATTCACCATGAATTCTGAGCATGCTTGCATGCAAGGACTAATTTGTTAATTGATGACATGTGCAAATTAGGCTATTGATGTTGTCGGCGTTTCGGACCCGCGAGGACCGTCAACCGACCAGTAAATTTGTTGTTGTGTGTCCCTGCCCAGATAGGTTGATGCAAGATAGAACACAAGAGGGAAATGAGGCTTATGTTATCTCGCACCAGGGTGCTTGTAGTAGGGGTTACAAGCGTCGCGCGAGGGAGCGAGGGCGAGAACGAGAGAGAGAGAGAGAGAGTCTGCATGTTGCCTGTCTCGTCTGCCCCGCCTGTCCTCGACGTCCAACGTTGTCATTGTTGCAACGTGTGTCCGCGACGTGCCTTAGGAAGGCCCTGGACATCCCCTTTTATAGATACAAGAAGATGCCCAGCTGTACAATGGGGTGTAGCTGCGAGCTAACGTGGCCGTCGGAGAAGCGCCTTGAGCCCTGTACACGAGCTAATGTGGCCGTCGGAGAAGTGCCTTGAGCCCTGTAGAAGCACAGCTGTCGGCGTGGCATGGATCCTGCTGATGTTGTCTTGCTTCCGTAGGAGGTTGAGAGCAATCCGACGTCATGGGCGCACGCGGGGAACCATCATTACCTGTTACCGGAGTAACCTTAGATGGGACACCGGTCTTGTTCCTTCATAGCCTGAGGCAGCTAGCTAGGAGTAGGGTAATGATGTATCCCCTGTAGCGTAGTCGGTCCGAGGCCTAGATCGGGCGAGGCGGAGACTTCTCCTAAGGCCGAGGCTGGGCTCGGGCGGGGTTGTGACTCCTCCCGAGGCCGAGGCCGAGGCCTGGGGTCGGGCGAGGCGGAGATCTTCCGAGGCCGAGGCTGAGGCCGAGGCCTGAGGTCGGGCGAGGCGGAGCTCCTTGTTGCGCCCGAGGCCAAACTCGTGGGAGATCGTGACTCAGTTTTATCCTGGTGGTTGGCACAGTAGCCGGAGCGGGGTGAACGGCGTTGTTTTCCAGTCAGATCGGTCAGTAAAGGGGCGAAGTGACTGCGGTCACTTCGACCTTGCCGACTGAGGCACGCGTGTCAGGATAAGGTGTCAGGCGATTCCCGCATTAAATGCGCACGCGATACGGTCGACTGGTAAGGTGATTTGGCCAAGGTCGCTGCACGACAAAGTCTGCCCAAGCTAGGCTTCAGGCGAGCCGAGGGTGCACTCCTCGCCTGAGGGGACCCTCGGGCGAGGTGTGAATCCGTCCGGGACTACTGTTCCTGCCCGAGGCTGGGCTCGGATGAGGTCGCGTCCCTTGGTAAGCGTGGCCTTGACTTGAACCGCGCTTTATTAGCCGCGTATGGTTTGTTCTGAAGATGCTTTCCAGCCGGATTAAGGAGCATTAGGGATACCCCTAATTACGGTACCCGACAGTAGCCCCCGAGCCTCAAAGGGAGTGCGGGCACTTGCTTGGAGGTTCTGCCGGATTTTTGCAAGGGGACCAACCCTTCTCGGTTATATTTTGTTCCGGTGGGTGCGCGCGAGCGCACCCGCCGGGTGTAGCCCCCGAGGCCTCGGAGGAGTGGTTTGACTCCTCTGAGGTCTTAATTTTTTGCGACGCCTCGGATGGCCTTGTCGTTCCCTCATGCGGCCTGGCCGTAGCCCGGGTGCACGGTTAGGCTTCGAGTTTTCATGCTGGTTTGTTGACGTGGTCAATAGTTCGGCCGTAGCCTGGTGCGAGAGCAGCCCCCGAGCCTCTGCACGGAGCGAGTGGACGATCAAGGACCGTCTCGACTTTTATTGTACGCCCCTTCGTCGCCTTTCCGCAAGGAGGAAGGGGGAAAGCGTCATGTTACCCTTGGGGGGGCACCGAACATGGTGTTTCCAGTGAGTTGCTAGCGGGTGATCCGAGTGGACGCCCGAGCCCTGTTCGATAAGGGTCGGCTAGTGGCCCAGAGGCGCGCTCCAAAAGTACCTGTAGGTGATTTGCCGGACCCGGACCCATTCGATAGGGTCCGAGGGCTCGATGCCTCCCTCCGGTGGGATTCCGTTACAAAATCGTTCCCACTGGTCTCGGAAATGTCCTAGGGTACCACGGGACCGTAGCCCGAGCCTCGGCCATGTAACGGACGTACCCAGGGTCATCCCTGACTCTGCGTGCTCTGGGGCGGCTGTCGAACCCTTCCGAGGGGCCAGCCTTCGAACCCCTGATCAGTAAAGGGCATAGAGCCCGAGTGCTCTGGGGCGGTTGCCGAACCCCGGAGGGCGCAACCTTCGAACCCCTGATCAGTAGGAGGGCTCGGGGCCTGTTTCCTTCGCTGGGAAGGATCCTTTTTCGAAATATCCCCCTTTCCCGGTCCCTGTGGCAAGAGAGAGAGAGGGAAAGAAAAAGGACATAAATTTAAATAAGGTGGCGCACCTTTTTTGACGCGGTCATTATGACGGAGATGAAACGGTGCCCGCTTCTCCTGCCGGAGGTGTCGCTTGCCCTGCCAATGAGTTAATGCGACGGGACAGACGATTCGCGGGGCGTCTGTTGCGCGTGCGTGAGCCGTTCGAGGAACGAAACACGAGCGCGTCGTCTTTACTCCGTGGGAGGGGGCTCCTCTGCCGTTTCAGGAGAGGATGCGAGCCTGTAGGTGATTGGACCGCTGCTTCCGCCCGTCTGCTGCTGCAATTACTACCGGTCCGCCTCTGGTCATATTGACCGTCACGCCTTTCCCCGCGGCTGACTGACCCGTGATCGTTGCACCCAATTGGCACTGTTGGGTCACGTGCAGGGCTGCCTCGAGTCACAGTACTGGTTCCGCAGTCGAGAAGACACGACATTGGCACGAGTGGCGGTGCGGTTTCCTTGCACGCAGTAACCGTTGCACCGGTTACATGACATGTGGGCCCGGGCCTCCATGCTGGTCCGCCGGATGCGACGGGGCCAAAAAGGGTGCACAACCGTGGTGCAGTTGCATGCTTCCCGCGTGGCGGTCTACCTTTTCGACCGCTGGTTTCGGCGAGGATGGGGGAACGCTTATAACCGCGGGGCGGTTACATGCTTCGTGTGCGGCGATTTGGCTTCTTCCGTTTCGGGTCAGCCCGCATGACATGTGGGACCCAGCCCCCGCGTCGGAGGGTGAGAACCTTGGAACACGTCAGTGGAGACTTTGCTCGAGACGCTTGGGGGTGGGGGTGAAGAGATTTGCCTTTAAAAAGGGGTTGATCCCCCGGGCAGTAGCCATGCCTTCACACTCCTCGCATTCATCGCGCCCTTCCACCTTCTGAGCCCCTAGATGGGGTACACCTGTGTTGCCTTCTTTTTGCTGCTGTTTGAGGAGCGCGACCAGGTGGGGGTTGGCGCTCTTCAGTCACCGCTCGGCTTCAAGGATTTTCATCACGCAGCCGGCTGCAGTCCCCTGCCGGCGGTCACCCAGGATGATGACCGCAGGCCTCATGGTGAGGAAGAGCGAGCCGAGCCGTGGCCTCCCCCTATCCTCGGCTTCAAGGACGTTCATCGTTCGTGCTGAGGAGGACGGTGCGCCGAGTCGAGGCCTGCCTCCGCGTGAGCAGCGACCCGCTCCTTCCCTCAGTGATCGGGGGAGAAGAGCGTCTGTCATCCGTGGCGCTGGCAGCTGCCGCGTGTCCGGCTCCTCGGCCTGAGCGGCTCTGGCGCTGCTTCCGGTGCCACCTCCTACTGCTGGGGCGGAGCGCGGCTGCCCGTCCGCTGCTCGGGTGTTGGTTGCGCCGTGCGCAGGCCGGCCACGTCTAGGTCCTCCTTGCGCTGTCGGCTGCACCGGGGGGTCGCACAACACGTCGTACGCCGCGTGGGCGGTACTCGTGTTCTGGGACAGTCCCGTTCTCGTTCTTGTGGCGAGGACAGGAGTGAGGACCTGCCGGTGCGCTTTGGGGCGGCCGCCGCTCGCCGGTGCGGTGTTGGTGGGCAGGTGGCCGCTGTCGTCGGTGCTGAGATGGTGGTCGCCATAGGTGAGGCTTCCTCTGCCGAAGCGGTTGCCTCCGCCAACGAGACCATCAGTGCCACCTGCGCTCAGGGCCTCTGGCTCTTTGGCTTTAATGGCTAGTTCTCGTCCCCCGTGAGGGGACGTGAACGAGGGCCTTTCAGCGGTAGCGTTTGCCCTGAGGCCATCGCTGCTGCTGTCTAGCTGCCCGAGACGGAGGTCGTTGTCGCGCTGCTGGTGCAGTGGTCGCCAGCGAGCCACCTGGAGTTTGTTATCTCGCGGGCCTTCCGGTGTGGAGGTTGTTCATTCCTGCGGGAATGGACCCGGAGTCCCGTTTGTAATGGTACCCTCTTGAGAGCGAGATGTAATAGCTTTAAGTACTAAGACATCTGCCGTAGGTCGGGAAAACCGCCGAGGGCGCTGCCGACGTCTGAGTCTAGGTACCATTGTTACCCCAAGTACGTGTGATTGTTCTTTGTGGCTGCTGAGGCCTGAACATTTGGGTATAAAGCCGTGCTTCTTTCCTCTTGTTTCGAGCATTAGGACTTGTTCGTCGGTAGCAGAATCACTTATCCGAGCGTGAGCTACCTTTCACGGAAGGTGACGAGTGAGGTATCCGTATCTCGGAGGCGTAGGAGTCCCTCGGCTCGATTGGCCTTGCCGTTCAAGGTCTCTCTTTCTCGTCATTAGGACTCCACTATCGACGTAGTCGAAAGGCACGAAAGTCGTTTTAGCGAAAAACTTTTCCGAGGAAAGTTTTGGCGCAGAGGGGGCTTCCCCCTCTCTAGACCCGAGGCGACCGCTCAGGCGGGGACCCTTGCGGAGGGTCTGGCCGTGGTCGTCGGGTCTGTCCGGGCTGCCCGAGGCATGGCCTCATAGCAGTGTGCCCGGGCCGAGGGTATGTTTTGCCCACTCTGTGACTTTTTTTTGTCTCCATTCTTCACCTTGCGTCTGAAGAAAGTTGTCCTGCCATCTGCAGGGTTCGAGACGGCTCTTAACGAGGCCGTCAAGAACTGCAAGGCGCTTGCCGAGGCAGCTGAGCAGAAGGAGGCCGAGCGTGTGGCCATGTCCGAGGCTATCTCGGCTTTCTGCCAGACCTTTGGCCTCGATGGCGTCCCCTCGGGTAGCTCCCCCAGAGTCATCTGCGAGCCTTGGGTAGCTATTTGCGCGACAGACTCCGCGGGGCACCGCACCACGACGTTAGGTGGGCCTTCGTCGTGCTCGCTTCCCACTACGACGTGGATCTGGAGCGGGTTAGCGAGGGGTACTACTTACCCGACGATGAGGAGGCTGCCTTAGCCGAGGTCCAGAGGCTTAACGCGGCTGTCGAGGGTCCAAGTGCGGCGCTGCCTTCCTCCTTCGAGGTGGAGGTCCTTCCGCCCGTGTCGCCGCCTGGGGCCGGGCCAGATTCTGCCGAGGGTGGAAACAACGCCGAGGGTGCCGCTCCTCCCCCTGCCACTGTTTGAGCCTGGAAGAACAGTTTGCTTGACGTATGCGTATGTTTTTTGCGGCCGCCGAGGCCTAAACATTTTAATTGTCGGGTTATAAAGCTGCATTTTCTTTCCTCTCGTTTCGTGTGTTAGGACTTGTTCGGTAGCAGAATCCCTCGTCCGAGCGTGAGTCACTTTTCGCGGAAAGGTGATGAGTGAGGTATCCATATCCCGGAGGCGTAGGAGTCCCTCGGCTCGGTCGGCCTTGCCGCTTATGTGGTCCCTCATCGTTTTTAGGATTCTGTTATCGATGTAGTCGAAACGGCACGAAAGTCGTTCTGGCAGAAAAGTTTTCGAGCGTTAGGACTTGTTCGGTAGCAGAATCGCTTATCCGAGCATGAGTTACTTTTCACGGAAGGTGATGAGTGAGGTATCCGTATCTCGGAGGCGTAGGAGTCCCTTGGCTCGATCGGCCTTGCCGTTCAAGGTCTCTCTCGCTCGTTTTTAGGATTCTGTTATCGAAGCAGTCGAAAAGCGCGAAAGGCGTTCTGGCAAAAGACCTTTCCGAGGAAAATTTTGACGCAGAGGGGGTTCCCCCCATCTAGCCCCCGAGGGAGGGTCGGGCTTTGCCGAGGCAAGGCTGATTCTTCCTTGATGGTTAGACTTTATTTATGTAAAGAAAGCAAGGTACATAAACGACTTGAAACATTTTAAGGGTAAAAGTGACATAGCTGTTGGATGTTCCAAGCGTTGCTGTAGACCTCGCCTTGATCGTTGGCCAGCTTGTATGTTCCGGGCTTCAAAATCTTGGCGATGATGAAGGGCCCTTCCCAGGGAGGAGTAAGCTTGTGGCGCCCTCGGGCATCTTGTCGCAGTCGAAGTACCAAGTCTCCCGCTTGGAAGCCTCGGGGCCGAACCCTTCGGGCGTGGTAGCGTCGCAGGGACTGCTAATACCGCGCCGAGTGTAGTAAGGCCATGTCCCGAGCCTCTTCCAGCTGGTCCAATGAGTCTTCTCGATTGGTCTGGTTGCTTTGGTCGTCGTAAGCCTTTGTCCTTGGGGAACCGTATTCTAAGTTCGTGGGTAGGATGGCCTCGGCCCCATAGACTAGAAAGAACAGCGAGAAACCTGTGGCTCGGCTCGGCGTCGTCCTCAGACTCCAAACCACCGAGGGTAGTTCCTTTATCCATCGCTTGCCAAACTTATTGAGGTCATTGTAGATCCTCGGCTTTAGTCCCTGCAAAATCATACCGTTGGCGCGCTCCACCTGCCCATTTGTCATTGGGTGAGCTACGGTGGTCCAGTCCACACGGATGTGGTGGTCTTCACAGAAGTCCAGGAACTTCTTCCCAGTGAACTGCGTGCCATTGTCGATGATGATGGAGTTTGGGACCCCAAAGTGATGGATAATATTTGTGAAGAACGCCACCGCCTGCTCGGACCTGATGCTGGTTAAGGGTCGGACCTCGATCCACTTGGAGAATTTGTCGATGGCGACCAGCAGGTGCTTGAAGCCCCCGGGTGCCTTCTGCAAGGGACCGACGAGGTCCAGACCCCATACGGCAAACCGCCAAGTGATGGGTATTGTTTGCAGGGTCTGAGCGGGCAGGTGTGTCCGTCTTGCGTAGAATTGACACCCTCTGCAGAAGCGTACAATCCTAGTGGTCGGCCAGTAGAAACCTTGTCGGAAAGCGTTTCCGACGAGGGTCCGAGGTGCTGCATGGTGACCACAAGCCCCCGAGTGTATTTCTTGTAATAGCTCTTGTCCTTGGGCGACGGATATGCACCATTGGAGAATGCCTGAGGGGATGCGGTGGTACAACTCTTTTTCATCACCCAGTAAAACGAACGACTTGGCGCGCCGAGCCAGTAGATGAGCTTCAGCCTTGTCGAGGGGCAGCTCTCCTCGGAGGAGATATTGTAGGTACGGGGTCTGCCAGTTTTGGTTTGGTGCAACCCCATTCCGCTCTCCCTCGATGCGCAAGGCCTCACCCTCGGCGGCCAAGGGTACCTCGGGCTGGACCGAGGTCTCGTCGGGTTCGGGCGCGTCGTCGAGTTTCACGGATGGTTGATATATGTCCCTAGAGAAGACGTCCGGGGGAATTGTCGTTCGCCCCGAGGCTATTTTAGCCAGCTCATCCGTAGTCTCGTTGTACCGTCGAGCAACATGGTTGAGTTCCAGCCCGTGGAACTTATCCTCCAAGCGCCGAACTTCGTCGCAATAGGCCTCCATTTTTTTATCGCGGCAGTGGGAGTTCTTTTCATGACTTGGTCAATGACGAGCTGCGAGTCACCCCGAGCGTCGAGGCACCGAACCCCTAGCTCGATGGTGATGTGCTACCCATTAACCAGAGCCTCGTACTCGGCCACGTTGTTTGACGCTGGAAAATGGAGGCGCAGCACGTAGCGCACATGTTTCCCGAGGGGTGAGATGAAGAGCAAGCCAGCACCTGCTCCTGTTTTCATCAGCGACCCATCGAAGTACATGGTCCAAAGTTCGGGCTGGATTGGAGCTGTCAGCAATTGGGTGTCGACCCATTCCGCCAGGAAGTCACTAAGACTTGGGATTTTATGGCCTTCCGAGGGGCAAATGAAATTGTTTCGCCCATGAGTTCACTGCCCATCTTGCTATCCTACCCGAGGCCTCTCGGCACTGGATGATCTCTCCCAGGAGGAAGGATGACACCACAGTCACCGGATGAGACTCGAAGTAGTGTCGCAACTTTCGCCGCGTCAGAATTACTGCGTACAGTAGCTTCTGGATTTGTGGGTAGCAGATCTTGGTCTCGGATAGTACCTCACTGATGAAGTAGACCGACCTCTGGACGAGCAGTGCATGCCCCTCTTCTCGTCTCTCGACCACGATCGCAGCGCTGACCACCTGAGTGGTTGCAGCTACGTAGATCAAGAGGGCTTCTCCCGCAGCGGGGGACACCAAGATGGGCGCGTTAGTAAGGAGTGCCTTTAAGTTTCCGAGGGCTTCCTCGGCCTGGGGGGTCCAAGTGAAGCGCTCGGCCTTCCTTAAGAGGCGGTACAAGGGCAATCCTTTCTAGCCAAGGCGCGAGATGAAGCGGCTCAGAGCCGCAAGGCATCCCATGACCCTTTGTACTCCTTTCAAATCCTTGATGGGTCCCATGTTGGTGATGGCTGCGATTTTCTCCGGGTTGGCCTCGATGCCTCTTTCGGAGACGATGAACCCCAGGAGCATGCCTTAGGGGACTCCGAAGACACACTTCTCAAGATTGAGTTTTACGCCTTTTGCGCGCAGGCACCCGAAAGTCACTTCGAGGTCGGAGAGGAGGTCGGAGGCTTTTCTTGTCTTGACAACGATGTCATCGATGTAAGACTCGACCGTTCGGCCGATGTGCTCTCCGAACACATGGTTCATGCACCTTTGGTAGGTTGCACCTGCATTCCTCAAGCCAAATGGCATAGTAATATAACAATACATGCCAAAGGGTGTGATGAAAGAAGTCACGAGCTGGTCGGATTCTTTCATCTTGATTTGGTGATAACCTGAATAGGCGTCGAGGAATGACAGGGTTTCGCACCTAGGAGTGGAGTCCACAATTTGATCGATGCGAGGCAGAGGGTAGGGAACCTTCAGACATACTTTGTTTAGACCAGTGTAGTCTACGCACATCCTCCATTTCCCACCTTTTTTCTTTACAAGCACAGGGTCAGCTAACCATTCAGGATGGAATACCTCTTTGATGAACCCTGCAGCCATCAGCTTGTGGACCTCCTCGCCTATGGCTATGCGCTTCTCTTCGTCAAAGCGGCGCAGGTGCTGCTTCATAGGTCAGGCTCCAGCTCGGATATCTAGCGAGTGCTCGGCGACATCCCTCGGTATGCCTGGCATGTACGAGGGACTCCACGCAAAAAATTTGGCATTTGCGCGGAGAAAGTCGACGAGCACTGCTTCCTATTTGGGGTCGAGCTCGGAGCCGATCCTGACTTGCTTGCAGGCGTCGTTGCTGGGGTCGAGGGCGACGGTCTTAACCGCCTCAGCTGGTTCGAAGTTGCCAGCGTGGCGCTTCGCGTCAGGCGCCTCCTTGGAGAGGCATTCTAGGTCGGCGATGAGGGCCTCGGACTCGGCGATGGCCTCAGCGTACTCCACGCATTCCACGTCGCACTCGTAAGCGTGGCGGTATGTGGATCCGACGGTGATGATTCCGTTGGGGCCCAGCATCTTGAGCTTTAGGTACGTGTAGTTGGGGACGACCATGAACTTGGCATAGCACGGTCTCCCCAGCACCACATGATAGGTTCCTCGGAACCCGACCACCTCGAACGTGAGGGTTTCCCTGCGGAAGTTGGAGGGAGTTCCGAAACAGACGGGCAAATCAAGTTGCCCCAGGGGCAGGACGCGCTTACCGGGGACGATCCCGTGAAAGGGTGCTGCACCGGCCTGGATCGTGGACAGATCTATCCCCAAGAGCCCTAGGGTCTCGGCGTAGATGATGTTGAGGCTGCTGCCTCCGTCCATGAGGACCTTGGTGAGCCTAGCGTTGCCGATGACGGGGTCGACGATGAGCGGGTACCTTCCTGGGCTCGGCACATAGTCAGGGTGGTCGCCTTGGTCGAAGGTGATGGGCTTGTCGGACCAGTCTAGGTAGACTGGCGCCACTACCTTCACCGAGCAGACCTCCCGGCGCTCCTGCTTGTGGTGCCGAGCCGAGGCGTTCGCCACCTGCCCGCCGTAGATCATGAAGCAGTCGCGGACCTCCAGGAACTCCTCGTTCTTGTCGCCCCCCTTCTTGTTGTTGCCTTGGTCCTTGCCACCTTTTGCCGAGGGTCTCGCCTTGATGAAGTAATGCCGGAGCATGTCGCACTCCTCAAGGGTGTGCTTGACGGGACCCCTGTGATAGGGGCGCGACTCCTTGAGCATCTTGTCAAACGTGTTGACTCCTTTGGGAGGCTTCCGAGGATTCCTGTGCTCAGCAGCAGCGACGAGATCCGCGTCAATGGCGTCGCGCTTTGCTTGCGCCTTCTTCTTGGCCTTCTTTTTCGAGCCACGCTGGGCGGACGCCTCGGGGGCGTCTTCCTTCTGTCTTTCTTGAGGCTTCTTGTCCTTCCGGAAGATGTCTTCGACTGCCTCCTGACCAGAGGCGAACTTGGTGGCGATGTCCATCAATTCGCTCGCCTTGGTGTGAGTCTTGCGCCCCAGTTTGCTCACTAGGTCCCGGCACATGGTGCCGGCGAGGAATGCCCCGATGACGTCCGAGTCGGTGATGTTGGGCAGCTCGGTGCACTGCTTTGAAAACCACCGGATGTACTCTCGCAGGGATTCCCCTGTTTGCTAGTGGCAGCTTCGGAGGTCCCATGAGTTCCCAGGGCGCACGTACGTACCTTGGAAGTTTCCCGCGAAGGCTTTGACCAGGTCGTCCCAGTTGGAGATCTACGCAGGAGGCAGATGCTCCAGCCATGCCCGGGCAGCGTCGGAGAGGAATAGGGGAAGGTTGCGGATGATGAGGTTGTCGTCATTCGTCCCTCCCAACTGGCATGCCAGTCGGTAATCCGCAAGCCACAACTCCGACCTTGTCTCCCATGAGTACTTGGTGATGGTAGTCGAGGCTCGGAACCGGGTTGGGAACGGCGCCCGTCATATGGCCCGGCTGAAGACCCTCGGACCTGGCGGTTCAGGCGAGGGGCTCCGGTCCTCCTCACTGTCGTAGCGTCCTCCGCGCCTGGGGTGGTAGCCTCGGCGCACCTTTTCTTCGAGGCGGGCTCGACGGTCGCGGCGGTGGTGCTCGTCGCCGAGGCGATCCGGGGCAGCAGGCATCCCGTCCCGCGTGCGCCCGGTGCGGACCGAGGCCTCCCGCATAAGTCGGGAGGACGTTGCGCGATGCTCCGAGGGGCACCCTTGCCTTCGGAAGGCAGAGCTCTCGGCTCGTCGGACCGCTGCGTTTTCCAGGAGACCCTTGAGTTCGCCCTGGATACGCCGCCCCTTAGTGGTGGATGGCTCCGGCATCGCTCGGAGCAGCATCGCTGCTGCAGCTAGATTCTGGCCGACCCCACTGAAGGCCCGGGGCAGCCTTGCCCTGGCATCGTCAACGATTTAGCGCTGGACGTCTTGGGCCCGATGAGGCGCTCCTCCGGCAAGTGCTCGGCCTGCCCACTCCTGCTCGATGTTTTGTCGGAGCTGCACAAGCCGCCCCGCTTCTTCGTCGAGCTTGGCCTGCATCTCACAGAATTTCTCGAGCTGTGTGTCCTGACCCCCCGCAGGGACTGGGACCACAGCTAGCTCCCGCGGGATGTCAATGCGAGACGCAGGCACAGGGGCGTTGTCATCTTGCGGCATGCCGAGGTGGTTGTCCTCGCCATGATCCCCCTGATCGATGTGGAAACACTCGCGACTTGGGTCGCAACCCTCATCGCCGAGGCTATGGCCATCGTCAGAGCAGCCAGAGAGGTAGTAGTCACATGCGGACATGAAGTCTCGCATGGCACTGGGATCACTGAGTCCGGAGAAATCCCAACCGAAGTCGGAGTCGTCGTCTTCCTCGGAACCCGCAGGTCCAGAGGTTGAGACAGCCATCAGTTGGTCCCAAGATGACCGCATAGGATACCCTGGAAGGTCAGGGTATGCCCTTGCGAAAGCGCTCACCGAAGCGGGGTTGCTTGGTGGATCGAGGCTGAATCTAAAAGGGACAGGGTGGAAAACGGACGATACCTCTTGGTCGATGGACGGTGGCGAAGTCGCGTCAGGGACGGACTGCACCGTTATCTCAGGTACGAGGCTAACGCCCAGCAAGTCCTTTGCGAGGGTGCTGGCGTCATCAGTCCGCTTGGGGCTGGCACGTTGCGGGGAAGCGACACCCGTCGTTGTCTCAGGTGCGAGGACAACACACGACATGGCCCCCGCAGGGGTGCCGGCGTCGTCGACTCGCTCTGGCCCGACAACCGATGAGGTGCCGCCTCCTACATGGCCACGGTTGCCCCGTCTCCTCCTCCTCCGGTGAGGAGGGTGGCAGGGCAAACCGGGTGTTCCTCTTCTGCCACGGTGGGAAGTCGTCGTCGAGTTCGCCGCTGCCGGGCGAGCCAACTGTCGTTGTTGCTGTCGCGCTGTGGGGGGAGGAGTACCATGTCGTAGCTGCCGTCAAGGGACATGAACTCGAGACTCCTGGAGTGGAGCAGCGTCCCGGCTGAAGAGGCTGCTGGAGACTACCCATCTGGAACTCAACGGGAAAGTGTTCGTTAACATGCAGCGAGCCCCTACCTGGCGCGCCAACTGTCGGCGTTTTGGACCCGCGAGGACCGTCAACCGACCAGTAAATTTGTTGCTGCGTGTCCCTGCCCAGATGGGTTGATGCAAGATGGAACACAAGAGGGAAATGAGGCTTATGTTATCTCGCACCGGGGTGCTTGTAGTAGGGGTTACAAGCGCCGCACGAGGGAGCGAGGGCGAGAACGAGAGAGAGAGAGAGAGAGAGAGAGAGAGAGAGAGAGAGAGTCTGCGTGCTGCCTGTCTTGTCTGCCCCGCCTGTCCTCGACGTCCAACGTTGTCAGTGTTGCAACGTGTGTCCGCAACGTGCCTTAGGAAGGCCCTGGACATCCCCTTTTATAGATACAAGGAGATGCCCAGCTGTACAATGGGGTGTAGCTGCGAGCTAACGTGGCCGTCGGAGAAGCGCCTTGAGCCCTGTACACGAGCTAATGTGGCCGTCGGAGAAGTGCCTTGAGCCCTGTAGAAGCACAATTGTCGGCGTGGCATGGATCCTGCTGACGTTGTCTTGCTTCCGTAGGAGGTTGAGAGCAATCCGACGTCATGGGCGCATGCGGGGAACCATCATTACCTGTTACCGGAGTAACCTTAGATGGGACACCGGTCTTGTTCCTTCATAGCCTGAGGCAGCTAGCTAGGAGTAGGGTAATGATGTATCCCCTGTAGCGTAGTCGGTCCGAGGCCCAGGCCGGGCGAGGCAGAGACTTCTCCTGAGGCCGAGGCTGGGCTCGGGCGGGGTTGTGACTCCTCCCAAGGCCGAGGCCGAGGCCTGGGGTCGGGCGAGGCGGAGATCTTCTTCCGAGGCCGAAGCTGAGGCCGAGGCCTGAGGTCGGGCGAGGCGGAGCTCCTTGTTGCGCCCGAGGCCGAACTCGTGGGAGATCGTGACTCAGTTTTATCCTGGTGGTTGGCACGGTAGCCGGAGCGGGGTGAACGACGTTGTTTTCCTGTCAGATCGGTCAGTAAAGGGGCGAAGTGATTGCGATCACTTCGACCTTGCCGACTGAGGCACGCGTGTCAGGATAAGTGAAAGTCACCTAGAGGGGGTGAATAGGGCGAATCTGAAATTTATAAACTTAACCACAACTACAAGTCGGGTTAGCGTTAGAAATATAAACGAGTCCGAGAGAGAGGGCGCAAAACAATCGTGAGCAAATAAAGAGCGAGACACGATGATTTGTTTTACCGAGGTTTGGTTCTTGCAAACCTATTCCCCGTTGAGGTGGTCACAAAGACCAGGTCCCTTTCAACCCTTTCCCTCTCTCAAACAGTCACTTAGACCGAGTGAGCTTCTCTTCTCAATCAAGCGGAACACAAAGTTCCCACAAGGACCACCACACAATTGGTGTCTCTTGCCTTGGTTACAATTGAGTTTGATCACAAGAAGAATGAGAAAGAAAAGAAGTAATCCAAGCGCAAGAGCTCAAATAAACACAACAAATCTCTCTCTCTAATCACTAAAGCTTTGTGTGGAGTTGGGAGAGGATTTGATCTCTTTGGTGTGTCTTGTTTTGAATGCTATAGCTCTTGTAAGGTGTAGAAGTGTAGAAACTTGGATGCCATTGAATGTGGGGTTGGGGTATTTATAGCCCCAACCACCAAAAATGGCTGTTGGAAGTGTGCTGTCGCATGGCGCACCGGACAGTCCGGTGCGCCACCGGACACTGTCCGGTGCGCCAGCCACGTTAGCAGACCGTTGGGGTTCGACCGTTGGAGCTCTGACTTGTGGGGCCTCTGGGCTGTCCGGTGGTGCACCGGACATATCCTGTAGACTGTCCGGTGTGCCAACTGCGCGTGCTCTGACTCTGCCGCGCACTATAGCGCATTGAATGTGGTTGCAGATGACCGTTGTGCGTGAAGTAGCCGTTGCTCCGCTGGCACACCGGACAGTCCGATGAATTATAGCGGAGCGCCCTTGGAAATTCCCGAAGGTAGCGAGTTCAGCCTCAAGTGCCCTGGTGCACCGGACACTGTCCGGTGGTGCACCGACACTGTCCGGTGGCACACCGGACAGTCCGGTGCGCCAGACCAGGGTGCCTTTGGGTTGTCTTTTGCTCTCTTTGTTTGAACCCTTTCTTGATCTTTTTATTGGCTTATTGTGAACCTTTGGCACCTGTAAAACTTATAGACTAGAGCAAACTAGTTAGTCCAATTATTTGTGTTGGGCAATTCAACCACCAAAATCAATTAGGAAAAAGGTGTAAGCCTAATTCCCTTTGAATCTCCCCCTTTTTGGTGATTGATGCCAACACAAACCAAAGCAAGTATAGAAGTGCATAATTGAACTAGTTTGTATAATGTAAGTGCAAAAGTTACTTAGAATTGAGCCAATAAATATTTTTATGAGATATGCATGGATTGTTTCTTTATATTTAATATTTTGGACCACGCTTGCACCATATGTTTTGTTTTTGCAAATCCTTTTGTAAATTCTTTTCAAAGTTCTTTTGCAAATAGTCAAAGGTAAATGAATAAGATTTTGAGAAGCATTCACAAGATTTGAAATTTTCTCCCCCTGTTTCAAATGCTTTTCCTTTGACTAAACAAAACTCCCCCTCAATAAAATCCTCCTCTTAGTGTTCAAGAGGGTTTTTAAGATATCAATTTTGAAAATACTACTTTCTCCCCCTTTTGAACACAATAAGATACCAATTTGAAAATCATTAGTTTAAAATTAGGTGGTGGTGCGGTCCTTTTGCTTTGGGCTAATACTTTCTCCCCCTTTGGCATGAATCGCCAAAAACTGATACTTTGAGTGAAATATAAGCCCTTTCAAACTACTTTCTCCCCCTTTGGCAAACAAAATATGAGTGAAGATTATACCAAAGTTGAAGAGTTGCTCGGAGCGACGGCGAAGGATGAGTTATGGAGTGGAGTGGAAGCCTTTGTCTTCGCCGAAGACTCAAATTTCCTTTCAATACACCTATGACTTGGTTTGAAATATACTTGAAAACACATTAGTCATAGTATATGAAAGAGATATGATCAAAGGTATAATCATGAGCTATGTATGCAAGACATCAAAAGAAGTTCCGAGAATCAAGAATATTTAGCTCATGCCTAAGTTTGTTAAAAGTTTGTTCATCTAGTGGCTTGGTAAAGATATCAGCTAATTGTTCCTTAGTGTTGATATATGAAACCTCGATATCTCCCTTTTGTTGGTGATCCCTTAAGAAATGATACCGAATGGCTATGTGTTTAGTGCGGCTTTGCTCAACGGGATTATCCGCCATGCGGATTGCACTCTCATTATCACATAGAAGAGGAACTTTGGTTAATTTGTAACCATAGTCCCTAAGGGTTTGCCTCATCCAAAGCAATTGCGTGCAACAATGGCCTGCAGAAATATACTCGCCTTCGGCGGTAGAAAGAGCTACCGAATTTTGCTTCTTTGAAGCCCAAGACACCAAGAATCTTCCCAAGAACTGGCAAGTCCCCGATGTGCTCTTTCTATTAATTTTACACCCCGCCCAATCGGCATCCGAATAACCAATTAAATCAAATGTGGATCCCCAAGGGTACCAAAGCCCAAACTTAGGAGTATAAACTAAATATCTCAAGATTCGTTTTACGGCCGCAAGGTGAGCTTCCTTAGGGTCGGCTTGGAATCTTGCACACATGCATACGGAAAGCATTATGCCCGTCGAGATGCACATAAATAGAGTAAAGAATCTATCATCGACCGGTGTACCTTTTGATCGACGGATTTACCTCCCGTGTCGAGGTCGAGATGCCCATTGGTTTCCATGGGTGTCTTGATGGGTTTGGCATCCTTCATCCCAAACTTGTTTAGAATGTCTTGAATGTACTTCGTTTGGCTAATGAAGGTGCCCTCTTGGAGTTGCTTTACTTGAAATCCCAAGAAGTACTTCAACTCCCCCATCATCGACATCTCGGATTTCTGTGTCATGATCCTACTAAATTCCTCACATGTAGATTCGTTAGTAGACACAAATATAATATCATCAACATAAATTTGGCATACAAACAAATCATTGTTAAGAGTTTTAGTAAATAAAGTAGCATCGACCTTTCCGACTTTGAGACCATTAGTGATAAGGAAATCTCTAAGGCATTCATACCATGCTCTTGGGGCTTGCTTGATCCCATAAAGCACCTTAGAGAGTTTATACACATGGTTAGGGTACTCACTATCTTCAAAGCCGGGAGGTTGCTCAACATAGACCTCCTCCTTGATTGGTCCATTGAGGAAGGCACTTTTCACGTCCATTTGATAAAGCTTGAAGCCATGGTAAGTAGCATAGGCAAGTAATATGCGAATTGACTCAAGCCTAGCTACAGGTGCATAGGTTTCACAAAAATCCAACCCTTCGACTTGTGAATACCCCTTGGCCACAAGTCGGGCTTTGTTCCTTGTCACCACACCATGCTCATCTTGCTTGTTGCGGAAGACCCACTTGGTTCCTACAACATTTTGATTAGGACGTGGAACTAAATGCCATACCTCATTCCTAGTGAAGTTGTTGAGCTCCTCTTGCATCGCCACCACCCAATCCGAATCTTGTAGTGCTTCCTCTACCCTGTGTGGCTCAATATAGGAAACAAAAGAGTAATGCTCACAAAAATGTGCAACACGAGATCTAGTGGTTACCCCCTTATGAATGTCGCCGAGGATGGTGTCGACGGGGTGATCTCGTTGGATTGCTTGGTGGACTCTTGGATGTGGCGGTCTTGGAACTTGTTCATCTTCCTCATCTTGATCATGGGCATCTCCCCCTTGAACATTGCTCTCCTCTTGAGGTGGCTCAACTCCTTGATCTTCTCCTTCATCATTTTGAGCCTCATCCTCATCTTGAGTTGGTGGATATGCTTGCATTGAGGAAGATGGTTGATCTTGTGCATGTGGTGGCTCTTCGGATTCCTTAGGACACACATCCTCAATGGACATGTTCCTTAGCGCGACGCACGGAGCCCCTTCATCACCTATCTCATCAAGATCAACTTGCTCTACTTGAGAGCCGTTAGTCTCATCAAACACAACGCCACAAGAAACTTCAACTTGTCCGGAGGACTTGTTAAAGACTCTATATGCCCCTGTGTTTGAATCATATCCTAGTAAAAAGCCTTCTACAGTTTTAGGAGCAAATTTGGATTTTCTACCTCTTTTAACAAGAATAAAGCATTTGCTACCAAAGACTCTAAAATATGAAACATTGGGCTTTTTACCGGTTAGGAGTTCATACGATGTCTTCTTGAGGATTCAGTGTAGATACAACCGGTTGATGGCGTAGCAGGCGGTGTTGACCGCCTCGGCCCAAAACCGATCCGAAGTCTTGTACTCATCAAGCATGGTTCGTGCCATGTCCAGTAGAGTTCTATTCTTCCTCTCCACTACACCATTTTGTTGTGGGGTGTAGGGAGAAGAGAACTCATGCTTGATGCCCTCCTCCTCAAAGAAGCCTTCGATTTGTGAGTTCTTGAACTCCGTCCCGTTGTCGCTTCGATCCTTAAGCCGAACTCGTTTTGAGCTCGTCTCAAGAATCCCTTTAAAGTCTCTTGGGTATGGGATTTTTCCTGTAAAAAGAACACCCAAGTGAAGCGAGAATAATCATCCACAATAACTAGACAGTACTTACTCCCGCCGATGCTTATGTAAGCTATCGGGCCGAATAGATCCATGTGTAGGAGCTCGAGTGGCCTGTCAGTTGTCATAATGTTCTTCTGTGGATGATGAGCACCAACTTGCTTCCCTGCTTGACATGTGCTACAAATCCTTTCTTTCTCAAAATGAACATCTGTTAGTCCCAAAATGTGTTCTCCCTTTAGAAGCTTGTGAAGATTCTTCATTCCAACATGTGCTAGTCGGCGATGCCAGAGCCAGCCCATGTTAGTCTTAGCAATTAAGCAAGTGTCGAGTTCAGCTCTTTCAAAATCTACTAAGTATAGCTGACCCTCTAACACTCCCTTAAATGCTATTGAATCATCACTTCTTCTAAAGACAGTAACACCTACATCTGTAAAAAGACAGTTGTAGCCCATTTTACATAATTGCGAAACTGAAAGCAAGTTGTAATCTAAAGAGTCTACAAGAAAAACGTTAGAAATGGAATGGTCAGGAGATATAGCAATTTTACCCAATCCTTTGACCAAACCTTGGTTTCCATCCCCGAATTTGATCGCTCTTTGGGGATCTTGGTTTTTCTCATAGGAGGAGAACATTTTCTTCTCCCCTGTCATATGGTTTGTGCACCCGCTATCGATGATCCAACTTAAGCCCCCGGATGCATAAACCTACAAAACAAGTTTAGTTCTTGATTTTAGGTATCCAAATGGTTTTGGGTCCTTTGACATTAGATACAAGAACTTTGGGTACCCAAACACAAGTCTTTGATCCCTTGTGTTAACATACTTGGCAACTATCTTGCCGGATTTATTGGTTAAAACATAAGATGCATCAAAAGTTTTAAATGAAATGTTATGATCATTTGATGCACAAGGAGTTTTCTTCTTAGGCAATTTAGCACGGTTTGATTGCCTAGAGCTAGATGTCTCACCCTTATACATAAAAGCATGATTAGGGCCATAGTGAGACTTCCTAGAGTGAATTCTCCTAATTTTGCTCTCAGGATAACCAGCAGGGTACAAAATGTAACCCTCGTTATCCTGAGGCATGGGAGCTTTGCCCTTAACAAAGTTTGACAATCTTTTAGGAGGGGCATTAAGTTTGACATTGTCCCCCTTTTGGAAGCCAATGCCATCCTTGATGCCAGGGCGTCTCCCATTATAGAGCATGCTTCTAGCAAATTAAAATTTTTCATTTTCCAAGTCATGTTCATTAATTTTTGCATTAAGTTGAGCTATGTGATCATTTTGTTTCTTAATTAAGGCTAGGTGGTCATGGATAGCATCAACATTAATGTCTCTACATCTAGTACAGATGGAAGTATGATCAACGGTAGATGTAGAGGGTTTGCAAGATTTTAATTCAACAACCTTAGCATGTAATATATCATTTTCACTTCTAAGGTTAGAAATAGTAATATTGCAAACATCAAAGTCTTGAGCTTTAGCAATCAAATTTTCATTTTCATTTCTAAGGCTAGCAAGAGAATCATTCAATTTTTCAATCTTAGCAAGCAAATTAGCATTATCATTTCTAAGATTGGAAATCGAATCATCACAAACATTAGAATCAACCTTAGAAATAAGTTTAGCATTTTCATTTCTAAGGTTGGCAATAGTATCATGGCAAGTGCTTAGCTCACTAGATAATTTTTCACATTTTTCTACTTCTAGAGCATAAGCATTCTTAACCTTAACATGCTTCTTGTTTTCTTTAATAAGGAAGTCCTCTTGGGAGTCCAAGAGATCATCCTTCTCATGAAGAGCACTAATTAATTCATTTAATTTTTCTTTTTGTTGCATGTTTAGGTTGGCAAAAAGGGTGCGCAAGTTATCCTCCTCATCACTACAATTATCCTCATCACTAGAGGTTTCATATTTAGTGGAGGATCTTGATTTTACCTTCTTCCTTTTGTCATCCTTTGCCATGAGGCACTTGTGGCCGACGTTGGGGAAGAGAAGACCCTTGGTGACGGCGATGTTTGCGGCGTCCTCGTCGGAGGAGGAGTCGGTGGAGCTCTCTTCAGAGTTCCATTTCCGGCAAACATGGGCATCGCCGCCCTTCTTCTTGTAGTACCTCTTCTTCTCCTTTCTTCTCCCCTTCTTGTCGTCGCCCCTATCACTATCACTAGATAATGGACATTTAGCAATGAAATGATCGGGCTTACCACACTTGTAGCATACTTTCTTGGAGCGGGGCTTGTAATCCTTCCCCCACCTTTGTTTGAGGATTTGTCGGAAGCTCTTGATGATGAGCGTCATTTCCTCGTTGTCGAGCTTGGAGGCGTCGATGGGTGTTCTACTTGATGTAGATTCCTCCTTCTTCTCCTCCGTCGCCTTGAATGCGACCGGTTGTGCTTCGGACGTGGAGGGGCCATCTAGCTCGACAATTTTCTTTGAGCCTTTGATCATCAATTCAAAGCTCACAAAATTCCCTATCACTTCCTCGGGAGTCATTAGTGTATATCTAGGATTACCACGAATTATTGAACTTGAGTAGGGTTAAGGAAAACAAGTGATCTAAGAATAACCTTAACCATTTCGTGGTCATCCAATTTTTTGCTCCCGAGGTTGCACACTTGGTTCACCAAGGTTTTGAGCCGGTTGTACATGTCTTGTGGCTCCTCCCCTTGGCGAAGCCGGAAGCGACCGAGCTCCCCCTCGATCGTCTCTCGCTTGGTGATTTTGGTCACCTCGTCTCCTTCGTGCGCGGTCTTTAGCACGTCCCAAATCTCCTTTGCGCTTTTCAACCCTTGCACCTTATTATACTCCTCTCGACTTAGAGAGGCGAGGAGTATAGTTGTGGCTTGGGAGTTGAAGTGTTGGATTTGTTCGACCTCCTCCGAGTCGTAATCCTTGTCTCCCTTCTTTGGTACCTGCACTCCATACTCAACAATATCCCATATGCTTTTGTGGAGTGAGGTTAGGTGATGCCTCATTTTATCACTCCACATAGAATAATCTTCACCTTCAAACATAGGTGGTTTGCCTAATGGAACGAAGAGTAATGGAGTACGTCTAGAAATGCGAGGATAGCAAAGGGGCATCTTACTATACTTCTTGCGCTCATGGCGCTTTGAAGTAGTGGAGGCCGATTCCGAGCCGGAGGTAGAGGGTGACGAAGAGTCGGTCTCGTAGTAGACCACTTTCCTCATCTTCTTCTTCTTGTCACCCATCCGATGGGACTTGATGGAGGAAGAGGATTCCTCCTTGTGCTTGTGGGCGGACTCCCTTGAGTGTGTTCTTCCCGGGCTTGCGGACTTGTCGCCGGTCTCGAGATCCCTCTTGGCGGATGCTCCCGACATCACTTCGAGCGGTTAGGCTCTAATGAAGCACCGGGCTCCAATACCAATTGAAAGTCGCCTAGAGGGGGGGTGAATAGGGCGAATCTGAAATTTATAAACTTAACCACAACTACAAGCCGGATTAGCGTTAGAAATATAAACGAGTCCGAGAGAGAGGGCGCAAAACAAATCGTGAGCAAATAAAGAGCGAGACACGATGATTTGTTTTACCGAGGTTCGGTTCTTGCAAACCTACTCCCCGTTGAGGTGGTCACAAAGACCGGGTCTCTTTCAACCATTTCCCTCTCTCAAACGGTCACTTAGACCGAGTGAGTTTCTCTTCTCAATCAAGCGGAACACAAAGTTCTCGCAAGGACCACCACACAATTGGTGTCTCTTGCCTTGGTTACAATTGAGTTTGATCACAAGAAGAATGAGAAAGAAAAGAAGCAATCCAAGCGCAAGAGTTCAAATGAACACAACAAATCTCTCTCTCTAATCACTAAAGCTTTGTGTGGAGTTGGGAGAGGATTTGATCTCTTTGGTGTGTCTTGTATTGAATGCTATAGCTCTTGTAAGGTGTAGAAGTGTAGAAACTTGGATGCCATTGAATGTGGGGTGGTTGGGGTATTTATAGCCCCAACCACCAAAAATGGTCGTTGGAAGTGTGCTGTCGCATGGCGCACCGGACAGTCCGGTGCGCCATCGGACACTGTCCGGTGCGCCAGCCACGTCAGCAGACCGTTGGGGTTCGACCGTTGGAGCTCTGACTTGTGGGGCCTCTGGGTTGTCCGGTGGTGCACCAGACAGGTCCTGTAGACTGTCCGGTGCGCCAACTGCGCGTGCTCTGACTCTGCCGCGCACTGTAGCGCATTGAATGCGGTTGCAGACGACCGTTGCGCGCGAAGTAGTCGTTGCTCCGCTGGCACACCGGACAGTCTAGTGAATTATAGCGGAGCGCCCTTGGAAATTCCCGAAGGTAGCGAGTTCAGCCTCAAGTGCCCTGGTGCACCGGACACTGTCCGGTGCGCCAGACCAGGGTGCCTTTGGGTTGTCTTTTGCTCTCTTTGTTTGAACCCTTTCTTGATCTTTTTATTGGCTTATTGTGAACCTTTGGCACCTGTAAAACTTATAGACTAGAGCAAACTAGTTAGTCCAATTATTTGTGTTGGGCAATTCAACCACCAAAATCAATTAGGAAAAAAGGTGTAAGCCTAATTCCCTTTCAATAAGGTGTGAGGCGATCCCCGCATTAAATGCGCACGCGATACGGTCGGCTGGTAAGGTGATTTGGCCAAGGTCACTGCACGACAAAGTCTGCCCAAGCTAGGCTTCAGGCGAGCCAAGGGTGCGCTCCTTGCCTGAGGGGACCCTCGGGCGAGGCGTGAATCCGTCTGGGACTACTGTTCCCGCCCGAGGCTGGGCTCGGATGAGGTCGCGTCCCTTGGTAGGTGTGGCCTTGACTTGAACCGCGCTTTATCAGCTGCGTATGGTTTGTTCTGAAGATGATTTCCAGCCGGATTAAGGAGCATTGGGGGTACCCCTAATTACGGCACCCGACAGATGTAAACCATGCAAACAAAATACAATAGAGGTAGAAAAGCCCTTTTAAATATATTCTTTTTCTAGAACAACTCTCTCACTTCTGTTAGATTTAAAAAAAACCTTTCTCAACACTATAGGTATGTCTTATCTACATTGTTATACTAACGAGTTAATTTGCACCTTATATGTTTACTTGTTAGTTAGCTAAAATTAATTAAAACTAGTCCTAGCTAATAGGTGAACTAATGTTTTTAGCTATTTTCACTAGTTGTTAACTAAATAGTTAGTCAACTTTAACTAACTTTTAGGCTCCTACTCTTTCAATCATTTTAGCCTTTTCTAATCACATATTTTACTATACATTTAGATATATGTTATGTCTAGATATATAACAAAAATATCTAAACATTAAAACATCTTATAATTTTAAAAGGGTGGCCGTTTTGATTAGTAATACACACTAATTTAAGTGTTGTTTGGTTCCCTGACTAAAGTTTAGTTGGTGTCGTATCGGATGTTTAAATACCAAATAGAAATATTAAATATAATCTAAATACAAAACTAATTACATAGATGAATACTAAACAGCGAGATGAATTTATTAAGCCTAATTAATCCATAATTAGCAAATGTTTACTATAGCACTACATGTGCAAATCATGGACTAATTAGGTTCACTAGATTCATCTTGCCATTTAGTCATCGTCTCTATATATAGTTTGTAACTAGACTATAGTTAATACTTTTAAATAACATCCAAACATTCAATACATTCAATGTGACATGATTAAAGTGATTAAAGTTTAGCAGGTGGATCCAAAAACCCCCTTACTATACTAGCAACTGCATTTGGCTACATCAGCCACTAACCCTTCCCACTAATTTACTATACTACCTCCCTACATATAGTTTGTCTCTAACCATTACTTCTATACAGTTTCTCCTATATACTATAACTCAGTTAATTATTAGGTATTTATTATTTTCTAAAATTTTAAAAAAGCATATAATATTTATAGTGTCACAATACACATTATTATGATATCACATGTCTTAATTAGGATTAAAAATGATATAATTAACGTATGTGGAGAGCATAGTGCTCCCTATATATACAGAGAGAATCCTTCTCCATGTACGTAATGATGAACAGTGGAGTACCGTAGTCCCCTTACATCGATTGAGGACCTATACCGAAAATCGTTGGAGCCGACTTAGGCCTTGTTCGTTTGTGTTGGATTGCACCTGAAATTATTCCACCTAATCAAAGTTTATATAAATTAGAGAAACAATCCGGTTAGGAATCGTTCCGACCCACCAATTCGACAGAAACGAATAAGACCTTAAGGTAGGATCGAGCGTCGAACGATAACATTTGATGACGAAGGGTCTATATCGGTCGTGCCGGTTCTAACCCAGATCAGTTAGTAACGATTTTCTTTATTGACGTGATGTATCTTGATTGGTCCAAGCATACCGTAGTTTGTTGTTTTTTATTATTCAAAGTCTAAAATCTTCGAAAAAATCTTTTTAAAATGGAAAATCTAATCTATAAATTATATTTTATTTATGATTTTTTATTTCTCTAATATATTAAAGCAACAGTTTCAACGGTTGTCCTGTGCCAATATTTTTTTAAAAAAACCCTCGCATTTCTTTAAAATCAATCCGCACTTTTATAATCTCTTCTCTACTACTATAATAGGAGAGTTTTGTGTGTTTTGGTTTCCGTGCATTGTCCCCCTCCAGTGGCCGCCGTACGTCACCGTGTTTCCCCGCATCTCTAAAACGAACTATCGCACGCCACATACAGAAACTGACCGCTATCGCAACCTCGGAGCGCGCCGTGAGGATAAATCCTCGCAAACTCCGTGCCGAGCGATGCAAGGATAGGCCCCGTGAACTCCACGCCGAGTGACCCACCATGCTACAACCTCTGATAGTGTGCCTGATACGGCCGCCGTCGCTATATATTTTGTGCTTTATTAAAACAAAAATTTTCCTGTGTCATATATAAAAACCGTAGCGGTGTACGGACATATAACTAGTTTATTTTTTATGTTTGAATTATGTAATTTTTAATTATTGTTGTGGTTTATGTAATTTCATCCGTTTAATTACATAATTAGATGTATTTGAATTTAAATAAAGCACAATGCTTTATGTAAACTAAGTTTTTTAAAAAGCTGATATAATGTGGCTAAAGGCCTGCTAGAACTAAAACGAGTCTAACCTTGTGACCCAAGCGTGTTCTAATAATAAATAAATGAAACGCTAAATACTTACAGTACATTTTTACTTTTATTTGGCTGTGATCAGTCTTTTCAATTCTACTTTTAATTTTGAACTTTACTTTATGAATACTATAATATAAAACATTATTTTTATTTGTATAGTCTGTCTAGTAACTTTGGAGTTATGAGGGATATTTTAATAAAGCACATATTGGTTTCCCTCTTTCTCTCTCCGCCTCTCCGTTTCCGCTTCCGAAGGCAGTCTGCAGAGGGGAAGGTAGCCAAAGTCAGACTCTGTTCATCCAACCCCAAAAAAACCTACCTACACAAACCAAAGTCAACGCCGAAAACCAAGAACAGGGGAATCCTTTCTCTTTCTCCCTCTAGAATTCCTCTCTTGCCTCCTGCGACCATGTCCGCGCGCCCGCCGCCGCCGCCGCGCCCGCGTCTGGCGCTGCCACCGCGCTCAACGGCGGAGTCGCTCTTTACGGGCGCCGGCGACGCCAGCCCCGGCCCGCTCACGCTCGCCTCAGCGCTCTTCCCATCTGATGCCGACGGCGGCGGTGGCCCCGGAGGCGCCTCCTCCTCCGCGGCCGGGGCCGCAACCTTCACGCAGCTCCTTACTGGCTCCCTCGCGCCGCCTCCGCAGCAGCAGCAGCATGAAGCGCAGACGGGAGGAGGAGGGGTCGCGAGGGCCGGCCCGGCGCTCTCGGTGGCGCCGCCGGCGTCCTCGTTCGCTGGCGCGTCCCTGTTCACGGTGCCCCCCGGCCTCAGCCCCTCCGGTTTGCTCGACTCCCCTGGGCTGCTCTTCTCGCCGGCCATGGTACGTCCTGACGGCGGCTGCAACTTCTTGCTGGAAGAAAATATTACAAGTTTTTTTTTTGTTTCATTTCAGGCGCGAAAAACAGTTTTTTGGATGTTGCTTGCGGTTCTTGGTTAATTAGTTTCGGCGAACTTATTTTGTTTGTGGCCTTGCTAGCAACTAATATTATTCTAAAAAAAGTATGTATGCTATAATCGCCTTTTTTGGCGTATGTATGTTGTTGCACTTGCACCACGGTAGCGTACGTACGAGATATTAGGAGAGACGAGTTTTATTGATTCTAGTTTTTAATACAAAAAAACGGTTTTATATGTTCCTTATTGCATAGTTCATAGATTGTTGCGAAACATATTCCTTTTCTTTCTCTTGTGGCATGACTTTACTGGTTCATCAATCTGTTCATCTACTGGGTTTCCTTTTGAGTGATGCTAAAAAATATGGAAAAAAATCAAGCAACATGGGAATCTAGAACTTCTGAAAGGTAGCACTTTTGCAGTTCCGTCAGTGCTTTTAGTGAGATGGTTCTTGATGTTGTACTGATCATGTAGTGATCAGGCCCATATGTTTGTCCCAAAACACATAAAGCCACCTTGCTATATTTGTGTGTGGCACTGCAGGGCACTGAATAATATCAGCCTAGTAAGATAGGTAGGTGATGCTTCTTGATCTTTTAGATATGCCAAGTGGTGATACGGTATATTGCATTAACATAATTGTGCTACTGCATGCCAGTGTGATGGTTGCCAGTTGGCACGCTATCTTGATGCTGATAGGGCAAACTTTCCTGTGAAAAAAATGTTATTTGCTTCTTGCTTTTGGTATTCTATCTATTCATAGAGTAATTTGGCCTCCAATTTGCTCTGCTCTGCAGCAGAAGTTGTAAAAAAAGCTCATAGTTTGTTTGCATTGAATCATTGTTCTGTATTCGCAATATCTGGTAGGTAGAGCCTTATAGCAATTTGGATTTGGAGGCTAAACTTGTAGTTGGACTTGTAATTTTGTTAGTATAAATCCTGAACTACGTAAACCAGCACAAATGGGTACAGAGTTGACCATTTGATGGTAAGAACAGTCAAACTATCGTAAATTTATGTTCAATATTTCCTACCTAACCAGTGTAAGTTTTTGGACCTTCTGCTTTAGTCCTGAAGAAATAGAGTGAATTGAAATTTTCTGATGACTACCTGTTCAATATTTCTGCAGGGGGGGTTTGGAATGTCGCACCAGCAGGCTCTGGCTCAAGTTACAGCCCAAGCAACCCATTCTCCACTCAGAATGTTTGATCACCTTGAACAGCCATCTTTCTCCACAGCTGCAACAACTTCTGGAGCTCTACACCATATGAATTCTGCAGCCAGTATGGCAGGAATTTCAGATATGACAATGGCAACAGCAAACAATGAGAATCCATCCTTTCAGTCTGCTGAGGCATCCCAAAGGTATCAAGTTAATGCCCCTGTTGATAAGCCAGCTGATGATGGCTATAACTGGCGGAAATATGGTCAGAAGGTGGTAAAGGGCAGTGATTGTCCAAGGAGCTATTACAAATGCACCCATCCCAATTGTCCTGTCAAGAAAAAGGTAGAGCATGCAGAAGATGGTCAGATATCTGAGATCATATACAAAGGCAAACACAATCACCAACGTCCACCAAATAAGCGGGCAAAAGACGGCAACTCTTCAGCATTTGATCAAAATGAACAATCTAATGATACCACATCTGGCTTGTCAGGTGCCAAGAGAGATCAGGACAATATATACGGGATGTCTGAGCAAGCATATGGTTTAAGTGATGGAGATGATATGGATGATGGTGAATCAAGGCCACACGAAGTGGATGACGCTGATAATGAGAGTAAAAGAAGGTAAGTTTAGCTCTCATTGCAACTCTACACCACTATGATCAGATTCTTGTTTCATAAAATTAATTTATTTAATGCTCAGGAATATACAAATTTCTTCACAAAGGACCTTGTCAGAGTCTAAGATCATTGTGCAAACAACTAGTGAGGTTGATCTTTTGGATGATGGTTATAGATGGCGCAAGTATGGGCAGAAGGTAGTCAAAGGGAATTCTCATCCAAGGTATGCTGTGCCCTCTTCTGTGTGATCTGTATCATTTTTATATCTGCTCGCTTTTTTTGGTAGGTACGTATGGAATGTAAGGGGTAGGCAACATTAAGATTTGTCTTTCTCTGCATTGATGTCACAATATATATATTCAGTTATTTTGTGGAGAATAAAATGTTACCAAACTCATGGCACCTATTGGATAAAATTACGGTTCTTACTTTCACTAATCACTACTATATGTACCACAGAATTCCACTTCAGCCTTTTGAAGTTATGTATTTGGGTTCCATTTTCGTGTCCCTTATAATCTACTGGGAATTCTGTAAAAACAAGAAGAAATGTGTTAGTAATTGCATTTGTCTCGCCTTGAACTATTCATCGATAGTCCATACAGATACCAATATTTTCTAATTCATGCATCAGTACAACTTGCAAGCAGTGTTATCAAGTTGTCTGATTAATCATGATTAGTTGTCCTAATCGTTATCTCGGACTTGACTAGGTGTGATTAGTGACATTAGTCGTCCTAGTCGATATCGACACTGGACTCAACTAGGGGCTATGACTCGATTAAGCCGATTAGAGGCGGTGGTCAACTTGAAACATAATGTAATTGCTAGGCACGTTAGGACATAGGCTGCATCTGGGATGGCTCAGATAACTTGGGCTCATGTTT
The DNA here is from genome assembly GCF_902167145.1 of Zea mays. Classification (NCBI taxonomy): domain Eukaryota; kingdom Viridiplantae; phylum Streptophyta; class Magnoliopsida; order Poales; family Poaceae; genus Zea; species Zea mays. Next base: position 136,534,755 of record NC_050098.1, on the reverse strand, counting down.
TTCTGCCAGATTTGCAATCCTACATGCAGCCACTAACCTAGAGTTATCTTCATGCTTATTTGTACTCTAGAACATATAGTATAGTAGTATGTATTTGGTATATTAGTCCTGATATGCATACGATGACTAGGACTGACTAGCATTGTTTTCAAGTCGGACGACTTGCTAGTCGTTCTGAATGACTGACTTGGGCGATTAATCATGGAGTAGTCGGACAACTTGGATGATTAATCACGATTGGTCCAAACCAACTTGGACGATTAATCACGACTAATCGGACGACTTGAAAACAATGCTGACTAGTGAGCCTGGTCGATGACTAATCGCGACTAGTCACCTGGTCACTCCAATAGCGCCTAAAATCGACTAGACGACTTGATAACATTGCTGGCAAGTACCTTTTTCTTCTAGTAACAATGAAATGCTAATGTCATGCTCTGGCTTGTTTAATTGATGGAGCATGTTAGCTTAGTTAATGGTTCCTTGAAGCATGTCTTGTTAAATATTGTCTCTCTACCTCAATGCAAATGGGTGCCTAGCCGAGTTGGTTAGGTAGATCCAGTAGCACTCCTGAGGTCTTAGGTTTCACTCCCTATAGAAGCGAATTCTAGATGGATTAAAAAAATTCTCGTCTTTTTCACATGCTAAAGCACATGTCTAAGGCTCGGCCTAGGACTTTGGTCCTTTTAACAAGGGAAGTGGTGCCACTATTTAAGGGTGGGTAGGGATTCGTGTTTTTTTCGATTTGCATTTGTTGGTTGTTCTCACAAGGCCAGGGTTTGGGGCTTTCTCGACCTACATTCGTTGGAGTTTTCTCGACCTGCGTGAGGTTTTTCTCTCCCTGAATAAGCAAGAAAACTAACCAACCAACTATTAGTTAGCTAAGAAATGAAACTAAAAATCGAGCTAGATTATGGCATTATGCAACAATCTTCCCCTAAACTTGTATCGACTTGGATGATGCCAATCTTCTTTTTTGACCGGGAAAACTGTAGGGAAAGCCCCTATAGCGTCACAATTTTGATATATATATAAAAGGGATTAAATACAAGAGGGGGCTGTACAGAAAAAAGGGGGAGAAGAACAAACCTGACTTACCTAGACAAGCTGCTAAAAGCAAAAGAAGGGAACCAAAAATAGAGAACAACCAAAACTCACAAAATGAAAAAAAACACCCAAGTGACTTTCAGTGAATTTCAGCGAACCGTGTGCACCCAAGTGACTTTGTCAGAATGTCCGCAAGCTATTCTTCAGTAGACACATGATCCACGTAGATCTTCTCGTTCTCCACATTCACGGATGAAATGATATTTAGATCGATGTGCTTACTCGATCGTGAAGAACAAGGTTCTTGCCGAGTGCAATTGTGGACAGATTGTCCATCAGGGGTAGAGCCAGAATTACGACATAGGAGGGGCCGAACAATTCATCAATACCATAAGGTAAAAAATACTATATGATATATACACATAACTCCAACGTAGATCAAAATAACTTGCCTCTACAATGATCGACCAAATTAAAAGCTTCGATTATGTCATGAGTTGATCTTAGCTGTCAATTTTATCTCAATACAGATGATCAAGTAATTTCACATAAAATCATCTCCCATTTTATTTCGTAGATGTGTTTTGATAACTTGTATAGGTGATAATCCGCCAGCTTGCGTAGGTACACGGCAAATTTGTCGCGCACACAACAACTATCCGATGACAACTTTAGATTGAAATTCATAGTTGTTAAAGCGGCAAGGCGAGGTAAGACGACCGACCCCCTTTTTACCTTTTAAGAGATAAGGCGTAAGGCGAGGCGACACCTTAGTAATATACAAAAATAGACAATAAATTTTGAATATAGGAATATAGTCTCAAATAGTTAAGGATAATAGTATTATAGTAGCAAATAGGAGTACAAGTTCAACATAAATCAACATAATAGACTAGTCCAACTGAAGTAATAGATAGTAGTAGATAACACCCTCATCCCTCAATAGCCATCATCAAACTCATCATGAAATGTAGGAGGATTCTCTTCATCATCTTCCACCTCGTTCGCCTCATCGCTATCACTCACATTCATATCCAGATTTAGAGAACTAAATCTGAGTTAACTAACTAAGAACACTGGCAGTTAACTGAAACTGAGTTAATTGAAACAGAGAGAGAGAGCAGAGAGGTAGAGAACAGAGAAAGCAGAGAGGGGGAGATAACAGAGAGCAGAGAGGGAAGGAAGCGCACTGGGGGAGAGCAGAGAGGGAAGAGAGCACACTGAAGGAGGACAGCCATCCAAGACGTCCGCAAAGCGTCGCTAAGGCGACACCTTATTGTCTAATGCGGACACCTTAGTCACGGATGCAAGGCGAGGCGGACGCCTTGCCCCTAAACCTCGCCTTACTGCTTCCACGCTTAAGTGACGCCTTAACAACTATGCTGAAATTCATCGATTTTATTATTAACGACGAATTTGATGCTTCAAAAAATATCTCGATTTTTTTACTTGGATGGATAAATTTATTTTGACCAAAGGAAATTCCATAATTCATATTGTGTGTGTGTGTATATATATATAGCACTACTTGAGGGTTAGGGGGGCGAGCCTTGCTTGCTTGCCCCTCCCCGGCTCGGACCCTGTTGTCCATCTTCATTAGCGGTGCCTGGACTTTATCGCCAGCGATGTCCACCAACAGCCACACAGCCTGGCATGCTCTAGCCATGCCCTCCATATACTCCGCTTCACAAGTTGAGAGAGCCAACGTCTTTTGTTTCTGAGACTATCAAGACACAAGCATGTCAAACTACACCACCCGTTAGGTGTATTCAATTGATCTGTTTATATACCCAATTGCAAAGGCTCGCAGCCACAAATCACAGGACCAATCAGCTATCAGTTAGCTAAGAATAAAAACTAGCCAATCAACTATCAATTAGCTAAGAAAGAAAATTAACCAATCAACTAAGAAGAAACTAAAAACCGAGCTGGATTATGCAACAGTAACATGTCCACATTGGTTAATGACACGATATGCTGCATGAACGGCGCGGTGTCGATGGCAAGAGCACGCTGCCATCTCGGGGAAACTACACCAGGGTGTAAATGCCCTAGAGGCCCCATGCCAGGAACGATGCCTCAGTGATGGAGACATGGAGTGCATACCACCAAAGGTCCCTTGCAGCACCAGGTGCACCGATGAGTCTACTATCTACCCCCATCCCCTTCTGTGGGCGGCTCCAGCTTGCAGCCATCTAACTGGCTGGTCATGTCAGAACACACACACACACACACACACACGGGCGAATGGACAGATTGGCCAGAGATGCTATTGTCATGGACTGTGGTTTCTATGATGATATTATGAGTGTCTTAGACTTCTTTATGCTGTCCTAAAGCATTGCCATTCTTTTTAAATATTTGAAATCTAGATACTAAGTAAAACCTCAGTCCCAGATGTCATCTTTGTAATTAACCTTAGATCACGTAGTCCATCTGAACCATTCTATTTATGTCATGAATTTAATGGAATTTTATCATTTCATGGCTAGGCCATTGAGAAGTCTACCGTTCAGTGTCAGAAGCGAACGCGTTGTTTACCACCATAGACGGTTTGGTGGTAAAGTTTGAAAGAAAGGGTAGGCTAGTAGGATAATGAAGAAAAACAGAGTAGCTATAATATGAGAATATTTCTAGAAATGATGGATTTAACTAGAGGTAAGATTATTCATTAAAACTACTTCAACTGGCAAAGGTTGTTGGATGGGACTATGAGAGGACCGCCTGCATGTTTTACCTCTATGCAACATTATATAAAATCGTCTCATTATCTAATGATATGATACCCCTCTACCTGTAGGAGTTACTACAAATGCACATTTGCTGGATGCAATGTCCGGAAGCACATTGAGAGGGCTTCGTCAGACCCCAGGGCTGTCATAACAACCTATGAAGGAAAACATGACCATGAACCGCCGGTTGGTCGGGGCAACAACCAGAATGCAGGAATACCACAACAGAAAGAAGGGCAGAACAATATATCAAGTAATCAAGCTTCACTTTCGAGGCCAGATTTTAGCAACGCTAACCAGATGCCAATTGGAATCTTACAATTCAAGAGCGAGCAATAGTGACATCCATTTTGACTCTGCTGGGAACCTTGCTGCTCGCTGTTGTTTGGATGACGTTCTTTTGGTAAATACCGGATGCCTGCAATTCGTACAGTCATATGGCATCAAAGTTTCTTAAAAGCCTGATAATCAAATGGTATCAGTTTGCAGTTTTTCCCCCATAGTTACACATGATAGCGGGTACGGCACCATCCATTTCTAGTATGTACATGTTATTAAGTCGAAGCATGCAGAATGTGATATCAGCTAGATGGAAGTTGTTTATTTATATGTGCTTATGATGTTCTATAGATGGATCAGTGGTATAGTACATGTTCATCTTCTGATTTTATTCCTGACATCCAACAAGATCTTGTATGTGTATTGTAATAAGATTGAAAAGAGAAATTTGAATGTACAGATGTTTTTCAGTTACATTTTGCTTCCTGTAATTTGTAACTTCAAAGATGTTCTAGTTTTCTATGTCCTTTTCCTTTCCTCCCAAATTTGGTTTGCTCTTAGTCTTCTGTGATCACTATTATCAACAATACGTTGAAGGTACTACAATAAAGCACCATTTTGCATCTGGCCACGGACTACTACTCTGGATGTCTAAGCCTGTAGGACTGCATGTATAATTTTTATTCAGTTCTGGTGCTGCTATTTCTTGTCAGACCAATTCGCAAGCTATGTAAATTCAAACTGAGAAAAAAACATTTTACTTTTCCTAAGATTTTCCTGTACGAAATAGTTGTAAGAAAAATAGAATGAGACCTATTTAAAGTAAGGTTTTGATGTTTAATGATCAACATAACTATTTAGACTAACACTATTTGCTAAGTGTTTTTAATATATTAGCCTAATACTATTTGCTAAGTGTTTTTAATATAATTCAAAGGATGCATAAATGGACTTGGACTAAGATAAAAGAGTGATCTGGATGATCAACACATCAAGAAAGATGTTAGAAAACATGTTAAAGACTTACAAATATATAGAAGAGTTCAAGACACAATAGGAAAAAGCCTGGACGAAGACATGCGAAGAAATGAAGAAAATGTATGGTGCTAGGCAGTATCGGAAGTGTTCGGTGTTCGATGGTGCATCAAATAAAGCACCAGACAACATCGACACTATATGAAAAAGGTAACGACGGTCAGTTGCACTAGATAGGTAGATGTGCACTAGATACCAAACACCAGCCTGTCCGGTATGCACCGAATACCATACTAGATAGAATACCTAGTGAGGTTCCAACATGAGTTGGAGAATGCCATAAGGCACCGTAGAAGTATCTAGACTGGCCCCAAGTTAAGTTCTAGCAATTAATGCTAACATAATATTATTGTGACTAATGTGTTTCACAGAAACAATGTGAGTTAAGTTATGATAATGGAAAATGATAACATAACCTTATTGATAGAAATAAATTATTGGTTTTCAAAGGATGAGCGAGAAGGTTAAGGATCGACTAGTTGTAAGTGTCGATGGAGTTGTTGGATACTTAGAGTAGTGATAGGATCTTATTTTTCCTTTGATCATACTATAAAGGGGGCATGAAACAGATAACTTGACCTAGGGAATTCTAGTTAGGAGTGGTGATGCACACATATGAAAACTAGTGCTAGGCAAACCCATGAGAGCATAAGAGAAGTTTGAAACATTTTTTTTAAAAAGGATCAAAATAAGTGAGATGGTGGTGTTGTAGTAGCACCAGATGTCTCCAATGGACATTGAATATGGGCCACCAGGAAGGAGTGTGCCCTGTTGCAATTGAACACAACACTAGCATGTCTGATGTGCACCTGATATGGTGCACTAGACAACGCACCCAAAGAGCTTGCATAATTTGTCTCGGACACAATATACTCATTGAATGTGTCCAATGTACCACCGGGCAGGGTACTTAGAGAGGTTGTAAACTGTGTTTGAGAGGTTGAGTACACATCAGACATGGCACTGTATAGGGTACTTATAGAGGTCTGCACTATGCACTCAAGCACTATACTCACTGGACGTGTCTAGTATGGCATCGGTTTGAGCACCAGATACTAGTATAGTAATGTCTAGTTTCTAAAACTAGTTGTTACAAATGCACTGGTCGTGTCCGGTTTGGAGAATTGGTGTGCATCAAACATGACAAATACACCTGGTTAGGCTGAGTCGTGTTGTAACAGATAGTTCCTTTGTTTGGGGCTATTTATACCACCAACTCAACTATATGATTTCTCTTGCCCATTTCAAATACTGAAGGAACCATTTAAGAGTGAGGAAGAGACTTTCGTAGTGAGGTATTTGAAAGTTGTTAATCGCTTTATTAGCCACCTCATTAGTGCATTGAGAGTAGCTTGTGTGCATTCATTATCTCTAAGAGACTTGATCAGGTCAAGTGACGGTCAATGCTTGTTACTCTTAGTGATCGATATCACATAGATGACTTGGTGGCGATCAGGAGTTTGATGATCACTCGAAGAGCTTATGGGTGATCCAACTCAAGGGTGTATATGGTTGTGAGTGATTTATCGTGCTGGAGAGGCAAAGAACTAGTTCATAGAGCACTTGATTCGTGGACATACCAAAGTGGTGCGACACCTTTGCATGGATCCTCCAACAAGGACTAGTGAGGAGTGCAGACTCTGATACGTCAACAAAACATTGAGTGTTTCTAATCCTTTCTTTACATTGAGCAATTACATTCAAGTATTTACTTCACTAGAGTTTCCATGCTAGAATAGGATTGGAACATAGGGTACAAAACTTTTGATTTGTGGGTAGAAACACTATTAGGCACAAGGGGTGAAGTTGGTATTGCTTATAGGTTTTTAATTTATGCAAGAAAAATTAGAGAAGCATGATTTACACCACCTATTGAGCATCTTAATCCTTTTATTTGGTATCAAATCTTTGTGCTAATAGGTTTAGGCTTGACTACCAAGAGATAAGATGTCCAATGGGTTTGGTCCTCATCTCGTGTTTGAGGGAGAGAATTTTCCATATTGGGAAATTTATATGGAAGCATAGCTTAGGGCAATTAACATAGATGTTTCTAGAGTAGCCATTCAAGATCTTCAAAAACCTAAGGATCCTACAAATTTAATTTATGACGAGGTACACTAGGATAAATCAAACTTAAAAGCCAAAAACATCCTTTTGAGAGGCTTTTGCAAGGATGTGTTTGAGAGCACCTAGAGGGGGGGGGTGAATAGGTGATCCTGTAAAAACTTAAAACTTATAGCCACAAAACTTGATTAAGTGTTAGCACAATAGAATCAAGTGGCTAAGAATCGAGCTCTTGTGAAACACAATAGTCACAAAGAAAACAAGCACAAGATACACGATGATTTATCCCGTGGTTCGGCCAAGTAACACTTGCCTACTCCACGTTGTGGCGTCCCAATGGACGAGGGTTGCACTCAACCCATTTCAAGTGATCCAATGATCCACTTGAATATCACGATTGTTTTCTTTCTTATACTCTTTCCCGTTTGCGAGGAATCTCCACAACTTGGAGTCTCTCGCCCTTACAACAAAGATCAAAGTGAAAGCACTTAGAGTAAGGGAGGAAAGCAACACACAAATCCGTAGCAATACGCACACACACAGCCAAGACTTGAGCTCGAATGAATCGCAACAAGTTCACCACTAGAACGGAGCTCAAATCACTAAGAAAGTCAATCAAGTGCGCGAAGACGGAGTGTGGAAGATTAAGAATGCTCAAAGTATGCTTGGGTGACTCCTCCATGCGCCTAGGGGTCCCTTTTATAGCCCCAAGGCAGCTAGGAGCCGTTGGAGGCATTCTGGGAAGGCAATTCTTGCCTTCTGTCGGGTGGCGCACTGGACAATCCGGTGCACCACTGGACATTCACTATTCATTGTCCGGTGCAGATCTCCTTCCTAAAATGGCACAGCCGACCGTTGCAGAATTGTAGTCGTTGGCGCACCGGACACTGTCCGGTGCCCCCAGCCGACCGTTGGTTGGGGCCACGCGTCGTGCGCGGATTGCGCGGCCGACCGTTGCGCTGGCGGTCGTTGGCTCACCGGACAGTCCGGTGCACCACCGGACAGTCCAGTGATTTATAGTCGTACGCCGTCGACGAATTCCCGAGAGTGACCAGTTCGGCAGAGCCAGCCTGGCGCACCGGACAGTCCGGTGCACCCAGACTGAGCAGCAGCTGACTGAACACAGCCAGCTCTTTCCAATCCCTTTCTTTTTCTGATTCAAGCACTTAGACAAATATATTAGTACACAAAAACAAATGTACTAAGTCTAGAATCATACATTCTTGTTGATTTGCACTTCATCCATCATTTGACATATAATTACTCACTCAATATGTGTTGGGCACTTAATCACCAAAATATATTAGAAATGGCCCAAGGGCACATTTCTCTTTCAGTGTTTAATAGGGAGTGTAACCATAAAGACACCCATGCTCTTTGGTTAAGTATATTTCACTCTATGAGGGGACAAAGAGTGGGTGTGAGGAACGCTATAATTTAGTCATGAATAAATTAAGTTAATTTAAAATGTGTCCCTATGAAAATGCTAACAACCAGTACTCACGCTTGGATGTTCCTGCAGAAGAGGTCAATAGGGTGGGACTCACACAATTGACACCTCCAGACATTATGAGAAAAATTTTATGTGTCCTTCTAATGAATAAATATGGACACATTGTCATCGTGCTCCACTAAGTTAATCTATTCCACCATTACACAAACTCAAATATTGGGGAAACACATTAGATGTACATGCACATCAACACTCAAGATGGCTTTTGCTAGGATCTAGATGGCTATTGGTAGGTGAATGGCCTATAAAAATTGTTATACAAAACTCAATATTAACACTAAGATTAAGTTTATTGGCATGGAAGTGTATGCTTGTTCTAGTTCTAAATAACTCTATGCTAGCTTCTAATCAATCTAGCAGCTTGGTAAAAAGATAGTATTGATTGTAGCGAGCTACTTACTAGAAAGAGATAAAACTCAACAATAATCGACACAAGGCTAAATAGAAAAATATGATACAATAAGTATATGCAGTCCTAAGAATAGGTATGGACTGCAAACCATATAGGGCAAGAGATGACTGAATATATATCCCTGAGGTTCAGTTACTTGCCGACAACATATGTTGTTATTGTGGCGAGTCCAGGCTAGATGATTCATGCTCTAATTTTCATTATATGTCAATCCCACAATAAGGACGCCATAAGTATCACCCTTGCGAGGCACTCGAACAAGCCACAATTTCACTATAGTTGCTCTTCTTGAATCTCCCATGGAGAATGGACATAATGGCCCCTCATAATGATGATCGGAGCCTGCAACAATCTTCATTAGATATTCAATGATACCACAAACTTTAGTCACATGGGCCGCCACGGGTGATGTCGTCGTCCACCTCTAGTCATTGAGGACTAGGCAACAAGAGCATGACATAGAGAGGCATTGAGTGGCATTCATGGCCTCATCAGCGAATCAGAAGAAACATAGAAAAAACAAAGAAAAGTGTATTAGGTGATTGATACGTGGGGTGGGATTATATGTGAAGCTGACGTAGCTTTTCAAAGAAGTCATACTTGTTGAATCAAACTACTCTCAATTTTCCCACAACCCGTAATGTATAACATATTTTTTATAGCTCACAACTCACAGTAATTTGTGCAAAAGCAACAACTTAAGCAAACATGCGCTCAGATAATTATACTCTCCGTTCCAATTTATGATTCATTTGACTTTTAACTCTAAGTTTGACCAGCTCGTCTTATTTTAAAAATACATTATTATTATTATTAATTTTTACTATAATATCATTATTATATGATTTAAGAATAACTTTGAATTTTTCACTTTCCAATTTTTTTTGAATAAGATGAACTGATCAAATTTGGTAAAAAATTCAAACAAATTATAAATTTGTATGGAGTGAGTATATTGTTATTCCTTCGGTGTGAAATCTGGCATGCTGTTACGTGCATAGGTTTTATGAAATCCAGGCTGCTGAATGATTGAAAAAAAAGAATAGAGTGCAGGAGACAGGATTCCGTTATTGGCACCAGATCATTATGGCTCCAAATGGATTTATTTGTGTGCACAGATGTGCTAGCAAAAGTTTCTGCAATTGGCATTTTGTCTGGACTCTGGAAGACGGATAAGTTCTGAAAATATGGAAAATTTGAGAGTAGAATGTTTGATCTAGTTGCAATATGTATTATCTGGTGAAATAGCGTATTTTATCAAAGTGATTTTAGCAAGAGGTATTACCATATTAAAGATTTTTAAATTTAAGGATAAAGTGAATATTAATTTGTTGTGTCTTTTGAATACTTAAATAAACTACATAGCATTTTAAAACATAGCCCGTCTAGCTCAGTTGGTAGAGCGCAAGGCTCTTAACCTTGTGGTCGTGGGTTCGAACCCCACGGTGGGCGATTTTTTTTGCTTTTCTTCAGAATATTTTCATCAGTGTGTTACTGGTCCAGAAAGCAAAGGAACTTGAGCCCTCACGGACACAGTCACGTATGCTCACGAAGGTTCCGTGTATAAGTCGTCGAAATAACGGTGAGCTCAAAGTTGCAAAACCTTTGTCTGCATGTATTTTGGAAGATGGTTACTGGTCCAGAAAGCAAAGGAACTTGAACCTCCTGTTTCATATTTTCTAGCTTTTGGAAACAAGGATTTCGTCAAGAGCATGGAATTCCGTTGTTGCATATATTTTATTGTAAAAAAATTCTGAAAGAGTTAGCATAACTTTGAGATATTTGTTAGGAATAAATCCAGCGCCGTGGTAGCGTCTGTGGGTAATATATGTCTATGTGGGTAATATATGTCTATATATGAAGTCTTATAAACATATAATTAAGAATTATTATTTGATGCAAAAAATAACTTATATTGACCACAAAAAAATCTTTAATGTTTATAAAATGAATAAATCTAATTTATAGTCATAAATATTTACTTGCACTTGATATTGATAAACCACCTGATGCATGGTGTCATGATCATGTCGTCCATAAAAACTGAAGAACTCAATTACGATACAGTGTGAGACGATCTAGAGTTGCAGGGGCAGTATTAGCGTCGGCGAGATTAGAGTAGCGAGGCCAAAAGGGCATCGACGACTCAACGCGTCACTGCGTAGTGTTATGAGTCTGTGACGATTTGTTTTCTCTGTGACTATGGCAAGCTCATCGATTTATTTCTCATATTCTTAACAAGTTGCAGCTAGCGAATGAACTTGACTAGACTAAAACTAATTACTAAAAATCCATAACATACATCATATGCTTAGTGCATACTTAGTGGCCCCATAGATTTGGGAGCCTAGGGAGGCTGCCCACCCTGCACCCCCTTAGGACCGGCCCTGTGTGTACATGCATGTGTTGCACACTAAGTTGCATGTGTGGTGACTAGTGGATGTTGAGAGCAGGTCTACATAGAAGATCGCATCTTGTGCGTGAGCGCGCGTCGTGCCTGGTTGTGCAGTATAGGGGTTGATTGGTTGGGTGGACAACCAGCTATCCAGGCTAAGCACATGTAAATCATGGCGTTTGGTGTCCTATACTACTTCTGTGGCCTGGCCTAGGATGTGCAAAGGAGGCCCCCACCTGGCTCCAGATCAATGACATTCCATTTATTTGTGGCCAGGCCCAAACCACAGTCGTGTAGCCCAGCAGCTGGCTTCCGCTCTGCACTCACTCCTCATCCTCATGCAATCCGGTGCTAGGGTTACCGCTCTGTGCCGCAACCCACCCACTCACTCCTCATCCTTAGGGATGGTAATTCGACCCATATATTTGGATATCCATAGGATATCCGATCCGATGGAGCCGGACACCACCCATGGGTTACCCGTTGGATATTCGAAATTGGCCCACAATTTATTTTTTTTGGTCTAGCTCATATTACACAACAAAGAGCAAACCCTAACTCCTAGCTCTTCACTCCATGTCATCGCCCGCCCTTTCACGCTGCCAGTCCAGTGTCGGTAAGCCTCCCCTACCACTTCCCCAGTGGTTGTAATACCCAAATTTGTAAACCATGGTAATGGAGATAATTCTCCTATTGCTTTGTTTCAATTTAACTAAGCATGAGAACAACCACATTTAAAGGGATTAAATGACTAATGTCAACTTGTGCATCATATTGGAGTTTTGTTTGTTGTGCATTTAATACAATAGTAATAAATAAATAAAAATATAATAATGATAATGAGGTGAAGAATTAAAGGAAATGGGGGGAAAAGAAAAAGGAGAGTATATAATATAAAGAGAAATTATATTTTTAGAATTGGTACTTTTAAATTTTATAAAATAATTGAGAATAAAATTTGACACAAGTTTGAATTCAAATTCGAAATTCAAAGTGAACTTGGAAATAGAGAAAGGAGAATAGATTATAAAACAGAAAAGAATAAAAGACTTCCTGGGCCGACCGACCTCCTATTCGGCCCACTACCTCATTCAGCCGCAAGCCTAGTTCCACACCCACGCCGACTGGCGGGACCCGCTCGTCAGGTGTTTCTCACGCAGCAGGCTGCAAGCACCTGGCTTGTGGGACCACTGAGCAGCGTCATCCGCACTGAAAGTAGCCTAGAGGGGGGGGTGAATAGGCTACACCTGAAAATTTTCACTAAAAACTTCGAAATAGGTTAAATTAAAGTTGCACAGGTGCAAACCGGTTCAGTCGATTTTAATCACAACTGAACAAGTTTGAACCCACTCAACTTAAATTTAATAATCTATTGAACAAATGTGAAGTAGTAAAGAAAATAGCTAAAGATTTGCCCTACACAAGAACTACTTAAGTGAATAATATGAACCAACCACCGAATATGAAGTGCTTAACAAGAACACACAAGAACACGCGATATAACCCGAGGTTCGGCAACCACCACAAAGGTGTCCTACTCCTCGTTGAGGAACCCACAAAGGGCCGGGTCTTTTCCAACCCTAATCCTCCACAAGCCGACCACAAAGGTCAAGGCAATCTCTTCTCAAATCTGCTCAAGGAGCGGGTGATACAAACTTCTTGGGGTCGTCCACAAATTTGGAGACTCCCAAGCAACCTCTAACCGTCAAGGAACACGAGGTTCCAAGAGTAACAAATCCGCACACGGTTAAGTTTGCAACGAGCTCAAGAACAAGAGAATGGGAGAATCGAGATGAAATTGACAGCGAGTTCGATCGAGTTCACCTCACACCAAGGGTCCTTCAAATGATTGAAGGAGATGCGATTGCGGGTGTGAGAGGTGAAGTGAATGCTCTTGTTTGAGGGTTGGTCAGCCAAAGATTCGTGGGAGAGGCAGAAGTAAATGAGAGAGAGAGTGTGAGGGGGTATATAAAGGATCCCCCAAAAGCTGGCAGCCGTTGGGAGAAAGTGGGCAAAAACCGGTTGAACCGGTTTTCAAACCGGTTGAACCGGTTTCTACCAGGGGGATCCCGGTCCACTGGTCTACTCAGCCGGACACTGGACCGGTTTCAAAACCGGCTGAGTAGGGTCAAATTTCGGCTCAACCGGTTTCAGAAAAATATCTGCTGCGACTTTTCTGACAGCTCTGACTGTCAGACAGGTCAGAGCAGAGGTGGTAGGGTGAACAGTACCAAAACCGGTTGAACCGGTTTCAGGACCGGCTGAACCGGTTTTGGGGGCTGAAGCCAAACTTTGAGAATTTTGAAGAGAACAAAGGGAGGGACTTTGTGGGAAGTGAAATTTGTTTTTCTCAAGAGCATTCATGATCTGGGAAAAAATGATCTCAAAGGAGTTTTTCAAAAGAATTGAACTTGGCTCGATTCACAACTTACTTAACCTTCGCGGATCCCTCTTAATTGTACGGCGATTCCTATGACTTAAGAATTATAAACTTAGCACCGCCGTTGTTTCATAGCACTTGGAGCACGCCATTGGATGTGGAATTTTAAATCCGCTGTGCTTTATACTTTTATTCTCGTAGGATCTGTGCTTCTCCTGTCTGTAGAAATACTGTGTACATACTAGAAGCAAACTTGTTAGAATCATAGTTTGTTTTGTCATTAATCACCAAAACCCTCAATTAGGGTTGATTGCACTTACAATCTCCCCCTTTTTGGTGATTGATGCCAAAACAAACTAGTATGGAAATAATAATTAAAAGTTACAAATACTCGTAATAAAAAGTCTTTTGTGTATGTGTAGCTCCCCCTAAATATGTGCATGAGTTTTGCGATATTAACATTGACTTGATATGTCAATTTGCAACATATTTAGAGAGAGAGAACAATCAACACCATACACAAAAATGATGAGATATGAAACATAATTGAATATAAAGAGTAAAAACACATTCAAGCTCATCATCGCATAGCATATGATATGAAAGAGTTCTACAGCTATTACAATAATGAGAGCTCGTCTCATCACATCATCAAGTGTTTATGGCTTTCAAGCCATGCATGCAGCCAATAGTTATTACAGACCAAGTGTTCATTACAAAAATAAAGTACTGAATAATAAACGTTCTCCCCCTTTTTGGCACCAAGAACCAAAAAAAGAGAGAGAGAGACACGTCAATCCAAGGATCACCAGTGGGGAGGAGGTTGATGAGGAGCAAAGAGGTGTTGCGCCAGGTCGTAGGCAAAATGTTCCTCTCCAGACTGGGCCGGAGGAGGAGCACTGCCAGACGGGTCCTGGGGCGGAGGGTAAGAGGACGATTGACCCGGATCCCCGCGATATGGGGGTGGGTCAAACTGCTCCGGATCATCAAAATAGGTTTCTTCTTCGACGTCATCGGCTGATGAGAAAGGTACCCCATACGCCTGCTGGTACCACTCATTGACATCTGGAGGAGGAGGGTGAAGAGGTACATCAGGAGAGCGAGGGGCGAAGGGAGTACCCAAAGCAGAAGCTTGACGACGAAGGTTGTCGTCGGTCTCCCGCTGACGTCGAGCCACCTCATGGACATCTGCAGCAATATTTCGGCACATGGAAAAGAAGGCCGCAAACCCGTGGGCCAGGCGGGCACCCATCCCACGGCCACGACCTCGACCACGACCACGACCACGTGGTGTGGGAGATCCGCGGCCAGGGGAAGGGCGCGAGGCACCAGCAGCAGCAGCAGCACCAGCACCGGCAGACGGACCAGCAGATGTATGACCACGAGAACTGGAGGGGGCTTTCCTGAGACGCCCAGCTGGATTGTTGGGATCAATCCAGAAGGGAGTGTATGACTGATGTCGGGTCCCTTTCTCAAATCTGAATTGGGTCACGACCTCAATCATCTTCATAATGAATGGGGCATGAAGACACCCCTTCAAAGGAAAGCAGGCTGCATGAATAATCTCCTGCCAAATCATGTCAAAGACATTAATCCTTTCTGAGCTGTTTGGTTTCATAAAAGAGAGCAAGACTTTGCTCTCCCCAAGGATGTTCATCTGATTTCCCCCTTTTGGAATGAGGGTCATCCTGCAGAGGGAGTTGATATAGCGATAATACTTATGAATGTTGGTTGACTCCCAAAACTTTCCAGACTCAGACAAATGAAGGTCCTTGGCTTCATCTCTTGTGGGCTGACGGAAATCATGAATCTTGATCCTGTCTCCAGATATATCCTCGTCAGAAAAACCAAGAATGTGAGCAAATCGACGATAGCTCACCTTGTACCAACTACCTTCAATGAAGAAGTTCAGATAGGGGTAGTTGTAATGGCTCTCCTCATCAGCCAGCTTTATCCAGAGAGTGGAATAAAATTGTGCAATCACTTCATCATTCCAATCATATTGGAATGTCATGATGTTCTTCATTTGCTTCCTTTCACAGGCCCTCAGTGCCTGTGACATCTCTGGGTCCCCAATTGCTTCGCAACCTTCCCAGTTAATATAACGTTGATGAAGGATGGGTTGATGCTTCTTGGGAAGAATAACTGAATTATAGAAATCCACATGGTGAAGAGTCCAAAATCGATTTCCATCGATCCTGGCATCGCGAATACGCAATACCGGATTTTGGAAACGCAGATCCTGGAGAAGAGCAGACCCTCCACTGGCCGTGAAGTCAGTGACTGGCTCATTGCCAGCACGCCGAGCCTCGGCCCGGTGGAGAACCAAGCCGCGAATCACAGGAGCCGACGCCGGGGGAAGATCAACATCATCGTCCTTCCCACCGTCATCATCACTTGCAGGCTCCCACGCCTGCGGATTCGTAGCAGGTCGAGACCGACCGGAGGGAGTCCGGGAAGTCCGACCGCGAGCACTTTGAGACCCGGAGGCCTCAGTACCCGGCATGACATTTCCGCATCTGCGCCCTCGCTTGGATCGAGAGCGAGGAGGGGTATCACCATGGATCTCCTGTTCATCTGATGAGTCGGATTCGACCACTGACGGATTCCTTCGCCGCACCATTCTAAGAAATAGGAAATAAGAGATAGAACCTATGATGAGCAAGGATCAACCACGTTTGAGAAGAAACGCATAAGAGATTGAATCATGCACTTCAACCGTTCATATGAGCGGTTCAACTACAACGAACAATATCAAATCGCTAATCTCAAACAGTGTTTGTGACAAAATGAAGATAGTCTAAGTGATGCAATCTCTTAAACTAACATGTACCCAACGAATGATACATAAGATAATCAAGAACGCGAAGGATCGAGTACAAGGAAATAACATAGAACAATACCTCGATCTGAAGATGGGGGTCAAGATCTCCCAACGAGAAGGAGGAAGATGGTGGAAACACGCCGGGAAGAACGGATCTCCAACCACACTTCCAAACGGGTGAGAGCTCGAGAGAGTTTGGAGAGGAGAGAGGAAAAACAGAAGTGGCGGCGGCGGCTGGTAACAAGACTGAGAAGGGAAGAGGGGAGAGGGAGAGGTATAAAAAGGAGAGGAGTCGGCCGCCAGAAAACCGAAAACCGGTTCAACCGGTTTCAAAACCGGTTCAACCGGTTTCGGGTCAAACGGCGCAGTAAAAGCGCGCAGAAAACAGTGTTGACTGCGCGAAAAACCTGGCAGTCTGACAGCACAGACTGCAAAACTGACAGCGCAGACTGTGCGCGGACTGACGGCGCGACGGCCAAAACCGGTTCAACCGGTTTTTATACCGGTTCAACCGGTTTCCACTAGGAAGAAACCGGTTGAGTGGTCTACTCAGCCGGTTTACTCAACCAGATTTCAAATATTGCCCGAAAGGGCTGTAATATCACTTAGCAAATATGACATGAGATATTTTAGAGATAAAAATGACATTTCTCAATTCATATTGCTCAAAAAATCAATTTTCAATCATCAAATTTGATCAAAATTTTAGTTATTAAGTCACGTTTCGAGAATCCAAGATATTTAGCTCACTCCTAAGAAAACAAAACCTAGTCTCATCAAGGGGTTTTGTGAAGATATCGGCTAGTTGATTTTCGGTGCTCACATGAAATAGTTCGATATCTCCTTTGGCTTCATGGTCTCTCAAGAAATGGTGTCTGATGTCAATATGTTTAGTTCTAGAGTGTTGCACTGGATTGTTTGCAAGTTTTATGGCACTCTCATTGTCACACAAAAGAGGAATTTTGTTAAACTCACAACCAAAATCTCTAAGGGTTTGCTTCATCCATAGCAACTGTGCACAACATGCCCCAGCTGCTATGTATTCAGCTTCTGCAGTGGAGAGTGCAACACAATTTTGTTTCTTGGAACTCCATGACACTAAGGACCGCCCAAGGAATTGGCAAGTCCCAGTAGTGCTTTTTCGATCTACTTTGCAACCAGCATAATCTGAGTCAGAATAGCCAAGCAAATCGAAAAAGGAGCCTTTAGGATACCATAATCCTAGGTTTTGGGTGTGGACTAAGTATCTTAGAATTCTCTTAACGGCTACAAGATGGCAGTCTTTAGGATTTGCTTGAAAACGTGCACACATACAAACACTCAACATTATATCAGGCCTAGATGCACATAAGTAAAGCAGTGATCCTATCATTGATCTATACAATTTTTGATCTACAGGTTTACCTTCCTCATTTAGGTCGAGATGTCCATTTGATGACATTGGAGTCTTGGCGTGCTTTGCTTTTTCCATGCCAAACTTCTTGAGCATATCTTGAGTATATTTAGTTTGGCATAGAAAGGTACCTTCCTTGAGTTGTTTGACTTGAAATCCCAGGAAGTATTTAAGCTCGCCCATCATAGACATCTCAAACCTGTTTGTCATTACTTTGCTAAACTCTTCACAAAATTTTTCATTAGTACTACCAAATATAATGTCATCAACATATATTTGGCACACAAATAATTCATTATCAACTTTTCTAGTAAACAAAGTAGAGTCAGCTTTTCCTATCGTAAACCCATTTTTAATTAGAAAATCTTTAAGACAGTCATACCAAGCTCTAGGGGCTTGTTTAAGCCCGTAGAGTGCTTTGTGAAGAAGATAAACATGATTTGGCTTCTTTGGGTCTTCGAAGCCCGGTGGTTGCTCCACATATACTCTTTCTTGTAGTGGTCCATTTAGAAAAGCGCTCTTGCTACCGGTGCATATGTTTCACCAAAGTCAAGTCCTTCCACTTGAGTATAGCCTTGGGCAACCAACCTTGCCTTGTTTCTTGTAACAACGCCATTTTCATCTTGCTTGTTCCTAAAGACCCATTTAGTCCCAATCACATTTTGTTTGGGTCTTTGGACTAAGGACCAGACTTCATTCCTAGTGAAGTTGTTCAACTCCTCTTGCATTGCAGTTATCCAATCCGGATCACCCAATGCTTCTTCAACCTTAAGTGGCTCAAGAGAGGAAACAAACGAGTAAAATTCACAAAAATTAGCTAAACGAGATCGAGTCGTTACCCCTCTCCTGATGCTACCCAGGATGTTGTCCACCGGATGATCCTTTGAATTGAATGATGGACTCTTGGATGAGGCACTGATGGATGTCTTTGTATTTGCTCTTCCTCATCAGTTCCTTGATCAAGAGGCACTTCACCATCAATATTTTCTTGTTCATCTTCTACCACTGTTGGCATCCTTTGATGATTTTCTTCGTGGTTTGGATGACTTGAGGTTGATGGGTTTGCTTGGGTGGAGACATTGTCACTCACCACCCTTGCACCCACATCAACTACCTCATTGGTCATCCACAAGGTTCCTTCTTCATCATCCCTTTCTTGAGGTCTCACCTCACCTATGGCAAGTTTCTTTATGGCCTCACAAGGTAGTTTTTCATTTCCTGCAGTGTCATTAGAAACATGCCCTTGCGAGCCATTAGACTCATCAAATGTCACGTCTATCGCTATTTCAACAAGACCGGTGGAATTGTTGAAAACACGATATCCATGCGCATTTGATGCATAACCAAGCAAGAAACCCTCGTCCACTCTAGGAGCAAACTTTGAGCTCTTGACTTTCTTGTTAAGAATAAAACATTTACAACCGAATACTCTAAAATAATCAACTTTAGGTTTGTTACCAGTGAGAAGCTCATAAGCAGTCTTTTTGTAGATCTTATGAAGATAGAGGCGGTTGATTGCATGACAGGCGGTGTTGACCGCCTCTGCCCAGAAGTTGTCAGGTGTCTTGTATTCATCCAACATGGTTCTTGCAGCTTCAATTAGAGTCCGGTTCTTTCTTTCCACAACACCATTTTGTTGTGGAGTGTAAGGCACCGAGAACTCATGCTTGATTCCCTCTTCTCCTAAGAATTCTTTGACACCTGTGTTCTTGAATTCCGTCCCATTATCGCTTCTCACTTTCTTGATTTTGAGCTCAAATTCATTTTGAGCTCTCCTCATGAATTTCTTTAAAATTTCTTGAGTTTCACCTTTGTCACTCAAAAAGAAAACCCAAGTGAATTGAGAAAAATCATCAACAATAACTAAACCATACTTACTACCACCAATGCTAATGTAGGCCACAGGTCCGAAGAGGTCCATGTGAAGAAGCTCCAATGGCCTCTTTGTTGTGACCACATTCTTTGATTGATGTGGGACTCCATGTTGCTTTCCTGCTTGGCATGCGCCACAAACCCTATCTTTCTCAAATACAACATTTGTTAGTCCAATGATGTGATTATCCTTTTGAAGTTTGGCCAAATTCCTCATACCGACATGGGCTAGCCGGCGATGCCATAGCCAACCCTTGTCGGATTTTGCCACTAAACAAGTCTCAGGCGTCACTTTACTTGTTGTGAAATCAACAAGATAAAGTTTGCCCTTCAAGCGACCGGTAAAGGCAACTGAGGAGTCCTCCCTTCTAAGGATCTTCACATCCACATCCGAGAATAAGCAATTATAACCCATTCCACAAAGTTGTGAAACAGACAACAAATTATAGCTCAAGGAATCTACTAATAAAACATTTGAAAGTGATTGTTGGTCGGAGATAGGAATTTTACCAATACCAATCACCTTACTCTTGCCACTATCTCCAAACACAATTTCTTGTGCTTCTTGAGTTAGTTGCAATGTATGAAACATGTCTTTCTCCCCGGTCATGTGATTTGTACATCCACTGTCAAGCACCCAACTTGACCCACCAGAGGAGTAGACCTGCAAAACAAGTTTAGGCTATACTTTTAGGTACCCAAATTGAATTGGGTCCTACAGTGTTAGTTATAGCCTTAGGTACCCACACACTTCTTTTCATGACTTTTTGTTTAGTGTAGGCACCCACATATTTCACAACCAATTTCCCTGAATCCCAAGTCAACATATAATCACAAAGATATGAGTGGGAAATGGGGGCATTAGATTTTTGTCCACTTGAGGATCCCACTTCCTTCATCTTACTCTTTGTGGAACTCAAGTTAACCTTTACCTGAGATGACTTGTCATTTGAGGAGTGGATCCTCCCCAAGGCATCATATAGAGTGGTTCCCTCTATGAACTTGGGGGATCTCCACCCCTTATGCACTGTGCTAGGGTTTTCCTTGAATGAGTTGAACCCAAGCCCCTTTCTACCATTGTTGGGCTTAAGGGACTTGTACTTGGGTTCAACTTTCTTTAACCCATCATTGCTAGAGCATCTTTTCAAAATTTCTTTGACCTTCACCTGTGGGCTATGCTTCCTTGCATGGTTAGTTAGACAACAAGAAGCATGATATTTGGCACAATGCTTGCAAGAATTATCATTAGAGCTAGACTTAGATTCAAATACTAAAGTGGGGGCATTGATGTTTTTGCAATTTTCAAGTTGCACTTGAAGTTCTTGATTTTGAACATTCAAGCTTAATATGCTTGATTCAAGTGCATTCTTTTCATTTGCAAGGTTATCAATAGAGGTTTTCAAGTTAATTACTTCTATATCTTTATTGTGAATCAACTCTTGAAGCTCTAGGTTTCTTTCCTTTTCAAGGATAAGCAAGTCTTCTTGAGCATCAAGAGTTGCCTTTCTTTTATCTAGCTTTTCCATTAATTTTGTGATAACATTGTATCCATTTAAGCCAAATTCTTTAATCATTTTATTTTTCATGGCAATTTGATCATCATCATCATCATTTGAAAAATCATTACTAAATAAAGTTACCTTATCTCCCTTTGCCATGAGGCAAGTTGGAATGTAGGAGTCGTCTTGAAGGTTGGTGAAGAGTTGCGCGCTTGAGGTAGATTGGATGGCCACATTTGCCACCACTTCCTCTTCCTCGGAGCTAGAACTCTCATCATCGGAGTTCCATTCTTCACCAATATGAGCTTGTCCATACTTCTTCTTCTTGAAGTATCCCTTGGTCTTGCCTCCCTTTTTAAACTTATCCTTCTTGTATTCCTTCTTGGCTTCTTGTTCCTTCTTGTTAGGACAATCCGCTATGAAATGACCGGTTTGGCCACATTCATAGCATGCCCTCTTCTTTCCTTTCCTTTGGAACTTGTCATTCTTCCTTACAAATTTCTTGAAAGTTTTGATGAACATAGCTGTGTCTTCATCACTTGAGCTATCTTCATCACTTGAGGTCTCGACCACTTTCTTTGCTTTGTGGTCTTTGCTCTTCTTGAGATTGTCTTGTTCATTTGTGATCAAGGCATGAGAGTCTCTTGTCTTGATGGGGGCTTCTTCGGACTCGTGTTGTTGAATTTTTGCAAATAATTGATGAGGCGTCATGTCCTCATAATCATCACGATCACTTATCATCCTTGCAAGACTTTTATCCTTCTCTTTATAAGCTCTCATGAACAATCTTGTGACCTTGGAGTCACTCCAATCTTCACTCCCAAGAACTCTTATTTTATTGACCAATACCATCAATCGATCAAAGAGTGATTGGAGCGACTCACCCTTTGTCCAATCATATCTTGCAAGCTCACTTTCCAAAGCTTCAACTCTATG
This sequence comes from Zea mays, assembly GCF_902167145.1. Lineage (NCBI taxonomy): Eukaryota > Viridiplantae > Streptophyta > Magnoliopsida > Poales > Poaceae > Zea > Zea mays. The sequence goes on along the minus strand of NC_050098.1, from coordinate 136,512,374 downwards.
TCTTTTAGCTTTGGGATCTCCTTCATGTGACATTCTAAGAATGTTCCAAATGTCACGAGCATCTTCTCTTCCTTGAACTTTCCGGTATTCTTCCGGACACAGACTTCCTTTGATTATGCTCACTGCTTGAGCATTTCGATGAACCTCTTGCATCATTTCCGGAGTCATCTCTTCTCCTTGGGCGGGCTTATACATACCTACATTAACAATCTCCCAAAGACTAGGATGCACACCGATTAAATGCGACTTCATCTTGTCGGCCCACTCATCATAGTTCAACTCACTAAGAGTTGGTAACTTTCCAAGTGGGGCGGAAGAGAAGTTTGGAATATAATTTCTAGAGTAATCGAATTGAACTTTGCTAAAGTCATTACCTTTGCTTTTGGTAGATGATCCTTCGGTGTTGAGACTTACCTTGCTCAATACCTTAGACACCAAAAGATCCACTAGATCGTCATTATAATCAAATGTTCCCTTACCTTTACCTTCTTCGGCCTTTCTTCTTGATTCCTCTTCTTCGGCCTTTTTCCTAGCATCTTCCTCTTTCATTTTGAGGAACATTTTCTCGGCAATCTTCATGGCGAGGTCGAGGACCTTGGGGTCCACTTCCTCACCGGAAGATGTGACGGGGATTTCCTCGAGAAGAGGATCCACATGGTCCCGTTGTGTAGACATGATCGTTTCCTCACGCGGTTAAGCGTAAAACGAGGCACGAAGCTCTGATACCAATTGAAAGTAGCCTAGAGGGGGGTGAATAGGCTACACCTGAAAATTTTCACTAAAAACTTCGAAATAGGTTAAATTAAAGTTGCACAGGTGCAAACCGGTTCAGTCGATTTTAATCACAACTGAACAAGTTTGAACCCACTCAACTTAAATTTAATAATCTATTGAACAAATGTGAAGTAGTAAAGAAAATAGCTAAAGATTTGCCCTACACAAGAACTACTTAAGTGAATAATATGAACCAACCACCGAATATGAAGTGCTTAACAAGAACACACAAGAACACGCGATATAACCCGAGGTTCGGCAACCACCACAAAGGTGTCCTACTCCTCGTTGAGGAACCCACAAAGGGCCGGGTCTTTTCCAACCCTAATCCTCCACAAGCCGACCACAAAGGTCAAGGCAATCTCTTCTCAAATCTGCTCAAGGAGCGAGTGATACAAACTTCTTGGGGTCGTCCACAAATTTGGAGACTCCCAAGCAACCTCTAACCGTCAAGGAACACGAGGTTCCAAGAGTAACAAATCCGCACACGGTTAAGTTTGCAACGAGCTCAAGAACAAGAGAATGGGAGAATCGAGATGAAATTGACAGCGAGTTCGATCGAGTTCACCTCACACCAAGGGTCCTTCAAATGATTGAAGGAGATGCGATTGCGGGTGTGAGAGGTGAAGTGAATGCTCTTGTTTGAGGGTTGGTCAGCCAAAGATTCGTGGGAGAGGCAGAAGTAAATGAGAGAGAGAGTGTGAGGGGGTATATAAAGGATCCCCCAAAAGCTGGCAGCCGTTGGGAGAAAGTGGGCAAAAACCGGTTGAACCGGTTTTCAAACCGGTTGAACCGGTTTCTACCAGGGGGATCCCGGTCCACTGGTCTACTCAGCCGGACACTGGACCGGTTTCAAAACCGGCTGAGTAGGGTCAAATTTCGGCTCAACCGGTTTCAGAAAAATATCTGCTGCGACTTTTCTGACAGCTCTGACTGTCAGACAGGTCAGAGCAGAGGTGGCAGGGTGAACAGTACCAAAACCGGTTGAACCGGTTTCAGGACCGGTTGAACCGGTTTTGGGGGCTGAAGCCAAACTTTGAGAATTTTGAAGAGAACAAAGGGAGGGACTTTGTGGGAAGTGAAATTTGTTTTTCTCAAGAGCATTCATGATCTGGGAAAAAATGATCTCAAAGGAGTTTTTCAAAAGAATTGAACTTGGCTCGATTCACAACTTACTTAACCTTCGCGGATCCCTCTTAATTGTACGGCGATTCCTATGACTTAAGAATTATAAACTTAGCACCGCCGTTGTTTCATAGCACTTGGAGCATGCCATTGGATGTGGAATTTTAAATCCGCTGTGCTTTATACTTTTATTCTCGTAGGATCTGTGCTTCTCCTGTCTGTAGAAATACTGTGTACATACTAGAAGCAAACTTGTTAGAATCATAGTTTGTTTTGTCATTAATCACCAAAACCCTCAATTAGGGTTGATTGCACTTACACGCACACCGGGACACCACGTCCTTGCTTGTGGACCCGTCTCGTCATAGGACCATCTAGCGTGTCGCTTACATTTGGGGCCCGCACATCAGTAGCTCATTTCTTCACAACGCGTGTCTGTGTCTACTACCCGAGCCACTGACCGGTGGGTCCACCTCGTCAGTCGTCTTCTTCCTCAAATCGGACTCTCTGCTGGCAACAAGATCCGCGGAATCCGCGTGCAGTAGTTGGCCCTGGGATTCCCTTGTCGCGTGTATATAAACCGGTGCTATCGTCTCTCCCTAGCCTGTGCCAACGACGAACCTGGAACCCGAGCGCGGAGAGAGAGAGAGAGAACCAGTGAGAGAAACTAGAAGCCGGTCGCCGCTGCGGATCCTCGCCGGTGGTGGGAATCGACCTCCCCGAAGGCCGGCACCGCGACGTTCAGGGCCCTGGCAAGGTTGCTTGGGGGGTTAATCGGGTGGAAGTCCACTGTTGGCCCGGGATTGCTTGCCGCAGCTCCATGGCAGTCGCGGAACCATGCGTCAGCGTGGTCGGACCCTCCGTGAAGCCGTCGCGGCCAACTCTGGCTTCGCGGACTCTAACCCGATCCGTCTCGTCACCGACCGCACGGCCTCCGCGCTCGAGTCCATCGTCTTCGTCGCGCCCGGCGTGCTCATCTTGGCGGCTTCATGGTACCGCTGTTCTCAGAGCAGGGGAAGGAAGAAGATCTCGTGAACGTCCGATCCGGATCGTGCGGATGGGGATAGATCCGGGGTTAGTCCAATGTGGACCGTCGATCGTCAGTTTGAAGGCCCAGATTTGTTGCAAGGTACCTCTTTCGCTCAATTTGATCGCGACCATTGAGATGTCATCGGACGGCTGTGGGCCTGTACTGGTTCGCGGGGCTCGGATTATAATCTGGATCGTTGAAATCAGATCGCGCGGCCTAGATGAAAGGATACCCCTAAGCCGCGGTCATTTTTCTAAAAGAGACCCTAAAGAATCTTAAAACTAACCCGCCGTCCACTTAGCTAGGTTCTGAGTCTCAGGAATTCTTCTGTAATAGCCCCTGGGTTTTCTGGAAAATGAGGCCTAGTCCAGAAATCGTTTAAATTGAATAAATGAAATAGAAAATAGATTTTAATAGGAAAATAATTGCTGGAACTTCAATAATTCATAGAAAATGCATATGAACTCTAAATTACTTCATTCCAGTTGCTAAAATTTTGTAATTTTATTCTCTAGCACTTAGTGTCTCTGTTTTATCATAACCACAGTAATAAAATTTATCCCACACTTAATCTTATTTTAAACACATAAAACCTTTTAAAATCCATAACTTAAAATCTATAACTCCAAAATTAATGATTCCTGTTCCTATAATCTTATTTTAATGTGTAGATTATTATTATGTATTTTGTTTGCATGTTTGGTGTGATGTTAATATTGCCTATACATTGCTTGTTTGTATTGCTACGACTAGCGTGAGGACACGTGTCATCTGAAGAGCAAGTTGGTACCTTCTCAAGTGCCAGGCAAGTTGTGCCCTTGATCACTTCTTTTTACCTACTCATGTTCTGATTAATCATAATGATCTGCATAGGTTAATTTTGATGGGACCCAATAGGTTACCCTAGTTTGTCTATCTTTATGCCTTGTTTACCCCTGAATCACTTGGGTAGTTCTGCTACTGCTTTATATGGTTTTGGGTTAATATTTCATTATATCTATGTTCCAATTATGTTGTTATTTTATTTATGTTCATGACAAGATCATTAAATGTTAATTGGAACATAGAGCTTAACTTGAGAAACACGTGCCACCACAAGGGTTTATGGACGCCCTTGGCTGATTAATTAGGAAAGCTAGTGGAGGACTACCTTACCCGAAAGGGGCAAGGGCAGTAGGGGAGTGGTCAGTGTAGGGAGGCCCTCGGGAGGATTTTGCTGCGATGGCGGTCCTGCAAGGGATTCCTGCATTGGAGCTTCCCATAAACTATAGCGGGTTTTCTGAAGCTAGTGGAACTTTGTAAAGGCCTCGTAGTGTTACCCTGCCTCGCCTCCTCGGTAGAGGTGTATGGGAAGTCGCGATCCCTTGGCAGATGGGTAACATGACTTGTGGGTAAAGGGTACCACCTCTGCAGAGTGTAAAACTGGTATTGTCGGGGACCATAATTAGGGGTACCCTCAAGACGCCTAATTCTCATCTGGTAACCCCCATCAGCATAAAGCTGCAAAGGCCTGATGGGTACGATTAAGTCAGGGATCAGTCCACACGAGTGACTCGATCACGCTTCGCTCGAGCCTAGCCTCGGCCAAGGGCAGCCGACCTCGAGAGACTTCCGTCTCGCCCGAGGCCCCCTTTTAACGGCGGACACACCTCCGGCTCGCCCGAGGCCTTGGCTTCGCTTAGAAGCAACCCTGACTAAATCGCCGCGCCGACTGACCAGGTTGCAGGAGCATTTAACGCAAAGGTGGCCTGACACCTTTATCCTGACACGCGCCCCCCGGCAGAGCCGAAGTGACCGCCGTCACTCCACCGCTCCACTGACCAGTCTGACAAAAGGACAGCGCCGCCTGCGCCACTCCGACTGCAGTGCCACTCGACAGAGTGAGTCTGACAGGCAGTCAGGCCTTGCCAAAGGCGCCATAGGAAACTCCGCTCCGCCCGACCCCAGGGCTCGGACTCGGGCTAAGACCCGGAAGACGGCGAACTCCGCTCCGCCCGACCCCAGGGCTCGGACTCGGGCTAAGACCCGGAAGACGGCGAACTCCGCTCCGCCCGACCCCAGGGCTCGGACTCGGGCTAAGACCCGGAAGACGGCGAACTCCGCTCCGCCCGACCCCAGGGCTCGGACTCGGGCTAAGACCCGGAAGACGGCGAACTCCGCTCCGCCCGACCCCAGGGCTCGGACTCGGGCTAAGACCCGGAAGACGGCGAACTCCGCTCCGCCCGACCCCAGGGCTCGGACTCGGGCTCGGCCCCAGAAGACGACGAACTCCGCTTCACCCGACCCTAGGGCTCGGACTCCGCCCTGGCCTCGGCCGAACGATCTCCGCCTCGCCCGACCCGAGGGCTCGGGCTCGGCCTCGGCACAGAAGACAGACTCGACCCCGGCTTCGGAGGAACCCCCATGTCGCCCGACCTAGGGCACGGGCCCGCCACGTCAACAGGGAGCGCCATCATCATCCTACCCCGAGCCGACTCGGGTCACGAAGAACAAGACTGGCGTCCCATCTGGCTAGCTCCGCCAGATGGACAATGATGGCGCCCCACAAGCCCTGTGACGACGGCGGCTCTCAGCTCTCTTACGGAAGCCAGGCGACGTCAGCAGGGACTCGACCGCTCCTACAGCTGTCCCTCCGCCAGGCTCCGTTGCTCCTCCGACAGCCACGACATCACGCCAGCAAGGTGCCAAGACCTCTCCGGCTGCCACATTGGCATGTACCTAGGGCGCTAGCTCTCTCTCCGCTAGACACGTAGCACTCTGCTACACCCCCCATTGTACACCTGGATCCTCTCCTTACGACTATAAAAGGAAGGACCAGGGCCTTCTTAGAAAAGGTTGGCCGCGCGGGGACGAGGACGAGACATGCGCTCTCTTGGGGCCGCTCGCTTCCCTCACCCGCGTGGACGCTTGTAACCCCCCTACAGCAAGCGCACCCGACCTGGGCGCGAGACGAACACGAAGGCCGCGGGATCTCCACCTCTCTCACGCCCGTCTCCGGCCACCTCGCCTCTCCCCCCTTCGCGCTCGCCCACGCGCTCGACCCATCTGGGCTGGGGCACGCAGCGCATTCACTCGTCGGCTCGGGGACCCCCCGGTCTCGAAACGCCGACAGTTGGCGCGCCAGGTAGGGGCACGCTGCGTGCTGACGAACAGCTTCCCGTCAAGCTCCAGATGGGCAGTCTTCAGCAACCTCTCTGGCCCGGGACGGTGCTCCGTTTCGGGAGTCTTGAGTTCATGTCCTTCGACGGCAGCTACGACATGATACTCCTTCCACCGCCGCGCGACAACGACAATGGCGGCCGACAACCCGCCCGCCGGCGGGGGAATCGGCGACATCTTCCCCGCGCGGTGGAAGAACAACATTCGAGCTCGCCCCGTCCTCTCCCCCGCCAACGGAGGAGAAGGCGGGGCAACCAAGGCCAAGCGGGAGGCCGCGCTTCGTCGGCTGTCGAGCGAATCGACGTCCCCAGCGCCCCGACGGAAGGCGCGTCGGGCGTCGACCCCGCGTTCGAGACGAAGGCAAGCGCCGTCCCCCCGCGACACGCTGATCCCGAGCAAGTGGACAACGCCGGCGCACTCGCGAGGAGCTTGCAGGACGTCGCCCTCGTACCTGAGATGACGGTGCAACCAGTCCCCGATGTGACTACGTCGCCCCGCGTCAACCAAAAGGTACCGACTAACTCCCATCTTACGTCATTTCGACTCGGCCTCAACCCGCCAAGCGACCTCGCTTTGGCGGGTGCCCTCATTGAGGCGAGTGCAACCCCACTGGGGTTTCGTATGCGGTCGCCTTGGGACCGATTGACGGACGTCTCGACCTACGGGCCCTCCGGGTCCGAGGAAGATGACGATCCCAGCATCTGTTGGGATTTCTCTGGACTTGGCAACCCCAGTGCCATGCGGGACTTCATGACCGCATGTGACTACTGCCTCTCCGACTGTTCCGACGGAAGCTGCAGCCTCGACGACGAGGGCTGCGGCCCAAGCCGCGAATGTTTCCACGTTGAGCTGGGGGATCCCTCCGAAGGCAACCATCTTGGCATGCCGGAGGACGGTGATTTTCCTAGGCCCGCGCCTCGCGCCGACATCCCGCGGGAGCTAGCTGTGGTCCCCGTTCCGGCGGGGGGTCACGACCCACAGCTCGAGCAAGTCCGCGGGGCGCAGGCCAGGCTCGACGAGGGAACAGGAGCGCTTGAGACGATCCGCCGGGACGTCGGGCAGGTATGGGCGGGCCAGCCCCCGGTCGGAGAAATACGTCACCTGCCCAAGGGTCTCCAGCACCGCGTCGCCAACGATGTCAGGGTCAGGCCGCCGCCCGCATCCAGCGGGGTTGGTCAGAACCTGGCAGCCGCAGCAATGCTCCTCCGCGCGATGCCGGAGTCATCAACCACCGAGGGTCGGCGAATCCAGGGAGAGCTCAAGAATCTCCTGGAAGGCGCTGCGGCCCGACGGGCCGAGAGCACTGCCACCCGAAGGCAGGGATACCCCTCGCAACCTCATGCCGCGACTTCCCGGTTTATGCGGGAAGCCTCGGTCTACACCGGGCGCACGCGCAACACCGCGCCTGCGGCCCCGGGCCCCCTCGGCAACGAACACCATCGACGCGACCGTCGGGCCCACCTCGACGAAAGGGTGCGCCGAGGCTACCACCCCAGGCGTGGGGGACGCTACGACAGCGGGGAGGATCGGAGTCCCTCGCCCGAACCACCCGGTCTGCAGGCCTTCAGTCGGGCCATCCGACGGGCGCCGTTCCCGACTCGGTTCCGACCCCCGACTACTATCATGAAGTACTCGGGGGAAACGAGACCGGAACTGTGGCTCGCGGACTACCGCCTGGCCTGCCAACTGGGTGGAACGGACGACGACAACCTCATCATCCGTAACCTCCCCCTGTTCCTCTCCGACACTGCTCGCGCCTGGTTGGAACACCTGCCTCCGGGGCAGATCTCCAACTGGGACGACTTGGTCCAAGCCTTCGCCGGCAATTTCCAGGGCACATACGTGCGCCCCGGGAATTCCTCGGACCTTCGAAGCTGCCGGCAACAGCCGGGAGAGTCGCTCCGGGACTACATCCGGCGATTCTCGAAGCAGCGCACTGAGCTGCCCAACATCACCGACTCGGATGTCATCGGCGCGTTCCTCGCCGGCACCACCTGCCGCGACCTGGTGAGCAAGCTGGGTCGCAAGACCCCCACCAGGGCGAGCGAGCTGATGGACATCGCCACCAAGTTCGCCTCTGGCCAGGAGGCGGTTGAGGCTATCTTCCGAAAGGACAAGCAGCCCCAGGGCCGCCCGTCGGAAGAGGCTCCCGAGGCGTCTACTCCGCGCGGCGCCAAGAAGAAAGGCAAGAAGAAGTCGCAATCGAAACGCGACGCCGCTGACGCGGACCTTGTCGCCGCCGCCGAGTACAAAAACCCTCGGAAGCCCCCCGGAGGTGCTAACCTCTTCGACAAGATGCTCAAGGAGCCGTGCCCCTACCATCAGGGGCCCGTCAAGCACACCCTCGAGGAGTGCGTCATGCTTCGGCGTCACTTCCACAGGGCCGAGCCACCCGCCGAGGGTGGCAGGGCCCGCGACGACGACAAGAACGAAGATCACCAAGCAGGAGAGTTCCCTGAGGTCCACGACTACTTCATGATCTACGGTGGGCATGCGGCAAACGCCTCGGCTCGGCATCGCAAGCAAGAGCGCCGGGAGGTCTGCTCGGTGAAGGTGGCGGCGCCAGTCTACCTAGACTGGTCCGACAAGCCCATCACCTTCGACCAGGCCGACCACCCCGACCACGTGCCGAGCCCGGGGAAATACCCGCTCGTCGTCGACCCCGTCATCGGCGACGTCAGGCTCACCAAGGTCCTGATGGATGGGGGCAGCTGCCTCAACATCATCTACGTCGAGACCCTCAAGCTCCTGCGCGTCGATCTATCCTCCGTCCGGGCAGGCGCTGCGCCCTTCCACGGGATCGTACCTGGGAAGCGCGTCTAGCCCCTCGGACAACTCGACCTCCCCGTCTGCTTCGGAACGCACTCCAACTTCCGAAGGGAGACCCTGACGTTCGAGGTGGCCGGGTTCCGAGGAACCTACCACGCTGTACTGGGGAGGCCATGCTACGCGAAGTTCATGGCCGTCCCCAACTACACCTACTTGAAGCTCAAGATGCCGGGCCCCAACGGGGTCATCACCGTCGGCCCCACGTACAAACACGCGTTCGAATGCGACGTGAAGTGCGTGGAGTACGCCGAGGCCCTCGCCGAGTCCTAGGCCCTCATCGCCGACCTGGAGAACCTCTCCAAGGAGGTGCCAGACGTGAAGCGTCACGCCGGCAACTTCGAGCCAGCGGAGACGGTTAAGGCCGTCCCTCTCGACCCCAGCGGTGACACCTCCAAGCAGATCCGGATTGGGTCCGGGCTCGACCCCAAATAGGAAGCAGTGCTCGTCGACTTTCTCCGCGCAAACGCCGACGTCTTTGCGTGGAGTCCCTCGGACATGCCCGGCATACCGAGGGATGTCGCCGAGCACACGCTGGATATTCGGGCCGGAGCCCGACCCGTCAGGCAGCCTCTGCGCCGATTCGACGAGGAGAAGCGCAGAGTGATAGGCGAGGAGATCCACAAGCTAATGGCAGCAGGGTTCATCAAAGAGGTATTCCATCCCGAATGGCTTGCCAACCCTGTGCTTGTGAGGAAGAAAGGGGGGAAATGGCGGATGTGTGTAGACTACACTGGTCTCAACAAAGCATGTCCGAAGGTTCCCTACCCTCTGCCTCGCATCGATCAAATCGTGGATTCCACCGCTGGGTGCGAAACCCTGTCCTTCCTCGATGCCTACTCAGGGTATCACCAGATCCGGATGAAAGAGTCCGACCAGCTCGCGACTTCTTTCATCACACCGTTCGGCATGTACTGCTATGTCACCATGCCGTTCGGTTTGAGGAATGCAGGCGCGACGTACCAACGGTGCATGAACCATGTGTTCGGCGAACACATCGGTCGCACAGTCGAGGCCTACGTCGATGACATCGTAGTCAAGACAAGGAAGGCTTCCGACCTCCTCTCCGACCTTGAGGTGACATTCAGGTGTCTCAAGGCGAAAGGAGTCAAGCTCAATCCTGAGAAGTGTGTCTTCGGGGTGCCCCGGGGCATGCTCCTGGGGTTCATCGTCTCCGAGCGAGGCATCGAAGCCAACCCGGAGAAGATCGCAGCCATCACCAGCATGGGACCCATCAAGGACTTAAAAGGCGTACAAAGGGTCATGGGATGCCTCACGGCCCTGAGCCGCTTCATCTCACGCCTCGGCGAAAGAGGTCTACCTCTGTACCGCCTCTTAAGGAAGACCGAGTGTTTCGCTTGGACCCCTGAGGCCGAGGAAGCCCTTGAGAACCTGAAGGCGCTCCTTACAAAGGCGCCTGTCTTGGTGCCCCCAGCTGATGGAGAAGCCCTCTTGGTCTACGTCGCCGCCACCACTCAGGTGGTTAGCGCCGCGATTGTGGTCGAGAGGCAAGAGGAAGGGCATACAATGCCCGTTCAGAGGCCAGTCTACTTCGTCAGCGAGGTACTGTCCGAGACCAAGATCCGCTACCCACAGGTTCAGAAGCTGCTGTATGCTGTGATCCTGACAAGGCGGAAGTTACGACACTACTTCGAGTCTCATCCGGTGACTGTGGTGTCATCCTTCCCCCTGGGGGAGATCATCCAGTGTCGAGAGGCCTCGGGCAGGATCGCAAAGTGGGCGGTGGAAATCATGGGCGAAACAATCTCGTTCGCCCCTCGGAAGGCCATCAAGTCCCAGGTGTTGGCGGACTTCGTGGTCGAATGGGTCGACACCCAGCTGCCAACGGCTCCGATCCAACCGGAGCTCTGGACCATGTTTTTCGACGGGTCGCTAATGAAGATGGGAGCCGGCGCGGGCCTGCTCTTCATCTCGCCCCTCGGAAAGCACCTGCGCTACGTGCTACGACTCCATTTCCCGGCGTCCAATAATGTGGCCGAGTACGAAGCCCTGGTCAACGGGTTGCGGATCGCCATCGAGCTAGGGGTCAGACGCCTCGACGCCCGCGGTGATTCGCAGCTCGTCATCGACCAAGTCATGAAGAACTCCCACTGCCGCGACCCGAAGATGGAGGCCTACTGCGATGAGGTTCGACGCCTGGAAGACAAGTTCTTCGGGCTCGAGCTCAACCACATCGCTCGGCGCTACAACGAGACTGCAGACGAGCTGGCTAAAATAGCCTCGGGGCGAACGACGGTCCCCCCGGACGTCTTCTCCCGGGATCTGCATCAATCCTCCGTCAAGATCGACGACGCGCCCGAGCCCGAGGCACCCTCGGCTCAGCCCGAGGCGCCCTCGGCTCGGCCCGAGGCACCCTCGGCTCAGCCCGAGGAACCCTCGCCCCCCGAGGCCGAGGTACTGAACGTCGAGGAGGAGCAGAGCGGGGCCACGCCTGATCAAAATTGGCAGGCCCCGTACCTGCGATATCTCCGCCAGGGAGAGCTACCCCTCGACCGAGCCGAGGCTCGACGGGTAGCGCGACGCGCCAAGTCATTCGTCTTGCTGGGCGATGAGGAGGAGCTCTACCACCGGAGCCCCTCGGGCATCCTCCAGTGATGCATCTCCATCGCCGAAGGTCAGGAACTCCTGCAAGAAATACACTCGGGGGCTTGCGGCCATCATGGAGCGCCTCGAGCCCTTGTCGGGAATGCCTTCCGGCAAGGCTTCTACTGGCCAACGGCGGTGGCTGACGCCACTAGAATTGTCCGCACCTGCGAAGGGTGCCAATTCTATGCGAAGCAGACCCACCTGCCCGCTCAGGCTCTGCAGACGATACCCATCACCTGGCCCTTCGCTGTATGGGGTCTGGACCTCGTCGGTCCCTTGCAGAAGGCGCCCGGGGGCTACGCGCACCTGCTGGTCGCCATCGACAAATTCTCCAAGTGGATCGAGGTCCGACCCCTGAACAGCATCAAGTCCGAGCAGGCGGTGGCGTTCTTCACCAACATCATCCATCGCTTCGGGGTCCCAAACTCCATCATCACCGACAACAGTACCCAGTTCACCGACAAAAAATTCTTGGATTTTTGCGAGGATCACCATATCCGGGTGGACTGGGCCGCCGTGGCTCATCCCATGTCGAATGGGCAAGTAGAGCGTGCCAACGGCATGATTCTACAAGGGCTCAAGCCTCGGATCTACAACGGCCTCAACAAGTTCGGCAAGCGATGGATGAAGGAACTCCCCTCGGTGGTCTGGAGCCTAAGGACGACGCCGAGTCGTGCCACGGGTTTCACGCCGTTTTTTCTGGTCTACGGGGCCGAAGCTATCTTGCCCACTGACCTGGAATACGGCTCCCCGAGGACGAGGGCCTACACCGATCAAAGCAACCAAGCTAGCCGAGAAGAATCGCTGGACCAGTTGGAGGAGGCTCGGGACAGGGCCTTACTACACTCGGCGCGGTACCAGCAGTCCCTGCGACGCTACCACGCCCGAGGGGTCCGGCCCCGAGACTTCCAGGTGGGCGACCTGGTGCTTCGACTGCGGCAAGACGCCCGGGGAAGGCACAAACTCACGCCCCCCTGGGAGGGGCCATTCGTCATCGCCAAAGTTCTGAAGCCCGGAACATACAAGCTGGCCAACAATCAAGGCGAGATCTACGGCAACGCTTGGAACATCAAACAGCTACGTCGCTTCTACCCTTAAGATGTTTTCAAGTTGTTCATATACCTCGCACCCACGCAAAGTTTAGTCATCAAGGAAGGGTCGGCCTTGCCTCGGCAAAGCCCGACCCTCCCTCGGGGGCTAAAAGGGGGAGACCCCCTCTGCGTCGAAATTTTCCTCGAAAAAGGATCTCTTTTTAGCAGAATTTCTTTCGTGCTTTTTGACTACTTCGAAAAGCGGATCCTGGAAACGACGGAGTACACGTAAGCAGCCAAGGCCGACCGAGCCGAGGGACTCCTACGCCTCCGGGATACGGATACCTCACTCATCACCTTCTGCGATAAGTAACTCGCGTTCGGATAAAGTGATTCCGCAGACCGAACAAGTCTTCACGTTCGGAAGCTCTTCTGCCAAGACGGTCCTTCAAGCCTTCTCGACTGAATCGGTGATAGGGCCTCATGGACGGGCGAAAGTACGCGTAAGCGGCAAGGCCGACCGAGCCGAGGGACTCTCACGCCTCTGGGATACGGATACCTCACTCATCACCTTCCGCGAGAAGCAACTCTCGCCCACACAAACATCCCTGTTACCGACGGAAAGTCCAGATGCTCGAAATAAGAGGAAAAGGAGACGCGGCTTTACAACGAAGCGAGGGCGTGTTTTCTGGCCTCGGCGGCCGTAGAAGGCACACGCTACAAGACAACCTGATCCTGCAGGCTCGGGTCTTCACGCTGAAGGGGGCTGTAGCACCCTCGGCATCGACGACGCCTTCAGCAAGGTCCGACCCAGCCTCGGACGGCGACGCGGCCCAGGGACTCCTCCGGGAATCCGGCCCGAGCAGGCGGCTCGGCCAGTTACCCCTGGGGCCTCGGCCAAGCATCTTCCAAGGGCGCCAGCCCGACCCGAGGCCTCGGGTCATCGACTCCGACGTCGAGCCCCGCTGATGGGCAACCCGGCTAGGCTCCGGCCAACCAGGTTCCCATTTTCGAGCCAACTCCGCCTCTGTTCGTACTGATATCGCTACCCCTGGCCTCGGCTCATCGAAGAGCGGCCAAGGGGTCCCTTTAACTAAGCTAGAGGAGCCTCAGACAACAAGGCCGATCGAGCCGAAGGATTCCTACGCCTCCGGGATACGGATACCTCACTCGTCACCTTGACACGGGGCGACTCACGCTTGGTGAAGCGGTTCAGATAATCAACAGACGAGACTTAGTGCTCGAAAATGAGGAAAAAACACGGCTCCGTGCCGAAATTACATACATGTTCAGGCCTCGACGGCCACAATGAGCAAAAACTCTGGCATTCGAAGTGCCATTACAAACGGAACTCCGGTTCCCCCTCCGCAGGTACGAACAACCCCACTCCGAGGGGGAAGGCCTGCGGAGCAACAGAAGACTGACGAGCGGCTCGCCGCCACCCGTTCTGATTACGGCGACGACCACCCCCGCCCCAGGCGGCGAAGCGGCCTCGGCAGCAGCTTCGAGGCAGACGTCGCGACAGGGGGGCTCTCGCCCGCAGAGGACGAGAACCAGCCATTCAGGCCGGGAGACGGAGACCCAAGGCTACCGGCGCCCTAGCCGAGCAACGACGGCCTACCTATCCCGGCATGGCTGGAGGAAGTCCCCGCGAGACTGGAGGATGCCATTCTCCCCCAGGCGCCGGGGGAAGAAAAGGGCAGCCGACCCATGCGGGGACAGCCCCCCGACTCGCCTCATCCTCCATCTTGGCCTGGATGACGAAAATCCTTGAGGCCAAGGGAAGGGTAAAGGCCGCAGCTTGGCTCGCTTTCCCCCACCGCCGAACTGGAGGTCACCATCTTGGGTGACCGCCGGTGGGGGGATGCGGCCGGGCTGCGTGATGAAAATCCTTGAAGCCGAACGATGGCTGAAAGGTACCAACTCCCACGGAGTTGCGTTCCTCCGACGAGGAGGCGGAAAGACGGCGGGTACCCCCCATCCGGGGGCTTGGAAGATGGAAAGACGCGACGCATAAGGGAGGGAGAAGACATGGTCGCCTTCCGAAAGGGGTCGCCCTCCTTTTAAAGGCGACTCTCCCTACGTACGCCCCCAAACGCCACGGGCCGAGTCTTCTCCAACACGCTCCAAGGCCCTCCCCTGCGGCGCGAGGGCTGGGTCCTGCATATCATGCAAACCGACTCAGAAGCAGAAGAAGCCAAACCACCGCGCGCGGTGCACACAACCGCCCAGCGGCTACGAGCGATTCCCCACTTTCGCCCAGACCAACGGGCGGGAGGGGCGGGTAGCCATGCAGGCAGCATGCAACCGCGCCAGGTGGACGCGCTTCTCCGACTTCTGACGCGCCGGCTTGGAGGCCCAGGCCCACGCGTCGCGGAACCAGCGCGCCAGTTGCTGCATGCAAGCAACCGCACCGCCACTTGTGCCACCGTCGCGCCTCTTTGGTTGCGGAGCCTATGCCGCGACTCGAGGCGACCCAGCGCACGACCCAGCAGCGCCAGCCTGGCGCGATGGTCAAAGCGGCCGAAAGTGGGCCGGCAGTAATGGCGGTGGCAGGCGGACGGGCGCAGCAGTCACGTCGTCAGCTAGGCTCACGTCCCATCCTGGGACAGCAAGAGGGCCTCCTCCCACGGCGTGAAGACGGAGCACCCGTGAACCGTTCCTCGAACGGCTCGCGCACGCGTAACGGCCGCCCCGCCAACCACTCGCCCCGTCGCATTAACTCCGCGGCGGGACAGGCGGCGCCTCTGGCAGGAGAAGCGGACGACGCTTCGCCTTCGCCGTAATAACCGCGTCAAAAAAGGTACGCCACGTCGTTCGATTTCGTATCCTTTTTTCCTCTTTCTCTATCTCTTGCAACAGGGACCGGGAAAGGGGGATACCCCGAAAAGGATCCTTCTCTGTGAAGGAACCGGGCTTCGAGCCCCCCCTACTGATCAGAGGTTCGAAGGCTGGCCCCCCGAGGGGTTCGACAGTCGCCTCAGATCGCGTGGGCCCGACACCCACTACTGGTCAGGGGTTCGAAGGCCAGCCCCCCGAAGGGCTCCATGGCCGCCTCAGGCTACTCGGGCTCCGCGCCCATTACTGATCAGGGGTTCGAAGGCTGGCCCCCGAAGGGTTCACAGTCGCCTCAGACGCCGAGCGAGGGATGACCAGGGGTACGTTCGATACATAACCGAGGCTCGGGCTGCGCTCCCGAGGTACCCTAGGACATTTCTGAGACCAGCGGGAACGATCTTGTAACGGAATCCCATCGGAGGGAGGCATCGAGCCCTCGGACCCCGTCGCCAGGGGACCGGGTCCGGCAAATCACCCGCAGGTACTTTTGGGCGTGCCTCTGGGCCCCTAGCCGACCCCCAACGAACGGGGCACGGACGTCCACTCAGATTACCCGCTTGCAGCTCACCGGAGACACCATGTTCGGTGCCCATCGAGGGTAACATGGCGCTCTCCCCCCTCCTCCTTGCGGAAAGGCGACGTAGGGGCGTATGTAAAAAAGCCGAGTCTGTCCCTGATCGTCCTCTCGCCCTGTGCGGAGGCTCAGGGGCTGCTCTCGCAAACCCGGCTCCGGCCAAACCGTTGACAGCGTCAACATACCAGCCCGAGAGCTTGGGCCCCGACCGTGCACCCGGGCTATGGCCCGCATGAGGGAACAACCAGACCAGCCGAAGCATTACGCAAGGCATTAAGACCTCGAAGGAGTGTAACCACTCCTCCGAGGCCTCGGGGGCTACACCCGGCGGGTGCGCTCGCGCGCACCCACCGGAACAAAGTGCAACCGAGAAAGGCTGGTCCCCTTGCAAAAAAGTGTGACGAAAGCCTCCAAGCGAGTGCTAACACTCCCTTCGAGGCTCGGGGGCTACTGTCGGGGACCATAATTAGGGGTACCCTCAAGACGCCTAATTCTCAGCTGGTAACCCCCATCAGCATAAAGCTGCAAAGGCCTGATGGGTACGATTAAGTCAGGGATCAGTCCACACGAGTGACTCGATCACACTTCGCCCGAGCCTAGCCTCGGCCAAGGGCAGCCGACCTCGAGAGACTTCCGTCTCGCCCGAGGCCCCCCTTTTAACGGCGGACACACCTCCGGCTCGCCCGAGGCCTTGGCTTCGCTTAGAAGCAACCCTGACTAAATCGCCGCGCCGACTGACCAGGTTGCAGGAGCATTTAACGCAAAGGTGGCCTGACACCTTTATCCTGACACGCGCCCCCCGGCAGAGCCGAAGTGACCGTCGTCACTCCACCGCTCCACTGACCAGTCTGACAAAAGGACAGCGCCGCCTGCGCCACTCCGACTGCAGTGCCACTCGACAGAGTGAGTCTGACAGGCAGTCAGGCCTTGCCAAAGGCGCCATAGGAAACTCCGCTCCGCCCGACCCCAGGGCTCGGACTCGGGCTAAGACCCGGAAGACGGCGAACTCCGCTCCGCCCGACCCCAGGGCTCGGACTCGGGCTAAGACCCGGAAGACGGCGAACTCCGCTCCGCCCGACCCCAGGGCTCGGACTCGGGCTAAGACCCGGAAGACGGCGAACTCCGCTCCGCCCGACCCAAGGGCTCGGACTCGGGCTAAGACCCGGAAGACGGCGAACTCCGCTCCGCCTGACCCCAGGGCTCGGACTCGGGCTCGGCCCCAGAAGACGACGAACTCCGCTTCACCCGACCCCAGGGCTCGGACTCCGCCCTGGCCTCGGCCGAACGATCTCCGCCTCGCCCGACCCGAGGGCTCGGGCTCGGCCTCGGAACAGAAGACAGACTCGACCCCGGCTTCGGAGGAACCCCCACGTCGCCCGACCTAGGGCACGGGCCCGCCACGTCAACAGGGAGCGCCATCATCATCCTACCCCGAGCCGACTCGGGTCACGAAGAACAAGACCGGCGTCCCATCTGGCTAGCTCCGCCAGATGGACAATGATGGCGCCCCACAAGCTCTGTGACGACGGCGGCTCTCAGCTCTCTTACGGAAGCCAGGCGACGTCAGCAGGGACTCGACTGCTCCTACAGCTGTCCCTCCGCCAGGCTCCGTTGCTCCTCCGACAGCCACGACATCACGCCAGCAAGGTGCCAAGACCTCTCCGGCTGCCACATTGGCATGTACCTAGGGCGCTAGCTCTCTCTCCGCTAGACACGTAGCACTCTGCTACACCCCCCATTGTACACCTTAATCCTCTCCTTACGACTATAAAAGGAAGGACCAGGGCCTTCTTAGAAAAGGTTGTCCGCGCGGGGACGAGGACGAGACAGGCGCTCTCTTGGGGCCGCTCGCTTCCCTCACCCGCGTGGACGCTTGTAACCCCCCTACTGCAAGCGCACCCGACCTGGGCGCGGGACGAACACGAAGGTCGCGGGATCTCCACCTCTCTCACGCCCGTCTCCGGCCACCTCGCCTCTCCCCCCTTCGCGCTCGCCCACGCGCTCGACCCATCTGGGCTGGGGCACGCAGCGCATTCACTCGTCGGCTCGGGGACCCCCCGGTCTCGAAACGCCGACAGGTATACTAGCCGAGCTCACGGTCATGAGCAGCTCAGGACTCTCTGATGATTAATTTATGGAACTAAATTCAATTTGTCATATGCATTGCATCGCAGGTGATGATGTTACTTTTGTTCTACTACTTAATTGGGTTGGTATTTACTTATACTTAGTAACTGCTAATAAAATTTTGACCAACTTTAAAAGCAATGCTTAGCTCTAACCTTCCTCTTTGGTAAGCCTTACACTTCACGTGAGCTCCCACCTTTGGCGAGTTCATGCACATTATTCCCCACAACTTGTTGAGCGATGAACGTATGTGAGCTCACTCTTGCTGTCTCACACCCCCCACAGGTCAAGAGCAGGTACCGTAGGATGAGGCGCATGGAGGATGCTGCGATGAGTTCGTGAGAGATCTAGGCCGTCGTCTCCCAGTCAACTTTGGGTTGCTGGACCGTTGTCTCCTTATAATGTAATTATTTATTTATTTTGTATAGAACTCATGTTATGTAGTAAAGATGTGACATTCGATCCTGTGCCATGATTCATCATATGTGTGAGACTTGGTCCCAGCACACCTGGTGATTATGTTCGCGCCCGGGTTTTGGACCCCTAAAATCCGGGTGTGACAGTGGTCCCCTGGTCCCCACTCTTTCTAGTTCGGTGTCCCTTTCATATTGTCATGTTGAGATATTGCTTGTTAAAAACATGTATATTTGTATAATTTTTTATTAAGTTTTTAATTGTGTATGATAATGAATTGGGAAGAAATTTGATTGATTATGCATTTATGCTATTGAATTGTTGAAAATTATTGTCAGCGTCATATCTGATGGAAATCCGAAACCTGTTCAAAACACGATGGACACAACTGCACAAGCATGGATATGAATTTCTACGCACGGGTATAGACGCAGACAGATATTGGTTGCAACTGTGGATGTAGTTGAGGACGGATATTTGCAATATTTGATACATTGACATCCCTACTCATCCTCGCACAGTCCGTCAATGTGCTCCACCTCTCTCGACACTTCCCTCGCTCTCATCGCCGGTGACTGCCGATACCACGACGATGAGCGTGTGCTTGTAACTTCCCCTCCTTCCCTTCTGATCATGGATGTTTATGTGTAGCCTACCAAACACGTTCACAAGATAGCCACCAGGTAGGGCACAAGAACCGAACACAATACCTAGCTATTCAGGACATATTTAATAGTAAACCAAACACACATAGTTGCACAACTGCATATAGCCTGAGAACCTTGGCTATTCCCCTTAGCCAGACTATAGTAGGGACAGACCCAGAATAAAATTGGAGGACACACTTGCAACAACAAGCAGCAAGATATGAGAGCAAGAACATTTAAGTTGGCTAAATATATATCTAATGGTGAAAATCTAGGCTCTACTATTTACAAAAGAGAAATAAGTTGGGCATATGCTCTACGTAGGTCCGCCCCTGCGCTGCATCTTACCCATCCAACCAATCAGTCCCATAGTCGCGACTCGCGAGTTCGTTGCTGAGAGCTTTCCACAGCTATAAAAGGCAGCACATGTACTAACCATTACAGAACGTACAAAAAGGAAGGGGTGTTTGTTTGTGCACCATAGTGGTTGCCTGCTTGTTGTTGTTGTTCTTCTTCCACCCTCTGTTTCAAGTGCCAGTAGATCCCAACAATATTCCATCCAAAACCTTACGGATTGCTTTGTTTTATTTGTACCAAGAAAACTGAAAGCAACCCGTCTTTTGAATCGAGCACACGAGGCACCTACCAGTCTACAACAAGATTTCAGATCGAGGAACTTGTTTTTAATGTTTCCTCGGTGTGAGATGTGCGAGATTACATCCAAGTTTGGACAAAGTCTGTCCGAACTAACGTGGACCAGTTGCTGCTCGCAAACCCCATCTTTGTTTTTTTTTAAAGGTCATCCTTCGCTCTACCTGTACAACAGACGCCGTGGAATCAACGTTCAATTTGAAAGCAGCCATCCATGTTTAATTTATGTTTGCATACTTGTTTTTTGGCATTAGATCACGACGAATCAAGTTGTATTTGTAGTTGAAGTTGAAGGCATCCTCAGTCTGCTGCTGCACCTGCAGCTGCTGAAGAGGCCAAGATCGTGTCTTGTAAATAAGAAGCCATTTGATGCGATGTGGGTCAAGAGAAAGATCATGTCAGATGTTGGCTGCTTGCTGGGTCGTTTATCTGTTCCACAGGAGACCATATGGTTGCATGTGTGTCCAGTGACAATTGTGGCGTGAGAATCTAGTCTGCTTGTAATTCAATCCTTGCTTATTATTTTGTTATACAATAATGCAAAGATGAAAGTTATAAGTCGAAGATCTCCTAATTAAGCTGTTAAAGCGCACTCGAAGACGGCGGCACACTTCTGAATGAAGTTGTTACAGACGACTCAAAACGTACAGGTGACCGACGACCCCGGCCTGTAACAGTAGTGGACCTATTAACAGTAGTGGCCTAGCTAATGCTATAATTTGTAACGCCGCAAAATCTCATTTTGGGGATATAGTATAATTTTACAAAGATTTTGAACTAGAATATCTGTTAATCAGAATTCCTATAATTTGGAGATATCTTCTCCTAAAATAAGTAGACGGCGGTACTAAAACATGATAGAGATATAAATCCTAAAACTTTTGAATCTGGAATTTAATTCGGAAAAGAAAGCATAATCTTTTTGTTAGAGTGGAATATCTCCCTCTTGAACTATACAATTGGAAACACTTCTTGAAGTATATATATATATATATATATATATATATATATATATATATATATATATATATATATATATATATATATATATATATATATATATATGTAGTATTTAGAGCCCTGAGCTCTATTTACCTACAGGAAGCCCCGACCAGGTGTGCAAACCGCACCGGACCCTTTTTGGCTTATTGTACCTACCTGTGCTTACGCTAAATTACAATACGAGTTATGCTGATGTGTGTATCAGTTTATGCAAATATAGTCTGCGCATATTACGTGAATCGGGCCCACGATCCTGCCCACACGCTCACGATTATCCAGTCCCACGCTGTCACTATAAAAACACCCCCACGCCGCCAGGGATTAGGTTTTAGCGGCGGCGTCGGTTCCCTCGGACGTGCGAGCAGGCGCCCGTGAGCAGGAGAGCCCTGGCCGCCGCGGCGCTCTCCAGCCGGCGGATTGGCGGACGTGGAGGGGGCGCGAGGAGGAGCCTCAGCGTCCGCGGCGGTACAGCTTCAGGAGGCACCGGTCGGGCGCGGCGGAGTGGGCGGCGGTGGTGTTGTTCATGGTGCTGGCGGTCGTGGTGCTGCTGGGCGTCGTGGTCGTCCTTGTGGTGGTGTTGCTGCTGCAGCCCCGTGCGCCGTACGTGGCGGTGCGGGCGGCGAGCCTGTACGCGCTGGTGTACGGGCAGACGGGGGCGCTGGACGACGTGCAGGTCACGGTCCTACCCGTTCTGCGTGCCCGCCAGGGGCGTCCTCCCGCTGGCGTACGTGGGGCGCGCGCAGGGCGCCCCGCTGGGTCACGCCGGCAGCGCCGCCATGGAGGCCGCGCTCCGCGACAGCGTGGTGCCGTTCCGGGTGGAGGGGGAGGCCCGGACGCGATGGAAGGTCGCGGGGATCGTCGGCGTCGACCAGTGGACGCGCCTGGCTTGCCAGCTTCGCTTCTTCTGGCCCAACGACACCGTGCTCCCCTTCAGATGCAGCTCCAAGTCCAAGCTCTTGTTCTTCTGACCGTCGTGCCCTCTGTATTGTCTAGTGGCTACTCTTCTGACCTCAGTTCCATGGCCGGGCGTGAGCGTGACGGATCAAGATTCAGGAACAACAAATGGCTTCATCGTTTTCTTTCTTGTCTTGGGTTCGTTCAGTTATTAATTCACCCCCATGTCGCATGTATAGGTCGGCAAAAAAAGATTTTGTCTTTGGGTTCTTTCTTATTGTATTTTACGCTTCCACTAAAAAGCAAGTACCACATTCGTCGTTTTAAAACAGATCATTGATTTACGCTAAAATTCGTATCCATTTACGCTGTTTCGGACCACGTCTTACGCTTAAATCCACCTGACCTAGAACCCGAGCACGATCGGAGCGCGATTTTCACGCTGTAATTTAGGCCACATTCGTTGTTACGAAATAGATTGATGATGTACGATAAAATTTGTACCCATTTACGCTGTTTGGTTCACGTTTTACGCTGAAATTTGACCAAGCCAAAATCCGTGCACGATCGAACGTGATCAATTTTCACGCCGTAATTTTCGGACCCCATTCGCTGTTACAAAACAGATATATGATTTACGCTAAATTTTGTACTCATTTACGTTGTTTTAGCTCACGTTTTACGCTGGAATCCGCCCGAGCAGAACCCGCAAACTGCGGCTGTAAATTAAATTTTATTTCCTTCTACTAATGCTCTCAAACCGTAACTGTCCATTTATTTACGCGATTATGCAACACGTCTTTCCTTATATCAAACCGGTCAAGATTTATATAATGCATGGTTTATGCTATCATGTTACACATCGTTATGCAGTCGTAAACGGTTTATTTATGCATCGTTATGCAGTTGTTAACCGCCGCCAATATCACAGATACGAACGTGGACGAGCGGCTGTAAATGAGAATTTGTTTCCTCGTGTAACTGTGCCTTTATTTACGCGAACGTGGGACACGTCTTTCCTTATCTCAAACCGGTGGATATTTAAATGTTGCATGGTTTACGCTATCATGTTACACAGCGTTATGCAGTCGTAAGCGGTGTACACATGGTAATATTCGTTCCCGTGATTCGTGGCCCAAAAGATTCCTTCTATGCATGATTTATGCACATTTCTACATATATTTATGCATGCGTATATTGCCTGTCACGTCTCATCCAGGATTCGTGGCTATCATATGCATGGCTGACACATGCTGGCGTACAGTGGGTCGACCACGACCTGGTTAGCGTCCTGGCTGGGGCTTCCCCCACTAATGGAAGCCCAGAGCTTCCATTACCTCTTCCATATATATATATATATATATATATATATATATATATATATATATATATATATATATATATATATATATATATATATATATATATATATATATATATTGCCCTCAAAATAAGTAAGAGCCAAGTATTCATTTTTAAACTAACTTTTAATTGAGCACACATTCAAAAATGACATTTTCCTAAAAATAATAATATGTGAATTATTCTTTATTATATGTTTTAGAGCATTTACTTAAAAGAATAGAATAGTAATACTAAAATAAAATATATACTTTGCATCATGCTGTATTTTAGTGTGTGCGTTCAAATATGTGAAACTCAAAACTATATTTCAATTTAAAATGAAATTCAAATAAAAGAAAATGAAAAGAAAGAATAGAAAAGATAAAAGGGAAAGGAGAAAACCTGTTGTTGGCCCGAAATTCACCCACGCGGCCCATTCTTGTCTCCCCACTACACGGCCCATTTTCCTTTCCCTCCGCCTGACCCACTGACCTACGAGGCTCGCTCCATGGCGACCCATCTGCTCGTGTGCGGACTCGCGCATTGACATCGACCCATGGAGCCCACACTGTCATCCTCACCCCTAGGACTTGGAACCGACATGTGGGACCCGCATCCCACGACTCCTCACACACGCCCGACGTGTCCGACCGAAGAGGGCCACCGGTTAGTGACTTCGTTCCTAAACCCTGCTACCACTCATTGTCACTTGGGCCCCATGTCGTCAGGTTTATCCCCTCCCTCGCAACAAGCTGTACAGAATCGAGCGTGCGGTCGGGGAGGGGGATCCCATCCCTATTCCACCGGAGCCTGCGCATGCAAACGGGGCCAACCAGGGCTCGCCTCTGCCCTATAAAACTCGTAGGGCCGAGTCAGAGAAATTTGAGACACTGTGCAAAATTTAAAGCAGTGTAATGTATGTTTTATTAAAAATCAGTAATAACAATCTATAAGTTACAGTAATATATATTGCAATATAATATCTAAAGAAACATTTCTATTTTATTTGAATAACATCGTTCTTTTGGCGGGTTTTCAAGAAAATCTTGTACAATATGCTTATATTCGATTTTCTCCAAAACTTCACTATCGAGTGTTAGGCCATGTTTGGTTTATTTAGTCTAGGGACTAAAGTTTAGTTAAGGCACTAAAGTTTAGTCTCTAACATGTTTGGTTCTAGAGGCTAAAAATAGTAAGAATATACTAAATGACTCATAAGAAGACTAAAATGGTCTTTAACATTCTCCTGCTATTAGTACAATTGAACTAAATGAGTGGTAAATATGGAATTAATATGATTTAGTCCCTTTTAGCATATATGTGAAGCACTAAAGACTAAATCATTTTAGTCCATATTTTAGTCCTAGTATTTGGCAAAAAAGAGACTAAATGGGACTAAAAACTAGAGACTAATCTTTAATCCCTCTAATCAAACACCCCCTTATTGTGGCTAAATAATACGTCTTTATCATAGTAGAACACAAATATGAATTTAGTAGCTTTAATTTAGAGAACTTCGTTCATGCGGACAGATATGTTAAGATTCTATGAAGATTTATTCTCTAGTGCAGCGCTCGGTAGTTTCACTTCATCGCAGCGGTATGGTAGGGAGGAAAATATGTGCTAGATATTAATATGTGTAGAAGATCATAAAACTAAAAATATATACATCTGCTAAGTTTTGGTGCTCTTAATTTTTGGAGGCCCTGTGCGAGCGCACGGCTCGCACATGCCTCGGCCCGGCCCTGAAAACTCGGCCTCCTCTCAGACATCTTGCATCACGGTGAACCGGAGGACCATGAGTACCATTGCCGAGAGGGAGAAGAGAGAAGGATAAGCCGCCGCCGTTGACGGGCGTCTTCATGGGCTTAGGTATGGAGAAAAGCCACTTGTGGGATTCGTCAGCACTTCTGTATCTGATGACGTTGGGGTGCCCTTGGCTGCAGATATCAAGATCAGAGCCGAGTTTGGGTGAGGCGAAAGTCTTCCCGAGGTGATGGTTGAATCCTTTCTGACGTGCGCCACAATCGATAGTGTGGCTTCCTGCCAGATTCGCGGTGGTGTAGGTAGCCGAGGCTGAGCTCGGGCAAGGCGGAAGCGGTATCCGAGGGTGAGCTCGACATCTGGCGAGGCGGCGTTTGCGCCTGAGGGCCGGTCCGTCCTTCTATCGTATTACATGTCCCGTCAGGGGATGGCAGGCGGCGTGCGTGCACAGTAGCACATGCATAATCATGTTGTTGGTATTTGACAATACCGTAGTTTTGTTGTCATTGTACGGCTATAACCCCGCGCGGGGTAGGTACGTGCATTGAATGTGGCTGTCCCCTGATGGCCTTTGGGCACACTTTGTCCTTATCGCCTGAGATGGGTTCGAGCGAGGCGAACATGGTTGCCCGAGGTCGAGGGAGCCTCGGGCGAGGTGGAGAATCTCCCGAACGTGCGACCTACTCGAGACAGAGCTCGTGCGAGCCAGAGATTTTGGAAGACCCTCGCGCGCGCGGGGGGGGGGGGGGGGGGGCTCGGTCGAGACAAAGTTTTAGGGATGACCCCTGATGTGGACCTCGTAAAGGCGGCCCTAATTATCGTACCCGACACCCTCCAAAACAATCCATCGTCAACCTAATCCTCCATCCGATCATGTACACACTTTTGCTAAATTCTAACATCATGTTGTTTTTCTAATTTTTTGCTAAACTTTTCTCTATTCAGTCAGAAACAAAACCGAACCAAAAAACAAAAAAACGAAATTTTCGGTTCCGTCTATACTAGATGCATATTTCGGTCTAGTTTTCTGGAAACCGAATTTTCTAAAAAACTAAGGAACTAAACTGAACCGAATGCCTAGGCCTACCCATTAGAAAATGCAATATTTAGAGGCAAATTCAAATTAATTATATCAAGTCAATACGAATTGAAAAAACAAGATTTAAAATTACAAGAGACATCTATGTTAGAGTTTACTTTGCTATTTTATAACGGGCTATATATTGAGTCTTTAGTATAATTTTAGCATGTCAATGGATTAATTTAGATCAAGAGAAGTTATGAGCGGGTACGCGAGAGAAGCAATCCCGTCCCTGCAAACCTGATAGAGACTAAATTTTTCACGCTTTGATTCTTGTAGAGACTAAATTACCCTCATCCTCGTCTAAGGGTGTGTTTGTTTGAGAATTGGAAGAGAATGGAGCGGCTCTATTCCTATTTTCTGGATGTTTGGTTTCTAGCAAAAGAGGAGTTGAGCGACTACTGGAGTCTCCATATGAAAATTTATCATAACTAGTTGGGATGCTCCCGTTCCACCAAAACGATCCAATGTGATCTCCCGGACGCGAGCGCTCTCTTTCCTCTCCTCTCCTCTACATATATGACTATCCAACTAAACAAAGAACGGAGCGGCTCTGTCCTATTCTACTCTTGAACCAAATAAAAATGGAGCGGTTCTGTTCTGCTTACCAAATACATAAGGGCGCGTTTGATTGGAGAGTTAATTCGAATGGAGCGGTTCTATTCTAGTTTTTGAAAATGGAGCCGTTCTATTCTCTGTTTGGCAAGTAGAACAGAGCCACTCTATTTTTTGTTTGGTTGAAGAGTAGAATAGAGCAGAGCCGCTCCATTCTTTGTTTGGTTGGAGTGCCATATGAGTGTAGAGGGGAGAATAGGAAAGAGAGCGCTCGCATCCGACCATTTTGATGGAGCGGGAACTATTTATGCTAAATTTCCATATGAAGACTACAAAAGCCGCTTTGCTCCTCTCTTGTTGGAAACAAACATAAAAAAACTAGAATGTAACCGATCTATTCTCCTCTATTCATCAACAAAATGAACCCTAATAGAATGGCTCCATTTAAAAAAATCTAGAATAGTTCTCCGCGGGATTGCCATCTAGTCTGGACATTGGAATCGACCAGCCCGAATTTTTTGTATTTTAGCCCTTAAACAGAAGTAAAATCACGTTTAGACCTAAAAAAATTTTAAATGCAGTTTTGGACCCTTTGCTCGGCGCCATAGCCTATGGCGCCGAGCTAACACAGCTCGGCGCCATAGGCTATGGCGCCGAGGTCGTGTTGCGTTGGCACAACCCAGACGCGTGGCGTCGACGTGGAACCGAGCTCGGCGCCACAGATCTTGGCGCCGAGCTCGGTTGTGTTATTAAAATATTTGTTGCATACATGAGCACAAAGCCCATCTAGCCCACTTGGTAGAGCATAAGGCTTCTAACCATGTGGTCGTGGGTTCAAACCCCATAGTTTGCATTTTTTTTGTTTTTTTTTTGTTTATGTCGTTGGTGTGTCCGCTTAAATTTATTTCTCGCCTAGATTTTTTTTATGTCGTTGTGCCTAGTATTGCCTTCCATCTTGCACTGCATGCGCGCGCATTTCAATCTACAGTTTCCGAATTTAAAATGCGCGTAAATAATCGACTAGCTCAAATCATGCATGTGCAATACAAAAGCAATGTAGTAATTTTATAAAATGTCATCCGTGCATTATTCAAAATTTTACTACTTTTTTAAAAAGACCGAATGCATGGCATGCATGTTTTCATCTTGCAAATTAAAATCCGCAGAGCTTAGTGCATCTCCAATAATTTAAAAAAAACATTTAGTAATTTAGTGAGCTTTTCATGTAGCTAAAAAAGGTTAAGAACAAATTTCTTGAACAAAATCTAACTTAGTAAAAATATAGAAAACAATTTTGCATTACGAATCATTAACTATTTCTAAATCACTATAACTATTTTTATACATTTTTTTCTTCCTTATATACATTTGCTTTGATAAACAGCATGCCCTACTTATTATTATTCTCCACAACCTTTCACATACAGAGATATTGGCCGATCAGTACATGAGCATATATTTTGGGTCGATTTTTTCAATTGTGAAAAAAAATCTAGGCGAGAAATAAATTTAAGCGGACACACCAACGACATAAACAAAAAAAACAAAAAAAATGCAAACTATGGGGCTTGAACCCACGACCACATGGTTAGAAGCCTTGTGCTCTACCAAGTGGGCTAGATGGGCTTTGTGCTCATGTCTGCAACAAATATTTTAATAACACAACCGAGCTCGGCGCCAAGATCTGTGGCGCCGAGCTCGGTTCCACGTCGACGCCACGCGTCTGGGTTGTGCCAACGCAACACGACCTCGGCGCCATAGCCTATGGCGCCGAGCTGTGTTAGCTCGGCGCCATAGGCTATGGCGCCGAGCAAAGGGTCCAAAACTGCATTTAAAATTTTTTTAGGTCTAAACGTGATTTTACTTCTGTTTAAGGGCTAAAATACAAAAAATTCGGTCGACCAGCTGGAAAACTGTCAACTATTACGGACTGATGGGCCCAAAGACCTGGTCCCACTAGTTAGACGCTGGTCCTGCTTTTTTCTGTTTGTTGTTGCGCCAGGAAGGTGAGCCTGGCCTAAAAGCGACGGGAAAGCCTATCAGCCAGTGAAGCCCACTACGGTCCGACCGATGTCTCGCTGACGTCACCTCGTGTTCACCAGTTACCACCGGAGTCCGGAGTGAAGCGCAGGTCGGGTTCGCTTTTTTCCTCGGCTTCTTCTCTCTCGTCCATCAACCCAGGGGGAAGGAGCGGGAGGGAGCGAGCCATGGTAGTCAGCACGTTCAATGGACCCGGGATTGGGATCGGTGAGCGAACCAAAGTTCTCCTTTCAGGCGCCAAGATCAGATCTTGATGTTGCTCTCTCTGATTTTTCGCTCCTTATTTGGTTTGTTGAATTCTTCTCTTTCTGTTTGATGCGGTATTGCGGTGCAGGGTTCGGTGTCGGCTGCGGGTTCGGCGTCGGGTGGGGGTTCGGAGGTGAGAGCATGCTCGTTTTCGCGTGATTAATTTGCTTTTTTTTGGTGGGAGACGATTAATCTGCTATTCTTTTCTGAAGGTTGTAAGCGTGGATTAGATATCTTAACTTGTTGAATTGAACTAGCGGGGTCCTTTTTTGGATTCTGAATTGTTGATTTCCTGTAGTGTTGGCTGTATTTGGCGGTACACATGGCTATCAAATTATGGACAGGACAAGCATGTGGCTGCAGTTCAGTCCCAAGTTGTTTCCCTTGTGATTCTTCTAAATTGTCAAATACGGAAAGTAAAATAAAGTTTTAGTTTCCGTATTTGACAATTTATGGACTAAAAGGAAATATAATGGAGAGACTAAAATGGAATATAATAGAGGGACTAAAAATTAGTCCCTATAAACCAAACACCCCCTTAATATCTGTTTACTGCTAACTAGGGACTAGGGACCGACATTGTGTATGTGGATTGGTTCGGATCACCTGACCAACATGATCATAAGTATATTTTTATGAAGCTACGATTTGAGTAAATGCAACCAATGCTTAGAATGATTCATTTGACTCCAAAAGTCACTTAATTGTGATTGGAGGTAGTAATATTCAATGACAATGTGTATTCATGATCAAGAAATGACATGCTTTTGATTTGCTTTTCTACCACAGGAATGCCTCTTAACATGTTCGGCTTGGGTATCGGTACTACTTCTAAGCTTATCATCACTTACATTTCCTTGTTAGTAGATTACTAAAATTTATCTTGTTAAAATTAGGTGGGGGTTGTGGATTTGGTCTTGGACTAGGATGGGGCTTTGGAAATGCTTTTGGTTGTCAGTATCGATCTTCAAGAGTTCAGTTCCAAGGCATTGAATTTCAGAAGAAGGCGGAAGGAGATGATGCACCAAAAGTTGTTTCACCGGAGCTTGCTCAAAAGTCTCGTCCTTATGGCTAGTATGCCTGCTACCATAAAAATTCAGAGACTGTTTTGTGTGATGAATCACAGTTTAATTACATACCTACGTGTTCCTTGTTAGTAATGTTATGCTACACTTATTTTCGTTTCTGTTGTAACCAGGATGAAGTTAATCGATGGGATTTTCAATTAGGAAGAAATGACACTAATGTTTGCCCTACATGCTATCCATTTACTTTTCATGGCTGAAGGATCTTCGCTATGATTTGTCGCTGTGCTTTATGCTGTACAGCTACCATATCGTGACTTGGTCTGAAATTTGAATTGGCAGAAAAATATTGAAAATAAATTTGCTGAAACCATCAGTATTATGATCTTTCATGTTTGCCTCTCCTTTAACAGTATGAGAACCAAAGCTTTGATTGGTTTCTTTTCTTAGGACAAGCTTAAAAATAAAATAAAATAACTGCTGCTCTAAAGGTACAGTTTAGGACAGGTCTTTCAAGTTGAACCAACAGAAGGTTAAGAAAAAAATACAAAAGAAAGGCGGACATTGTTTCCGATCTGTAGGTGGTTGCTGCGACTGCACCCTGGGAATCAGAACAACTGGTAAGCATGAAGCATCCATGGACCTGCCATGATGGTGATGACTTGCACAACTGTATCTCTTTTCTTCCTGAAAGCACACAGCTGTGTCTTTCAATGGTTTTTATTCCAGTGCAAAGCCTCTCATATATCAAGCAAATGGATGGTCAAAGGAAGTAGAATCATTCTTTGATGTAATAGAGCTTGCTGGCTCTGCCTCCCCAGTCCTGAACCAGTATGACTGCTGGAATGAAGCTGCGCTGCTGGGGACATCCTCCATGACCCATTCAAAGCCCTTGGGGTAGTAGATCCCTGTCCTTGGGTGTGGTACCCACAATGATGTTTGTGGAGACCTCGCTTCTGTAGGCTCCAGTCGCTTCACAAGGTTAGTCCTTTGCTTGTTCTTAACTTCCCTGCAAATGGCAATTTAATCACTTACTTCAAAGAACTGAAATGATGGTGCGTGTGCCAATACAAGCCTTTTGCAGTATAATATGAGATCAATCCTTGTTGTTCAGCCATACTTCAAGCTCATCAAGGCGGAAGCAACCAGAATGAACACCTATCTAATCACTGTTGGTTTGACATTGCAGGTTCAGAGTGGATCAAAGTTACCGGAGCAGAGCTGCCGATTTCGCAAGCGCATGGCGACCCATGAATGCAGGCTGGGGTGTTTATCAGGATGCACTGGTGGTTATCCTTGGTAGCAACCAGCTGATGCCAGTTCCTCCTTGTTTGGTACCTCCCTCATCCTCAAACCAGGTATTTATACACTAGCCGTAACCTTACAGACACAATGCCACCACCAACCACGTTCAGCAATGAAACATACACCGTACATTCATTGGATTATAGAGAATTGGACACTCTTAACATTCAGCAAAGCTAATGAGAAGGGTGGTTATTACTGGCCTACGGGTTTACATATGGTTTTGTTAATTGTTGCTAGCTTCTGATTGGGCAACTAAAATGATGGTTTTGAGCCTCTGATTGGACTCCTCTGGACAAAACACCGCCGGAACTGATTCTCCCAAAATCTGAAGACAATTTTGCCGAGGAGTGCAGTCTTGGATTGCAATGTTTTGCTACTTTGTGGAATCATGCGACTCACCACCAATGCTGTAGCTAGCATTATTAGTAAAGTGGAACCTTGGCCTTTTGAACAAAAGATGGAAGCAGGACACAATCATTAGAAAACTGCACAGTAATACACAAATTCCACTATGAAGGGTTGATAGCTGCAAATTGTTTTGTTATAAACTCATTCCTCACGCATATTTCAAGATACATATATCTCCATGGTGAAGTTTTTTTTTTTACTTTACTGGATGGCTGTCCCCATAATTTCTGTGGATGGTACTCGTTACCTGATCCATCTTGCCCCAAACATTCTACCTGCCACCGGTGGTCTGTTTCTTGTGCACAATAATGGAGATCATGGGATCTGATTCTCCCCTTCCAGAACGCATAGCTACGGTGTAAAACTAAAGACATAGCATTTTATCGCACCGTGGTTCTGTTTCTCAGGCCCTCCGGATTTGACAGTACAGTCATAGGAAGGGTGGCACTTTGATTTGTGAGAAAAAAAAAGGTAACAGGGAGGGAAAGGTATATCGGCATAGATAGGCGCTGCCTGCATAGGAGCTGTACTGGGACATGTTTGAGAGTGGAATAAAGCTGCTGATTTTGTTCTCATCGGCTTCGATTCGTCTGTTGGTTCCATTGCTTTTGGTAGAAGAGTACAAAGTCTTTCAGTGCTGGATGGTATGCTGCTATTCACATCAGGGACAAGCCTCTGAGATCTCAGTTGTTGCTTGACAAGGAATCTTGATCACTTCACAGATTATTGGCACTTGTTTTTTGCGGTTCCTATTCCAGGAGAAATTATGCTGGAATGTTTTGCTTGTTACTCCCTCTTGCTCAGAACAGTTTCCACTACCTGCAGAATTATGCACAAATTTCGTCTGGACATTGGAAGCCTGGAACATAATATGGCAAAAAACTTTTGGTGCCAAATTTTCACATAAAATTTTCATGTGGAATCCTAAATAGAGTAATCCATTGCACTATAAATCGACTACTTGTAAATGGGTGGGAAACATATTTTTTTGTTTTTTTTCAGGTTTATTATCTTAGTAATCAGGTTTCTGGATCGATGAAATCGAGGAACAGAAACGTGGTACATGATACGTTACTAAAACGGTTTTAACCCTACGGGATCGAGATTGTTACTACGTTCTCGTAACGGAACGAACGTTCCCAAAACAAGGAACGTGACCACATTCTCCAGTTTATTCTTTTTATTATTGTAAATAGTTACCCTTTTTATTATTGCATATAGTTACGTAGCTAATTTAGAAACTCAAATCCTCTTGAGTTCTGATATCATCAATAACATATTTAGGATTAGTTTTGCAACACTATTTTTCTAAAGGAATTTTATTTTCTTAAAGAACATTAGCTCATTTTTTTTGGGGGAAAATAAGAATCCCTTGTGAAAATAGAGTTACCAAACTAGCCTTTAGGTTTTTTTGGCATGTTTTTCCTATCTGTGTTTGACTCCCTTTGTGTTTGACTCTTCGGTTCCAAATTAGTCCATAAAGTGTCTCGTTGACACGGGGAAGGGAGCGCACTTATGGACTAGTTTGGGAGAAAAAAAAACATAGTGGATTAAATGAGCTAAAATTCCTTTATTATTTAAAATTGAACAAGAACGAGACTCTAGGACTTTTAATCTCTCCTGGTTTTATGGTCTCAAACTAGCCCTAAGGGTTGATTTAGTGACCTAGAAAATAGAGGTGATTTCCTTAGTCACTAAATCTCTCTATGGATCTCCTTTATTTCCCTGGTCACTAAATCAGCCTAAAAGCATCTTCAAGAGACTAACCAAATAATTCGTCAAGTTAAATTTTGGCTACTCAATAACAAAATAACTCTTGAACTAACTAGTTATTTAACTCGCTAAGCTATCTAAGAACATCTCCAAGAGACTCTTCATTTTTTGCTCTCTATTTGACTATCTATTTACGTTTTCATAAAGATTAGAGCATCTCCAAGAGACTAGTAAAATAGCTTGTCAAGCTAAATTTTAGCTACTAAATAGCAAAATAGCTCTCCAACAGGCTAGTCATTTAACTTGATAAGCTATCCGGCTCTCTAAATTGACTCCCTCGCTAGCTAAATTTGGCTAGCAAATTTCGCTAGCTAAGCTAACTTGCATGTTGGAGTGTCTGTTGGAATGAGATGTTATATTTAGAGTTTAATCTTTATAGAGTGACAAATAAAGAGTAAATAGAGGGTAAAAAATAAAGAGTCTTTTGGAGATGCTCTTACACTCTATATCTGCATTTTAGTCAAACAGATTATTTATCTAGTTTTGCTAGTCAGGTGGCTAGCCAAATTTAGCTAGTGAGAGAGCCAATTTAGAGAGCTAAATAGCTTGTGAGTCATATAGTTAGTCTGTTGGAGATTTATTTTGCTATCGAGTAGCCAAAATTTGGCTTGACGAGTTATTTAGCTAGTCTCTTGGAGATGCTCTAACTCTCCAAATTAGCTTCATCACTAGCTAAACTTAGTTAGCCACTCTAACTAGATGCTCTTTGTTACATGGTTTTCTACATGTTTAGATTTGAAGTTTTAAATAGAATACAAAAATAAATAATCCACTCAATAGCCGAACAGCGTAGCTTTGGAGACTACGATTCGCAGGCGTGCCCGGCGATACTGTTCATATCTGTAAGGGAAAAAAATCATACTGCCTGCAGAACTATCGTCAGTTCTGGTTTTCGTCTGGGTCTCCGAAATTCTGCAAACTGTATCTCAACTCAAAACCATTTAAATTACCTGATAATTTAATTTAAAATGTTTCGTAAACACCTGATAATAATAAGGTTTTTAAAGCATGAAGAATTTATCTAAACTTAAAAAATATTGAGCAAAAAATTAGAGATAACCTGGGACACGGAATGCAAATAAAATATTTGAGCTCGCGAAATTATATCGAAAGGATTCAAGAAATTAGATTTAGGTCTAGCCGTCTAGGCAAATGGAACAATATGCATAAAAATCTGAAAATTTTCTAAAACATTCGAACCAATGTCTAAACATGTTCTGAAGACTTCGCACGAAAGTATAAGATGCATGAATGGATTCGATATAATGTATATTGCATTTATGATATCTCATATGTTTTTGACGTGAAAAGTTTTAAAACGTTTACAGATTGATAAGAATGTTTTGGGATTTAAAGGTTCTTGTGCATAGTTTCCTTTTTCCTAGAGGTAAATCTAATTTGTAGAATAAATTCATGTGTATATCTAGTATATCTAGAATAAATTTCATTTGTAGAATAAATTTATTAGTGTTCAAAAATCTCTTGTTTTGGAAACTAAGAGGAATGAAATGCTATCTTCTGAGTTATCTGCTTGCCATGAAACTATATCTAGTTTAAAAAGTTTAAATGATGAACTAACTGTTAAGCTAGAGGAAGTTAGTAAAATAAATTCATGTGTAGAGCATGTTAGTGTTTATAATAGATGTAAGGACTTTGATGTTGATGCATGTAATGAACATCTTATTTCTATTACTAAGTTGAATGATGAAGTGACAAGTCTTAATGCTCAACTTAAGACTTGCAAAAATGATTTTGATAAATTAAAGTTTGCTAGGGATGCCTACACTGTTGGTAGACACCCCTCAATTAAGGATGGACTTGGTTTTCGAAGGGAAACCAAGAACTTAACAAGCCATAAGGCTCTCATTCTCAACAAGGAGAAAGGGAAGGCCCCTATGGCAAGTAGTCCTCAAAGGAACCATGCTTTTATTTATGATAGGAAAATTGCTAATCGTGCTCATTATAATAGGAGTTACGATCATGATGCTTTTAATTCACATGCTATGTTTGCCCCTAGTTCTACTTTTGTTCATGGTAGAAGTAGGCCTAGGATAAATCACGTTGTGCATCATGTGCCTAGAAAAATGTGTAATATACCTACTACTATTTTCCATGCTTGCAACACTTCTTTTGTACTTTCATGTAAGAATGAAAAAGTGGTTGCTAGGAACTTGGGAGCCAAATGCAAGGGAGACAAGACATGTATTTGGGTTCCAAAAATTATTGTGACTAACCTTGTAGGACCCAACAAGAGTTGGGTACCTAAAACCCAAGCTTAAATTCCTTGTAGGTTTATGCATCTGGGGGCTCAAGCTGGATTATCGACAGCGTATGCACAAACCACATGACGGGGGAGAATAAGATGTTCACCTCCTACGTCAAGAACAAAGATTCCCAGGATACGATCATCTTTGGAGATAGGAACCAAGGCAAGGTCAAAGGCTTGGGCAAGATAGCCATCACCAACGAGCACTCCATATTGAATGTATTTCTAGTAGAGTCGCTTGGATACAACCTTCTGTCTATAAGTCAATTGTGTCACATGGGTTACAATTGTCTTTTTACAAACATTGATGTATCTGCATTTAGAAGGAGTGATGGTTCATTAGCTTTTAAGGGTGTATTAGACGGCAAACTCTACTTAGTTGATTTTTCGAAAGAGGAGGCCGATCTAGATGCATGCTTAATAGCTAAGACTAGTATGGGCTGGCTGTGGCATCGCCGTCTAGCACATGTTGGGATGAAGAACCTTCATAAACTTCTAAAGGGAGAACATGTGTTAGGACTAACCAATGTCTGTTTATAGAAACATAGGCCTTGTGCAGCATGTCAGGCAGGGAAGCAGGTGGGAAGCACTCATCATAGCAAGAATGTGATGACAACATCAAGACCACTGGAGCTTCTTCACATGGACCTTTTTGGACCTGTTGCCTACCTTAGCATCGGGGGAAGTAAGTATGGTCTTGTAATTGTTGATGATTTTCCCGCTTCACTTGGGTGTTCTTTTTGCAGGATAAATCAGAAACCCAAGGGA
Source organism: Zea mays (assembly GCF_902167145.1). NCBI lineage: Eukaryota > Viridiplantae > Streptophyta > Magnoliopsida > Poales > Poaceae > Zea > Zea mays. The sequence continues at coordinate 136,476,097 of NC_050098.1, read as the reverse complement.
CCCTAAAGCACTTTCTAAGGAGGACTCAAAACAAATTTGAGCTCAAGGTGAAAAAGATAAGAAGCGACAACGGGTCCGAGTTCAAGAATCTGCAAGTGGAGGAGTATCTTGAGGAAGAAGGCGTCAAGCACGAGTTCTCCGCTCCCTACACACCACACCAAAACAGTGTGGTAGAGAGGAAGAACAGGATGCTTATCGACATGGCGAGAACGATGCTTGGAGAATTCAAGACGCCCGAGCGGTTTTGGTCGGAAGCTGTGAACACAGCTTGCCACGCCATAAACCGGCTCTACCTACATCACCTTCTCAAGAAGACCTCGTATGAACTCCTTACCGGTAACAAACCCAATGTTTCTTACTTTCGTGTATTTGGGAGCAAATGTTACATTCTGGTGAAGAAAGGTAGACATTCTAAATTTGCTCCCAAGGCAGTAGAAGGGTTTTTACTAGGGTATGACTCAAATACAAAGGCGTATAGAGTCTTCAACAAATCATCGGGTTTGGTTGAAGTCTCTAGCGACGTTGTATTTGATGAGACTAATGGCTCTCCAAGAGAGCAAGTTGATCTTGATGACATAGATGAAGATGATGTTCCGACGGCCGCAATGCGCACGATGGCGATAGGTGATGTGCGACCACAAGAATAACAAGAGCAAGATCAGCCATCTTCCTCCACAATGTTGCATCCTCCAACTCAAGACGGTGAACAGGTACCTCAAGAAGAGGGACATGATCAAGGGGGAGCACAGGAAGAACAAGTGATGGAGGAAGAAGCACCACGGGTCCCTCCAACTCAAGTCCGAGCGACGATCCAAAGAAATCACCCCGTCGATCAGATTCTGGGTGATATCAGCAAGGAAGTAACGACTCGCTCACGTTTAGCTAATTTTTGTGAGCATTACTCGTTTGTCTCTTCTATTGAGCCTTTTAGGGTAGAAGAGGCCTTGCAGGATCCAGACTGGGTGTTGGCCATGCAGGAAGAGCTCAACAACTTCAAGAGGAATGAAGTTTGGAGCCTGGTGCCACGTCCAAAGCAAAATGTTGTAGGAACCAAGTGGGTGTTCCACAACAAGCAAGACGAGCACGGGTGGTGACAAGAAACAAGGCTCGACGTACTTGTGGCAAAAGGTTATGCCCAAGTCGCAGGTTTGGATTTCGAGGAGACTTTTGCTCCTGTGGCTAGGCTAGAGTCTATTCGAATTTTATTAGCCTATGCCGTTCACCACTCTTTCAGGTTGTTTCAAATGGACGTAAAGAGCGCCTTCCTCAACGGGCCAATCAAGGAGGAGGTATACGTGGAACAACCCCCTAGCTTTGAGGATGACAGGTATCCCGACCACGTGTATAAGCTCTCTAAGGCGCTATATGGACTTAAGCAAGCCCCAAGAGCATGGTATGAATGCCTTAAAGATTTCTTAATTGCTAATGCCTTCAAGGTTGGGAAAGCCGATCCCACTCTTTTTACAAAGACTTGTGATGGTGATCTTTTTGTGTGCCAAATTTATGTCGATGACATAATATTTGCTTCTACTAACCAGAAGTCTTGTGAGGAGTTTAGCAGGGTGATGACACAAAAGTTCGAGATGTCGATGATGGGCGAGTTGACCTACTTCCTTGGGTTCCAAGTGAAGAAACTCAAGGACGACACCTTCCTCTCCCAAATGAAGTACACTCAAGATCTTCTCAAGAGGTTTGGGATGAAGGACGCCAAGCCCGCGAAGACACCGATGGGAATCGACGGGCATGTCGACCTCAACAAAGGAGGTAAGTCCGTTGATCAAAAGGCATACCGGTCTATGATAGGGTCATTACTTTATTTATGTGCTAGTAGACCGGACATTATGCTAAGTGTATGCATGTGTGCTAGATATCAATCCGACCCCAAGGAGTGTCACCTTGTGGCCGTTAAGCGAATTCTTAGATATTTAGTTTCTACGCCTTGCTTCGGGATCTAGTATCCAAAGGGGTCTACATTTGACTTGATTGGATACTCAGACTCCGATTATGCCGGGTGCAAGGTTGATAGGAAGAGCACATCGGGGAAGTGCCAATTTCTAGGAAGGTCCTTGGTGTCCTGGAGTTCTAAGAAACAAACATCTGTTGCCCAATCCACCACCGAGGCCGAGTATGTTGCCGCAGGACAGTGTTGCACGCAACTACTTTGGATGAAGCAAACCCTCTAGGACTTTGGCTACAATCTGAGCAAAGTCCCACTCCTATGTGACAATGAGAGTGTAATCCGTATGGCGGATAATCCTGTTGAACACAGCCGCACTAAGCACATAGACATCCGGCATCACTTTCTGAGGGACCACCAGCAAAAGGGAGATATCGAAGTGTACCATGTTAGCACCGAGAACCAGCTAGCCGATATCTTCACCAAGCCGTTGGATGAGAAAACCTTTTGCAGGTTGCGTAGTGAGCTAAATGTCTTAGTTCGCGTAACTTGGATCGATCTGTAGCATACATGTGTTCTATGTCTTTGATCATGTTACTTCATGCATTTATATGATTTGTTGCTTATTTATGGTGCGCAAGTTGTGCAAGGGATCCCTGGACCTCACAAGTCCATGTGTGAATGATGCACATATCTAGGGGGAGATGTGCTACAACTTGACCCTTTGAGACTAATATGTTTGTTTGAGTATACTTGATGTAGTCTCAAAGGTACATTGAAAGGGAAAGGTGAACTTGGACAATGAAAAGACTTCCACTGCACTCCGGTATTAGTGTACTCTCTTCCAAGTTCATACTTATGCTCTCATTGTCTTTTTGCTCTTAATTGACATTTTTGGTGAGGCAGTGGGGTTAAAGGGCAAAAAATGATCCCGTTTTGGTGCTTCATGCCAAAGGGGGAGAAATTAAGGCCAAAGCAAATGGATCAGCTACCACTTGTGAATTTTGAAAACAATAGAGTTAGAACTTTTGATTTGTCCAAAACACTCTTATTGCAAAATTTGGTCTCCTGTGGGGGAGAATATTGTTTATGGGAAAAGGGGGAGTTTTTGGCACTTGATCTATTTTACTCTTGGAGTATCTCTCTATTTTCCCAAACAAGTATGTTTGACTTAGAGATAGGAAAATGAATTTGATTTGCAAAAACAAACCAAGTGGTGGCAAAGAGCGATCCAAATATGACAAATTATAGTCAAAAACAATTTGGTCTTCAATTGCATTGATGTTGCACTTCTTTTGGTTGCTTTTGATTGTGTTGGCATAAATCACCAAAAAGTGGGAGATTGAAAGGGAAATGTGCCCTTGGGCAATTTCTATAATGTTTTGGTGATTAAGTTCCCAACACATTTAATTAAGTTCTAATGTGCCAAATAAAGTGAGAAGTGCAAATCAAGGAAAAAGGTATGTTTCTAGACTTGGTGAATTGTTTTGTGTACTAAAATGGTTATCCAAGTGCTAGAAATAGTGACTAAAGAAGAAAAGAAACAAATTGGAGAAGACTTGGTTGTGTGCAGCCAAACATCAACTCTGGTCAGGTGCACCGGACAGTGTCCGGTGCGCCAGGTTGGTCCGCGTGAACTCACCGCTCTCGGGATTCGACGGCGGTGTACGACTATAATTCACCTGACTGTCCGGTGAGCCAACGATCGCCAGCGCCAACGGTTGGCCGCGCAATCCACGGGCGACGCGTGGCCCGCAGCAACGGTCGGTTGGGCACACCGGATTGTCCGGTGTGCACCGGACATTGTCCGATGTGCCAACCGACCCCGAGGACCAACGGTCGGATGCACCAAAAAGGAAGGAAATCGCGCACCGGACAACTACAGTGACTGTCCGGTGGTGCACCGGACTGTCCGGTGCACCACCCGACAGAAGGCAAGTTTGTCCTTCCAAGTTGGCCTCCAACGGCTCCTAGCTGCCTTGGGGCTATAAAAGGGACCCCTAGGCGCATGGAGGAGTTACCCAAGCATTCTCTAAGTATTCTCAAGCATCCAGACTCCACTCTTGCGCATTCGCTTCATTGTGTTAGTGATTTGGGCTCCATTCGAGTTGTGCACTCCCTGAGTTGTCATTTGAGCTCAAGTCTTCACTTGTGTGCGTGGTTGTGCTGCATATTTGGGTCTTGTGTGTGTTGCTCTTCCCAACCTTACTCCGTGCTTTCTTTGTGATCAATATTGTAAGGGCGAGAGGCTCCAACTTGTGGAGATTCCTCGCAAACGGGAAGAAAACTATAAGGAAGAAAGTCGTGGTATTCAAGTCGATCATTGGATCACTTGAAAGGGGTTGAGTGCAACCCTAATCCATTGGGACGCCACATCGTGGAAGTAGGCAAGTGTTACTTGGCCGAACCACTGGATAAAATCGTGTGTCTCTTGTGATTGCTTTCTCTGTGATTGTTTTGTCCACAAGAACTCGCCTCTCAACTACTTAGTCGCACTAACACTTTTATAACTAAGTTCTGTGGCTATTTAGTGTTTAATTTTACAGGATCACCTATTCACCCCCTCTAGGTGCTCTCAACAGTGCATATTCTAGATCAGCAATGCGTTTCGAATCAGCTTTCTTTTCTTCTTCTAGTGTTGTAACTAATGAGCTCTCTTTAGAAAACTTAGCTAATTCAACATGGCTCCCATTCAGTTTGCCGACCAAGGAAAGCAGAATTTTATCTTTTTCAATAGCCTCATGCCGAAGGGTTATAACTTCGGAACGTAGATTTCCGAAGGCTATTCCAGTGCTTTCATCTTCGGCATCTTTCTGAGCTTTCAAGGCCTTACTCAGATTAAGCCCCTGGCAATAACAAAAGAAAATGTGTAAATAATATAGAAGAACACCCGAGAAATCATTAAAGATAAAAGAGAAGATCGAATACAAACCTTTAAATTATTATAGGCTAAGCAATCCGCATGATGATCTTTCGGTATTGTGGATAGTCCAAGCTCAAGCTTCGAAATAACCCATATTATCCATCATCTCGCAACAAACATCAATCTCTTTATTATCTGGGAGGCAGTACAGGTAATCATCTTTGTCGTTGCCCCCATAAACTAAAGAGCCTCGAGGATACCTTAGGTCTCTTGCATAATTTTGCACTTCGGCAATTTATTCTTTCGCCAGTTGTTTCCCCGAAGCATGGCGAATAATGTATTCAAGATTTTCAAGTGGCGCCATTTTGGGTGATGGCATTGCCATTTTCTTCGGTAGGCTCCCAGATTTCTCTTTTGATGGAATGGGCTCCGAAGGTCCAGCCTTGTCCAAATCGGAAGAAATATCTACAATAGCAGCCATCTTTGGTTGATCGGCCTTGTCCTTGGAGACCTTCGGTGGTGCAGGCGTCGCTACCTTCGAAGGCCTCAAAACAACTTCTAGTACATTGGCCATTCTCTTCCCCTTCTTAGGAGTTCCTACCGGGACAGATGTTGCCTTTGGCTACTCTTGTACCTTCGGTAGTTCTGGCATCTTCAGTTCCACGATAGTCTTAGACGATTCAGCAGATGATTTCTTGATTTCCTCTTTCTCTTGTCAAAAAATTCAAAAGGTTTAATAAGAATGCCAACGGGACTGTTTAAAGTTGTATTTAAAAAATAAAAATCATTACCTTCGAAGGTAAAACACTCACAATCTCAGTAACTGACAAAGCAGGCCGCTCTGCTGCCCTTTCCGTATAATATGACCTTGGCCGATGAGTCAGGATCTTTATTTTTTCTACTTCGACCCGCAGAAGAAGCTTTCAGTGCAATTTTTCTCTTTAGCCCCCTTTTTTGGGCAAGGAAACAATAATCAGGGTAAATGAACCCAATGGAATCAAAAACCCTGTTTAATCTTCTTCCTCGGGCACCAAAGGCGGCATTCATAGCTTTGTCCTTAGCCTTGGTGTAGGCCCCTAACAACTCATCACTTGTTGCTTCGATGGCATCAAGCCAATCGTCATCTGGATCACCAAATTGATTTCTGTAGCGATAAGTATACTTCAGATATACTAGACTATTTCTTCCAGCACTTTGACTCGTACCAGCCTCAGTATCCTTCGACATTTCTCACTTAGCAGCCAGGGGCCATACCTTGAAGGCTATGTGCTCCTGCACTAAGTCTCTAGTGCTGATGTAACCACACACAGCGTTAAACGCTACCAGGTAGGCTTGAGATTTTTCTGTGTTCACGATAACTGATCTCTTTAATCCAAAGTAGGATCGAACGGGCCACTGGATTAGATCCTTAACATCGCTTCTCTGGCTCAGGTCATTCTTCACATAAAACCACTACTTCATCCACGAGCCCAGCCGTTTCTTCTGAAAGGTTGGCACGGGATACCTGATGTTTGATCGATACACGAAGGTATAACATCCGAAGTTATTGTGATATTGCTCTTTTCCAGTGGCCTTCGCCCGGTAGGACAACTCATGGATATTGCAAAAGCAATCAACATCTGGTTCTAGTCCTTGGCTCCTTATTGCCTAGATGAAAATTCCAACTCTAATTAGAGCTTCAGGAGTAAATTGATGAAGAAATATTTCAAAGTTTTTAAGACCTCAACTAGCATCTTGTGCAAAGGAAAGTGTAGCCCAACTTTCATGAAGCTTCGAAAAATAACTACCTCATCTTTCTCAGGAAGAGGAATAGTGTTTTCACCTCCGATTCTCACTATAGATACATCATGAAAATACCTACCCTTCATGGTTTCAACATGCCCTTTCTTCATGGTCGATTTCCTAAAGACCACATGGCTTGGCCTCCACGGCCGATCTTCGGCATCGTCATTACCACTATCAACATCAAAATCCTCGCTGTCTCTAGAATCTTCAGATAGCCCAGCCAAAATCTCATCAGTTATTTTTTCAACGTTGGTCTTTTTCATAGCTTCATAAAACCCAGCCAATGTGGTGTCTTCACTCCTCTTATCTTCGACCATCTCAACTTAAATCAAAGAAACAACCAAAGCTAAAAAGCAAATGCAATCACAATGGTTCAGAAAAAACAGCAACGCAAGTCGGTGGCACAACAAATGTTTTATCATGACCCTCATATTTATATACAGAAAACCACTGCAAGGTGGCCCCCACGACTCTGAAAGTTTCGCTATTCTAGCGAAGGAAAGGTGTTTTTTGGACCTTCGGCATAAGGCCTTCGTTCGTTCCGCAATCTGAGTTCGTTACGAAGAAACAAACTAATACTGTGAGGGGGCTACTGTTGGGGGGCTTCGTCTTTTGAAGGTCCTCAAAAACACGTTTAACCATTGGTTATCAACATGTTGCCAAGTATTGCAGGAGCTTCATCACTGGAACACCTTTAATACAGGACGATGAAGGGGCGACGAAGCTAGCTTCGTCATAGCACACAGGGAGACAATGCAAGGAGAAAGGGTCATCCTGAATGCTGAAAGCAAAAGACAATGTTGCCCTTTTATTGTTTGTAAATCCCGTGTGTAATATTTGTGGATGTAAATGTCATTTCGTACGAAGATGTACGATTCCCTATAAATAGACGAACAATACCCTGCATAAAGTACCTTTGGAAGGGACAGGCAATTGTTGTGTGTAACCTTTTCTCTAGAGCACCTTTGTTCTAACTCATTCTGTAGAACCGAAGGTACGATTGTAAATTCATTATACGAAAGAGGAGAAATATGATATTAATACATCTAAGATGAGTCATTATGTTGATATTCTTTTACATTCTTTACTTATTTATACGATCAAGTCATGACTTATTCGATTAAGCCATAACCTCCGTCTTCGAAGGAGTTATCTTGAAGAGATAACTGCTTACGGATGAAGGTTGATTACCTTTTTAACATTTTGTTGCCTTGTTTTTGATCATGCATAGCAATCAAGAACAAGTGAACAACAATATTTACAGAACTAGAGGGGTGCACCGCATACCTTGGTCTAGGCATAATAGGCACAATTGAATCACACATGATTATCAATTGAAAGAATTTAACCACTGCCTAGTCGAACCATAGCAAGATATGCCTTATGAAGAAAAACACATTGACATCAAACTAGGCATGCTACACACCAGGTTATCATCAAAACATATACCAATTCAAATGCAATATGAGCATGATCAATGGAACTAGAAAATACTCAAAGAATTGTATAGTTCCATTCTCCATAACTTTGCCTTTTACCTGAATATGAGGTTCATTCTTAAGGTAGTATGACTTTTGAGCACCTATTGATTGAATGCTCCATTGATAGTTCCACTTTTTGCTTGTCCATGCAACTCGTCCTCTAATAACACTTGTCACAGCTCATGGGAGTGCATTAGTGAAAGTAGCCTAGAGGGGGGGGGGTGAATAGGCTACACCTAAAAATTTTCACTAAAAACTTCGAGATAGGTTAAATTAAAGTTGCACAGGTGCAAACTGGTTCAGTCGATTTTAATTACAACTGAACAAGTTTGAACGTGCTCAACTTAAATTAGATAATCTGTTAAACAAATATGAAGTAGTGAAGAATATAGCTAAAGACTTGCTCTACACAAAATCTACTCGAGTGAATAATATGTGCCAACCAATGAATTTAAAGCGCTTTACAAGAACACACAAGAACACACAATATAACCCGAGGTTCGGCAACCACCACAAAGGTGTCCTACTCCTCGTTGAGGAACCCACAAAGGGCCGGGTCTTTTCCAACCCTAATCCTCCACAAGCCGACCACAAAGGTCAAGGCAATCTCTTCTCAAATCAGCTCAAAGAGCGGGTGATACAAACTTCTTGGGGTCGTCCACAAATTTGGAGACTCCCAAGCAACCTCTAACCGTCAAGGAACACGAGGTTCCAAGAGTAACAAATCCGCACAAGGTTAAGTTTGCAACGAGCTCAAGAACAAAGAGAATGGGAGAATCGAGATGAAATTGACAGCGTGTTCGATCGAGTTCACCTCACACCAAGGGTTCTTCAAATGATTGAAGGAGATGCGATTGCGGGTGTGAAAGGTGAAATGAATGCGGTCAACCAAGAATTCGTGGGAGAGGCAGAAGTAAATGAGAGAGAGAGTGTGAGGGGGTATATAAAGGATCCCCCAAAAGCTGACAGCCGTTGGGAGAAAAGAAGTAAAAACCGGTTGAACCGGTTTTCAGACCGGTTGAACCGGTTTCTACCAGGGGGATCCCGGTCCACTGAGCTACTCAGCCGGAGACTCAACCGGTTTCAAAACTGGCTGAGTAAGGAAAAATTTCAGCTCAACCGGTTTTCAAAAAATATCTGCAGCGACTTTACTGACAGCTCTGACTGTCAGACAGGTCAGAGCAGAGATGGCAGGTGAACAGTCCCAAAACCGGTTGAACCGGTTTTAGGACCGGTTGAACCGGTTTTCAGGGCTGAAACCAAATTTTGAGTATTTTGAAGAGAACAAAAGTGGAGTCTTTGTGGGAAGTAAAATTTGTTTTTCTCAAGGGCATTCATGATCTAGAAAAATGTTCTCCAAGATGTTTTCAAAGGATTTTGAACTTGGCTCATTGCACAACTTACTTAACCGTCGCAGATTCCTCTTAATTGCACGATGATTTCTATGACTCAAGAATTATAAATTTAGCACCACCGTTGTTTCTAAGCACTTGGAGCACGCCATTTGATGTGGAATTTTAAATCCGCTATGCTTTCTACTTTTATGCTCGTAAGATCTGTGCTTCTCCTGTCTGTAGAATTACTGTGTACATGCTAGGAGCAAACTTGTTAGAATCTCAGTTTGTTTTGTCATTAATCACCAAAACCTTTAATTAGGGTTGATTGCACTTACAATCTCCCCCTTTTTGGTGATTGATGCCAAAACAAACTGGAGTAGAAATAAAAATTAAAAGTTACAAGTACTTGCGAGATAAAATCCTTTGTGTATGTGTAGCTCCCCCTAAATATGTGCATGAGTTTTGTGATATTATCATTGACTTGATATGTCAATTTGCAACATATTTAGAGAGAGAGAACAATTAACACCATACACAAAACAATGAGGAATGAAACATAATTAGATAGAAAGAGTAAAAATTACACATTCAAGCTCATTATTGCATAGCATATGATATGAAAAATTCTACTGCTATTACAATAATGAGAACTCATCTCATCACATCATAAAAATGTTTATGGCTTTAGAGCCATGCATGCATCATACGATAGACCAAATAGTTATTACAAACCGATTGTTCATTACAAAAATAAAAAGTACTGCCAGTCTAATAAACCTTCTCCCCCTTTTTGGCAACAAGAACCAAAAAGAGAGAGAGAGACTCCAATCCAAGGATCACCAGTTGGGAGGAGGCTGATGAGGAGCAAAGAGGTGGTGCGCCAGGTGAGAGGCAAAGTGTTCTTCCCCAGACTGATCTGGGGGAGGAGCACTGCCAGAAGGATCCTGGGGCGGAGGGTGAGAGGATGATTGGCCCGGATCCCCGTGATACGGAGGCGAGACAAACTGCTCACGATCATCAAAATAAGCTTCTTCTTCGTCGACGTCGTCTGCTGTCATAAAAGGCACCCCGTATGCCTGCTGGTACCACTCGTTGATCTCCGGGGGAGGAGGATGGAGAGGCACGTCAGGCGACCGGGGGGCGAAGGGAGTACCCAAAGAGGAAGCTTGACGACGAAGGTTGTCGTCAGTCTCCCGCTGTCGTCTTGCCACCTCATGGACATCCGCAGCATTGTTCCGGCACATGGAGAAAAATGCCGCAAACCCGTGGGCCAAGCGGGCACCCATCCCTCGGCCACGACCTCGACCACGACCACGTGGCGTGGGAGATCCACGACCAGGGGAGGGACGCAAGGCACCGGCAGCAGCAGCAGGACCAGCAGACGGACCCGCAGATGTATGAGCACGAGAGCTAGAGGGGGCTTTCCTTAGGCGCCCTACTGGATTGTTGGGATCAATCCAGAAAGGGGTATAGGATTGATGTCTTGTACCTTTGTCAAATTTAAACTGGGTCACAACCTCAATCATCTTCATGATAAACAGAGCATGAAGACATCCCTTCAATGGAAAGCAGGCAGCATGAATGATTTCCTGCCAAATCATATCAAATACATTTATACTCTCTGAGCTGCTGGGTTTCATGAATGAGAGCAAGACCTTGCTCTCTCCAAGAATGTTCATCTGATTACCCCCTTTTGGAATGAGGGTCATCCTGCAGAGGGAGTTGATGTATCGATAATACTTATGCATGTTTGTAGACTCCCAATACTTCCCAGACTCAGAGAGATGAAGATCTTTGGCTTCATCTCTAGTAGGCTGGCGGAAATCATGTATCTTGATCTTGTCGCCAGAGATATCATTGTCAGAAAAACCAAGAATGTGAGCAAACCGACGGTAGCTCACCTTATACCAACTACCTTCAATGTAGAAGTTCAGATAAGGATAGTTGTATGGACTCTCCTCGTCAGCTGGCTTGATCCACAAAGTTGAGTAGAATTGGGCAATAACTTCATCATTCCAATCATATTGGAATGTCATGATACTCTTCATCTTTTTCCTTTCATAGGCCCTCAATGCCTGTGTCATCTCTGGGTCCCCAATGGCCTCACAACCTTCCCAGTTTATATAGCGTTGAAGCAGAATAGGTTGATGCTTCTTGGGGAGGATCACAGAATTATAAAAGTCCACATGATGAAGCGGCCAAAAGCGGTTTCCATCAATCCTGGCATCGCGAATGCGCAATGCAGGATTCTGGAAACGGAGATCCTGAAGGAGAGTAGAACCTCCACTGGCAGTGAAATCAGTTACTGGCTCATTGCCAGCACGCCGAGCCTCCGCCCGGTGGAGGACCAACCCACGAATCACAGGGGCGTGGGCCGGGGGAAGATCAATTTCATCATCCTTCCCACCTTCATCATCACTCGTAGCCGCCCACGCCTGCGGATTTGTTGCGGGTCGGGACCGACCGGAAGGATTCTGGGTTGTCCGTCCGCGAGCTCCTTGAGACCCGGAGGCCTCAGCACCTTGCATGACATTTCCGCTTCCTCGCCCACGCTTGGATCTAGAGCGTGGGGGAGTATCTCCATGTATTTCTTGGTCATCAGAGGAGTCGGATTCAACCACGGACGAGTTCCTCCGACGCACCATTCTAAAAAATAGAACCTATGATGAGCAAGGATCAAACACGTTTGAGTAGAGACGCATAAGATATTGAGCATGCACTTCAACCGTTCATATGAGCGTTTCAACTACAACGAACAATATCAAATCGCTAAACTCTAACAATGTTCATGACAAATGAAGATAATCTAAGTGTTGCAAGCACTTAAACTAAAATGTACCCAACGAATGATACAGTAGATAATCAAGAACGCGTAGGATCGAGTAAAAAGAAATGAAATAGGGCAATACCTCGATCCGGAGATTTAGTCAAGAAATCCCAACGAGATTGAGGAAGATGATGGAGAACGCCGGGATGAACGGATCTCCAACAAATCTTCCAAAGATGAGAGGGCACAAGTGGGTTTTAGGAGTGGAGAAGGTGTGAAGGAGAGAGAGAAAGAAGAGTGGGCGTCGGCGGCTGGAAAGTGAGACTGAGAAGAAGAAAAGAGGGGAGAGGGAGAGAAATAAGGGGGGAGTCGGCCGGTCAGAACACAGAAAACCGGTTCAACCGGTTCTAAAACCGGTTCAACCGGTTTCTGGTCAAACTGCGCAGTAAAAACGCGCAGAAAAAGGTGTTGACTGCGCGAAATTTCTGGCAGTCTGACAGCGCAGACTGCGAAACTGACAGCGCAGACTGCGGTGCAGTCTGACGGCGCGGATGCGGAGGAGGTCAAAACCGGTTCAACCGGTTTTTATACCGGTTCAACCGGTTTCCACCAGGGGAAAACCGGTTGAGTGGCCTACTCAGCCGGTTTACTCAACCAGTTTCCAGATATTGCCCAGAAGGGCTATAATAGCACTTAGCAAATATGACATGAATGATTTTAATGATAAAAATGTTATTTCTCATTTCATATTGCTCAAACAATCAATTTACATCCATCAAATTTGATCAAAATTTTAGTTATTAAGACACGTTTCGAGAATCCAAGATATTTAGCTCACTCCTAAGAAAACAAAACCTAGTCTCATCAAGGGGTTTTGTGAAGATATCGGCTAGTTGATTTTCGGTGCTCACATGAAACAATTCGATATCTCCTTTGGCTTCGTGGTCTCTCAAGAAATGGTGTCTGATGTCAATATGTTTAGTTCTAGAGTGTTGCACCGGATTGTTTGCAAGTTTTATGGCACTTTCATTGTCACACAAAAGTGGAATTTTGTTAAACTCACAACCAAAATCTCTAAGGGTTTGCTTCATCCATAACAACTGTGCACAACATGCCCCAGCTGCTATGTACTCAGCTTCTGCAGTGGAAAGTGCAACGCAATTTTGTTTCTTGGAACTCCATGACACTAAGGACCGCCCAAGGAATTGGCAAGTCCCAGTAGTGCTTTTTCGATCTACTTTGCAATCGGCATAATCTGAGTCAGAGTAGCCAAGCAAATCAAAAAGGGAGCCTTTGGGATACCATAATCCTAGGTTTTGGGTGTGGACTAAGTATCTTAGAATTCTCTTAACGGCTACAAGATGGCAATCTTTAGGGTTTGCTTGAAAACGTGCACACATGCAAACACTCAGCATTATATCAGGTCTAGGTGCACATAAGTAAAGCAGTGATCCTATCATTGATCTACATAATTTTTGATCTATAGGTTTACCTTCCTCATTTAGATCGAGATGTCCATTTGATGACATTGGAGTCTTGGCGTGTTTTGCTTTTTCCATGCCAAACTTCTTGAGCATATCTTGTGTATATTTGGTTTGGCATAGAAAAGTACCTTCCTTGAGCTGTTTGACTTGAAATCCCAGGAAGTATTTAAGCTCGCCCATCATAGACATCTCAAACCTGTTCGTCATTACTTTGCTAAACTCTTCACAAAATTTTTCATTAGTACTACCAAATATAATGTCATCAACATATATTTGGCACACAAATAATTCATTGTCAACTTTGCGAGTAAATAATGTAGAGTCAGCTTTTCCTATTGTAAACCCATTCTTAATTAAAAAATCTTTAAGACACTCATACCAAGCTCTAGGGGCTTGTTTAAGCCCGTAGAGTGCCTTGTGAAGTAGATAAACATGATTTGGCTTCTTTGAATCTTCAAAACCCGGTGGTTGGTCCACGTATACCCTCTCTTGTAGTGGTCCATTTAGAAATGCGCTCTTGACATCCATTTGATATAGCTTGAAATCATGGTTAGTAGCATAGGCAATTAATATTCTAATTGATTCTAACCTTGCTACCGGCGCATATGTTTCACCAAAATCAAGTCCTTCCACTTGAGTGTAGCCTTGGGCAACCAACCGTGCTTTGTTTCTTGTAACCACGCCATGTTCATCTTGTTTGTTCCTAAAGACCCATTTAGTCCCAATCACATTTTGTTTGGGTCTTTGGACTAAGGACCAGACTTCATTCCGGGTGAAGTTGTTCAACTCCTCTTGCATGGCAATTATCCAATTCGGATCACCCAATGCTTCTTCAACCTTAAGTGGCTCAAGAGAGGAAACAAACGAGTAAAATTCACAAAAATTAGCTAAACGAGATCGAGTTGTTACCCCTCTCCTGATGCTACCCAGGATGTTGTCCACCGGATGATCCCTTTGAATTGTATGATGGACTCTAGGATGAGGCACTGATGGTTGTCTTTGTATTTGCTCCTCCTCATCATTCACTTGATCAAGAGGCACTTCACCATCAACACTTTTGTGTTCATCTTCTACCACAGTTGGCATCCTTTGATGATTTTCTTCATGGCTTGGATGACTTGAGGTTGATGGGTTTGCTTGGGTGGAGACTTTGTCACTCACCACCTTTGCACCCACATCAACAACCTCATTGGTCATCCAGAAAGTTCCTTCTTCATCATCCTTTTCTTGAGGTCTCACTTCACCTATTGCAAGTTTCTTTATGGCCTCACAAGGTAGTTCTTCATTTCCTGCAGTGTCATTAGAAACATGCCCTTGCGAGCCATTAGACTCATCAAATGTCACGTCTATCGCTATTTCAACAAGACCGGTGGTATTGTTGAAAACACGATATCCATGCGCATTTGATGCATAACCAAGCAAGAAGCCCTCGTCCACTCTAGGAGCAAACTTTGAGCTCTTGACTTTATTGTTAAGAATAAAACACTTACAACCAAATACTCTAAAATAATCAACTTTAGGTTTGTTACCAGTGAGAAGCTCATAAGCAGTCTTTTTGTAGATCTTGTGAAGATAGAGACGGTTGATTGCATGACAGGCGGTGTTGACCGCCTCTGCCCAAAAGTTGTCAGGTGTCTTGTACTCATCCAACATGGTTCTAGCTGCTTCAATTAAAGTTCGGTTCTTTCTTTCCACTACACCATTTTGTTGTGGAGTGTAAGGAACCGAGAACTCATGTTTGATTCCTTCATCGCCTAGGAATTCTTCGACACCTGTGTTCTTGAATTCCGTCCCATTATTACTTCTCACTTTCTTGATTTTGAGCTCAAACTCATTTTGAGCTCTTCTCATGAATTTCTTCAATATTTCTTGAGTTTCACCTTTATCACTCAAAAAGAAAACCCAGGTGAATCGAGAAAAATCATCAACAATGACTAAACCATACTTACTACCACCAATGCTAATGTAAGCCACAGGTCCGAAGAGGTCCATGTGAAGGAGCTCCAATGGCCTCTTTGTTGTGACCACATTCTTTGATTGATGTGGGACTCCATGTTGCTTTCCTGCTTGGCATGCGCCACAAACCCTATCTTTCTCAAATACAACATTTGTTAGTCCAATGATGTGATTATCCTTTTGAAGTTTGGCCAAATTTCTCATACCGACATGGGCTAGCCGGCGATGCCATAGCCAACCCTTGTCGGACTTTGCCACTAAACAAGTCTCAGGCGTTACTTTACTTGTTGTGAAATCAACAAGATAAAGTTTGCCCTTCAAGCGACCCGTAAAGGCAACTGAGGAGTCCTCCCTTCTAAGGATCTTCACATCCACATCAGAGAATAAACAATTATAACCCATTCCACAAAGTTGTGAAACAGACAACAAATTATAGCTTAAAGAATCTACCAATAAAACATTTGAAAGTGATTGTTGGTCAGAGATAGAAATTTTACCAATACCAATAACCTTACTCTTGCCACTATCTCCAAACACAATTTCTTGTGCTTCTTGAGTTAGTTGCAATGAATGAAACATGTCTTCCTCCCCGGTCATGTGATTTGTACATCCACTGTCAAGCACCCAACTTGACCCACCAGAGGAGTAGACCTGCAAAACAAGTTTAGGCTATGCTTTTAGGTACCCAAATTGAATCGGGTCCTACAGTGTTAGTTATAGCCTTGGGTACCCACACACTGAAAGGGAAATGTGCCTTTGGGCCATTTCTAAGTATTTTGGTGATTGAGTGCAAACACAAGTGCTTAAATGTGGATTTATGCCCATGGATGAACAAAGTGCAAATCATGAGTAAAGGTATGTTTCTAAGCCTTAGTACATTGGTTTTGTGTACTAATATACTTGTCTAAGTGTTAGAAACAGAAAGTAGAAGAAAAGAAGAAAGGTGCAAAGACTTGGCTGTGTACAGCCAAGACTCAGCTTGGTCTGGCACACCGGACTGTCCGGTGGTGCACCGGACAGTGTCCGGTGCGCCAGACTGACTCGGCGCGAAGTAGCCGCTCTCGGGAATTCGCCGACGGCGTACGGCTAAAATTCACCGGACTGTCCGGTGTGCACCGGACTGTCCGGTGAGCCAACGGTCGGCCGCGGAATCTGCGCGTGACACGTGGCCGGGCCAACGGTCGAAAGGGGGCACCGGACTGTTCGGTGTGCACCGGACATGTCCGGTGCGCCAACGGCTCCCAGATCTGCAACGGTCGGCTGCGCCGTTTAAGGAAAGAAATCGGGCACCGGACAGTGTCCGGTGTGCACCGGACTGTCCGGTGCGCCCGACGACAGAAGGCAAGGATGGCCTTCCAGATTTGTTCTCAACGGCTCCTAGCTGCCTTGGGGCTATAAAAGGGACCCCTAGGCGCATGGAGGATAAAACCAAGCATTCCTACAACATTCCTAAGCACCAAGACATCGATCTCGCGCATTCGTTTCATTGTGATAGCATATAGAGCTCTTGTGGAGTTGTGAACTCTTTGAGTTGTGTTGTGAGCTTTTGTTGCTACTTGTGTGCGTGTTGTTGCTCTGATCTTTTGAAGTCTTGTGTGTGTTGCTCATTCCCCCCTTGCTCTGTGTTTCTTTGTGAACTTCAACTGTAAGGGCGAGAGGCTCCAAGTTGTGGAGATTCCTCGCAAACGGGATTGAGAAAAAGCAAGCAAAACACCGTGGTATTCAAGTGGGTCTTTGGACCGCTTGAGAGGGGTTGATTGCAACCCTCGTCCGTTGGGACGCCACAACGTGGAGTAGGCAAGTTTTGTACTTGGCCGAACCACGGGATAACCACCGTGTCATCTCTGTGATTGATTTCTTATGGTTATTGTGTTTTGGTTCCTCTCTAGCCACTTGGCGATTATTGTGCTAACGATTAACCAAGTTTTTTTTGTAGCTATAAGTTTAAGTTTTACAGGATCACCTATTCACCCCCCCTCTAGGTGCTCTCAATTGGTATCAGGGCCGTTCTCTTCAAGAAAGGGACTAACCGCCCGAAGAGATGGATCCTAAGGGGAAGGGAATCGTGATCAACGATAAGGAGAAGGAGTCCTTCGTCAACGAGCCCAAAGATGACAAGCCTACCGACTCCGGCTCGGGCCATAGACAGAAGGAAGGGAAGAAGAAGAAGACAAGGCACATCAAGGAGATCGTCTACTACGACGACAGCGACGAATCTTCCTCTTCCCAAAAGGACAACGACGACAACGACTATGACAAACAAAAGACGGTTAACTCAAACTTTTCTTTTGATTATTCGCGCATTCCTCATAGCTCAAATGCTCATTTGCTCCCCATTCCACTTGGCAAGCCTCCTCACTTTGATGGAGAGGACTACGGATTTTGGAGTCACAAAATGCGTACTCACCTATTTTCTCTCCATCCAAGCATTTGGGAGATTGTGGAAAGTGGAATGAAATTTGATAGCTCGGATAGCCCTTCGTTTATTAATGAACAGATCCATAAAAATGCACAAGCTACTACTGTATTGCTAGCCTCTTTGTGCAGGGACGAGTATCACAAGGTGAGTGGCTTGGACAATGCCAAGCAGATTTGGGACACCCTCAAGATCTCTCATGAGGGGAATGATGTCACCTTACTCACCAAGATGGAGTTGGTGGGCGAGCTCGGACGATTCGCGATGATAAGGGGCGAGGAGCCGACACAAACATACAACCGGCTCAAGATCCTTATCAACAAAATAAGGAGCTACGGAAGCACGCGATGGACGGATCACGACGTCGTCCGCCTAATGCTAAGGTCATTTACCGTTCTTGATCCTCACTTGGTGAACAATATTCGTGAAAATCCTAGGTACATCAAGATGTCGCCCGAAGAAATTCTTGGAAAATTTGTAAGCGGGCGAATGATGATCAAGGAGGCAAGGTACGTGGACGACGCGTTGAATGGCCCAATCCATGAGCCTCAACCCATTGCTCTCAAGGCAACAAGGAGCAAGGAGGCGCTACCCAGCAAGGTGGCGCAAATTGAGGCGGCCGGTCTTAATGATGAAGAAATGGCCCTCATCATCAAAAGATTCAAGACGACACTAAAGGGTCGCAAGGGACAGCCAAGCAAGACTAAGACCAAGGGAAAGCGATCATGCTTCAAATGCGATAAGCTTGGTCATTTTATTGCTAACTGTCCCGACAATGATAGTGACCAGGAACACGGGAGCAAGAGGGAAAAGAAGAAGCATTACAAGAAGGCCAAGGGCGAGGCACATATCGGAAAGGAGTGGGATTCGGATTGCTCCTCCTCCGACTCCGACAATGAAGGACTCGCCGCCACTGCCTTCAACAAGTCATCCCTCTTCCCCAACGAGCGTCACACATGCCTTATGGCAAGGGAGAAGAAGGTATGTAATCAAAACAATGTCACTTATGATTCTTCCAGTGATGATGAGTCTAGTGATGATGAAATAGATTACTCTAGTTTGTTCAAGGGATTGGATAGAACTAAAGTAGATAAAATCAATGAATTGATTGATGCCTTGAATGAAAAAGATAGACTCTTAGAAAAACAAGAGGACCTTTTGTATGAAGAGCATGACAAATTTGTAGAGGCACAAAAATCTTATGCTTTAGAAGTTAAAAGAAATGAAGTGCTTTCTAGTGAACTATCTTCTTGTCATGAAACCATTGCTACTTTAAAGAGTGTTAATGATGACTTAAATGCTAAACTAGAAGTAGCTAGTAAATCTAATTCTTGTGTAGAACATGTTGAGATTTGCACTAGGTGTAAAGATTTCGATGTTGATGCTTGTAGTGATCATTTAGTTTCAATTTCCAAATTAACTGAGGAATTGGCTAGTCTTAATGCCCAACTTAAGACTAGTAAGAATGAATTTGATAAACTAAAATTTGCAAGGGATGCCTACACGATCGGTAGACACCCCTCAATTAAGGATGGACTTGGCTTCAAGAGGGAAGCCAAGAACTTAACAAGCCATAAGGCTCCCATTCCCGCTAAGGAGAAAGGGAAGGCCCCTATGGCTACTAGTGCTAAAAAGAACCATGCCTTTTTGTATCATGATAGGAGACAAACTAGAAATGCTTATAGGAGTTATAATGCGTACGATGATTTTTCTCATGCTATGTTTGCTTCTAGTTCTTCATATGTGCATGATAGAAATGTTGGTAGAAGGGATGTTGTTCATAATATGCCTAGGAGAAATGTTGTTAATATTCCTAGGAAAGTTAATGAGCCTTCTACAATATATCTTGCTTTGAATGCTTCCTTTGCAATTTGTAGAAAGGATAGAAAGGTAATTGCTAGGAAGTTAGGGGCAAAATGCAAGGGTGATAAAACTTGCATTTGGGTCCCTAAGGAAATTGTGACTAACCTTATAGGACCCAACAAGAGTTGGGTACCTAAGTCCCAAGCCTAAATTTGCCTTGCAGGTTTATGCATCCGGGGGTTCAAGCTGGATTATTGATAGCGGATGCACAAACCATATGACGGGGGAGAAGAAGATGTTCACCTCCTACGTCAAGAATAAGGATTCCCAAGATTCAATTATATTCGGTGATGGGAATCAAGGCAAGGTAAAAGGGTTAGGCAAAATTGCAATTTCTAATGAGCACTCTATCTCTAATGTGTTTTTAGTAGAGTCTCTTGGATATAATTTGCTATCTGTTAGTCAATTATGCAACATGGGGTATAACTGTCTATTTACAAATGTAGATGTGTCTGTCTTTAGAAGAAGTGATGGTTCACTAGCTTTTAAGGGTGTATTAGACGGCAAACTTTATTTAGTTGATTTTGCAAAAGAAGAAGCCGGTCTAGATGCATGCTTAATAGCTAAGACTAGCATGGGCTGGCTGTGGCATCACCGCTTAGCACATGTGGGGATGAAGAACCTTCACAAGCTTCTAAAGGGAGAACACGTGATAGGTTTAACTAACGTACAATTCGAAAAAGATAGACCTTGTGCAGCTTGTCAAGCAGGTAAACAAGTGGGAGGAGCACATCACAGCAAGAATGTGATGACCACCTCAAGACCGCTGGAGCTGCTGCACATGGACCTCTTCGGACCCGTCGCCTATCTGAGCATAGGAGGAAGTAAGTATGGTCTAGTTATTGTTGATGACTTTTCCCGCTTCACTTGGGTGTTCTTTTTGCAGGATAAGTCTGAAACCCAAGGGACCCTCAAGCGCTTCCTCAGGAGAGCTCAAAATGAGTTTGAGCTCAAGGTGAAGAAGATAAGGAGCGACAACGGGCGCGAGTTCAAGAACCTTCAAGTGGAGGAGTTCCTTGAAGAGGAAGGGATCAAGCACGAGTTCTCCGCTCCCTACACACCACAGCAAAATGGTGTGGTAGAGAGGAAGAACAGGACGCTCATCGATATGGCGAG
The DNA here is from genome assembly GCF_902167145.1 of Zea mays. Classification (NCBI taxonomy): domain Eukaryota; kingdom Viridiplantae; phylum Streptophyta; class Magnoliopsida; order Poales; family Poaceae; genus Zea; species Zea mays. The sequence continues at coordinate 136,455,132 of NC_050098.1, read as the reverse complement.
GACGATGCTAGGAGAGTTCAAGACCCCCGAGTGCTTTTGGACGGAAGCCGTGAACACGACTTGCCACACCATCAACAGGGTCTACCTTCATCGCCTCCTCAAGAAGACGTCGTATGAGCTACTAACCGGTAACAAACCCAATGTATCCTACTTTCGTGTATTTGGGAGCAAGTGCTACATTCTAGTGAAGAAGGGTAGAAATTCTAAGTTTGCTCCCAAAGCTGTAGAAGGGTTTTTGTTAGGTTATGACTCAAATACAAAGGCGTATAGAGTCTTCAACAAATCATCGGGTTTGGTTGAAGTCTCTAGCGACGTTGTATTTGATGAGACTAATGGCTCTCCAAGAGAGCAAGTTGTTGATTGTGATGATGTAGATGAAGAAGATGTTCCGACGGCCGCTATACGAACCATGGCGATTGGAGAAGTGCGGCCACAGGAACAAGATGAACGAGATCAACCTTCTTCCTCAACTATGATGAATCCCCCAACTCAAGACGATAAACAGGTTCATCAACAGGAGGCGTGTGATCAAGGGGGAGCACAAGATGATCATGTGATGGAGGAAGAAGCGGAACCGGCACCTCCAACCCAAGTTCGAGCGATGATTCAAAGGGATCATCCCGTCGACCAAATTCTGGGTGACATTAGCAAGGGAGTAACTACTCGGTCTCGATTAGTTAATTTTTGTGAACATTACTCCTTTGTCTCTTCTATTGATCCTTTCAGAGTAGAAGAGGCCTTGCTAGATCCGGACTGGGTGTTGGCCATGCAAGAGGAGCTCAACAATTTCAAGAGGAATGAAGTTTGGACGCTGGTGCCTCGTCCTAAGCAAAATGTTGTGGGAACCAAGTGGGTGTTCCGCAACAAACAAGACGAGCACGGAGTGGTGACAAGGAACAAGGCTCGACTTGTGGCAAAAGGTTATGCCCAAGTCGCAGGTTTGGACTTTGAGGAGACGTTTGCTCCTGTGGCTAGGCTAGAATCAATTCGTATCTTGCTAGCATATGCCGCTCACCATTCTTTCAGGTTGTTCCAAATGGATGTGAAGAGCGCTTTCCTCAACGGGCCGATAAAGGAGGAGGTGTACGTAGAGCAACCCCCTGGCTTCGAGGATGAACGGTACCCCGACCACGTGTGTAAGCTCTCTAAGGCGCTCTATGGACTTAAGCAAGCCCCAAGAGCATGGTATGAATGCCTTAGAGATTTCTTAATTGCTAATGCTTTCAAGGTTGGGAAAGCCGATCCAACTCTTTTCACTAAGACATGTAATGGTGATTTGTTTGTGTGCCAAATTTATGTCGATGACATAATATTTGGTTCTACTAATAAAAAGTCTTGTGAAGAGTTTAGCAGGGTGATGACACAGAAATTCGAAATGTCAATGATGGGAGAGTTGAACTACTTCCTTGGGTTCCAAGTGAAGCAACTCAAGGACGGCACCTTCATCTCCCAAACGAAGTACACGCAAGATCTGCTAAAGCGGTTTGGGATGAAGGACGCCAAGCCCGCAAAGACTCCGATGGGAACCGACGGACACACCGACCTCAACAAAGGAGGTAAGTCCGTTGATCAAAAAGCATACCGGTCAATTATAGGGTCTTTACTTTATTTATGTGCTAGTAGACCGGATATTATGCTTAGCGTATGCATGTGTGCTAGATTTCAATCCGATCCTAAGGAGTGTCACCTAGTGGCGGTGAAGCGAATTCTTAGATATTTAGTTGCTACGCCTTGCTTCGGGCTCTGGTATCCAAAGGGGTCTACCTGTGACTTGATTGGATATTCAGACTCCGACTATGCTGGATGTAAGGTCGATAGGAAGAGTACATCGGGGACGTGCCAATTCTTAGGAAGGTCCCTGGTGTCATGGAACTCTAAGAAACAAACCTCCGTTGCCCTATCCACCGCTGAGGCCGAGTATGTTGCCGCAGGACAGTGTTGCGCGCAACTACTTTGGATGAGGCAAACCCTCAGGGACTTTGGCTACAATCTGAGCAAAGTCCCACTCCTATGTGATAATGAGAGTGCTATCCGCATGGCGGAAAATCCTGTTGAGCACAGCCGCACATAGACATCCGGCATCACTTTTTGAGAGACCACCAGCAAAAGGGGGATATCGAAGTGTTTCATGTTAGCACCGAGAACCAGCTAGCCGATATCTTTACCAAGCCTCTAGATGAGAAGACCTTTTGCAGGCTGCGTAGTGAGCTAAATGTCTTAGATTCGCGGAACTTGGATTGAATTGTAGCATACATATGGTTATGCCTTTGATCATGTTCATTCCGCATTTTGTTGCTTATTATGGTGCTCAAGTTGTACAAACACTCCCTGGACCTCACAAGTCCATTGCAAAGTGATGCACCTGTTTAGGGGGAGATGTGTTACAACTTGACCCTTTGAGACTAACCATATGCTTGAGTTTGCTTGATTTAGTCTCGAAGGAGAATTAAAAGGGAAAAGGTGGACTTGGACCATGAAAGACTTCCACTGCACTCCGATGAGAGGGTAACTTATTCCAAGTTCATCTCATGAACTCTTATTGCCATTTGCTCTTAATTGAAGATTTTGGTGAGGCAATGGGGTTATAGGGCCAAGATTGATCCCGTTTTGGTGTTTGATGCCAAAGGGGGAGAAAATAAAGGCCAAAAGCAATAAATGGATCAGCTACCACTTGAGAAATTTTGAAAATAGTGAAATAGAGATTTTTGTTTTGTCAAAACTCTTGCATTGTCTCTTTTGTCAAAAGTTGGCTTCTTGTGGGGAGAAGTAGTAATTATGAGAAAAAAGGGGGAGTTTTTGAAATCTTCGATCAATCTCTTTTGGAATGACTCTCTTTATGCTTCAACATGTGTGTTTGACTTAGAGATAGAGATTTGAGTTTGATTTGCAAAAACAAACCAAGTGGTGGCAAAGGATGATCCATATATGCCGAAAATGAATCAAAATAAATTTGAGTTCTATTTGAAGTAATATTGCACTTGTTCTAGTTGCTTTATGTTGTGTTGGCATAAATCACCAAAAAGGGGGAGATTGAAAGGGAAATGTGCCTTTGGGCCATTTCTAAGTATTTTGGTGATTGAGTGCAAACACAAGTGCTTAAATGTGGATTTATGCCCATGGATGAACAAAGTGCAAATCATGAGTAAAGGTATGTTTCTAAGCCTTAGTACATTGGTTTTGTGTACTAATATACTTGTCTAAGTGTTAGAAACAGAAAGTAGAAGAAAAGAAGAAAGGTGCAAAGACTTGGCTGTGTACAGCCAAGACTCAGCTTGGTCTGGCACACCGGACTGTCCGGTGGTGCACCGGACAGTGTCCGGTGCGCCAGACTGACTCGGCGCGAAGTAGCCGCTCTCGGGAATTCGCCGACGGCGTACGACTAAAATTCACCGGACTGTCCGGTGTGCACCGGACTGTCCGGTGAGCCAACGGTCGGTCGGGCCAACGGTCGGCCACGGAATCTGCGCGTGACACGTGGCCGGGCCAACGGTCGAAAGGGGGCACCGGACTGTCCGGTGTGCACCGGACATGTCCGGTGCGCCAACGGCTCCCAGATCTGCAACGGTCGGCTGCGCCGTTTAAGGAAAGAAATCGGGCACCGGACAGTGTCCGGTGTGCACCGGACTGTCCGGTGCGCCCGACGACAGAAGGCAAGGATGGCCTTCCAGATTTGTTCTCAACGGCTCCTAGCTGCCTTGGGGCTATAAAAGGGACCCCTAGGCGCATGGAGGATAAAACCAAGCATTCCTACAACATTCCTAAGCACCAAGACATCGATCTCGCGCATTCGTTTCATTGTGATAGCATATAGAGCTCTTGTGGAGTTGTGAACTCTTTGAGTTGTGTTGCGAGCTCTTGTTGCTACTTGTGTGCATGTTGTTGCTCTGATCTTTTGAAGTCTTGTGTGCGTTGCTCATTCCCCCCTTGCTCTGTGTTTCTTTGTGAACTTCAACTGTAAGGGCGAGAGGCTCCAAGTTGTGGAGATTCCTCGCAAACGGGATTGAGAAAAAGCAAGCAAAACACCGTGGTATTCAAGTGGGTCTTTGGACCGCTTGAGAGGGGTTGATTGCAACCCTCGTCCGTTGGGACGCCACAACGTGGAGTAGGCAAGTTTTGTACTTGGCCGAACCACGGGATAACCACCGTGTCATCTCTGTGATTGATTTCTTATGGTTATTGTGTTTTGGTTCCTCTCTAGCCACTTGGCGATTATTGTGCTAACGATTAACCAAGTTTTTTTTGTAGCTATAAGTTTAAGTTTTACAGGATCACCTATTCACCCCCCCTCTAGGTGCTCTCACACACTTCTTTTCATGACTTTTCTTTTAGTGTAGGCACCCACATATTTGACAACCAATTTCCCTAAATCCCAAGTCAACATATAATCACAAAGATAAGAATGAGAAATGGGAGCATTAAATTGTTGTCCACTTGAGGATCCCACTTCCTTCATCTTACTCTTTGTGGAACTCAAGTTTACCTTTACTTGAGGTGACTTGTCATTTGAGGAGTGAATCCTCCCCAAGGCATCATATAGGGTGGTTCCCTCTATGAACTTGGGGGATCTCCACCCCTTATGCACTGTGCTAGGGTTTTCCTTGGATGAGTTGAACCCAAGCCCCCTTCTTCCATTGTTGGGCTTTAGGGACTTGTACTTGGGTTCAACTTTCTTTAACCCATCATTGCTAGAGCATCTTTTCAAAATTCCTTTGACCTTCACCTGTGGGCTATTCTTCCTTGCATGGTTAGTTAGACAACAAGAAGCATGATATTTGGCACAATGTTTGCAAGAATTATCATTTGAGGAGATAGACTTAGATTCAATTACTAAAGATGAGGCATTGATGTTCTTGCAATTTTCAAGTTGCACTTGAAGTTCTTGATTTTGAACATTCAAGCTTAACATGCTTGTTTCAAGTGCATTCTTTTCATTTGCAAGATTAGCTATAGAGGTTTTCATATTAATTACTTCTTTATCTTTATTCTCTATAGTTATCTTGACTAAAGAGACTTCCTTAGTCAAGACATCTAGCATTTCATCTTTATTGTGAACCAACTCTTGAAGCTCTAGGTTTCTTTCCTTTTCAAGGATAAGCAAGTATTCTTGAGCATCAAGAGTTGCTTTTCTTTTATCTAGCTTCTCCATTAATTTGGTGATAACATTGTACCCATTCAAGCCAAATTCTTTAATCATTTTATTTTTCATGGCAATTTGTTCATCATCATCATCATTTGGAAAATCATTACTAAATAAGCTTACCTTATCTCCCTTTGCCATGAGGCAAGTTGGAGTGTAGGAGTCGTCTTGTAGGTTGGTGAAGAGTTGCGTGCTTGATGTAGATTGGATGGCCACATTTGCCACCACTTCCTCTTCCTCGGAGCTAGAACTCTCTTCATCGGAGTTCCATTCTTCACCAATATGGGCTTGACCATATTTCTTCTTCTTGAAGTATCCCTTGGTCTTGCCTCCCTTTTTAAACTTGTCCTTCTTGTATTCCTTCTTGGCTTCTTGTTCCTTCTTGTTAGGACAATCCGCTATGAAATGACCGGTTTGGCCACATTCATAGCATGCCCTCTTCTTTCCTTTCCTTTGGAACTTGTCATTCTTCCTTACAAATTTCTTGAATGTTTTGATGAACATAACTATGTCTTCATCACTTGAGCTATCTTCATCACTTGAGGTCTCGACCACTTTCTTTGCTTTGTGGTCTTTGTTCTTCTTGGGGTTGTCTTGTTCATTTGTGATCAAGGCATGAGAGTCTCTTGTCTTGATGGGGGCTTCTTCGGACTCGTGTTGTTGAATTTTTGCAAATAATTGATGAGGCGTCATATCCTCATAGTCATCACGATCCCTTATCATCCTTGCAAGACTCTTATCCTTTTCTTTATAAGCTCTCATGAATAATCTTGTGATCTTGGAGTCACTCCAATCTTCACTCCCAAGTACTCTTATTTTGTTGACCAACACCATCAACCGATCAAAGAGTGATTGAAACGACTCACCCTTTGTCCAATCATATCTTGCAAGCTCACTTTCCAAAGCTTCAACTCTATGTCTCTTAGCTTTGGGATCTCCTTCATGTGACATTTTAAGAATATTCCAAATGTCACGGGCATCTTCTCTTCCTTGAACTTTCCGGTATTCTTCCGGACAAAGACTTCCTTTAATTATGCTTACTGCTTGAGCATTGCGATGAACCTCTTGCATCATTTCCGGAGTCATCTCTTCTCCTTGGGCGGGCTTATACATACCTACATTAACAATCTCCCAAAGACTAGGATGCACACCGATTAAATGCGACTTCATCTTGTCGGCCCACTCGTCATAGTTCAACTCACTAAGAGTTGGTAACTTTCCAAGTGGGGCGGAAGAGAAGTTGGGAATATAATTTCTAGAGTAATCGAATTGAACTTTGCTAAATTCGTTACCTTTGCTTTTGGTAGATGATCCTTCGGTGTTGAGACTTACCTTGCTCAATACCTTAGACACCAAAAGATCCACTAGATCGTCATTGTAATCAAATGTTCCCTTACCTTTATCTTCTTCGGCCTTTCTTCTTGACTCTTCTTCTTCGGCCTTTTTCTTAGCATCTTCCTCTTTCATTTTGAGGAACATTCTCTCGGCAATCTTCATGGCGAGGTCGAGGACCTTGGGGTCCACTTCCTCACCGGAAGATGTGATGGGGATTTCCTCGAGGAGAGGTTCCACATGGTCCCGTTGTGTAGACATGATCGTTTCCTCACGCGGTTAAGCGTAAAATGAGGTACAAAGCTTTGATACCAATTGAAAGTAGCCTAGAGGGGGGTGAATAGGCTACACATGAAAATTTTCACTAAAAACTTTGAGATAGGTTAAATTAAAGTTGCACTGGTGCAAACCGGTTCAGTCGATTTTAATTACAACTGAACAAGTTTGAACCTGCTCAACTTAAATTAGATAATCTGTTAAACAAATACGAAGTAGTGAAGAATATAGCTAAAGACTTGCTCTACACAAAATCTACTCGAGTGAATAATATGTGCCAACCAATGAATTTAAAGCGCTTGACAAGAACACACAACAACACGCAATATAACCCGAGGTTCGGCAACCACCACAAAGGTGTCCTACTCCTCGTTGAGGAACCCACAAAGGGCCGGGTCTTTTCCAACCCTAATCCTCCACAAGCCGACCACAAAGGTCAAGGCAATCTCTTCTCAAATCAGGTCAAAGAGCGGGTGATACAAACTTCTTGGGGCCGTCCACAAATTTGGAGATTCCCAAGCAACCTCTAACCGTCAAGGAACACGAGGTTCCAAGAGTAACAAATCCGCACAAGGTTAAGTTTGCAACGAGCTCAAGAACAAAGAGAATGGGAGAATCGAGATGAAATTGACAGCGTGTTCGATCGAGTTCACCTCACACCAAGGGTCCTTCAAATGATTGAAGGAGATGCGATTGCAGGTATGAAAGGTGAAATGAATGCGGTCAGCCAAGAATTCGTGGGAGAGGCAGAAGTAAATGAGAGAGAGAGTGTGAGGGGGTATATAAAGGATCCCCCAAAAGCTGGCAGCCGTTGGGAGAAAAGAAGTAAAAACCGGTTGAACCGGTTTTCAGACCGGTTGAACCGGTTTCTACCAGGGGGATCCCGGTCCACTGAGCTACTCAGCCGGAGACTCAACCGGTTTCAAAACCGGATGAGTAAGGAAAAATTTCGGCTCAACCGGTTTTCAAAAAATATCTGCAGCGACTTTACTTACAGCTCAGACTGTCAGACAGGTCAGAGCAGAGATGGCAGGTGAACAGTCCCAAAACCGGTTGAACCGGTTTTAGGACCGGTTGAACCAGTTTTCAGGGCTGAAACCAAATTTTGAGTATTTTGAAGAGAACAAAAGTGGAGTCTTTGTGGGAAGTAAAATTTGTTTTTCTCAAGGGCATTCATGATCTAGAAAAATGTTCTCCAAGATGTTTTCAAATGATTTTAAACTTGGCTCATTGCACAACTTACTTAACCGTCGCGGATTCCTCTTAATTGCACGGCGATTTCTATGACTCAAGAATTATAAATTTAGCATCGCCGTTGTTTCTAAGCACTTGGAGCACGCCATTTGATGTGGAATTTTAAATCCGCTGTGCTTTCTACTTTTATGCTCGTAAGATCTGTGCTTCTCCTGTCTGTAGAATTACTGTGTACATGCTAGGAGCAAACTTGTTAGAATCTCAATTTGTTTTGTCATTAATCACCAAAACCTTTAATTAGGGTTGATTGCACTTACAATTAGAAACACAAGTAATGATTTCTTGTTTTGGTAACCATAGATTACCAAGAAAATAAATCACATAAATATGAACTAGACATTAATATCATGCTTGCACATAGGTCAGAAATGCATAATTACCAAAAGTAGGATAACATGATTTATTCAATACAACATAGATTTAGTCATATATCAACATAAGAAAGCAAGACATGGCAGATAGATAAACCACTTGAAAAGATACCAATTGATAGATCAAGGGTTAAATCTAAAAGCACACAGCCATGACTAAAACAAGCATGATTATCCAACTGACAGAAATGGATTGCTAGAATACCATTTGAATGACTTTATAGATAGCATGAACAACCTCATATTCATACAGGCTCCAAGGACAAGCAAAGAAACATATAACAACTCAAGATCATCAAGAATTTCCTTTGCAACTACTCAAAGCACAAGGAGAATACCAATTGAATATAATGCACTTAAGACACAGAGTTACGGTCCTTCCACGTTGTAGGTTCTTTTCTTGATTCATCATTGAGTCATTTACTCCTATAGCTCAATTTAACTCGAGATGAATATGAGATTAGTAATGCACAACAATTCAACCTTGGGTCAATGGATAAACAAAGAAATTCATAGCTTAAGTATAATGTCGGAATTTGTCATCTTAAGCAATTCAAAGGTCTCTAGTTGATCTCCGAGAACCTACATGATCTAGTTGGCACATTTTGGTACCCATCTAGAGATGGGCCCGTACAAATTAGCAAAAAGTGCTAGGTCTATGTCTAGGTGAACCAATCATGGATCTGGCACAAGTGTAATATTTGGGTCTCCTATGCGAATAAGAATGGAATGAATTTATTGGCTTAGAAATTTTACCCATAGTACAAACCTTGTGTAGACGACCTTGCTCACCACACTTGTAGTAGAAGCGTCGCTTAGCCTGATATGACGCTTGCTGTTCATTCTTTGTCTTGGTGAGAGCAATCGTGGGGGATGCACGTCCTTGATTCTTGATGAGAGGATATGACATGATCACATGATTCTTCTTGTTGTATGTGGAGCACCTCCTCCCTTCATCCTCAGTGTCCATGTGTGGGCATGAAGCAATAAAGTGACCCAACTCCTTGCATTTGAAACATCTCTTTTTTCTCTCCTCTTTTTGCTCTTGGAGGACATAGAAAGGTCATTAGTGCAAACAACATTGATACTTGATTTTTCACCTTTTTCCTTGTTCTTGTTGTTTGCTTCTCTCATTGCCTTAGGAACTCGCTTCTTGTGGAGGTTGACGCGTGCTACGGTTTCTCCCTTCTCAAGCTTCTTCACCATGTGTCCGTGGATATCTTAAGGAGGTTGAGCAAGGCGTCTTCTCCTCAGTTGTTTGGCTTTCTTGTTCCTATTAATCTTCCCTACATGCTTTTTCTCAATCGATGATTGGCTTTCCTTGGAACAACCGGGGTTAGCACATGACAATATATTATCTAGATTCACACATGTGAAAGAATGAGGTTTACCGTAATTTAAGCTAGTGTTGGGGACTTGTTCTCAAATGCTATGAATTAAGAACAAGGCAACATAAAATGTTAAATGATATTATCCTTCGTCCGTGAAGCATTATTCCTTTGAGGATAATGGGTCTTGGACGAAGGTTGATAAGAGTCTTATTACGAAGTTGAACCTTCGTAATAAACTTCCAATAAACATTGTAAGATAATACAAAATAAAAGATATAAGATGGATAAATGTCTCACAGATACATCAAATCATATTTATTTAACATATTGAATCATTAAATACCAATAATACCTATGCCTTGACAAAGGTTGTATTCCGAGAGATGCGATTGCAAATACCAGAATCTGTGAACAGTAACGGAATACTGTTCACTATTTATAGGCACAGGACGCAGCCTGTGAGGAATTACAAGTATGCCCCTTATAAAAACTTACAACATTGACTCAGACCTTTATGGGCTAAAAGGTCATTCTATCTTTAAGTCGGTTTGCAATGCCGAAGCTTTACGAAGAGGAGCCTTCGGCTATCTTGTATAAACAGCTTCGTCCGAGGATCACTTCTTTCTATAAGACCTTCGGCGATGAAGCATAGACCCAACAGTAGCCCCTTTCGCGGTGCTAGATCGTTTTTCGTAACGAGCTTGATCCGTGAAAAAAGTTTCTTAAGCTTCGGAGCGCCGAAGGTCTCAAAAAACACCTTCCCTGAGCTCGTTGTCGAGAAACGATTCGATTTCCCTGCGCACAGCGGCCCCACCTTGCCGAGTTACTGTTCGGTCACTGCGGTCCACCGTACAGCGAGTGCGAGCGGGTGTCCGCCTGGTGTAAAACTCCTGGCGCTTCGCCTTCTTACCTGCGGCACTATATAAACAGACGAGTAGGTGTGAAGTTACCACAGCATTTACTGCTATTTGTGCTGTTTTGCTGCCAAAATTTTTAACCATCGCCGAAGCTTGTTTGTCAGATTTGAACGAAGCTCCATCTTGAAACCTGCTTCGGAGAAAAAAGTATTAAAGTTTTACAAGTTCATAGTTAAATGGCCAGAGTCCGCTCCACCGCCAGGGTTGAACGTGAGGGGAACGAAACTGGGGCTTCGGAGACTGCTCCCATCTCCGAAGCTATGCAACGATCCGGACTAGTGGTTCCTGAAGAGATCCCTAGTGAAGATGCAGAACAAGCAAAACAAACAGTTGCTGAAGTGGAAGAAGAAGTTATTGAAGAAACTGATCCCGAGGATGATTATCGTTTTGCCATGCCGAGCAAACCCAGCCACTTGGACTTTGGAAAATCTACCGTTTCAAAGGCTGATCTCTCCAAAATGGTAAAATCAGGCTTTTTTAATGAGGATCAGAAGAAGCTGTTACGCTTCGGGGGAGAAGAGACTACTCCGAAGCCGGAAAAAGATGAGATTGTCATTTTTAAGAGCTTTTTAAAGGCCGGATTAAGATTTCCCCTTCATGGGATTATTGCAGAGGTGCTGAAGAAATTTGGTATCTATTTTCACCAACTGACCCCTAACGCTATCGTTAGGCTCAGTGTTTATATCTGGGCACTCCGAAGCCAAACAGTGGAACCGTTTGCGGACAGCTTTTGCCGGGTTCACGAGCTGCATTACCAGACGAAGGCTAGAAAAGATGGATTGCATGACAATTTTGGCTGCTACAATTTTGCTTATCGGAAAACTACGAAGTTTCCTGTAATCAGCTATCGGAGTAAATGGGCAGCGGGGTGGAAATCCGAGTGGTTTTATGTCAAGGTTAATGATGACAAGGAGAAGCTCGTGCAAAGTCCACTCGAACTAACCTTCGGAGAAACCCGGCCTCTCTGCCACATGTTACCAGAGGGTCCAACTCAAAAAGCAATGCTTGAATTCAAAATAATTGCAGAGAATATTAGTACAAGGGACCTGGTCCAGGAATTCTTGGCCTTCAAGGTTTTTCCTAGTGTAAAAGAGTGGGAAATGCCGAAGCTGAAGGGGGAGAAGAAAAAAGGTGAACTTGTACGTTTGCCTTACTACTTCAAATTTAAAAAATATTTTAAAACTCCTTGCCAAGAGTGGCTGGATACAATTGAAGTGATGTGCAACGAGATACTTGGTAATTATTCGAAAAAAGAAGATCAATTGATGACCGCAGCCTTCGGCACCCGTCCGAAACGAAGGCTAAATCGAGTATTGGACGCCTTGGGTTTCGAATACCCAGACTATGAAGATCTGAACAAAAGTGCCGGAGGGCAAAAAAGGAAAAGGGCGACTGAAGCCTTAGATGAAGGTGAAAAAGAGCCAGTAAAGAAGAAAATTTCAAAGAAAAAGAAACCTTCTTCTCCGAAGCAACAAATATCCGAAGCAGAAGAAACCCCCGCATCACCTTCTGCTGCTGCTGTTGAAGAAATTCTGAAGGTAATGACTGAATCCTTACCTGCGAAGCTAAGTCCACTGGGTCTTCAACTGACTAAGTTTTTTCAGAAGGACAAGGAGCCTGAGAAATTGAGGAAAACAATCAAAGGAAAGAAAAAAAGAATCATTACCGTGACAGAGGTAATTGACAAAACGCCGCCAAGAGCTTCGGCCCAAAAAACACAAGCAGTAGCAGAGGGGGCAGATATTGAAATTGCACCTTCGGAGGCCGCAGCCGCCGAAGTTACCTCAGCTGAAGATTTGAATTTAGATAGCACAATTGAACATATTGACCAAATGCTGCTAGACATGGCTGCAGAGGAAGCTGCCACTGCTGCCGAAGAAGCTGTGACCGCAGCGTCAAAGAAAGGAAAAGAAATTGCTGATGAAGCTTCGGAAAACGAAGTCTTTGCGTTCAAAAACTTAGTTGGAGAACATCTAACAAAAGCTGAAATAGAAGAGCTTAAAGAGTATGCCCAATCCTGTGGATATAAACCTGGGGCACTCCTCTTCGGAGGCGTTGATGATGAGAAATTAGAGTGTATTCGGGACCAAACAGGGGCCAAAGTCATCAGCACTCTGTCCAGGAGTATTGGATTCCCGAAGCTAGAAACAGATATCAGCCGCTACCGACGACAACATGTCGTTGGTAGTTTATTTTTTTCCAACTTCAAGGTGAATGACTTGTCCCTTAACTTTTATTGCTTCTAATAAAAACATGTCTGACGAAGGTTGTGTCTATGTAGAGTATGCTATTGAGCAAAGCTTTGCAAATGCAGCAAGATCTTGAAGATAAAAAGCATGAAGTTATAATTGGAAATTTGGAAAACAAAATAAAAGAGCAATCAGATGCTTTTGAGAAAAAGAACTTTGAGCTCCAGGCAGCCGAAGGTTTACTGGCGGAAGCTGAAGCAAAAATATCAGAACTGAACACGAAGCTTCTCCGCCAGTCTGAGCAGTTCGAACAAGAAAAACAAGATCTCAATGCAAAACTTGAAGCCGAAGCTCAGCAAAATTCGGATTTGAGAAAACTACTGACAAATCTTCAAGAAAAATGCCTTGAATTTAGCAATAAGTGTATTCAGCGACTAAGGAAGATTTTTCACTCAGTTGGAGCCAGCAGCGAAAAATTTACCCCCTCAGCTGAAGATCTACCAAAAACCTTCGAACATATTGAGGGGGAGATTGACGAGCTCGACGAAGTCATAGCTGGGCATGGCGACTTTTGTGCCTGGGTGGCTTCTCGAGGGACTGCTGCAGCATTCCTGAAGGCTGGCTGTGATCATGGGAAAATTGTCAACAGGCCAAATTTCACTTTGTCACCATCAATCCTGGATGACATCCCTGATGTCGCCCGAAGCATCTCAAATCGATTCATAAAAATGATATGGACAAAAGGTGGTCGAGAGAAGGCTGGAGACGAAGCTCGAAGCCACCTTGATCCAGTAAGAAATCATACCTTGTGCTTACCTTTTTCCTGTAAACTTGATTTTGACTTCCAACGACCTTATTCGTGTAGAATGATGAAGCCGAAGCTGATGACCAAAGATAATGCCGAAGCCGAAGCTCCTTGGAGATTTAGATAGTAGACTGCGGACAGTACTTAAAAAACTTTTGAGATAACTTTTGTGAATGTAAACAAAACTCGTTTTTAAAGTATGCTGTTCATACCTTGTAATATATCCTTAACCTTTCACTGATGTATGTGGAATGCTTTGATGTGGACGAAATTTCCTTTTTTGAGCCGAAGGCGAAAAAACACCTTCCCTTCTTTTCGTACGCAATGAAGCATAGAAAACAACATTTTCCTTTTTTCCGAAGCTCTTCTTCATGGAAAACAACATTTTTCCTTTCTTTTTTCTCTTCTTGCCGAAGCAACCATTTTATGCGATGAAAATGATTATCCTACATATGCCTAGATGAATGTTTATGAATGCAAATGCTATGATGTAATGTGATGTGCAAATGAATGGCCAAACACGTATCCGAAGCCATATTCATAATCATTAGTTTCTTAAAAACAATCACACCTCAGCTCTGCATTCCCTTAGGAACGACTTTGGAGCTTCTTCGCCTTTACTTTTGGCGGAATCAGCGTTGACTTTTCGCTGTAAGCTCTGCATTCCCTTAGGAACGTCTTTGGAGCTTCTTCGCCTTTACTTTTGGCGGAATCAGCGTTGACTTTTCGCTGTAAGCTCTGCATTCCCTTAGGAACGTCTTTGGAGCTTCTTCGTTTTTACTTTTTGGGCACTCGATGGTGCACTCTCAGCTTTTACATTTACATTGTTTGGGGGATTTTGCTCTTATAAGACTAAAAAAAAGGAGATTACATATACTGGCCCCATTAAAAACCTTTCTCCCCCTTTGGAAAGGAAAAGGGTGCCATGAAAAGAAAAATAAAAATATGAAAAATTACATCGAATTATACATAATATCGCCGAAGCTCATCCGCATTCCAAGATCTAGGAATGTCATTGCCGTCCATATCTTTTAATCTGTATGAACCGGGCCTTGACGAAGATGCTACTAAGAAAGGCCCGTCCCATTTCAACTGCAATTTGCCCACTGTTTCCGGGTTGGCTACCCTCCGAAGCACCAAATGCCGTGGCTCAATATTTTTTAGCCGAACCTTTCTATCCCGCCATTTGACTGTTTCAGCTTGATATTTGTTAATATTCTCCACGGCTTGCAGTCTGATCCCTTCTAAAGCATCTTTTTCTATAGAATAAGCAGCTTCGGAGTCTGATTCTGCCGAAGCTAGTATCCTTATTGATCCGGCTTTAGCTTCTTCTGGAGTTATTGCTTCGTCACCGAATAACAACTTGAATGGAGTGAAGCCTGTAGATCTTGATGTTGTCGTGTTGTGGCTCCACACCACTTTGGTTAGCTGATCTGGCCATTTTCCTCTAGGTTGATTGAAGATTAGCTTCATTATTCCTGTCATTATAATGCCGTTGGCTCTTTCAATGAGTCCATTTGACTCCGGGTGCCTGACTGATGCGAAATGGATCTTCGTACCAATTTGGTCACAGAAATCCCTGAAAGCTTCGGAGTCAAACTGTGTTCCATTGTCCACAGTGATAGCCTTTGGCACCCCAAAACGACAAACAATATTCTGCCAGAAAAATTTTTGGATGGTAGCCGAAGTTATTGTGGCTAAAGGCTTCGCTTCAATCCATTTAGAAAAATATTCCACAGCTACCACAACATATCTCAGGTTCCCTTGGGCTGGTGGTAACGGACCTAACAAGTCAAGGCCCCACCTTTGCAATGGCCAAGTGGGTTGTATGAGCTGTGTCAAGGACGAAGGTTGTTTTTGATCTCTTGCACATTTCTGACAACCTTCGCACTTTTGAACCAATTCTGCTGCATCCGAAGCTGCCTTCGGCCAATAAAACCCTTGACGGAAAATTTTTCCGAGTAACGGCCTAGATCCAATGTGAGATCCACATAGGCCTGCATGTATTTCTTTCATTAACTCTATACCTTCGGTTCTGGATAAGCATTTGAGCAGCGGAGCACAAACTCCATGTTTATACAACTCCCCTTCTATCATGACATATGGGCGAGCTCTTGCTTCTATCCTCTTGTTATAAGCTTCGTCATCTGAAAGAAAGTTACCCTGAAGATAAGAGATGATCTCGGTTCTCCAATCTTCGCTAAAAACAGGAGATATATTAAGAACTGCTCTTTCAAGAAGTTCCACCGAAGGTGCTTTTATTGTTTCGAAAAATACATCCGAAGGTAAAGGCAGCCCTTGTGCTGCTGACTTAGCTAGCAAATCAGCATGCTCATTTTGTCCTCTAGGGATATTTTTGACAGAAAACCCTTCGAAGGAAGCTTCAACTCTTCGAACCATATCCAGATATTTTTCAAGCTTCGGATCCTTAGCCTTGCAACTTTTGTCAATATGACCCGAAACAATCTGGGAATCAGTTTTAAGTATGGCTCTTCTGATTCCCATTGCTTTTAACTTTCGAAGACCTAGAATCAATGCTTCGTACTCAGCAATGTTGTTTGTGCAATTAAAATCAAGCTTTGCTGCATAACAAGTTTTGACTTTGGAAGGTGAAACCAACACAGCAGCCGCTCCTGCTCCGAAGGTTCCCCAAGATCCATCACAAAACACTGTCCAGGCTTCGTTGTCTTTATTTGTTTCCTCCTCCTGAGCCCCTGGCGTCCAATCAGCAATAAAGTCTGCTAGTGCCTGTGACTGAATCGAAGATCTATGAACATATTCAATACAAAATTCATTGAGCTCTGCAGCCCATTTTCCAATCCTTCCAGTAGCGTCTCGGTTCCTCATAATATCCTTCAGAGGTTGTGAAGAAGGAACAATTATGTTGTAAGCTTGGAAATAGTGCCGAAGCTTCCTGGAGGCCATCAAGACAGCATACAGTATCTTCTCCAACTCTGTATATTTTTTCTTTGATAAACTAAGGACTTCGGAAACAAAATATATTGGGGCCTGCCTTCTGACTTGACCATCAAGCTTCTCTTGGACAAGCGCTGCACTTACCGCTGAGTGCGAAGCTGCCACATATAATAATAAAGGAGCCCCTAGCCTTGGTGGAGTCAGTGTTGTTAGATCTATCAAATACTGTTTCAGTTCTTCGAAAGCCTTCTGCTGGATTGGTCCCCATTGAAAGACTTCGGCCGACTTCAGCACTTCGAAGAATGGTAAATTTCTCTCTGCTGATCTGGATATGAATCTATTGAGAGACGCCAATCTTCCTGTCAATCTTTGAGCCCCCTTCTTTGTAGTTGGTGGCTCCATTCGAAGTATAGCTTCAATTTTACTTGGATTGGCTTCAATTCCCTTTGTTGAAACCAAGCATCCAAGAAATTTCCCCTTCTTCACTCCGAAGACACATTTTTCTGGATTTAACTTTAAGCCAGCTTGCCTGAAACTGGCAAAGGTCTCCTGCAAATCAGCAATATGATTCTCCTGCTTCGTGCTTTTGACAATGATGTCATCAACATAAGTTAGCACATTTCTGCCTATTTGAGATTGAAGAACCTTCGCAGTCATTCGGCTGAAACTTCCTCCAGCGTTTTTGAGCCCCTCAGGCATCCGAAGATAGCAATATGTGCCACTTGGAGTGATGAAGCTAGTCTTCGGCTCATCTTCCTTCTTCATCCAAATTTGGTGATAGCCTGAATAGCAGTCTAACAGACTCATGAGTTCTGACGAAGCTGCTGCATCAACTAAAGAGTCTATCCTTGGTAGTGGGAATTCATCCTTCGGACAAGCCTTGTTAAGATCTGTAAAATCGATGCACATTCGCCACTTGCCATTGGCCTTTTTTACCATAACAGTGTTAGCCAGCCATTCTGGGTACTTCACCTCTCTAATAACTCCTGCACTGAGGAGTCTTTTGACTTCGTTGCGAGCACCTTCGGCCTTATCATCTGACATTTTCCGAAGCCTTTGCTTTCTGGGTCTGAAGGATGGATCGACATTGAGCGAGTGCTCGATAACATCTCTATTAACTCCACAAAGATCATTGGCTGACCATGCAAAAACATCCTTGTTATTGAACAAAAACCTTATCAAGGTTTTCTCTTGCTCTTCGGATAACTGAGATCCTAACAGCACCTTCTGCTCTGCTATGTCCTCACATAAGAGCATAGGCTTCGGCTGGTCTGCTGAAGCTGCTTTCTCCCTCCTGAACTTGTACTGTTCACAAGCTTCAGCTCCATCTATGTTATGGATTGCTTTTGAGTCAGTCCAATTGCCTTCGGCCCTTCTTGCAGCTTCCTGACTTCCATGGATAGCAATGGGTCCCTGATCCGAAGGTATCTTCATGCAAAGATAGGCAGGATGAAGGATTGCTTCGAAGGCATTAAGAGTACCACGACCAATAATTGCATTGTAAGGATATTCCATGTCAACAATGTCAAACACAGCTTGCTCAGTTCTAGTGTTGTTGATGAATCCGAAGGTGACTGACATGGTGATCTTGCCCAGTGCTACAATCTGTCTTCCTCCGAAGCCACAAAGAGGATGTGTAGCATCATGAATCTTATCTTCTGGCTCTTGCATTTGTCTGAAGGCTTTAGCAAATATGATGTCAGCTGCACTGCCTGTGTCGACCAAGACATTGTGGACCAGAAATCCTTTGATAACACAAGAGATAACCATGGCATCGTTGTGTGGGTAATCTTTGAGCTGAAGGTCCTCTTGAGAGAAGGTAATAGGAATGTGAGACCATCTTGACTTGATGAAGGGTCCTTGCACCCCAACATGCTGTACCCTTCTCTGTGCTTCCTTCTTCTGCTTCTTGTTAGCTGGCTCTGAGGACGAGCCACCTGTGATCGGGAGCACCAGCTTCGAGTCCGAAGCAGCTCCAGCTTGGTCGTTGAACGAAGCCATCAGCTCAAAAAGTGGAAGTGAGTTCACCGGAGGTGGGCGCCAATGTTGGGGACTTGTTCTCAAATGCTATGAATTAAGAACAAGGCAACATAAAATGTTAAATGATATTATCCTTCGTCCGTGAAGCATTATTCCTTTGAGGATAATGGGTCTTGGACGAAGGTTGATAAGAGTCTTATTACGAAGTTGAACCTTCGTAATAAACTTCCAATAAACATTGTAAGATAATACAAAATAAAAGATATAAGATGGATAAATGTCTCACAGATACATCAAATCATATTTATTTAACATATTGAATCATTAAATACCAATAATACCTATGCCTTGACAAAGGTTGTATTCCGAGAGATGCGATTGCAAATACCAGAATCTGTGAACAGTAACGGAATACTGTTCACTATTTATAGGCACAGGACGCAGCCTGTGAGGAATTACAAGTATGCCCCTTATAAAAACTTACAACATTGACTCAGACCTTTATGGGCTAAAAGGTCATTCTATCTTTAAGTCGGTTTGCAATGCCGAAGCTTTACGAAGAGGAGCCTTCGGCTATCTTGTATAAACAGCTTCGTCCGAGGATCACTTCTTTCTATAAGACCTTCGGCGATGAAGCATAGACCCAACAGCTAGTCATAACAACCTCATGAACAATGTTAAGCATGATATGATCATCAACTAATTCATTATGAGAATAAGACAATATATCATACTTTTCACTTAGAGCAAGTTTTTCTAGATTTAGCGTTTCTACTTGACTCTTAAGCATGTCATTTTCAACTTTAAATTGAGAAACACAAGATAAATCATTTTCATTATTTCTTTGCTCAATTAAAACCAAATCATACCATTGGACTAAATCATCATGAGAGCACCTTAGCTCCTCATGTTCTTTGGGCACATTCTCCAAGCTATCGTTGCTCTTGATGAGTACTTTCTCTAGTTAGGAAAGCGTCTCCCCTTGTTCGTCATTTCTTCTCAACAATTTCTTTAGGATAGTTTTGTCTTCCTTGTTGAGATGTCCATAGAGCTGGTGAAGCTTCTTTTCTTCCACACTCTCGATCTCATTTTCCCTATCATTATTATAAGTGGAAGCATGCAAAATAGTATGGGAAAATGTACCTTGCGATGATGTGGATTTGTTTCATCCTCGCTATCATCCTCATATTTCTCCTCCTCGTTGCTTTCGTCTTCACTATCATTGTTAGCAACAAGACATTTATGATTAGTGGAAAGCGAACTTGTCAGTGAGGTGGAATGTTCGTTTAGTCGCCATAGTTCTTCTTCTCCCTTTGAAAGGTTAGTACCATAAGCAACATAGGGAGTAGAAGCAATGCATTTGGACTTAAAATATTTTACTTTAATTCTAGTCCAAAGATCATGAACATCTACAAATAAATCAATATCACTACTCATGAAGCATTATGATTGAGAGATAAACATCTTAGATCTTTCTTAGAGAGATTTGATTTTAGAAGGCAATATGGTTTTATTAAAAATCTATCTCAAATCAAGATCAATACTCATGCAGGCATTAAGAATAGAGACAAACCAAGAATTGTAATTTGAATCATCGCCTAAAAGAAGTTCTAGAGTTACCTCTTGTGACGACATCATCATCTCCGGACGGCTAAGCCCACGATGGAGAGGCCTAGATCTAATACCAATTAAAAGTTCCCTTTGCTCGGGAACATGATCTAGATGTCGCCTAAAGGGGGTGAATAGGTGAATAAAAAATATCACCAAAAAATTTAGAACTATTACGCTACTCAAAGACTGATCGCAGCGGAAAGAAGACCACATCGAGCAGGTCACACCAAAATCGAGGTCCCTAACTCAAAGTAACCTTCACTTCAAGAACAACTTATACCACAGATAAGTAGTGAAGTGCAAATAGTAAAGCTATCAAAGTAGAGAGATAGAGAACAACATATCACAGATCGCACAATAGACACATGGATTTATCATGTGGTTCGACCAAGCCTGAAATGCTTGCCTACATCCACGTTGGAGTTAGCCAAACCTTGGCTTGGAGTATCTCACTCCATCCTCCGATTGCTCAGATCTGTCAAGGTCACATACAGAGCCTTCCACTATATCGATGTCAAGTTATACTGAGCCAAGGTTGCCACAGACGTCGACAGCTCTCTGGCAGAGTAACGGTATGCTCAAGATCTTGCTCTAACTTTCAGCAGCATTCCTCTACTCTCTCTTGGCTTATAACTGCGCCAACACACAAACTAGAGAGAAGTACACATGCGAGGGAGGTAGAAATGATTTGAAATATGTATACACTTGTATGCTACACTTGGGTGGCTTGGACATCTGAATATGGGAGCATAAGGGTCCTTTTATAGCCCTAAATGAGCCCCTAGCTGTTGCCCCTTCCTTGTAGAAAAGCATGAAAAACAACACTGTTCACGGGGGCATCGGACCAGTTCGGTGCACCACCAGACCAGGTCCACGTGTCCCTAGTCCAAGATTTGATTGACGCCTTTCTTCTTTAGTGACGGGCACCAGACCATCCGGTGACGCCAGCTAGCCGTTGGTCCCAACGCCCGTTGGAGAGAGCCGTTGGAGGCGGTCCGGTGCACCACCGAATTGTCACTGTTCACGGTCTGGAGCACCAGGCCGCCCGAGCCGCCAGTTCATCCCACTACGCAGCCGGTTTGGTGCGCCACCGGACCACTACTATTCACGATCTGGTGCGACCAGATAAGTTGCAGTGAGGCTCTTTTCTCCATTTCTTCTCCAATCGATCTCAACTCTTGAAAAGACTTTCCTATGACTTGGCCACACATATTTAGAGTATAATCCAATTGACTAAGTCCTAGAAAGTTACCTCTTTCCCATTCTTCTCATAACTTTTTTTCTACTCAAACAGAGTCCAGAATGACACCTTCTCTACAAACTAAGTTATAGAACAAACCAAAGCACCAAACATGAAGTAAAAAGGTTTATGCAACATAGTTGAACACTCAAACCTTGCATACTTAACTTTTTCATCATTTTACCCATTTTGGTGTGTTTGAGGTCGATGTTGGACTCCAAACCATCAAGTCAACTTGACTTGATCTAGATTGTCATCTATGAGCTCCAACACCTTGCAATGGTCACATAGAACATATCCAAACATAGGAACAACCCAAACTAAAGGTCAAAGTGGACTTAGCTTTTTTAGGTTGCTTCCAGGTTTTGGCTTTGATAATACTACTCCTTCCAGTGACCTTGTTCACTCCTTGAGCTTGATCTTGAGCCTTATGACTTACACCACATAACCATAGGTATTACCTCATTGGTTGTAAGTTATGTCCTTAGGTAGTGATCCTCGATGCACCATAGCTCTTCTCAACGCTATCATCTTTGATTTTGCAAGTCTTCTTCTTCACCCCTAGCTTTGGGTATCTTGGCCTCCTTGACCTTCTCCCGTGCACTCAGTACCTCAAAGTGTTTCTTGCCTCCATCCTTGGCATGACTAGTTGTTTCCATGTTATGCACACCCGGTCTCACATAAGTAATGTTCACCTTTACTTAGCTTGTGATCACCATTGTATATATTCATCTTAGCTTTTGGACCTTCACACTTGATCTCTTGTGTTGAACTTTGCATGCTTTGCACTAAGCACATGTCCAACACTTAACACATATGTCAGTCTTGTAATTGGGACGTCATCCAAACCACCAAAACCCATAAGGGAGATTTCAGAAATGGAGACTTTGGGAAGGCTTAAGGCGGTTAATTCATGTTCTAAACTTAAGCTAAAAATTTCATTATTTATTCTCTAAGTCAAAGTTGAAATTATTGTTATATCTATAACTCCATGTTCATCTCAAGTCAAGTTGAGTTGTAGGTATAAAGGACTTTAATGGATAATGAAGAAGGGATCCTACAACGTGAAAATATCCAAAGCACCGCAACTTTAAGTGCATTATTTTTAATTGGTTATTCCTAGTGCTTTGAGTAGACATATAGGAAAATCTTGATGCACTTGAGTATCTAGATATCTTGTTTTACCTGTCTTTGGAGTGCTCCTTATGTTGATATTGCTTATGCTCTATCTAACCCGTTCTGGCAATCTGG
The DNA here is from genome assembly GCF_902167145.1 of Zea mays. Classification (NCBI taxonomy): domain Eukaryota; kingdom Viridiplantae; phylum Streptophyta; class Magnoliopsida; order Poales; family Poaceae; genus Zea; species Zea mays. Next base: position 136,432,522 of record NC_050098.1, on the reverse strand, counting down.
TTGTTTCAAATTGGCTTATTCATGGCATAGTCTTCAAATGGTGCTTATCATGCTTATCTAGTCATGAGATTGTTCTATATTGATCTATATTTTGTATCTGCCATGGCATATGATATGTTGATTTATGTGGCTAGACTTGGAGTTCATATTTTGTATTAATCATGTTATCTTACTTTTTGGTGCAAATTTTTGCAATTGGTAGGAATGTGCGTCAATTGCTATCCCCTTGTGCAAGCATGATATTTATAGTTTAGTCCATATTTATGAGGGTTATTTGTTTTAGTAACCTATGGTTGCTAACATAAAACCTCTTGCTTGTGTTACTAATGCACTCTGTGAGCTATGTCAAGTAGTGATCAAAGAAGGAGTGGCATGCACAAGCAAAAATGCCTTCAGAGTGGACTTTGTAGCATTCAGGTAAAAAGACAAAGGTATGGAACTATGTACTTTTCATGGTATTACATGAGTAGTTCCATGGATTGGTCTTCCTAAAATGGTTTCTTCATTGTGATGCATGTTGTTTCTATAGGATGAAGAAATGCCAATAGTTAGGATAAATTCTTCTTATGCATGTGGTGTGCTTTTACCTTTCAATTGATATTGCTTAATAGCATTGTTATCCTAAACGACCGTTTAGATCGTTTAAACACCGTTTAAATGCTACTCAGTAGCTAACCGTTTAGACCGTTTATGTTGTGTAATCTTGTATAATTTGTTTTTAGTCCGTTTAAATGCCTGTGTAGTCCGATTAAACGCTAAATAGAGGATGACCGACTATTTACCGTTTAGGGTTTAGGATAACAATGCTTAATAGTGCTTTTGCCTAGATTTGGTGTCAATCCTTTCATTTGGTACTCATATGCACTAGAGTTGAGAAGTATGATCGATGCTTGATGATATGTTTTATGCCATTTGGATTTTTGTAAAGATCATCTTGTGTATGTAGCATGCCTATATTTCAATTTATGTGATCTATTTTGTAAAGGCATGTTCTTGAGTAGACATAGAGTTAATTCTATCAATTGATATTTGTATGCCTTGACCAAGATGTGTGCGGCATCCCTCTAGCCTTCTTAAATGCTAGAAAGTGCATATGGCAAGTCATTCGAGTACTTGATACACAACTTTAGGGGAGCACATACATCTTGTGTCATTTGAGACTAACAATTTTCTTAAAGTGATATCATGTAGTCCCATGTGGGAAGAATGGTTGAGCAAGCTACAAACACGACATCTTTAAGATTCACAATTTGGTATCTTAATGAGTACTCTCAATTGATATCCTAGTAGTACTTTGGTGTCTTGAGCTTTATTTCATATTCTAGAAATGTTATGTTAGCTGCTCTTAATATGTTGGGATTCTTTATTGCTCTTAATTGCTAGATTAGTGCATCATGTTTCAATCTTGGTGTTTTCCCCTCGTGTGATATCTTGTGGGCATTCATATCTTTTAGATGCACTAACTTGATAGTAAATCATTAATCTAGTGCCTTGCAATTCATGTGATTCATGCTTCATTGCAATTGATTTTGATGCTTGTTTCGAGCTTCAGTCTTTTGATGTGTTTAATTGGTATTATATGAGTCACTAGATTGTAGGGTGGTCACAACTAGTGTTTCACCATGTATTTTTGAGTATCAATTGATATTTGTTTCAAATTGGTATAATAAGGTGATCACTAGCTTTAGGCATATTCTCTTGTGTCATTAATGTTATAACTTGTTTTTATCCTTGTGGTTAAGTTACAAGTATAGATCAAGATAGAGAATCAGTCACACGGGGAATCTCCTATGAGAAGACTCTCCATTGGTGTCACTAAAAAGTTTTCATCTGGTATCAATGAAGAAGTACAAAGGGAGGTAAATCACTCATGGGATTTATCCTTGTACCTAGATCCCCTCTAGAGTATGAATTACTTATCTTAATGAGTAAGAGGGGGGTAAGTTAGATTTGTGATTGCAATTCCTTACTTCATGCCTTGTTGTCCCTTGACATCATTCTCATGTTATTAATTTTGATGTATGATGTTTTGGTGTTTGATGTCAAAGGGGAGAAGTTATTGTTAAAGCTTACATTGCCTGAGAGGGAAGCTTGTCTTGAGGGGGATAAGTAGTTTGGTGCATAAAGAGCTTAAAGCTTGTCCTTGTAACGAGGACAAGCTCCCTTTATTCTCAAGGGGGGTTTCCTTAATTGTCTTTATATCTCTTAGGGAATGCATGATTTGTGTTGATAATGCTAATATCATGGTATGCTTTAATTGGTGCTATGTAGCATTATCTTGTTTTAATGATAATTGGTTAATTTTGTGATAATTGGTATCTATGTGTTGAATGATATCTATGGTGCATATTGTTTATCTTGTTGGTAGATATTCATGTGATGGATTATATTGTTCATATGGTGTAGTTGTTGCAAAGCTTCAAGGTACTAGAGCCAGGGAGAAGGTCAAGGTGACTGAGGTACCTAAAGCCAAGGTAAAGAAGAGGCTCTGCAAAAGTCAAGGTTGATTAGCCGAGGAAGGTCATTGTGCATTGAGGATTAATAAATAAGGGCGTGACTTGGAACCATTGAGGTAATTCTTACGGATTATGGTTCAAGTCATAAGGTTCAAGATCCTAGCTCAAGCGGTAGGACATGGACACTAGAAAGAGAAGTATCAAAGTCAAAACCTGGAATTGACCCAAAAGAGCTAAGTTCACTCTGACCTCCAGTTTGGGTTATTCTTGTGTTTGGATTTGTTCTATGTGACCATTGCAGGGTGTTGGAGCTCATGGACAACTTAAGAGATCAAGTTGTGGCAACTCGATGTTTTGGAGTCCAATCCTAACCCCAAACAGACTAAAAGGTGCAAAATAATGAAAAAGGTTAAGTATTCAAGGTTCGAGTGCTTAACTATGTTGCATACACATTTTACACCACATATGGCACTTTGGTTTGCTCTCTAAGTCGATTTGTAGAGAAAGTGTCATCTGAGGCCATGTTTGAGGTGAAACCGAAAATCTAGGAAAAAGATGAGGCAGATGTAAGTTCAGAAGACTTAGTCAATTGGATTGCTCTCTAATTATGTTTGTCTAAGTCCCAGAAAGGTGACCAAGAAATTCTAAGTCGATCGGAGAAAGATTCGAAGAAAAATGACTTTGAGTGCTATTTGTCTGGGTGCACTGGACCTTGAACAGGATTGGTCCGGTGGCACACTAGACCTTCAACAGGAACCATACGGTCTCAGGATTTTTAGCTAAAAATCACTGGACCGTGAATAGTGTTGGCCCAATGGCGCATCGAACCTTGTCCAACAGTCACTTCGCATGTGCGCTGGCTCAGCCCAACGGCTAGCTGACGTGGCCCAATCCTATGGTGCACCAGACCGATCCGGTGACCATCAGAAGGGGAAGGCTACTAATCAAGATCCCAGACTAGGGGCGCATGGACCTAGTCCGATGCCCTTGAGAAAGTGCAAATTTCTAGCAACTTTGAGACGGAAAGAGCAACAAGTATGGGGCCTTTTGGGGCTATAAAAGGACCCCATAGGCATCCTCTTTCAACACACCTTTGGAGCAAACAAGTGTGGACTCATTGCAAATCATTTCTATCTCCCTCGCTTGTGTATTTCTCTCTATACTTAGGTAGTGTTTGGTTGAAGAGCCAAGTAGAACGGAGCCGTTCTGTCCCAGTTTTGTTGCTGTTTGGTTACAAAGTAACTAGAACGGAATGGCTCCAATTAGGGAATATTCTCCTCAGATCCGGAACCATTCCACTCCAAAATATCAACTGGACGGAGCCGCTCCGTTCCTATCCCGCTCTCACAGTCACGCTCCGTTCCGTTCACTCTGCAACCAAACAAAAAACAGAGCCGCTCCGTTCCAGATTACCAAACACAGAACAGAGCGGCTCCGTTCCTAGAATCAAGGATGGAACGACTCCGTTCTACTTGGCTCCTCAACCAAACACTACCTTAGTGTTGGCGCAGTTATAAGCCAAAAGAGAAGAGAGGTGCTGCTAGAAAGAAGAGTGATGATCTTGAGCAAGTAGAGTTACTCTGTTGTTGTGTGTCGAGAAAGTTGTAAACAGTCACGACACTGTTGTTACCATCATTAACATAGTGGAAGCCTCGATCTGCCACCTGGTAACAGATTTGAGCAAATGGAGAAAGGAGTTGAAATAGACTCCAAGTCAGGTTGGCTAACTCCAACATGGATGTAGGCAAGCATTTCAAGTTTGGCCCGAACCACGGGATAAATCCCTGTGTCGCTTGTCTCTTCTTTACTATGTCTTATTCCTTGTCTCCTATTTGACTTGATTTGCACTTCACTACTTATCTTTGGTATAAGTTGTTTTTGAAGTGTAGAATTATTTTCAAGATAAGGACCGGTATTCCTCTGCGATCTACTCGAGTCAACTTCATTCTACTACGATCCAGACTTTAGTATAGTAAGAAGTTCTAAGTTTTAGTGTTATTTTTTATTCGCCTATTCACCCCCTCTAAGTGACATCCAGATCTATGTTCTCGGGCAAAGGGAACTTTCAACATTAATGTCTCTAGAAATTTTCGTAGTAATGTGTATATGGTTCGAGGCTATAATTGTAATTTAGCACAAAGTTGTATACCGAGTTGTCCCTATAAATAGGTGAACAGTGCCATGCACGGGGACATTTTTTATTCACGTGGCACCAGATTGCTCCACCTCCGAAGCTAAGTTAGTCCTTACAAACAGATTGCTTTTTATACTTACAAAGGCATAAATGTATCTATTTGTAAAAAAAGTGAATAATAAGAAGGGTACAACTCCGAAGATATCTTTTGTGCATTTATGTATTCTCAAATTCATTAAAGTTTCAATCCCATAAGCCTTCACATAATTCTACTCATCTCCAAAGCTGGAGATAAATTGAAAATGAGAAGGCCTCTCTCTTTAGTAATTGTGTTGCCTTATTTTGATGCCTTCCGGCCAGCAGACCTAAATGCACAACATTACATTACATAAGCTTTGTTGCCATCCAATTAACCAGTTACCCTATGTAGATTAATAAAATTTAACATGTCACCAGTTTAAATGGGACATCAGCGATGACAGATTCAACTTGGTGAGCCGTGTTGGCATTTTGATTTACTATCGCAATTGTTTTTCGTGTATTTTCGACATATACACGTGCGACTATTGCATTGGCAATTGTTTAATCTCTAGCTGACTACCTGCCACAATTGTACATCGCCTAAAGACGTTCGAGTAAAGAGATCCAGTGTTCTTCCTTCAGAACTCTTCTTCCGTGTCATCTACTGGGGTTTCTTCGGCGACCTCAATGCTAGTTGATTTGAGGGTGTCCACGACGTGAGGAGGCCTCGGAGTTTGCTCATCACTTTCCTCAGAGACCTCATTGCTAAGGTGTAGAAAAAGAGAAGGCAAAGTAAGTGGGACAGACAGGTGCCTTATGGAACTCTCGCGTCTATTGGAGGAGTCGTAAGAAAATATTATTAGACTTTAATTCGTATCAATTTTTACTGTTTATATAATATTTTTGTCTATATTGATAAGTTAAACAACCGATTTTAATACAAAGCGAATAGCTCCCCGGTGTTCCTATGCCTCATGCAGAGGGATTCTTCTGTCCGTTGAACATTTGTGGGCCATGTTCGTGCCGTCACTCCCGCTTTTCCCTCCTCCAACGGCAATCGTCGTCCGTCCAGGAAGTCAGGAACCCAACGGTCGCCGCCGCCGCCATGGCCACTGCCCGAGCTTTCCACGCCGGCGGCCGCCTCCTCTTCCCTCTCCGTCTCAAACCCCGCAGGCCCAGCTCCTCACCCTGGTCTCACTTCCGCACCCACCTCATCTCCTCCAAGCCACCGCCCATACCGCGGGCGCGCCCGCCTAGCAGAAAGATCGTCGCATTCGGGCCTGGCGTGGGTGTCGTAGGGTGGTACCTTGGTCTCCTGGAGAGAAAATTGGATTTCTGCCATTATGGAACTTGAATTCGCCCAAATGCCATTATGTAAACGCGTTTCGTTAATACGCCATTACTTACAGACAAAATATCATTTAGGGGGTTATTAGCAACTTCACCTTGTTTTCGTGTCCTGTAAACCTTTAATGGGACGCCTTTGCCCCTGGACAAAAGCACCGCCACAGCTCAACTCCACATCCCAGCCTTTCACCGGCCGCTCAGCCTTTCACTGCAAATGCGTTATATTTTGCCAAATAGCAACCACACTGTTGATGCCTTTTCGGAGCGTCAAATACTCAAGAAGAACCGGCGGCGGTGCTCTCTGGTCAGGCGCGGACGGTCCGCGACCTGGCGCAGGGGCTAGGGTTTCCTGCCTAACGGCCGGATGGTCCGCGCCCTGGGGCCGGACGGTCCGCGCGTGCGCAGGGGCGACGGAAGATCGCCGGTGGCGCCTGGATCTCGCTCCCGGGAGGGACCCCGTCAGGGAGGAGAGATCCTAGGGATTGTCTAGGCTCGGGCCGCCGACCTAGACTCCTCTAATCGGCGTAGAGTCGAAGAGAGGCGAAGAATTTGGGGATCGAGAGGCTAAACTAGAACTAGACTAGAACTACTCCTAATTGTACTGGAAATAAATGCAAATAGAAGTTGTATTGATTCGATTGATTGTTACAAATCGGCCGTAGACCTCTCTTTATATAAAGGAGGGGGGCTGGACCCTTTACACGACTGGATTCCGGGTTAATTCCGCAAATCTAGCAAACAAACATAGCACAAAACTCGGAACCCTGAACTGCTCTGCGCATGCGCGGACCGTCCGGCCCACAGGCGCGGACTGTTCGGACCACGGACCGTCCGGCCTCAGGGCCGGACCGTCCGCCCGCTCAAAATGGTGCTCAACATATGCCCCCTGCCTTTTGGTGGAGCTGAGCAAACCAAAAGCAACTAACTCGATGTGATTACATCGGTTCTCTTAGGCATCCTGCCACATACTAGGATGGTACTGTTTGAGGAAACGTCCATTCAAAGCCTTAGGCAAGTCCTTGCCTTGTAATGTTTGTAGCAAATAGGCATTGCCAGACATCACATGTTTTACTTTATAAGGACCTTCCCAGCTTGGTGACCATTTCCCGAACTTCCGGTCTTTATTCCTTAGAGGCAGAATGGTCTTCCACACCAGGTCCCCTACTTGAAATGATTTTGCTTTGACCTTCTTGTTGTAGGCCCTGGCTACCATGATTTTGTCCTTTTCTATTGCTCCCAAAGCTATCATCCTTTTGTCGGTCACCTCATCAATATTATCCATCATTGAATCATAATAATCGGTAGCATTTAGATCATTTTGTCTGGCGAACCTGACAGCATTCAAACTTATTTCCACAGGCAACACTGCTTCCTGCCCATAGACAAGCTCAAAAGGAGATACTTTAGTAGCCCTATGTTTAGATATTCTATGAGCCCATAAAGCCTCAGACAAAATCTTATGCCAATGTTTAGGATTATCAGATATTTTCTTTTTTATCAAATTAATCAATGTCCTATTGCTAGACTCGGCCTAACCATTGGCCTGAGCATAATATGGAGATGAATTAAGCTGCTTAATTCTGTATAATTCAGCAAATTCACGTACCTCCTTTGACATAAAAGAAGTACCTTGATATGTAGTTAAGGTCTGGGGAATGCCAAATCTATGAATGATATGCTCAGTTATAAACTCAATTACCTTCTTGTGTGTCATGTTCTTTAGAGCAACGGCTTCAGTCCATTTGGTGAAGTAGTCAGTGGCAACTAACACAAACCGATGCCCCTTTGATGATGAAGGATGAATTTCTCCAATAAAGTCTAATCCCCATCCTCTGAACGGCCAAGGCTTGATGATAGGATGTAATTCGGCTGCAGGGACCAACTGTAGGTCGCCGAATTTTTGACACACTTGGCAACCCTTGTAGTACTTGAAACAATCAGCTATCATACTAGGCCAATAAAAACCAGACCTTCGCAACAACCACTTCATCTTTGGAGCTAATTGATGAGTACCACAAATTCCCTCATGTACTTCGGCCATGGCTAATATAGCATCATCTGGGCCCAAGCACTTAAGCAGGATGTCATTGACTGTTCGGCGGTAAAGTTCATCACTCATCAAAACATACTTGAAAGTTGTTCGCCGAATGTTCTTATCTGTCCTGATATTGGGATTTCGTAAATAATTAAGTATATGTGTCCTCCAATCACTTGCATCGGCTTCATTGTCAGCCGAATTGATGAAAAGAACATTTCTGGTAACCCCGGACGGTCCGGCGTCATCACGCGGACGGTCCGCGACCTGCGAATTTGGCTTTGCACTGGTTATCAGATTTTCAGTTTTGTGAAACTTCCCTCTCTTTATCCGATAACCTGATGCATCTTGTGCCAAATCATTAGCTCTATGATTCTCAACTCTAGAGATATGCTGAATACTGAATTCGTCAAAAGAATGGATTATGCTCCAACATTTCTCAAGGTAACTATTTAGAGTACCATCAAAACATTGATATTCTTCTAACACTTGTTGGACAACCAGTTGAGAATCACCAAATACCTTCACATGTTTTACTCCCATACCATTTAAAAGTTCTAAGCCGAATAGGAGGGCCTCATATTCAGCTTGATTATTAGTGCAATAAGTTTTCAATCGGCTAGAGAAGTCAAAGGAGACATTACTTGGTGAAACAAGCACAATGCCAATTCCTTGCCCTTCATTGCAAACCGATCCATCAAAATATAAAGTCCAAGGAGTAATAGTGAGGTATGACAGGTCTAGTTCATGAATATCATTAACCTGATGTTCTACAATGAAATCCGCTATGACTTGGCCTTTCATAGATTTCAATGGTTCATAGGCCAAGTCATACTCTATGAGTGCATAAGCCCACTTACCAATTCTATCACTCATAATTGGGTTATGCAACATGTATTTGATCACATCGGCTTGACCAGAAACAGTGCAATGACTAGACAGTAAATAACATCTACATTTGGTGCATGCAAAAAACAAGCATAAGCATAATTTTTCAATAAAAGTGTACCTTGTTTCAGCATCCACCAACCTTCGGCTTAGATATGTCACCACATGCTCCTTCCCCTCAGTTTCTTGTGTCAGAACAGCCACAATGACCTTATCCTCAGCTGCAATGTATAATCGGAATGGTACTCCTGCTCGTGGTGCTTTTAATACGGGAGCCGAAGATAAGTATTTTTTGATGAGATCAAATGCTTTTTGCTGTTCTGCCCCCCAAGCGAATTCGACATCATTCTTAAGCCGAAGAATAGGGGTGAACGCATCAATCTTCCCGGCTAGGTTAGAAATAAACCTTCGTAAATAATTTACCTTGCCGAGAAACCTCTATACCTCGACCTTACAGGTCGGAGGTCCCACATTCCGAATAGACTTGATTCGGTCAGGGTCTATCTCTATACCATGTTCATGTATGACAAATCCTAAAAACTTACCAGCCGACACTCCAAAAGCACATTTACGTGGGTTCATTTTCAAAACATACTGACGCATTTTATAAAAGGCTTTGCGCAAATCAACTATATGAGAACTAAACTCAGCCGATTTGACTACAATATCATCAATGTAAACTTCCACAGTGTTTTCTAACAATTCATGGAAGATCAAATTCATAGCCCTCTGATAAGTAGCACCAGCATTTTTCAGACCAAATGTCATGACAACCCACTCAAATAAACCAATGAAGCCTGGACATATAAAGGCCGTTTTAGACGCATCTTCTTCGGCCATGAAAATCTGATTATATCCGGCATTACCATCAAGGAAGCTAATAATTCTATTTCCTGATGCATTATTGATTAATGTGTCGGCTATGTGCATGGGATATTCGTCTTTAGGAGTTGCTCTATTTAAATTGCGAAAATCAATGCGTACTCTAAGTTTACCTGACTCCTTCTTCTCCACCGGCACAATATTGGAGACCCACTCTGCGTATCTGCAAGGTCTGATAAAATCAGCTTCTAGCAGCCGGTGGATTTCGTCCTTGATGCGTGGGAGAAGATCTGGACGAAATGTTCTAGCTCTTTGCTTGAAAGGTCTGAAACCAGATTTAATAGACAGCTGATGCTCTACGATCTCTCGGCTTAATCCAGGCATCTCAGTATAATTCCAAGCAAAGCAATCTGAATATTCCTTCAATAGACCGATCATCTCATCTCTAGGATCAGTCTCCAGGGTCTTGTTTACAAAAGTCGGCCTTGGAGTTTTACCATCTCCTATGTCAATCTCCTCCAAAGGATCGGCCGATGTAAACCCCTGTCCTAGTTTATCAAGATCTCTGAATTCCTCTATTATGTTCCCCACAGAGGAATTAGAAGATCTTTGTGTGACGGCGGACTCTCCGGTCTCGGGGACCGGATCATCCGTAATACTGTCCTTTTGCTGTGATATATGTTCGGTCTTAAAGTCCGAACCCTTTTGTGAAATACCAGACCATCCGGCCTTGGAAGCCGAACTGTCCGTGGCCAGAGACTCATGAGTTTTGTGTGTATTCATCATTTAAACTTTATTTAGGATTTAGCCGATTCTCCATCGGTTCTAGCATTACAGGAATGAAACCTTTCTTATATATACTTATGAATTGATAATTAGAAAAATCTACTCCTGTGAGACATGTAGCAGTCTCATAAGTCTAGAGTATAGGGGCATCGGCCACAGCGATGCAGGCCGATACATCAACATGTACTTGTTCTATGTCATCGCCTACCCATTGTATTAGCATTTGATGTAATGTAGAAGGTATACATTGATTGGCGTGAATCCAATCTCTGCCTAGAATTAAACTGTAATTTCCTTCTACATCAGCGACGAAGAATGCAGCAGCAAGGGTCTTAGTCCCGATGGTTAATTCAACGGACGTGACTCCCCTGGCTTTGATCGAACTATCAGTTCCAACACCGCTGAGGGTCATGTTGGTCTTGACAAGTTCGTCATCTTGTTTACCTAATTTTCTGTATAATGAATAAGGCATTAGATTTACAGCCGCCCCTCCGTCTACCAACATCTTAGCAATCGGTATCCCATCAATGTGACCGCGCACGAAGAGCGGCTTTAAATGATTTACCGATTCCTTTGGTTTAGTAAAGGCGACTTCTTTAGGACCAAAATCAAACTGGGCAACAACAGGTTCATCGTCGCCGATGATAGTACAATCGGCAGAAAATGTAATAATATTTACATCCATACCTGGGCGTTTTGGAGAAGCCTCATAGTCGACTAGGTCTTCTCCCAGCAGGTCGTCCTCTTCCATTGATGTTGTCGTGTCGTTGGAGGCCTCCTGGTGAACGGCGGACGGTCCGCACGCGGGGGCCGGACGGTCCGCGCCTGGTGCAGGTTGTCCAGAGGCTTCCTGGTGAACGGCGGACGGTCCGTGCGCGAGGGCCGGACGGTCCGCGCCTGGTGCAGGTTGACTTTCTATTTCTGTGGCCGTTTGTTTTTTCTCAACGGCCTTCGATCTCCATTTCTTTTGCGGTGGCGGGTATAGTGGATGTGTGTCATTAAATGTCTTTTCCGCCTCCTTCTCCTGGCTCTCCTTTGCTCTTAGGCGCTGTAATTTTCTCTTTTGGGATCGTGTCAACCCCGCTGGGCACCATCGAGGCATGGAGTATTTTGGATCGGCTGTTTTGATGGTAGCCATATCCTTTTCGGTTGTGTTGGCCGATTCGCCGAAAATCATCGGCCCTTTATTGTCTCCCTGTATGACAACATCTGCGGTGCCTATTTTGATGATGTCCTTTTTTGTTGTTCTTTGAGTTGCTACAGGCATATGCCCCCTTGCCGGATTGGTCGGCCTAGGAGGCTGAGTAGTCCGGCAATCTTGTTGGGCCTGTGCCTGGTGACCGGATTCAGCAGCGCTCAATCGGTCTTGCACTGGCGGCGCTAACCTATCAAAAACGGATGTTTGGGGTGCCCCCCAGGCGGGGTACTGTGGCATCCCAAATGGATATGGTGGCATGCCCCACATTTGATTTGGGAAATATGGTGGAGGTAAGTATGTGTATGGATATGGCATAGATGGATAAGGGGGTGGAGGTGTCCATGTCGGTATGTTAGGTCTCAATTGTACGATAGGACCTTTCATTTCATCCGATTGGTGAGGTGGTCCAATCGGCCTGACCTGACGTTGCTCATGAATGGGTGAGCGGGGTCGCTTTGGTGGCCAGTCACTAGGGCTGGCCTTCTTTTTCACGTATTTAGACAACAATTGATCGAAAGTCGGGCCAGGCTTGATCAGTCGACCAACTGCTTTAAATGTATTTGTTTTCCACGTACCTATCTCTGGTCGTCGTGGTTTGAAGGTACGTGGTCGCTGCGAGTCCTGAGCATGGCCGAACTGTCCGCCAGAGTCCTCCGGACCGTCCGGAGAAGCGTCGGACCGTCCGCGTCGGGACGGCGGACTGTCCGTGATGCGCAGCACGGGTTCCCGCAACTGTCTCCCTGTCTGCGCTTGCCCCCCAGTGCTAGAGGCTGTGATAGTCACCTTCAGGGTCTCCCCTCCATCGGGAGTCTTCTCGGCCACCACTTTCCTGCAAGAAACTTTACAATCCCCATCGGCCTTTTTAGCATTGCCGATGATTGTTTCCTTGCCTTTGCCTTTATCGGCTGTATTTGGCCGAACCAGGACTTTCTTGCCCTCGAAGTCAATCATGTTCATCAGAAAGGGCTCTGTATCCACCTGCATTTCCTGAAATTTCAATCGTCCTTCGTTAATGGTCGATTGAATCTGTCGCCGAAATACATTACAATCATTAGTGACATAAGAAAATGAGTTATGCCACTTGTAGTACACTCGACGTTTTAGCTCGTCGGCGGATGGAACAGTGTGATTTATTTTAATATTGCCATTTTTGAGTAATTCGTCAAATATTCTATCACACTTACCAACATTAAACGTAAACTTAACCTCCTCTTGCCGTTTCTTTTGAACCGGCTGTAAGGAGAAACAAGCCGAAGATTTGGCCTGTTTTGGCCAAACCATTTCAGCAGCGTACACTTCCGCTGATTCGTCATCCGAGCTACTTTGGTCGCATTCTACTATGTGCACGTTGTGACGCATTGTTTTAGCAGTTTCTTTGCTCCGGCTTTCGCAATCCAAAGCCCTCTGGTGTAACTGTGCTAGTGTAAAAAATTGGATGCCTTCTAATCTTTCTTTTAAATAATATCGCAGACCATTAAAGGCTAATCGTACTAGCTGTTTTTCTGCTAAATGAATTTGAAAGCATCGGTTTCTTGTATCGCGGAATCTCCGGATGTAATCATTAACCGATTCGTCCTTTGTTTGTCGTAATGACACTAAATCTACGAAATCCAACTCATAGTCACCGGAGAAAAAATGATCATGAATTTTTTGTTCTAGATCCCCCCACGATGAAATGGAATTAGGAGGTAAAGTGACATACCATGCAAACGCGGTTCCTGTTAGAGATAATGAAAATAAGCGCACGCGAAATGCCTCTGTGTCGGCCAATTCTCCCAATTGTGCTAAGAACTGGTCTATATGTTCACGCGTGTTTTTCCCTTGATCACCCGAAAATTTTGCGAATTCGGGTATCCTAGTTCCCTATGGGTACGGGTGGTGATCAAATCGGTTGTCATAAGGTTTCCGATATGATTGCCCCCCAGGGATCATGCTTACTCCGAGCTTATCTCGGAACGCCCCAGCTATTTCTTCCCTTACTATATCAATGGCAGCCAGTGCAAGACCACCAGCTCTCTGGTCAAACCTAGGTGGGGTTGGTTGCATGTTAGTATGTTGTCGTTCCCCCCATTGGTTTGAGCTACGTGGTGCATTTCCATTTGCCCTATATGGCTCATAGGTTTGATCGTCTCTTTCCGGCCTTCTAGGTGGGGCCGGAAAGCTTTCCTGGGCTCTGGATCCTGAATTAATGGGCTGGTGCATTGCATAGTGTGATGGGAAGTGTTGCTGGGACAGGCGAGGATTCAGGTAATAATCCTCCTCAAAAGGCTCATGCGCGGACTGTCCGGCTATGTACCCGGACCGTCCGTGATTATATGCGGACCGTCTGTCGTTGTATGCGGACCGTCCGACTGGGTAGTTTGGGTTCTGTGTCATATGTGGTGGCTCGGGTGCGTGTCTGGGTACTTCATTAAAAATAGGCCCGGCCATGACTGGCCCGGACAGTCCGCGATCACGCGCGGACGGTCCGGACATGTGCAGATCGGCTGTTTTGCTGTCAATTTGCGGTTGCTCAGGGTACGTGTCCATCGGCATCCCATAAAGGGGTTGTGTCTGGTCGTGACAACCTACAGCCGATGTATTACGCGTATTACCCCCTAATTCTACTTCGTGTGATGGGAAATTTGCAATGCTAGATTTGTCAAATGCACGCGCTAATCTCCTATAGTCGTTTTGCATATCCCCTATAATATTTTGCATTTGCTCACGCTGTTCATCTACATAATTCTTAAGAGATTGCAGCTCGTTTGTATTACTTACATTGGGGATGTCTGGCGTGGGTCGCAGTGAAGCCGGATCCGTCGCCCAATGTCGGACGACTTTGTTGTTCCTGTCCACTTTGAAGTTAGCCAAGAACCTCGCTTTTGCCTCCTGGATCATCTGCTCCTTGTGCTCCTCAAACTGGAGCTGTTCGTCAGCCGGCAATGTGTCCCAAGTCGGCTCTATGATGTTGCTTGGGGAAATATCAGAGCTATCCCTTGAACCGGCCATTGAGGGCCGATTTGATGACTCTGTATTTGTGTTCCCCAGCGGAGTCGCCAAAAAGTATGTTGACGCCTTTTCGGAGCGTCAAATACTCAAGAAGAACCGGCGGCGGTGCTCTCTGATCAGGCGCGGACGGTCCGCGGCCTGGGGCCGGACGGTCCGCGACCTGGCGCAGGGGCTAGGGTTTCCTGCCTAACGGCCGGACGGTCCGCGCGTGCGCAGGGGCGGCGGAAGATCGCCAGTGGCGCCTGGATCTCGCTCCCGGGAGGGACCCTGTCGGGGAGGAGAGATCCTAGGGATTGTCTAGGCTCGGGCCGGCCGACCTAGACTCCTCTAATCGGCGTAGAGTCGAAGAGAGGCGAAGAATTTGGGGATCGAGAGGCTAAACTAGAACTAGACTAGAACTACTCCTAATTGTACTGGAAATAAATGCGAATAGAAGTTGTATTGATTCGATTGATTGTTACAAATCGGCCGTAGACCTCTCTTTATATAGAGGAGGGGGGCTGGACCCTTTACACGACTGGATTCCGGGTTAATTCCGTAAATCTAGCCAACAAACATAGCACAAAACTCGGAACCCTGAACTGCTCTGCGCATGCGCGGACCGTCCGGCCCACAGGCGCGGACTGTCCGGCAGAGCCAGACCGTCTGCCCGCTCAAAATGGTGCTCAACACACACCATCAGTTTTACAAAGCATACATGACAAACATTTTCAAACAAGGAACTTCAGTTTGTACCCTCCAAATCATTGGTAACCTGTGCACACTAACAGATTCAACATTTTCAGCTTCTAAACATCTGTTTCAGGTAACAGTACATTTGATAGCACACTACGATCTCCATCAAAATAACCAAGATCTCCATTAAAGTAGTAGTTCCTCTGACAGCACACTACTCCCACTGTCACCCCTGCTTCTAATAACCACGTTGTTGAGGAGAGCGAGGCCGACGCGGTGGACGTGGGCGGGGTGGCGGGTGCGGAGCCGGCGGGCGAGGCAGAGGTAGTCCCAGGCGCCGCCGCCGTCGTGCTCCTCCAGACGCAGCAGGCGCGCCTCGTCCGCCGTCGTGGCAGCCGCGACCGCCGCTGCCATGGAGGACGTGGGTGGGGCGCCGTCGATTTTGGCCGAGGGGAGAGAGAGGATAAGGTAGCTGTTTGGTTCAGCTTTTTTCTGACCAGCTTTTCTGAAAATCTGGCTGTGGGGAGAATCTAGTTGTGGCGAGAATCTGAGTATCATTACGATTACGTGTGGAGAAAGATAAAGTTGTTCATAGGACTCAGGATCTAGAAAGTGATGGATTCCTACTATTACAACAACTCGACCGATTATGTGTTTATATTGATTTTGGATGGTTTTTGCCCCAACGAATTTTATAGAAGCTGGCTGGAAAACTGAGCGTTTGGTAGTCTGCAGCAGCTTTTGGTGGCCAGAAGCTGCCAGAAGCCGAAACAAACAGGCCCGGGTAAGAGAAAAGAGAACGGCGTTTTTGTTGTAGGGGCAAAAGCGTCCGATCAACTGATGACAGTATAGTAAAAGACGTTTATTTTTCAAATAACCTTCTAAATAGCATTTTGTCTGTGAGCCTGTGTTTGATAATGACGAATTAACGAAGTGCGTTTACATAATAGCATAATGATATTTGAGCGAATCTGAAGTTTCATAACGGCAGAAATCTAATTTTCTCTCTCCTGGACGCGCGGCCCGTGCTGACCAAGAGCGTCACCGCCGCTGCCATCTTCACCGCCGCGGACCTCTCTTCCCAGGTCGGGATCTTCTCCTGTCCTGGATTGCTCGTAAAAAGTAACCTTCTTCGCCCAATATCGTGGTCGTGGAAGCAGGAACTCTCAGCCATCACAATTGACGGATAGATTCCACGTGGTAGGATTTGTGATACATTGTCAATTTATCGTCCGTAGGATGCGATGTGATATATTTTAAACTGATGTTGTAATTGATGTCATAGTTGTGTTGGTGATTATTTGTAAGTTGCGATTACTTTAATCATTTCAAATATTGGTATCATCATTATAATCCGAAAGATATATGCAGCCAGGCGCATCATTCTGAAAGTTTCCCTTCATATACACGTCTGTTTGCTGTTTAGGGGACAGCCATTTTAAATATGTGGTGGGTCAAGCTGATCTACAGCTTATGTATGACATATCAATGAATTGATCTATAGCCTCTATAATGTAAGTCTGACCATTTTCAGTTTCTCCAAACCGTGAAGGGAATGGGGCTATCAGCTATTTCACCACTTCTGTAGTCAGTGTTCCTATGTTTGTTAGCACTATCATATTTATCTTGATAATTTAATACTTGGTGTCCCCTGGATGGGATTTTCACTGCTATTTATACTGGCTATTACAGTTAGATGTTGCTTCTAACACGCTTTCATTTGCTTTTGCTATTTCATTGTCAGATGCTCACGCTTGATCCTGAGGATTCACTTGATTTTCTTAGGACGGCACGTATGGCTACTTATGTGTTTCTGATCTCTGGACCTACCCTCCATCTTTGGTTCAATTTTATCTCAAAATTGTTCCCCAAAAAGGATGTAGTGAACACATTGAAGAAGATGGCTCTAGGGCAAGCAGTCTATGGACCAATTATGAAGTCAGTTTTCTTCTCGTATAATGCAGGATTACAAGGTACTATTGCTTACATGCCTCCATATAGACATGCTTGAGAATTGAGATACATGGAAATAATTTTCTGGTCTAGTTCTTATTGAGTTGCACAAAAATCATCTGTTGAATTTCAGTACTCTGTTCATTTTTCTAGTGTAGCTTGACTCTGCAAAATCATCCTTTGACCGCAAGTTACTTCTACAATAGTTTATTAGTAGTTAAAAATCATAATTATTGACAGGTGCTTTTGAATTCTAATCCGATGTTATCAATTTTGTGGCACATGACTTATATATTGTTAGATTTTGGTCTATGCATGAATTTGGACAGTCAGACCATGCCTTACAAAAATGATTGTGTCAGTACTTATTTGTTGCGCATGCTTCTGTTACCTTATTTTGACATTGTCCTATTAACTCTACCTATTCTGTTTCCTATGCTGACGATTAGTCTGTTTCAGTGACACATTAATTAAAATGATTGTACAGCAGGCTTGATCTTCATTTTCTCCTAAAGTTTTATATGTGTAGGACTTCTATTTTATTATCGTAAAAAGCTAATAATATGGAGTTCAGTTGGCATTAGTTGCCGAGTCCTCAAATTCTTAAAGACTCCTTCCCTGCTCCAAACAAAAGAAACAACTATATTCCTTCTATTTGATTATCTGTAAACACATGAATGGATCTATTTACTACAATCTTGTATTCAAAGTGGTCCAGCGAAAAAATAGCACATCATGGATACAGTATGTTCCTGTTTCGTATGATTTCTGTGAGATGCAACTATCAATGTACTGGGTACGAACTACTACCTGGTGGCTGCACATGGTAGCATTTATTATTCTGTCTGTATTATGTGAAGGAAAGCAAGATATCCATCTGTAAGCGGGCTTGCACGTCTGTTAAATATGGACCCCTTTCGTAACGACTGCAAGCACTCTGTTGTATTAGCATATTTGATCTGATCTTATTAGTTCAAAATAGTATCTTAATAGTTACATCCTACTTCAATCTTGGTGGACAGGTGACTAAAGGGTTCAAACTCATTACTCATATATGTTGAATGCAGCAAACACCTAGAGCCACTTTGTACTGTTGAGCATTATAGCAGAGACAGCATTCAGATAAGCTTGCATGCAGTACACCCTCCCCACCAACTTTAGCGATCTGAAACCTTTTTTTGTCGCAAACTATTCTGGTATGCAGACTCACACACTATTTAGTGGCTTTTTCTGATCTGATACGCAGGCGAGACTCTTCCTGAGATCATTGCAAGATTGAAGAGGGATCTAGTTCCCGCCATCACAAGCGGGCTTTTATATTGGCCAACTTGTGATCTCATTACTTTCAAGTTTGTTCCAGTTCATTTACAGGTAACTGATGCATTCTGGAAATATCTGCTTGGGCTCAGCTTGTTTGGCGTGGCAGCATTTCTGACCTGAACTATATCCCCCCCCCCCCCCCCACCCCCCCCCCAGCCGCTAGTGAGCAATTCATTCTCATTCCTTTGGACCATCTACATAACATATATGGCCAGCTTGAAGAAAGCAGATGCATGTGGATGTGGCCACGAGTACGTAGCTGTTGTCAAATGACTCCAACATGGCTGTTGTCTGTCGATTCTTTGTACAAGGCAGACTTAATGGACATCTCTTGGATCTCTAGGACGTTATCTGTCGTTTTATTATCGACCAACGATTACAGATTTTAGATAGAGGAATTGCTTCCAATGCGTTCATTCACTTATGTCCACCAGAGGCGGATCCAAGGGGTGGGCAAATTACACTAGGTCCATTGGTCTTGTATGATGACATCTTTGTACGGTCTTTGATCCTGTTGCTCAAAAGTACATTTACTTGAACTAAACTCTCTGTATCTGGTTATCTAGATGTAAGTGGCCCTGTTCTCTTTGCCACAAAACAACAACAGACACGATTTGATTCTTTTTCTTCTCGTCTGGTTCATTTTAGTTTGCCTATCATTTCCTTCTTTTTTGAGCTCGTTCCTACAGTTGCAATGAAATCGTAATATACATACATACATGCAGCAATGCACTTGCTTTTGTTTAGGGCACTCCCATGCCAACCCTGTCTAATTAATCCCTTCACGCCATCTTGAGACTTAAACATTGATAGCGCCAAGCAGACTGCATGACCTGATGATCATCATGCCTATTGCTCTCGCCCTGGAACCTTAGGTTTGTTACATTGGAACTGGGCATGAACCTCTGAGCTTGCTCTGATTCTGCAGATGTCGACGACGACATGGTCGCTTCGGAGTCTGAAGTGGATGGCTTCTCCTGCCGCGTCCTTCCAGCCCCTGTTGCCAGCGTCAGCTCCAGGTTGAAGTCCTCCTCCTCCTCCGTCTTGCCTGAGCTACCACACCGTTGCTGGTGGTGCTGGGTAATCTGCGTCTGCGTCATCAGCTGCTTCTGAACCTGGTACACGCGGTGCAGCTCGTGAACCTGAAGGGGATCATCGAACAATTTCAGCATCGTTATGAAGTAGTAAAATGTGTACTGCTCTACCTGTGTGTGAGCAGGAATGAAGTTGTACCTGCTGCCTGAATGTTTGCTCTTGCCTCAGCATGGCCATCTTGATGTGTTCCTTCTCCATCTTGTCTCTGCCCGCCCTACAACAAGTAGAAATGGATGTGAGATGCTAACACACATCTGCCTGTCGCATTTTACTTTAGGCAAAGTAACCTAACGTTGTCCCCTCCACTGACATGGCATAATGGTACAGAAGTAGAAGCTTTTGTACACATTTTTATTCCCGGAAAAAGCGAAGTACAAGCTTATAGTGTACGAACGTTAAATTCTTGCAGACAGAATTCTGCTTCGCCCTCTTAAAAAAAAAAATCACGCCTGCATGTCTTCCTGAGAAACAAACTACTGATGAACTCGGCCCTGAAGCCGGAAACTCTGATAAAGAGTACAGAGTTTAGAACACCTCCGGTTTCTTTCTTTCTTTGCAAACTCTCCGAAGCAACAATAGACGTTTTTGAGCAACTGCTCCCCGATCATGAATGAAAATTACAAAAAGAAAAGGACGATCCGGCCAAGAATACGACGATGGCATGCATGCATGCAAACTCTCAGAATGCTCCAGGGCGATTCTTGGGAGCAACAAGGATCAAGAAGGAAATAAATAAATAAAAGCGAGGCAAACAAGAGCATCACCTCTGCCTCACGAGCTCCCACAGCTGATTCCTCTGTCGAAGATGTTGGGACGGGAAGATCTCCTGGTACTAGTGGTAGCTACTGCTAGGCCAAAGGCACAGCTTTTGGCCCTGCTGAGAAGCAACAGCCTGCAGGATTTGCATGCCGTGTGCATCAAATCTGGTGAGGCAGGAGGGGTGAGGAGGGGATTTAAGATTCTCTCCCCTGCCATTAGTTTTGCTACTGTCATGGTGGGGCCCTCCTGTGGGCATGCCGAACAAATCCATGTCATTTAGGCCAATGGAGTTCATATGCGATAAAAGGCTCCCAAGATGCTCCTATCCTATGTAGTGCCAAGAAAAGGATAGGATTAGGACCAAGCCCCAGCTTGCAGCACTGAAATTCTTATGCGCCCCCACTCACACCCTCAGGGCATGTTCCGTTGCGCCAGGATCGAAGGGGGTTAGAAGTAATTAAATCCCTTCCTAGTCAAAATTGAATAGAAGTGGATTGTTTTTATTCTAGCTCTTTGTTTCGTTGCTGTTTAACTTGCACAAGCGCTTAATTAATTAGTGATATGCGAAGGTTGATGTTTAGCTCTCTCTCTCTCTCTACCTATGAGGTTTTGCGCAGCAGTTGGGGTTTGTACGTGTAGCCATGCTAGTTTGAAATGTTTGGATCTCATGCTCACTGGATTAAGATTATCATCACCAGTTGTCTCAAATAATCTATGCACTGACTGTCATTCATAGTCAGAATACCTGTCTTATAGCAAAGTAGGCACATTTTTACCATGCGTCCATGCATGTCATGTAGTTACATCTTTTTACAGTGGGCCTGATCTGTACCAGCAGAACCTAGATCCAGACTGCAGTCAATCCTGACCAGATGCAGAATTGAAGTTGGATCTTGTGCTGGCTTCAGGCCTCGCTCTAGATTGTGCGATGTGATTGGATGATGAGTTATGTGGAGTGGTTGGTACTAACAATAACACCGGGGATTTGGAGTTATTCCAGGGTTGGGACAAGTCAGGGCCTGAAAAAATCCAGGCCTGTATGATTAGTTCCAGCCCTGTCATTTTCCTTCTCATTGCCGTCGGGATGCAGGTCTCTCTGTCATCTCCCCTCTCCTCTCCCCAGGGATTAGCTACCTGGATGTACCCATGTTTGTAGACCTTTGGTTAACTGGACGCGTGGTTCTGTTTCATACGTACTTTTGTTGTTCACAACCACAATACAATTCTACTAGTTGTCTTTTTTTTGTTTTTGCGAAGGTAGTCGTCTGTATTATTTCTTCAATTTCACCGTATAGTCTTAGACAAGTTGTGGGAGAATTAATCCAGAATCAAACGGTTCCTAAATAAGCATATACGTCATGAATAATGATTAGAAATAGTTATTTAAATGCGCTTAAATAATTGATGTCTCACAATTTTTAATTAAAAATGTATATATTAGAGATTATAAAGAAATAGATTATAGAAGTCATAAATAGTTCATAAAACCATCATTTGTTATAATATTAAAAGAATACCAACTTCATTAATCTCATAGCCACTTAGATCATCTGCGTACCTAGAGATGTCAACGGGGATTCCCACCAGGTTATGACACAACAGACCCATCCCCATCCTCATACCTATTATGGGTGCAAAATTCATCCAATACCATCTCTAATCGAATTTTGGGTCCCCGTTAGATCCCCATCCTCGATTGAGATAGCTAGGTATTAGCAACCAGCACCTTGTAGGCAAGCCGCTAGAGTGCCACCACCCCACTAGTATGCTAGTGTTACTAAAATTTCATACACATGCAAAAGGTTTTGTATCACAGAAAGTATAAACATGGTCCATCAAAGTAACCTTAGTATGTTACAATTTGTATAATAACAACGACATGTTTAATAAATCAATCAAAAGTACATAATATAGCAACAAGCAAGCGTGTATCTCTCAACTTCACATTGTTGTAGCCTTGCAGCAAGCTAGCATCTTGACATCTTCCAATCTCCCTTGTGGCGGTGCCCAAAATTCCAAGTTCCAACTCATTATCACAGTTATAAGTCCCTGTTTGAAAGCATAAAAAAATTGATTTAATTTTCTAAAATGTGCATTTTTAGATGTAACATATGAACAAGAGATCACCTCAACTCCTTGTATCTCTTGAAGACAATCCCAAAAGCTTTCCTTGCTAACATTAGCATCATATACAGAAAATTAAAAGCAATTAAAATGGATATTGCACATTCAACAGTAATAGAAATTCTCCAATGTACTGTAACAGAAATATGGAAACAAGTTGTACAGATATATACCTTTATCATTGTTTTTATCCAGTCTTGTGAGCACATTAAAGCCTCTAAAATCTCAGGAGTTAGTCTGCTACAATGTCTACTGAGAATTCTCCTACAAGTGATAAACACACATTCAGATGCAACTGTGTTGACTGGAATAACAAATATGTCATAGGCAATCTTTCTCAATATAGGATAATGTGTCCCTGCTAGGGATGAAAACGGTTTCGGAATTTTTCGGTATTCCGGAAACCGATTTCGAAATTTTTCGGTCGGATTTATCGGTAACGGTATTTTTCGAAAACGGAATCGGTTTTCGGAATTTTCTATCGGAATCGGCGTGGTGTTTTACCAACCGTTTCCTTCGGTTACCGGTTTTTGTCGGAAATTACCGGATTTGTGTCTCGGAATTTTTCGGAATTGTGTCTCGGAATTTTTCGGAATTATGTCCCGGAATTTTTTGGAATTTTCCAGCATGTGATTTTTTGCATCGCCTATATGTCTCTAGATAAGGATTACTTATTTTTGTATTTTTGGACACCTTTAGATTTTTTTTGGATAGATGGTGTTGGAAGACAGTTGAGATTAAGGATTTGGTATTTTCCACACACTAGGTTTTAGGGTTTTCCTGTGAGGTTGTGAAAAACTCTTTATGTGAGGAAAAAATATTTCATAAGTAAGCATGCCATGTCAGCTAGATCGAGTGGATATTGTGAATTATGAACTTTGAGTCTATGAACTTGTGATCTTTATGAACTTGTTATACTGTGAACTTGTTATCTTTGTACACTTTTTATATTATAAATTTGTGATCCTTGTGAACTTTTTATATTGTGAACTTGTTATATCATGAATTGTGAACTTGTGGTCTTTGTGATCTTTTGTCAACTTTGTTGTATTATGAAGTTTGATATATTTACCGATTGTATTTTAGATTCCGACCGTTACCGGTGTATTTTCCGCACCAAACTTTCGTTTCCGATGTTTCCGAAATACTGATATCGTTTCCGTTTCCGGAGTTACCGTTTTCGATTTTGTTTCCGATAAAAAATATGAAAACGGTAATGGTTTTAGTGTTTACCGACTGTTTCCGACCGTTTTCATCCCTAGTCCCTGCCACCTTCCACCAATCTAAGATCTTAAAGTTCTCTGCTAAAAATGAACCAAATCATCCTCCAAGTATCTATCAAGCTCATTTTTAAAATCAACATAATATGGTTCAAGAATCACCTCATGATAATGTTTCTCAAATTCCAAGAGTCATCGATGAAATGGTGTGAGTGACAGACATGTATCCTCTTTTTTGGTTGTCAGACGTCCACATTTGTCGTAATAGCAACTCTTGACTTGCTTGCATCCATGTAGTCTAAGGCTCTTTTCTTTTCTTGCACATATGCATCCATAATGTCCTTCCTACAATTTCATCAACAATTTACAACAATGCAAATGCCAAATAATAGTCAAATGCCAAATAATAGTCAGATACATATAATAATACTACAAAGTAATGCAATTATTACCTAATAGTGTTTTTGGTAACCATCTTAAATAATGGCTAAAGCACACTCACAAGCCGACGGAAGCCAATATGTTCAACAATGCATAAAGGATACTTGTGCAAAGTAATCATGGCAACAAGCTCCTTTCTAACAACTTCAGGATTAAAAGTGTAGCTCTCCATAGATACTTTCCCTCCATATTGTGAACTAAACCTCAAAGATGATTGTGCTAATGTCTTGCTCTATCCTATGGCTAGCTTTATCTTCCGCAATACACATATCTTCAAATGATCATGAAGATGCTTTGTTCCATGAGTACTTTTACCGGCAAGCTTTTTATGACAATAATTGGATTGGGCCTTCACTTTGCCTTAACTTAACTTGACTCTCTTGACAGCAGATGTAAGATTTCTCTTCGACCCTACATCCATTTATTCAATCTCATCACCATCACCATCAATTTGGATTGGATGTGAATCATTCACTGATTTTGGCCCCAATTTATTATCAGATTCAGTTTGCTTGCCTCCCCCAAATCCAGCCTTGTGACAGACAAATAAAATTTAATCTTCATAGATAAACAACATAAAGATGTGAAATAACTGAAATAACAATTTAGTACTACATTGGGAAAAACTATATTAGATACACATACTAAAACACACAATATGCTCGATACAAACATTGATGCAAATAGTTACAAACACATATTGAAATATAGAATATGAACGATATAGAACACACTAACATAAAAACTAATTTCTTATATAAATTATAAAAAACAATAAGAAAATATATCAAAGTAAAGTACAAATATCAATAAAGAAAAATATAAGAGGGTTTGCAACCTTTAGAATCAAACCCTAGTGATTTTAATACAAGGACACCACTGGTGGTAGATGAATCTAGAGTAAACGCCTTCGCTCTTGCATTTGAAGGGTGGCATGTCTTCTTGTCCTTGGCTCTACCAGCACCTGCAGTTGGAGTTGTTGTCTGGTGGTTGGCTGGTGACTTGGAGTTGGTGTTGGTCACACCGATCGCCGATGATGGAGCAATTAGTCCTGACACTTGCTTGTCAGCGTTCCTTCATGGGTTAGTAAATCAAAAGCATCAGATGTGGGTTAGTGAATAAAAAAGCGCATCACAAGGCATCTAGATTTCAGACATTGGTAAGCACTCATCCATGATCGATCCATCAAAAGAGAAATCAGGAATAATAGGAGAAATGTAGTATCTCGTTCTCACTGCTCACCTTCCTTAATCGCCATCAGAATTCATTGACGCCTGAGAATCCATGGTCGTCGTCGCCCTAGGCTCCTGGCACCTTTGCACCATCATTCAAGCCAAATGTGAAGTTTTCTTGTTTGGTTTAGAAATACTGAATCTATGAAGGTGAAACATGTTCAAGCCTTTGATGACTCTTTACTGGTGGTACAACAAGTCATTGCTATATTTCAATGTTTTGGAGGATCACCTAATGCATATGATAACTGCCTTAACATCATCATCACATATTTTGCCAAAATACTAGAGTTAGCATATTCTAGGGCATGAGGATAGTAAAGTTGACATGTTGGGTCAACAAGCGTCTGACTAGAATGTTGGCGATCATCATTTTCATATTAAGGGAAGGCCCATGCAAAAAAGACTTAGTTGTTATTGGTCTGCCAAAACCGTCCTAATCGGTTTATGAAACTTGCGAAATCATCTCTTCTACTTGTGTTGTAGATTCACAAGATGAACCAACCAAACAGTTCTGGAGGCCAGACAATCCAATTTTCATGGGGCAGGTGTTGAATCGACTCAGTTTTTTCTCATATGTTCAGAGCCAACTTGGATGATGGGAGGTTACCCATTATGAATCCAAGTGATGAAGTTGATAAAAGTATCTGATAAATGACAAACAATTATACTTTGGTTAGTGATGATTTGTATTGAGTTTCAGCTGAATGCTTTCTATTGAGAAGCATGAATTTGTGATGTTGACGTTTACTTGAACCTTGCCACTATAATACATGTGGTTGTCAAGTCATTGGTTTTTGGACATCCACTTAATCTATTTTAACAAGATGCTAATTTGAACTTGTCGGGGGATTGAATTTATCAGGTCAAATTTTAGAACCAAAAGAATATTCATGGTTGTTGGCAAATTGGTCACATTTGATGGAGGAAGGTGAGGACATGACCTTAGATAAATTCAAGGCAGCAAACAGAAGGCATTACTGATATTCTTAAGAGGACCATAAACAATAAGTAGTTTTTTTGTCTTTGAAGATTATTGATTGTACGTAAGCTTTACTTAAAAAAAATAGGACAACATACGTTGATAACCAAAATTGTCCAAAGTTCATAATGAGCTCTGCCACCGTGTTTCCATCAGACGATTAGAAAACATATTTGGATCATCATATTTAAACCCTAGACAAAGGAAACAACTTTTCAGGGACAGTAGGCTATATTTGGCAGTTTTTCAACTTCCTCGAATGAAAAATAAATAAATTGCACCGTTGTGTTCGTTCCTCTCATCTAGCTAATAAAAAAATTATATGAATCGCTTTCTCTTGCGAGTGTTTAAATGTAATAGATCTAATAGTTACCTGCTAAAATTCGTTGAGGACATTCAAACAGTCTAACTAATAGTTCAACTATTAGCTGTTTTTAGCAAATTAGGTAATAGTTAACAAACTAATTCTAGTAGCAATTTTTTAGTCAACTAACTATTAAATCTAATATATTTAAATATCCATCTGGATGAATTAATTACTATTTCCACAATGTTTTATGCTGTAGACCCGTATATACCAGGTAGAGGGAGAACTGGCCAAACCGTTTTTAAGGAAGTTGTATTTTGAAAGGATTTTCGAACTTTTTTGGAATAAGATCAACCCCTCCTTATATGAATACAAGGGGCACGACCTATTGAGTTGCTTCACACACACAATCAAAATAGATACAATTTGTTTTTATATATGGATGAACTTTAAGCGGCTTTTAGTCGATTGCATCAAATGCTTTTTAGCTTTTTAATAGCTCACATCATACAATAACTTTTTCACAGTTCACAGCTCATAGCAGTTTTTTTTATAGCCACAGCCCAACTAAATAGAGGCTAAGTAATGCTGAGCAGGAAACTTTATTGTTAAAAATTAGATTATATTACTTGCAAAAGAGAAACCAGCGGAGGCCTAGTCCCTCGCTCGGACGTACATAGGTCCACCCTGCTAGCCGACCTAGAGAAACTAACGATGTCTTTGCCCTGCTCACGGGTTTCTCATGGACGAGAGTTTTGATAGTTTCTTTGCTGATTTATCCCGTTCCGCATCACATAACCACGATTGATTATTATTTGGTGGTTTGCTAGTAAACCTAGGGTGTGTTTGGTTTGACTTTTGGCTTTGGCTTTGGCTTTTGCCCCCCTAAAAGCCAAAAGCCAAACCAAAGGGCTGGATGCAGAAAGCAGTTTTTTCTAAAAGCTGACTTTCTCGCAGTGCAAAACTGAAAGCACCCTTGGACCTGCTTTTAGTGGCTTTTGGATGAAACTGTGAAAACATATATTTAAGAACTTTTAACGGCTTTTAGTGGTTTCCACCAAACGATTTTTAGCTTTTTAACAGCTCACAGCCCACAGCAGCTTTTTCCACAGCTCACAGCCCACAGTAGCTTTTTTCACAGTCACAGCCCAACCAAACAGACCCCTAGTCATTCTTTGTTGTGAAAGAGTGTTGGTTAACTGCTGCATTATTCGGTCCGTAATAATCTCGGTAATAATCTAGATGATTTAGTCTTAGGGGATGTTTAGGCCTGCAAATGGGGTGAGTGTAAATGGGTATTTTAAGTGGGTTTAAGAAATGGTTTTGTTTTGGTGGGTTGTGATGGTTTTAATTATTAACGGGTTGGATTGGGTGGGTTTATTTTATATTGCGGGTCAAAATGATTGATATCCATGGTTATAGATGAATTTGTATAAGTATGAGTTTCCATGGGTATTCACCAATCAGACTACCACCCTAATCAGTACCATTTTATTTCAGGTTTAGAGAAGTCTTTAATTTCTTTAGTCACACACAGCACACTATACTATACCATTTTATCAGTACCATTTTATTTGAAAATGTGACCAACTATAAAGTTGCAGAACTTTTTGAGATCTACAAATTCTATTTTAATAGTTTCTACATCTGAGACCGTTTACAAAATTTGAATTTTAAATTTGAAAACTTCACACGAATTTTTCAATGATAAGATGATTTCAAATAAAAAAGTTGACAATTACAAAGTTTCATTACATTTCAAGACCTACAACTTTTATTTTGGTGGTTTTTCCATCCGAGGTAGTTTGAAAAATTCAAACATAGTTTTGCATGACAAGATGATTTCAAACCAAAACATTGTCAACTACAAAGTTTCATAACTCTTCAATACCTACAACTTTCATGTTGGCGGTTTTTTCTTTCGATGTTGTTTTCAAAATTCAAATTTTAAATTTTTTAAATTCAGACATAGTTTTCGTTGACAATATGACTTCAAATGAAAAAGTTGTCAACTATAAACTTCTATAACTTTTCAAGATCTACAAAGTTTATTTTGGTTGTTTGATCATTTGTTCATCTCACATGATAGTTCTAACAATATGCACAAATTCTATACATATCTCTCGTAGTTCCATAAACTATGAGAGAGATATAGGTTTTATGAATAAATTTATTTTTAGTTTATTATATGAAGAAATGTTCAAAATATAAAATGTACATCATGATGAGTTATACAAATTTGTAGTTGAAAACTTTTTCATTTGAATTAATTTACTGCTTTACAATGTGATTTTTAAATTGTCTTTGCCTAGTGTTGGAAAAAAGCACTCGGCAAAGAGCTCTTTGCCGAGTGTTATATTTGTGACACTCGGCAAGGAAGCTCTTTGTCGAGTGTCAAAAAAAACACTCGGCAAAGAGGTTCTTCGCCGAGTGTTTTATTTTACCGATAGTTTTTTGTGTGGCACTCGACAAAGAGCTTCTTTGTCGAGTGCCCGAAAAAAAAACACTCGACAAAGTATTTGGTACTCGGCAAAGAGAGAAATTCCGGTAGTGTCTGCCTTGTCGGCTCTCTACAGGCTGTACAACTACTAATGCTAATACAGGCTGAACACATGATAATTAGGCCACAGCACCACCACATGCCATTCAGTTATTTTACCCTAAGTCTTCTACTTCACATTTAGCAAAGGCTTTTTTTATGTATCTCCTTGTTAATTGAATTGTTAACTTTGTTTATTTTTCTTTTAAACATAGATGGATTAAGGATCTTTAACAGATGTTTTTTGTTATTCTCTCGAGATCTAAATGTTCATTGACTAAATTTATCACTGTGTATGCAACTATGTTTTTGTATGTCACTGAAATTATCTATAAAATTATCACTGTGTATCAGTGTATGTAGTTGGCTTGATGTGAGACAATAAGCTAAACCCACGGGTTTTTCATGGGTTTCCACCCAATTACGGGTTGGTTTGGGATCAATAATGTTATTGGATGGGTTAGGTTTAACTTCCTTCTAGTATTTTTGGTTGGGTGTGGGATGGATATCAAAGTAATTAGATTTGGGTATGGGTGGGAGTTGATTGGATTTTTTGCCATTAGCAGGCCTAGGATGTTTGTTTGAGATTATAATATATCTAGATTAGATAATTCAACAAATTTTAAACTAACATTTAGTTTAAAATTTGTTAGATTATTTAATCTGGGCAGATTATAATCATAAACAAACACGCCCTTAGTTATAGTGTACCAATTTTTATGTCAACACTTATGATTTCTTTTTTCTAAACAGAGTTTTGTGTTTACTTAGCTTATTATAAAACCACAGTATGGTGATACAATTGTGAAAGACTGCATCAGACTGTCTTCGTGATACAATTGTGAAAGACTGCATCAGACTGTCTTCAATGGTTCCTTTAGATCCCATGTTTTTTACCACCCTCTAAATCCACCCGCATAACCATATTCCTAATATATTTTAAATTAGTTTTTTTACATATGTATTTATTATAGTCGTACATCAACAGGAAACAAGGACCACTTGCATGATGAATACATTTAATTTAGAAATAGTCGTGTTCATACAGATACCCATCACCAGGCTGACATGTGTGTACTCAACCCACAATATACGCTGGTGCATGATTGTGTCATGGTATCACATATTCACATCAGCATATATACGTAATATATAAGATGCCATGAGAGACCGGTGGGACCATGCATGTGATCCCGTATTTAATTGTGAG
The DNA here is from genome assembly GCF_902167145.1 of Zea mays. Lineage (NCBI taxonomy): Eukaryota > Viridiplantae > Streptophyta > Magnoliopsida > Poales > Poaceae > Zea > Zea mays. The sequence continues at coordinate 136,401,987 of NC_050098.1, read as the reverse complement.
CATCTGAAATCCTAATTAATGCTTGGCATGGCATGCATGCTTGGAAGTTATAATGTGCAAATATACATGTATGTGAAGTTCGATAGGTAGCTCTTGCAGAATTATTCTATGTGGAAAATGATTGCTAAACAAAAATCATGTACTAATTTGATACTTGATTTTCCATTAGCACTTACGTAAAGGAGATCAAGGGTATACTGATAGCTGAACAAGGGCAAGAATTATTTGTACATCAGTTGTTGCATTAGAGCATAGCAGAAAACACTATCACATAATTCATGAGGCAATTATTATTTTTATTAACGGAGATGACATGACTATATATATGGCCGATATACTATATATATATATATATATATATATATATATATATATATATATATATATATATAGTTTATGTATTAGGAGCCCTGGTCTCTCTTTAGTTGTAGAAAGCCCTGACCGCTTACTCGTCAGTCGTCATCCAATATTGTCAGTAAACCTTTTACACTTTGTTGTACATAAGTTTATGCTTATTTCGTCATAACATCATCATATAAAACCGTCTACTCTATCCAACCTTTCCCAATGGCTGCTGTGTGCGAGATAACTAGGGTTTCAGCGTCGGCGGTTGCACGAGACATGAGCATGGATGCAGATGTGGGCGACCATGGCACCGACCGCCTCATCGGCTTTGCCTCCACCCACGCCGCCGCCGCCGAGCCGGCCACTCCCTGATCCAAACCACAACCCCGCCCAGATCCAGATCCACCCAGCTCAGTGCAGCCGCTGCTATCGGATCTCACAGCAGAATATTGGCCCTCGATGGAGCTTGCCGCGACCAACGCGATGTACGGGCTTCCGAGCCCGCCGCCCCCAGTGGTGTTGGTGATGTCGTGCCCTCGCCACCTCTGGGTATGGCGATCGTGTAGGGACAGGCGCTGGCGGAGCTCGCCTAGTGCTGCCGCGAGCTGGAGGAGGGGCGGCACACCAGCGGGGGGCGACATGGCGGCTGAAGCGCGTGGAGCAGCAGCTGTAGATGGAGCGCGAGATGCGGCGGTGTGAGGTGGAGAAGAACGGGGACCGGACCGGAGCTCTTCAACGAAACTGATGGGGCAACTCCATCCGTCCACATGCGTGATGGCTGGGGTCGCTAGCTGCTGATTACTGTCCATGATGGTTAAAAGTGAGAACACATCTTAATCAACACCTCGAATCACCGGCCCACCCTCTTGATGGAAGAGTTACCGATTTGGTAGTTATTATCTCAAAATAGTTCACTGTTTCTAGCGCAATCTAGTTTTGTGAGAACACATCTTAATCCATTCGTTTATTAGGATATCCATTTTGGTTTAATTTGATCGATTCTTGAACATAATGTTTCTTCTGTTGTATCATGATGTTCAGCCATATACCATGTTCATTGTTCTTACCATTTGGCTTTCATTTTCATCACTGTCCATTATATTGGTATCATGAAATCTCTATAAAACATATTAGCTCATTTGGATTAGAACTAGAACACTAGAATTTTTTCTGTCCAGATTCTTAAAATTCATAGGATCAACCTTAGCTTAGTCGCTTATTTATCTTCTATAGTTTGTCCATACATTTTTGTTAGAGAGGATATCAATATATCTGAGGAGTGACTGTGTGTCTATAATATTTGAATCCCTAGTTAAAGTATCGATGGATTTATGATTGAAATCTGTGCATTTTTTATTTAGGTCGTTCTGTGAGCAACTCTTGGTATAATTGGTTGCAATGGCGATATCACAAGCTCTTCATGGATATGTGACGATGGTTCGGGTTACAGGTACCTCATGGATCACTTTTTATGCACTACGCAAGCACTCTATTTTTGTAAACTCACTGCCTTGCGGAGTTACATAGCTTGGTCTCCTTGTTTTTTAATCTTTTATAAAGCATTGCCTTTCCATCCATCCACTATTTGTTCTTGAAATATATGAACTTCTGATTGTATCCATGTTTACTACGAGGTGGATGTTGCCTCTATAATATGTTATGTTTCCTTTTATTATAGAAGTACCTTTAAGCAATGTTCGTGACTAAATGGATCTTTTTTCAGTTTTTCCATTTCACCCCGTTCGTTGCAGCTATTGCTACAGTACTTTTAGAGAGAAGAAAATTGCAGTCGCAGTTGCAGTAAGTGCAGCCAAACAACGTTTGTGTGAGGTGTCAGATGCTTTGAAAGAGTCATGGCTTAGCTTATATCCTTGACCAGTACAATAGGCCATAAATATATATCCAGTGGTTCCTTTCTTATTCCATTGTCCGAGTACTGAACTTGTGACCATTATCTAATGTATGCCAGAACCAATAAGAATGATTGCTGGGACATGAGGGATAAATTCAGTTATTTGATAAGCCACTAAAGCATGTTTTATTGCATTACCTTGTTTGCTTCTACTAGATAGCATTTCACATGTGCACATTTTGTTTCCCTTCCTACTTTGTCTTGCCATTTTGTATGTAATTTGATGAAATATTGAAATATAACAGCAGACCTTCGGTTTCTATATCAAGTGGTTGTATGACATATATAATAATAGTATTTATGCAATCTGGTTCCTCTCTTTTGATGCATGACACATGATCACCTTTGAGACAAAAATGCATACATAGTTGTATAGTTTACTCCCATACATTTTTTTCCTGAGCAAGAGACTAGACATTATGAAGCTATAGTAACTTCACAATTTGCATTAGTGCTAGTAGCTGGAACACGGGGCATATAATGGTGTTGTCTAATCTTCTGAAAACTTTGTAGGTCTTCCCGTTACTCATCAAGAAGTTTTCACACGAAGAGCAAGCAAATTTAGTATGGCAGTTCTTATGTAGCATCCCTGTAAACATGATGGCAAAATTTCTTCCATGGATTTCTGCTTCTGTTTCTACAGATGAGAATCAAGATATTCTTGATTGCCTAAGTAAAATAGTTCCTGAAGAAAAACTCCTCCAAGAGGTCCTCATGATTATGGCATCATACATCTTAACTTCCCATTTGTAAAGTTATTGGCATATTTCACTTCAGTTTTTTTACTTTGTGAAGGTTGTTTTCACGTGGTTTGGAGGGAAATCAGAAAGCAGTTCTACATGTGAGTCTAGCTCTGGTCAATGTGACGTTTTTTTGCTACAGTGGTGTTATGGTAAAACAGAGTTTTGTGTGTATGTACCAACAGCTAAAATGTAAATACGATATTATCATAGTTGAGTACAGGAATAATTATCTCTTATATCTTATTGCAAAATCTAAAACAGTTCTCCTGTAGATGGTTAGCTTGTATTTTACGCTACAATTACCTCAGATCACTTGTTGTATCTTACACCAATTTACGAAATTTCTTGATGCGTTTTATGACAACCTCATGCGCTGAGAGATACATTCGGTCTACATTCGTTATTATGAAACAGATGGACGATTTACGCTAAAATTCATACTCATTTACGTTGTTTTGGTTCACGATTTACGCTGAAATCCATTCGAGCCAGAACCCGCGCTCAATCGGCCGCACGCGATTTTCACGCCGTAATTCAGGCCTCATTTGCTGTTACGAAACAGGTATACGATTTACGCTAAATTATGTACTCATTTACGCTGTTTTAGCTCACGTTTTACGCTAAAATCTATTTGAGCCAAAACCCGCGCACGATCGGACGCACGCGATTATTACGCCGTAATTTCGGGACCCATTTGCGGTTACGAAACAGATATACGATTTACGCTAAATTTCGTACTCATTTCCGCTATTTTGGTTCATGTTTTACGCTAAAATCTGTCTGAGTCAGAACCCGATCACGATGGGACGCGCGAGATTTTTACGCCGTAATTTTCAGACCGCATTCGCCGTTTCAAAACAGATATACGATTTACGCTAAAATTCGTAATCATTTACGCTGTTTTTGTTCACGTTTTACGCTAAAATCTGTCCAAGTCAGAACCCGTGCCCGATGGGACGCACGCTGGTACGGAACGTGGCTATACCTGACTGGGGCTTCCTGGTACTAATGGAAGCCCAGGACTTCCATTATATATATATATATAGGGAAGAGGTAATGGAAGCCCTGGGCTTCCGTTAGTGGGCGAAGCCCTAGCCAGGGAGACCGAACGGGTCGCGTTCGGCCCACTGGACGCCAGCCTGCGCCATTTATGCAAAGGATAACCACGTTTTCCGGCTTGCACGCAACATGCAATTACACAACCATAAATATGTGTACAAATGAGCATAACTCATGCATAAATGGAATCTTTGCATGCCAGAAATCGCGCGCACGAATATTGGATGACGACTGACGAGTAAGCGGTCAGGGCTTTCTACAACTAAAGAGAGCCCAGGGCTCCTAATACATAAACTATATATATATATATAGTATTAGGAGCCCTGGGCTTCCAGCAATGCATGGAGCCCCTGCCACCTACCGACCGGGCCGACCAACAAGGTGTGCGACCGCACCAGACCATTTTTGGTTTACTGTCCCCGACTGCTTACGCCAAATTAACATATGAGTTATGATGATGTGTGTTGCCATTTATACAAATATAGTTTGTGCACGATTTAGCTTTCTGGGCCTACGAGAACTTTTATTTGATGGCCCATTTTACCCACGCATTTCTTTACCCTAACTGCTCCCATCTTTATCTCCCAAAGGCACGTAGCCGCCGCCAGTTTCTTCTTCCCCCATCTTCATCTTCCTCGCAGCGCCGGTGCTACATCTCCAGACTGCCCCTGCTCCGTGCGGACCCACTCTCCAGCGCGACTGCACGGCTGTTGTTCCAGCGGGTGGAGATGGCGGCGGTCAACCTCCTCGCTGAGTCTGCCGCGGTGCGCTTGAGGGCACCGGCGCCGCCGGGCGCGGGGGAGGAGCTTGCGGCCAGGCTCACGGAGTGCGGGTTCCCCGCCACGGCGCGCCGAGGCGGAGCGGTCGCGGGGCTAGGGAGAGCGCGCGCAAGTGGAGGGAGATGGCGGCCAGGAAGGAGGAACTCCTACTGCGGAGCCGGGGCCGAGTCGCGTGGACGATCGTCGCGCTTTGCTGCGGCTCGCATGCGTCCCACATCCTGCACTCGCTCGGTATCCATGTCGGCCACGGTGAGTTACCACGAGACATTCATATCGTGATCTGATTTTCTGGAATAACAGAGTGATGTTTAATATTGGCGTGAAGGGCCCCTCTGATCAGTCTACCTATGGTTCAGGAACGTTTTTTGGATCTGTTGCATAATCCTTATGTGAAATGTGGCATTGCTACAACTGCTTTGTTTGGGCTTGGAAGAGGTATAATCGGCTCCCAATGTTTCCTTATATTGTGCATTAGTGTACCGTTTGCAGTTTACATGTTGTTTTGTTCAGTGGTGTGCCGATGGATAGCCACTGTTGTATATTTTTTTTAATGTTCAATCAATTTCTAAGAATTGGAGTTGGCGACTTTGAGCAGTGACATCTATTGGGAAAAACGTTAGATTTTATTTTAAAGGATGGGATAAAGATAAATATGTGAAACATACTAACTCTAATGTCAACTTCTTTACTTTTGATCCATGGATAAACGATGTTTGGAACCAAATCAGGATTTTGTGCAGGTATCATCAGCTCAATACCATCATCATTCTTGATTTTTTTGTCCAGGGATTAACAGACTTGTCCTGAAGGGCATCGAGCAAACTGGCTCATCAGTTATGTAATGAAGTGATGCAAGTAAGGGTGTGCAAGTGTGCCTTCAACTAATAACAGAAAAGAAGAAAAGAAAATAGAGAATTGAACAACTTCAGGAGTACTTTAGAACAATGTACAATAAAGTATGGTTGCTTCTATATTAATTGTAGGCTAATGTTTTCTATTAATTTACAATGATATTTTTAGGAAAATACAGTAGCGAGAACTCTGTTGTGGCATAAAACTACCTCTGTTGCTCTGTCTCTAAAAGAATACCCTTTTGGCTTATTCAGATGTATAGCCAGAGTGACATTATTTTGGGGACAGGTTGTATATTTTTATATATAATGGTACTTAATTTAATCTTTATTCCCAGGTCACGGAGGCTGACATTGAAGAATTTGAAGCTAAATATAGAGGGTCAGATTCTGAGAAAACGGACTTGAAGGAACTCTACACAAAATATAAGGGCAACATGAACAGGAATAATTATCTCTTATATCATATTGTAAAATCTGAAACAGTTCTCATGTAGATGGTTAGCTTGCATTTTACGCTACAATTACCTCAGATCACTTCTTGTTGTATCTTACACCAATTTACGAAATTTCTTGATGTGTTTTATGATAACCTCATGCGCTGAGAGATACATTCGGTCTACATTCGTTATTATGAAACAGATGGACGATTTACGCTAAAATTCATACTCATTTACGTTGTTTTGGTTCACGATTTACGCTTAAATCCGTCCGAGCCAGAACCCGCGCATGACCGGTGGCGCATGATTTTCGCGCCGTAAATTACCTACGAAACAGGCATACGATTTACGCTAAATTGTGTACTCATTTACGCTGTTTTAGCTCACATTTTACGCTAAAATATATTTGAGCCAAAACCCGCGTACGATCGGACGCACGCGATTATTATGCCGTAATTTCGGGACCCATTTACGGTTACGAAACAGATATACGATATACGCTAAATTTCGTACTCATTTACGCTGTTTTGGTTCATGTTTTACGCTATCATGTTACACAGCGTTATGCAGTCGTAAACGGTGTGCACATGGTAATATTCGTTCCCGTGATTCGTGGCAAAAAAGATTCCTTCTATGCATGATTTACGCACATTACTACATATATTTATGCGTGCGTATATCGCATGTCGCGTCTCATCCGAGATTCGTGGCTATCATATGCATGGCTGACGCAAGCTAGCGGCCAGTGGGCCGACCGCGACCTGGCTGGGGCTTCCCCCACTAACGGAAGCCCAGGGCTTCCATTACCTCTTCCCTATATATATATATATATATATATATATATATATATATATATATATATATATATATATATATATATATATATATATATATATATATATATATATATATATATATATATATATATATATATATATATATATATATATATATATATATATATATATATATATATATATATATATATATATATATGATTTCTATGTATATAGAGCTTATGTTTGACCAAGAAGATTTTCTCTAATAAATACAAACTATTCTGTAATCCTTGATAGTTTAATTGCACATCAATTATATGGGAAGATTGATTGTACAACACTTTTATCCGAAAATGGTTCCAATTAAGCCAAACAACACATGCATGCATGGGGAAGCCACCACTGTAGGCAAAAATCTTTCTGCCGAAAGCCCTGGCTGTGGCTGCTTCTTGTTCAATTATTCTTCGCCTCAGATCAGACCAGACCAGGACCAGACAGTGGAGCACGCCTTCGCCTCATCCATGTTTGTTAATTTCCTGCTAGCTGTAATGGATTGCAATGCGAGAACCATTATTTGTCATTCCACTCACATGCATCATCAGCACCTGAGGGGACTTTTTTTTCTTTCTCGTCTCTCATTGAGTTTTATTGGGAAAACTACACATGAATAAGTAAAATTTCAAGCAGCCTGCAAAAAAGCATTGTTGCTGCATGCAGTCCGGTCATATATATCACAGATGTTTCTGAATTATATATATGTACATTGGGAAACAAATTTGTATTTTCAATATGTTTAGAAAACGTAATACATGACCAAAATTATTCAAAACATACACCCTGTATATATAATTAGTTTTATCACAGAGCTCTCCTGCATCCAATAGCCACATGCATTGTTGTAGATACAGTGAACACACAGCCACAGGCTGCTAGCTATATATGAGCCAAACTCAAAATTATATATGCAAAACTCAAAAGACAAACAGCTGACTGCCAATTCAGCAACATCACACTTTTTAGAAGATTAGAATATGCATCCTCCCACTTTATTCATTTAAATAAAAACTATTTAAAAATTCAAGAAAAAAAACAAATCTTCCAGATGTCCTTGAGAAATTGTAAAATCGAGATTAGAAAAATGGCATGTCTGAGAAAACGCCAAAAGAGATTCATTCCAAACTATTTCTAACGCGATAAACTATTTGAGAGACTCTTGGATCACAAGCAGGAGACTGAAATTTCTAAGGATAAACTATTTGAAGTCATCATACACGAAAGCTACCGGCCAGAGGTAGTGGAATGAACTGCTCATGTTGCAGAAAAGAAAGAAAGATTGGCCGGCAGGGAAGAGGAATTGTGCAAGCATGTCTCTCGTAGAAAGTTCGGTCAAAAAAGAGTGAATGAATCAGTTTGCTGCAAAAAGAGGCTAGGGTTCCAGAAGCAATAATATCACTAGCCTACTCTCCTGTTGCTCACTGTCTGCGTTGTCGATCCGGAATTATTATTTCTGGGTGCCTCCAATACATTTGTGCAGTGATCAAAAGAAGGGTCGGGAGACCACACGCTGTAGCTATCATGGTTCATGACTCATCTCTTATCTACTACCTTTTCTGCTAAGGTAGACAGCAGGTACGGCAACCATTTTGTGATGGATGGTGTACATATTAAATCATTACCGTCCATATCAGATCTAATGTCTCTAGTTACTCTATATTTTGCAAGGAAAGCCTTCCACTACTTTCACCATGTTTGGAGTATCAACCACAAACACTAGATCTATATTACAAATACATTAGCATTGATTACAGACAGATCTATATTAGACATGAGACACGTACAAAATTGGTCCAGTAGAGCCCACTTCCATCATGGCATTTGGCAAGCTACGTATGGCACAAATGGTCCCCAAAGCGTTAGCTAAACCTGCACAGACGTATGGTTGCAGTTGAAACATCTGACAACGTCTCAGTCTAAACTGGTGCAGTCAGGTTGCACTAGATCTAGTCCGCCAAAGCAAATCAAGATAGCATGAAAACCTTTTCCTCGGCCTAAAAATCACACCTGAACATGTTCCCTTCTTTTTGGCAAATATTATGACGCGTTTCATCGTCACAAGCAACAAAATAGCAACCGGAGTTCAAATAAACAAATGGAATTCAAAAGTCACCAGAGCATAAGCTTTATTGACCGTCCCAATTTCTCATCAGATATATTCATCCATAATAATAATAATAATGATACATGAAAGGCATGCCGTACCTGTTCAAGTGAAAGTCAGAGGATCTGATTCCGTTGATGTTGACATTCACCAGTTAATGGGAGTCCTTAGTGCACAACCTGCTGTGCATCTGACATGGACATCTGACCAAACAATTGGGGTCCTTTGGCAAGTGGCTTAAGCAACCCCTTTCTTGTTCTCAACAGTGACAACAAATCTGCTCAACACCGTCTACCGAATGCACGCTTGTCCTAGCTGATCAAGTACTATGCAGCATCTCAGCAACCACTTGTGCAACAGATGCTTCATCTGGTGCTATCATGTAGTACGTTATAGAAACACATCTCACTAGTTAAAGTATTAAGTGGCCCTGGTGCCTTTATGCGACACATGTCATTTGAAGGGTGACACTGTCGTTCAACCACTACCACGATCAGATGAAGTGTGAACTTGAATGGTAGGGTATGAAAACAAAGACTTAACAATCTGTAGGAAAAAAAAAGAGAACATAGAAGCCTCCAAATTTATTTTATGACATACTTGAAAACTAAGCAAATTTGGAACTCTTTAGGTGCCAGTTCAGGATTTTTAATACGATTATTAAATTCTGAAATGGAAATGGACTTTGCCCAAAACATTGTACTACCTCCTCCGTTCTCGAAAGACAATATGTGGTTTCCTGTGTGATGTCCCACTCAACCTGTTTCAAAAGACAAGAAAATAGAACTAGGACATTTCCTCACTATACATAGCAAAGGGCACAAACAAATATAGATTGTCTGGCGACCTTTTAGAGTCGGATCCCAGAAAATTTCTAGTACCTGATATCACATAACATAGGATGATTATTGACCTCAATAATGGTCAAACGTGCACTAGCTAGCAATAGACATGATAATGGCAGCACTTAACAATAGTGGTGCATCTAATGCTTTCAAGGAAAATGCTACTGCTACTTAAGGAAAATGCCATGACACACCTAGCATGCGTGCATGACCATGCACCACCCAATGACAAGCACACGCGTCATTGAAAGATCAGATATATTTTTTTTACATCTGATTGGAAAGACAGTGTTAGGCAAGTGGCAAATCGACATCACTACCAGCAAGGGAATATCAGATGTCACTGCAATAACTCACATAATGAGGTCATGCAATAATTTTTTGTATCAGCATTTATGCTCCCAGAAGCTCATCATCACTTTTAACAGTTGTTACCTATTTTTGAGATGCAAAGAGTTCAGTTCAGTAGATGCATATCACAAAATGCCCTAGTTCATGAAGTGCGACGGATTTACAAATCAATTTATTCTTATGTGGAATGTTTAAATCATTGCCCTAGATCATATCTAAGGCAAAACTTATTCAGTTTCTGAAGCTTACACACCTTTATAGCTTCCATGAGGATGACATGCACACCTAAATTTTCTTCTACAGATGAGTTTCTTTGATATCACAAAAAGCTTCCATGCTAATTTGAAGTGTTGCATAAAAGTAAGCGCGCAATAACGAGCTAGCGGAATATGTTGAGTCAAGTCAAGTGTTACATCACAAAACCTAAAGTCAAATGACACATACCTAGACTTTCATATTTTTTTAGTGGATATGCTAAAGCACATCACTCACTGATGCCAAAGATATTCGAAGTTGAATACTTTTCTGGATGTCCATACCAAAGCAATAACAATGCCTTGAAAATCCTCCTCGGGGCTGTATTCCGCCAGCTCTGCTTATTTGCGCTTCCATGGTGGTGCAACAACCTTTGAGCCTGCTACAAGAATCTGGAAGACTTGGGCCCCCCGCGCTGCAAGTATTTCATTTGGCTTGCATCTCTCAACCGATGTTGGACGGCTGATCGACTGGCACGTCATGGAATGGATCATCCAGATAGTTGTCCCTTGTGTGATCAGCAGGATGAGTCAGTGCATCACTTGCTGGTGGATTGTGTTTTTACGAGGGAAGTTTGGTTTACAACACTAAGCAGGCTAGGTTTGCAACATCTTGCTCCCACGTCTGATGCTACAGGGTTTCAAGATTGGTGGAGTGAGGCAGAAAGACAAGTGTCTAAGCATAAGAAAAAAGGTTTCAACTCTATTGTAATTTTAGTAGCTTGGCAGATTTGGAAGCATAGAAATGCGTGTGTTTGACAATGCTTCCCCAAACATTCACGCAATTTTGCTGTCCATCCATGATGATGCTTTATTATGGGGTCTTGGAGGGGTTGCTGCTCTTAGGCAGGTTTGGTTGTAGTTTGATTTTTGGTTTTTTAATTTTTGGGGTGCTTTCTGGGCACATTTGTACTGGGTCTTTTCTAGACCCTTTTTCTTATCTTCTTAATATATATTGATGCGTGGTTCTCCCACGTGTTCGAGAAAAAAAAAATCTCCTATGGTACACAGGCTTTACACCTGTCGTCTGCTTCATGCTCGACACAGCAAACTACGCAACGATGACTATGTAAGGATGCTTTGAGCTATCAAAATATACTAACCAAAAGTAAAGAGCAAAAAAACAAGGCTTCTCAAATGAATTATATTGCACTGCAGCTTAAGAAATGCCAGGATAGTAGACAACTGTCTGTCTGAATCTGATTGAAGTATCATGAAAAGAAACTCATTACTGGAATACATATAACTAAGCCCTTGACACACTTCCACTTTCACCAGTGCCAGAATCCTGTACATCAAGTGATCGAAATGGTGGACGTTGTCCAAACTTCAACAAATGTGCAACTTCATACACTGGGCGCAATTCTAAAATGGCTTGAACATCTAGGTATGAATCACATGAGAAACACCAAACTGACAGATCACTGCAAAACATTATATGCACAGTGCTATGTTATGGTTTGCACAATCTGCAGGACTAAACCAAAAATCAATTAAAGCATGGCTAAAAACATAAGACAAGAAAATGATCAGTATACAACAAGTTCAGAAACTCCATAAAAAAATAACGATATTATAATCTAGATGGTATGGGGTTTTGCCACACACTGAGCCCTAGGTGCACCTTCTGTGGACATCTATGGTTTTCGGTTTGCCTGTAACTCAAACTACTTTGTGATGTAGATGCTTTTTAGTAATGAAATTCAGGTTTCCCATTGTGGAAAAAAAAGAGCAGCCATAAATTTTAATGTGTAATGTTTTTGCATAATAATTTATGTGGCCTAGTAACTGTTCAGAGTTTGAAAAATTCATGTTTATGATCAATAATGCAGATGTAGAAACTTCAGAACTTTTGTTTTAAGTTCTTTCTAGTAACAACGGAAGGATAGACTTGGTGCAATGGTGATGGTGAGAGCCGTTTCACTTGAGTCACAAGGTAACGGGTTCGAATCAGCCTCTCCGCATTTGCGGAAGAAAGACTTGTCTCATTTTATCCCTTCCCCCGTCATGTGGGAGCCTCCAACATTGGGTCTGCCCTCTTTCTAGTAAAAAGGATCAATTAATTCACTGTTCATCAGCTCAACAGCAAGTTTTCAATGAGCGATCGCTCGAAAAATGAATCATAGCAACAAAAAAAGCTGTATTTGGCACAATGGCTTTTAAAAAACAGAGGTAAAAGCTGTGGACCATTGACGTTAGTGGTCCAGTGGTCACTGGTCTGATCAGGAGCCCACCTGTTGAGCCAGTGTAGTTATGCAGATGATATTGAGATAATATTATTTGTTACAAAAAATCCTGTATGTAGGGATAAACACTAGAGAATTTATTATTCGGACTTACTGGTAGGTAAAGGCTGAGACCATGCATAGTCATGAAACTAGGATAATACAATATTATGTGGAATTAAGGAATATTATTTATTTACAGTAAAAATAACAATTAATCAAAGCAAGGTCAACAGATTACCTGAAGCTCAAAGCAAGACAGTGACCAGTTTCTTGATGATGGCACAACATATGTTTGTTGATAAAACGGCTGCAAAGCACATCTTTGCATATGAAGCATAACCAGTTTTCAGCAGGGTGATTACATCTGCATGAAAAAAATCCCAATCTCATGAGTATTCTGATTTCTGATGTACATTGTACTCAACCTTTATAGATCTAAGCTGCCACTAGGGGCTTAGGCACTCAATGTGGATTGCACGACCCAACTTTTGGTGCATGAAAATGTTGACACCACATGCTTCTGCTTTTATGCGCCAGCTTATCTCAATGGAATTAGAGCCATAGTCACAGGAGTCAGGGTCTATCGTCGGAACGGCACCAGGGTACCAAAAAAGATAGAAAGGGTAGCGGCGCGTAATGCTGCCATCGTAGAGTATGTCTACAATTCAGGCATCAGAGCCTAAACACAGTTTCTATAGAGGCTTGAGCCACAGTAGTGTAATACCATATGTTCTCTTTGGTAGATGCATTTGCTTCGGTGGAACAAGTTACAAAACTAGGAAGAACTTTTGCCAAGCTCACTCTACCTGTTTCTAAACGTGTTGCTTGCCTAATGTTGTGTGTTCCCTATTGGAGTCGGAATATTGAACATAGAATGAGTTGATCCCTTCAATATTGTTCATCTCCTCTCTTTTATAGCTCAAGGGAGTGAAAGAGCTTACATGTATGTTATACTTGTGGGCCCTACCTACCATGTAGCCTACTGCCTCCGTCCCATCATGGTTATATTCGTACAACATACCCTTTACCTCGTAGTCATGCAGTGCACAGTGTGCGTCTGTGTTAATCATTCCTGTCAAGATGACCTCATAAGGCCTTGCTCAGAGTGAGGATGAGTGCCTTAATGGCGATGATATGCCATAATAGAAGTTTAGCACATTTTTATGTATTTTTAATATGGGAAAGTATAGTCGTACCACCTAGTCATGGCTATAGTGATTTTACCGTTCCCTAGTAACGGGCATGATTGCCGGACCGAATATGGTCTTAAACATGACAATATGCCTGCTCACTGGCAACGAGTACACCTGCCCCCTGAGAGAATGTCAAGGTAAGGCGTGGCCATGAGGTTATCTGTCACATTTAATGCAATACATGGGAGCCTTATTTTTTATCCACATCCACAACTGTTCCTTCTCGAGGTCATCATCAGACTATAGGCAGGGGCAGGTATGATAAGTTGTGCATGCAGACATCAGGCCTCATCACGTGCGTAATTGGCAGTTGGTGTATCCTTATATAGTTGATTGTATTTCATAGTCCACATCACGTGCGCACACATGACTACAGGATCGATGCATGTATAACATAGTAATTTCAAGTGCCCTACAACCTAAGTCGTGGCAATAGCACACCAACACGACTATTAGGCCTGTAATGTCGCCCATCACAAATTAATGTGTTTTACACAAGACTTATCCATTAAGCTTTTGCTATGTACTTATCCTCGAGCACTTAGATGTGGGGCCAATCTTTCAGGGTCGTACTATCCCTAGTGGACCTGACACATCCTTTGGTCATGAGACAACATTACACATAACTGCCATGGGTCCTTAGCACATTTAGGGGCTCTGACTCTGAGCCCCAGATGGCCTAGGTCCGGACCGCCCTTGGGATACAAGGCCAGGGGCTCTAGGTACCTCAGCGTAGGATTATGGGTAGACTACACTAGCGTAAAACAAAAAATTTGACCCCATAATAAACAGGAACAACTGCAGTTATAACTCACGGGATTACCACTAGACGCGCAGTCATACTGAAAATTGTCTCGATGTAGACGATCGCGTCGAGCATTGACGTGCAATCCCGACGTCCATCACATCCTTGCAATTGCAACACCTCCGAGGTATCCACACGTGCAAGGAGTAAGCGTCGTGCACCAGACTGCTAGGTCCGCAAACGCGACGTGGCGAGAGCGAGGAGGGCGCGATAGCTGGTGGCTGATTAGGGTTCACCCCTTGCTGCGTCTCCACCCCTCAATATATAGGCGTCCCTGTTGGGCTCACGAATCAAAGGCCTATTAGTAATCCTAAACCTAGTCTAATCCAAATCCCATCCGAATTAAGCTTCCAACCCTTTAAGTGTGTGACCATATAGGTTCACGTACACATAAACATGGCCCGAATGCTCCTACATGGTCCAATAACAACGACCTCTAGCAAAACATGTCAACTCCTATATATACATAAAGATCATATCAGGCAAACCATCACAACATTATGTATGTGTTGTTCCCTTTGTCTCACGATATTTGGTCTGATTCTAAGCTGACCTCTCTTTCTCAATATTGTGTGGAATTCTTTATAGGTTAACATTTAACCTAGCACGACCATGTATTTCTTGATCCAATCACTTGAGAGACTCAGAGATATCTCTCTCAAGCAGAGAGGGACCAATTCTATTTTGACTGACCATGCCTCACAGCATGCTTCCTGACAAACCTAGAACCACCTTTATAAATTTCCAGTTATGGAGTAGTGTTTTATAGTCACTAAGTAGATCAATTCACATCTTGAGTACATGCGACAATCTCAAGTCTAAGGACACAACATACATCGGGTGTCTCTGGCTTTGGTAATTAGCTTTATAGACTTAGTGCATAGCAGCCCTACCTGAAAGATGGGCAAGAGGGGGCGACAGTGGTTTGGTGGCAGCTCATGTTAACATAGGGTGATAGTCTTGGCTAAGTTACCTCGCTCAGAGGGTCATCAATACTACGTGGAAACCTTAGCGGGTGGCTTTGTACTAAGGATATTTTGTAAAAGCATGATAATGGATCCCTAGTCATTCACCTCGGCAGTGTTTACAGGTCTGTACAACTCAGGCTAGATGGGATACATGGCTTGTGGGTAAAGTTGTATCGTAAAACTAATATGTCAGCCGTGCTCACGGTTAAGAGCAACCTGGACCCTCACATGATAATTAAACTTAAAAATAAAAAATAAATTATGATCCGATGATTTATAAATGGTTTTATTTAAGTGTTTTTGAGATATAATTCTGTACTTATGTTTAATTGAGAATTTTGGGATACACTTACAACTAGTCAGCAAGTAATACTTTTGGTCGAACCAGAAAAATAATCGATAGGTTTTAAACATGCAATTGTCTGACCACCAACAATCAGCAATCACCTTGTCAGCAAGTAAAAACCTTTGTTCCTCTACATGTTCGATCGATCATCTCAGTGTTGTTCACGAAAATTAAATTGCGGGGAATACCAAAGAATCCACAGAGAACTCTAGCAGGAGGGAGGTTGCGCCAAACCTGGAGCACGGAGAGTCGGGCGAAGGCACGCGCGCGAGGTCGTCAGCACCAGCGGGTGGCATGGTGCCGATGTGCGGGCAGCTGGTCCGCGCCTCTACCCACCCCGCCGCCGCGCCGTACAGGTCTCCTAGATCCACTTTCCCGTCGGCCACCTCGACACCCTCCTGACGTTGGCTCCTCCCGTCAGTGCCGTCCTCCTCCCTCTTCTTCCCCTGACACAAACGCACGGACACGGCCGGAAGGAAGTATGAGAGAGAGAGAGAGTAAACCAGATACAACATGGAGAGGGGGCGCCTGTAGCGCTACGCGAATCGTTCGCACCTTGTCAGACGACAACGCATCCTCATCGGCGGCGGAGGACATCGTCGGAGTCTCGGAGACGAAGGTGGCGGCGGTCGAAGGAGGAGATCGGAGACGAATCGATCAGCATACAACGTAGTCGTCGAGCTCTTTTAGCAGTGCGTTAAGGTTGTCTCCAGCAACGTCCCCTAAATTTTATTCACTAAAAGAATATTTTTTATCCTTTAGAGCAACTCCAATAGTTCTCTAAAAGAATTCCTAAATCAATAATTTAGGTAGTTAACATGAAAACTATTCTTCAACAGTTCTCTAAATAAACTTTCTAAATTTAACAACTTATCATCTAACCTTATTTTCTCTCTACATTTGGCAACCATTTAACAACTCCCTAAACAAAAATGTTGACTGCATTATATAGTTTTTGTGACTTATTTTTTATGTGGATAAATACAAAACAAAATTACAACCTATATTTAGAGAACTATTGGAGAACTTACATTTTTTTACTCCAAAAACCATTTAGCAACTTCTTAAATCTGTGATTTAGAGAGATAAAATTTACATAACTATTGGAGTTGCTCTTACAACATTTTCTAAAAGATTCTGTACTCTATATCTTCTTCATCTCCAGCAATATCCCTTAAATTTCATCCTCTATATCAACAGTGCTACCAGATTTGACATTCTATATTATTTTGTACCGCTCGTCAGCACGTGCACAGAAATCAGCATAGTGTATAAAGCACCACCGTACATCTCTATACATAGCGCATGCATGCCATCCTCTAAATTTTAGAGGACCTTTTAGAGTCTCTTGTTGGAGGGATAAAGGATCTAACAAACTTTTATATTTAGAGGACAGGAGCTTTTACAGGATCCTGCTAGAGCCAGCCTAAATCTCTACTATTCTTGCTATACTTTGTTCGTGTGTTGCGACGACTTAAAACAATAACAATAATTATGTAAACTATCTATCAAAAAAATTCAAGATTTTTTATTAATTGTCTATGCTCTTCGTATAATATTTTTTTATTTTGCTAACTGATGTTATTGTTTACTTCATCCAATATGTTTTGGTACAACACGGTCAATGAAGTGAGCGGTTAGAAGAGAGTTCATAACGACTGACTAAACGAACAGAGATTATAAAATAACATAATTCCACCATACAGAAACCAAATAAGAGAACTTTGTGAGCTCAAGTTTCTAAAATGTCACATGAACTCAAGCTTATAAAAAGATAGATTAAAATATGGAGTGATTGCTAAAGTCAGGCATCAATAAAAACTGGATGCGCTCCATATAAATTATGCTACTTCGTAGCAACTACTAACGTTTAAAACCAACAAATAATCTTTCGTTTTACTGTTAGTGTGACAAATTATTGTTGCTTCTTCTAATTCAGCAACCTCAAACACCGTTGAGTCCATTGCGCCAATGTGGTCTCAGAAACGACCTAATGCTTGCAAGAGCCAAGAACGTCGTGTCGTGCTTGAGCTGTAGCCTCAGCCTATAGTGCTGGCTCGGCCCGTCACGATTATAATTTTTTTTTACAAAAAAATGTATATACATATATACAATTTATATTCAATATTAAAAACATATGATCATGATGTTTTACTAGTTAGACAGCTTCACTCAGTATCCTCTGTCCTTCTTTCATTAGAGCATGGGTTCGAACCCCAACTCCTGCATTATTTTTTAACATTTTACGATGATTTAATCAAGTGGGCCGACGGGCTAACGAGCTGGCCCGGCACAGTCAGTAGGTCGGCATGACGTGCCTAGGCCAAAGTTGTGGCACGCGGGTGTCTGGCCCGTGTCGGGCCTCCGTTTGGCCATCTATAGGCGTGCATCGGGTTAATTTAAAATAGTTGTGAGGGGTTATTTGTAAAAAAAGACGTGGAATGACCGTTGAAACTGGTACTTTAAGTATAGTATAGACTTAAAGCAGCAGTTTTAATGGTCGTCCTTCATTATCTTTTTAAAAAAATCCCTACATTTCTTCTAAATCAACTTAGTGTAAAATATTAAAAAGTGGTACAGCAGGCGAGGTATGTTAAAAAACGGTGCAGGAGGTGGAGTTTGAACCAACACCCTAATGGAAGAAGGGTGGAAGATATTGGGCGAAACTGTCTAACCAGTAGAACATCATGCTCAGATGTCTATAATATTGATTATAAAGTGTACATATGTATATATTATTTGTTTGTATATTTAAAAAATAATTGTGCCGGGCCGGACCAGCACTACAGGCCGAGGCTACGACCCAAGCACCGCACGGTGCTCGTGTCGGCTGGGTTGGCCCATGCACTATTAAATGAGTCATGCCTTAGGCCAGCTCGCCAGACACGACCTATTTAACCATCTATACCTCCACACGATAATGATGGTCCTCGACTCAATTGCCACTACCTCGTTCGCCATTCTACTTCTTTTCTCTCTCCCCTCATGCCTCCACCTCTGCGCTACCCTATTCTCGACAGAGGGCGTAGGAGCAGGCGTCTCCTCCACGTATTCGTCCAACACCAGCCCCGACACCGACTCGTGCAATGGCTGTTGCACGTCCACAAGGACGTTTCACATCATGCGGGCGCACCATTGTTTTCCCCGTCGTCGGACGTCTCGTTCGTCTTTCCGGCCTTTCCCTGTTCTTCCTCCCCAACCTGTTGCCCCCGCCCACGGTCACAGCCGCGAGCCGACTGACGCTCGTCGACGCGGGTACGGGGCGAGTCGGTCATGCTCCTAGCCTTTCTCCGCGTGTGCCGTCGAGGAGGACATGGTGGCGCCTACCACGCTTAGGTTATCTTAGCGATGAGGAGTCTAGGTCTGAGATATTGGACAACTAAGGCCCGTAGCGTGGCAGCAATCGACATATGCTACGGAGTTGGTGGTGGTGTTGTGTCGCTTCGGCGGGTCTAGGGCTGGGAAGACACTCGCATTCTCTCGCCCTTCTCAGACTGACGCCTGGTGCGTCCGCCTCTCGGTTTGGGCTGGGCTTCTTTCTCCGCTTGCGTGCTCTCTCCCTATATATCTAGCGATATACTACCTATGTCGCCTCTAGATGCCCAGGTCTTTGTCGTGTCCTTCTCCAACAACGAACAGGTATGCCTGCCTCTTCTTTTCCTCTCCTGCTCTACGAAACCTTGGAAGTGGGGGAGGCGATAGATGGGGGTCTCTGATTTGCTGCCTATGGTACTCGTGCGTTCATAAAAAATATTATGCGAAGAGTGGAGACAACCAATAAAAAATCTTGAGATCTTTTTGGTAGTGAAAGGGAAATGGACTTAATCATTTCCTATAATCGATTTTGGTGGTTGACGTCCAACACAACCACGTGGACTAACTAGTTTGTCTAGATATCATTTATCACAGGTGCATAAGGTTCAACACAAACCAATAAAGAAATTCAGTTAGGGACTCAATCAAAAAATTGGAGCAAGACTAAGAGTGTGCTGCCAAGTGGCGCACCGGACACTGTCCGGTGCACCAGGCCGAGCAGCCAGCGAATCAGCCACTCTCGGGTTTCTTCTGAACGTGCTCCACTATAATTCATCGGACTGTCCGGTGTGTCAGCGGAGCAACGACTCCCTGCGCGCCAACGGTCGACTGCTCAGATGAACAGTGTCGCGACAGAAGTCAGAGCGCAGAAGTCAGAGGTCACCAGTCTATCTGGTGTGGCACCGGACTGTCCGGTGCAACAAAAAGTCAAACGGCTCCAACAGTCAACAACTCCAAACCCTAACGGAAGCGTTGACGTGGCGCGCACCGGACAATGAACAATGACTGACCGATGCGCCACCGGACTGTCTGGTGCGCCCATCGCCAACAGACTTTGCCAACGGCTAAGAAGTGGTTGGGGGCTATAAATACCCCCAAGCACCTCATTCAAAGCTATCCAAGTGTTCTGAATTCAACATTCAATACAAGAGCAACAGACTCCAAAACACATTCAATAGATCAAAAACCTCTCCAAGTCCCAAAATCAACTCCACCACTTAGTGACTTGAGAGAGAGAGAGAGAGTATTTGTGTTCATTTGCGCTCTTGTTGCTTGGATTGCCTTCTTCCTTTCTCATTCCAATTCTTAAGTGCTTTGTAAAGCTAAGCAAGAGACACCAAGTGTCTGGTGGTCCTTGCGGGGTCTTAGTGACCCGTGTGATTAAGAGAAGGCTCACTCGGTCTAAGCGACCGTTTGAGAGAGAGGGAAAGGGTTGAAATAGACCCGACTATCGGGTACCGTAATTAGGGGTACCCCCAACACTCCTAAACATGGCTGGTAACCACCATCAGCACAAGCTGCAGAGACTGATGGGCATGATTCAGGTCAAGGCTTCGTCTACCCAAGGGACGCGATCTCGCCTCGCCCGAGCCCAGCCTCGGGCGGGAACTGTAGTCTCGGACGAAGTTACGTCTCGCCCGAGGGCCTCCTCAGGCAGTGGGCGCACCCTCGGCATGCTCGAGGTCCAACTCGGGCGGGCTTCGTCGAGAAGCAACCTTGGCCAAATCGCCTCTCCAACCGACCGTATCGCAGGCGCATTCAATGCGAGGATCGCCTGACACCTTATCCTGACACGCGCGCCTCAGTCGGCAAGGTCAAAGTGACCGCAGTCACTTCGCCCTTTCGCTGACCGATCTGACAGGAAAACAGCGCCGCTCACCCCGCTCCGACTGCTGTGCCAGCCACCCGGGCAAGGCTGACAACAGCAAGTTCAGCCTCAGGCGCAACAGGAAGCTCCGCCTCGCCCGACCTTAGGCCTCGGCCTCGGGAGGAGGTCTCCGCCTTGCCCGACCCCAGGGCTCGGCCTCAACCTCGGCCTCGGGAGGAATCATGTCCTCTCCCGACCCCGGCCTCGGCCTCGGGAGAAGTCTCCGCCTCGCCCGACCTTGGGCTCGGGCCGACCGCGCCACGGGGGATACATCATTAACCTACCCTTAGCTAGCTCAGGCTACAGGGAACAAGACCGGCGTCCCATCTGGCTCGCCCCGGTAACAAGTAATGATGGCTCCCCGCGTGCGTCCATGACGACGGTGGTTCTCAGCCCCCTACGGAAGCAAGGAGACATCAGCAAGATCCAAGCAGCACCGACAACTGTGCTTCTACTGGGCTCCGGCACTTCTCCGACGGCCACGTTACCGCGTACACAGGGCTCTAGCACCTCTCCAACAGCCACGTTGGCATGTACACAGGGCTCAGGCACCTCTCTGCCAGACACGTTAGCGCCTAGCTACACCCCCCATTGTACACCTGGACCCTCTCCTTGCATCTATAAAAGGGAGGTCCAGGGCCTTCATGCGAGAAGGTCGCGCGGGGGAACGAGCTGACGAACAGGCTCAGTCTCTCTCTCTCTCCCTCTCTCTCTCTCTCGAACGCTTGTAACCCCTACTACGAGCACACCCCCCTGGCGCGGGATAACACGAGCCGCGTTTTCCCCCTTGTGTTCCATCTCGCGCCAACCCATCTGGGCTGGGACGCGCAGCGACAAATTTACTCGTCGGTCCAGGGACCCCCCCGGGGTCGAAACGCTGACAGTTGGCGCGCCAGGTAGGGGTTTGTTGCGTGTTAACGAACAACTTCCCGTTGAGTTCCAGATGGGTAGTCTCCAGCAACCTCTTCACCCCGAGACGCTGCTCCGCTTCAGGAGCCTTGAGTTCATGTCCCTCGACGGCAGCTACGACATGGTACTCCTCCCCCCGCAGCGCGACAGCGACAACGACGGCCGTCGGCTCGCCCGGCGGCGGCAAACTCGACGACGTCTTCCCCCCGTGGCGGAAGAGCAGCATCAGAGTTTGTCCCACCACCCTCCTCGTCGCAGGAGGAGGAGGCGGGGCAACCGTGGCCAGGCAGGAGGCGGCATCTCGTCGGCTGTCGAGCGAGTCGACAACGCCGGCACCCCAGCGGGGGACATGTCGGGCGTTGTCCTCGCATCTGAGACAACGACGGAGGTCATTTCCCCGCAACGTGCCAACCCCAAGCGGACAGATGATGCCAGCACACTCGCGAAGGACTTGCTGGGCGTTGGTCTCGTACCTGAGATAACGGTGCAGTTCGTCCCCGACGCGACTTCGTCACCGTCCATCGATCAAGAGGTACCGTCCGTTTTCCACCCTGTGCCTTTTAGATTCAGCTTCGATCCACCAAGCGAGCCCGCTTTGGTGAGCGCTTTCATAAAGGCATATCCTAACCTTCCGGGGTACCACATGTGGTCATCTTGGGACCGACTGACGGCCGTCTCAACCTACGGCCCCCCGGGTTCCGAGGAAGAAGACGAGCCCGACTCTGGTTGGGATTTCTCCGGGCTCGGTAATCCCAGTGCCATGCGAGACTTCATGACCGCATGTGACTACTGCCTCTCTGATTGCTCCGATGATGGCCATAGCCTTGACGACGAGGGTTGTGGCCCAAGTCGCGAATGTTTCCACGTCGATCTAGGGGGTCACGACGAAGGCAACCACCTTGGTATGCCGGAGGATGACGATCCCCCTGGGCCTGCGCCTCGCGTTGACATCCTGCGGGAGCTAACTGTGGTCCCAGTCCCCGTGGGGGTCAGGACACACAGCTCGAGCAAATCCACGAGATGCAGGCCAAGCTCGACGAGGAAGCAGGGCAACTTGTGCAGCTCCGGCAAAACATCGAGCATGAGTGGGCAGGCCAAGCACTCACCGGAGAAGCGCGTCATCAGGCCCGGGACGTCCAGCGCCGTATCGCTGACGATGCCAGGGCAAGGCTGCCCCCGGCCTCCAGCGCGGTCGGCCAGAATCTGGCTGCAGCGGCAATACTGCTCCAAGCAATGCCGGAGCCATCCACCACCGAGGGGCGGCGTATCCAGGGAGAACTCAAGAATCTCTTGGAGGATGTCGCGGTCCGGCGGGCCGGAAGTTCTGCCTCCCGAAAGCAAGGGTGCCCCCCGGAGCATCGCGCAACGACTTCCCGACTCATGCGGGAGGCCTCGGTCCACACCGGGCGCACGCGGGACGCGACACCTGCAGCCCCGGATCACCTCGACAACGAGCATCACCGCCGCGACCGTCGAGCCCGCCTCGACGAGAAGGTGCGCCGAGGCTACCACCCCAGGCGTGGGGGACGCTACGACAGCGAGGAGGATTGGAGCCCCTCGCTCAAACCACTAGGTCTGCAAGCCTTCAGCCGGGCCATACGACGGGCGTCGTTCCCGACCCGATTCCGGGCCCCGACTACCATCACCAAGTACTCGGGGGAAACAAGGCCAGGGTTGTGGCTTGCGGACTACCGGCTGGCCTGCCAGCTAGGTGGAACGGACGATGATAACCTCATCATCCGCAGCCTCCCCCTGTTTCTCTCCGATGCCGCCCGGGCCTGGCTAGAGCATCTGCCTCCTGCGCAGATCTCCAACTGGGACGACCTGGTCAAGGCCTTCGCTGGGAACTTCCAGGGCACGTACGTGCGCCCTGGTAACTCCTGGGATCTCCAAAGCTGCCGCCAGCAGTCGGGGGAATCCCTGCGAGAGTACATCCGGCGGTTTTCGAAGCAGCGCACCGAGCTGCCCAACATCACCGACTCGGATGTCATTGGGGCGTTCCTCGCCGGCACCACTTGTCGCGACCTGGTGAGCAAACTGGGCCGCAAGACTCCCACCAAGGCGAGCAAGTTGATGGACATCGCCACCAAGTTCGCCTCTGGTCAGGAGGCAGTCGAAGCCATCTTCCGGAAGGACAAGTAGACTCAGGGACGACAGCAGGAAGACGTCCCCGAGGCGTCCGCCCAGCGTGGCACGAAGAAGAAGGCCAAGAAGAAGTCGCAAGCAAAGCGCGACGCCGCCGATGCAGATCTTGTCGCTGCTGCCGAGCACAGGAACCCTCGGAAGCCCCCCGGAGGGGCCAACCTGTTCGACAAGATGCTCAAGGAGTCGTGCCCCTATCACCAGGGTCCCGTCAAGCACACCCTTGAGGAATGCGTCATGCTTTGGCGCTACTTCCATAAGGCCGGGCCCCCGACGGAAGGTGGCAAAGGCCAAGACAACGACAAGAAGGAGGGCGACAAGGCAGAGGAGTTCCCCAAGGTCCACGGTTGTTTCATGATCTATGGTGGGCAAGTGGCGAACGCCTCGGCTCGGCACCGCAAGCAAGAGCGCCGGGAGGTCTGCTCGGTGAAGGTGGCGGCGCCAGTCTACCTAGACTGGTCCGACAAGCCCATCACCTTCGACCAAGGCGACCACCCCGACTACGTGCCGAGCCCAGGAAAGTACCCGCTCGTTGTCGATCCCGTCATTGGCAACGCCAGGCTCACCAAGGTCCTCATGGACGGGGGCAGCAGCCTCAACATCATCTACGCCGAGACCCTCGGGCTCTTGGGGATCGATTTGTCCACGATCCGGGCTGGTGTCGCGCCCTTTCACGGGATCATCCCCGGGAAGTGCGTCCTGCCCCTTGGACAACTCGATCTGCCCGTCTGCTTCGGAACTCCCTCCAACTTCCGCAGGGAAACCCTCACGTTCAAGGTGGTCGGGTTCCGAGGGACCTACCACACGGTGCTAGGGAGACCGTGCTACGCCAAGTTCATGGTCGTCCCCAACTACACGTACCTCAAGCTCAAGATGTCAGGCCCCAACGGGGTCATCACCGTTGGATCCACGTACCGACACGCGTACGAATGCGACGTGGAGTGCATGGAGTACGCTGAGGCCCTCACCGAGTCCGAGGCCCTCATCGCCGACCTGGAGTGCCTCTCCAAGGAGGTGCCTGATGCGAAGCACCACGCCGGCAACTTCGAACCGGCTGAGGCGGTTAAGTCCGTCCCTCTCGACCCCAGCAACGACGCCTGCAAGCAAGTCTGGATCGGCTCCGAGCTCGACCCCAAATAGGAAGCAGTGCTCATCGACTTTCTCCGCGCGAACGTTGAAGTTTTTGCGTGGAGTCCCTCGGACATGCCGGGCATACCGAGGGATGTCGCCGAGCACTCACTGGATATCTGAGCCGGTGCCCGACCCGTGAAGCAGCCTCTGCACTGTTTCGACGAAGAAAAGTGAAAGGGAATTAGGCTTACACCTAGTTCCTAAATAATTTTGGTGGTTGAATTGCCCAACACAAACAATTGGACTAACTAGTTTGCTCTAGTGTATAAGTTATACAGGTGCTAAAGGTTCACACTTAGCCAATAAAAAGACCAAGAGTTGGGTTCAACAAAAGAGCAAAGGGCCAACCGAAGGCACCTCTGGTCTGGCACACCGGACTGTCCGGTGTGCCACCGGACAGTGTCCGGTGCACCACCGGACAGTGTCCGGTGCACCAGAGGACTCCAACTCGAACTTGCCACCTTCGGGAATTTCTCAGGCCGGCGCGCTATAATTCACCGGACTGTCCGGTGTACACCGGACAGTGTCCGGTGCTCCAAGGGAGGTCGGCCTCAGGAACTCGCCAGCTTCGGGAAACTCCAACGGCTAGTCCGCTATAATTCACCGGACATGTCCGGTGCAACTCCGGAGCAACGGCTATTCGGCGCCAACGGCTACCTGCGACGCATTTAATGCGCGCTCTGCGCGCGTAGAAGGCAGGCGCGCCCATACTGGCGCACCGGACAAGGAACAGTAGATGTCCGGTGTGCACCGGACATCCAAGCGGGCCCACAAGTCAGAAGCTTCAACGGTCAGAATCCAACGGCAGTGATGACGTGGCGGGGGCACCGGACATGTCCGGTGTGCACCGGACTGTCCGGTGCGCCATCGAACAGACAGCCTCCCAACGGCCACTTTTGGTGGTTGGAGCTATAAATACCCCAACCACCCCACCATTTATTGCATCCAAGTTTTCCACTTCCCAACTACTACAAGAGCTCTAGCATTCAATTCTAGATACACCAAAGAGATCAAATCCTCTCCAAATTCCACACAACGCCAGTGACTAGAGAGAGTGATTTGCTTGTGTTCTTTCGAGCTCTTGCGCTTGGATTGCTTTCTTCTTTCTTGATTCTTTCATCGCAATCAAACTCACTTGTAATTGAGGCAAGAGACACCAAACGTGTGGTGGTCCTTGTGGGAACTTTGTGTTCCAAGTGATTGAGAAGAGAAAGCTCACTCGGTCCGTGGGATCGTTTGAGAGAGGGAAGGGTTGAAAGAGACCCGGCCTTTGTGGCCTCCTCAAAGGGGAGTAGGTTTGCAAGAACCGAACCTCGGTATAACAAATCCGCGTGTCTCACTCTTCATTTGCTTGCGATTTGTTTTGCATCCTCTCTCGCGGACTCGTTTCTTTATCACTAACGCTAACCCGGCTTGTAGTTGTGTTTATATTTGTAAATTTCAGTTTCGCCCTATTCACCCCCCCTCTAGGCGACTATCAATTGGTATCGGAGCCCGGTGCTTCGTTAGAGCCTAACCGCTCGAAGTGATGTCGGGAGATCACGCCAAGAAGGAGATGGAGACCGGTGAAAAGCCCACTACAAGCCACGGGAGCACTTCATCGGAAGAGTCCCGCACCAAAAGAAGGGAGAAGAAGAAGAGCTCCTCCAACAAAGGGAAGGAGAAGAAATCTTCTTCTCACCACAAAGAGAAGAAGGAAAAATCTTCTTCCCACAAGCCACATCGGAGTGGGGACAAGCAAAAGAGGATGAGGAAAGTGGTCTACTACGAGACCGACACTTCATCAACATCAACCTCCGACTCCGATGCGCCCTCCGTAACTTCTAAATGCCAAGAGCGTAAGAAGTTTAGTAAGATCCCCCTACACTATCCTCGCATTTCTAAACATGCACCTCTACTTTCCGTCCCATTAGGCAAACCACCAACTTTTGATGGTGAAGATTATGCTAGGTGGAGTGATTTAATGCGATTTCATCTAACCTCACTCCACAAAAGTATATGGGATGTTGTTGAGTTTGGTGCACAGGTACCATCCGTAGGGGATAAAGACTATGATGAGGATGAGGTGGCCCAAATCGATCACTTCAACTCTCAAGCTACAACAATACTCCTCGCCTCTTTAAGTAAAGAGGAGTATAACAAAGTTCAAGGGTTGAAGAGCGCCAAGGAGGTTTGGGATGTGCTCAAAACCGCGCACGAGGGAGATGAGCTTACAAAGATCACCAAGCGGGAAACGATCGAGGGGGAGCTCGGTCGGTTCCGGCTTCGCAAAGGGGAAGAGCCACAACACATGTACAACCGGCTCAAGATCTTGGTAAACCAAGTGCGCAACCTCGGGAGCAAGAAGTGGGACGACCACGGAATGGTTAAGGTTATTCTAAGATCTCTCATTTTCCTTAACCCCACTCAAGTTCAATTAATTAGTGGTAATCCTAGATATACTAAAATGACCCCCGAGGAAGTTATCGGGAATTTTGTAAGTTTTGAGTGCATGATCGAAGGCTCGAGGAAGATCAACGAGCTTGATGATCCCTCCACATCCGAGGCTCAACCCGTCGCATTCAAGGCGACGGAGGAAAAGAAGGAGGAGTCTACACCAAGTCGACAACCAATAGACGCCTCCAAGCTCGACAATGAGGAAATGGCGCTCGTCATCAAAAGCTTCCGCCAAATCCTCAAGCAAAGGAGAGGGAAAGACTACAAGTCCCGCTCCAAGAAGGTTTGCTACAAGTGTGGTAAGCCCGGTCACTTTATTGCTAAATGTCCATTATCAAGTGACAGTGACAGGGATAACGACAAGAAGGAAAAGAGGAGAGAAAAGAAGAAGTACTACAAGAAGAGGGGCGGCGGTGCTCATGTTTGTCGGGAGTGGGATTCCGACGAAAGCTCTAGCGACTCCTCCGACGACGAGGACGCCGCCAACATCGCCGTCACCAAGGGACTTCTCTTCCCAAACGTCGGCCACAAGTGCC
Organism: Zea mays; assembly: GCF_902167145.1. Taxonomy (NCBI): domain Eukaryota; kingdom Viridiplantae; phylum Streptophyta; class Magnoliopsida; order Poales; family Poaceae; genus Zea; species Zea mays. Next base: position 136,373,595 of record NC_050098.1, on the reverse strand, counting down.
TCATGGCAAAGGACGGCAAAAAGAAGGTTAAATCTAAATCCTCCACTAAATATGAATCCTCTAGTGATGATAATGCTAGTGATGAGGAAGATAATTTGCGCACCCTTTTTGCCAGCCTCAACATGCAACAAAAAGAAAAACTTAATGAATTGATTAGTGTCATCCATGAAAAGGATGATCTCTTGGACACCCAAGAGGACTTCCTTATTAAAGAAAATAAGAAGCATGTTAAGGTTAAAAATGCTTATGCTCTAGAAATTGAGAAATGTCAAAAATTATCTAGTGACCTAATCACTTGCCATGAAACAATAGACAACCTTAGAAATGAAAATGCTAATTTGTTAGCTAAGGTTGATTCTCATGTTTGCAATGTTTCAATTCCCAACCCTAGAGATAATAATAATGATTTGCTTGCTAGGATTGAAGAATTGAACATTTCTCTTGCTAGCCTTAGAATTGAGAATGAAAAATTGCTTGCTAAGGCTAAAGATTTTGATGTTTGCAATGCTACTATTTCCAACCTTAGAGGTAAAAATGAAATATTGCATGCTAAGGTTGTAGAACTAAAATCTTGCAAACCCTCTACATCTACCGTTGAGCACACTTCTATTTGTACTAGATGTAGAGATGTTAACATTGATGCTATAAATGATCACATGACTTTAATTAAACAACAAAATGATCATATAGCTAAATTAGATGCTAAAATTGCCGAGCATAACTTAGAAAATGAAAAATTTAAATTTGCTAGAAGTATGCTCTATAATGGGAGACGCCCGGGCATCAAGGATGGCATTGGCTTCCAAAGGGGAGACAATGTTAAACTTAGTGCCCCTCCTAAAAGATTGTCAAATTTTGTAAAGGGCAAGGCTCCCATGCCTCAGGATAACGAGGGTTACATTTTATACCCTGCTGGTTATCCTGAGAGCAAAATTAGGAAAATTCATTCTAGGAAGTCTCACTCTGGCCCCAATCATGCTTTTATGTATAAGGGTGAGACATCTAGTTCTAGGCAACCAACTCGTGCTAAGTTGCCTAAGAAAATTCCTAGTGCATCAAATGATCATAACATTTCATTTAAAACTTTTGATGCATCTTATGTTTTGACTAACAAATCCGGCAAAATAGTTGCCAAATATGTTGGGGGCAAGCACAAGGGGTCAAAGACATGTGTTTGGGTACCCAAAGTTCTTGTGTCTAATGCCAAAGGACCCAAAACCATTTGGGTACCTAAAATCAAGAACTAAACTTGTTTTGTAGGTTTATGCATCCGGGGGCTCAAGTTGGATACTCGACAGCGGGTGCACAAACCATATGACAGGGGAGAAAAGGATGTTCTCCTCCTATGAGAAAAACCAAGATCCCCAAAGAGCGATCACATTCGGGGATGGAAATCAAGGTTTGGTCAAAGGTTTGGGTAAAATAGCTATATCTCCTGACCATTCTATTTCCAATGTTTTTCTTGTAGATTCATTAGATTACAATTTGCTTTCTGTTTCCCAATTATGTCAAATGGGCTACAACTGTCTATTCACTGATGTAGGTGTCACTGTCTTTAGAAGAAGTGATGATTCAATAGCATTTAAGGGAGTGTTAGAGGGTCAGCTATACTTGGTAGATTTTGATAGAGCTGAACTCGACACTTGCTTAATTGCTAAGACTAACATGGGTTGGCTCTGGCATCGCCGACTAGCCCATGTTGGGATGAAGAATCTTCATAAGATTCTAAAGGGAGAACACATTTTAGGATTAACAAATGTTCATTTTGAGAAAGACAGGATTTGTAGCGCATGCCAGGCAGGAAAGCAAGTTGGAGCCCATCATCCGCATAAGAACATAATGACGACCGACAGGCCACTGGAGCTCCTACACATGGACCTATTCGGCCCGATCGCTTACATAAGCATCGGCGGGACTAAGTACTGTCTAGTTATTGTGGATGATTATTCTCGCTTCACTTGGGTATTCTTTTTGCAGGAAAAATCTCAAACCCAAGAGACCTTAAAGGGATTCTTGAGACGGGCTCAAAATGAGTTCGGCTTAAGGATCAAGAAGATTAGAAGCGACAACGGAACGGAGTTCAAGAACTCTCAAATCGAAGGCTTCCTTGAGGAGGAGGGCATCAAGCATGAGTTCTCTTCTCCCTACACCCCACAACAAAATGGTGTAGTGGAGAGGAAGAATCGAACTCTATTGGACATGGCAAGGACCATGCTTGATGAGTACAAGACTTCGGATCGGTTTTGGGCCGAGGCGGTCAACACCGCTTGCTACGCCATCAACCGGTTATATCTTCACCGAATCCTCAAGAAGACATCATATGAACTCCTAACCGGTAAAAAGCCCAATATTTCATATTTTAGAGTCTTTGGTAGCAAATGCTTTATTCTTGTTAAAAGAGGTAGAAAATCTAAATTTGCTCCTAAGACTGTAGAAGGCTTTTTACTAGGATATGATTCAAACACAAGGGCATATAGAGTCTTTAACAAGTCCTCCGGACAAGTTGAAGTTTCTTGTGACGTTGTGTTTGATGAGACTAACGGCTCTCAAGTAGAGCAAGTTGATCTTGATGAGACAGGTATTGAAGAGGCTCCGTGCATCGCGCTAAGGAACATGTCCATTGGGGATGTGTGTCCTAAGGAATCCGAAGAGTCTCCAATTGGACAAGATCAACCATCCTCCTCCACGCAAGCACCTCCACCAACTCAAATTGAGGATGAGGCTCAAGTTGATGAAGTAGAGGATCAAGCAAATGAGCCACCTCAAGATAACGGCAATGATCAAGTGGGAGATGCAAATGATCAAGACAAGGAGGATGAAGAGCAAAGGCCGCCACACCCAAGAGTCCACCAAGCAATCCAACGAGATCACCCCGTCGACACCATACTCGGCGACATTCATAAGGGGGTAACTACTAGATCTCGTGTTGCACATTTTTGTGAGCATTACTCTTTTGTTTCCTCTATTGAGCCACACAGGGTAGAGGAAGCACTTCAAGATTCGGATTGGGTGGTGGCGATGCAAGAGGAGCTCAACAACTTCACTAGGAATGAGGTATGGCATTTAGTTCCACGTCCTAATCAAAATGTTGTAGGAACCAAATGGGTCTTCCGCAACAAGCAAGATGAGCATGGTGTGGTGACAAGGAACAAAGCTCGACTTGTGGCCAAGGGGTACTCTCAAGTCGAAGGTTTGGATTTCGGTGAAACCTATGCACCCGTAGCTAGGCTTGAGTCAATTCGTATATTATTGGCCTATGCTACTTACCATGGCTTTAAGCTTTATCAAATGGACGTGAAAAGTGCCTTCCTCAATGGACCGATCAAGGAAGAGGTCTATGTTGAGCAACCTCCCGGCTTTGAAGACAATGAGTATCCTAATCATGTCTATAAGCTCTCTAAGGCGCTTTATGGGCTCAAGCAAGCCCCAAGAGCATGGTATGAATGCCTTAGAGATTTTCTTATTGCAAATGGATTCAAAGTCGGAAAGGCCGATCCTACGCTCTTTACCAAAACACTTGAGAATGATTTGTTTGTATGCCAAATTTATGTTGATGATATTATATTTGGATCTACTAACGAATCTACATGTGAAGAGTTTAGTAGGATCATGACACAAAAGTTCGAGATGTCTATGATGGAGGAGTTGAACTATTTCTTAGGATTTCAAGTAAAGCAACTCCAAGAAGGCACCTTCCTAAGCCAAACGAAGTACACTCAAGATATTCTAAGCAAGTTTGGAATGAAGGATGCCAAACCCATCAAGACACCCATGGGAACTAATGGGCATCTCGACCTCGACACGGGAGGTAAGTCCGTGGATCTAAAGGTATACCGGTCGATGATAGGTTCCTTACTCTATTTATGTGCATCTCGACTGGACATTATGCTTTCCGTTTGCATGTGTGCAAGATTCCAATCCGACCCTAAGGAATCCCACCTTACGGCCGTAAAACGAATCTTGAGATATTTGGCTTATACTCCTAAGTTTGGGCTTTGGTACCCTCGGGGATCCACATTTGATTTGATTGGCTATTCGGATGCCGATTGGGCGGGGTGCAAAATCAATAGGAAGAGCACATCAGGGACTTGCCAGTTCTTGGGAAGATCCTTGGTGTCTTGGGCTTCAAAGAAGCAAAATTCGGTCGCTCTTTCCACCGTCGAAGCCGAGTACATTGTCGTAGGCCATTGTTGCGCACAATTGCTTTGGATGAGGCAAACCCTGCGGGACTATGGTTACAAATTAACCAAAGTCCCTTTGCTATGTGATAATGAGAGTGCAATCAAGATGGCGGATAACCCCGTCGAGCATAGCCGCACTAAGCACATAGCCATTCGGTATCATTTTTTAAGGGATCACCAACAAAAGGGGGATATCGAGATTTCGTATATTAACACTAAAGATCAATTAGCCGATATCTTTACCAAACCTCTTGATGAACAAACTTTTGCCAAACTTAGGCATGAGCTCAATATTCTTGATTCATGCAATTTCTTTTGCTAGATTGCACACATAGCTCATTTCTATACCTTTGATCATATCTCTTTTATATGCTATGACTAATGTGTTTTCAAGTCTATCTCAAACCAAGTCATAGGTATATTGAAAGGGAATTGGAGTCTTCGGCGAAGACAAAAGGCTTCCACTCCGTAACTCATACTTCGTCGACGCTCCAAGTCACTCTCAATCTTTGGGGGAGAGAGCAAGAGGACTTCGTCTTTGGTATAATCTTAACTCATTTATTTATGACCAAAGGGGAAGATAGCATTTCGAGGGCTCTAATGATTCCGTTTTTGGCGATTCATGCCAAAGGGGGAGAAAGTAAGAGCCCAAAGCAAAAGGACCGCACCACCACCTTTTTCAAAAACTTCGTGTTTTCAAAGAATTTTATCAATTGTATCCTATTGTGTTCAAAAGAGGGAGAAAGTAGTATTTCAAAAATGGTATATCAAAACCCTCTTGAACACTAAGAGAAGGATCTCATTTAGGGGGAGTTTTGTTTAGTCAAAAGAGAAGTATTTGAATCAGGGGTAGAAAATTTCAAATCTTGAAAATGCTTTGCAAAATCTTATTCATTTACCTTTGACTATTTGCAAAAGAACTTTGAAAAGGATTTACAAAAGAATTTGCAAAAACAAAACATGTGGTGCAAGTGTGGTCCAAAATGCTTAAAAACAAAGAAACAATCAATGCATATCTTGTAAGTATTTATATTGGCTCAATTCCAAGTAACCCTTGCACTTACATTATGCAAACTAGTTCAATTATGCATTTTTATACTTGCTTTGGTTTGTGTTGGCATCAATCACCAAAAAGGGGGAGATTGAAAGAGAATTAGGCTTACACCTAGTTCCTAAATAATTTTGGTGGTTGAATTGCCCAACACAAACAATTGGACTAACTAGTTTGCTCTAGTGTATAAGTTATACAGGTGCTAAAGGTTCACACTTAGCCAATAAAAAGACCAAGAGTTGGGTTCAACAAAAGAGCAAAGGGCCAACCGAAGGCACCTCTGGTCTGGCACACCGGACTGTCCGGTGTGCCACCGGACAGTGTCCGGTGCACCAGAGGTGTAACACCCGGTTTTAAAGGACAAAGCCGGGTGCATCTCATACATGCGCCAAGAAGACAACATATATAATAACAGAGTGTATAGAGATAAATGTCATAAAACATCAGAGTATTTATTACATAGCGGAAGACTTATTACAAAATAAAAGTGTAAACATAAAACGAACTAAGGATCGTCGGCGCCAATGTCGACTGAGAAACGCCACCTAGATCAGATCGAACTCCTCAGTGTTAGGCGGCTCCTCCTGAACCACCTGATCATCTCCTGTGGGGGGGGGGTGTGAGACAGCAAGGGTGAGCTCACACATGATCATCGCTCAACAAGTTGTGGGGAATAATGTGACATGAACTCACCAAAGGTGGGAGCTCATGTGAAGTGTAAGGCTGATCAATGATAGGGGTTAAAGCTGAGCATTGCTTTTAAGTAGTTGGTCAAAATTTTATTAGCAGTTACTAAGTGTAAGTAAATACCAAACCATAAGTAAAGTAATTGAACAAAATTAATAACAAACCCATGCAATGCAAATGACAAAATTGAATTTAAGTTCCATAATTTAAACATCAGAGAGTCCTGAGCTGCTCATGACCGTGAGCTCGGCTAGTATACCAGTTTTACACTCTGCAGAGGTTGTACCCTTTACCCACAAGTCATGTTACCCATCTGCCAAGGGGTCATGAATCCCATACACCTCTACCTAGGAAGCGCGGCAGGGCAACACTACGAGGCCTTTACAAAGTTCCACTAGCTTCCGAAAACCCGCTACAGTTTATGGGAAGATCCAGTACAGGGTTCCTGGCTGACCGCCATCGCAGCAAAATCAACCAGGGACCTCCCCGCACTGACCTCTCCCCTACTGCCCTTGCCCTTTTCGGGTAAGGTAGTCTTCCACTAGCTTTCCTAGTTAATCAGCCAAGGGCGTCCCATTAAACCCTTGTGGTGGCACGTGGTTCTCAAGTTAAGCTCTATGTTCCAATTAACATTAATGATAACAACATGAACATAAACAGAATAACAACAAGAATTGGAACATAGAGGTGATAAATGATTATCCCAAAACCATATAAAGCAATAGCAAACTACCCAAGTGATTCAGGGGTAAACAAGGTAATGAGATAAACAATCTAGGGTGACCTATTGGGTCCCATCAAAATTAACCTATGCATGGATAAGTGATATTAAAGAACATTATTGGGTAAAAAGTGGTTAAGGGCACAACTTGCCTTCAATGAGCTCCTGCTCAGCTACTTCAACCTGCTGCTCACCAGGCTCCTCAGCAACGGGCTCTTCTACTCGCCACAATACAAACAAGCACAGTGCATATAGAGAAATTAACATTACACCAAACATATAAACAAATTACACAGAGGTATTCTACATATTAAAATGAAAACCTAGGAACGGAATCATAATTTTCTGAGTTACAGACTTTAAGTTATGTATTTTCAAAGGTCTTATGTGTTTAGAATAAGATTAAGTGTGGAATTAAATTTCTTACTGTGGTCATGATAAAACAGAGGCACTAAGTGATAAATAATAAAATTACAAAATTTTAGCAAGTGGAATGAATTAATTTGGAGCTCATATGAATTTTCTATGAATTATTGGAGTTCTAGCAATTATTTTCATATTAAAAACTCATTTATAAATCATTTTTCCTGATTTTATTATATCCTGGACTGGGCCTCAATAAATGGAAAAGTCAAGGGGCTGTTTAACAAATAACCCGAGACTCAGAGCACTGTTGCTCTGGACGGCGGGTTGTTTCCACGAAAACAGGAGGTCTCTTTTGCAAAAGATACCCACGAAGGGGTACGGTGCAATCTGAGCCGTTGGATTAGACACGGGCGTGCCAGATTAAACCTAAGCCTATGCGAACCGGTACCCACCATGAGCGTTGGATCGGGGATCAACGGTTAGAATTTCATGATATGCGATCTACACCCGTCCATCGGATCTAATTTGAACGGTCCCGATGCAATTCAGACGAATAGGCCCAACTTCTAATCGTAGTCGTCCACGCAGCGATCAGCGGTTCCCAATCGCTGGCCGTGCCCAGTGCGCCCGAGGCGGCGCCGCCCTGTCCCCGCGGCGGCCCATCGCCGGAGGTCACCCGTGATGGCTACCCCGTGTTTCCCCCGACTCAACAACCGGCGCAAAACGGAGCTCATGACAAAGTGAAGTTGTCCAGGGGCTTACCGGAGACAAGGATGAGGTTAGGGAAGCCGTCCACGGCGCTCTGCGGATCCGTGACGAGGGTGGAGCGCCGTCGAGCGATTGCCGGCGTCCCGAGCTCCAATCGCACCAAGTGAGGCCACGCACGCACACCGCCAACCGTGCCGGAGCACCGAGGACTGCAATCGCGACCACGCACGTCGAGAACCCAGACGTTCACCACCCCGGCACTCGAATTTTTGTTCTCTCTCTCTCTCGGCTACCGCACGGCTGTAGGAGCAGATTGAACCTTATAAACCCCGTGACGGAGTCCAGATGAGGCGGCGTTGGCAGAGGGAGACCGATTCCATGGGTTTGTTGCGCCAAACGGGGAGTCCGCGGCTGGTAAATCGCGGCGCTCGGGTAAGCCGGTCCGCGTTTCGCGCGAGGAAGAAGAACGTGCGGTAGCGCGCACGAGGGAATGACAGGCGGGCCCGTGTACCAGTGAAACAAACGAGTGCTCGCGACTGCTGATGCGTGGGCCCCAGTCGCCAGCGACACGCGCGCGCGATCAGGGTGCTTGGGCCGCGCGGTAGGAGGAGACGAAGTGGGCCGAATTGGTAGCCGCCGGCCCAGGTAAGGTTTTATTCTTTTCCCTTTTATTTTCTGTTTTCTTTTATAAGTATTTTGAATCCAATTTGAATTTGAATATGAATTTCACCTTTGAGTAAATGTACCATTTCAAATCTTGCTGCAGAAATAATATATTTTGTTATATATTTTTATTTATATATTTTTTTATAATATTCCCTTTCTTTTCTCTATTTTCAAGGATTTCTTTTAGGTTTTAATTTTCCCTTTTTGGTCTTTACTATTTTCTTGTTACAAAATGCACACAAAAATAAAATATTCAACATGATGCATGGATTTAGTTGCATATCTTTTTATTAATTGTTCTCGGACGTGGTGTTCACATATGATGATGCACAAAGACCAAACTCACATAAAGAGAAACTGCTTCTCTATTAGTATTATTCCTAACCAATTACAAAGTGGGTGTTACAAATCCTACCCTCCTTAAAAATAATCTCGTCCTCGAGATTTAAGAAGAACTAGAGAAAAGGTGGGGAAAGTCTATACGAAGCTCTTCTTCTCTTTCCCAAGTTGCTTCATCTTCACCGTGGTGACTCTATTGGACTTTGCACATCTTTATCACCTTATTTCTTGTAACTCGAGTCAATGTATCCAAAATCTTGATCGGGTACTCCGTGTAAGTCAAATCACCTTGAACACTGAGTTCATCCATGGGTAACTGTTCCTCGGGAACACGGAGACACTTCTTGAGTTGAGATACGTGAAACACATTATGCACATCCGATAGACTAGCAGGTAACTCAAGTTGGTATGCCATCTCTCCAACTCTCCTAAAGATCAAGAATGGTCCAATATAGCGAGGGGACAATTTGCCCTTAACTTTGAATCTCCTCATTCCACGAAGTGGTGACACCTTGAGGTACACATAATCTCCTTCTTCGAATTTCAGTGGCCTTCTTCTATTATCAGCATAACTCTTTTGCCTGGTTTGAGCCACCCTCAAATTCTCTCGAATTATACGAACTTGTTCTTCTGCTTCTTGAATCAATTCAGGACCAAAGAACTGTCTCTCTCCAGTCTGATCCCAATACAAAGGAGTCCTGCACTTCCTCCCATATAAAGCTTCAAAAGGTGACATCTTCAGACTGGCCTGATGGCTATTGTTATAAGAGAACTCAGCATAAGGTAGACTTTTATCCCAACTTCCTCCATGCTGAAGGGCACATGCTCTCAACATATCTTCCAATACTTGATTAGTCCTTTCAGTCTGTCCATCAGTCTGAGGGTGATAAGCCGTACTAAAATTCAACTTTGTACTCATATTCTCATGAAAGCTTCTCCAAAATCTTGAGGTAAACTGCGAACCTCGATCAGACACGATCTTCTTTGGTACTCCATGTAAACACACAATCCGAGCCATATATAACTCTGCTAGCTGAGAACCTTTATAAGTAGTCTTCACAGGAATAAAGTGAGCCACTTTAGTCAATCTATCCACAATCACCCATATAGCATCATATCCTTTCTGGGTGCGAGGCAATCCAGTAATGAAATCCATACCAATCTCTTCCCATTTCCACTCGGGTATCTTCAGTGGATGTAGTAGTCCAGCTGGCCTCTGGTGTTCAGCCTTAACTCTTTGACATACGTCGCACATAGCCACATGCGCAGCCACATCTCTTTTCAATCCATACCACCAATACTTTCGCTTCAAATCCTGGTACATCTTGGTACTACCAGGATGAATAGAATAATCCGAGTCATGGGCCTCTTTCAATATAGTCTCTCGAAGGCTTTTAATATCAGGAACACACATTCTGTCCTTGAACCATACAGTACCTTGCTCATCTTCCGTAAATTCCGGAACTCGACCTTCAGTAATCAGGTCCTTAATCTCTTTTATTTTAGCATCACCAATTTGTCCTTTGCGGATCTCTTGCTCCAACGTAGGTTCCACATCAATAGTAACTCCTTCAGTATGAGCAACTATCCCCAGGTTAAGTCTCCTGAAATCCTCAACAATCTCATCGGGTAGCTGGGCAACAATAGCTGAATGAACATGCTCCTTGCGACTCAAGGCATCTGCAACCAAATTAGCCTTGCCCGGGTGATAGTGAATCTCCAAATCATAATCCTTTATAAGCTCCAACCAACGACGTTGCCTAAGGTTGAGATCCTTCTGAGTGAATATATACTTCAAACTCTTATGATCCGTATATACTTGGCACTTAGTCCCCATAATGTAGTGTCTCCAAATCTTAAGTGCATGCACAACTGCTGCTAGTTCCAAGTCATGAGTGGGGTAGTTCAGTTCATGCTTCCGCAACTGACGAGATGCATAGGCAATCACATGTCCTTCTTGCATGAGCACACATCCAAGTCCTTGGCCACATGCATCACAATAAATGTCAAACCCCTTCTGTAGGTCTGGCATAACCAATACCGGTGGCGACATCAACCTCTTCTTCAATAGATCAAAGCTGTCTTGACACTTCTCGTCCCACTTAAATTCTTTTCCCTTCTCCAAAAGTGAAGTCATAGGCTTAGCAATCTTAGAAAATCCTTCAATAAATCTCCGATAATAACCTGCTAATCCCAAGAAACTCCGAATCTCGGTAACTGTAGTGGGTACTCTCCACTCCATTATCTCCTTAACCTTAGCAGGATCCACTGCTATTCCTCCATTAGAAATGATATGACCAAGAAATGGCACCTCGCCAATCCAAAACTCGCACTTGCTGAACTTGGCATATAGTTGATTATCTCGTAGCTTCTGTAGCACCATCCTCAGATGTTCCTCGTGATCACTATCACTCTGAGAATAAATAAGAATATCGTCGATGAATACCACGACGAATCTGTCCAAATACTCCATAAACACCTTGTTCATCAAGTTCATAAAATAAGCTGGTGCATTGGTTAATCCAAATGACATAACAGTAAACTCATATAATCCATATCTCGTCGAGAAAGCTGTCTTAGGAATATCCGATGGTCTAATCCTCATCTGATGGTAACCGGAGCGGAGATCAATCTTCGAGAATACTCTTGCACCTCTCATCTGATCAAATAAATCCTCAATACGGGGCAACGGATACTTGTTCTTCACCGTAACATCATTAAGAGATCTATAATCCACACACATCCGTTGCGATCCATCCTTCTTCTGTACAAACAAGACCGGTGCTCCCCAAGGTGAGGAACTCGGACGAATGTACCCGGCCTCTTGTAACTCAGTTAACTGCTTCTTAAGTTCCTTCAACTCCTCTACGGACATCCTATATGGCCGTTTAGAAATAGGGGCGGTTCCAGGTAAGAGGTCAATAACAAACTCAACTTCTCTCTCAGGTGGCATCCCTGGTAACTCCTCTGGAAAGACATCCGGAAAATCTCTAACCACCCGGATGTTGTCACCAACAAACTCCTCCGGTATAAAGAACATTGCACGCATGGGTGAGGAGGTTACTGCAATATTAACTTGAAACCTTTCTCCCTTAGTAGTAGTGAGTTCTACGGTACCTCTACCACATGCTATAACGGCCTTTGCCTTTCTTAGCCATGACATACCAAGGATCAAATCTATACCGCTTGACTCCAATATTATAGCAGTGGCTCCAAATTCTCTACCCATAATGGTTAATGTCAATCTACGTGTCATTTGATTCGCCTCAACAGGCCCTTTGGGTGTAATTACTATCATGGGGTTTCTCATATTTAGCAGTGGTATTTCATTTGTGTTAGCATATCTAGCAGACATGAATGAATGTGTAGCACCAGAATCAAATAATATTGTTGCAGGAATTGCATTAACATAAAACATACCAATTACGAGGTCCCCTCCATCCGGAGTAGCATCAACGCTGACTTGATTAACCTTGGCAATAGAATATCCCTTGCTAGAACCTGGTGTTTGCTGCCTGTTCTGAACTGGTGTAGTAGCAATCCTCTGTGGGCAGACATTTGCATAATGACCAATCTTCCCACACTTGAAACATTGAGTGCCCGGACTCTGTCCTGAAAACTTCGTCGGGGTGCCAGTGGGAGTAGCCTGTCGAGGGGGTGTCCTCAGTGGTGACTGCTGAACTGGGCGTGGTCCTCCGGGTCGAGTCGGTGTCCCCTGTGGTGAACTATAGCGAGGACGAACACTGCTGCTTCCTTGTCCTTGAGATATGGCCTTTCTCTTCAAATCTCCCAGTTGAACACGCTTGTGTTCAATAGCCAGTGCCTTATCAAGCAGCCTCTGAAATGATGGAAATGTGTGTGCCACTAGAGCATACTGCAATGGTCCATTGAGTCCTTCAATGAAATGCTCCTGCTTTCTCTCGTCTTCAGCAACTTCTTCAGGGGCATATCTGGATAACTGAATAAACTTGTCGCGGTACTCGCTGACTGACATACTTCCTTGCTTCAGCGACAGAAATTCCTTCTTCTTGATCTTTATCATACCAGCGGGAATATGGTAGTTCCTGAATTGTGTACTGAATTCTGCCCAGGTAATAGTATCCGCAGCATCATGGGCAGCAGTATAAGAATCCCACCAGTCAGCAGCAGGACCAGTCAGACGTCCAGAAGCATATAAAACCTTCTCCCGGTCCGTGCACTGTGCAATATTCAGCATCTTTTCAACGGATTTCAGCCAATCATCCGCGTCCAGTGGATCAGGTGAGCTTGCAAATGTAGGTGGCTTATGACTCATGAATTCCCGATGCTTATCACGGGGTGGAACTGGTGGTGGTGGTGGAGGCAGTGGCACTTGTTGCTGCTGTTGCATTTGTTGTTGCAGTTGCTGTTGTTGCGCCCTCCTTTCTTGGCGTATCTCATCTCTCTCCTGGCGCAGCTCCTGGCGTATATCTTCTCTTTCCTGACGCATCTCTTGGCGTTCTTGCTGCATCTGGGCACGCATATCAGCCATAGTGTCTGCCATTTGCTGCATCACCGCCATCTGTGCAGCAACCAGTGGGTCAACTCCGCCTGGTGGAGGATTGGGGGGATTCATCTCTGCAGGCTGTGGCTGGGGTTGTCTGTATATCCTCCGAGTATGTCGATTAGGAGGCAAATCAATTCCACCACCCCGCCTGGTATTGACCATCTGAGTTAGATACTTATGGTAAGAAAATAGTAGCCAAGGCAGTAATTACAATCATGTTTATTTGGGGGATTTATTAGCTAAGTAGATTAGTGTGTCACCTACTAAAGCTAATACAATACCTTATAGTGGTACATGCTAAGATGTCTATCTATACTATTTCAATCAATCAAAGAAGCAAATCAGGCATTGATCATCAGAACAATCAACCAACATTCTTAATAGAGAAAATAGTTTTAATTTTGTCTTAGGCTTCCTATCTCTTAAAAATGTCATAGGGGTAGGGATTCCAAGGTGTGAAATCCGTCGTGTCTTGGAGTAGAAAAGGTAAGAATGATCAGAGTAGAACAGTAGAAGGTGAGACAGGATCAAGATAAGGTAAGTATGGAATAATCAGAGTAAGATAAGTAGGTAAGGGTTTTGTCCATTTCTATCTAGGTTTCGTCCTACAGTCAACATTTCCTTTCATACCACTTCTGTAACACCCGGTTTTAAAGGACAAAGCCGGGTGCATCTCATACATGCGCCAAGAAGACAACATATATAATAACAGAGTGTATAGAGATAAATGTCATAAAACATCAGAGTATTTATTACATAGCGGAAGACTTATTACAAAATAAAAGTGTAAACATAAAACGAACTAAGGATCGTCGGCGCCAATGTCGACTGAGAAACGCCACCTAGATCAGATCGAACTCCTCAGTGTTAGGCGGCTCCTCCTGAACCACCTGATCATCTCCTGTGGGGGGGGGGGGTGTGAGACAGCAAGGGTGAGCTCACACATGATCATCGCTCAACAAGTTGTGGGGAATAATGTGACATGAACTCACCAAAGGTGGGAGCTCATGTGAAGTGTAAGGCTGATCAATGATAGGGGTTAAAGCTGAGCATTGCTTTTAAGTAGTTGGTCAAAATTTTATTAGCAGTTACTAAGTGTAAGTAAATACCAAACCATAAGTAAAGTAATTGAACAAAATTAATAACAAACCCATGCAATGCAAATGACAAAATTGAATTTAAGTTCCATAATTTAAACATCAGAGAGTCCTGAGCTGCTCATGACCGTGAGCTCGGCTAGTATACCAGTTTTACACTCTGCAGAGGTTGTACCCTTTACCCACAAGTCATGTTACCCATCTGCCAAGGGGTCATGAATCCCATACACCTCTACCTAGGAAGCGCGGCAGGGCAACACTACGAGGCCTTTACAAAGTTCCACTAGCTTCCGAAAACCCGCTACAGTTTATGGGAAGATCCAGTACAGGGTTCCTGGCTGACCGCCATCGCAGCAAAATCAACCAGGGACCTCCCCGCACTGACCTCTCCCCTACTGCCCTTGCCCCTTTCGGGTAAGGTAGTCTTCCACTAGCTTTCCTAGTTAATCAGCCAAGGGCGTCCCATTAAACCCTTGTGGTGGCACGTGGTTCTCAAGTTAAGCTCTATGTTCCAATTAACATTAATGATAACAACATGAACATAAACAGAATAACAACAAGAATTGGAACATAGAGGTGATAAATGATTATCCCAAAACCATATAAAGCAATAGCAAACTACCCAAGTGATTCAGGGGTAAACAAGGTAATGAGATAAACAATCTAGGGTGACCTATTGGGTCCCATCAAAATTAACCTATGCATGGATAAGTGATATTAAAGAACATTATTGGGTAAAAAGTGGTCAAGGGCACAACTTGCCTTCAATGAGCTCCTGCTCAGCTACTTCAACCTGCTGCTCACCAGGCTCCTCAGCAACGGGCTCTTCTACTCGCCACAATACAAACAAGCACAGTGCATATAGAGAAATTAACATTACACCAAACATATAAACAAATTACACAGAGGTATTCTACATATTAAAATGAAAACCTAGGAACGGAATCATAATTTTCTGAGTTACAGACTTTAAGTTATGTATTTTCAAAGGTCTTATGTGTTTAGAATAAGATTAAGTGTGGAATTAAATTTCTTACTGTGGTCATGA